>NC_134098.1:146200349-147605311 GCF_000715075.1 Nicotiana tabacum | reverse complement strand
GAGGCCGAGGCAGGGGTACCCTACCACTCTCCGTGCAAAAAGTGATTAGTAAGAAGGCAATAGCAGGCCGAGATAGACAGTCAGAGCCCTCCGAATCAAGTTCATATGCCCCGTCTAGGGAAGCATCGGAGGGCGACTCAGTGCAAAGGCAGCCTGTTGTGGCATCACAGCCACATATGCCCCATGACAGATACCGACTGAGAGACGAGCCTATCTCTTCTGAGAGTAATTCTGAGGGATCGGAATGGAACAGTCAGGCTATGGAGCCCTCATCTACTCATGCCCCCACTGCACCAGTCACAGTTGATGATGATAATGATATTTCGAATGACGGTCGGGGGGGGGGGTGATACTAGAGTTGCAGGCCTAGAGAGGTTAAAGAAGAAGGAAGTTTGGGAAGATAGGTTTGTGAGCAAGACTGCATTCAATAGGTTCCATGAGTGGTGGCTGCAGAGGTCGCTCACTCTGGAGCATCAGTTTGTGTTAAAAGATCTAGATAAATACAACCCGAATGTATTAAGACAATTTTGAGAAATAAAATTATGGAAATGGTTTACGAAAAGCGTATTGGATGCCAAGGAGCACTTAGTCCGGGAGTTTTACGCCAATGTGGCGTACATCAAGAAGGGGACTAAGGTGACTAAGGTGCGAAACTTGAAAGTACGATTTGATTAGAGCACCCTGAACACTTATTTGGGGTTCGAGGATATGGAGCTGGTGCAATATTTACAGAAGTTCACACTTGGTGATGCAGCTCGCCCTTGGCTAGCTGAGATACTGGCAGCTCCAGGACCACCATCACCACGGATCATAGCGGGGGTTCCTATTCTGCGGAACACCCTCAACTTTGAAGCAAAAGGGTGGAAAACATTTATATGCAGTCGCATAGACCCAAGCCGAAATAAAAACAACCTTCCAATCCCCCAGGCAGTCTTAGTTACATCTATCATGGCCGGGTACCCAATTAATGTGGGTGCCATCATGTCGGTCAACATGTCTCTGGTTGTCAGGCAGGGTGAAAGCGCTTATCCGTATCCCAACACTATCACGGAGTATCACACGAATGCAGGGGTGGAGCCCAAGAACTTTGATATGAAGGTAAGGGCTAAGCAATCCTTCTCCTGGTATTCTCTGAAGGACCCAAGTAACTCGAAAAACAACGGTAAGTCGACTACTATCATAGGCCAGTCTGATGAGCCATCGGTAGTAGTTGCAGATTCTGCTGCTTTGCCTTCTACAACTTCCATGCCTTCTACAACAGCCGGGCCTTCCACCTAGATAGCTTCCATGCCACCACCTTCATCTTCAGGGCCATTAGTATTGATATCAGTGCCTTCCTCCTCAACTTATCCACTCTCTGCATTGCGAGTCTCCTAGACACTGGCGAGTCTCAACAACTGGATACAGATAGCTACTGCAAAGCTATCTGAACTATCCAGTGCTGTTGTAGCTCATACCTCTACCTCAGCACCCCAGATTCCTCCAACAGTGGAGGAAACATTGAAGAAGATTTTGGACAATCAGAAGACCATCATGGATAAATTGGTGGCACATGGGGGAGCTATTGAGGAGTTGGGTAAACATGTGAAGAAGATGAGGAAATCACAGGCCTAAAGAAAATTAGTGGACAAGTTGAGACAAGAAGTGACCAAGATAACAGCCTCTGGGGATCTTCCATTTGACTTACTGATGGAGACACATCCAACAGTACCAGCAGACCCAACAACATCAGTGGAACCAGCTGGCCAGTCTGAGGAGCCAGACTGTGCTACAGATGTTTACCAACCCATCTGCTCCCCGAGCAGAGGATGATGAGATCCAGTTGGAGGAGCCTGAGGGAGGTGATGTTGCTATGGATACCGAGACCATATAGGGAGTCCTCTCTACTTTTTCCCCTCCTTATTTTGATTTTTGTTAAGCATTGAGGACAACACTTATTCTTATTCAGAGGGGTGGTCTATTTTTGATTTGATATGACATTTGACATTGGCCTGTAATAACTATAATACTCTCTTTTTATCTTTATTTTCTTTTTCATTATGTATATATTCCTCCCTCTCTATTGATGTATATATTCGCTTTCCCATTCTCGGCTTGTATATTCATTTTTGCTTTCAGTAGTTACTTCATAGCTTCTTTATTTTGTTTCTTAGTAGTTTAGCTTCTTATTTACTTTAATAGCTTCTTTTTATGTTTAAGTGATCAATAAGCCTTTAGTTTTCTTAATGTCACGGTTCTTTCCAAAGGTTGTTTTTGTGTGAACCGGGTGGCTCTTCCCAACGATGGATGGCGTGACAACCTTCTTAAGGAATTGAGTCTGTTTCTGATAATTAGGTAAAAATAGTAGTAATAATGAATACAAGGTTCAATCATGCTTTACTTGGTACCAACACACTTAACTACATACTTATGATTAAAAACAAGTTCTTGGAAAGAGATAGCTCTAGTTAGTGACCTTGTGACTCTTGCGTTGACTTAGGCAATCATCGAGTGGTTTAGTTGAACCATTAGTGATTTTAGATCTTGAATACGGTTGTTGTGGGCCCTCGACTCCATCCTCTTGAACAATCCAGCTGTGTGAGAGGTGTGATATTTTGTTACAAGTTCAAGTACCCGTGTTAATGGTCTATAACTTGCCCCGAATGTGTTTCTAAGCGAAATTCTAAGTTTTTCTTGGCTTGAGAAGTGATTGTAGGCTCTCTTTGACCCGTTTTGCAATTTTCCATGGCCCACCAATGATGTTATCCCTAGTCAACCCTTCTGATCCTAAAGCATTTCTCATTTGATAACATGTTATAAGCCTTTATCCGTTTTGTAGTGACCCTCTCTTGGCACCCAAGCTTTCCTTAACACTCATGAGAAGCAAATTGGCGAAAACATAAGTTTGGGGGAGAGACGAGGAGTTTGAAAGTGGTATCAAGGTACAAAAAGAGAAAAGAGATGAAGAAAAAGAAAAAACAAAAGAAAAACACACAAAAAAGTGAATAAATTGAAAAGTTAAAGGGATTCAAAGAAAAGCAAAAGTGCAAAGCATGGAGAAAACAAAGACGGAGAAAATGAATATCATGACCAAGAAAGAGTGATGTCAAGTCTCTCTAGTTCCTCTAAGGAAAAAGAAACTGACTCAAAGAGTCGGCAAAGCATGAGCCAAAAAGAGAAAATAGAGTGCTTAAGGAAAGATGAACTCGTTCTATTCCAACATTTCCTACCTTAGTCCAAAAGCCTTCATTACATGCCGAAAAAGCCCTACGTGATTTCAAGCCGAGTGAGCTTACATTAGTGGTGATTTACATTAAGAGAAAAGTATATGGTACTTAGAGCCGTACTTGTGACATTCTTTTGAGAGTGATGAGCGAACTTTTCACAAATCATTGAATTGAGTACTACATTCTTAAGTGAGATGAGTTAACGGAGAGTATAGGAGGAGAAGTTTAGGATCCACAGTGACCTACATGAAAGTGTGAACTTCCTTGATGAGTAAAGTCAACTCTTGATGCTCAAGTGTCACATTAGAGCTATTTGTGCTTTAACCTTCAAAACATTGCCTTGTTGATGATTCATGAGTGTGTGGGTAATTGTTGGTCCAAATTGATGTATGTTTGATTCACCTTAGCTTAGCTGGAATAGCTCTTTTCATGTGGAGGTGGGAATTACCTTATTTGCTTGAGGACAAGCAAAATCTTAAGTTTGGGGGAGTTGATAAGTGGAGATTTTGACTATTTATTTGAGCCTTTTGACTTTCATTTTAGTTCAGAAATGCTTAAAGTATTCCTGAAAACTGATGAAATATTCTTACTTGCAGGAGTATTGAAAAATAATCCAAACTGATGAAATTCAACTCAAGAAGGAGTGATTTTGAACTAGGACAAAAATCAAGCAAAAAGGGCTAAAGTGCGGACCGCAAAATTCTATCTGCGGCCACAGAACAAGAAGAAATTTTGACACTGCTGCAATGCAATGTGCGGCTGCAGAAGTCAAGGTTCAGAGAATTGGGAATTCAAGACAATCAAGATCTGCGGACCGCACTATAATTGTGCGACAGCAGAAATCAAGAAGTGTGGCCGCACCCAGAATTGTGCGGTCCGGAGAACTCAAGAAGTGCGGCCGCACCCAGAATTGTGCGGTCCACAAAACTCAAGAAGTGCGACTGCAGTTCAGAATTGTGCATCTGCAGAAACCACTCCTGTCAAGAGCTGCAGCAAAGTGCGGACCGCACACAAAATTGTGCAGCCGCAGAACCTCCGAAATGGTAATTTTGTCCGAAAATTTTAGCTGTGTATAAATAGTCTTTTTTGACGAAATTAGATTAAGTTTTGAATATCTGAAAGTTGGTAGCCGTTTTTATTTATTGTTTTAGGAAACCTTATCATAGCTTATCAATTTTACATTGGATTTTCATATATTTATTATTAAATATGAGTTTAATCATCTTTTCTTCTTTATTTTCTTCATCGCCCACTATGAGTAGCTAAATTTCTAGTTAGGGTTGTGACCCAACCCTAGTGTGGGTACATAATGGGTGTTTAATTTAGGGCTTGTTTATGGTTGGGTATGTAATATTTAGCCTAGTTTTTGCTAATATTGTAGAATTAATGGTTGCAAACATTGATTCAAGCCTATTTGACTTAGTCTTTACTTGAGAAAGAGAGACTTAGTCTAGAAAAACTTGGCTAACAAGAAATTGGGATGAACTCAAGAAATTGATAGTCCAAATTAAAGGGTTGAATCTAGAGATAGTAAAACCCGACTTGAGCATCTATCAACTGTTTTGTGCATTACCCATTTGGACTTGAGAAATCCAAATTGGGTAAAACTACTCTAATACCGAGAGGTATTGAGTGCGTAATTGTGTGTTGATTTCTATAATACACCCCGACCAACAAAACCCTCTCTAAAGCCCACAACCCGTTAGGCAAACACCTAGGTGGAAGTCACAACCCTAGATCTTTTACATACCTGAAAAACAATACCAAAAATATTATTCTCTAGCTTTACATTTACAAACCGTAGCATAATTTAGAAGTAGAATCAAAACATAATTTGTGAAAGTGCATCTTAGACACTTTACGCGCTTAGTCCGAATATATACCTAATCCCATCTACGCTCCATATGGATTTGATCCCGACTCCTAGTTGGTCATTATTATTGCAACCGACCGCTTTACAACCCCAAACTGAGGTGTGATTTGGGTGAGACCTATGTTTCGCAAAGGGAAAGTAGTCACCACGGCTATCAGGAGGCATTGGAAGTAGGGACTCAGCTTCCGAGTAGCAACTATGAGAGCTAAGGCCAGTTTCTCCAAATGTGGGTAGCGAGTTTCTGCTCCCGTTAAAATTTTAGTAACATAATAAATAGGTGATTGCGTACCTTCGTCCTCTCGGACTAAAACCACACTTACTGCAACTTCCGAGACCGCGATATAAACTAGCAACGTTTCACCTTCTTTTGGATTTGAAAGCAATGGGGGGCTTGACAAGTACTTCTTTAAATCCCTCAAAGCCTACTGGCACTCCGGGGTCCATTCAAAATTATTTTTCTTTTTGAGAAGTGCGAAGAAATAATAAAATTTTTTTGATGACCGGGAAATGAACCTGCTCAAAGCTGCTAATCTCCCCGTAAGCCTTTGGACTTCCTTCACGTTTGATAGTTGGTCCAGGATGTCTTCTATGGCCTTGATCTTATCGGGGTTTACCTCAATTCACCTTTGTGATATCAGAAATCCCAAAAACTTACTAGAGCTGACCCCGAATGTGCATTTCTTGGGATTAAGTTTCATATTATGCTTCCTTAGGATGTCGAAAGTTTCTTGTAGATGTTTAAGATGATCATCTGCATTTAAAGACTTAACGAGCATATCGTCTATATAAACTTCCATAGTTTTTCCTATTTGATTTTCAAACATCCTGTTCACGAGCCGTTGATAAGTGGCTCCAGCATTTTTCAACCCGAAGAGCATCATATTGTAGCAATATATACCGAAATTTGTTATAAACGAAGTCTTTTCCTGATCCTCAAGGTTCATATTAATTTGATTGTACCCGTAATAAGCATCGAGGAAACTCATTAACTCGTGCCCGGTCGTGGCATCAATCATTTAATCGATGTTTGGCAGTGGGAACGAGTCTTTCGGGCACTCCCTATTAAGATCTTTATAATCTATACATGCAAAACTTATTGTTCTTCTTAGGAACTACTACTGCATTGGCTAGCCAATCTGGATATCTTACCTCTCAGATCGAACCGATATTAAGTAAGCGGGTTACCTCTTCTTTGACGAATTTATTCCTGGCTTTGGCAATCGGGCGCTTCTTTTGTCTTACCAGAGGTATGTTGGGATTCAAGCTTAACTTGTGTACGGCTACCTCTATCGGGATACCTATCATATCCTCATGCGACCATGCAAAACAATCGGCATTAGATTTAAGGAATTTAATAAAGCCAGACCTGAGTTCTGGGTGTAGTCCTGTCCCCAAGTGGAATTTCCTTTCTAGGAATTCTTCAAACAATGCACTTACTCCAACTCTTCTGTTGTGGACTGCGTTGCATCCGTCTCTTCTGGAACTTGGAAATATCTCGGCACCTAATAATATTCTAACGCCTCTGCCCTAGGCTAATTTCATCTAGTTTGGGAGTAGGTGCTGGTCCCTTTAATTTCTATGCTACGTGTTCCTTTCCTTTTCTACTGGAGACCAAAATTGCATTCATCTCCCTTGCCGTCGGTTGATCACCCCTTATCTGCTTAATTCCTCCGGGCATTGGAAACTTCAGCAATTGATGGTATGTTGATGGTATAGCTTTCATCTCGTGCAACCATGGCCTTCCCAAAATGATGTTGTACCCCACATCACCATCTACCACTTCGAAAAGAGTTTTTTTCATTACTCCGACATTCATGAGTAATAAAATTTCTCCCCAGGTTGTCACGCTTGCGAGGTTGAATCCGGCGAGGAGCTTTGTGGACGGAATAATGCTTCCTGTGAGTTTAGCTTGCTCCAATACTCTCCATTGTATGATATTAGCCGAACTTCCTGGATCCACTAGAACACGTTTAATATTAAAATCTAGCATAATTAAAGAAATTACCAGTATGTCTTTGTGTGGTAGCAGCAATATGTCTGTGTTCTCCTCGGTAAAAGTGATATCGTCTTTCCCGAAGCCTTTGCTATGAGTTATTGATAATTTCATCTTTTTTGCTGATAAAAAGGTGACTCCGTTAATCTCGTTCCCTCCGAAGATCATGTTGATTGTTTGACACGGGGGATCTTCTTATGCTTTCGAGGGTTCTGCGTAATCCTGGTTACAACCATAATTGTTCTTAGCTCGGTCACTCAAGAATTCTCTAAGGTGACCATTCTTCAATAATGTTTCCACTTCTTCCCGGAGGTGTCGACAGTCCCCTGTCCGGTGGCCATTCGCCCCGTGATATTCACACTACAAGTTGAGATCCCTCTGGCTGGGATCAGATCTCATCGGTTTCAGGAACCGTGCTTCTTTGATATTTCTCATGGCCGACACCAATTCCACTATACTGACGTTGAAGTTGTATTCCGATAACTTGGGGTAAGAAGGATTTCGTGACCCTGGCGCTTCTTTATCCTGAAGCAATTAATTGTTCTGACCTCGATCAGTCCTCCTATCAACGGCGAACCTGTCCGCTGTCCGTAAATCTCTGCTGCGGCCTTCGGTCCATTCGTAAGGCAAAAACCGGCCCCTCAAAATCCGTCTGTCCATGTCATAATCATCCTTTGATTTTTCTTTGTTCTTTTTTCGTCCTTTGGTCGATGATGGTAAACTAACCTGATCATTTTCTATCCTTATTTTTGATTCTCACCGGTTGTAGACATCCGCCCAGGTCGTTGCTTGAAACTCGAGCAGTCTTTCCTTCAATTTTTGGGAAGCGTCTGAACTCCTCAAATTCAATCCCTTGGTGAATACTTTAGCCGCCCATTCATTAGGTACAGCCGAGAGCAACATTCTCTCCTTCTACAATCGGGTAACGAACTCTTGTAGAAGCTCGGACTCTCGTTACGCAATCCTGAATATGCTGGCCTTTCTGGCCTGTACTTTTCTAGCCTCAGCATGAGCCTTAATGAAAGAGTCTGCGAGTATTTCAAAGGAGTCTATGGAATGCTTGGATAACAGCGAATACCACGCCAAGGCTTCCCTCTTGAGGGTTTCCCCAAATTTCTTTAGCAACACAAATTCAATTTCATGAGGAGCTAAATCATTTCCATTCACCGTCATTTTTTAGGTGGTAATATGCTCCTGGGGGTCTATAGTTTCGTCATACTTTGGCACTTCAGGCATTTTGAACCGCTTAGGGATTAACTCTGGTGTCGCACTTAGCTTGTATGGAAATTGAGTATACGTTTTTGAGTCCGGACCTTTCAGCACTGGTGGCGTGCCCGGGATCTGGTCCATGCAGGCGTTCACTTCCCTCATAAATCGTTAAAGTTCATTCTTGAAAGGTTCATTCTCGTTATTAAGGTCGGATCCGCTCCCCCTGCCCCATCAGAGCAAATTTCACCCCTAGGACTGTTGTTGTCGACTCGCTGCGTTGTTTGATTCGTGGGAGCCCCAGCAGGAATCAGATCTCGTCTATTTGCATTATTCGAAGCTCCCGACAGCGCCTGCTTCAACTCTGTCATAACCTTATCCTGTCGCGTGGGGTGGCCTAGAATGATCGCTTGTTGCTCTTACAAGACCCTTACCGCGTCAATGACATATTTCTCATCAGCATCATCGGGAGTTGTCTTCTGAACATGTTGAGGATATTGCATGTCATGCACCAGTGTGGCGCCATTCCCCTCATTGTGGGTGTCACTGATTGAGTCCTCGAAATGAGGTTGATCCCCTCAAATCTCGGCGTTGTGCGTGCTGTTAACACTGTTATCTGCCATTTCTTATGATTTTTCCTAAGACAAAATAATCAAAATACGTTAGTAAAAAAGGTAAGGATCAATTTAATTGCACGGCTGTCTAGGCCCCACGGTGGGCGCCAAACTATTTACCCGTAAAACGGTATAGTTCAATTTATTTGTGGTTTCTAGACAACTGAATTAATTTGATCCTGAAATAATAAAATAATCAAAGAATTATGCAAAGTCTTAGGATGTAGATGAAATAGCAGAAGCAACAATTCCAGGAACGGGATTTTCGGGCACAACAACAACGAAATCCAAAAAGCAAGAAGATAAGATTGTATTAAGCTTTGTATAGAATATAGCGTAAGTTTGCCAGAAAATTCGTGTCCCTTTAGAATGATAACTGAGCTCACTATTTACAGCTATGTCTAGGGAAGGAGGTCCTAGGCTCGTGCACTTCTTTAATGTCAATTATGAGGATCATTGATGAAGATGTAACGGTGAACATAAATGCCAAAGTCTCTGTAACAGTTAATCGCTCTTAATGCCATGGAATATTCTCTATTAAATGCTACCGGGCGAAGAGCATTTATCACATCTTTATGAGTGTTATTCTTTCCGGTGACAAACGAAACAGTTGCCTTCGGTCTTTGACCATCCTCCCATCTTGGGTTCCACATGTCCCTTTTTTGGACGGCCACGTGTCATAGCATATTTTACCCTATACATTTTTCCTATTTGATTTTCAAACATCCTGTTCACGAGCTGTTGATAAGTCCCAAAGGGCATCACATTGCAGCAATATATATCGAAATTCATTATAAATGTAGTCTTTTCCTGATCCTCAAGGTTCATCCTAATTTTATTATACCCGGAATAAGCATCGAGGAAACTCATTAACTCATGCCCGTCAATCATTTGATCGATGTTTGGCAGTGGGAACGAGTCTTTCGGGCACGCCCTATTAATAAAATAACCAAAGAATTATGTAATACTTAGCCTTACTGTTTACCCGTAAAACGGTACAATTGTATTTATACGTGATTTCTAGACAAGTAAATTAATTTGATCTTGAAATAATAAAATAATCAAAGAATTATGCCATACTTAGCCTTAGGATGTAGACAAAACAGCATAAGCAACAGTTCCGGGAACGGGGTTTCCGGGCACAACAACAACGAAATCCAAAAAGCAGGAAGATAAGATTGTATTAAACTTTGTATAGAATGTAGCATATGTTTGCGAGAAAATTCGTGTCCCTTTACAATGATAACTGAGTTCACTATTTATAGTTATGTCTAGGGTAGGAGGTCCTAGAATCGTGTCCTTCTTTAATGTCAATTATTAGGGTGATTGATGAAGATGTACCGGTGAACATAAATGCCAAATTCTCTATAATGGGTAATCTCTCTTAATGCCATGGAATATTCTCTATTAAATGCTACCGGGCGAAGAGCATTTATCACATCTTTGTGAGCGTTATTCTTTTTGGTGACAAACAGAATAGTTACATTCGGTCTTTGACCATCCCCCGTCTTGGGTTTCACGTGTCCCTTTTTTGGACGACCACGTGTCAGCATATTTTACCCTATACAAGTATGTCCATATATCCATTTTCACATCCTCATTTCCGTTATTTTCAACTTCCAGACATGAGAGTTCTTTAACTATCTACACTTTGCCGCATGTAACATAGTCGGTCTAACCACCACTATATATAACTTACCTATAAGTCTTGGTGGTACCTTCTTATCACACAAGACACTGGAGGCAAGCCTCAATTTCATCCATCCTACTCCAATACGGTGTGTGACATTCTTATCAATCTCCCCGTCATCTTGGATTATCGACCCAAGGTACTTGGAACTACCCCACTTTGGGATGACTTGAGAATCAAGCCTCACCTCCCCTCATCCTTATGAGTTACACCACTGAACTTGCACTCTACATACTCTGTTTTAGTCCTGCTCAACTTGAACCCTTTAGATTTCAGAGTCTGCCTCCAAACCTCCAGCCTAACGTTAACCCCACCTCGCGTCTCGTCAATCAACACTATATCATCTGCAAATAACATGCACCATGGCACCTATCCTTGAATATGTCGCATCAATACATCTATCGCCAAGGCAAATAAGAATGAGCTAATAGCTTATCCATGGTGTAACCCCATAATGATCGGAAAGTATCACGAGCCCACTCCTAACGCTCTAACTTTGGTCTTAGCTCCATTATACATATCCTTAATCACCCTAATGTATGCGACAAGGACACCTCTTGCCTCCAAGCATCTCAATAAAACCTTTTGGGGACTTTGTCGTATGCTTTCTCCAGATCTACGAACACTATATGCAAGTCCCCCCTTCTTCTCCCTATACTGTTCCACCAACCTCCTTGTGTAGCCTTAGTAGAGGCAAAGATTTACACGACTTCCCACAATGTTTTAGACAATAATCAGTGTTAGGGATGTCCATATTTTCACAAAAATCAAATTATTGATGGAAACCAAAACTTTTAGTATTTTGGTTTTAATATTTCTATATTTGGTATGGTATTCGATATAACAACTTTTACTATGAATAATTCTTCAAATAAAATATCGAAATAGCTAATATCGTACTGAAATACATTGTTATGTACAAAATTACATAATAAGGCAAGCTAAAAATATAAACTAGTGCTTGATAAAATTAGTGTCTTAAACGTAAATTTTAATAGAAATGGTTGCAATTCGAGCTATTTTGTACGTATTTCTATCATTCACAACAAAACGTATTTTAGGAAAATTTTCAAGGTTAATATAATATTTTGTAAAATGGCTAGTGATATTTGTTATCCTAAATTTAATTTGTCGAATGGATACAAATTCGTTTTAAATTAGTCATTCATGACAAAGTGTTTACCCAAAAAACGGATAGAGTTGAATTTGTACGTAGTTCTAAGGATACGTGGTGCAACTCAATACAAATCGTAGAGATAAATAGAAATACCCAATATGGATCGCAAAGAATGCTAAATAGATAAGATTGCAAAGAAGATAAAATTTAGGACTAAACAAATGGAATCAATTTAAGACGCTTGAAAGAACAACTCTTCACTCTGGGAGAATATGCTATTTGGATTACAATATAAGCATAAAAACCTCCCTCTACCGAAATGATAACCATCCCTTTTATAGTAGAGGGATCTTACTTTAGATATAATTAAAAATACATAGTGGCAGACCCATGATAAATAAGCTTTTTCATAATTCCTGCCGAGATTCTCTCCTCTAGTAGGATTGCAACGGCTCTTGTCTATGAGCTCGATATTGACTTGAGTTTTTGGTCTTGACTCAAGCTCTCGATCTTGGCTTGAGATCGATTCTGACTTGGACCCTTGAATTGATTCGAGATCGATGTTGGTCGGCCTCTAGATCATGAGCTCGATAACTTCACTTTGCATCATAGCTTGATTTGGATTCGGGCTCGATAAGGATATCGGCCCCTCGGGCTCGAAGCTTGTTTGTACCATCTTCAGAACCTGTCTCGAAGTCTCGCTTCGATTGATTATGTTTCGAAGTCCATCGATCATACGAAGGCCGAAATCTATTTTGACCGTATACAGATAGTCCCCTCGTTTCTCAGGAAGAATATGGTGAGAAACGATATGATTCTTTAACGGCTCGATCGGATTACAAGCTGACGTTTATATTAGGCTCGACCATGACGCACGTGATAGCTGTCCTGTCGATTTAGTTTTTCAAGGTATTTAATGCATGTCAGACGGTGGTCGGCCACCGCTAAAACTGAACCGCCATTGCCTGAACCTATAAATATCCCTTTCTTTTATCATTTAGTACTTTTGCAACTCCAATCTTTCAAATTTCCCTATTTCTTTTTTGTATTCTCTGAGTTCATTCACAAATAAATGGTTTCTTTTGCAAAATTCTTCTTCCAAATTACCAAATCTTCGTCACCTTCTTTAAATCCAAAATGGTGAAGACATCCAAAACCTTCCCCCAAAATGAAAAAAGCTTTTTCTTCCCAATCCGCCGCCGATAAAACACCGGTGGATCCTCGTCCTGAGGAGTGCATTCCAGCGACGTGTGTTCTTACCTCTAATTTCAAACTCGATAAAGGTTTGCTGGTTCCTGGCCGATGTGAGCCCGTATCGAGATATATTTGTTCGATAACCCGGGAGCACATCGAGCAGATAAAAAAGGATTGTAACTGGGAGAACAAAGAGGTGGTAGTGCCATCTCCCGAAGAGGACATTACTACTCACGTGAGAGGGTTTTTAAGAGTGTATACTTACCCTTTCACATTGGGTCCCCTCGACCCTGTTATCATAGATTTTTGTCGTAAATACCTAATAACCCTAGGCCAGATACATCCTTTCTTTTGGCGGATCTTTATTTTGATCCGATATTTTGTAAGTAAAATCGAGGGGATGCCTTTCACACTTGATCATCTTGTCTGATTATACCTTCCTTGTCTTTTTCGAGGAGGGTTAATAAAACTCCAACGTCGAGCTACCAAGGCTCTATTCTCGAGTATAGACAATGATAAGGATCGAGGCTGGATGGGCCGGTTCGTTCGAGTGAGGACTTCGGACTTGATCCCAACCGAAAAAATGCCTTTCCCCGAGGAGTGGAACATGAAGCGTAAGTGTAATTCTGTTGTTATCTCCTATTATGTTGTTCTTTCATTTCTTTTTTCACCAATATTCCCTTTTTGTGATGCAGAGGTTCCCTGGATGCCCGGCGCAGTGCCCGATCTCAAGAATTGGGTACGTGATCTGGTTTCGACCTCCTCATATGCCGAGCGATCATGGTGCGACTTGTCAAAGGGCCGATGGGAGGCCAAAAATCACGGTGAGCACTTCTCTCATATCCTTTGGTAATTCGAATAAGATGCCTTTCGCATACTTCAGTAAAACTTTTTGCATGCAGGTATGGGAAAGGATGCGGTTTTGAGGCCCTCGTCTACCAAGAAAGAGGCTTCGGCCTCTGTCCCAAAGCCGGTGAAAGATAATAAGAGGAAAAGAGCCTCCGCCCTCGAAGATCAAAAACCGAAGAAGAGGACGACTCGTAAGCCAAACAAGAATGTCATTCCTTTGACCGTAGAATCAGTTCTACGTCTGAGGGATGAAGAAGAAGAAGAAGAAGAAGAAGAAGAAGAAGAAGAAGAAGAAGAAGAAGAAGAAGAATAGAACAATGGGTCTGCTCTGGGGACCCGAACAAAGAAGACCACCGACGTTCCACAGGCAGCTGGATCGATGGTGGTTCATAAGGCTCCACCTCGAATATAGGATATATCGAAGAGAGGTTCGGGCAAAGTCCCCGAGTTGCTGGAAATCGACGATGTTTCCCATCCAAGCCGACGGATGGGGGATATGTCTGAAGGGACTCTTCCCAAATCTTGTCGAACCGGAGAGAATGCCCAGATGACTCATTTGGGGAAGTAGCAATCGAAGGCTCGCCCACCTTCCCTGTTTTTTCCGCAGGGGCAATTCGGGAGGCCCAATCTTTGGGGGCCCTCGAATTAGATAGGCCTCATGATGGAAAGGACCATTTTCGTGACATGTTCATTGGCGTTGAAGACACTACCGATACAAGTGATGCATCAGATCTTTTTCACGGAGTACAGCAGGCCTTGAATCAGGTAGGCCAAAAATCATATGGCGTTACCTTTAAGTTTGCTTTTCTTTTCTGAATTCATTTCTTCTTTCTTTGTAGGTTGCGGCAGTTCATTGAGAATCATGTTCTCGGTCCCGAACCGAGCTGCGTCGATATGAGGCCGAGCTTCAACGGGTTACGGAGAAGAGGAACTCCTTAAAGCTCCTTTTGGGCCAAAAGGGAGAGGAAATAAAAGACCTCTGAGCTGAGTTGGCCAGGGCTCACCAAGATCAGATCGATTTCTTTGAGCAGGTAATAATGCTTTTAAAAGCCTATGGGCTTGATACCGGAATGATGGCTAATATTTCGGTCTCATAGCTGCAGCAAAAAATCGAGATGATCGGAAAACTCTGTGAAGAGTCGATGTGATAAGAGCAGAGTCTTTGAAGTGGAAATAAGGAATGGACAGCTTTGCTGCAGAGAAAGAAACTGCTCAAGCCCAATTGTCATCGGTTGAAAACCAACTTCAAAAAATGAAGGAGAAAGGCTCGGTCCAAGCAAGAAGGATAGAGGAGCTCGAGGCTCTATTGGCCTCTGTACTTGCCAAGGTCGAATCTGACGCCGAGAAGGCAAAGGCCGATGCGGATGCACTTGTGGCCATCTATCGGGCCGATGCTGAAGCTGCCCAGGTCCAAGCAAGAGAGGCAGCCGAGACCACTGATACTCGAGCACATTGGGTCGCTGAACTTGCTAAGTGCCGATCTCGGAGGGAGACCCTCGAGGAGATCCATGCTCGAGGTTTCGACCTCACCGAAGAAATAAAAAGGGCCAAAGAACTCGTAGCTGATGCGGAAGCCTTGGTTTCCGATGACGATGATGATGACAATGATGATGATGACGGGGGTAAGAGCGGTTCCGAGAACGGGGGGAGCCCAATAGAGAAGAGACTGTTCCTGGGGATGACCAGGAAGCTTAGTCCTTAATTTTTTACGTTGCAATCAATCATGTAAACAATTTTGTATATAAAAATATCCCCTTTTTTTTGCCGACTTGCTCCTGTTTTGTTTCCTATCTTGTGAAGACTTTATCCACACCTTATGAATATTTTCACAAGGATTTAAGCAACTTTAAACTTGAAATAAGGTAGCCCGTATGATCGAGTGAGTGCTTCGAACTCGAAATAAAAGTAGCACGTAGACTTAGTAGAGTGAATGATTCAAACTCAAAATAATGTAGCCCATAGGCGTAATGGTCAAATGAGTGCTTGCTCAAACTCGAAATAAAAGTAGCCCGTAGGTTTAGTAGTTGAGTGAATGATTCGAACTCAAAATATTGTAGCCCGTAGGCGTAATGGTCGAGTGAGTGCTTGCTCGTACTCGAAAATAAAGTATCCCGTAGGCTTAGTAGTCAAGTGAATGATTCGAACTCGAAATAATGTAGTTCGTAGGCGTAATGGTCGAGTGAGTTCTTGCTCGAACTCAAAATAAAAGTAGCAATTTTTAGTAGTCGAGTGAATGATTCGAACTCGAAATAATGTAGCCCGTAGGCGTAATGGTCGAGTGAGTGCTTGCTCGAACTCGAAATAAAAGTAGCCCGTAGGCTTAGTAGTCGAGTGAATGTTTTGAACTTGAAATAATGTAGCCCGTAGGCGTAATGGTCGAGTGAGTGCTTGCTCGAACTCGAAATAAAGGTAGCTCGTAGGCTTAGTAGTCGAGTGAATGATTCGAACTCGAAATAATGTAGCCTGTAGGCGTAATGGTCGAGTGTGTTTGCTCGAACTCGAAATAAAAGTAGCTTGTAGGCTTAGTAGTCGAGTGAATGATTCGAACTCGAAATAATGTAGCCCGTAGGCGTAATGGTCGAGTGAATACTTGCTCGAACTCGAAATAAAAGTAGCCCGTAGGCTTAGTATTCGAGTGAATGATTCGAACTCGAAATCGGAGATTTATCCTAATTTTGCTTACAAATAGAGGAATTT
Source organism: Nicotiana tabacum (assembly GCF_000715075.1). Lineage (NCBI taxonomy): Eukaryota > Viridiplantae > Streptophyta > Magnoliopsida > Solanales > Solanaceae > Nicotiana > Nicotiana tabacum. Next base: position 147,588,872 of record NC_134098.1, on the reverse strand, counting down.
TTCTTGGATATAAGATATCAGAAAAGAGGAGAACTTTCTTTGCAAGTCATTATACATGTGTTCATGTTTTGCGTCAGGGCTTGGCCAACTACATGAGCATGGTTCGTTTGACCATTTGGCTCTTACAACATTTTCCTATTAGAACCCTGTTGTTGTGAAATAACTTTCTTGCATCAGAACTTGATATATTTAAGGGCTAATGCCCCCCAGTATTCGAGGTCGATTGCAAAGAGGCCTCGGATACTGTCGTGTTGTTTCCAAGTATAGCACGATCATTGGTTTCCTCATTAAAAACCTTGCCGAAAAACCCATTTGGGATAAAACTGGTCTAAGGAAAAAAGAGTGCAACGCGTGCTTTCAGACCTAAGGCTTCGTATTGAAGGATCCATCTTAGCTCCTGACCGGACTTCTGCAGGGGTTAGTTTTGAAATGTAAATGAATATGAGAGGGTCGTACCTTAACAGTAGTATCATTTTAGATGTGATACATTCCAATTGCTTGATAGTTGTTTGCCGTTTATAATACCGAGCTTGTATGATCCCTTTTCGATGCTCTCGAGAACCTGATATGGTCCTTCCCAGTTTGGTCCTAGTTTTCCTTCGTTTGAATTTCGGGTATTGAGGGTGACTTTCCTTAGCACTAACTCCCCGGGCTTAAAATGGCGGAGCTTGGTTCTTCAATTGTAGTATCTTTCGATTCGTTTCTTTTGGGCGGCCAATTGGACGAGAGCAGCTTCTCGTTTTTCATCCAATAATTCGAGGGTAGTGTTCATAGCCTCGTTATTTGATTCTTCTGTTGTGTATCAAAATCTGGCACTGGGTTCATCGACTTTGACTGGTATCAAGGCTTCGGACCCATCTACTAAGGAGAATAGGGTTGCCTCCGTACTAGATTTTGACGTTGTTCGATATGCCCAAAGGACTTCGGGTAGGATTTCTCTCCATTTTCCTTTAGCGTCGTTCAGCCTCTTCTTCAGGTTTTGAATGATAGTTTTGTTCGTTAATTCGGCCTGTCCGTTCCCACTGGGGTGATACTGTGTTGATAATATCCTTCTTATTTTGTGATCTTCGAAGAATTTCGTCACTTTGCTGCCAATAAATTGTTTCCCATTGTCACACACTATTTCGGCAGGTATCCCGAATCGACATACGATATGATCCCAGATAAAGTATATAAACTCTCTCTCTCTTACTTTCTCGAACGCATGTGCTTCAACCCATTTAGAGAAATAGTCAGTCATAAATAAAATAAATTTAGCTTTACCTGGGGTCGATGGCAGAGGGCCTACGATATCTATTCTCCATTTCATGAATGGCCATAGGGATAGGACTGAGTGAAGTTGCTCTCCGGGTTGATGGATCATTGGTGCAAACCTTTGACATTTGTCATATTTTCGAACAAATTCCTTCGCATCTTTGCCCATATCGATCCAATAATACCCTGCCCTGATTATTTTTCGGACTAACGGATCAGCACTGGAGTGATTCCCACAAGTGCCCTCGTGTACCTCACGTAGGATGTAATCGGTATCTCCTGGACCTAAACATACTGCCAATGGTCTATCGAATGTCCTTCGGTATAGCGTTCTATCTGAAGCCAACGTGAACCGAGCAGCTTTAGTCCGTAGGGCCCTTGAATCTTTAGGGTCCGATGGGAGCCTTCCGTTCTTTAAGTATTCAATATACTTATTTCTCCTATCCCAGGTTAAGCTCGTAGAATTTATATCGGCATGACCTTCTTCGATCACGGATCTCGAGAGTTGAACGACAGTCTCCGAGCTCAAGTCACCTTCATCGACCGATGATCCCAAATTCGCAAGTACATCAGCCTTACTGTTTTGCTCTCGTGGAACATGCTGTAAAGTCCATTGTTTGAAATCGTGCAAAGTGACATGTAGTTTGTCAAAATACCTTTGCATTCTATCTTCTCAAACTTTGAAGGTTTTGTTTACTTGACTTACTATCAGCAAAGAGTCACACTTAGCTTCAATGACTTCTGCTCCCAAGTTTTTAGCTGGCTCGAGACCTGCAATCATGGCCTCATACTCGGCCTCGTTGTTAGTCAACCTGGTAGTTTTAATAGATTGCCTAATAGTGTTACCCGTGGGTGGCTTTAAAACTATGCCTAGCCCGGACCCCTTCGCTTTCGAAGCCCCATCCGTAAAAAGGGTCCATACCCCCGATGAAGTACCCGATTTTAACATGAGTTCTTTTTCGACTTCGGGTACGAGGGTTGGCGTGAAATCGGCCATGAAGTCTGCTAAAATTTGAGACTTGATGGCCGTACGGTGTTGATATTTGATATCGTACCCACTAAGTTCGACGGCCCATTTGGCCAATCGGCCTGATAGTTCGGGCCTGTGCAAAATATTACGAAGCGGTTAAGTGGTTAATACGCATATGGGGTGACATTGAAAGTACGGTCTTAACTTTCTAGAGGCGCTTATCACTGCAAGTGCCAATTTTTCTAGGTGCGGATACCTAGTTTCTGCTTCTCCTAAGGTCCGACTTATATAATAAACAGGAAATTACGTACATTGCTCTTCTCGAACTAGGACACCGCTTACTGCGATTTCCGATACTGCCAAGTACAAGCAAAGTTTTTCGTCTGTTTTTGGAGTATGAAGTAGCAGTGGACTCGATTGATATCGTTTTAGTTCCTCTAATGCCTGTTGGCATTCTGGGGTCCAAGCAAAATCGTTCTTCTTTTTTAGTAGAGAGAAAAATTTGTGACTTCGATCTAATGATCTCGAAATGAATCGGCCTAAGGCTGCAATCCGTCCCGTTAGCCTCTGTACAGCTTTCATGCTGTCCACGATGGTGATGTCTTCGATGGCCTTGATTTTATCGGGGTTAATCATGATTCCCCGATTTGACACCATGAAGTCGAGGAACTTGCCCGAACCGACCCCAAAAGCACATTTTTTGGGGTTGAGCTTCATGTTGTATTTCCTCAAAATATCGAACGTTTCCTGCAAATGGGTCAAATGGTCCTCTACGCGCAGGGACTTAACTAGCATGTCATCAATATAAACTTCCATTGATTTACCTATTTGTTCTTCGAATATTTTATTTACTAGGCGTTGGTAAGTAGCCCCTGCATATTTTAGCCTGAAGGGCATCACATTATAACAATATGTTCCATATTTGGTGACAAATGAAGTCTTTTCCTGGTCCTCCGGGTTCATCTGGATTTGATTATACCCTGAATAGGCATCGAGAAAAGTGAGGATCTCGTGGCCGGCCGTGGCATCGATCATGCGATCGATGTTGGGCAGCAGAAAGGAATCTTTGGGGCATGCTTTGTTCAAATCCTTATAATCCACACACATTCTAAGTTTGTTCCCTTTTTAGGCACTACAACTACATTGGCTAACCATTCGGGATATTGCACCTCCCGAATGGACCCTATCTTGAGAAGTTTGGTTACCTCGTCCTTTATGAATGCGTGCTTTACCTTGGACGGGGGTCTCCTCTTTTGCTTCATCGGTCTGAACCTAGGGTCCAAGCTTAGCCGATGCATCGTTATGTCCGGTGGGATCCCTGTTATATCTAAATGGGACCAGGCAAAGCAATCATTGTTATTGATAAGGAATTGAATAAGTTTCTTCCTGAGTTCGGGGCTCAACCCCATTCCCAGGTATACCTTCCGTTCGGGCCAGTGCTCGATTAGTGTGACTTGCTCCAGTTCCTCAATCATTGATTTTGTGGTGTCAGAGTCATCGGAAATCACGAAGGATCGAGGGATCCTCTGATCATCATCTTCTTCGATCTTCTGGTTATCTGGTTGGGTCAAAGCCGATGTTTGTGATTGCTATTTGGTATCTCGCTCCCCTTCTGAGCCCGATGTCTTTATTGGCGAAGGAGAGGATATTGGTTTCGCTTCCTCGACGGTGAACATTTTTCTCGCGGCTGGTTGTTCTCCCTACATTGTTTTGACTCCTCTCGATGTTGGGAATTTGAGGACCTGGTGTAGGGTCGAAGGTACAGCTCTCATGTTGTGGATCCATGGCCTTCCGAAAAGGGCGTTGTATCTCATGTCGCCTTCGATTACGTGAAACTTCACTTCCTGGATGATTCCGGCCATGTTTATTGGTAGAATTATCTCGCCTTTGGTGGTTTCACATACCATATTGAATCCATTTAGAACCAGGTTTGCGGGTACGATCTGGTCCTGCAGGCCGAGCTGTTCTACGACCTTCAATCTGATGATGTTAGCCGAGCTACCTGGATCAATCAACACACGCTTAACTTTAGTTTTATTCATGAGTACAGATATTACCAGTGCATCGTTATGAGGTTGTATGAATCCTTCTTCATCTTCATCGTTGAAGGACAAAGTTCCTATGGGTGTGTATTCTTGAGTTCGAGATCACTTTTCTCTCACAATCGATGTCTTAGTGCGTTTAAGCACTGGTCCCTGAGGGGTATCGGCGACGCCGATGATCATATGAATGATGTGCTGTGGTTCTTCTTGTTCGTTTTGCTTGCCGAAATCCCTATTTTTAAAATGGTTCCTCGCCCTATCGCTCAAATATTCTCGAAGGTGCCCTTTGTTGAATAACCGGGCTACTTCCTCTCTTAGTTGCCTACAATCTTCCGTCTTGTGGCCATGGGTGCCATGATATTCGCACATTTGATTGGGATTCCTCTGAGCAGGATCGGTCTGCATAGGTCGAGGCCATTTAGTGTCTTTAATGTGTCCGATGGCCGAAACGATGGCGGATGTATCAATGCTGAAGTTATATTCCGATAACCGAGGTGCTTCCTTAGATCTGGCAGGCCTATCGAACCTACTTCTGTTCATCAGCCCCCGGGACCCTTGACCTCAATCACTTCTTTTGTTATTCTGCCCGATGTTATGTCTCGATTCACTAACTTTGTGGCTTCCGTTGTACGGTTGGTATCGATCCTCGATCGGACCTCGTTCTCAATTAGTATCCCTTCGAACAACGGGTTCAGACCCCAATTGATCATCTTCGACCCTAATTTTTTATTAGTACTGATTGTGCACGTCGGCCCACGTGATGGCTGGGTATTCGATTAGGTTATGCTTTAACCGCCATGAAGCCGTCGAACTTCATTCGTTCAAACCTTGAGTGAAAGCCTGAACAGCCCAATCGTCCGTGACTGGTGGCAAGTCCATTCGTTCCATTTGAAAACGAGATACGAACTCCCTCAGCATCTCGTTATCCTTTTGTCTTACCTTGAAGAGGTCCGATTTCCTTGTTGCAACTTTTATGGCGCCGGCATGTGCTTTCACAAAAGAATCTGCTAACATGGCAAATGAGTCGATGGAATTTGGTAGTAGGTTGTGATACCAAATCATTGCCCCCTTCGAGAGGGTCTCTCCAAATTTTTTTAACAACACGGATTCGATTTCACCGTCTTCTAAATCATTGCCCTTGATGGCACAGGTGTAAGAAGTGACGTGCTTGTTGGGATCGGTCGTTCCGTTATATTTGGGATTTCGGGGATACGGAATTTTTTGGGGATTGGTTTCGGGGCTGCGCTCGAGGGAAAAGGTTTTTGCACGAATTTTTTCGAATCCAACCCTTTTATCATTGGTGGAGCTCCCGGGATCTGATCGACCCTAGAGTTATAAGTTTCTACTTTTTTATCGTTGGCTTCGACTCGCTTTGTGAGTTCCTCGAGCAATTTAGCAATTTCGGGAGTAGTCCCCGATTATTGCTCATTTGACTTCACTATAGCTGGCTCCATTCTGTGGGTGATTTCTCGAGGTGGATTGGGCTTCGGCCTGCTTTGTAGCTGGGTTTGGCTCTGCAACTGAGCTATTGCTGCCTGTTGGGCTTGCAACATTTCGAAAATCATACGCAAGCTAACACCGTTTTCCTCGACGTTATGGGTATCTCGAGCTGCAGATCGAGTACCACCATGAATGCTATTCTCGGGTTCAGCATGTAGGTTCGCTTTAATGGCTACATGTGAATTGATATCTATTGGTGCTCCGATTCGAGCTCCAACGGCGTTTACAAGTGGTCTTTCGATACTGGGTGTCAAGTTGTTGTTTTCGTCCTGAAGACCGGCTTCGTTGTCGATTGGTGAAGCCATTTGATTGGTGGTCAGTCGTAGCTACTTCGAAATTCAAGATTTTTCCGGAAACAAGCGCAAAACACAATGGCGTATTTTTTCAGATTCGTATCAAATAACCACTGCTATCCTTAGCCCCACGGTGGGCACCAAACTGTTTACCCAAAAAATGGATAGAGTTGAATTTGTATGTAGTTCTAAGGATACGTGGTGCAACTCAATACAAATCGTAGAGATAAATAGAAATACCCAATATGGATCGCAAAGAATGCTAAATAGATAAGATTGCAAAGAAGATGAAATTTAGGACTAAACAAATGGAATCAATTTAAAACACTTGAAAGAACAACTCTTCACTATGGGAGAATATGGTATTTGGATTACAATATAAGCATAAAAACCTCCCTCTACCGAAATGATAACCATCCATTTTATAGTAGAGGGATCTTACTTTAGATATAATTAAAAATACATAGTGGCAGACCCATGATAAATCAACTTTTTCACAATTCCTGCCGAGATTCTCTCCTCTAGTGGGATTGCAATGACTCTTGTCTATGAGCTCGATATTGACTTGAGTTTTAGGTCTTGACTCGAGCTCTCGATCTTGGCTTGAGCTCGATTCTGACTTGGACCCTTGAATTGATTCGAGATCGATGTTGGTCGGCCTCTGGATCATGAGCTCGATAACTTCACTTTGCATCATAGCTCGATTTGGATTCGGGCTCGATAAGGATATCGGCCCCTCGGGCTCGAAGCTCGTTTGTACCATCTTCAGAACCCGTCTCGAAGTCTTGCTTCGATCGATTATGTTTCGAAGTCGATCGATCATACGAAGGCTGAAATCTATTTCGACCGTATACACATAGCTTCTCATAATATTATATTATATCTAATAATTTTTTTTACTTTCCTTTCCAAGCAAAGAACGTGAACCTAGTTTTAGAAAAAAACATCATTAACGTTTTGATTTAGTTTGCTCTCTTTTATTTTTTTCTTTTTTGCTTATCTGAAATATAATCACGATTACAAGTTTGGTTAATAGAATATAACTTTAACCCGTGAAAATCCAAAATATGAACTTAAATATTTCAAAACCGTTTCAAACCTACCCATAACACCCATGTAATCATTTTAACGCTAGATCAATAGGCCAATGTCTGAGCTTAACTTTCTATGCGCACAATCTGTATAGCTACTTGTGCAAAAACTGAAGAACCAATGCAAATTACTCCGCTCGTTGACCGACTGTAACACCTTTTGGACCAAGTTAGCATTTTGCTTTTAACTTTGCGCTGATCCAACACATTGTCTAGGTAAGAGAGGTAAACTCCAGAAATTTCTCGTTCTGGATCTTTAAGAGGAAAATGCCAAACATCAAATGTGACTCCTCATAATATGTTTAGTATTGGATCCAGAATTTTAAGTTTATGGGTTCCTTTAAGTTAATATACAATCATAACTGGATTACCGGACTGGGTTCCAAGCTAAATATTCTTATATATCTAATAAATTTTTTAATACAAATACCGGATCTAGACAAAAGTTACTGAGTTCACGGGAACCCATATCTAATTCACTGGATCCGCCCCTGCACTCGGGAGTCATTTGGTTTGAAGACAAGTTATGCTTGGATTAGTTATCCTAGTATTATATTTTATTGATTGTTTGGTATGTTGTATTAATCCTGAAATTGTCAATTTTACTGTTTTATCCGGGGTAACTTATCCTGTGATTACTATTCCACCCTCTGGCATGTATAAGTTGTTCTGGTGTTATTTTTAATCATGGGATAATTTATCCCATGATTAGTAACCAAACAAGGGATAAGGCGGTACTAACTTTTGATACAAGGACTATTTTTGCTAATCCATCATACCAAACAACCCCTTAGTAGTGATCTTCAGAGGCACTAAACATTGACTCAGGAATATTAGCTTAAGACCACTATAGTCAAATATTTTTTCTTGGAGCACTTAATCAAGGTAGTGAAATATTCATAAACTCTGCATCACAATTAACCTCAACCATAGTACCATTCCTTTCAGTAACCATAGTCAACCAAGCTAAAGACTGGATCTACAGCAGGCATCAGTTACTGGCTTACAAAACACTATCTTTGTTAAAATCACCAAGCAACTGCTTGCACTTAATGAAAGACAATTATTCATTCCAGAGCTATCTGATACTACAGGAAGTAAAATGACATTTTTTGATAAGTATTAGAGGCTGACAAATTTTAGACCATAATTCTCATAAATGTGATAATTGTTAAATATAGGGCTGGTTATTTGATGTTCAGAAGAACTGCTTTTCCCACTTCTTTCCTACCAGCCTATCTCTCAGGTAGCTAGAGAAGAGAGATATAACTCCTTCCTCTTTCTCATTGTCGCAAAGTATCTCCGACTATATCGTATACTTTCTTGACAAATCAAATGACATCATTTTTGGTTCAAAGATATCAAGTAATGTTGGAGGTTAAAGAAATCATGTCACAAAATGCCTACTACCAAAAGGTGAAAAAAGAAGAAGGCAATAGCACAATATAATAAGTTTGACGAATACCAGCCACTTGAAAGCGCTGCACTTAGAGATTTGAAATCTGCTAAATGTTCATGTCAATCATGGGACAGAAGTATGTTTCAAAAGGAGCTACAGGCTTAAGGTGCATATTTTTCACAGCAGAGAAGGAGTTCAAGAATCATTGAAAGCAATAACTAAATGGTTGAGATGTCACAACAGTAAAGTCATTTGTACTTAATTCTGACAAGAGCAAGCAATTATGCAATACAAATCAAATGCGAATTTATATAGATCATAGCACTTGCTATTACTAAATAACCTTTGTTTTTAATTCATTGTAGATAAGCTTATCACTGACATTATAACATCCATCCTCAGAGAAATATCTCTTTCATTGTTTATATTGCTAAAGCAACATAGCACCATCTTAGGTACAATAATCACATCATTTTTCTATGTCACATAATATACAATGACCTTGTAATAGAAACATAAACATCTATACATCTATGAGACTATGACTACTCAAATAAAACACACACAAACACACTCATACACAAAATTAATATGCTAAGTTGCTAACTTTGATATAATATTCACGAATCCATTCACAAATAAGTCGGTTCTACACGATTTAGTTGGGGTGCCGGGGAGGTAGAGGCATCCGCATGCATACTGTTTCAACAAATAAGGAACCCAATAAGACTAGCTGTAACCTAAAATTACACAAATTCAAGCATGCATTATGTCCTTTTGACATTAGTAATGTCTTATATGTGTTCATTTCTGCAGAACTGAGCCTACAATAATAATTGGAAACATGTAAGCAGGATAAGTTTGATAGAACAGCAAGGTATCCACCTAAACTCAATCAAAATCGATTTGGAACATCATCGCCGAAGTTTCAGAGAGATAGACTCAAGTATAAGCCACTAGATAAACCATGGAAACAAAAAGGCAATACAGTGAAAAGGAGGCATACATCAGACAGGAAATCCTGGAATTGATAAAGTTTCTTTTTTGAAGTAAGAAAAATCAATATCCATCGATCAAAAGTGCCTGAGTCCTACAGAAACAACCGTCTTCCTATTCCTTCTTTTCCACTGCCTCTTTCTTTGGTTTTTTAGCCGTTGCCTGTGAGTACAAGAAAGTTCCAAATATGGCAATAGCGGAGCCAAGTGCATTTAGAGGCCTGACTGGATTCCTGAATACCAACACAGTGGCGACAATCACCACCACTCTCTTCATTGTATTACCCACCGAAAACGTCAGGGGACTAATATCATCCAGCGCTTGGTAAGAAGATTGGTTATATAGATGGTAGAAAATTCCGGATAAGAGAACCCATATATAAAATGTAGAAGGTTTTCCTATAGTTGCAAGAGCTTTGTGATAACCTGTGACCCATTGGGAACCTTCCACAAACACTGCTACTGGAAATAGATAAAACAATGATATTATACTTATCCAACCATACAGGTTCAAGCCATCCACTTCCTTAAAATTCTGTAAGCTCCTTTTCGAATAAATGTTGCGAAGAACAAACCCGACATTACTGATCATAGCACCGGACAAGCCCCCAATATTGAAGGACACTTCAGTAACAGCAGCCAAAGAGCAACCAAAGACAATAGGAAGAATTGAAAGCCAGACTGCTAGAGGATATGTATCACCAAGAAATGACGAAAACACAACAGAGAAAACAGGTTCTGCAGACTTAATAACATGAGTGAAAGAAACAGCCACTTTAGAAAATGAAACACAAGCTGAGATATGGCCTATAGTGTGAAACAAGGCAGGTCCAAGAAGGGCAATGATGAATGATTTGTTTATCTTTGGACAAGGTTGCAGCTTAAAAGACCACAGAATTAACATCCAAACAGAACCACAAAATAGCTGGAAAGAAGCAAGAAGCCATGGATAAGGAAAGATGTTCAATACCTTCTTGTTATATATGTTAAACACAATGTTCTGAAAGTACCACAGACCAAAAATGAGAGCCAGTTTCATATTCACTTTAGGCTTTGAAGCTTCAATCTCCCCATCTGGGCTCACTTCTTCTGGGGTTCCAGAGGCTGCTTCAAGTATCTGAGTTTTATTTCTTGAAGAAAATCCAAATGGGTGTCTCAAGATTTTGGAAAAATCCAATCTTGATTGAGAGATCTGAGAACTGGGATTTGCAGAACACGTAAAAGGGTGGCCATTTCTAGAACCAGAGGGTTTGGTGAAAGGGAGAGCAGGAGAGCACAAATCTCTCAGCTTTTGGTTTCTGCTTACCAGATTTGGATCAAAAGAGTACTTGAGGAGGGATTTGGAGAGAGTGACATTAGTGGATGGAAGAAGATTTAAAGTGAGCATCTTTGAATGAACAAAGCAGATTATGGAACACAAAAAAGCAAGAAACTTTAAAGCAAATAAAGATATGGGACAAGATATTTGGGCAACAAAGGTACAAATAAACTCTCAAATGTTTACCTGGTGGCCGCCACCTACCACAACCTAGGGACACTGACAGTTGTGTTTGAACACAGATTCACAGTTTGTTCCGTGAAACGAAGTTCTAATTTACTTCTTTTTTTCCTCTCCCCTTTTTTGTCTTTTTCCTCCCACAATTTAACAAGTGTCTCGTTCTGTCCCAATATGTCTGCCCTTCTGAATAATAATTTTGTCCTCCAACAATACAACCATGACTAACTATTAATATTATTGTAATAATATTAAGATTATTTATCAAATATTTATAAATAATTAAATAATGCTTTATATATATATATATATATAATATATATATATATATATATATATATATGGAAAAAATTTATTGAGTTCACGTAAATTCATAGCGAAATCCTCTACATCTACCCCTAAATGAAATACTTTTGAATATTCTTGATTTCAAGCAATAGAATAGAAAGAGAGAAGAAAAAAAGAATTATTCTAGCATGAAAGTCAAAATTAGAGCTAATTTTATATATGTGATGACCCAAAAGGTTATTTTTAAATTGAATAATTAATTATGTGTTCTAAGATCTTGAAAAAACACTATTTATCATTCCTCGACTTGCGTGTGCAGTCCGTATAATTTTCCGAAAAGTTTTCATATGAAAAATTGATTAAAATGTGAAATAGAGCCTTAAAACTCAATCGAGTTGACTTTGGTCAATATTTTGAACAAACGGGCTCGGATCAGTATTTTAACAGTTCCAGTAGGTCTGTATCGTGATTTGGGACTTGAGCTTGCCCGAAATTTAATTTGGAGGTCCCTAGCTTAAATTATCGCCAGTTGGCGAAAACTAGAAGCCTAAAGGCTTAAAGATTTCAAAGTTTAACCACAAATTGACTTTTATTAATATTGGGGTCGGAATCCAGTTCTAAAAAATTTCATAGCTCCGTTATGTCATTTATGACTTGTGTGCAAAATTTGAGGTCAATCATACTTGATTTGATAGGTTTCGACATCGAATGTAAAAGTTGAAAATTCTTAAGTTTCATTAAGCTTGAATTGGGGTGTAATTTATGATTTTAGCATTGTTTGATGTGATTTGAGGTTTCAAATAAGTTCGTATGATGTTTTAGAACTTGTTGGTGTATTTGGTTGAGGTCCCGAGAGCCTCGGGTGAGTTTCGGATGGTTAACGGATCAAAAGTTGGACTTAAACAGCTGCTGCAATTTTTATTCTGCTGGAAATTCGGGGGCAGAAATCGAAGGCCGAGGACCGAAGGCCGAGGATCGAGGTCATGATCGAGGGCCATGATCGAGTCCGAGGATCGAGGGCCGAGGGTCGAGGCCGAGGATCGAGGGTCGAGGGCAGCGTGGACAAAACTGTAAGTTATAAAGCAGGGGATTTCGTCCCATTTTCCATTTTTGACAAATTTGAACTTGGGGAGAGGCGATTTTTGAGAGATATTCAGAGAAAACATCGGGGGTAAGTGTTCTTAACTCAAGATTACCCGAATCCATCATTTGTTTTCACCATTTAATTAGTGTTTTGAGATTGAAATTTGGAAATTTTTTAGAAATCTCATAGAAACGATTTTTTGGGATTTCAGTGTGGATTCGGAGTTGGATTTGAGTGAAACTGGTATGGTTGGACTCGTAATTGAATGGGTTGTCGGATTTTATAAGTTTCGTCGGATTTTGAGACATGGGTCCCACTGATAATTTTTTAGATAAATTTCGGATTTTAATCCAAAAAATAGTAAATTCATATGAAATTAATTCCTACGATTTATATTGAGTATATTGAATTGTTTATGACTAGATTTGAGGATTTCGGACACGAATTCGCGAGGCAAAGGTTTATTGAATTTTTGAATTAAGTTACAAAGCGAGGTAAGTGTCATGGTTAACCTTGACTTGAGGGAATAGAACCCTTAAATTATTTGCTATGTAAATTTCATATGTAATGATGTATAGGCAAGGTGATGAGTGACTATACTTTATCAAATTAATTATTTGCCTAATTATTTAAACATCTTAAATTGTTTTAAGACACGAATTAATTATTATAATAATTATTTCTCACATATTTCTTACAAATATTAATTCTTAAATTTCTGCAATAATTGTTACATGCTTATTTGATTTATATGTATTAATTGCTACTTGACATTTAGCATATTAAATATTAAACTGTCTATTTTCTCCCTGATTTCCTCAATAAATTGCTACTTGTCATTGTTTGTTTCATAAATAAATTATAATTATTGGTTGCTTGTTGTCTTATAATTTCATAATAATTGTTGTATTTATTGGAGTAAATTCTTTTATAAGAATTGGTAAATGAATATATTGGAGGAGCGGGTTGCACGCCGCAATGGAAATAAAAGTGAATATATATTAGAGGAGCGGGTTGCACGCCGCAACAGAATTGATGAAAATGAATATATTGGAGGAGCGGGTTGCACGCCGCAACATAATTGATTTAAAAGATATAATGGGATCGGGTTGCACGCCGCAACAGAATTGAATATGAATATATCATAGGATCGGGTTGCACGCCGCAACGAAAATTGATGGAAATAATAATTGGTTATGACTGATGAGTTAGCTTCAACTGTTAAAATGAGTTACCTAATTTATTTCTATTATTGTGGTTATTACTATTATTGTGTATAGGTTAATGTAAGTGGCCTGCCTTAGCCTTGTCACTATTTCGTCGAGGTTATGCTCGGCACTTACCAGTACATGGGGTCGGTTGTACTGATACTACACTCTGTACTTCTTGTGCAGATTTCGGAGTTGGTCCCAGCGGCGTACCACAGACTTGCTCGGATTTCAGCTATTCAGAGGAGACTTGAGGTATAACTGCACAGTGTCCGCAGTTCTGAAGTCCTCGTCTACTTTATTTTAGCTGTGTGTTTTCTTTCAGATAGCTTTATTTTATTCAGACCCTTATTTGTATCATTCTAGAAGCTCGTGCACTTGTGACTCCAGTTCTGGGATGGTATTTAGATATCACGATTATTATGGATTATTCACTTTACTTCAGACTTTATTTCCGCATTTGTTTCCTTGTTATTAATTAATTTAAAATTTTGTTAAAATGGCTAATTATATTCTAACGTTGGCTTGCCGAGCAAGTGAAATGTTAGGCGCCATCACGGTCCCGAAGGTGAGAATTTCGGGTCGTGACAGTTTGGTATCAGATCCCTAGGTTACAGAGGTTTCACGAGTCACGAGCAAACTTAGTAGAGTTTGAAGGATCGGTACGGAGACGTCTGTACTTATCTTTCAGAAGGTATGAAATTTAGGAATAATATCACTTCTTTCTTATCTTGTCATTCGATTTTATTTTATCATCGATGATTGAACCATTCTATTCTTATTCTCTCGCAGATGGCGAGGACATGTAATACATCTACCGACGGACAGGGACCAGAGCCCCCGGTGGCAACTATGGCCAGGGGTAGAGGTTGAGGCCGATGTCATACTATAGGCAGAGGCAGAGGTAGAGCTCAGTCTAGAGCTCGAACAGCAACACTTGTTGTAGAACCTCAGGTGGATCTTCAGGAGGAGGTTCTAGTTCAGACTGTACCAGCTGGACCAGTTCAGGTCCTGGAAGGATTCATAGCTACTCCAGTACTTCAGGACGCTCTAGTCTGTTTGGTAAGTCTTATGGAGGGTGTGGCCCAGAATGGTACATTTTCAGTGGCACCAGCCGTCTCACAGGCTGGGGAAGGAGCACAAACTCCTACTACTCCTGCTCCGGAGCAGATGGCTCCCCAGAATCAGGCTCCAGTAGTCCTGCCAGTTAGGGTAGTTCAGCCAGTTGTTGCGACACATGTCGGTGATAGGCCCTCCATGTCTTTTGAAGCCTTATTGAGACTAGATAAGTTTATTAAGTTCTTTCCAGTTCACTTCAGTGGTACACCTTCTGAGGACCCACAAGATTATCTTAGCCCCTGCCATGAGGTGCTGAGGAACATGGGTATAGTTGAGACCAATGGGGTCGATTTTGCTGTATTTCAGATGACGGGTTCCGCCAAGAGGTGGTGGAGATATTATACATTGACCAGACCAGTTGGATTGCCTAAACTTACCTGGAAGCAGTTCTCGCAGCTATTTCTGGAGAAGTTCCTTCCTATCACACCGAGAGAGGATTACCGCAAGCAATTTGAGCGTCTAAAGCAGGGCAGTATGACTGTTACTCGATATGAGTCCCGTTTTGTGGATTTAGCCCGTCATGCTCTCCTTTTACTACCTACCGAGGGAGAGAGAGTGAGGAGGTTTATTGAGGGACTCACTTACCCTATCAGGCTTCAGATGGATAAGGAGACCGGAAGTGAGATTTTCTTTCAGGCGGCTGCTAATGTCACAAGGAAGATCGAGATTGTTCTTACACAGGAGAGAGGGCAGAGGTTTGATAAGAGGCCTTGTCAGTTCGGTGGTTTCAGTGGTGCCTCGTCTGGAGGCAGGGGTAATTTTGGTAGAGGTCATCCTCCCAGACCGTTTCACTTGGCACTTCAGGCATCTCCTAGTGCTTCAGGGAGTCATGGTCCTACTATGCCTTACTCTGGGCAGCCAGCATTTAGTGCACATTCAGCTCCTATCAGTGCACCACCACTCCAGAGTCACTACAGTGGTTATCCGGCCCGTTCGTGTTAGCTTCAGCAGCCACGGCATCAGGATAGATGTTATGAGTGTGGGAACATTGGTCACATCAGGAGGTATTGCCCTAGGTTGTCGAGTAACAGATCTCGGCAAGATTCTCGTGCCATCATACCGGCACCGGTTGTTTCACCGCCTGCTCAGCCAGCTAGAGGTAGGGGTCAGGCAGTTAGATGTGGAGGTCAGGCCATTAAAGGTGGAGGTCAGACCGTTAGAGGTGGAGGCCAACCAGTTAGAGGCCGTCCCAAAGACGCAGTTCAGAGTAAAAGGGCCCAGCCCCGATTTTATGCTTTTCCAGCTAGGCCTGAGGCCGAGTCATCTGATGCTGTGATCACAGGTATTATTCCAGTTTGCCATAGAGATGCTTCAGTTCTATTTGATCCATGATCTACTTATTCATATGTGTCCTCCTATTTTGCTTCATATTTGGTTGTGCCTCGTGATTCTCTAAGTGCTTCTGTATATGTATCTACACCAGTGGGAGACTCTGTTGTAGTATACCATGTCCATCATTCGTGTGTGGTTACTATTGGTAGTCTTGAGACTAGTGTGGATCTTCTGCTTCTCGATATGGTAGATTTTGATGTCATCTTAGGTATGGATTGGTTGTTACCTTATCATGCTATATTGGATTGTCATGCCAAGACTATGACCCTATCCATGCCAGGGTTACCTCGGTTAGAGTTGAAAGGAACTCCTGGTCATTCTTCCAGCAGGGTTATTTCTTATATGAAGGCTCGACGTATGGTCGAGAAAGGGTGTCTAGCCTATTTGGCTTATATTCGCGATCCCAGCGCAGATGTTCCTTCTATGGACTAAGTACCAGTTGTTCGTGAATTTCCATAAATATTTCCTGCAGATTTTTTGGGGATGCCACCCGACAGAGATATTGACTTCTGTATTGATTTAGCTCCGGGCACTCAGCCCATTTCTATCCCACCATACCATATGGCCCCGCCGGAGTTGAAAGAATTGAAGGAGCAGTTACAAGACTTGCTTGATCAGGGATTCATTAGACCCAATGTCTCGCCCTGGGGTGCACCAGTATTATTTGTAAACAAGAAAGTTAGTTCCATACGAATGTGTATAGATTATCGACGGCTGAACAAAGCTACTGTCAAGAACAAGTATCCATTGCCAAGAATTGATGACTTATTCAACCAGCTTCAGGGCGCCAAGGTGTTTTCAAAGATCGACTTGAGTTCTGGTTACCATCAGTTGAAGATTAGGGCATCTCATGTCCCTAAGACAGCTTTTCAGACTCGGTATGGGCATTACGAATTCCTAGTGATGTCATTTGGGTTGACAAATGCCCCCAACAACATTTATGGATTTGATGAATCGGGTGTTCAAGCCCTATTTAGATTCTTTTGTGGTTGTATTCATTGATGATATCTTGATTTACTCCAGTAGTCGAGTTCGGAGTGTGCTTCAAACTTTGAAGAATAATCAGTTATATGCTAAATTTTCAAAATGTGAATTTTGGTTAGACTCAGTTGCCTTTTGGGGGCATGTTGTATCGGTAGAAGGCATAAAGATGGATCCTAAGAAGATTGAGGTTGTTTAGAATTGGCCTAGACCTACTTCAGTTACTAAGATCCGGAGTTTCCTGGGTTTGGCAGGTTATTATCGTCGGTTCGTGGAAGGGTTTTCATCTACAACAAGACCATTGACCAAACTAACCCAGAAAGGTGCCCCATTCAGATGGTCAGACGAGTGTGATTTGAGCTTTCAAAAGCTCAAGACTGCTTTGACTACGGCGCCAGTGTTGGTATTACCCATAGGTTCCGGATCTTATATGGTATATTGTGATGCATCTCACATTGGGCTTGGTGAAGTATTAATGCAAGATGGCAGGGTGATTGCATAAGCGTCGCGACAATTGAAAGTTCACGAGAAGAATTATCCTGTTCATGACTTAGAATTGGCATCCATTGTTCATGCGCTGAAGATTTGGAGGCATTACTTCTACGGTATCTCATGTGTGGTATTTACTGATCATCGTAGCCTTCAGTATCTGTTCAAATAAAAAGATCTTAATTTGAGGCAGAGAAGATGGTTGGAGTTGTTGAAAGACTATGATATCACCATTTTGTATCACCCCGGAAAGGCTAATATAGTGGCCGATGCTTTGAGTAAAAAGGCTGTGAGTATGGTCAGCATTGCTTATATTCCGGTTAGTGAGAGGCCGTTAGTTGTAGATGTCCAGACTTTGGCTAATCAGTTCGTGAGGTTAGATGTTTCAAAACCTAGTCGGGTTCTAGCTTGCATGGTCGCTCAGTCTTCTTTATATGAGCGCATAAGAGAGCGGCAATATGATGATCCTCATTTACTTGTCCTTAAGGACACGGTGCGGCACAGTGATGCCAAATAGGTTACTGTGGGGGAAGATGGAGTTCTGCGAATGCAGGGTCATATTTGTGTGCCTAATATGGACAGGCTTCGTGAATTAATTCTGGAAGAGGCCCACAGTTCCAGATATTCTATTCATCCAGGTACCGCCAAAACATATCAAGATTTGCGGCAACATTATTGGTGGAGGAGAATGAAAAAGGATAGTTGCATATGTATTTCGATGTCTGAATTGTCAGCAAGTTAAGTACGAGCATCAAAGACCTGGTGGTTTGCTTCAGAAGTTAGAAATTCCTGAGTGGAAGTGGGAGCGTATCACTATGGATTTTGTTGTTGGACTCCCACGGACTCAGAGAAAATTTGATGCAGTTTGGGTCATTGTGGACAGGTTGACCAAGTCAGCACATTTCATTCCAGTGGCAGTTACCTATTTTTCATAGCGGTTAGCTAAAATTTACATTCGTGAGATTGTCTGCCTTCACGGTGTGCCCATGTCTATTATTTCAGATCGAGGTACACAATTTACCTGGCACTTCTGGATGGCTGTACAACATGAGTTAGGCACGCGGGTTGAATTGAGCATAATATTTAATCCACAGACAGACGGACAGTCAGAGCGCACCATTCAAATATTGGAAGATATGTTTCACACTTGTGTTATAGACTTTGGAGGTTCTTGGGATTAGTTCTTGCCACTTGCGGAGTTTGCTTATAATAATAGCTACCAGTCAAGCATTCAGATGGCTCCATATGAGGCATTATACGGAAGGCGATGCCGATCGCCAGTTGGTTGGTTTGAACCGGGAGAGGCTCGGTTGTTGGGTACCGATTTGGTACAGGATGCCTTGGATAAGGTCAAGGTTATTCAGGATCGACTTCGCATAGCTCAGTCTAGTCAAAAGAGTTATGCCAACCGTAAAGTTCGAGATATTGCATTAATGGTTGGAGAAAGAGTATTGCTTCGGGTTTCACCTATGAAAGATGTAATGATGTTCGAGAAGAAGGGCAAGTTGAGCCCTAGGTACATAGGACCCTTCGAAATTCTTGAAAGGGTGGGAGAAGTAGCCTACAAGGTTGCAATACCACCTAGTTTACCAGTGGTTCATCCGAAAGTTTTCATATGAAAAATTGATTAAAATTTAAAATAGAGCCTTAAAACTCAACTGAGTTGACTTTGGTCAACATTTTGAGCAAACGGACTTGGATCAGTATTTTGACAGTTCCAGTAGATCCGTATCGTGATTTGGGACTTGGGCGTATGCCCAAAATTTAATTTGGAGGTCCCTAGCTTGAATTATCGCCAATTGGCGAAAACTAGAAGCCTAAAGGCTTAAAGATTTCAAAGTTTGACCACAAATTGACTTTTATTGTTATCGGGATCGGAATCCAGTTCTGAAAATTTTTATAGCTCCATTATATCATTTATGACTTGTGTGCAAAATTTGAGGTCAATCGGACTTGATTTGATAGGTTTCGACATCGAATGTAGAAGTTGGAAGTTCTTAAGTTTCATTAAGCTTGAATTGGGGTGTGATATGTGATTTTAGCGTTGTTTGATATGATTTGAGGTTTTAAATAAGTTCGTATGATATTTTAGGACTTGTTGGTATATTTGGTTGAGGTCCCGAGGGCCTCGGGTGAGTTTCGGATGGTTAACGGATCAAAAGTTGGACTTAAACAGCTCCTGCAATTTTTATTCTGTTGGAAATTCGGGGGCAGAAATCGAAGGCCGAGGACCGTTCGCCGAGAACCGAACGTCGAGGATCGAAGGCCGAGGATTGAAGGCCGAGGATTGAAGGCTGAGGATCTAAGGCCGAGGACCTAATACCGAGGGCCGAGGGCCGAGGATCTAGGCCGATGATCGAGGTCATGATCGAGGGCTAGGATCGAGGGCCAGGATCGAGTCCGAGGATCGAGGGCCGAGGGTCGAGGTCGAGGTCGAGGGCCGAGGATCGAGGGTAGCGTGGACAAAACTGTAAGTTATAAAGCAGGGGACTTCGTCCCATTTTCCATTTTTGACAAATTGGAGCTTGGGGAGAGGCGATTTTTGGGAGATTTTCAGAGAAAATATCGGGGTAAGTGTTCTTAACTCAATTATGGTTAGATTACCTGAATCCATCATTTGTGTTCACCATTTAATTAGTGCTTTGAGATTGAAATTTGGGAAAATTTTAGAAATCTCATAGAAACGATTTTTTGAGATTTCAGTGTGGATTAAGAGTCGGATTTGAGTGAAACTAGTATGTTGGACTCATAATTGAATGGGTTGTCGGATTTTGTGAGTTTCGCCGAATTTCGAGATATGGGTCCCACTGATGATTTTGGGATAAATTTTTTATTTTAATCCGAAAAATTAGTAAATTCATATGGAATTAATTCCTACAATTTATATTGAGTATATTGAATTGTTTATGACTAGATTTGAGGATTTCGGACACGAATTCGTGAGGCAAAGATTTATTGGATTCTTGAATTTGGTTGCAAAGCGAGGTAAGTGTCGTGGTTAACCTTGACTTGAGGGAATAGAACCCTTGAATTATTTGCTATGTGAATTTCATGTGTAACGATATATAGGCAAGGTGACGAGTGCCTATACTTTGTCAATTAATTATTTGCTTAATTATTTAAACATCTTAAATTATTTTACGACACGAATTAATTGTTATAATAATTATTTCTCACCTATTCCTTGTCAAATATTAATTCTTAAATTCCTGCAATAATTGTTACATGCTTATTTGGTTTATATGTATTAATTGCTACTTGACATTTAGCATATTAAATATTAAACTGTCTATTTTCTCCCTGATTTTCTCAATAAATTGCTACTTGTCATTGTTTGTTTCATAAATAAATTATAATTATTGGTTGCTTGTTGTCTTATAATTTCATATTAATTGTTGTATTTATTGGAGTAAATTCTTTTATAAGAATTGGTAAATGAATATATTGGAGGAGCGGGTTGCACGCCGCAATGAAAATGAAAGTGAATATATATTAGAGGAGCGGGTTGCACGCCACAACAGAATTGATTGAAATAAATATATTGGAGGAGCGGGTTGCACGCGCAACAGAATTGATTGAAAAGATATAATGGGATCGGGTTTCACAACGCAACAGAATTGATTGAAAAGATATAATGGGATCGGGTTTCACAACGCAACAGAATTGAATATGAATATATTATAGGATCGGGTTGCACGCCGCAAACAAATTGATGGAAATTATAATTGGTTATGACTGCTGAGTTGGCTTCAACTGTTAAAATGAGTTACCTGATTTATTTCTATTATTGTGGTTATTACTATTATTGTGTACATGTTAATGTAAGTGATCTGCTTTAGCCTCGTCACTACTTCGTCGAGGTTTGGCTCTGTCACGACCTAAAATCCCACCACAGGCGTCGTGATGGCACTTAATCTCTAAGATTAAGTAAGTCGATTTTAATTACAATTCAAGCTTAAAATTTTTTTTAAATAGAAACTAACAGCGAAAATAATTACAAATATAACAACCTTCTCAAGACTGGTAATACTGAGTCATGAACTCTAACTGGATACATGCAATGATCTCAAGGATCAAATATACCATACTGTTCGAATAAGAGTTGACAGTATAATAAAATGGAAAGACTCCAAGGGACTGCGACGACCAAGCAACTCTACCTTGAATAATTGTGATCACACTTTAACTTTGTCCGAGTCCGATATCTCAAACATGGCTCTGCACAAAAATATGCAGAAGTGTAGAATGAGTACACCACGGTCGGTACCTAGTAAGTATCAAGACTAACCTCAGTGGAGTAGAGACGAGGTGCAGTCAAGATACTCACTAGTCTAATAACCTGTGCAATATAGTATACAAAATAATAGAAAACAAATAACAATAAGGGCAACACAAATCAACCAGTGATATGCACAGCATGGCAACAAGAACACCATTAATATTACTCAACAAATAATAATTACAAATACACCCAATTAAATCAAGCCCTTCAAATATAAATCTTTCGCCTATATGCTTCTCAAATAATACTCTTCAGGATATAATACCATTTAATAAATATATCTCGAATTTACTCCCTTCAAATAAATACCTTTCAAATAAAATTCTTTCAAATAAATATCTTTCAAATATAATTCCTTCAATAAATATCTTTGAAATAAAATTCACCATGTGACAACTTATTTCAAAAACCATAAAGTACGGGTCTCAGCTCAATTTCATATTCCACAGTACCTCGTGCCAATTTTTCTATCACAACCGCACGGACAACTCACGTGCCAAATATCATTATTATTTAACCACAACACCTCGTGCCCACATTTCATATCACAACTGCACGGACAATTTATGTGCTAATATCCTCATTATTTACTCACGGTACCTCGTGCCCACATTTCATTTTATCACCCGTCTGGCAATAGCCACATGCTCCCAATTTCAACATAAATCAAATTGTTATCAATTTACTAACAACAAGACAATTTGCACAAGGTATAAAAAAATACAAGAAAATTCACAACATCATATGAAAATCACCAACACACTAACTCCACATCATCACATATCATCCCTGACAATAGTCACCCTTATCTCTCCCGTAGCCACCCTTATCACTCCTATAATAGCCTCCCTTATCCCTCCGCCCTAACAATATCAATAGCCATCCTTATCACTCCGCTCAGATAATATCCCAACACACATAACAACAATGAAATATCACCCTTATACCCACATAATATCAACAGTGAAATGCCACCCTTATATCCTCAAAATAACAACTCACACAACACAACAATTTACACGAAAAATTATCACGGCCACATAATAAAATCAATTCATATCACAATTTGCCCAATGGCCACAACCAATTTCAAAGATACAACAAATCAATTAATTTCAAAACAAATAGCTGAAGGCTCTACACAATGTGTATAAGACCTCAAAAACAATCAACATAGATAGAAATTACTCAACATAGGGCAAGCCTTCATTAATCTACATTCTCAATAATTATATAAACACATCTTCTTAAGCTTATTTAATTAATTCTTTACAGAGGAAAAATCCATAATGAGATTAAATTCCAAGAAATATCAAACCAATAAACTCACGGAATTACATAAATATTCAAATAACAATCACATCAAATTGTCATATAAAAACAAATTCAACAAACAAGGATTTAGGCATGGCAAATAGATGATTTAATAAATGCCAACGATTATTCAATTTACTACACAATAATGTCTAAGACTTTAACCCAATAAAATTTACACATATAAGCCCGAGTACGTACTCGTCACCTCGCGTACACGGCTTTTCACATTTCACAAATGGCACATAAGACTCAATGCCTAAGGGGTAATTTCCCCACTCGAGGTTAGGCAAGATACTTACCTTTTTGAAGTTATGCCGATATTCCAAAATCGCCTTCTTGCTTGAATTCACCTCCGGACCGCTCAAATCTATCAAAATTAATTGTATAACTTCATTAAAATTTATCGAAAAAAATTCTGGATAATAATGCGTCGATTTAAAAATTTATTCCAAAAAGTCAACAAACGTCAACACGGGCCCGACTCTCAAAACCCGACATAATTTTCATGAAATACAAAAACTCATTCCGATACGAGTTCAACCATACCAATTTTATCAAATTCCGATAACAACTCGACCTCCAAACCTTAAATTTTTGTTTTTGGAAGATTTTACAAAAATCTTGATTTTCTCCATTTAAATTCGAATTAAACGGTGAATATAACCATGGATTCATAAAATATAATTACTTTAGGATATAGAAAACTTACTTGAGTTGAAATCGTGAATAAATACTCAAAATCGCCCAAGAACCGAGCTCCAAATATTCCAAAACGAAATGGCAAAGTGACTGATTTTTAGTCCTTATGTTTCTGCCCAGTTCCGCTTCTGCGAGCACTGTTCATGCTTCTGCGGATACTGCTCACGCTTTTGCACTGCCTCCGCTTCTGCGAGAACTGTTCACGCTTCTGCTGGCACTATTCACGCTTCTGCGATCACTGTTCATGCTGCTGCCCAGAAATTCCAGCAACTTTTATTCAAGTCCGAATTGATCCGTTACCCTTCCGAAATCTACCTGAGGCCCTCGGAACCTCAATCAAATATACCAACACGTCCCAAAATACAATACGAACTTAGCCGAGGCTTCAAACCATGTCAAACAACACCGAAATTATGAATCGCGCATCGAAATAAATTATGAGTTTTCAACTCTTCCAACTTCTATATTTTGTGCCAAAACGTATCAAATCAATCCGGAATGACTTCAAATTTTGCACACAAGTCATAAATGATGAAATGGAGCTATTCAAATTTTTGGAATCGAAATCCGACCTCATTATCAAAAATTCAACCTTCGGTCGGACTTTCCTAAAAATCTTTCATTTTTCAACTTTCGCCAAAATACGTCGAATTGTCCTACGGGCTTCCAAATCTAAATCCGAACATACGCCTAAATCCAAAATTACCATACGAAGCTATTGACATCATAAAATTTTTATTCCGGGGTCGTTTGCTCAAAAGTCAACTCTCCGGTCAACTCTTTCCATTTAAACTTCTAAATAGAAATTGTTCTTTCAATTTAATTCTAAAATCTTCCGAAAATTAAACTCGACCACACCCGCGAGTCATAATACATATTACGAAATTGCTCGAGACCTTAAGTCACTGAACGGGGCGTTAATTCTTAAAACGACAAGTCGGGTCGTTACAGGCTCGGCACTTACCAGTACATGGGGTCGGTTGTACTGATACTACACTCTGCACTTCTTGTGCAGATTTTGGAGTTGGGCCCAGCGGTGTACCATAAACTTGCTCGGATTTCAGCTATTCAGAGAAGACTTGAGGTATAACTGCACAGCGTCCGCAGTTCTGAAGTCCCCGTCTACTTTATTTTAGCTGTGTGTTTGCTTTCAAACAGTTTTATTTTCTTCAGGCCCTTATTTGTATCATTCTAGAAGCTACTGCACTTGTGACTCCAGTTCTGGGATGATATTTAGATATCGCGATTATTATGGATTATTCACTTTACTTCAGACTTTATTTCCGCATTTGTTTCCTTGTTATTAATTGATTTAAAATTTTCTTAAAATGGTTAATTATATTCTAACGTTGGCTTGCCTAGCAAGTGAAATATTAGGCGCCATCACGGTCCCGAAGGTGAAAATTTCGGATCGTGACAATATAATAAGGAGGTTAAATTGGAAATACAATTGTCATTTGTCATTGTACAAGGTTGATATGCTAAAATCTCCCAACCTTGCTTATAAGTGAACTATTGTGCTTGACTAAGTAGTAGGATTTGAAGAGTTATCACAATCAACTTTAATACATGTGTAAATCCCCACATTATGAGACATTTATAAACTCATGGAAGTAATTAGACAATGCATATCAGATAAATATTTAACTCAACAAATACCATTTCTCCTTTATTATATTGCAAAATAACAAAATGTCTTAAAATATCACCATCCATTCTATATTAAGAATCTCTATGTAATTTACATATCTCATAATTATAACAACAAATGCCACACGAGAAAAAGGTTGAATAACATATTTAGTAGGCGTTTGAACATAAGAATTGTAAAATTCAAAAATTTGGTGAAAACGTTTTTCAAATGAAAATGGTATTTGAAATTTAGAGTTGTGTTTGGACATAAATTTCAGTTTGAATTATTTTTGAAGTTTTGTGAGTGATTTTAGTGAAAAATTTAAAAAATAACTTTTTGCAGTTTTTTAAATTTTCGAAAATTTCCAAAATGCATCTTCAAGTGAAAATTAGAAATTTTATGAACAAACGCTGATTTCGGAAAAAAGTAAATTTTTTTTTGGAAAAATCTTCCATCAAATTTTCTGTCCAAGCGGCCTCTTAATTCGTATATTCCTTTTCTTTCTTTTTCTCTTTAATTTGTTTTCTTTTTTTGTTGCTTTTTTCTCTTACTTTTCATGTACCCTATTTTTTAAAAATCCAAAAACTCTAAGTAAAACAAGTATAACACATGTGCAATACGTAGAGAATATAAATTATGTTGTGTGATCTAATGTGTTTGACCATATTATATCATATTGCTTAAATTTAGATTTTAATTCTATTTTTTTTATCCAGTAAAATATGCCCAATAAGAAAATCTTATGAAATTAGGAAAAATAATTATATGATCATCGGATAACTTTTCAGCTCCTCACTTTTCTTTATTACATAATCTACTATATTTAGTATTATTTCATTTTATATTATGATATTTTATTAGCTTATTACTTGACTTAATATTTTTGTTAATTCTCACATTTTAATATAATACATATATAGATTTGTTTTCACTCCTAAAAATTTTCTTGAAACTTTTTTTTCATTGTACATCTTCATTTGAATTTATCCAAATATAAATTAATTTTTTGTCTATTAGTTATAAATCTACCATTTGTTTTAATAATTGGTATTTTTGTATTATATGCCTAGAAATAAAAAAAAATCTCCTTTGATTTTTTTTTTTAAGATTTAGTTATTAAATTCAACTATCTTTTAAAATTATATTTTATTGCTTGGTATTCTTCCATTGCCTAATATTTTTAACTTTTTACTTTATCTATTAAGATTTAAGTTACGTGATATTTTACATATATATGATTTTTATCATTATAACTCAAATGCTTTCTGATTTGAAATTCTAATAAATCTTATCATCTTACATTTTATACTATTTTTCTCCTTCTGTTGCTCGATTATTGTTATTACTTTATTCGTTGCTAAGTATGATTGCACTATCATGTGAATTTTTTATTAATTTGCCTTTAGATTTAATGTTCTTGCTTATTACCTCCTTTAAAGAAAATATAGATTTCTTACTCCTGAGAAAGTTGATTATTATTATTACTCTTTTACTTGAAATTTATTCATTGTTCCATATCTTTTTATTTTTGACTTTATGTATTATGATTATAGTTATGTTTTATTATTTGTATGAATTTTCTCATCATAATTCAAAAGATATTTTCTCATCTCAAATTAAAATAAGTTTTATCTCTATAATTTTATTTTTCTTGTGAGTAAGTTTATTATTCGTTACTTAAAATTCTTTCATTGTTCAATATTATTTGGTTTTGATTTTATCAAGATTTTTATTACGTGGTATTATCTATTGTATGTTTTTCATTATAATTTAAAAACTACTTTTTCATATCAAATAAAAATAAGTCTCATCATTTTATATTTTTTTACTTTTTTAATATGCCACTTGGCTACATATCAAGTTTGACCACCATCCTTTTAATATAATTTAGCATTACAAATTGCATATACTTCACTACCATTCTTTTAATATAATATATGAAGTTATATTATCTATTGGCAACTTTACAATTTAAAATAGAATACATTTCAGAATAAACAATTTTCAATATATAAAAATTATTGTTTTCGTAAAAAAAAATAGTTAAGTTTGTTTAAATTCAAACAGAGTAACTAATTATTAACAAAACATAATTGTCACGACCCAAAATCCCACCACAGGCGTTGTGATGGTACATAATCTCTAAGACTAGGTAAGCAGATTATAATTACATTTCAAGCCATTTTTAAAAAAAATTAAATAAGTAATCAAAACTCATAGCGGAATAAATATGAATATAACAACCTCCCAAAACTGGTAGTACCGAGTCACGAACTCTAACTGAATACATGGGATGATCACGAGGATGAAATATACAATACTGTTTGATTAAAAATTAACAATACAATGTAATGAAAAGACTCCAAGGGACTGCGACGACCAAGCAACTCTACCTTGAATTCTTATGATCCCGCTTAAACTCTACCCAAGTCCTATATCTCCAATACCTGGCTCTGCACAAAAATGTGCAGAAGTATAGTATGAGTACACTACGGTCGGTACCCAGTAAGTATCAAGACTAACCTCAATGGAGTAGAGACGAGGTACAATCAAGACACTCACTAGTCTAATAACCTGTGCAATATGATATACAAAATAATAGGAAACAAATAACAATAAGGGCAACATAAAACAACTAGTGATATGCACAATAAGACAATAAAATCACCATTAATATCGCTCAACAATTGATAAATACAATCTGTGATGACCCAAAAGGTCATCTTATGTTTTAGAACTCGAATCTGCGCTCTTAAGCCTTAAAAATCTCATTTTTACTCTTCTCGATTTGCGTGCGCAGTCTGGGCAGGTTTTCGAAAAGCTTTTATGTTGAAAACTAATGAAAATAAGAATTTTTGCCTTAAAAGTTGATTTTAGTTGACTTCGGTCAATATTTTTGGTAAGCAGGCTCGTATCTGTACTTTGACGGTCCCGGTAGGTCCGTATCGAATTATGAGACCTGGGCGTATGCCTGAAATCGAATTCGGAAGTCCCTAGCTCAAGATATGAATTTTTGATGAAAATTAAAAGTTTGAAAATTATTTGTTTTTAAGAATTGATTGATATTTGGTATTGTTAGTATCGGGTCCGTATTTTAGTTTCGGAGCCCGATACAGTTTCATTATGATATTTAAGACTTGTCTGTAAAATTTGGTGAGAAACGGAGTTGATTTGACGTGATTCGGACGTCCAGTTAAGAAGTTATGAATTTTAAAGTGTTCTTGAGAATTTCATTTGATTTGATGCTAAATTCGTAGTTCTAGGTGTTAATTTGGCTATTTGATCACGCGATCAAGTTCGTATGATATTTTTAGACTTGTGTGCATGTTTGATTTGGAGTCCCGAGGGCTCGGGTGAGTTTCGGATAGGCCACGGGATGTTTTGGAATTTCAAAATCTGGTTTATTTTCTACAGAATCTGTGTTCTAGCATGTCCTTCTTCGCGTTCGCGAAGGTACTCTCGCGAATGCGAAGAGTAATCCAGTGAGGCTGAGAATTCTTCTTCGCGAACGTGAAGGCCTGGTCGCGAACGCGAAGTGATGGGGGGGATTTACCCTTCGCGAACGCGACCTGCTCATCGCGAACGCGAAGCACTTGGGGACCTAGGGGAGGGTTGGTCGTTCCTTCATCGCGAACGCGAGCAACGTCTCGCGAACGCGAAGGCCAGGGGGCGTAACCATCACGAATGCGAATTGGGTCTCGCGAACGCGAAGGCTTGGCAGCCAGTACCCCTCGCGAACGCGACAGTGGCCTCGCCAACGCGATGCATACTGTCGCCTAGTGCATAAAACAGAATCAAACATTGGTTTAAGCCATTTCTTCAACACTTTTCAAGAACCAAACGGGTAGAGGCGATTTTCAAGAGTCATTTTCTTTCCCAAAGTGTTGATAAGTGATTCTAAATCATTTTCTTTCAATTACCCATTACATTCCTTGAATTATCAACCAAAAATCTAGAGTTTTTATGGTAGAATTAGGGGTTAGGGTAGAAAATAGAAATTTCGGGAATTTGGGGGTTTAGGCCTTAATTTGTGGTCGGATTCCAAAACTAATTACATATTCGTGCTCGGGGGTGAATGGGTAAAAAGATTTTGGTCCGAACCTCGAGTTTTGACCAAGCGGGCCCGGGGTCAATTTAAATAGATACGAGTGGTTTGGATGTGAATTCCAAAGGAAAAGCCGTGATTGAGGATTTAGTGACCTTTGGAGCGAGGTAAGTGTTGTGTCTAACCCTAACTTGAGGGAATTAGGAACCTTCGATTATTTGCTAAGTAAAATTCATGTGAGCGAAGTATATGTGAGGTGACGAGTACCTATGTGCCACCAATTTACTTGTTTTTCCATGTTTCTCTGTTTTCTGATATTATCTCATTCCTATGCCAAATTGCTATGTGTAATACTAGTGTTGTTCAAATTATTGTTCTTATCATTTTTACGGAATTTTCTGGTGATAATTGAGTTTTTTTTTATTTCAAGTTAAGATTGATATTATGGAACCAAATGTTGAAGTAAGGTTTATACTTATTATTCTATCTCCATGTCCTTATTTATGAATTGCATTATGGTAAGGGAGAGTGTTAATGCATGAAGGGTGATGCCGTGCCATATTGTGAGTGTTAAGGCACGAAGGGTGATGTCGTGCCATATTGTGAGTGTTAATGCACGAAGGGTGATGTCGTGCCATGATATGAGAGTAAAAGCACGAAGGGTGATGCCGTGTCGTTTCTATTAATTTTATGGTGAGATTGAGAGTAAAAGCACGAAGGGTGATGTCGTGCATTTTTCCTTACTGTATTCACTATTCCTGTTGATTCATGGTATATTGACTGCTCCGGTGATCATTCTGTTGTAGTTCTTTATCTTGTATTCCCCTCAGTATGTCTCCCCTCCCAACATTTCCGGTTTAGTTCTTCATTCCTGTTATTTGCGTATACATTGTTAAATTGTAAAGGTTGATTGTAGGTGCCTTGCCTTAGCCTCGTCACTACTTTGTCGAGGTTAGGCTCGACACTTACCAGTACATAGGGTCGGTTGTACTGATGCTGCACTATGCACTTTCTGTGCAGATTTTGATACCGGCTCAGGTTGATCGAGATTTGCTATTGGTCTGATGTCTGAAGACTCAAGGTAGATCTGTCGATGTTCACAGACCTTGAAGTCCCCGTCTATCTTTTTATGTCCTACTGTTTTCTTTTATTCAGACAATTGTATTTCTTTCAGACTATTACTTATAGTAAATTCTAGAATACTCGTGAATTGTGACTCCAAATCCGGGTGGTAGTAGTTAAAACAGATTTATGATATTCCGCACTTGTTATATTTCATTGTAGTTAATTAATGTTAATTACGAAATGGAAATAAGAAATTGGTAAATGATTCTCTAACATTGGCTTGTCTGGCAAGTGAAATGTTAGGCGCCATCACGGTCCCGTCGGTGAAAAATTTCGGGTCGTGACACAATTACATCCAATTAAATCAAGTTCTTCAATTAAATATCTTTCGCATATAATTCTTACGAATAAAACTCTTTTTCAAATATAATTTCCTCAAATAAACATCTTTCGAATATAAAATTATTTCACTAAATCTCTTCAAATATAATTCTTTTTGAATAAAAATCCTTCCAAATAAATATTTTGAATATAATTCTTTTCAATTAAAAAGTCACCATGTGATACCTCATTTAATAATCATAAAAATACGGGTCTCAACCCATTTTCATATTTTCCGTAAACACGGGTCTCAGCCCATTTGCATATTTTCACGGCACTTCGGGCCCATAAATAAATCATCATATTTCCCTGGCATCTCGTATCCACTTTTCATATCACAGCTACACGGACAGTTCACATGCCAATATTATTATCATCATTGTATATAAGATCCGCAGGATCAATTTATTTTCAATAAAATAAGGTAAAAATCTTTAAATCAAGTAAGAAATCAACAAAAAGATAAGTTTATTTTAGAAATCGTTTGAGTGAAGAAAATGATATTTTTATTAAAATAAAGCATCAGATAAACTACTTATTTGGATATAAAATTTATATAATTAAAACATACTAAAATTTTTCTTTCACTTAAAACAACTCAATCATCAAAACAAGTACAACCCAAAAATACAAATCCTCAAAGTCTCGTATGAAAAAGTCAAGGTCAACACAATACATCAAGAAATACAAAACACTTAATATTAAGTGAAATAATATATCACGGAGAACACAAGAATTTACAAATTACGGAAAAACAAAATAACCAAAGGCAAGTACAGCCATAGAGAAATGTCAACAAAAGGGCACTCCCGAGGTACCGCCTCGTAGTCCCAAATCATAAATAAATTCACAATCTTTCATTTCCTTATATCACCGCGGGAGCCTTCAAATTAAATTTTTAAAGAAATTATTTTTTTCCCGAAATAGCATCCCGCGTTTTAGCCACCCTTATCACACCGCATGATTTCTAGTAGTTCCCCTACTAGCCACGCATTTCAAGCCACCCTTATCTCACCGCATGCGTTTCAACACCCTGACCTTATATCACCGCATGACTTCTAGTAGTTTTCCTACTAGCCACGCGTTTCAAGCCACACTTATCTCACCGCATGCGTATCAATATCACAATATTTCATAAATCGCACCTCAAGTGCCCAAATATCACATCATAATAATTTCGGATAATAATTCATCGACTTAAAAATTTATTCCAAAAAGTCAACAAAAGTCAACGCAGGGCCCGCCCCTCGGAACCCGACATAATTTTCATGAAATACGAACACCCATTTCGATACAAGTTCAACCATACCAATTTTATCGAATTTCAATAACAACCCGACCTCCAAATCTTAAATTTTTGTTTTTGGAAGATTTTACAAAAATCTTGATTTTCCTCCATTAAAATCCGAATTAAATGATGGATTCAAGCCATAATCATGGAAATTAATCAAAACTCGATAAGAATCACTTAAGCCAAATACCCACGCAAGAAACTCTCCAAAAATTGCCTTCTACAGAGCTCTCAATTTGATTTTTGTGTTATAAACTCAAATCCCCATTTTTGGGACTTTTAATTCTGCCCAGGCATTTTTCTTCTTCGCGAATGCGGCCCCCTCTCGCGTTCGCGTAGCACAAATCAGTCTGCTGCCTCAAGTCTTCTTCGCGAACTCGAGGCTTCACTTGCGAACGCGATGCCTATCTGGCCCTTAGCTTCGCGAACGTGTAACACATTCGCGAACGCGAAGACCAAATGCGCGGGGTCCCAGCTTCCTCTTCTTCCTCTTCACGAACGCGAGCTCCAACACGCGAACGCGATGTCCATCTTTCTACACCTTCGCGAATGCGGAACCTACATCGGGAACATGAAGGCCAAATTCCAACATCACTCTAACTTCCTCTACGCGAACGCGAGAGGACCTACGCGAACGCGTAGAAGGAAACCAGCACCAGCAAAATCTGATGCTTCAGCTATAACACCAAGCCCGATTCTAGTCCGTTAACAATCCGGAATACACCTGAGGCCCCCGGGACCTCAACAAAATACACCAACAAGTCCTAAAATATCATACGAACTTAGTCGAATCCTCAAATCACATCAAACAACATCAAAACAACGAATCGCGCCTCAAATCAAAATTTATGAACTTTGAACTTTCAAATTCTATAGCTTGTGCCGAAACACATTAAATCAATCCGGAATGACTTCGAATTTTTCACACAAGTCACAATTGACATAACGGAGGCATTCAAATTTTCAGAATCGGATTTCGAACCCGATAGCAAAAAGTCAACCCCCCGGTCAAACTTCCCAAAAATTCATCTTTCGCCATTTCAGGCCAAATTCCTTTACATCATCAAAATTCTATTCCGAAGTCGTTTGCTCAAAATTCTATTCTCCGGTCAACTCTTTCCATTTAAGCTTCTAAATAAGGATTGTTCTTTTAATTTAATTCTGAATCTTCAGTAAATCAAACTCGACCACACCCACAGGTCATAATACATATTGCAAAACTACTCGAGACCTTAAGTCACTGAATGAGGCGTTAATTCTTAAAACGACAAGTCGGGTTGTTACATTCTCCACCTCTTAAATAAACGTTCGTCCTCGAACGTGCTAAGAATTATTCTGAGGTTACCAAATCGATGATTTTACTTTTAAACATATACTCACGGTTGATCCTCCGTTACCGCATTTGAGATAAGCCCGACAACACCATCTCATTTGAGATTATTTCTTTTATCCATATTGTATGCTTTAAGATCAATTTCTTACACTCCAATATTTTTAAAAGGCTTGATTTTTCACAACAATGCACGGTATTAGTCTCAACTGGCTATAGCAACTCGTGCCACGCACACATCAATTTTCTTGATAGTGTTGAAGTACTTCAAAAAATTTCTGGGGTGTTACATTCTTCCCCACTTAGGATCATTCACCCTCAAATACATAACATAATTTATCTCTTCTTTCACACATATCAATCTCCCAAATTTTTCTAACTCCCAAATATTTTAGAAATTTCGGCCGAGTCTTCCCTGTAATTGGGCCTAAACACCTGCCAGAGTAATACTAAAATAACTCCTAACAACACATCCATAATCCAACAAAACACCACAATGTATATATCAATAACACTAATCTCAGCATTACAAGCACTACATTATCACAATGATATCAGGACATGAAGCACATCATATGTATGTGTTACGACCCGGCTGGTCGTTTTGAGAATTTGAGCCCCGATCCCCTAATATCTGCTTTCCCCATATTTGTTTCTGCTTTTGGGATTTTGCCGGAGTGTTTGGTTATGGAATTCGGAGAGTTTTGGGACACTTAGTCCCTAATTGTGAGTTTAAGCCTTAGAGTTTGGACCGTAGTCGGAGCTGTGTGAAGATGGATCCGGAATGGAATTTCGTTGACTTCGTTAGCTCCGTTGAGTGATTTTGGGGTTAGGAGCACATTTAGAATGTGTTTTGGGGGTCTGTAGTAGATTTAGGTTTGAATTGGCGAAAGTCAGTTTTTCGGCGATTTCGG
Source organism: Nicotiana tabacum (assembly GCF_000715075.1). Taxonomy (NCBI): domain Eukaryota; kingdom Viridiplantae; phylum Streptophyta; class Magnoliopsida; order Solanales; family Solanaceae; genus Nicotiana; species Nicotiana tabacum. The sequence continues at coordinate 147,554,375 of NC_134098.1, read as the reverse complement.
CCGATAGTGAAAATTTTGATATCGAGCTCGGAATGGAATTCCGAAAGTGGTTGTAGGTTTGTAATGTTATTTTTGACTTGTGTGTAAAATTTGAGGTCATTCGGACTAGATTTGATGTGGTTCGGCGTCAGTTGTAGAATTTGGAAAACTTTAAATTCTTAGGCTTGAATCCGTACTTAAGTCATGATTTTGGTGTTGTTTGATATGGTTTGAAGATTCGACTAAGTTCGTATGGTGTTTTAGGATTAGTTGTCATGTTTGTTTGAGGTCCCGAGGGGCCTCGGGTATGTTTCGGATGTTTAACGGGTGAAAGCTTGGACTTAGAGGAATTTCTGATTTTTTTTGCTGGTTCTGGTGTTTTTGCATCTGCGGTGGGAAGTCCGCAGGTGCGGCCACGCAGAAGCGAGGATTGAAGCGCAGATGCGAGAAGTCGAGAGTTGTCCTGGCGTCGCAGGTGCGAGGAAGTTCCGCATCTGTGATGCCCGCAAATGCACAAGGCTGTTCGCAAATGCGCAGAAGCGTAAGGGATGTCCGCAGGCACGAGTGCACAGATGCAGCCCTTTAGTCGCAGGTGCAAAGGCAGAGAGAGCAAGTGAGTTGTGCAGATGCGCACGTTTTCCGCACAAGCGCACCCGCAGGTGCGAGCCTAGGTTCCGCAGGTGCGGAAATACCTGGGCAGTGATTAAAACCGAAGGGCTTTGCGATTTTTATCATTTTTGGCTTTGCAATCTCGGGTTAGGGCAATTTTTGAGAGCATTTTCGAGGCATTTATTGAGATTCGGGCCATTTGGAGTCGGACACTCATGGCAAGAATGTGATATCAGGTTGATTTGAGCGGTTCGAGGTAAGTGGCTTGCCTAACCTTGTGTTGGGGACTTTTCCCTTAAGGCGTTTGATATTAATTGATGTGTGGGCGCCATGTACGTGAGATGACGAGTACGTACACGGGCTATTATTGCAAAAATCCTGTTTTTCCTTTCTAAATCACAAATTGTTTTACCTTATTAAATTGCACTAATACGTTTAATTGTGAAACTTAGACTAGAGAAACATGCTTACGTGTTTTAACTGCCTAATTGACATTCTGTGCGTCATGTTTAGTTAAGTCCTTATTTTTTTATATGTGTCTAGTATAAACTGTATAACTCGATGCCATACCTGCCATTTTATCTTGCGTTGCATATTTAAATTGGGACTACGGACGTATTCCGGGAGATCCTCTTGTACTGCATATTTACTTTGGGACTACGGACGTATTCCGGGAGATCCCCTTGTACTGCATATTTACTTTGGGACTACAGACGTATTCCAGGAGATCCCCATGTACTGCATATTTACTTTAGGACTACGGACGTATTCTAGGAGATCCCCCAGCACTGCATATTTACTTTGAGACTACGGACGTATTCCGGGCGATCCCCCCTCTGTACTGCATATTCATTTGAAACTACGGGACGGTATCCCAAGAGATTTCCCACTGTGTTTACCTTGTTCTGAGCCGAGGGCTCCCTTAACTGTTAAATTATTTTGAGAATTTCTTTAACTGTGTTACCGTAAATTTTACTTATATCTTTTACTGTTTAATTTATTATATTTACTCTGGTAGGGCCTTGACCTGACCTCGTCACTACTCGACCGAGGTTAGGCTTGGCACTTACTAGGTACCATTGTGGTGTACTCATGCCCTTTCCTGTACATATTTTCGTGTGCAGATTCAGGTACGAGCTATCAGCCTTGGGGTTAGTGCGTGCTGCTGATTCTAGGAGACTTCAAGGTACTTCTGCTTGCGTCCACAGATCTTCGGAGTCCCCTTCTACTCCCTCGCCTAGAGACTTTCTTTATTATCTTCAGACTTTGTATAAAGCTACATAGATTATAGCAGCTTGTGACTTAGTGATATTCCGGGTCTTGGGAAATTATTTTGTATATGGCGAGTGGTACTACTCTTGGCTATTTAAAAATATGTTGTTTATCTTTAAAATGTTGTGTTTTCTTTATATTTTCCGCAATATTAGTCTTACCTAGTCCTAAAGACTAGGTGCCATCACGACACCTTACGGAGGGTTAATTTAGGCCGTGACAAGTTGGTATCAGAGTACTAGGTTCGTAGGAGTCGCGAGTCACAAGCCGGTTTATTAGAGTCTCGCGGTTTGGTGCGAAAACGTCCGTACTTATCTTCGGGAGGCTATGTAACTGTTAAGAACAATCACATTTCTTTGATTTCCTAGTCGTGCGAGTTATTGACACCAAATATTCTAAGATTCTACTCTATTCTTTCTCACAGATGGTGAGGACCCGCAATGGGAGGACCGACGATCAGGCACCCAAGCCCCATGCCAGAGCCTCCAGAGGCCGGGGTCGGGGTAGAGGACGATCACGCGGCACAGCCCGAGCGCCTGCGAGAGCTGCGTCAGAGGAGCCCCCTGCAGCTCCAGCTGGAGGGCCAGCACCAGAGATCCCTATTACTACTCCAGCCTTCCAGGAGACTTTAGCTCAGTTCTTGAGCATGTTCAGCACTCTGGCTCAGGCTGGACTATTTCCGATATCTCCTGCTACATCTTAGGCCGGGGGAGGGGCACAGACTCCTGCAACCCGCACTCTTGAGCAGAGGGTCCAGGTTGATCAGGGCCCAAAGTATATTCTTATGCCCCCAGTGGCTCCGGTTCAGCGTTAGAGTAGGGTAGCTGCTTTTGAGGCAGAGCAACTCAGACTTGAGAGGTACAAGAAGTACCACCCACCAACTTTCAGTGGACTAGCTTCAGATGATGATCTGGGTTTTCTTGAGGAGTGTCATCGTATTCTCCGCACTATGGGCATTGTGGAGACGAGTGGGGTTTCTTTCACTCCTTTCCAGCTGAGGGGAGCAACATATCAGTGGTGGCGTGCCTATGAGCTGATTAGTCCGGATGAGGCAGCCTCACTCACTTGGACTTAGTTTTCAGAGATGTTCTTGCGTGAGTATGTTCCTCAGAGTCTCAGGGATACTTGGCGCGCAGAGTTTGAGCGGTTGCGTCAGGGTTTGATGACTGTGTCGGAGTATGCAGTCCGTTTCAGTGAGTTAGCTCGCCATGCACCGGCTCTAGTTGCTACAGTTAGAGAGAGGGTTCGTCGCTTCATTGAGGGACTCCACCCCAGTATTCGGACCAGTATGGCCAGGGAGTTGGAGATAGACATCACTTATTAGCAGGCAGTGAGCATTGCCAGGAGAGTGGATGGCATGTTTGCCCGGGACAGAGAGGAGAGAGAGGCCAAGAGGTATCGAGAGACTGGTCATTATTCAGGAGCTCGTGCACCAGCAGCACGCTATGGTAGGGGTTTTGTGAGTCGCCTTGTTCATTCAGCTCTTTCAGCAGCCAGCGGTGTTCCAGCTCCTCCTAGACCTCAGGAGCCCTATTATGCACCGCCAGTATCCAGTATGCCTCCTACTCGAGGTGCTATTACCGGCCAGTACAACAGGCCAGGCCCGAGTTAGTCCCAGTCACCGCGTCCTCCGAGAGGTTGTTTTAAGTGTGGTGATACGCGTCACCTGGTTAGAGATTGCCCTAGATCCAGGAGGGGTGCACCTCCACAGACTTATCAGCCTCCACGTGCTCCGCCGGGTCCTCCGTCCATTCTTCCAGCACCAGCTGCTACCCCACCTCCTTAGACAGCTCGAGGTGGAGGTCGGGGAGGTTGAGGTCGCCCTAGAGGGGTAGGCCAGGCCAGATACTATGTTCTTCTAGCCCATTCAAAGGCCGTTGCTTCAGATTCAGTTATCACAGGTATCGTCCCTGTGTGTCATAGGGAAGTATCAGTGTTATTTGACCCAGGCTCTACGTATTCATATGTGTCTTCTTATTTTGCTCCACATTTGGCGATATCTCGGGATTCTTTGAGTTCCCATGTTTATGTATCTACTCCCGTGGGAGATTCTCTCGTTGTGGACCGCGTATATCGGTCGTGTTTGATTGCTCTTAGTGGTTTTGAGACCAGAGTCGATTTGTTATTACTGAGTATGGTAGATTTTGATGTTATCTTGGGCATGGACTGGTTGTCGCCTCATTATGCTATTCTTGATTTTCACGCTAAGACTGTGACGTTGGCTATGCCAGGCTTGCCGAGATTAGAGTGGAGAGGTACCTTAGAGTATACTCCCCGCAAGGCCATTTCATTTCTTAAGGCTCAGCAAATGGTTGATAAGGGGTGTGATGCGTATTTGGCCTATGTGAGAGATGTCAGTAATGTTACCTCTACAGTCGAGCAGCCCGACAGAGATATTAATTTTGGCATTGATTTGTGTCGGGCACTTAGCCCATCTCTATTCCTCCATATCGTATGGCTCTTCCTGAATTAAAGGAGTTGAAGGAGTTGCTTGATAAGCGCTTCATTTGGCCCAGTGTGTCACCTTGGGGTGCTCCGATCTTATTTGTGAGGAAGAAGGATGGTTCTATGCATATGTGTATTGATTAACGGTAGTTGAACAAAGTTACAGTGAAGAACATGTATCCATTGCCTCGTATTGATGATTTATTTGATCAATTACAGGTTTCCAGGGTGTTTTCCAAGATTGACTTGCGTTGTGGCTATCATCAGTTAAAGATTCGGGAGCCGGATATCCCGAAGACTGCTTTCAGGACCAGATATGCTCACTATGAGTTTCTTGTCATGTCATTTAGGCTGACCAATGCCCCAGCAGCCTTTATGTATTTGATGCACAGTGTGTTCCGGCCTTATCTTGATTCCTTTGTCATTGTGTTTATTGACGACATCCTGGTATATTCCCGATCTCGGGAAGATCATGAGCAGCACCTGAGGACCGTGCTTCAGACTTTGAGGGAGAAGAAAATGTATGCAAAATTTCTTAAGTGTGAATTCTGGCTTGATTCAGTGGCATTCTTTGGCCACATAGTGTCTTGTGATGGGATCAAGGTAGATCCGAAGAAGGTGGAGGCAGTGCAGAGTTGGCCTAGACTGTCCTCCGCTACGGAGATCCGGAGTTTTCTTGGTTTGACGGGGTATTAGCGTCGCTTTGTAGAGGGATTTTCATCCATTGCAGCACCTATGACCAGGCTGATCCAGAAGGGTGCTCCGTTCAGGTAGACCGAGGAGTGTGAGGAGAGCTTTCAAAAGCTCAACACAGCTTTGACTACAACCCCAGTATTAGTATTGCCTACAGGTTCGGGGTCCTACACTATCTATTGTGATGCCTCGAGGATTGGCCTTGGAGCGATATTGATGCAGGACGGTAGGGTGATTGCCTACGCGTCTAGACAGTTGAAGGTGCATGAGAAGAATTATCCGGTTCATGATCTCGAGTTAGCAGCTATTGTTCACGCCCTGAAGATCTGGCGTCATTATTTGTACGGTGTTCCCTGTGAGATTTACACTGACCACCGAAGTTTGCAGTACTTGTCCAGGCAGAAGGACCTTAATTTACGTCAGCGGAGGTGGTTGGAACAACTTAAAGACTATGATATCACTATATTGTACCACCCGGGGAAGGCCAATGTAGTGGCCGATGCCTTGAGTCACCGGGCAGAGAGTTTGGGGAGTTTGGCATATCTTCTGGCAGCTGAGAGGCCCTTAGCCTTGGATGTTCAGGCCTTAGCCAGCCAGTTGGTGAGATTGGATATTTCAGAGCCTAGCCGGGTATTAGCTTGTGTGGTTGCTCAGTCTTCTCTTTATGACTGTATCAGAGAGCGCCAGTATGATGATCCTCATCTTCTATTTCTTTAGGACAGGTTTCGGCGAGGTGATTTCAGAGATGTGACTATTGGTGATGACGATGTGATGAGGATGCAGGGCCGGATCTGTGTGCCCAATGTAGATGGGCTTCGGGAGTTGATTCTTGAGGAGGCCCATAGCTCGCGGTACTCCATTCACCCCGGTGCCGCGAAGATGTACCAGGATTTGAGACAGCACTATTATTGGAGGAGGATGAAGAAGGATATAGTTGGGTTTGTGGCCAAGTTTCTCAACTGTCAGCAGGTCAAATATGAGCACCAGAGGCCTGGTGGATTACTTCAGAGGTTAGAGATCCTAGAATGGAAGTGAGAGCGGATCACCATGGACTTTGTAGTTAGACTTCCATGGACTTTGAGAAGGTTCGATGCTATTTGGGTCGTGACAAAATGAAAAAGTCAAGGTCAACACAAATCATCAAGAAATACAAAACACTTAATATTAAGTGAAATAATACATCACGGAGAACACAAGAATTTACAAATTACGGAAAAACAAAATAGCCAAAGGCAAGTACAACCATAGAGAAATATCAACAAAAGGGCACTCCCAAGGTACCGCCTCGTAGTCCCAAATCATAAATAAATTCACAATCTTTCATTTCCTTATATCACCGCGGGAGCCTTCACATTAAGTTTTTAAAGAAATTATTTTTTTCCCGAAATAGCATCCCGCGTTTTAGCCACCCTTATCACACCGCATGACTTTTAGTAGTTCCCCTACTAGCCACATGTTTCAAGCTACCCTTATCTCACCGCATGCATTTCAACACCCTGGCCTTATATCACCGCATGACTTCTAGTAGTTCCCCTACTAGCCACGCATTTCAAGCCACCCTTATCTCACCTCATGCGTATCAATATCACAATATTTCACAAATCGCACCTCAAGTGCCCAAATATCACAGCATAATACAACTTGCACCTCAAGTGCCCAAATATTACAACATATCATAAATTGCACATCAAGTGCTCAAATATTACAACATATTACATATTGCACATCAAGTGCTCAAATATTACAACATATCACAAATTACACATCAAGTGCTCAAATATTACAACATATTATTTTTCCACAATAAGGAGCCACGACTCGATCATAATGTGCACAACATCTTAACAAAATGTTTGGGAGTGAACAACTCAACCGAATAATATTTCACAATTTAGCACTTTGCCTCAATATGATTCACGGCCTTTATAATTCAATACCAAATTTTCAACAATGTGAACTAAAAAGTAATTCATCTTATTAACTAAATTTTCCATTTAAATTATCTGTAGGTAAAATCAATAATGAAAGTGTTTTCCATAGAAATGGCAACTCAAACAAACACAAAGTTCACATAAAAGTCAAGTGGCAATCACACCAAATTATCATATAAAAACAACCTCGGCAAATAAGGAATGAGACATTACAAATAAGGGATTTAATAAGTTACAACAATTTTCTAACTTAATACTTAAGGGCGTCTACGAATTTCAACCGATATAATTTGCACATATAAACCAAGTACGTACTCGTCACCTCGCGAACATGGTTTTCAATTACACAATATGGCACATAAGACTCGATGCCTAAGGGGTAATTCTCCCACTCGAGGTTAGGCAAGACACTTACCTTTTTGAAGTTATGTCGAAACTCCAAAATCGCCTTCTTGCTTGAATTGACCTCCGGACAGCTCAAAACTATCCAAATTAATTGCATAACTTCATTAAAATTCATCGAAAATAATTCCGGATAATAATACGTCGACTTAAAAATTTATTCCAAAAAAGTCAATAAACGTCAATGCGGGGTTCGCCCCTCGGAACTCGATATAATTTTCATAAATTCCGAACACCCATTCCGATACGAGTTCAATCATACCAATTTTATCGAATTCCAATAACAACTCGACCTCCAAATCTTAAATTTTTGTTTTTGGAAGATTTTACAAATATCTTGATTTTTCTCCATTAAAATCCGAATTAAATGATGGATTCAAGGCATAATCTTGGAAATTAATCAAAACTGGATAAGAATCACTTATCCCAAACACCCACGCAAGAATCTCTCCAAATATCGCCTTCTACCGAGCTCCCAATTTGATTTTTGTGTTATGAACTCAAACCCCCTTTTTGGGACTTTTAATTGTGCCCAGGCATTTTTCTTCTTCGCGAACGCGGCCCCCCTCTCGGGTTCGCGTAGCACAAATCAGTCTGCTGCCTCAAGTCTTCTTCACGAACGCAAGGCTTCACTCGCGTACACGAAGCCTATCTGGCCCTTAACTTCGTGAACGCGTAACACATTTGCGAATGCGAAGACCAAATGCGCGGGGTCCCAGCTGCCTCTTCTTCCTCTTCGCGAACGCGAGCTCCAACACGCGAATACGATGCCCATCTTTCTACACCTTCGTGAACGCGGAACCTACATTGCGAATGCGAAGGCCAAATTCCAACATCACTCAAACTTCCTCTCCGCGAATGCGTGAGGACCTACGTGAACGCGTAGAAGGAAACCAGCACTAGCAAAATCTGATGCTTCAGCTATAACACCAAGTCCGATTCTAGTCCGTTAACAATCCGGAATACACCCGAGGCCCCCGGGACCTCAACAAAATACATCAACAAGTCCTAAAACATCATACAAACTTAGTTGAATCCTCAAATCACATCAAAACGACGAATCGCGCTTCAAATCAAAATTTATGAATTTTGAGCTTTCAAATTCTATATCTTGGGCCGAAACACATCAAATCAATCCAAAATGACTTTAAATTTTTCACACAAGTCATAATTGACATAACGGAGGTATTCAAAGTTTCAGAATTGGATTTCAACCCCGATATCAAAAGGTCAACCCCCGGTCAAACTTCCCAACAATTCATCTTTCGCCATTTCAGGCCAAATTCCTTTACAGACCTCCAAATAATTTTCCGGACATGATCCTAAGACCAAAATTATCTTACGAAACTATTGAATCATCAAAATTTCATTCCGGAGTCGTTTATTCAAAAGTCAACTCTCCGGTCAATTCTTTCCATTTAAGCTTCTAAATAAGGATTGTTCTTTTAATTTAATTCCGAAAATTTAGTAAATCAAACTCGACCATACCTGCGGGTCATAATACATATTGTGAAGCTACTCGAGACCTTAAGTCACCGAATGAGGCATTAATTCTTAAAATAACAAGTCAGATCTTTACAATAATGCATAATATATATTTTTAAAATTTAATTTCAAAACATTAATTATTACCTAACCTAACTAACTTTGTCCTAAACTGCCAAGTGGCTTACTGTTAGGTTGCCACTTAGCTTAATGTGGATGCTTTTTCCCTCCTTTTAATAATTTAGATAACTTTTAATATATTATCTTCATATCGAGCTTGACTACCACTTGACTTCACTTTCAAGCTTGTTTAATTCTTTAATTGTCTAAATTTATCAATAATATATTGAGTTATGTGTCACACCTCCTTTTTCCCGAGGGGATAGGGAGTTTTTCCAATTAAAGTGACATTGTTCAAAATGAGATTATTTATTTAATTAGAGCCGCCACTTGGGATAATTATTATGGTGTCACAAGTCGCCGGTTTATTTTAAATCCCAAATCGAGAAAATTGACTCTATTTATGATCTGCGAATACAGAAAACCGGGTAAGGAATTCTGTTAACCCGGGAGAAGGTGTGAGGCACTTCCAAATTCCGTGATTTTAGCACAGTCGCTTTTAATCATACCTGGCTTAGTTAATTATTTAATTTCGTATTTTTAGAACCTATGTGCATTTTAACTTATAACGCTTTTAATTATGGCGTTATGAATTTATCTTCGAAACGGATCGCATGTGTGTAAATCTACTTTATTTAGTGTGCTAAAATCATGTCACGCGTACGTGTACATAATTAATCGCACTTTATTGATTATTAAGATTATTTTTGCCAAAGTCGTGTAACGACTCGGCCGTTCGTTTTGAGTATTACAATCATGTTTCCATACGTACTACTCAATTTATGCTTACGGTTGTTATGTGACTCGCCGGGGTGTTTGGTTCGGGTCCGGTGAGGTTTTGAAATGAATTGGAACACTTAGTTTCAAGGTTTAAAGCTTAAGTTAAAATAGTGACCGGATGTTGACTTATGTGAAAACGACCCCGGAATGGAGTTTTGATAATTCCAATAGCTCCGTATGGTAATTTTTGGACTTAGGAGCATCTCCAAAAAATTATTTGGAAGTCCGTAGTGGAATTTGGCTTGAAATGTCGAAAATTGAATTTTTTGAAAGTTTGACCAGGGAGTTGACTTTTTGATATCGGGGGTCGGAATCTAATTCTGAAAATATGTATAGGTCCGTTATGTCATTTATGACTTGTGTGCAAAATTTGAGGCTAATCGGACGTGATTTGATAGGTTTTGGCATTGAGTGTAGAAGATGGAATTTCTTAGTTTCATTATGCTTGAATTGGGGTATGATTCGTGGTTCTAGCATTGTTTGATGTAATTTGAAGTTTCGACTAAGTCCGTATGATGATTTAGTACTTGTTGGTATGATTTGACAGGTCCCGAGGGGCTTGGGTGTATTTTTGGATCATTGGTTGAGAGACTAGTAAAGTTAAGAAATTTAGGAGTTTGACCATGGTCAATATCGGGTCAAGACGACCTCTTTTCAGTGTTTTGAGTGCGCGAGCAGGTCTGTAGCATGTTTTATGATTGAAATTCATATATGATTTGTGTTCGGGAGGTTCCGGATGAGTTTAGTTGAGTCTTGCGGATCGGTACGGAGACGTCTGTACTTATCTTCGAGAGGCTACAGAGCTAGTAGGAAAATCTCCACCCCTTTCATTCCTTATCGTATGGCATTTATTTACCTTGAAACATATATCTTATGTTCTTTTGCATCCACTCGTGCATGAATTTGCGCACTCAGTATCAACTATGCGCCAACGGTTCGTGATACTACAAAGGGGTTATAAGGGAGCCAGGGTTGCTCAACCATTGTTACCACGTGTCGTCCAGATCGAGGATGCGGAAGTATTGAGAGATCATTCAGTTGTGCGCATGGGGGTGTAACAGGTTCTAATACCTGGTTGATAAGTACGATCTTAAGAAGGTTTAATTAGTTGCCCAATCGTCATAATCGTGGTAGGGTCACGAGGTGGATGTAGATCTGAAGATAGTTGGTGGTATTAGAGACTATGTGGTTCGTATGGGATTTCTATTTAGCGAAGGGTACATACTAGCAGCCAAGACACAGGAGGAAGCGAGTTTAACTATCACGAGGATGACATGCGCCAAATAAATAGCTTGAGGTGTATTATGACAGGTGTCGTACGAGCGATGAAGGTTGGTATTGTGGATCATCGGAATGTGTCCTATGGCTTCGCGCCAAGTGAAGGGAGTCCACTATCAACTATCAGATTGCGGGGTCATGTGTTATACCAGTTTTGGCCTGAGATGTATTTATGTGGTATTGAAAGATTCTCCGAAACTTGTATATGATTAAGAGCTCAGATTTGTATGGGATGATGCCAGGACTTGCGGTATTCCCGTGTCCTTAATAATTCTACATTTTAGTATCAACGGGGTCATGAAAATAATTTTAGAATATTCGGAGTGCTCCAGTAAGTTCTTTTAATGCACCACTGGCATAAGGTTTCTATAATGGTTATTCCAGTTATCTGGCATAGACTCAGTATGAGCAATCGAACCTACAGAGGGTTTGTTATTAGTGTGGTGATACTAGGCACATCATGAGAGATTGTCCCAGACTTGGGAGAGGCAGATTTCATCAGAATACTCAGGCTAGAAGCTCTATTCCAGTTACTAGACCGCATGCACAGTCAGTTAGGGGTAGAGGACATGCGGGTAGAGGGCGCCCTAGAGGGAGAGGCCCGACCCATTGACATAATTGATATGGTATGGTTGGGGCTTCTATACCAGATGATGTCGTTACAGTTACGATCCTGATTTGTTATACAGGAATATTTTCCTTAGTTTGATTCGGTTCTGAGTATCGAGGCGAGTCCTCCTATTATACTCCACTTATGGGTGAGCTTCGTAATTCCGAAATCTATTTATGTGTTTATCCCTGTTGGGAGATTTGATGGTGATAGCTCATGTCTATCATGTTTATTTTGTACACCATTGAGGACTATAAGTCCAAAAGTGACTTTATAATACTCTCTACAATGGGTTTTGATGTGATTTCGGAATAATTGGTTTTATTTTTATGAATTATATGCCCTATTGGAATGGGGATTCATTATGTGTTGAGAAAATTGTTTACGACATTTATTGAAAAGAAGAAAGAAATGAAATTAAAAATTTCAGTTGGAACAATGTGCAAAATACTTGTGATTTGGAGTTGAGGACGAGATCCTCGCATTTTTATATGATGTGAAATAATCTCCACTGAGATGATATTTTCGGACTCCTGTTAAATTTGCGGTGACGTAGAATCACCCGCGAGTATGTGTGAAATAATGCACTAAGTAATTTAATGTCATCAGAATAATTCTTGGCACGTTCGAGGACGAACATATGTTTAAGAGGGGGAGAATGTAACGACCTGACCGTTCGTTTTGAGTATTACAATCATGTTTCCACACTTACTGCTCGATTTATGATTTACAGTTGTTATGTGACCCACCGGGGTGATTGGTTCGGGTCCGGTAAGGTTTTGGAATGAATTGAAATACTTAGTTTTAAGGTTTAAAACTTAAGTTAAAATAGTGACCGGATATCGACTTATGTATAAACGAACCCGAAATAGAATTTTGATGATTCCAATAGCTCTGTATGATGATTCTGGACTTAGGAGCGTGTCCGAAAAATTATTTGAAAGTTCGTAGTGGAATTTGGCTTGAAATGGCAAAATTAAATTTTTGAGAATTTTGACCGGGGAATTGACTTTTTGATATCGGGGTCGGAATCCAGTTCTGAAAATTTGTTTAGGTCCATTATGTCATTTATGACTTGTGTGCAAAATTTGAGGTCAATCGAACGTGATTTGATAGGTTTCGGCATTGAATGTATAAGTTGGAATTTCTTAGTTTCATTAAGCTTAAATTGGGGTATGATTCGTGATTCTAGCATTGTTTGATGTAATTTGAAGTTTAGACTAAGTTCGTATGATGATTTAGGACTTGTTGGTATGATTTAACGGGTCCCGAGGAGGCTTGGGTGTATTTTTGGATCATTGGTTGAGAGACTAGTAAAGTTAAGAAATTTGGGAGTTTGGACATAGTCAATATCGGGTAAAGACGATCTCTTTTCAGTGTTTTGAGTGCACGAACAGGTCCATAGAATGTTTTATGATTGAAATTCATATATGGTTTGTGTCCAGGAGGTTCCAGATGAGTTTTAGGGTGGTTTCAGATCATTTCGGAGAAGTTTGAGTTTGCTGGTTTCTGGTGAGGTACTGTTCATTCGCAATTGCGAACCATTTATCGCAATTGCGAAAACATTGTTCATTAGCAATTGCGAACCATTTATCGCAATTGCGAACAATTTGTCGCAAATTGCAAACACTGTCCGTGGGAGGTACTGTTCATTCGTAAATGCGAAGTTTTTGTCCGCAAATGCGAACCTGGGCAGAAACTTAAGGATTGAAAATCTGTTATTTCTTCATTTTCAATTGGGATTTTTGGTGCTCGATTTTTGGGAGATTTTGAGGATTTCTTCACGACTTCGACTGGGGTAAGTGTTCTATATCCTAAAGTGATTATATTTCATGAATCTATGGTTATATTCATCATTTAATTCGGATTTAAATGGAAGAAATCAAGATTTTTGAAAAATCTTCCAAAAACAAAAATTTAAGATTTGGAGGACGATTTGTTATTGGAATTTGATAAAATTGGTATATTTGAACTCATATCGGAATGGGTGATCGAATTTCGTAAACGTTATGTCGGGTTCTGAGAGGCGAGCCCCGCGTTGACTTTTGTTGACTTTTTAGAATAAATTTTTAAGCCGGCGTTTTATTATCCAGAATTATTTCCGATAAATTTTAATGAAGTTATACAATTAATTTGGATAGATTTGAGCGGTCCGGAGGTCAATTCAAGCAAGAAGGCGATTTTGGAATATCAGCATAATTTCAAAAAATGTAAGTATCTTGCCTAACCTTGAGTGGGGGAATTACCCCTTAGGCATTGAGTCTTATGTGGAAATTGTGTAATTGAAACCATGTACGCGAGGTGACGAGTACGTACTTGGTTTATACGTGCAAATTATATTGGTTGAAATTCGTAGACGCCTTTATGTATTAAATTGGAAAATTATTGGAAAGTAGTAAATCCTTATTTGTTGAATTTATTTTTATATGATAATTTGGTGTGATTGCCACTTTGATTTTTATGTGAATTCCGTGTTTTTGTTAAGTTGATATTTTCTGGAGATAATTTCATTATGGATTATTCATTTGCAAATAATTTATTATGTAAGTTTAAAAGGAGGCATTAATCTATTTGCCAAAAATTTGGATTAAAGAAGGCGTTGTTCCTTTATGAATTACTTTCCAGTTCATGTTGTTGCAATTGGTATTGAGTTATAAAGGTCGTAAATGATATTTGAGGCAAAGTGTTAAAATGTGAAATATTATTTTGTTGAGTTGTTCGCTCCCGGACATATTTGTTAGGATTTTCTTGCAAATTATGGTCGAACCATGAGCTCCTTATTGTGGAAGATGATATATTGTTGATTTCTGTGGCAAGTTAAAATATTTGAGCACTTGAGGTGCAATTTGCGATATGTTTTGATATTTGAGCACTCGATGTGTAATTTGTGATATGTTGTAATATTTGAGCACTTGAGGTGCAATTTATGAGATGTTGTGATATTAGCACATGATATTGTTGGGAGGATTGTTCGGGTGTTTGCACGAGGTTTCTGCCGTGCTATTGTTACTATTGATATATTCACATGTGGCGTGACAAGGCGGTCTATATATGTGGGTTTGCGCATGTGGCGAGACAAGGTGGGAATATTATTATGCACATACGGCGTGACAAGGCGGGCTATATATGTGGGTTTGCGCATGTGGGGAGACAAGGTGGGAATATTATTATGCGCGTGCGGCGATACAAGGTGGGCATTTACTTTATTATTGTGCACGTGGCGAGACAAGGTGGGCTATGTCGGGGATTGATTTGTAATGACTTGTGATGGCCTGGGGCATTGTTGTTGTTGAAATTTATTTATGATTTGGGACTACGATGCGGTACCTCGGGAGTGCCCTTTGTTGATATTTTTCTATGGTTGCACTTGCCTTTGTGTAACGACCCGGCCGGTCATTTTGAGTATTACAGTCTCGTTCCCCCATTTACTGCTTAATTTATGCCTTATAGTTGATTTATGACTTATCAGGTTAGTTGGTTTGGGTCCGGAACAATTTCGGAATAAATTGAGACACTTAGTCTCATAATGGAAAGCTTAAGTTGGAAAAGTTATCCGGATGTTAACTTATGAGTAAACGACCTCAGAATTTAATTTTGATGATTCCTATAGCTCCGTATGGTGATTTTGGACTTAGGAGCGTGTCCGAAAAATTATTTGAAGGTCCGTAGTGGAATTAAGCTTGAAATTATTTGAAATCATAGTTGTTCCCCTCAATTAAATAGCAAAAGATGGAGTTTACAAAATACGTAATAATATCTTTAAAAATTTTCAATAAAGTGCAACCCATAATCATCCTAAAACCCGACGTCATAAGTGCATGAGCATTTATTAAGAATGTAAAATAAAATACAACAGTTGTCCGGAATACAAATTGAACAGGAAAAATGTAAGTACTCTGAAGGAGACTCTATTGACTGCGGAGCGTCGTATAGAATGCCGTTCACCTAAGTTCCTGCCATAATCACACCTCTGCGCCCACAAGGAGACTAAACATATGTGTACCTGCACAAAAATGTGCAGCAAGTATAGCATGATTACGTAAATCAACACGTGCCCAGTAAGTATCCCGCCTAACCTCGAAGAAGTAGTGACGAGGGGTCGACTCGGACACTTACTATGGGCTATAATTAATATACCAATGATATGATTAAGCATGGATCACGTAGAATGGCTATAAGCCCGATATCATGAAATAAGTAAACAATTCTTTTGTTAACAAGAAATTTCCCAAATTCATTTTCATCATTTTAACAGTTTATATCTCAGGCCAATGAGGCAATTTCAATTATTATAACTTCCGAAGCAATTAATACAATCATGCGCAAGTCATGCCGAGGTCGTACATCCCGATCCAACAATAAAAATAAATTGTGCACTGCCGAGGGTCGAACGACGTGAACCATAGATGCATCTATTACCCCGCTTGCGAATCATTCACGCGACGCGGTCCCCGCTCGCGAATCATACATGTGACGCGGTCAAATATAAATTTATGGAAATACCCCGCTCGCGAATCATACCTGCGACGCGGCCAAATATAAGTTTAACATTTAAATCATATTTCTTTCTTTATTCTTTTCAAAATAAGGGAAATTCAACTTGAAGCTTTTTAAGGAAAATTACCCCGCTTGCGAATCATACATGCGATGCGGTTACACATAGATTTCTTAAGCTATTATAATATTCCTCAATTCTTTTCGAAATTTCGAAGTTCAAATGAAACCTTTTAAATCTTAAATTTCTTCAAATTTCCATTCTTTCAAGACAATTATCACTCAACCTCAATCTTGCTTCTTCTCAAGGCAAACAATAACATAAATCGACAGCAATGTCAACAAGGTATGATGTAAACCTAGACTACTCGGACATAGGCATAGCTAGTAGCTACGTACGGACTCTCGTCACCTCGTGCGTACGTAGCCCCCACAATTAGAAGCATATATTAATTTATTTCACCTATGGGGTTAATTCCCTCTTATAAGGTTAGAAATGAGACTTACCTCGCTCCGAAATTCTATAACCGACTCCAAAGCCTTTCCAACCACTCAAACTGATGCCCAACGCTCCAAACCTAGTCAATAATTATGATAACCCATTAATATATACTCGAATACTCATTATAATCCTATTTACAACAATTCCCAACTCCGCTTGAAAAGTCGATAAAATCACCCTCGGGCCCACGTGCTCGGATTTCGAAAATTTTCGAAGATAATCATTACCCATAACCTTATGAACTTAAACATATAATTTCTATCCAAATTCCATAACCATTTTCGTGGTTAAAAAATCTCATTTTTATAAAAATCTAGGTTTTTCATCTAAACCCTTGATTTCCAAGATTTACCTATTATAATCTATCCATGATCTATGAATTTAACTCAAAGTGTAAAGAACTAACTTACCATCAAGTTGCTAATTGAAATCTCTTCTCAAAATTCTCCACAATCACCCAAAACATGAAGAAAATGGGCTAAGCATACATAACTCCGGACTTAAATGAAGGTTCTGCCTTCTGCGATTTTCGCACATGCGGAGTTACACTCGCACCTGCGGTTCCGCACTTGGGGAAAATTCCTCACAGGTGCACATTTCCCCCTTTTGGCCTTGCACCGCACCTGCGGACAATGGCTCGTTTCTGCGCAAACACAGGTGCGCCTGTCCCTTCGCTCCTGCGCATCCATCCGCTTTTGCGCGCCAATCCTTCGCACCTGCGTGTTCGCAGGTGCGCTAAAATACCTCGCATCTGCGATTGTTGGACAGCTCCTCCCCTTCGCACCTGCGACTGGTGGCTCGCACCTGCGGCTGCCCATGCGCAGGTGCGATCATACCAGAAGCTGGAAGCTTCAGCTCTTCCTCCAATTTCCAAAATTGGTCCGAGCCTTATTCGGTTAACACTCGGGGCCCCTGTGGCCGTGCTCGAACATACCCATAAGTTTAAAATCATAAAATGGACTCGCTCGAACTCCCGGAATGTGTAAAACAATATCAAAACTAAGAATCATATCCCAAACCCAATTGATTCAACTTAGAAATTCAAATTCTTCAAACTTACTCCGAACGCGCCAAAATATACTTATACTACTCGGAGTGATACCAAATTTTGTGTGCAAGTCTTAAATCACTATACGGACCTACTCCAACTTTCAAAATTGGAATCCGACCCCGATATAAAAAAAAAGTCCACTCCCGGTCAAACTTCTCAAAAACCTTCAAATTTCTAACTTTAGCCAAATGACTTCAAAATGACCTACGGACCTCCAAATCCACTTCCGGACACGCTACCAACACCGAAATCACTATACGGAGCTATTCCCAGACTCGGAATTCCAAACGGACATCGATAACATCAAAATGCACTTCAACCCAAATTTATGGAATTCTTCCAAAATGCTAACTTCCACAATAGGTGCCGAAATGCTCCCGGGGAATCCAAAACCTGATCTGAACATACCCCCAAGTCCGAAATCATCATACGAATCTGATGGAACCTTCAAATCTCGATTCTAAGGCCGTTTACTATAAAATCCAATCTTAGTCAATTCTTCCAACTAAAAACTTTCGAAATGAGAATTTTCTTTCCAAATCAACTCCGAACTTCCCGAAATTAAATTCCGACCACGCGTACAAGTCATTATACTTGAAGTGAAACTATTCAAGGCCTCAAACCACCGGAAGATGCCCTGGAGCTCAAAACGACCGGTCGGGTTGTTATAGGAAATTTGACCGAATGGTTGACTTTTTAATACCGGGGTCGGAATATAATTTTGGAAATTGGAATAGGTTTGTAATATGAAATGTGACTTGTGTGCAAAATTTGAGGTCAATCGGACATGATTTGATAGGTTTTGGCATCGGTTGAGGAAGTTGCAGTTTCAAAGTTTATTCGGCTTGAATCCGTGTGTAATTCGTGTTTTTGATGTTATTTCAGATGGTTTGAGGATTCGACTAAGTTCGTATTGGGATTTAAGACTTGTTGGTATGTTTGGTCGAGGTACCGGGGGCCTCGAGTTGATTTCGGGGGGTTAACAGACCAAAGTTCGAAGTTGAAGAATTTATGAAGATTTGCTGGTTCTGGTGTGATTGCACCTACGGAAAAGGGCTCGCAGGTATGATGGTCGCAGAAGCGACAGTACATACGTAGAAGCGATGGTCTTCACAGATGCAGTGCCTGTTGCGCAAAAGCGCGACCTCAGGTGCGGTCCTAGGCATCGCATAAGTGATCATGGCTGGCCAAGTTGTTCTCGCAGAAGCGAGGGTCGCAGGTGCGACCTCTTGACCGCATCTGCGAAAGTGCTGGACAGAACCCTTTAAGTTCAGGGTTTCGCTATTTTTCACCATTTTTGGATTTTCGAGCTCGACTTGGGCGATTTTGGAGAGAAATATTTCCACACAACTTTGGGGCAAGTGTTCTTGACTCCTTTGAGATTATATTTCATGAATTAATCTTCATTTTTTGTGTAAGATTATCGAATCTTCAAGAGAAATCGAAGGAAATTTCTATAATTTCATAAAACAAAATTTTGAGTTTTGAACATCGATTTGGAGTCGGAATTGAGTGAAATTAGTATGGTTGAACTTGTAATTGGATGAGTTGTTGGATTTTGTGAGTTTCGTCGGATTCCGAGATGTGGGCCTCACGGATAATTTTTGAGCTAAATTTCGAATTTTTATGGAAAACTTGCATCTTCTTATGGAATTAATTCCAATAGATTTTATTGACTGAATCGAATTATTTGTGACTAGATTCGAGGCGTTTGGAGGCCAATTCACGAGGCAAAGGCTTAGCGGAATAAGAATTTCACGGTTTGAGGTAAGTAACAGTTATAAATCTGGTCCTGAAGGTATGAAACCCCGGATTTTTGTATCATGTGATTATTTTGGAGGTGACGCACATGCTAGGTGACGGGCGTGTGGGCGTGCACCGAGGCGATTGTAACTTGGTCCGTCCCATGAAACTGTAAAGTTGAATAACTTGTTGTTAGTTATATGCTCTCTATGTATTAAAGAAATTTGACTGTAAATCATGTTAGGAATCATGCTTAGGCTATGTGATAGTACTATTGGGACTCGTAGAGGTCGCGTACTTGTTGAATTATTTGTTAATTGCTATCTTGTACTCAGTCATGATTTTACTTGCGTATCATACCTTAGTCTTTCTTGATTTTGTTGATAGACTATGTTATTTTTGTTTGGGATGATCTTTGTGATTTCTGAGAGCCGAGAAACTAGGGAGGTTGAGGACTGAGTAAGACCGAAGGCCTGTCGATGAGGTAAGGATACTATGGCATGCGAGTTGTCCGTGCGGATTATAGCGCTTGGGCTGTAGAAGCCCCTCCGGAGTCTGTACACCCCCAGTGCGCGCGGGTACCCATTGAGTGTGAGTGCTGAGGGCTGGGAGCCCAGTGAGTGATTGTTGTCCTGAGAGGTTGTACTTGCTTTTAATTTGTTATTGCGCTTAGTTTCTATCTGCCATTGTTGTGAAATTTTCTGAAAGATTTTATATCCGGAATACATGAACTTGAACTGTATAGAATTGATTTGACTTAAAATGCTGGATTTGAAAGCATGCCTATTCTTTGCTGGAATTACTGAAAATGAACTATAATTAAGTAGCTCGTCACTATCTTCAGTTCCTTATTTATTATTGTTGCTTGCTGAGTTGGTTGTACTCATACTACATCCTGCACTTCATGTGCAGATCCAGGTATTCCCGGACATAGCGGGTGTTGATTCTCTCGCACAGTTGATTTTTTGGAGATTCAGAGGTAACTGTCGTGTTTCGCAGACCTTGTCTCTCCTTCCCTCTCTTCTTATTTATAGTATTTGGTCTTAGACTATTATGGACCGTATTATCCAGACTTGTATTCATATTAGATGCTCATGTACTCAGTGACACCGAGTTTTGGGAGTGTTTATATATGTATTTATGAATTTTCTTTCGTTGAATTTAATCATTTTATTTTTAAACATAAAAGATATGGGATTTTATTGAGATTGTCGGCTTGCCTAGTAATGAGATAGGCGCCATCACGACAGGTGAGATTTTGGGTCGTGACAAGTTGGTATCAGAGCCCTAGGTAACATAGGTCTCACGAATCATGAGCAGGTTTAGTAGAGTCTTGCGGATCAGTATGGAGACGTCTGCACTTATCTTTGAGAGGCTGCCGAACCCTTAGGAAAATTTCACTTTATTGTGTTCTATCATGCAGGATTGATTCAGCTTGAAACATAACTCTTTGAATTCGTATGCGCATGTGAGCGCTCGGTATCAGTTGTGCATCGCCGACTTGGGATTCTATGAACGAGGTTCAAGATGTGTATTCTGTGTTTTGGTGATGGGCCAGTCTGGAGGACTTGAGGCCAGGTTTAGACCGCAGCTTAGGCTCGGTAGCTTCAGTTGTAACCTGTACATTTGGACTCATATGTCCGATAATGTCCCTGCGAGTGGAATTTATGGCTCGATGAGCGGTGGAATGACTTTGTGATGAGTATGATGTAACTGCAGGATGTGTTGAGACGATTTGAATGTTCTTTTATTCCAGCTCAGTATCTGTATTGTTTTTTATGATTTCAAGACTGTGCACGGGTTGTTACGATGGCTATGCGTTATTATCGCACAATATTGGTGTAATGGTAAGGTGCTCGTTATGTGTTGAGGTGGCGAATGGATCGAAGAGAGGATTTCTTAGTACATGATTAAGGGCTTCACCAATTAATTCCAGTGGAGGAAAGGCAATCAGACTATAAATATCCAAGTTTGGTTGTTAAAGTAACAAGACTTGGCATTTGCGAGCATGGTCGAATTTTCATTGTGATGTTGTGTCGCCGTCCTTGTTGAAACGCATTATGGTCCGCCGGTGTTACGATCTTCTTAGATTTCGCCTTCGGGGTAGGGTGTTATGAAATGGTGCATGAGTGGAGGTTGCCAGAGATAGCTGTGTGCAGCGGTTCAGAATCGAATGGGTATTTCTAATGTTGATGGCTTGAGAAAGATGATCTTCGAAGAGGCTTAGGGTCGGTAACATTTTATTGGTTTATGTGCTACAGAGATGCATTTTGATTTGATGCAATAGTTGGGTAGCAACTTATGAGGAAAGACATGACGGGAAGTGTTTCGCGGTGGTTGAAGTACTAGCAGGTCAAGTTGGAGAAGTAGAGGTTGAGAAGTTTCTTAAAATAGATGGTTTAACAGAAGTAAGAGTGGCAGATTAGCATATGGATTCTGTGGTAGGGTAGTCGCGCGCCTTGAGAAAGTGTAGAACGGTTTGGAATGTGATTTGGCCTACGGACTTTATTTGGAGTGATGGTTACTGTACGAAGAAAGATTGAATATGGCAGAAAGGAGTTTGTTTGAAATGAAGAGGGATGTGAAGATCTGATTATCGTTTCAGGCGCAATATGACTTGAGTTCGGAAGGTATTGTTGAACTCTCAGTTGATGTCAAAAGGGAAAGTGAAGACTTATACAAATGGTGGGCGAGCATAAGCTCAGGAGAATTTACTGATTACGTGGTCGTTGCACCCAGTGCAGTGTCGTTGGAAGATGTCGGTAAGGAATTCCACGGGTGGGTTATCTCTTGTGAGTAGTTAGCGGTGACATGATATTGATGAAGCTTCTGCGAGGAATATTACTTGCTACCCGGTAAGAGGTCGAGTGTGTGACTGTGGCTGGTGATTCATAATGTTCATGAAAAGCTTAACAAAAGACTTCGAGAAGTCTGGCGGGTTAACGGTGCGAGATCATGGTAATTGAGAAGGAGAAATCCTTGCGGGTTCTAAGTTTATATAGTTGCAGCTTAAAGCTAAGTGGGGGAGCCTGCTATTGACAATTTGATTTCAGGGTTGTGTTAAATTTTAGTTTTGGTCGGAGTCATACTTGTGGATCAGTTATGACTTACAGAAATGGAGATTGAGGATGACTTGAGTAAGGAAATTCCTGAATATGGGTTATATGGCACTTTATAGAAATACGGAAACCATGGAATGATAATATTGTTATTTTGAAGAATGCAGTGCGCACGAAGTATGAATTTGATTGGTGGTGTTAAGACATGGTTACTTCTTTGGGGGTTGTTGTGCTAATGGGACTTGTGCCTTTCGACCCCTGTTTGGGAGGAGCAAATTAGATTTGAGCATAGTGGATGACTCTCGAGAGAGTTCTAATGGATTTAAAATGTATATGTGGCAATTGAAAATGTTTCAAATTTGTATATCACTAGAATTGGTTACTTACATTGGATGGTATCGGGACGTACGGTAATTCTGTATGACTATGGATTTTACATTTCAGTGTAAGAAGGGTAAGAAGAACAATTTTAAATTCACATAAGCTATTTTCAGAGTAGACGTTTTGGTTGTGTTACTTATGGAGGTGCTTAAGAAGACTATAGGAACTTATGGGCATTAGGGCAAAGCGATTTTATGTTAGGACGTCTGGTAGTGAGCTTTGGGTAAGGATCGTGGGGTTATGATAAGGAGAAGTATCAAATTGAAGATAATTCAGAAGAAACTCAAGTAAACAGGACCACTGGGTAGTAGGCTAGACCAGTATGGTAATGGCATGTTCGCCTCTTTTGGGATAATTATGATGTGGTGAGACTCTACAGATGTTTTGGTGGCAATGTTCTTGGGTTTGGTAACCTACGTAGCTTGGCCGAGTTCGAGGAATTCAGTTTTGATAGATTGGTTATGTGCAAACAGATTTCAAAGTGTTCTTGATTGTTTCTATCATGGTTTGAACCAGATATTTTCTACCGGTGTGGGGAACATGTTGTGTATTGTGATTTCCTCCTGGAAAGAAGCAAGAGAGAGGTTTCTAACTAATAGGGTATGTAATTTGCTGGTGACTCAGAGTTGATAATGGGGTTCTTGTGCTTGTCACGTGATGACATAATAGTTGTGGTGTGTTTTGCGGGATTAGGATTTACATGTACAAGGTGAAAGTTCATTCTTGAAAGGAAGATCACGAATTTTGGACAGAATGGTCAATTTCAGATAATTAGATGAATGTTATAACTGGTCGATAATCCCTAAGAAGGGTGCACATTTCAAAAGGCGTATTGTGTTTTGACTTACGGGTGTTCATTGGTATTGCAGTACTCACTTGGTTGAAAGACTGCTGATATTCAAATTGTTGCTAAGAGGCACGGAAGAATTCTAAAAGTATTCCTTATGGGAAGATTGTGAATGGAAGGTGTGTTAGTCATTCTAGTGCTGGAGTTGGGATCAGTTACGGTGATTCATATGTTTGATGAATTTGGAGACTGGAGTTCTCAGAAGTATATTGTTTCGGGTTGCGACCTATTTGAGGTGACTATTTTATTTAAAACTCGGTGGAGGCACTAGATGCGTTAATTATTTGTGATAGCTATGCGCTATAAGTGCGCATATATGTGAGGTTTGAGCAAGTATTCATACTCGGAAGAGTGCTTAGGCTATAATATGCCTAGAGTTGACTATTAAGCGTAAAGTTATAACGTTTCCCGTATTCGTACCTTTGTTGAGAACTATCTGGGCTATACTTGAGGTTACAAAGAAGATGATTCCCTAAATAAATCGGGTAGTTACTAATTCTGTGTTAAAAATTGCCGATTTGAAGTGCGATAACTGGAGGCCTATGACCATGCCGGGCGATTCATATTATTGGCACGTGAGTTGTCCGTGCCATGTGTGGGAATTTTATTTCTATAATAATTCATCTGATTTATTAATTTACTTCTTCTACAATTATGCATATGCGCCTACAGTTATCCTCTTTACGAAATTTGAAGAGTTGGTTTTAACATTGCGGTTGTAATGGTGCTTGTTGAACTTGCAATACGGTTCTCTTCCTTGAGACATATCCCATATTTGGGTACACAGATTGTGCAGTTGTGGCTTGAGTTATATTGATGTGGCATGTCTATGGTATAGTTGCGTTTAATAATATAAGATCATTGGACCTAGAATGGGTACTATCAGGTTTGATTACGGTATATTCGAGAGGATAATATTGAAAGTCGGTTTAAAAAGTGATTATGGTTCTGGTTGGGGCGAGAAAGCTCCATGACCTGTTGCTCTGATAAGGGGTCATGAGATTTCTGCATGTTTCTTTTATTATCAATAGTGTACGAAGGTTTGGCTTGATATGAGGTTTTATACTAGTACTTGGTTGGTTTTGAGTAGTTACTGTGATAAAATATTGTGTTACGAGTATGCGAGTTGTGTAGTATGTTATGCGATTATATCTGGGATTATGGTTATGACTGGATACAACTTGTTTAGACTCATACAGTGTGTAAATGTAAGATTCGTGTCTTGAAAAGAAATCCTGAAGGTTGGGAATTGAATTCCAAGGTTTTTGGGCTAAGGCTAAATTAAGGATTTCCAGTTGTATTGTGTTGTCAGGCCTATATGGAATAGGGTGACGTGGGATCACCCCCCGGGGTACGCGAGTGGTAAGATGGAATAGTGATTTGATGGCTTGGAACAACTCTTGGCACGTTCGAGGACGAACGTATGTTTAAGTGGGAGAGAATGTAATGACCCGGCCAGTCGTTTTGAGTATTACAGCCCCGTTCCCCCATTTACTGCTCAATGACTTACAGTTGATTTATTATCGGGTTAGTTAGTTCGGGTCCGGAAAGATTTCGGAATGAATTGAGACACTTAGTCTCTTAATGGAAAGCTCAAGTTGGAAAAGTTAACCGGATATTGACTTATGAGTAAACGACCTCAGAATTTAATTCTGATGATTTCTATAGCTCCGTATGGTGATTTTGGACTTGGGAGCGTGTACGAAAAATTATTTGGAGGTCCGTAGTGGAATTAGGCTTGAAATGACGAAAGTTGAATTTTGGAAAGTTTGACCGAAGGGTTGATTTTTTAATATCGGGGTCGGAATCCGATTTTGGAAATTGAAATAGGTCCGTATTTTAAAATATGACTTGTGTGCAAAATTTGAGGCCAATCGAACGTGATTTAATAGGTTTCGGCATCAGTTGTGGAAGTTGAAGTTTCAAAGTTCATTAGGCTTGAATCCGTATTTTTGATGTTGTTTGAGATGGTTTGAGGATTCGACTAAGTTTGTATTGGGATATAAGACTTCTTGGTATGTTTGGTCGAGGTTCCGGGGACCTCGGGTTGATTTCGGGAGGTTAACGAACCAAAATTCGAAGTTGAAGAATTTCTGAAGATTTGCTGGTTCTGGTGTGATCGCACATGCGGAAAATGGTCGCAGAAGCGAAAATACACACGTAGAAGTGAGGGTCTTTACAGGTGCGGTGCCTGTTGCGCAAAAGCGCGACCGCAGGTGCGGTCCTAGGCATCGCATAAGCGATCATGGCTGGCCAAGTTGTTCTCGCAGAAGCGAGATTTTTCCGCAGAAGCGAGGGTCGCAGGTGCAACCTCTTGACCGCATCTGCGAAAGTGCTGGACAAAACCCTTTAAGTTCGGGGTTTCGCTATTTTTCACCATTTTTGAATTTTGGAGCTTGGCTTAGGCGATTTTGGAGAAGAACTTTTCCACACAACTTTGGGGTAAGTGTTCTTGACTCCCTTGGGATTATATTTCATGAATTAATCTTCATTTTTGGTGTAAGATTATCGAATCTTCAAGAGAAATTGAAGGAAATTTCTATAATTTCATAAAACGAATTTTCGAGTTTTGAACATCGATTTGGAGTCGGAATTGAGTGAAATTAGTATGGTTGAACTTGTAATTGGATGTGTTGTCGGATTTTGTGAGTTTTATCGGATTCCGAGACGTGAGCCCCACAGGCAATTTTTGAGCTAATTTTCGGATTTTTATGAAAAACTTGTATTTTCTTATGGAATTAATTCCAATAAATTTTATTGACTGAATCAAATTATTTGTGACTAGATTCGAGGCGTTTGGAGGCCAATTCACGAGGCAAAGACATTGCAGACTAAAGAATTACATGGCTTTTCCATTTTATTGTACTGTCACCTCTTATTCGAACAGTATTGTATATTCGATCTTTGAGATCATTGCATGTATTTAGTTAGAGTTTCTGACTCAGTATTACCAGTCTTGGGAAGGTGTTATAATTATTTCCGCTGTTGGTTTCGACACGTGTATTAAATTATATGTTTAAAAAAAAGGCTTGAATAGTAATTGTAATCGGCTTACCTAGTCTTAGAGACTAAGTGCCATCACGACACCTGTGGTGGGATTTTGGGTCATGACAAGTCGTGCGAACGCGTACTTCGATTTATTTTGGAATCCTAATTATGTCACGTGAACGTGTACACAATCACAATGATTGATTAGTTAACACAAGCCTAAAGCACACTAGTGTATTCAAAGTATTTCATTATATATATATATATATATATATATATATATATATATATATATATATATATATATATTTTTTTTATTATTATTATTTTTACTAAATACAACGAATCTTGAATTAGATCCTAACTTATCTCGCTCTCTCATAATTTTTTTTATCACTCTTTTTATTTCTTGCAACGGTTTTGAATTAATTCGTAACCCGGATCTCTTCCTCACTTATCATTATTTTATTTTTTTACTAATAGGCATTAATTAAAAAAAAGTGTCTAAGCCTAATTAATATATTCTCCGGGAGCCCTATTTCAACATATGTAAAGATATCCCAATCTTAACACAAATATTTAAATATGGCATTGGTAAATATTAAAGAAGACAAAAACTAGGATATAACCATTTTTGCATTATACTAATTGAAGCTTTGATATAGAACTAAATTTACACCAATGTGTAGTTCGTCTAAGTGTATCGTGATTCCAACTATAAAGTATTTATCAGACTCAAAATTAATTTCCTCAGATGCTCCAAACATATTAATATTATTATATTTTTATTTAGAGAAACAAGAAATAAATATTGACTAACTATAACATTGTGATTTTAAAGTCTTTAAAAATAAAATATGACTAAGAGAAAAATAATTAGCAGGGAAGATAAATTCAAAATGACGAATCTTTCCTATTGATATGCTTCAATTTAAACCAAACCTACTTTATAATAAATTATTATTTTTTAATCTAGAAACTTTAAAGAAGTACTTATGCAAACATTCGTCACTGGAACTTAATAAAATAAAGCAAAAAGAATTAGCCATCATATTATTTATGTAAATAACTTGTAAAATTTACAACTACACAAAAATTATGCTCCCTATTCATGTTGCTTGTCCAGAATATATTTCACCATGAAAAAATGCTTTCCTTTTCTTTCAATTTTCGTTCCCCTTTCTTGATTTGTGAAATGTCTCTTATAGAGATGTGTGTGCTGTCCGTTTTTTTTTCCGAAGTGGGATGTGGGAGAGAATTTTATGAGGGGAGAGTGGGGGCATGGAGTGGGGGACAAGGAGTGGGAAAGTAAAGTGGGAAATTGAAGCAGGGGACATGAGTGTGGAATAAGTGGAGAGTGAGTGGGAAAGTGGAGTGGGGATATACGTGGGAAAAATGGGAGCGGGAAAGATGGAGTGAGAAGTGAGGTATTAGTGAGATAAGTGAAAAACATTCAAGCATAGTCAAAACTTAGGTGCTCATATTAAATATTATTTACTTATTTTCTTTTAATTCTTAAATTTAGTATTTTATCTATAATCTATAACTATAGTTAATACTAATTTTTAATTTTATTTAAATAAATGGAGTATTATTTTTCAGTTATATTTAAAAAAGTTTAATTTCTTATCCTCGAAAAATTGGTATAAGAGCGAGGCTTACTCGCTTAGGACAAGTTAGGTTATTGATGTCTTTAAGCTCCTTTTTAGAAATATGTTAGATTCTCCTATAAAATATTTAGTTATTGAATATAAAGTGTTGCTACAACATTTTGCTTAGATTGTTTTTTTTTGGTAAGAGGGGAAACCCGCAGCCGCTACAACCTTTTTTTTTTGCTTAGATTGTTGTTTGAATAATTCTTTCTTGTTAAGTTACCTGAATAACTGGTGTCATATTTATTATTTCTATCAGTAAGATACCTCCTCCAAAATATATGTTCTTTTACTATTTTGTATAAAATGTATCAATATTTTTAGAATTTTTTCTACATTATATGGAATAAGCAATTAGACTTTTCTTCTATTTTATTTTCAATATAAAGTTTTAATTTTTTCATTTTTTACTGTGTTGCTAATAATTATTTTTTTATTTTGTATAAATTGATAATGACATGCAAGACCAATATAATTAGGGGAAGAAAAATAATGTATTTTATTTTTTAAATTAATTTAAATATCTTACTGCACATGACTTGTATAAATCCCCACGTTATGAGACAAGTAACTACACAATGCATATCAGATAAATATTTAACTCAACAAATACTTTTTCTCTTTTATTATATTGCAAAATAACAAAATATCTTAGAATATCACTTTCCATTCTATATTAAGAATCTCTATATAATTTATATATCTCATAATTATAACAACAAATGCCACATGAGAAAAAGGTCGAATAACATATTTAATTCTTCTATTCTTTTTCTTTTTTCTCTTTAATTCGTTTTCTTTTTATATTGCTTTTTTCTCTTATTTTCCATTTACCCTATTTTAAAAAAATCCAAAGTCTCAATAATAATTAACTTCCGCCTTCATATGATTGTTCGCTTTTTCAATTTTAACTCCAGATGACTTTCTTTTCAACTTACAAAGTTCATTTCCTCATCTCTTCTTCAAACTCAGTAAAACCTCACCAAGTTCAAACTCTCTGTCTCGTCTTTGAATTTCTGCAGTAAATCCCAAAGCCCAATTTTGCAGCACGATCGAAATTGGGAGGAATGGCAGCGAAGCAAATGGAAGAAATACAGAAGAAATTGGGAACATTGAATTACCCAAGAGCCAATGCCCCTTCTCAGTCCCTTCTCTTTGCCGGCATGGAACGCTACGCCCTCCTTGAATGGCTCTTCTTCAAGTATATTTTTTTTCTCCGTTAAATACAAATATTACGTATAAATGCGCGACCTTTATTCTCTTTAATCGTCATTTACAGGTTATTAGGGGACAAGTCACCATTTTCTCAACAAAATCTACAAGGGGATGCCGTGGATCGCGATGAAGAGACTTCTCGCATTCAGTGTATTACATTTTCTCTAATACCCTTGTTAAACCCTTTTAATTTGATGTTGGAAGTTAGTGTACTTGGATCCATTTAAGAAAACGAAGCTTATAGCAACTGGAGTCCTATTTGTTTTCTAATTGGATCATAGGGCCTAAAGTAGAAAGACTAAGATCAGAATTCCAGTTTTGGTGCATTTATTTGGCAATGCGGTGTATCTTGCTTGATTGTTCTTATTGAAGTTTTGATCTTAGTATGGCACTTTCTTTTAAGAATTTCTGGGGATCCATGCAGACTTAGCAAAAGATACGGCACGATGGAAGAAAAGATCTGTATAGGTGACACATTTTAGTTGATAATATGTTTTAAATGTTAGCACTTTTACTGTAGATCCTAAAATATACACAAATTCTAATACCACTTTTATTTATGTTCGCATAATATTGGCATGAGATGAGTTTAAATGGAGTTACGCAGTAGTGAGGATTCATATAGCCGACCCAATTTGTTTGGGCTTGAGGTGTCGTTGTTGTTGTAGTAAAGAGGTTTCTTTTTTTTTCCCCTGCGAAAGTCCTAATCGAATATTTCAATTGGAATAATCAAAAAGTCCTTGAAAATGTTCATTTTAGGGTAGGTCCTGCGTAGTTGGAGGAACATGTTGCTTCTTATGTCTCCTTTGATCAGGTACATTTTTGTCGTTTTGGCAGATTTAGCAGAGATTGCAAAGTTTCTAGGCATTACTACTACTGTTGATCCAGAAGCCATCCAAGTGCGTTCTATTGCCTCTTTCTTTTCTTCCTTTTAGATGCATAGTATACTTCATTGTATGTAATGTGCCATTGGTAGATGTATTTGGATTCTTGGCATCTTGTAAATGAAATGCTGAATCATATTTAGTCATTTTTCTCGTTAAGATTTGCTCATTTCAACCTTTTGCAGTTTTACATTTGGTTTTCAGTCAGGTTGACAAGTTTGCCACTGATCCCTACTGATCGTAGGCCTATACTAGGATGTTGGAAGAATTTGCAATTTGAATCTTTTAGGCTTGTGGACTGTGAAGTATTGACATGAAATTCACATAATTTATGATTAAAGGCTAAACTAATTGGATCGACTCAAACAAAGAGATAAAATATGACATCGATCCTTTTGTTGAAAGTGTTTTACTTTATTTACTTGCTAAAGGCTAAGTTCTGCCCCTTTGACTCTTCATCTCAGTTTTTGCTGTTAATTTTTAGGGTTGTAAAAGGACTTTATATTTTTTATAGAAAAAAGAATATTCAACAAAATTAATGGTAAAATATGTAAAAGAAACTTGCAGTTTTCTCATTAGATGTGGGAGACAACTTGTGATGGCAATATCCTTCGGATTGCTCATCATGTCTGGTTAGGATGTTTCTGATACCCGGAATCCCCTTTTGACTGGGCCAATAAATCTCATTTAACAGCCTATACATGGACGAACACAATGAAAACTTAAAATTTATTTGGATCCTCCTTATAAAATGAAAATTTGGACTTCTCCCCATCTAGCTCAGTCTTGGTGGGCGGAGTTACTTGGCACTCAGATTGGTGGAGGTAGCTGGAGGTAGCAGGTACTCATGGAATAGTTGAGGGCATGCAAGCCGGCATGGGCACCACCAGTATAAAACAAAGAAACAAAGAAAGAAAGATCTGAATATCTCAATCACGATAGCACATTATTATCTAGTAGTGTAGGGATCAACCTTTCTATATGTTGATGATAACTTAAATTTGGGTGGTAAATTCTGTGATCTCAGGTCAATATTTAGATATGGCACTTTATATGCTCTCAAAGGTTCAAAGCTAGGGTTCATCTGTCCTTAATTAGTTCATGGAGACTTGATAGAAATAGAATTACTATTAATTCTGAATCATTTTAAGCTATAGTTTGCAGTTACCTCAGGAAGTGCAGGGGTTATTGTATTTCCTTTGGCTCTTATGACACCCACACTTATAAGCTTTTGTCCACTTTAATGTCATAATATGTCACGACCCAAAATCCCACCACAGGCGTCGTGATGACACCTAGTCTTAGGGACTAGGTAAGCCTAACATTAATTGAAACAACATTATTTAAGTAACATCTAACAATTTGAAATAGAAATATCTTAAACTTTACGATTCCCAAAACCCGGTAGTACAAGTCATAAGCTCTACAGAGTGTTTGCTAGAAAGCTTCTAAATATAACTGTCCAGAAATAACAATAAACAGTGCAAAATAAAAATTTGAAGGTGACTCCGAAACCTGCGAACGCAGCAGCAGGTTTACCTTAAGTCTCCACAACAACGACCCACACAGCTACTAACGAACAATACTTGGATCTGCACAAAAATGTGCAGAAGTGTAGAATGAGCACACCACAGTGGTGCCCAATAAGTATCAAGACTAACCATAGTGGAGTAGTGACGAGGTACAGTCGAGACACTCACTAGTCAAATAACCTGTGTCATACTAAAATAATCGAGAACAAATAGCAGTGATATAAACAGTAAGGCAGCAAGAACACCACAATTATTACTCCGGCAAATAAGAAAGAACACAAGTACAACCAATTAAACAAGTCTTTCACATAAGAACCCTTCAAATAAAATACCCTTCAAATATATATTTCTTCAAATAAGTATCTTTCGAATATAAAACTCTTTCAAATAAATATCTTTAAAATTATAATTCTTCAATTTAAAAGTCACCCTGTGACACCTCATTTCATAATCATCAAATACGGGTCTCAACCCACCTTTATATTTCCACGGCACCTCGTGCCCATATTTCTATCACAACTGCACGGACTACTCATGTGCCAATAATATCAATATATGTAAGATCCACATGATCAATTTATTCCAAATAAGGTAAGTTTAAAATTTTTAAATCAAGTAGGAAATCAACAAAAGAATGAATTTATTTTAGAAATTATTTGGGCGGAGAAAATAACATTTCAATAAAAACGAAACACCTGATAGTTGCTGATTTGGATGTGAAACTTATAAGAATTAAGGTGTACAACAATTCCTTTTATTCAAAACAACTTAACCTTAAAAATTAGTAAAAACTAGAAACACAAATCCTCAGAGTCTCGTACAAGAGCCAAAGCCAACACATTACAACAAGGAATACAAACACACAATAAAATCAAATAATACATCACGGAAGAACACAAGAATTTACATATCACGGAAAAAAAAAATAACCAAAGGCAAGTGCATCCATAGAAAAATATCAACAAAGGGCACTCCCGAGGTACCGCCTCGTAGGCCCAAAAGTAAATATGCAAGACAGGGGGATCTCCCGAGATACCGCCTCGTAGTCCCAAAAGTAAATATGCAAGACAGGAGGATCCCCCGGAATACCGTTCCGTAGTCCCAAAGTAAATATGCAGGGCAGGGGGATCTCCCGGAATACCGTTCCGTAGTCCCAAAGTAAATATGCAAGGCAGGGGGATCTCCCGGAATACCGTTCCGTAGTCCCAAGGTAAATGTGCAAGACATGGGGATCTCCCGGAATACCGTTCCGTAGTCCCAAAGTAAATATGCAGGGCAGGGGGATCTCCCGGAATACCGTTCCGTAGTCCCAAAGTAAATATAATTTCAACAACTGCACATCAAGTGCTCACATATCATAAATGGCTCATCAAGTGCTCAAATATTTCAACTTGCTACGGAAACCAACAATACATCATTTTCCACAATAAGGAGCCCATGGCTCGACCATAATGTGCACAAAAATCTTAACAAAAATATCCGGGAGTGAACAACTCAACAAAATAATATTTCACATAAATTCAAGGTGGCAATCACACCAAATCATCATATAAAAACAATTTCAACAAACAGGGATCTAGGCATGACAAATAGAGGATTTAATAAGTGCCAATAATTTCCAACTTAATATATAAGGGCGTCTAAGGATTTTAATCAACGGAATTTGCACATATAAACCAAGTACGTACTCGTCACCTCGCGTACATGATTTTCAATTTACACAATTTGCACATAATACTCAATGTCGAAGGGGTATTTTCCCCACTCAAGGTTAAGCAAGACACTTACCTCAAACTGCGCTCAATCAGTCAAGTAGTATGCCCTTTCCTCGATTTTCCGACTCTGATCGGCTCGAATCTAGTCATAATTAATTAGATTCAATCAATACAAATTGTAGGAATAAATTCCATATGAAAATACAAATTTTCTACAAAAATACGAAATTTAACCCAAAAATCGCCCGTGAGGCCCACGTCTCCGAACCAGACAAAAGTTACAAAATATAAACGCCCATTCCGATACGAGTTCAACCATATAAATTTTCTCCAATTCTGATAACACTAGACCTCCAAATCTTAAATTGAACCAAGAGGGTTTTCATAATTTTTTTCCAACTTAATTCACCGATTAAATGTTAAAAATAATCATGGATTCGGGTAATTTAACCAATATTGAGTTAAGAACACTTACCCCGTTGTTTCGTCTGAAAATCTCCCAAAAATCGCCTCATCCCGAGCTCCAATCCGTCAAAAGTAGAAGTCCCATTTTCAGAAATTAAACTCACTGCCCAGGCTTTCCTTCTTCGCGTTCGCGTGACCAGTGTCGCGTTCGCGACGGCCTGACCATGCACAGCATCGCGTTCGCGTTCAAGCTCTCGTGTTCGCGGTAGCCAACTGCCCTCCTTCTTCGAAGTCCAAGCTTCGCGTTCGCGAAGGGTTAATGGCTCAGGGTCCCGGCTCCCCTTCCTTCTTCGCGTTCGCGACCACTGCGTCGCATTCGCGTAAGCTTGACCAGACCTTGCCTCGCGTTTGCGTCCACTGCTTCGCGTTCGCGAAGGTCAAATCCAGCACCCCCAAAATTTCTTCTTCGCGAACGCGGGACTTCCTTCGCGTTCGCGAAGAAGGAAACCAGACACCAGAATCAGCAGTTCCAAAACAGCTCCAAATGATTCGAAACCACCCCGAAACACACCCGAGGCCCCCGGGGCCTCAACCAATCATACCAACCAGTCCCATAACACATTACGAACTTGCTCGAGGCCTTAAATCGCATCGAACAATATAAAAACGATGAATCACACTTCAAATCAAAAATTCATGAACTTTGAACTTTCAAATTCTATATGTTGTGCCGAAACATGTCAAATCAATTCGGAAAGACTTCAAATTTTGCACACAATTCATAAATGACATAACGGACCTATTCCAATTTCCAGAATCGGATTCCGTCCCCGATATCAAAAAGTCAACCCCCCAGTCAAACTTCCCAAAAATTCATCTTTCGCCATTTCAAGCCTAATTCCACTACAGACCTCCAAATAATTTTTCGGACGCGTTCCTAAGTCCATAATCACCATACGGAGCTATTGACAACATCAAAATTCCATTCCGGAGTCGTTTGCTCAAAAGTCAACTCTCCGGTCAACTCTTTCCATTTAAGCTTCTAAATAAGGATTGTTCTTTTAATTTAATTCTGAATCTTCAGTAAATCAAACTCGACCACACCCGCGGGTCATAATACATATTGCGAAGCTACTCGAGACCTTAAGTCACTGAACGGGGCGTAAATTCTTAAAACGACAATTCGGGTTGTCACATAATAGAACCTTTAGGCATCTAATGGCATGATAGATGTTATTTGTAATTGTTATGCGTCATATTTCTTTCAGCACTTGAGAGAGATAAAGAAAGTGCGGAACTTGTGAATTTCTTGGTGGACACTTAGACTTGTGTCAATGTTTGAACTATTAATATTATGATCCTTCTACAATTAGAAGGTTGATATACATGTCTCAGTGGTGTTAAGTTTGTGTTAAGTTACAACATGTGTTGGTAAATTGAATTAGAGAAGTTGAAGACTAGGCGATCACCAAAATGTTTATCTTAATTTGCACAAACCTGTGGAAAAGGACAATCTCTTAGTCGATATGAAAAAATAACAAATGTCCTTAACAGTGCAAACAACGACTAGTTTCGTAATGGAAAAAAAAGAGAGAGAGATCTTGTTGTTTGCACTTGTTGTTGCTGGCTCCTTCAGCAAGTTGTGCTTATACTTTGTTAAACTTCCTATTCTTATTAAAGTTTAGAGGTATTCCTTTTTAGCCATTTGTCATCAGGATATCTACATTGCGTTTCAGTAAACTTTCAATCTCATTTTTGTCGACATAGCATATTCGTGATATTTTAGAAGATAGTGATCTCTGTGGAAAGACTTGGGTTTCCCTGGGTTGAGTAATGACCAACACCTCACCCTCAAGTGAACTGAAAGCTTCTCCGATGGTGTATAGCTATAGGTCAGAGTGCGACCTTGGAGCTTAAAAGGCTTCTTTCTTTTGTCTTAATTGGTTTTGGCACATAACAAATTTTCTCCCTTTGAGCTTCAACATATGCAAACATGGAGCCAGTTGAAGAAATATCCACTTGATGAAAAATCCACTACAGAATCACACAAAGATCCATGACACATGCCTCTAATATAAGTAGCAATATTAGTAAGAGGAATGGAAATAAATACGCCGATCTGGATTCATGCTTGAAAAATATAAATATGCTTCTATATGAAGCATGATGGAAGAACTTGTCATGATAGCTATCATTTAAAATTCCCTTTTAGGTCTTACATCGTATTCTTGCTTTTTAACTTTGCTTCAGTTAGTTAGTTGGTGAGGGAATGGAAATCTTTATGGTGTCACCAGTGGTTGGTAGGCCACCCCAAGTGGAGAGGATATGAGCATTATCTGCCCCAGGAAAAGCATATACTTCTTGATGTTATCTATTCAGTATAAGGACATGCGTTGGGAGGTGAAAAGTCAACTTTGCAAGTGGGCTTGTAGGTTTTTATGGGGTTTGGTTGATGGGATATTCCAATGTTTAAAACATAAGGATTACTTCTTTTGATGCTCCAGAAAATGTATTCTGTAGCATCTTTGTACTGTTAGGCTTGGAATGTTCTAATGCTTCCAATAGTTTTGAGGTTTTTTGATGATTTCTAAGATAAAAAATGCTATGCTGATTCTGTGGCAGGGACGGGGTAGTTACGAAGATCGTATGGAAATGCTACGCCTTATTGTGGATCTTGTGGAGGCAAGCATTTATGCCGATAACCCTGAATGGAGGTTAACTGTTTGACTGCACCTTAATGTTTGTGGAGATTTTATCCTAAAGATGCATTGAGCACACATTTCATCTCAAGTTTTGGTTATTAATTTATATTTGAAATACCTTTATTGCTTTTTTCTCCTCATAGTGTTGATGAGCAGGTAGCAAAGGATATTCAATTGATCGACGCCATAGCTGAAAAGCAGGGTCAAATTTTCTCAGAAGAATGCAAACTGTTTCCTGCCGATGTTCAGATCCAGTCTATCTATCCTTTGTAAGGAAAACTTCTTTTTCTCATTCAAATTGTACGATCAATTTGTTTACTTACTGAATATGTTATGTTCTTCCAAAGGGAACTGATAAAGTCATCATATTGGGCTTCGGAAAAGGGGAAAAAGAGGAAAAGTTACCCATATGAAAAATTGTATTCAACTGAAGAACCTAAAGTGAGAACCATTTGAATTGCTGCTGCTTCTGCACCTGCAATTTAGTGGGGGCCATACTTGAGGTCTTGGCTTCAAGTTCCATGACCAACTGTCCCTGAAAGTTCAAAAAGGTCTTGACCAACAAAAGATTCCTCAAAGGGCACACGACAGTGTAAACCAAGTGAAAGAGTGTTTGTTCGCTGCTTGGTTTCTAAGGTTTCTAGTGTAATCTTTTTTTTTAATTCCAATTCTGGAAAGTTTTACCAGCTAATCGGAAAAAAAGGTAAACTATGGCCTCTGGTGTAGATGCAATCCATTTCTTTTTCCTTATCAAAAAGATCCATTCACTGTATCTATGGTTGGATACAGTATAATAGCAAAATTGATTTGGAACTTGGAAAAAGGTTTAGTAAAAGCCTTCAGAATTTACTCAAGGGCACGAGTTTTAAGTTGTGGGCCTGCTGCTGATTAGCTGGTGAAAGTTATCATTCCAGGCCTCAGTTGTTTGGATCCTTCAGGAAGACTTAGCATACTTGCAATTCCTGTGTGGAACACTAATCTTCTTCTATTGCAAAACTATCCTAGCCGAAAGTAGCAGTGCGATATTGATTCAGAGGTCTATATGGATGAAGCCTGAACCACCCTAGCCAAAATTAGTTGTGGGATATCAATGCCGAGGTCCATATGGACTTCTATCTCTTACCGCAGGCTCCTTCATTCCTACATGGGATCTTGGTTATTCCTGGAGTTCTGTAGAGGCTAGACAGTGAAGACTAGAGGCAAGCTGAAAAAGTTGAAGAAGAAGAAAAAAAGGAGGTTGTGGGGGTGGGCTGTTGAATTGGTGGGGCAGATTGGTTCAATAGGTTGGTGCACTTGGCTGATTAAGGTGCTATTTAAGGATCTGTATAATCAATTCCTGGGTGGAGCAAATGGTCAATTGGTAAAAGGAAGAACGACTGGAAAGTATTAGAGAACTTGAAAGAAAAAGAATAAAGAAACAGAAAGAATACTGAAAACAAGGATTGATTTGTAATCTTTCCTTTTGTTTGAAACTGCTTATGTTTATATAAATATTATTCTGGGTTCTATTCTTCAATATTAACTGTAATGGTCATGTCCACTTTTGACTTGTTAGCCAGCAGTTAGTGATGAGATATCATCCTTTTTGAAAACAAGGTTACATATCCTGCTTGCTTGAAGAAACATGGTATATGATTTGCTATATTTCCTAGATATGGTAACTTTCTATTGATTTAATAGAAGTTCACTTGCAGGCCAGACATATCTGATTTGGAGAAGCAACTTTCAGATCAATCAAATAGGCTTCTGAGTCTTCAGGAAATGGTTGATGATTTAGCATCAAAGGTTTATCCTCTTAGCACTCACTGCTTTCTTTCCCTTGTATTTAGTTTCAGCTAGTATCTATATTAGCTTCTAATTGGTTATATTTTGTGTTCAACTGGACGTAATGGTTAATTCTTCTGTTATAGCATCCATACAACCCAGATGAGGAATATGTAGAGGTTGAAGCGAAACTACGGGGACATTTGGAATCTTTTTTAGACACCGCAAGAACCTTCAACACAATCTACACAAAGGTTATATTTTCTCCATATTCATCTATTATGACTCCTGTGGTTATCTTCATTGATTGCATTCTATAGGGAGGCTGGTATTTTGTGATGGAACCCCAAACCAAATCCTCCCTTCCCTACCCTTTGGCTCACTGTCTTTATATGTCCCTTCTAACTTTTGTGTTGTATATTCTCTTCATGACCTATTGGAGATGTTATAACTGTAGGAAATTCGTCCGTGGACCCACATGATGGAAGTACCACAACTGCATGGTTTTGGGCCAGCTGCCAATAGACTATTGGAAGCATATAAAATGCTCTGGAAGGTACTTTATATGAAATATATGTTTGTTCAGGATAGGTATTTAGTGTTTTATGGACAAAAAGCCTATTTTATTAAATTTTGAAAGGTTTGAGCCAGTTCGAAGGTGACAAAAGAGGTTCTACATATGTTACATGCTTTGCTGATAACGCCTCGAATTCAGATAAGAGTATAGATGACATTGGTTCTCTTTTAGTTGTCCATCCTTCTATAAGGAAGAGATTGTTTGGCATTATTGAGTGTGGTCGTTCAGTCTTGTTTATTGCCTTATGATTTGCTAATGCCATTTTCAAGAGGATATACATTGAGACATTGCTTTGTCTTGACATCTTTGACAGTTCCTAGGGAACTTGAAGAATCTTCGGGATTCACATGCAGCTGTAGCTGTTGGTTCATCGGAAACAGTGGCTGGCGAGCCATCTTCAGTGACGAGAATAATCTCCGAATGTGAAACTGCTCTTACACTCTTGAATCGCGATCTTGCAATTCTTTCAGCTTCTATTGCGCGTGAGCAAGGTGAGGATACATCTTTGTAATTTTTCATGTGACCTAGAGACTAAAGTTGGAGCAAAATTGAGAATACACTGTTTTGTTGTTCGTGTAAAATCACCCTACACTGGTTGTTAGATCATTGGTCATTTGCATTAAAGAGGAGTTTTCAATTAGATTGTGCGTAAGTACCAAAATTGATTTTTGTATCAAAACTAATCAAGGAGTTTTCAATTTGTGCATAAGTACCAAAGGTCTATAATTTTTGTATCAAAACTAATCAAGGAGTTTTCAATTTGTGCATAAGTACCAAAGGTCTATGATTTTTGTATCTAAACTGATCAATTAGCAAGGGAACTGTATTCTGTTTTTGTATCCTCTCTTGCAACCAAAGCAAAATAGTAAGAAAAAATCACATTGCTTTGGTTTGTACAACACAACCAAAAAAAAAAAAAAAAAAAAAGGGAAAAGATCAGAAACCTGGCATTATCTAAACTTGGCTGGAGTTGGTATATTCAGTATGGCGATATAGATTGATGAGATGACTCTTTTCTTGGTGATATCCGGTTCTATTGATTTAGACGGGTAATTTAAGTTTTTTTTTGGTGTTCTGCTAAATTTTGTTATTATTCTATATACTTAAAAATAAAAAAATAAAATTGAAGTACAGTACCAAAAGTTAACTATACCAAACTGACATTGAAGTCAAATTAAAAAGAACTGGACAATTCCAAAAATAGTTGAATTTTTGTTATATACAATAGATTAGTTAGAAAGTATGAGTTTGAAAAATAGCTGATTCTACCCAGGAATTGGCATCATCAGACGTCAAACAAAGCTTGGCATATCAGACAAGAAAAATATTAAATAGTAGAAATCGAAATAGAATTTCAGATTACATCATTATATTTCCGGATAAATATAATCTCCTTAATCTAATTAAAGAAAAACTTTAATCTCTTCATTTTGAATATATGTCCCACCAATATAAATCACATCACACAGTCAATTGCTAACAAAGCAAATGCCTGAAATGACTAAAACCATGGCAAATTGTGTAACACATTATTCATTTTTTATCATCTCTGCTATTCTAGCTTCAATATTTTCATTCACAAAAGCTATGAACAATGGTTTTAGCCTTGATCTCATTCATAGAGATTCACCAAATTCCCCCTTTTATGATCCTTCCTTAAGTTACACAAAGCATATGAGCAATTCATTTCATCGCTCTTTCAATCGTTCTAAAGATTTTGGTTCAAGATCCTCGATCATTGTTGCTTCTAACAATGGAGAGTATCTCATGAAATTCTCCTTAGGTACACCCCCTGTACATACCTTAGGAGTTGCTGATACTGGTAGTGATCTTACTTGGACACAGTGTTTGCCTTGTAAAAATTGTTTCAAGCAACAACCTCGTCTCTTCAACCCTAAAAAATCCTCGACCTATAAATCCTTACCTTGCGATTCCAAAATGTGTCATGCACCATTTTCAACTTCTTGCAACAGAAAAAAAAGGACTTGTGATTATCAAGTCATGTATGGAGATCAATCTTATAGTGTTGGTGATTTAGCAACTGAGACTATACGATTTGGTTCGTCAAAAAAT
This sequence comes from Nicotiana tabacum, assembly GCF_000715075.1. Taxonomy (NCBI): domain Eukaryota; kingdom Viridiplantae; phylum Streptophyta; class Magnoliopsida; order Solanales; family Solanaceae; genus Nicotiana; species Nicotiana tabacum. Next base: position 147,513,187 of record NC_134098.1, on the reverse strand, counting down.
ACACACGTCTCCTTAAAAAACACCGTTATTGGGTGTGGACACAATAATGCAGGTACGTTCAGTGGTGACAAAGAGTCAGGCATTGTAGGATTAGGAGGTGGGAATTTTTCACTAATTTCCCAAATGGGATCCTCAATTGGAGGTAAATTCTCGTATTGTTTAGCTCCGTTGTCTCAACACAATCATGTTTCCAAAAGCAGAATACATTTTGGTACTAATGCTATTGTTTTGGGTAATAAAGTTGTGACAACACCTTTAGCTAAAAAATCTCCAGCAACCTTCTATTTTCTCACACTAGAAGGTGTAAGTGTGGGTAAAAAAAGATTGGATTTTCGAAAAGTGTCCTTTTCTTTTGGAGAGGGAAATATTATTTTGGACTCAGGGACTGTGTTAACATTGTTTTCGCCCGAAATATACGTTAAATTAGAAGCAATGATGAAGGAGAAAATTAAACTGCCAACAGTAACAGATCCAACAAGAACACTGAGTTTGTGCTACAAATCTTTGTCAGTTGAAAAAATTCCAATCATAACTATGCATTTTAAAGGTGCAGATGTGAAGTTGGGTCCATTAAATACATTTGTTGAGACAAGTGAAAGCTCTATGTGCTTTGCTTTTGCTGCATCATATGGTGTTTCAATTTATGGGAATATTGCACAAATGAATTTCTTGGTTGGTTATGACTTAAAGAGGAGAAGTATATCTTTCAAAGCTGCTGATTGCACTAAACCGTTGCATAATTGAGAGTTTATAGAAAGCAATTGATGCAAAATCTTATGGTTTTTGTATTAACTTATTATCTTTAAGAATTTTGAAAGTGCAAACAATTGAACTTCAATAGTAGAAAAATGTTTTGGTCCCAACATGCTAGATTATGATTATTGACATACTCAAGCTATTGCAATTCTTTTTTGTTTCCTTAAATTGATTTCTTGTCTTTTTTTTTTTTTGGCATAAATTTAGTAGCTCAATGATTTTAAAAGTGAAAAGCGCAAGAAAAAAACTGACTATACTCAGAGGGCTTGAAGCAAAAAGCAAGCAACGAAACGCATTTATTCACAGATTTATGTAATTTGAAGTAATGCTTTATACGACTTAATAAGTACCATAGATGGTTTTTTTTTTCCAGTTATAAAGACTCACCATTTATTACTCTGCGGACAAAAATATTGAATTTTAAAAATCATGCAATAAATGAAATACAAAGGAGTCAATTTGAATTAGAAGATATTAGTGTTGGCTCTCTAAACAACGAAAGAAAACTTTATCGATGTTGGACTCAACCACAATCAATAATTCACAAACATTGCCTATACGTCTTTCTTCGTATTATAAATTATACCAGTTAAAATTCAGAAATACATATTTTTTCACCCAATTTTGTCTCAAAATGTTTTTACACACTTAAATTTTACGGGCTAATAGAAAGAGTTTAAATATCTTTGTTTATGGATTCGCTTGATCAGTTACAACAATCAAACTAAAGCCATTTGGATCCGATTGATCAATTACCGGAACAAAATTGAAGCCATCTGAATTTAATTGATCAGTTTCAGGAATCAACTCCATCTGGATTTAATGGGTTTAGGAACTACTATAATATACTATGAAGTAAATAAGAAGTACATTGAAAAAGGCTAATCTGAGAATTGCATTTAACAAACATGCATGCCTGTTAGTATATATTCTTCTATTCAAGCCAAGAATTTGTGACTCAATGCAATATAAGGTGAAACAAATTATTTCCAGAATATAGAATCAATCGTAAAAAAAAAAAACCTATTCTCTTTAACCTCGTAGAAGAAGAGGAGGTGAAGAAATTACGTATATTATGTTGAGGTTTTTGTTTTTAAGATGAAATATTCTTAAAATGAGGGTGAATGGGAAATGGAGGGAAAATGAAATTTTGAGTAAAATTTTAAGTTTCCTCCTCTTGACAATGAGACATTGTCCCATATTGGAAGAAGAAGACATTTTTGGTGGGTATATATATAATTGCTCTTCTTGTAGCTCTTAAAGAGTTAAGAAGAAAGCAAGCCTCGCGCCGTCGTCGTCGCTCGGCTTCGGCTTGATTAATTTTTTGGACCAAATTTATTTGTTAATAGTAAATATTAACGTAAGATTATCCGCATTTATAACGGATATTTTTCAATCCGTGTATTGACCATTTGGCAGCCGCCTAATGCTCTTCCCAATATTTTGCTTCTATATATATGTGCAGCAGATGTTGAAGAAAGACACTCAACACACAACACACAATTCGCTCAACAAATTGGCTATACATTTGCACTCCTTCCTCTCAGCATTTCCATACGATTTTCTGAGTTTATACTCATTCGTTCTGCATTGTTTTTAACTTCAAACAAAGCAACTGTAAGTGTGATTTGCTACCGAACTTTGTGTTCGCTGAAACACTGGGGTTTGAAGTACCGCTACACCAGTGTGTTATTCGTTTTATCCTGGGAGGAAATAATCCATTACCTTGGGTACTAGGAGGGGATTAAATTCCTTAAGGAAACACTGTGAATTCAGTGGGCTCGAATTTATTATTGTTTCATTACGTTAACTTATATTTTGCAGAATTATTATTTACAAATACAGCAATATTGACGGGAATAACAATCTTAAGGAATTTAATATTTATTTCTGTATTTGTGTTATTCTTATTATTCTGCAAACTAAAACCTTTGTGGTTTGTGTACTCCCGTTTTGGAGAGTTAAGCCTTCGTGGCATTTTGTTGGATATTAAAATCTACGTGATTTTTACTCCAGTTTGAAAACGTGTATTAAACGTTTATTTGTGTCATTCTTTTACAGAAAAAATGATGACTGAAATCGAAAACCAAGCTATGCCGATGGTAACTGCCAACGCATCGACAAGCCGAACACCGGCGTTGGCACCGGCAGAAAAATCCGGAAAATTTTCCGAGATTGATTTCAAGCGCTGGCAGCAGAAGATGTTCTTCTACTTAACTACGTTATGTCTATAGAAGTTCATCAAAGAAGATGTTCCTGATCTGCCAGATAAAACTCCATATAATGAACGCTTTCTCGTGATTGAAGCGTGGAAGCATTCTGATTTTTTATGCAAGAATTATATTCTTAGCGGACTGGATGATAATCTGTATAATGTATACAGTAGCGTGGAGACGTCAAAAGAATTGTGGAATGCACTTGAAAAGAAATATAAAACTGAAGATGCCGGGATAAAGAAATTCGTTGCCGCAAAATTTTTGGACTACAAAATGGTAGATAGCAAATCTGTTATTACCCAAGTCCAGGAATTGCAAGTGATTATTCATGATCTACTTGCTGAAGGTCTTGTCATCAACGAAGCATTCCAAGTAGCAGCAATGATTGAGAAGTTGCCTCAATTGTGGAAGGACTTCAAAAATTATTTGAAACACAAATGAAAGGAAATGTCCCTTGAAGATCTCATTGTTCGGTTGAGAATCGAAGAGGACAATAAAGCTGCTGAAAGGAGAGGCCGTGGAAATTCAACAATAATGGGAGCAAATATTGTTGAAGCTAACAAAAAAGAGGAAGAAGGCTTCTGGTCCGAAATACAACCCAAGCAAGAAGCGGTTCAGTGGAAACTGCTACAACTGTGGGAAAACCGGACACAAATCTACGGAGTGTCGTACTCCGAAGAAAGACAAGAAAAGAGGTCAAGCAAACATGGTAGTAAACCATGATGATGTTGATAACTTGTGTGCCATACTTTCTGAATGTAACTTGGTGGGAAATCCTAAACTGTGGTAGTTTGATTCAGGAGCCACTCGCCATGTTTGTGCAGTTAGAGAGGCTTTTGCTACCTATGCTCTTGCTGAACCCGGAGAGACAGTTTATATGGGAAATGCTTCAACAGCAAAAGTTGAAGGATATGGAAAGATATTTCTGAAAATGACTTCTGGCAAGGTCATGACTTTGAACAATGTCCTTCATGTTCCCGAAATGAGAAAGAATTTAGTCTCTACTGGACTTCTTGTTAAGCACGGTTTTAAGTGCGTTTTTGTGTCAAACAAGGTTGTAATTAGTAAGAATGAAATATTTATAGGAAAAGGTTACCTCACCGAGGGCCTTTTCAATCTAAATGTAATGGTTGTGGAAAATAATAATAATATTTCAGCTTCTTCTTACTTACTTGAGTCAAATAATTTATGGCATGTACGTTTGGGTCATGTCAATTATAAAACCTTTCGGAAAATAATTAACTTGAAAGTACTGCCCAAGTTTGAATGCGAAAAATCAAAATGTCAAACATGTGTGGAATCTAAGTATGTTAAACATCCTTATAAGTCAGTTGAAAGGAATTCAAATCCTTTAGACTTAATTCATACAGATATTTGTGACATGAAGTCAATACCATCTCGCGGTGGAAAGAAGTATTTCATAACTTTTATTGACGATGGTACTCGATATTGCTATGTTTACTTACTGAATAGTAAAGATGAAGCAATAGACGCATTCAGGCAATACAAAAATAAAGTTGAAACGCAACTTAACAAGAAAGTAAAAATGATAATAAGTGATAGGGGTGGTGAATATGAATCTCCTTTTGAAGAAATATGTTTAAAATATGGAATTATTCATCAAACAACAGCCCCTTACACGCCCCAATCTAATGGGATTGCGGAAAGAAAGAATCGCACATTAAAGGAAATGATGAATGCGTTGTTGATAAGTTCTGGTTTGCCACAGAACTTGTGGGGGGAAGCCATTCTTACGGCTAATCGAATATTAAATCGAGTGCCCCATAGCAAAACACAATCCATTCCATATGAAAAATGGAAAGGAAGGAAGCCCAACTTGAATTACTTTAAAGTGTGGGGGTGTTTGGCAAAAGTGCAAGTTCCTAAACCCAAAAGGGTAAAGATAGGACCGAAAACCGTTGATTGTGTTTTCATAGGATATGCGACAAATAGTAAAACATATCGATTTCTGGTTCATAAATCAGAAAATCCCGATATTCATAATAATACGGTTATAGAATCAGATAATGCTGAGTTTTTTGAAAATATATATCCGTATAAAAAGGAATGTGATTCGTTTGGTGAAGGATCTAAACGACCTCGGGAAGAAACAAAAGAAAGTACATGTAATCAGGAGAATCCAAGACGTAGTAAACGTCAAAGAATGTCTACTTCATTTGGACCAGATTTTGTGACTTTCTTATTGGAGAATGAACCTCAAACATTTAAAGAAGCTATGACTTCTTCAGAATCATTGTTTTGGAAAGAGGCAGTCAATAGTGAAATAGAATCCATATTGAACAACCATACATGGGAATTGGTTGATCTTCCTTCTGGAAATAAACCTTTGGGTTCTAAATGGATTTTTAAGAGAAAAATCAAAGATGATGGCACTATTGATAAATTCAAGGCAAGGCTCGTAGTCAAAGGGTATAGACAACGAGAAGGTCTAGACTACTTTGATACATACTCTCCAGTTACAAGAATTACGTCCATATGGATGTTAGTAGCATTAGCTGCAGTGTATGGTCTTGAAATTCATCAAATGGATGTTAAGACTGCCTTCTTAAATGGAGAGTTGGAGGAAGAAATTTACATGGAACAACCTGAAGGGTTTGTGATTCCAGGTAAAGAAAAGAAGGTATGTAGACTTGTTAAGTCTCTTTACGGACTAAAACAAGCACCCAAACAATGGCATGCAAAATTTGACCAAACAATGTTGTCAAATGGTTTTAAGATAAATGAATGTGATAAATGTGTATACATTAAAAATGTTCCAAATCACATAGTCATTGTTTGCCTATATGTGGATGATATGCTGATAATGAGTAATGACATTGCCAACATAAATGCTACTAAGCGTATGCTCAATAGCAAGTTTGATATGAAAGACTTGGGAGTTGCTGATTTAATTCTGGGAATTAAGATCCATAAGACTCCTCAAGGTCTGGCATTGTCACAATCTCATTATATTAAGACAGTACTTGAAAAATTCAAGCACTTAGGCTTTTAAAGTTGCAAAGACTCCAATTGACGTGAATCTTGCATTAGCAAAGAACAAAGGCCAAAGCATATCACAATTGGATTATGCTCGTGTATTGGGATGCTTAATGTATATCATGAATTGTACACGACCAGATATAGCTTGTGCTATAAGTAAACTGAGTCGATATACGAGCAATCCAGGCCAATCTCATTGGATGGCAATGAAACGAGTTTTGGGATATTTAGAACATACCCAGAACTTTGAATTGCACTACAGTAATTTCCCTGCGGTGATTGAGGGATACTGTGATGCAAATTGGATCACCGGTTCAACTGATTCTAAGTCCACAAGTGGATATGTATTCACTATTGGTGGAGGAGCGGTATCTTGGAAGTCTTCCAAACAAACATGTATTGCCCGCTCTACAATGGAGGCTGAATTCATAGCCTTAGATAAAGTCGGTGAAGAAGCTGAATGGCTCCGGAATTTCTTGGAAGACATTCCATTTTGGCCCAAACCGTTGGCACCAATATGCATACATTGTGATAGTCAAGCGGCAATTGGAAGGGCTGGGAGCGTTATGTATAACGGTAAATCTCGTCATATACGACGAAGACATAAAACCGTTAGGCAATTACTCTCTAGAGGAATTATCACGATTGACTATGTAAAGTCAAGCGATAATGTGTCGGATCCACTTACAAAAGGCCTAACTAGAGAGGTAGTTGAGAAATCATCAAGGGGAATGGGGCTATGGCCGAGAACAAATCATTGTGGCGGTAACTCTACCTAGAAGACTGGAGATCCCAAGATCTAGGTTCAAGGAGATCAAACAAAGTCATTAATGACGGTTCAACATTGTCAAATAAAATTTTAGTCCGTTCTCATGATGAGACAATGTTCAGTACCAAGGATAAAGCATTAAGGCTTTTTAATAATTTCTAAATTTGATACGGGGTATATCAAATAGTGTATCTACAGGATGACACGTTTAGGAATCACCTATGTAAGTGTGAAGTGTTAGCCGCTTCAAGGAGAACTTTGTAAGGCCAGTTCTCTACGCACTTATGAAACCAGGCAGTGTTCATGGCTGAAACGAACACAACAATGAGAACCAAAGACGGTTAAGGGTTGATTGTGTGACTTATGGTTGTCTAGGTATACACCAAAGATCGACGGTTCAAAGATATCAAATCTACCGATTGACCGAGTATATCCGACATAAGTTTACTACGGAAAGTTCAAAGAGAAACCTACTTATCCAGATGCGATTAATCCTTACTTGTAAATCATACAGTTTTTCCATGCATACTTCCGTGATATAGCCATTCCCCATTCATGTGGGGGATTGTTGAGGTTTTTGTTTTTAAGATGAAATATTCTTAAAATGAGGGTGAATGGGAAATGGAGGGAAAATAAAATTTTGAGTAAAATTTTAAGTTTTCCCCTCTTGACAATGAGACATTGTCCCATATTGGAAGAGTAAGATATTTTTGGTGGGTATATATATAATTGCTCTTCTTGTAGCTCTTAAAGAGTTAAGAAGAAAGCAAGCCTCGCGCCGTCATCGTCGTCGCTCGCTCGGCTACGGCTACGGCTACGGCTTCGGCTTCGGCTTCGGCTTCGGATTCGGATTCGGATTCGGATTTGGATTTGGATTTGGATTTGGATTTGGATTTGGATTTGGTCAAATGATCGATTGATTGATTAATTTTTTGGACCAAATTTATTTGTTAATAGTAAGTATTAATGTAAGATTATCCGCATTTGTAACGAATATTTTCCAATCCGTGTATTGACCATTTGGCAGCCGCCTAATGCTCTTCCCACCATGAAGTGCTTGCTCCACAAACATGAAGTACTTGCTCCACAAACATGTAATGCTTGCTCCACCATGGAGGGTGGACGTTTGGTCTTCTTCAACATTTTGCTGCTATATATATGTTGTGTGACTTATGGTTGTCTAGGTATACACCAAAGATCGACGGTTCAAAGATATTAAATCTACCGATTGACCGAGTATATCCGACATAAGTTTACTACGAAAAGTTCAAAGGGAAACCTACTTATCCAGATGCGATTAATCCTTACTTGTAAATCATACAGTTTTTCCATGCATACTTCCGTGATATAGCCATTCCCCATTCATGTGGGGGATTGTTGAGGTTTTTGTTTTTAAGATGAAATATTCTTAAAATGAGGGTGAATGGGAAATGGAGGAAAAATAAAATTTTGAGTAAAATTTTAAGTTTCCCCCTCTTGACAATGAGACATTGTCCCATATTGGAAGAGTAAGATATTTTTGGTGGGTATATATATAATTGCTCTTCTTGTAGCTCTTAAAGAGTTAAGAAGAAAGCAAGCCTCGCGCCGTCGTCGTCGTCGCTCGCTCGGCTATGGCTACGGCTACGGCTTCGGCTTCGGCTTCGGCTTCGGCTTCGGCTTCGGATTCGGATTCGGATTCGGATTCGGATTCGGATTTGGATTTGGATTTGGATTTGGTCAAACGATTGATTGATTAATTTTTTGGACCAAATTTATTTGTTAATAGTAAATATTAACGTAAGATTATCCGCATTTGTAACGGATATTTTTCAATCCGTGTATTGACCATTTGGCAGCCGCCTAATGCTCTTCCCACCATGAAGTGCTTGCTCCACAAACATGAAGTGCTTGCTCCACAAACATGTAATGCTTGCTCCACCATGGAGGGTGGACGTTTGGTCTTCTTCAACATTTTGCTGCTATATATATGTGCAGCAGATGTTGAAGAAAGACACTCAACACACAACACACAATTCGCTCAACAAATTGGCTATACATTTGCACTCCTTCCTCTCAGCATTTCCATATGATTTTCTGAGTTTATACTCATTCGTTCTGCATTATTTTTAACTTCAAACAAAGCAACTGTAAGTGTGATTTGCTACCGAACTTTGTGTTCGCTGAAACACTGGGGTTTGAAGTACCGCTACACCAGTGTATTATTCGTTCTATCCTGGGAGGAAATAATCCATTACCTTGGGTACTAGGAGGGGATTAAATTCCTTAAGGAAACACTGTGAATTCAGTGGGCTCGAATTTATTATTGTTTCATTACGTTAACTTATATTTTGCAGAATTATTATTTACAAATACAGCAATATTGACGGGAATAACATATTACTAGCTTTTCGAGCAGTACTGGACCAAGCTTAGTGTTCATATGAGGGCTTATTTAAAGAAGGGAAGCAAGTTTTAATTACATTGACATTTAAGATTATCAACTAAATTAGCATTTAATTGTTAAATTTAAAACAAAAAAACTGATGTGAGGACAAGAAAGTCCACATTTTAGACAAGAAACGTAACACTCCTTAGTTGTCATGATAAGTTTATATACGTCCTCTAAGAAAATATTAATGAGTAATTTTATTAATTTATCCTTATTAATTTTTTAATCTTTGACCACATTAAATTTATTTTCAAGAAATAAGTTAACTGTATTTATGTGTCTCTAAATTTTAGAATATTTAATGCTAAAGTAAAATATTTAATTCTCTTTTGATTGTCTAAAATGATAAGTATCTAGGAGTAAATGGCGACGGAAGAAGTACATTTAACATAATCAGGACTTCGCTATTTAAAGAACTTTAAGAATACTTGAAAACATGTAATAAACCAATCAACATCCCCATTGGAGATACTCAAATCTGAAACCTAAGGGATCAAAGGCTACAATGCCATTGTTTATTGAGTACTTAATAGAGTGACCTACTTACGAATATTGCAATAAATTGGTAATGCAAAATTGTTATTTAGCAGTTTAGTGAATCATTCCCTAATATATTAAAGAACCCTATGAAGCTTGAATAAAGCGTAAATATATGTTTCGAGATAGTAATGAATTGCATGATAAATATTTTAGACGCAGGCTCATTTTTGTTACTCGTTTTCTAGCCAATACACAAATCTTGACATCTTAGTAAGACCCAAGAGTGGAGGAGGAATTCAGTCTGGAATGCAAATGGGGTAGAATTATATTAGATGAATATAATTATCTAGATGGGTGAATGAAACAAGCTAGCCAGAGAAAAATAATGAGGAGATGAGAAGGGACAGATAATTTAATTTTTGTTCTCTTATTTTGCAACCAAAAAGAAAAAACTTATAATCTACGTAGTAGAGAGTCTCTTCCTCTCTCTCGATTAATCTATAGGATCATCACTATAGTCATATGAATTTGATTCATCGATTATTGGAGTTTGATCAATGCCAATTGGGTATTGATTCGATTGATCAATCTGAGTAGAATCTTGATTTCCGTCAAAAAGTGGCTCACCCTGGCATAATATATCCGGTGAAGGCGGCGGCGGCGGAGGAGGAATTTGAATGGTATCTGTTTCAGGGAAACCAAAAATGCCCCCAGGGAATCCGAATGGACCGAATCCTAAGAAACCCCCAAATAATTTTCTACTATAACTCCCTTCACCTTTGATTCCGCAAACGAGAGCAACCACAAGAGCAACAACCATTATTAATCTTGCACTCATATTTTCACTGCAAATGTTTCAAAAAAAAAAAAAACGTTAATGGGTTTGGGTTTAGGAGCTACAATAAACTATGAATTAAATAAATAGTACATTGAAAAAGGCTAAACAATTCTGAAATTACAACACGCGTGCATTTTATATATTCATCTTTCAAGTACATCAACCAAAAATACAAATTATTTCCAGAATATACAAGGAAGAAAAAGTACTAAAACAAATAATGGAAGGAAATTACATACATATTTAGCAGCTCCGATCAGTGAATCAACCTTGGTGTCCATCGGAGGGCTTTATAATTTGTTCTGAAATAAAGAAGGAGAATCAAAATTTAATAACATTGACATTTATATTAGCTATATTAATTAGCATTTAATGGTTAAATTTATAATGAAAAACTGATGTCAGGCAAGGAAATCCACATTTAGACATGAAACGTAAAGCATTTGATCAAATCTGGACCTGCAGGTCGCAGCCATAGTGCTAAATTTAAAATCTCTTAATATACATGATCGGGACACTGACTTCTATATGAAATTTTAGAGTTCTATTTATAATGAATTTTTATCATTTTATCCGTGCAATATCTTGGGATTAGTAATGCATGAATTGTTTCTTTCGGATATTTAGTCTAAAATATTGAAAATTTGTATACAATATATAATTTGAAATATGTGTGCAAAATGAGAATTTGTTTACAATAATGAGGTTTGTTTTGTCGTAGTGTTTTTAATCCACGTATTACTAATACTTTGTTATTCTACATTTGATCCCCGTATAACTTAAACATAAACTATTATTTATGAAAGAAATAATATTATTTTTCAACCAAATACTGCACTAAATAATGTTAAGTATCTCCTCCTTAGATGAAACGAAACGACGACCTCTTAGCAGATCGTTTGGCAGGTGTGGAAGAGAGTATCATAAATCATTAATATATATATATATGTAAGTCCCTGAGAACTATTTTTTCCTTTTTTGTTTCATAAATAAGATTTATTTACTCGGTAGGATAGTCCATAATATAGAGTAAAAAGAGAAAAAAACTATAATATTAAAAAAGTATTAAACAAAGATAAATGTTAATAATTTAAAGGATAAAATAGGTATTTGACCACTTAAAGTTTGAAAAATCTAGTTGAGTGACCTCTTTTTTTTTTTTTTAGTAGATGAGGATTTGACATCGACCCATTGCCTTGTAGATTAATAACCAAACGATAAAGATATAAAGGATGGGGACATTAGAGTACTATAAAAATAGTTAAATGACCTTGTTATAAGCAAAAAAAAAAAAAGCATAGCTTTACCGGATTATTTCAAATAATTAGGTGGTCATTTGAGTAATTGGTGCATTCATTATTTTGAAAGATTATCAAATTTCATAAATTTAATCACAGATTTATGCAATTTGCTATTTGGTGCTTTTTCAATATGAACTAATCCATACAATAATTGAAATCTAGTACAGTCAAACGTAAAATTCGAACTTACTAGAGTTATAGATCTCTTAACCACGAAGGAAAACTATATTAATGTTCCACTCAAATCACAGGCGCATTGTATCTACATTTTTCTTCACATTTCATAAATTGAACCTGTTAAATTTCTGAAACTCCATTATAAAAAAATTATGAAACTCCATTATTTCATTTTATTCTTTCTTGTAGCATCAATATCAATTTTCTCCCATTTCGCACAATCTGAAAATGGTAATTTTAGCATTGAACTCATTCACCCCGATTCACCAAAATCACCATTCTATAACCCTGCCTTAAATCAAAGGCAACTAATGATAAACGCTTTACAGCGTTCCATCAATCGGGCAAATCTCTTCACGTCAAATTCTCAACTATCAACTTCTATAATTCCTGATATAAAAGGATTATATCTGACCAAAATTTCAATTGGCACGAAACCAAGTGTCAAACTAGCTGTTGTTGACACAGGTAGTGATATTATATGGATACAATGCCAACCTTGTATCCATTGCTTCCAGCAAAAAACTCCGATTTTTAATCCAAAAAGTTCTTCCACATACAAATCAATTTCTTGCAACTCCACTCGATGCAAGAATCTTCCTGGAAGTTCTTGCGATCTCGCGAAAAATACTTGCTTATATTCTGCCAGGTATAACGATCAGTCGTTCAGTTTTGGTGATTTAGCGACTGAGACATTCACATTTGACGATTCAACAAATATTACTCGTAAAAGGAGATTGTCCCTCTCGAATATAACTTTTGGTTGTGGAAGGAGAAATAATCTCACTATAGGGGATGTTGAACTATCTGGAATTATTGGTCTTGGAGCTTCACCATTTTCACTTGTGTCCCAAATTAAATCTACATTTGGCCGTAGATTTTCATATTGTTTAGTCCCATTCTATCAATTGAATGTGTCCAGCAGATTAAATTTTGGAGAAAAAGCTTTGCTTTCAGGTAAGCAAGTGGTTTCAACACCATTATTCTTAAAACCTCCAAAAGTTTATTATTTCTTGAAATTATTAGGAATTTCCATAGGCAATAAAACCATTGGATTTCATAACTCATCAAAAATTGGTCACGAGGGGAACATTGCCATAGATTCAGGAACTACAATTACTTTCTTACCAACGCAATTATACTTAGAGATGGAAACAATAGTGAAGAATGAAATAAAATTGAAGCCTCTAAGAAGCAATGAAACACAAATTTTGAAGTTGTGTTATCGAGGCTTGGGAGTTTCAGATGTTCATTTTATAAGATTTCAATTTCAAAGTGCAGGTGTGAAATTGAACGCGATAAATAGTTTTGTTAATATTGGAGATGGCATTGTTTGTCTTGCTTTCGCCCCAACAGAATTTTTGCCTATATTTGGCAATGTAGCGCAAACAAACTTCTTGGTTGGGTATGATCTTGACAAGATGATTGTTTCTTTCGAACCCACAAATTGCGCCTAATTATGACAAGGTTATTTGTATCATGTGGATGTTCGATATCCAACGTATATTATTTGAGCTTCAAATATTGATTTGTTATTTTATTTCTTCTTCTTTATTTGTTTTGTTGAGCATCATTTTGTGGTTCTTCTTTTGATGTTCTGACTTGATATATGTTAAAAGATTATTACAAGTGTTGTGATTTGAGTTACCAGGAAATTAAAGTTCTTACTCGTTTTAGAAAAACGTGTTTAGTATCGTGGTGGCTGTAAAGTTTTAGGAGAATTCCACGTGTGTTATTACAGTAAGAATTGACCATCAAATACTGTTATTACTACAGTAATTAACAGGAAGAGAATCACAAAAAGAGAGATAGAAATAAAATATTTCGGTGCTACAGCTGATTTTTTGACTCCGGTAACAGAACTTTGGGAAAAAAGCTTCGCGCTGGAACTTTAAAATTCACTTGCCAAGATTTTCTTGATGCTAGAATTTTAAAGCACGCAGTAGTTATGGTGATTGTAAGAATTTTGCTGCAAATCTTGACGGATTACCATAAATTTTGGTGCTTCAAAATTCTGGCGATCGTTAGTATTTTTAGAGTTTCAAAATTCTGGCGAATGCTTTAAAATTGTGCCTTAATTTCTGACACGAGACTATTTTTCTAAAACTTTTCTTAACGGGGTCAAAATATAATCAATGAATAAAAGAGATCCACCAAGGTAATTTTTAATCTTCTGCGTACGTTACTTTAATCAATGGTTACAATCATTTCTTAGTCAAATTCATGTTTTGAAAGCTTTCAATCCACTTACAATCATCACAAAAAAGGTCCTTCCCTCTTCTCATTCGTCTTCCATCTTTTGCTATTCAATTTTTGCTTCTGCTGTTTTTGGGATGAGATGGTATTTTTGTCCGATTAATATTGATTAAACCTAACCGAGGCTATTTTTAAGACTTTTTTTACTTGGGTCAAAAAATCAATAGTGACATGAAAGTGTCCTATTCCTGTTATTCACCCCTCACCTATTGTGATTTGCGACATATTCTCTAAGCGATTGCGGTTTGCACCAGAATAATTCAGGCACCGTCACTCTTTTAAGTCCAAAACTAATTCAAACATTATCCAAACCTTTTGAGACTCAACCAAACCATTATTCCAACTTCATAAATAGTGATATCAACTTATGAGCATGCTCAAAATATAAATTGGAATGCAAATACACAAAAGGCGGACTCTACTTTTTTACTTGCTTTTATTTCATCTCATTATAATTATATATATAACTATCATCATACATATTTGATTGTCTTTAGTTCTTATCTATTACATGCTAGCTTGTTGTGTGATCGTACATATATCACCTCCTCACTAGGAATAGTAAGATAAGATCTATCTGTTTACCCAAAAAACAGATAGAGTTGAATTTGTACGTAGTTCTAAGGGTATGTGGTATAACTTGACACAAATCGTAAGAGTAAATAAAAATATCGAATATTGACAGTAAAGAATGAAAAATACGCAAAGTTGAGAAGATGATGATTTATGAGTTAAATAAGATAAATCAATCTATGAAGCTAAAAAAGGAAGGACAATTCTTCAATAGGGGAGTGTATGATATCTGAGTTACAATGTATGTCAAAACTTAATCCTTTACAGAAATATAGCCATCCCTTTTATAGTGGGGGATCCTACTTTAGATATAATTAAAAATACATAGTGGGGAACCCATGATAAATCAGTTTTTCCCTAATTCCCATCGAGATTTTCTCCCTTAGTGCGGCTGTAACGGCTCTTGTCTATGAGCTTGATCTTGATCGGACTCGGTATTGGTCGGTTTCCAGTTTTAGAGCTCGATATGGGTTTGGGCTTGATGCCGACTCAGGGTCCGGTAGTGACTTGGGCTCGGTATTGGTTGGCCTCTGGCCCTTAAGCTCGATTCCATCATAGTTCGATTCGGACCCGAGCTCGATAATGACTTCGAACTCGGTATTTGACCTGTCCCTGAAACTTGAAGCTCGTTTGTGCCTTCTTCAGATCCCATCTCGATATTATGAAGACTTTCTTCGGTCCATTATGCTCCCATCTCGATTAGACATACAGAGGCTGAAATCAGTTTCGACCGTATACAGATAGTCCCCTCGTTTATCGGGAAGGATGTGGCGAGAAACGATATGATTTCCCAACGGCTCGATCAGATATAAGCTGACGTTTACATCGGGCTCGATCATGACGCACGTGATAGCTGTCCCATCGGTTTAGTTTTCCAATGCATTTAATGCGTGTCAGACGATGGTCGGCCACTGTTGATACTGAACAAACGTTGCTTAATCTATAAATAACCCATTTCGTTACCATTTACTACTTTTGCGTCTTCAATCTCCAAATTTTATAAAGTTCTTTCTTGCATCTTCTGAGTTTATCTGTAAATCTGTGATTTTTCACTGCAAAATCTCTCTTTAAAAACACCAAATCTTTGTTACCTCCTTCTATTTTCGATCTTTAAATCAAAAAATGGCGAAAACATCCAAAATCATTCCTCAGAAAGAAAAATCTTCTTCTTCACAGCCTGCCGCCGACAAAACACCGGTGGAGCCACGGCCTGAGGAGTGCGTTCCTGGGGCGTGTGTTCTTACCTCTGATTTTAAGGTCGATAAAGGCTCATCGGTTCCCGGTCGATATGAGCCAGTATCGAGGTATATGTATTTGATAATCGAGGGGCACCTCGAATAACTAAAGAAAGATTGCAATTGGGAGAACAAAGAAATAGTAATCCCGTCTTCCGAAGAAGACATCACCACTTACGTGAAAAGGGTTTTTAAGTGTGTATACTTACCCTTTCACGTTAGGTCCCCTCGACCTTGTTATTATTGATTTCTGCTGTCAATACCAAATAACCCTAGGCCAGATCCATCCTTCTTTTGACGGATCGTTATTTTGATCCGTTACTTCGTGAACAAAATCGAGGGGATGCCTTT
The DNA here is from genome assembly GCF_000715075.1 of Nicotiana tabacum. Lineage (NCBI taxonomy): Eukaryota > Viridiplantae > Streptophyta > Magnoliopsida > Solanales > Solanaceae > Nicotiana > Nicotiana tabacum. The sequence goes on along the minus strand of NC_134098.1, from coordinate 147,496,804 downwards.
CACCCTCGACCATCTCATTCGATTGTACTGCCCTCACCTATTTCGAGGCGGATTAATAAAACTTCAGCACCGGGCTACCAAGGTTCTGTTCTCGAGCATAAACGAGGATAAGGATCAAGGCTTGATGGGCAGGTTCATTTTAGTGAAGACTTCAGACCTGATTTCGACTAAAAAGATGCCATTTCCTGAGGAGTGGAACATGAAGCGTAAGTGTAATTCTGCTGTTATCTCCTTATATTTTTCCCCTTTATTTCTTTTTTCACCGATATCCCCTTTTTGTGATGCGGCGGTTCCTTGGATGCCCGGTGCAGTTCCCGACCTCAAGAAATGGGTGCGGGATCTAGCTTCGACCTCCACATATGCCGAGCGCTCATGATGTGATTTGTCAAAGGGCCGATGGGAGGCCAAAAATCATGGTAAGCCTCTTTCTCGTATCTTTGGTAGTTCGAACGAGATGCTTTCCATATACTTAAATCAATTTTCCTGTATGTAGGTGTGGGCAAAGATGCGGTTTTGAGGCCCCCGCTCGGCGAGTAAGAGGCTTCGATCTCTATTCCAAAACCGATGAAGGATAATAAGAGAAAAATGGCCTCTGCTTCCGAAGATCCAAAACCGAAGACGAGGATGGCTCGTAAGCCTAGAAAGAATACCATCCCTTTAACCATGGAATCAATTCTGCGTCTAAGGGATGAAGATGAGGAAGAAGAAGAAAATGATGGGTCCGTGCTGGTGGCCCGAATGAAGAAAACCATCGATGCCCCAAAGGCTGCTGCATCGATGGTGATTTATAAAGCTCCGCCTCGGACTGGGGAGATATCGGAGGAAGGTTCGGGCAGAGTCCCCTAATCATTAGAGATCGAGGATGCTTCCCACCGAAGTCAACAAATGGTAGGTATATCAGAAGAGTCCGGTCCTGAAGCTCTCCGAATTGAGGAGAACGCCTTAAGCGAGTCGCTTGGGGCAATAGTAATCGGAGACTCGCCCAATCTCCTTGCCTTTTCTGAAGGGGCGATTCGTGAAGCCCAAGCTTTGGGGGCCCTCGAGATAAATCGATCTCATGAAGGGGAGGAACCCTTCTGTGATTTGTTTACTGGTGTCGAGGATGTTGCTGGCCCTAGTAATGTGTCAGGCCTTTTCCGTGAAGTGCAACAAGATCTAAATCAGGCAAGCTCTAACTCCCTTCGTTGATACCACTTTCATGTTTGCTATTATTTTATAACTTCTTTTCTTCTTTCTTCGTAGGCCACTTTGGTTCATCGAGAAGTTCTCGGTCTCGAGCTGAGCTGCGTCGGTATGAGGCCGACAGGAGAGGAACTTCCTTAGACTCCTCTTCGGACAAAGGGAAGAAGAAATCAAGGACCTCCGAGCCGAATTGGCAAAGTCTCAATAAGACCAGACCGACCTGGCCGAGCAGGTAATGGTAATCTTAAAAATCCATGTGCTCGATTCTGGAACGGTGGCTAATATTTCGATCTCACAGTTGCAACAGAAGCTTGAAGTTATTGGGAAGCTTCTTGAGGAGGTCGATATGATAAGGGCAGAGAACTTGGGATGGAAAGATGGCATGTACCGTCTTGCCGCTGCAAAAGAAACTGCTCGAGCCCAATTGTCATTGGCCAAAAACCAACTTCAAAGCATGAAGTAGAAAAGCTCGGTTCAAGAAAGAAGAGTAGAGGAGATCGAGGCTCGGTTGGCCTCCGAACTTGCCAAGGCCAAATCTGATGCCGAAAAGGCAAAGGCCGATGCGGACACATTCGTGGTCATCTATCGGGCCGATGCTGAAGCTGCTCAGGTACAAGCAAGAAAGGTAGTCGAAACCGCCAACACTCGAGCACATTGGGTTGCTAGACTTGCTAAGTACCAATCTCGGAGGGAGACCCTCGAGGAGATCCATGCTCGAGGTTTCGATCTCACCGAAGAGATAAAAAAGGCTAAAGAGCTCATAACCGATACTGAAGCCTTGGCTTCCGATGATGAAGATGGTGATGATGATGATGATGGAGATGATGGGAGCAAGAGTGGGTCTGAGAGCGGGGAGGAGCCCGATGGAGAAGAGACTGCCCCGGTAGATAACCAAAAAACATAGCCCTTAGTTTTCATTTTGGTTTTTTGTGTAGGGTCCTATTCGGACATTGTAAACATTTTTGTATATATATAAAGATCTTTTATTTTCCCGACTTTCCTCTATTTTATTCTTTGCCTTGTGAGGATTTTGTTTCATTCATGCCTTATGAAGATTTTCATAAGGCTTTAGGCAATTTGATCGTATTTGGACCTTGTAGGCTTTATAACCGAGTGAGTGCTTGCTCGAACTCAAAATAAGGTAGCCCGTAGGCTTAGTAGTCGAGTGAGTGCTTGCTCGAACTCGAAGTGATGTAGCCCGTATGCTTATTAGACAAGTGAGTGATTCGAACTCGAAGTAATGTAGCCCGTAGGCTTAATGGTCGAGTGAGTATTTGCTCGAACTTGAAACAAGAGTAGCCCGTAGGCTTAGTAGTCGAGTGAGTGCTTGCTCGAACTCGAAGTGATGTAGCCCGTAGGCTTTATTAGTCGAGTGAGTGATTCGAACTCAAAGTAAACCCGTAGACTTAATGGTCTAGTGAGTATTTTCTCAAACTCGAAATAAAAGTAGCTCGTAGAATTAGTAATCGAGTGAGTGCTTGCTCAAGCTCGAAGTAATGTAGCCCGTAGGCTTAATGGTCGAGTGAGTATTTGCTCGAACTCGAAATAAGAGTAGCCCGTAGGCTTAGTAGTTGAGTGAGTACTTGCTCGAACTTGAAGTGATGTAGCCCGTAGGCTTAATGGTCGAGTGAGTATTTGCTCGAACTTGAAATAAAAGTAGCCCATAGGCTTAGTGGTTGAGTGATTGCTTGATCGAACTCGAAGTGATATAGCCCGTAGGCTTTATTAGTCCAGTGAGTGATTCTAACTCGAAGTAATGTAGTCCGTAGGCTTAATGGTCGAGTGAGTATTTGCTCGAACTCAAAATAAGAGTAGCCCGTAGGCTTAATATCGAGTGAGTGCTTGCTCGAACTCGAAGTGATGTAGCTCGTAGGCTTTATTAGTCGAGTGAGTGATTCAAACTCGAAGTAATGTAGCTCATAGGCTTAATGGTCGAGTGAGTATTTGCTTGAACTCGAAATAATATTAGCCCGTAGGCTTAGTAGTCGAGTGAGTGCTTGCTCGAACTCGAAGTAATGTAGCCCGTAGGCTTAATGGTTGAGTGAGTATTTTCTCGAACTAGAAATTAGAGTAGCCGTAGGCTTAGTAGTCGAGTGAGTGCTTGCTCAAACTCGAAGTAATGTAGTCCGTAGGCTTAATGGTTGAGTGAGTATTTGCTTGAACTCGAAATAAGAGTAGCCCGTAGGCTTAGTAGTCGAGTGAGTGCTTGCTCGAACTCGAAGGCTTTATTAGTCGAGTGAGTGATTCGAACTCGAAGTAATGTAGCCCGTTGGCTTAGTGGCAGTCCCCGATTTGTGGGGGTAATGGTCGGCCCTTGAGCCTATTTGAGTAATAGATCATGAAATAGAGGATGGGTTGTGAGACATGAGATATGGGCAAAGAAGTTTCTTTTCATGTCGTTATACATGTGTTTATATTTTGTACTAGGGATCGAACAATCTACACGAGCATGGTTCGTTTTGACCATTTGGCTCTTACAATTTTTCCTATCGGAACTGTGTTGTTATGAAGTAACTTTCTTGCATTGAACTTGATATATTTGAGGGTAATGCCCCACCAGTATTTGAGGTTGATTACAAAGAGGCCTCGGATACTGTTGAATTGTTATAAGTTAGCACGATCAATAATTTCCTCATTAAAAACCTTACCGAAAAACCCATTTAGGATAAAACCGGTCTAAGGGAAAAAGAGTGCAACGCGTGCTTTCAGACCTAAGGCTTCGTGTTGAATGATCCATCCTTGTTCTTGATTGAACTCTTGCAAGGGTTAGTTTCGAAATATAAACGAACATGGGAGGGTCATACCTTAGTAGTAGTATCATTTTAGGTATGACACATTCCAGTTGCTTGGTAGTTGTTTGCCGTTTATAATACCGAGTTTGTAGGATCCTTTACCGACGTTTTCAAGTACTTGATACGGTTCTTCCCAGTTCGGACCCAGTTTTCCTTCGTTTGGATTTCGGGTGCTGAGGGTGACTTTCCTTAGCACTAAGTCCCCGATTTTAAAATGGCAAAGATTGGTTCTTCGATTATAGTATCTTTCGATCCGCTGCTTTTGGGCGGCCAATTAGACGAGAGCGGCTTCTCATTTTTCATCCAATAATTCGAGGCTAGTATTCATAGCCTCGTGATTTGACTCTTCTGTTGTATATCGACACCTGGCACTGGGTCCCCGACTTCGAATGGAATCAAGGCTTCGGAGCCATATACTAAGGAGAACGGGGTTGCCCCTGTACTGGATTTTAATGTTGTTCGATATGCCCAAAGAATTTTGGGTAGGATTTCTCTCCATTTTCCCTTAGCGTCGTTCAACCTTTTCTTTAGGTTTTGAATGATAGTCTTGTTCGTTGATTCAGACTGTCCGTTCCCACTAGGGTGATACGGTATCGATAATATCCTTTTTATTTTGTTTTCTTGGAGGAATTTCGTCACTTTGCTGCCGATAAATTGTTTCCCATTGTCACACACTATTTCGGCGGGTATCCAAAATCGACATACAACATGATCCCAGATGAAGTCTATAACCTCTTTCTCTCTTACTTTCTCGAACGCCTGTGCTTCGACCCATTTAGAGAAATAGTCAGTCATAAATAAAATGAACATAGCTTTACCTGGGGCCGATGACAGAGGGCCGACGATATCCATTCCCCATTTCATGAATGGCCATGGGGATATGACTGAGTGAAGTTGCTCTCCGGGATGATGGATCATCGGCGCAAACCTTTGACATTTGTCACATTTTCGAACGAACTCCTTTGCATCTTTGTCCATATCGATCCAATAATATCCTGCTATGATTATTTTTCGGACTAATGAATCGGCACCGGAATAATTTCCACAAGTACCCTCATGAATCTCACGTAGGATGTAGTCGGTGTCTCCTGGACCTAAACATACTTCCAATGGTCCATCAAATGTTCTTTGGTATAATGTTTCATCTACAGTCAATGTGAATCAAGCAGCTTTGGTTCGTAGGGCCCTCGAAATTTTAGGATCCGATGGGAGTTTTCCGTTCTCCAAGTATTCAATATACTTATTCCTCCAATCCCAGGTTAAGCTTATAGAATTTATCTCGGCATGGCCTTCCTCGATCACGGACCTCGAGAGTTGAACGACAGTCCCCAAGCTGATCTCATCTTCCTCGACCGATGATCCCAAATTTTCAAGTGCATCGGCCTTACTGTTTTGTTCTCGAGGTATATGCTGTAAAATCCATTCTTTGAAATGGTGCAAAGTTACCTGTAGTTTGTCCAAATACCTTTGCATTTTATCCTCTCGAACTTCGAAGGTTTTGTTTACTTGATTTATCACCAGTAAAGAGTCACACTTGGCTTCAATGACTTCTTCTCCCAAGCTTTTAGCTAGCTCGAAACCTGCATCATGGCCTCATTCTCGACCCCGTTGTTAGTCAACCTAATAGTTTTGATAGATTGCCTAATAGTGCTACCCGTAGGCGGCTTTAAGATGATGCCTAGCCCGGACCCCTTCATGTTCGAAGCCCCATCTGTGAATAGGATCCATACCCCCGATGATGTACCCGATTTCAATGAGAGTTCCTTTTCGACTTCGGGTACGAGGGTTGGCATGAAGTCAACCACGAAGTTCGCTAAACTTTGAGACTTGATGTCCGTCTGGGGTTGATATTCGATATTGTACCCACTGAGTTCGACGGCCCATTTGGCCAATCGGCCTGATAGTTCGGGTTTGTGCAAAATATTACGAAGTGGATAAGTGGTTAATACGCATATGGGGTGATATTGAAAGTATGGTCTTAACTTTCTAGAGGCGCTTATTAGTGCAAGTGCCAATTTCTCTAAGTGTGGATATCTAGTTTCTAATTCCCCTAAGGTTCGACTTACATAATAAACGGGAAATTGCGTATCTCGCTCTTCTCGAACTATGACACCACTTACCGCAATTTCCGATACTGCCAAGTATAAGCAAAGTTTCTCGTCTGCCTTTGGAGTGTGAAGCAGTGGTGGGCTCGATAGGTATCGCTTCAATTACTCTAATGCCTGTTGGCATTCCGGGGTTCATGCGAAATCGTTCTTCTTTTCGAGTAGAGAGAAAAATCTGTGACTTCGATCTGACAACCTTGAAATGAATCGCCCTAAGGCAGCAGTCTGTCCCATTAGCCTCTGCACGGCTTTTATGCTGTCCACGATGGCTATGTCTTCGATGGCCTTGATTTTATCGTGGTTGATTTTGATCCCCCGATTTGATACCATGAAGCCCAGGAACTTGCCCGAACCGACCCCGAAAGTACATTTCTCAGGGTTGAGCTTCATGTTGTATTTCTTTAAAATCTCGAATGTTTCCTGCAAATGAGCCAAATGGTCCTTTGCGCGCAGGGACATAACTAGCATGTCATCAATATAAACTTCCATTGATTTACCTATTTGTTCCTCGAACATTTTATTCACTAGGCGTTGGTAAGTAACTCTTGCACTTTTTTAGCCCGAAGGGCATCACATTATAACAATATGTTCCATACTTGGTGGCAAATGAAGTTTTTTCCCGGTCTTCCGGGTTCATTTGGATTTGATTATACCCAGAATAGGCATCAAGAAAAGTAAGGACCTCGTGGCCAGCCATGGCATCGATCATGCGATCGATATTGGGCAGCAGAAAAGAATCTTTGGGGCACGCCTTGTTTAAATCCTTATAATCTACACACATTCTAAGTTTGTTCCCTTTTTTAGGGACTACAACTACATTGGCTAACCATTTGGGGTATCTCACCTCCCGAATGGACCCTATTTTGAGAAGTTTAGTTACCTCGTCCTTTATGAATGCGTGCTTTATCTCGGACTGGGGTCTTCTCTTTTGCTTCACCAGTTTGAACCTAGGGTCCAAGCTTAGCCGATGCATCGTTATATCCGGTGGGATCCCTGTTATGTCTAAATGGGACCAATTAAAACAATCTATGTTATCGATAAGAAATTGAATAAGCGTTTTCCTGAGTTCAGGGGTTAATCTCGTTCCCAGGTATACATTTTGTTCAGGCAAATGCTCGATTAGTATGACTTGCTCCAGTTCTTCAATCGTTGATTGGGTAGCGTCGGAATCATAGGGGACCATGAAGGATCGAGAGATCCTTTAATCATTATCTCCGTCAATCTTCTGATTTTCTAGTTGGGTTGAAGCTGACGTCTGTGATTTCTATTTGGCATCTCGTTCCCCTTTTGAGTCCGACCCCTTTGCTGATGAAGGTAAGGATATCAGAATTGCTTCTTCGACGGTAAACATTTCTCTTGCATCCGGTTGTTCTCCGTACACTATTTTGACTCCCTCTGATGTAGGTAATTTAAGAACCTAGTGGAGGGTCGAAGGTATAGCTCTCATATTGTGGATCCATGGCCTTCCAAAAAGGGCGTTGTACCTCATGTCGCCTTCGATTACGTGGAATTTCTTTTCCTGGATGGTCCCGGCCATGTTTATCGGCAGAATTATATCGCCTTTGGTGGTTTTACATGCCATATTGAATCCGTTTAGAACCAGGGTTGCAGGTACGACCTAGTCTTGTAGACCGAGCTGTTCTACAACCTTCGATCTAATAATGTTGGCCGAGCTACCTAGATCAATTAACACACGCTTAACTTTAGTTTTATTCATAAGTACGGATATTACCAGTGCATCATTATGAGGTTGCATAACTCCTTCTGCATCTTCATCATTAAAGGACAAGGTTCCTATGGGTGCGTAATCCTGAGTTCGAGGTCGCTTTTCTCCCTTAACCGATGTCTTAGTACGTTTAAGCACCGGCCCTTGAGGGGTATCGATTTCACCGATGATCATGTGGATGATGTGCTGTGGTTCTTCCTGTTCATTTTATTTACCGAAATCCATATTTTTGAAATGGTTTTTGGCCCTGTTGCTTAAAAATTCTCGAAGGTGCCCTTTATTGAATAACCGGGCTACCTCCTCTCTTTGTTTCCTGCAATCTTCCGTTCTGTGGCCATGGGTGCCATGATATTCACACATTTGATTGGGATTCCTATGGGCAGGATTGGTCTGCATGGGTCGAGGCCATTTAGTGTCTTTGATGCGTCCGATAGTTGACATGATGGCGGATGCATCAATGCTGAAGTTATAATCCGATAACCGTGGTGCTTACTTAGGTCCGGTAGGCCTGTAGAACCCATTCCTGTTCATCAGCCCCTGAGACCCTTGACCTCAATCACTTCTTTTATTGCCTTGTCCGGGGTTATGTATCGATTCATTAATCCTGTGGTTCCCACTATATGGTCGGTATCAGTCCCTGATCGGACCTTGTTCTCGATTGATGTCCCTTCTAGCGGCAGGTTCAGAACCCAACTGATAGTCTTCGACTCTAATTTTTGATTGGTACCGATTATGCACATTGGCCCAAGTAATAGCTGGATACTCGATCAGGTTATGATTCAACCGCTGTGAAGCCGTCAAACTTCGTTCGTTCAAACCTTGAGTGAAAGCCTGAACAACTTAATCGTCTGTGACTGGTGGCAGATCCATTCGTTCCATTTAAAAATGATATACGAACTCCCTTAGCATCTCGTTATCCTTTTGTCTTACCTTGAACAGGTCCGACTTCCTGGTCTCGACCTTTATAGCCCCAACATGCGCTTTTACGAAGGAATCTGCAAGCATAGCAAAAGAATCGATAGAATTAGATGGTAAGTTATGATACCATATCATTGCTCCCTTTGACAGGGTTTTACCAAATTTCTTCAATAATACGGATTCGATTTCATCATCCTCTAGGTCATTCCCTTTAATGGTGCATCTGTAAGAGGTGACATGTTCGTTGGGGTCAGTAGTACCATTATATTTAGGAATATCGGGCATGCGGAATTTTTTTGGGATCGGTTTAGGAGCCGCGCTTGGGGGGAAAGGCTTTTATATAAATGTTTTGGAATTTAAGCCCTTCATTATCGGTGGTGCCCCCGGGATCTGATCAACCCTGGAGTTATATGTTTTTACTTTTTTGTCGTTTGCGTGGATCCTCATTTCCCCTGATTCTATTCGTTTGGTCAGTTCTTCGAACATCTTAGTAATTTCGAGATTAGTCCCTGACTCTTGCTCATTTGACCTTACTACAACTGGTTCCGTTATGTGGGAGATTTCTCAGAGTGGACTGGGCTCTGACCTACTTGGTATCTGGGTTTGACTCTACAACTGAGCTATTGCTGCCTGTTGAGCTTGCAACATTTCGAAAATCATACGCAAGCTGATGCCTTTTTTCTCGATGTTATGGGTATCTCGAGTTGCAGATCGAGTGCCACCATGAATGCTATTTTCAGGTTCAGAATGTAGTTTTGCTTCAATGGCCATATGCGAATTAATGTCTAGTGGAATTTCGTCTCGAGCTCCAACAGCGTCGACAAATGGCCTTTCGATACCGGGTGTTAAGTTATTATTCCTACCTTGAAGACCAACTTCGTTGTCAATAGGTAAGGCCATTTAATAGATAGCTCGTCGTTGCTAATACGAAATCAAAGACACTTCCGGAAACAAGCGTAAAATGGCGTGTTTTGCGAATTCGTATTAAATAACCACTGTTATCCTTAGGCCCACTGTGAGCGCCAAACTGTTTACCCGAAAAACAGATAGAGTTGAATTTGTACGTAGTTCTAAGGGTATGTGGTATAACTTGACATAAATCGTAAAAGTAAGTAGAAATATCGAATATTGACTGTAAAGAAGAAATATCGAATATTGAATGTAAAGAATGAAAAATACGCAAAGTTGAGAAGAGGATGATTTATGGGTTAAACAAGATGAATCAATCTATGAAGCTAAAAAAGGAAGGACAATTCTTCAATAGGGAAGTGTATGGTATCTGAGTTACAATGTATGCCAAAACTTGATCCTTTACAGATGGGATCCTACTTTAGATATAATTAAAAATACATAGTGGGGAACCCATGATAAATCAGCTTTTTCCTAATTTTCGTCGAGATTCTCTCCCTTAGTGAGGCTGTAACGGCTCTTGTCTATGAGCTCGATCTTGATCGGACTCGGTATTGGTCGATTTCCAGTTTTAGACCTTGATTTGGGTTTGGTCTTGATGCCGACTCGGGGTCCGGTAGTGACTTGGGCTCGGTATTGGTTGGCCTCTGGCCCTTAAGCTCGATTCCATCATATCTCATCATAGTTCGATTCGGACCTGAGCTCGATAATGACTTCGAGCTCGGTATTTGACGTGTCCCTGAAACTTGAAGCTCGTTTGTACCTTCTTTGGATCCCATCTCGATATTATGAAGATTTTCTTCGGTCCATTATGCTCCCATCTCGATCAGACGCACGAAAGCCGAAATTAGTTTCGACCGTATACACTATCCCCTTTATTTATACTTTTATTTTGAGGTGATTTATAATTAATAATAAAAGTTTTTATAGGTATCATGTCTTGGTGGTATAAGTAAAGAAGAATATTACTGAACTATAATTATTTGGATTTAATCCTCTAGACATGTACATTTCGATGGTACATTTTGGTTTGATAGAGTTATAAAACGTGCACTTTGGCTGCACAATATAATTTTTTAATTGTGAATGTAACCTATTCGATATAACTGCAAGCTAATATATAAGATTTTTAGAAATTCAATGTTCATTGCTGAGAGGTGGATATACTGTCATCTTAGTTTTTTAACAACATTATTGTTTAACCAAAGAATTAGATTCTCAGTCAAAGCCTATTTTTAGAAGTACTCGGGTTACTGATAATCAGAAAATTCAATATTCTCTCAGAAATAAGAAAGAAAATTAGAATATGAAATAATAAAATAATCAATAGAAAGAACAAGAAAGTAATTATATTCTAATAATAATCAGAGTGTGTCTGTACAAGTGACATCTCCTTCCCTTATATGGGAGTCTATAAGTACAACGTCTTTTCCCTTTTATGACCGAATCATTATGATCATTAATTATATTAATGAGACGTTATAATTGGTAATCTTAACTGTTCATGAAGATTCTGTAACACTTGTGATCATTCATGCTCATTAATTGACGATTCATGAATCTTCCCTCTTTACTGTCTTGATTCATTCCACCGGTGCCTTTTCATTTAACTACTTAGACTCGAGCGACCATATCCTTTTATCTCGTGGGTGATTTTCTCGTATCTGTTATGACTCGTGTCTCTTTTAATGCATCTCTCCAGCTGTCATTTTTTTAGTGATCCACGTGTCTTGCCATATTAGCCACATATTTAATTTCATGTATAATATTTATTTTTACCAATACAGATAGGCCCCCCACTTACCAATTATTCAGCAATTGAATATTTGGGAAGTAGATCACATTTATGGCGGGATTGTTTTCCCGCCGTTTCTCATGTATCATTGTGTCTTCTTCAGAACCAACGCATCGTATGTCACTTCCATTTAATGCATGTGACATGTGGCATTCATTGATTGACTCTGCAACTCTTCAGCGGGTTTTAGGGACTTTTTTCGACTGCGTCAGTCATAGAGTGACTATTTCATTATGACGTTTCCAGCATGACCCCCTTTACATGACGATTGCTTCTTCGTATAAATACCTCATTTGCCTTTGTTTTTACGAAAAAACTTTCTACAGTGTTCTTCGTTCATAAGTACATATTACTTTCTTATACAACTATGTCTTCTGCAAATCCTGATCCTCGTAAAGTAGTTATAGTAGATGAACTTCCCCCTTCATCTGCTCCTATCCGAAGTAGAAGAGGTGGCAGGTTACGTAGTTTAGGGTCTATATCTATCCATGGTTCTTCTTCTCAACCCAGTATTATTACCCCTTCGTCTTCTAGAACTAGGACTTCTTCTTCTCATATATCTTCTGCTAGAAATAGGGATTCTAGTGAAACCGCTTCGTGAACCCACTGGTTATGAGATTATTCCCGCTGAACTTTCCTTCTTTACTGATAGAGAATCGATTAGAAATCAAGTTACTTCCACGACTTCTCATGATCATGCAGATGTTTACCCTTCCTAGAATACTGAGGGCTTGATTTCTCTTGTGCGAAAGAGAATGTCATTGGAAATTTGATTTCCCAACTTTAGTCCCTAATGCAAATCAAAGGATCACTTCATACAATTGTGCGAGCAAAACATCGCATTTGCGGACTCCACTCGCCTGCCCAGATTCTGCTTCTGCGTGCATCCATCTGCATCTGCGCTCACGCATGTGCAGAATTTTTCCTCGCACCTGCGACCAATGCCTCACAGCCCTCTGCCCGCATTTGCGCTCCTTCTCATGCAGGTGCGATTCCGCGCCTACGAAGCATTTTCTGCACCTGCGCACCTCGCTTCAGCGCACCCCTGCTCGCACTTGCGAGCTTGCAACTGCGACTACTTTTCCGCAGGTGCGATTACACCAGAAGGCTTCAGTTCCAGTAGTCTTCCAAATTCAAAAATCAATCTGTTAACCATCCGAAACTCACCCAAGGCCCTCGGGTCCCCGTCCGTACATACCAACAAGTTCCATAACATAACAAGGACCCACTCGAGGCCTCAAATCATACCTAACAACCTAAAAAATACAAACTACACACGGATTCAAGCCTAATAAATTTTCAAATTTCCAAATTCTACAAACGACGTCGAAACCTATCAAATCACGTCCGATTGACCTCAAATTTTACACACAAGTCACATTTCACATTACAGACCTATTCAAATTTCCGGAATGAGACTCCGACCTCGATATCAGACAGTTAACCCCCGATCAAACTTCCAAAAAATTCATCTTTCGGCATTTTAAGCCTAATTGCACTACGGACCTCCAAATAATTTTTCGGACACGCTCCTAAGTCCAAACTCACCATACGGAGCTATTGGAATCATCAAAATTCGAATCCGAGATCGTTTACCCATAAGTACGCATCCAGTCAATATTTTAACTTAAGCTTTAAACCTTGAAACTAAATATTCCAATTCCTCCAAAACCTCAATGGACCCGAACCAATTACTCCGGCAATTCACACAACAATTATAAAGTACAATTTGAGAAGCAAATGGGGAAACGGGGTTGTAATACTCAAAACGACCGGCCGGGTCGTTACATCTTTTCTCGTGGGTTTGATAATGAAGACTTCGGCTTTGTTTCTGAGGAAACGCCTCTTGCACATTTTTCTGTATCTGTTCCAGTTGATCCGCAGTTCCTCGCACCTGTTGCTGCTACCACTGCTTCGCCTGTGGCTATTTTGACTCCCTCAACTGCCCCTACTATTACAACTTCTCATGTTGAAGTTGGTTCTTCCAGTAACAATAGGGTAATGAAAAGAGTTACCATCGAGGTTCCTGATGATGGTAATCTTCTGAAGAAATCTGGCCAAGCTGATGTATGGCTGAAACCATTGATTGGCCGAGTTGAGAAGTCCAAATTGGAAATCCACAGTTCTTTAACGTGGATGAATGATATTGTACATTCATCTTTAAAGGTACAAGCCTTAGCTTTTTATTTTGCATGTGATTTCCTTTTCATATATATTTGATAATCACATTTTACTTTTCATTGTGTAGATCTACCTAATTGGTACGGAGATGATGAAGATGATCGTCCATACTGAGCAGTTAATGAATGACTATCGCACCAAAGCGGACAACTGGAAGGAACAGTTCGAAGGTCTTCAACTTGAGAAAGAAGTCTTAGAGGAAGAAAAGTGTACCATGGAGTAGTAGGTGAAGGTAATGGCAGCAGAGTTGGCAGTTGATAAAGCCTCATCCAGTCAAGTAGGCAAAGATAAAGACCTTCTCGAGTCTTCATTTGCTGAGCAGCTTTCCAAAATCCACTGAAGAAATTAGGGGTTTGAAGGAACTGCTGAACCAAAAAGAAGTTTACACTAGGGAGCTTGTTCAAACGCTCACCCAAACTCAAAAAGATCTCCGTGCGTCTTCTAACCAAGTTCAGTTCTTAGAGAGGTCTCTTGCCCCCTTACAAGCTTCTTATGATGCTGCTTTGAATGAGAAGGAGGAGCTAAGAACTGAGATTGAGCAGTGGGAGAGGGATTATGAAGCCATTGAAGACAAGGCTATTGTTGACGTTAGTTGACCTTTCTTGAACACGCGCCTCAAAAATTTAATAGAGGCAAGCCGGGAAGGCTTTGACTTAGCTGCTGAAATTGCAAAAACTAAAGAAACTATTGAGAAAACTCATCAGAGTCAAAGCTTTTCTTCACTCGAGGTCGGCATTCCCTAGGGCGATGAACTTACTCCTGGTGAAACTATTGTTCAACCCTCCTCTGCTCAAGTCGTTCCCTCTGCTATTGATGATGCTAACTTGAATCCTTCTGATAATACTGGTTCAGATCCTGGTCCATTTTGTGGTTTTGTATTCGGTTGGAACTAAGTTTATACTTAGTTTTAACCAAGTTATTATAATATTACTTTCCGAGTTTTTGTTCAACTCTTATAATATCTTATTTTGAGTTTCTGTACTACTCTCTTATTATGCATTTCAAAATGCTTCAATACTCCGTGACTTTTTGAACAGGCACGAATTATAAAAGAGGGCTCTTTTATAAACGATACTTAATGAAGAAAACGTCTCAACTTCATATTGGTGTAAATATACGAAAGAAGGAATAGGAACACACATGTTTCTTTGAATAATTTGAGGAAGTTTTGTATTGTTTGATCTTCCAAACCGTATAATACTTTACACATATTCAAGTAACATCTACAACTCTTTCGTAACTGTTTTCCTTATAACAGATTTTACAAAATTCAAAGGTATATCTTACAACCCATGACTAAATATTGCCTTTAACCTACATATTCGTAAGATTTTGTAATTTACATCCACGAGTGTATTCCTTATCATAGGTTTTTTGAATCAGGCTTATGTTTATCAGGCTTGTGTTTTTACTCTTAACTTTCAATTTCCTGGGTAGATTGCCTCAGGCTTGACTCGAATTCTAACTTTTCCAGTCTTCTTTGCCTTTCATATATATAGTCCCCCAAGTGTTAGAGCTTTGAAGTATGAAATCTCGAGCACTTGATTATTCCTTCCATGTGGTCCATTTCCTGAAAAGGAAAAATATACGGGACTCGGAGGTATATATAATTTAGATGATGACTGCTTAACCCTTTATATTTCCATCAGAAAGGCTGCAACCCTAGACCAGGAATAATGTTGCTTTTACGTGTCTTTCAGGTCTAATATTATCATTTGGTGTGGGCTAACTTTTTTCCTATCATCTAAAATTATTAGTATAATTTTAACTGTACAAAACAAAAATCGTAATTGAACAATACCTGACCGTGGGTATTTCTTTTGCTCCGAAATAGTATTTCTTTAAATGAAAAGCATTCCAACTCGAGGGTAAAACCTTGCCATCCATGGTTTCTAACTCGTAGGAACCTCTTCCAGCGATACCTCGAACTTTATAGGGTCTTTCCCTATTTTGATTTAACTTTCGTGCTCCGATTGTTTTCATTGATTGGAAAACCTTTTTAAGAACGAAGTCTACAATTTTGAAGTACCTGAGGTGAGCCTTTCTGTTGTAGTATCGTTCTATGATTTGCTTTTGTCCTGCCATCCGTATTAAAGCTGCTTCTCGTCTTTGTTCGAGTAAGTCCAAGTTTGTTCTTAATTCTTCATCGTTCGACTCTTTCGTTGCCAATGTGAATCTCGTGCTTGGTTCTCCTATTTCAACTAGGATTAAAGCTTTTGAACCGTACACAAGAGAAAATGGAGTTTCTCCCGTGGCTATTTTTGTTGTGGTTCTATAAGCCCATAATACTCCTGGTAATTCTCCAGGCCAATTCCCTTTTGATTTTTCTAGTTTCTTCTTCAAATTATTAAAGATAATCTTATTTGTTGACTCAGCTTGTCCATTTGCCACGGGATGGTAAGGTGAAGAGGTTATTCATTTGATTTTCCAACTTTGAAAGAACTCCGTAATTTTCGAGCCTATAAATTGTGGGCCATTATCACATACGATTTATTTTGGAACTCCAAACCGGCATATAATATTTCACCAAATGAAGTCTTTCACCTCCTTTTCTCGTACCTGTTTGAAAGATCCTGCCTCTACCCATTTTGAAAAGTAATATGTTAACACTAATAAGAACCGTACCTTTCCTTTAGCTTGTGGTAAAGGCCCTACTATATCCATTTCCCATTTCATAAATGGCCACAGGGAAATATCTGTATGTAATAACTCTGCAGGTCGATGCATATTGTTCGCATATCGTTGACACTTATCACATTTGGCTACAAAACTTTCCGCATCTTCTTCCATTTTAGGCCAGTAGTATCCTGTCCTGATTAGTGTTTTAACTAAAGATCTTCCACCTGCGTGATTTCCGCAATGTTCTTCATGTACTTCCCTTATCACGTACTCCATTTGATTGGGTCCAAGGCACCTTGCTAAAGGACTGCCAAATATTTTTCGATATAAGTTATCTTGAATTAGGCAGTAACGAGCAGCTTTTTATCGAAGCACTTGAGATTCTTTCTTGCCTTCAGATATGATCCCGTACTGCAAAATATTAACAACCTCGTTTCTCCAATCCCAGGTTAAATTATTAAAGGTTACCTCATGTTTATCCTGGTCGAGTGCTGAATGAAATAAATATATTACAATAACATTTTCTTTACTCGTTACTTCTGCAACTGAAGCAAGGTTAGCCAACGCATTTTCTTCTGCGTTTTCTTCCCAGGGTATTTGCACGATCTTCCATGATTGGAATTGCCTGACCAGTTCTCGTGCCTTTCCAAGTATTGTTGCATTCCTGCCTCTCTAGCAGTGTAAGTCCCCTGCATCTGATTGACTACCAGTTGAGAGTCACTTTTAATCATGATTTTCTCTATAGAGAGTTCTCGTGCTAGTTCCAAACCTGCAATTACAGCTTCATACTTTGCTTCATTGTTAGTAATAGGGTAACATTTAATTGCTTGTCTTATACTTTCACCTGAGGGTGGGATTAAGACAATACCTAAACCGGCTCCTTTGACATTTGAAGAGACATCAGTAAATAAAGTCCACATACCTGGATTAGCTCCAGTAAAAATTTGTAATTCCTTTTCTACTTCGGGAATTATTTTTATATTAAAAACTGCGATGAAATCTGCTAAAACTTGAGACTTTATTGCTGTTCTAGGTTGATAAATAATGTCATATTCACTTAGTTCTATTGCCCACTTGGCTAGTCTGCCTGACAATTCTTGTTTATGCAAAATATTCCTTAATGGATATGCAGTTACTACGGAGATAGGATGACATTGAAAATATGGTCTTAATTTTCTAGCTGCCATGACTAATGCTAAAGCTAGTTTCTCTAGATGGGGATATCTAGTTTCAGCATCTAATAAAGATTTACTAACATAATAAATAGGAGATTGTTTACCTTTGTCCTCCCTTACTAAAACTGTACTTATAGCTACTTCTGCAACTGCAAGATATACAAATAGTCTTTCTCCATCCTTTGGTTTAGACAATAGGGGAGGATTTGTTAAGTGTGCCTTCAAATCTTTGAGGGATAGTCGGCATTCCTCGGTCCATTCAAACTGATTTTGCTTCTTCAATACTGAAAAGAATTTAACGCTTTTCTCTGAAGATCTTGAAATGAATCTTCCCAAAGCTTCAATCCTACCTGTCAATATTTTTACCCTTTTTCTGCTTGTGAGTATATCAGGTATTTCTTCAATAACTTTAATCTGTGCAGGATTTACTTCAATTCCTCTATTAGATACGAGAAAGCTAGAAACTTACTTGAAGCTACGCCAAAAGCGCACTTTTCTAGGTTCAGTTTCATATTATATATGCGGAGGATCTCGAAGGTAGTTGAAAGATGTTGAAAATGATCTTCCGCTTATGTAGATTTAACCAAAATATCATTAATGTACACTTCCATCGTCTTCCCCAGGTTTTTTTGGAACATCCTGGTCACCAACCTCTGATACGTGGCTCCAGCATTTTTCAAGCCAAAAGGCATGACTTTGTAACAATAAGTCCTCCTGTTTGTAATAAATGAAGTTTTTGCTTCGTCTAAGGGGTCCATTTTTATTTGATTATAACCAGAATACGCATCTAGAAACCTTAATAATTTGTGGCCTGCGGTAGCATCAATCAATTGATCTATATGCGGTAAATGGAATGAATCCTTCGGGCATGCTTTATTTAAGTCAGTGTAATCCACACAAACTCTCTATTTACCATTCTTTTTCGGAACTACCACAGTATTAGCTAACCAATTAGGATATTTTACCTCGCATATTGAATCAATCTTTAAGAGTTTCTGTACCTCTTCATCGATCACTTGATTTTTGAATGATCCTTGCTTCCTCTTCTTTTATTTGACAGGTATGAATGATGGATCTTCATTTAATTTATGAGTCATCACCTCCGGAGGTATATCTGTCATATCTGAATGGGACCATGCAAAACAATCCGCATTAGTTTTTAAATATTCAATTAACTTACCTCTCCTATCTGGGTTTAACCTTGCTCCGATATAAATTCTTCGATCTGGCCATTGCTTCGATATGAATTCTTTGATTTGGCCATTGTTCGAATAGTGGAACAACTTCAAGCTCCTCCATCGTTGTTTTAATGTTTACGTTCTCCTTTGGCTCTTGAATTACATCTGGTCTGGAGCCCACGTTTGTTTGTTTTGATACAATTTCTGTTGAAATTTGATTTACCACATCTTTCTCACTTGCACCCGTATATTTTTGACTTGCACTCGTATCTTTTTGACTTGCATTCGTATCTTTTTGACTTGGATGTATCACCAAATTGATACTCCTTGAATTTTTTTAATCTCTTCGAATCTGTTGAATTCCCCATTTTGAAGGGAATTTGATAACCTGATGTAATATGGATGGCACAACATCCATATCATGAATCCACGGCCTCCCAAGAATCACATTATAGGCCATATCCGTGTCTATCACTTGATATTTTGTTTCTTTGATGACCCCTTCTGCGTATGTTCTTAGTTCAATCTCGCCCTTTGTAATAACGGTTGAGTTATCAAACCCATATAAGGAACATGCTTTTGGAACTACACGATCGCCCATCAGCATTTCATTCACCACTCATAATAGAATGATATTCACAGAGCTACCTGGGTCAATCAAAACTCGTTTTACATTAGTATCATGTATAAGTAAAGATATTACCAGTGCATCATTATGAGGAATCATTAATCCATCAGCATCTGCATCATCAAAGGTTATTCTCGCGGCTGTATAGGTTATGTCGTTGACTTCTTCTCCGCCGTTTATCACATTTACTGTTCTCTTTGGAGACTGAGGTTTTGGGGGCTCTTTCCTATTTTTCATGTAAGCTTGTTTGCCTTTCTCTCTGAACAATTCCTTCAGATAGCACAGCTTCAATAAATGTTCCACCTCACCTTGTAATAATCTGCAGTCTGATGTTCTATGGCCGTGGTCATTATGGACCTCGCACCAAAAGTCTGGGTTTCTTTTATTTGGATTTGATCTCATCTCCTTAGGTCATCGTACCTTATCCCCCATGCTTCTTAAAACAGGAACCAATTCGGAGGTACTCACGTTAAAATTATAGTCCCCAATCCTTGCGTTTGTATTAGTATCTATGTTACGTTCACCTCGATCTTTTTTGAATCTCGACGATGACGAACCTGAATCTCTATTTGCAAACCTATGATCAGCCCTCACTTTTTCAAATTTGGAACGAGCTTCTCGCCCCGAAGGTCCCATATAAGGCTCGTACATATTCTTATCGGACCTCTTCTCAGATTCTGACCGCCTCGAACCTGGTTTTTCTTCAACCCTTGACTGAGCTACGATATATTCTTCGATCCGTAATTTTGTACTGTACCTATTATAGACATCATTCCATGTCGTGGCAGGGAATTCTCGTAGGCTCTCTTTAAGCCTCCTCATAACTTCTGAACTTTTCTAGTTTAAATTGTTTGCAAATGCCATGGCTGCCCAATTGTCAGGTACTATTGGTAGCAACGTTCTTTCACGTTGGAATCTGTCTACGAATTCTTGAAGCAATTCTGTATCTCCTTGTTTTACTTTAAATATATCCACCATTCTCTTTTCAACTTTTTGTGCACCCGAGTGTGCTTTTATAAATAGATCTGCAAGCTCAGCAAAAGAGTCAATAGAATTTTCAGGTAAAAGAGAGTACCATGTTAATGCTCCTTTAGTAAGTGTTTCCCCAAACGTTGCAGTATTGTTTGGTGGAGGTATGGGTGGAACAACTGGTAGTCCCCTCACGAAAGCCTGGAGAGCATCATTCACGTACTCAGTAATTAACTGCTTCACAGCATCCTGCTCGACAGTTTGTTCATTTTCATGTTGTTCATTGTTATGAGTAGTGGATCTTTATGGTGATGCTCCTATTGAATTGCGTGGGGTTCCTTGAGGTGACGGAACTGGAGTTCCTTCCACCTGTTGGTTGTTGTCATTGACATTCGACATAATTTAGTTGAGAGAGAGTGATTTTGAAAGTAAGAGAATATTATCAGATTCCTGGTAACGGAACCAATTTGTTTAACCAAAGAATTAGATTCTCAGTCAAAGCCTATTTTTAGAAGTACTCGGGTTACTGATAATCAAGAAATTCAATATTCTCTCAGAAATAAGAAAGGAAATTAGAATAAGAAATGACAAAATAATCAATATTCTAATAATAATCAGAGAGTGTCTGTACAAGTGATATCTCCTTCCCTTATATAGGAGTCTATAAGTACAACGTCTTTTCCCTTTTATGACCGAATCATTATGAGCATTAATGATATTAATGAGACGTTATAATTGGTAATCATAACTGTTCATGAAAATTCTGTAACGTTTGTGATCATTCATGCTCATTAATTGACGATTCATGAATCTTCCTTGTTTACTGTCTTGATTTATTCTGCCGGTGCCTCTTCATTTAACTACTTAGACTCGAGCGACCATCTCCTTTCATCTCGTGGGTGATTTGCTCGTATCTGTTATGACTCGTGTCTCTTTTAATGCATCTGTCCAGCTGTCGTTTTTTTAGTGATCCACGTGTCTTGTCATATTAGCCACATATTTAATTCCACGTGTAATATTTATTTTTACCAATACAATTGTAACATAAATTATTAGCTATGAGTATGACATACTGTTATGGTCTATATAACTGTAATCATCCCACGACTAATTAATTATCTCAGCAGACTACCAATATTTGTTATAGCATACTATCAGGCAATAAATAAGTATATGTTGTTAATTAGCTATAAATGGAATTGGCTGTAAGAGGCCTATTTCTAGCAATGGAACCTAGCTATTTGCTAGCCCTTAGAATATCGTATTTAAGAATCTTAATTGAACATTGATGTACCTAAAGCTTTCCCAATATTCCTCTATGATTTTAAAATTTTGTGGTCTGCTCGTGACTGGTTTTCCTCTCACAGGAAAACAGTAAAAAGGAAAAGAAAGGATATGTGATTATTTGCAAGTGAAGGAGTGATAGAGATGTGTAACAGATTTGGTTTAATGGAAGGATGGGGTGGAATAGAATTAATTTACAAGAAACCAAATTGTAAAAGACCGATATAATTTTAATTTGAAATCATTTAATTACATCTATATGGATGTGTCTCTGATAAAAAGAGAGATCTCACTGTTGTCGATTTTAAAGTTCTATTTATAATGAATTCGTTTAGTTTTATTTTCAGATTAATAATGCCCTTGGACTTTAAGTCAAGCTAGGTCATCGAAAAGTTTAGGCACGTGACTTCTTAATGTTCGTGTGCGCGCACGCGTGTGTATCAAAAGGGTAATATAATGTGACTAGTCACTTAGATCAAAATTACTTTGTAGAGGATAAATCTAATTTTCCAGAAGATATAATCAAGGATGAATTCTTCATTGGTCATAATGTTGTAAATCAAAGGGGCTTAAATCTCTTTCTATGGAGTTGATTAATCAGTTACAGGAATCAAACGAAATCCATTGTATAGATGCGAATTTGATTGATCATGTACGGGAATCAAACTAATGTCAAAATGGATATTGATTCGATTGATCAGTGTATACGGTAGAAACCGAGCACATATGTTGCATGATAAATCGGGGATGAAACATAATAGATTGGAAATCGACCCTGGATTCCATCGAACCTAGGCACGAGGTTAGAGCATGCGTTTTTAAGATTGTCGAGTTCGTGTCCCCGGAACTGACCCCGACTCCGAATTAGCTCGAGAAAGCATTATAGAACCAAAATAATGGAATGCCTAAATATCCGTTACCGGTCGGATATCACGACGGGGATCTCGACATGTATCAATGAAACCGATTAATTAGCAAATCATGAGATTTTTTACTTTATATAGATTTGTACTTAAAGTAGGACTCCTCTACTATATAAAGAGGGGTCTGATTATTTGTAAAGGACATTGTAACACGCATCTCAAAGCAATAAACTGTCATTTTCTAGTTATTATTATCTCATTACTCTGTTCCGGGACCGATTGTAGCATTTTTGACTCGAGGGTGATCAACCTTCAAGGCCAAGATTATTCAACTTGTGTGGTTTGCATTTACTTTTCTTATCATTAATTTCAATTGTAATCTGATTTCTCAATTTGTATCAAGTTAGATCATGTATCCTTAAAATCGCGTATAAATTCAATTGTTATCCAATTTTGAGGGTAAACAGTTTGGCGCCCACCGTGGGGCTAAGGATAATAGTGGTTATTTGATACAAATCTACATAACGCACACTGCTTTATACTTGCTCTTTGGAGTGTCTTTGACTCCAGGCTAAAATACAAAAATGTCAAACTCTCAATTAGCACCTCTGCATGTTGACAACGAGTCTGGTCACTAAGGTGAAAATAACAACATAGTGCCCGGTAACGAGATACCACTTGCTGATCCCGCTGGAATTCCAATCGCAGATCCTATTGACGCTAATTCGCATGTGGCTATCGATGCAAACTTACCTACCGACCCCCAAAATAACATTCGTGGTGGAGCCCGATTGGCAACTCAAAATACGCAAAACGTTAAAGGAGACGGGATCAGTCTACGAGTGATCTTTGAAATGTTGCAGGCTCAACAATCGGCGATAGTTCAGTTACAGAACCAAAGCCATTTACCGAGCAGGGTTGAGCCCGACCCTCCCCGGGAAGTCATTCGCAGGGATGAATCGGTTGTCAGAAAGGTCGAACGAACCCAAATCGGGGGCTGGCCCTGAGATCATAAAGATGCTCGAGGAGCTGACAAAACGAATAGAATCGGGGGAGAAGAAGATTGAGGCTAACGACAAAAAGGTGGAAACCTACAATTTTAGGGTAGACCAAATCCCAGGATCACCTTCGATATTGAAAGGCCAGGATTCCAAGAAGTTCGTGCAAAAACTTTTCCTACCGAAAGCGGCTCCGAAGACGATCCCTAAGAAATTCCGTATGCCCGAAATACCCAAGTATAACGGAACGACCGACCCAAACGAGCATGTAACCTGTTATACATGTGCTATCAAAGGGAACGACCTAGAAGACGACGAGATCGAGTATGTTTTGTTGAAAATATTTGGGGAGACCCTATCAAAGGGAGCTATGATATGGTATCACAACTTACCTCCTAATTCTATTGACTCATTTGCTATGCTTGCAGATTCTTTCGTAAAAGCACACGCAGGTGCCATCAAGGTCGAGACTAGGAAATCAGACCTTTTCAAAGTTAAACAGAAGGATAACGAGATGCTCAAGGAGTTCGTGTCCCGGTTTCAAATGGAACGAATGGATCTGCTACCGTTCGCTGATGATTGGGTCGTTTAAGCTTTCACTCAGGGACTTAATATTTGAAGCTCAGTGGCTTCACAGCAGCTGAAGCAGAACATAATAGAATACCTGGCTGTTACATGGGCCGACGTGCATAACCGGTATCAGTGAAAATTAGAGTCAAAGATGATCAACTCGGGGTCCCTTCGGGGTCTGTCTATCCAGTCAGAACCTTCGATAGAGTCAAGAGAGAGATCGATCGTGAACCGAGGCCAAATAGGGATCGGTATCAGCCATATAACGGGGATCGGAGAAGCAGCGGGTCCGAGCAAAACTTCATGATAAACGAAAGGAGAAATGACCGAGGTCAAAGTAGCCGGGGACTAATGACCAAAAAATGGCTTCGACAGGTCTATCAGAATACAACTTTAATGTCGATGTTGCCGCCATTGTATCAGCTATCGGGCGCATCAAAGATACCAAATGGCCTCGACCTCTACAGTACAATCCAACCCAAATGGATCCTAACCAGATGTGCAAATATCATGCCACTTACGGTCACATAACGGAAGATTGTCGACATCTGAGAGGAAGTAACTCGTCTATTCAACAATGTGCAAATATCATGGCACTCACGGTCACAAGACGGAAGATTGTCGACAGCTGAGAGAAGAAGTAGCCCGACTATTCAACAATGGTCACTTTCGAGAATTCTTGGTGGGGTTGATATCCCACAGGGGCCTATGTTGAAACGCACCAAAGTATCCATCACTAGGGAGAAACAGACTCGAGATTACATACCTGAATGCCGGAAGGAACTTTATCTTTCAACGACGAGGACGCAGAAGGGATTGTACAATCCCACAATGATGCACTAGTAATATCTGTACTCGTAAATAAAACTCGGGTTAAGCGTGTGTTAATTGTTCTAGGTAGCTCGGCCAACATCATTCGATCAAGGGTCGTGGAGCAGCTCGGTCCACAAAACTAAATCGTGCCTACAGTTCGAGTTCTAAACGGATTCAACATGGCGTGTGAGACCACTAATGGCAAAATAATGTTACTGGTAAACACCGTCGGGACCATCCATAAGACTAAATTTTATGTGATCGAAGGGGACATGAGATACAACGCTCTATTCAGAAAGCCATGGATCTACAACATGAGGGCAGTGCCTTCGACACTGCATTAAGCATTGAAATTCCCAACACCAGGCGGAGTTAAAATAGTCTATGGTGAACAACCGGCCGCAAAGGAAATATTCGCGGTCGAGGAGGTGATACCGGTGTCTATAGTTTTAATATCGAAGGGCACAAACCAGATGGTAAAAAACGGGGTCAAATAGCAATCACTGATACCATCTTCAGCATATTCGGACAAACAAAAGGAAGTCGAGGATGATGATTATGGGGTTCCCAAATCTTTTATAGTCCCCGATGATTCCGACGCCACTAAGTTGACAGTGAGGAACTGGAACAAGTCATATTGCGAGAAAGCTTGCCCGATCGAAAGGTATACCTGGGCACGGGGATAAGCTTCGAGCTCAGGGAAAAACTCATTCAATTTCTTATAACTAACGAAGATTGTTTCGCTTGGTCCCACCTCGATATGACAGGTATCCCACCGGAGATAACCACTCACAAGCTGAGCCTGGACCCGAAGTTTCATCCGGTTAAACAGAAGAGGAGACCCCAGTCCGAGATCAAGCATGCTTTCATCAAGGATGAGGTATCTAAACTTCTTAGAATAAGGTATATTCGGGAGGGAAAAATACCCGGATTGGTTAGCAAATGTAGTGGTAGTCCCTAAAAAAGGGAATAAACTGAGAATATGTGTAGACTGCAAAGATTTGAATAAAACATGCCCCAAAGACTCTTTTACTTTGCCCAACATCGACCGTATGATTGATGCCACAGCCGGCCACGAGACCCTAAGTTTTCTCGATGCCTATTCCGGTTACAACCAAATACAGATGGACCCGGGTGATTTAGAAAAAACTTCCTTCATCACTAAATACGGCACATACTGTTATAACGTAATGCCGTTTGGATTAAAAAATGCTGGTGCCATATACCAACGCTTAGTAAATCGGATGTTCGAGGAACAAATAGGAAAATCAATGGAGGTTTACATTGACGACATGTTAGTTAAGTCCTTGCGAGCAGAGGACCATTTAAGACATTTGCAGGGAACCTTCAGCATACTGAAGCAGTACAACAAGAAGCTGAACCCAGAAAAATATGCGTTTGGAGTGGGGTCGGGTAAGTTCCTCATATTCATGGTATCTAATCGGGGAATCGAGATCAATCCCCAAAAAAACAAAGCCATCAAAGATATCACGGTCGTGGATAACGTAAAGGCCATGCAAAGGTTAACCAGATGACTAGCCGCCCTGGGGCGATTTATTTTGAGGTTGTCTGACAAGAGCCACCGATTCTTCATACTGTTGAAAAAGAAGAACAACTTCTCTTCGACCTCGGAATGCCAACGAGCTTTAGAGGAACTCAAGAGGTATTTATCGAGCCCTCCCTTGCTTCACACACCGAAGACAGACGAGCAACTGTATTTGTACTTGGCGGTCTCTGAGATAGTGGTAAGTGGAGTCCTAGTTCGGGAAGAGCAAGGTACATAATTTCCAATTTACTATGTTAGTAGAACTTTAGGTGAGGCCTAAACTAGATACCCTCACCTGGAAAAACCGACGCTCGCTTTGCTAAGCGCCTCTAGGAAGCTAAAACCATACTTTCAATGTCACCCCATATGTGTCGTAACTACTTACCCATTGAGGAACGTTATGCATAAGCCCGAACTCTTGGGTCGATTGACCAAATGGGCCGTAGAACTAAGTGGGTACGATATTGAGTATCGACCTCGGACTGCCATTAAGTCTCAAATTTTGGCAGACTTTGTGGCCGACTTTACACCGGCCCTAATACCCGAGGTCGAAAGAGAGTAATTGGTTAACTGAGGAACTTCCTCGGGAATCTGGACCCTCTTCACGAATGGCGCCTCAAACGCAAAAGGGTTCGGACTTGGCATCGTACTAAAACCATCAACATATAATATAATTAGACAATCTATTAAGACTGTAAAATTGACTAACAACGAGGCCGAATATGAGGCCATGATTATAGGCCTTGAATTAGCCAAGAGCTTAAGGGCGGAGGTGATCGAAGCCAAGTGCGACTCCCTCCTCGTGGTAAACCAAGGCAATGGAACATTCGAGGTCAGAGAAGAACGAATGCAAAGATACTTGGACACATCGGTTGAAAGAATGGATTTTGCAACACGTACCTCGGGATCAAAACAGCGAGGCCGATGCCCTCGCTAACTTGGGGTCGTTGGTCGAAGATGACGAGTTTAACTCGGGAGAAGTCATACAACTTATGAGATCGGTGGTGGACGAAGGCCACACCGAGATCAAATCGACGAGCCTAACTTGAGACTAGAGGAATAAATAGGTGAAATATCTCAAGTCCGGTAAACTGCCCTCAAATCTAAAAGAGTCGAGGGCCCCGCATACAAAAGCGGCCCGATTTAGCCTGTCCGAGGACAAAACCTTGTTTAGAAGAACATTTGATGGCCCACTCGTAATATGTCTAGGGCCGGGGGATACTGAGTATGTTTTGAAGTAAATCCATGAAGGTACCTATGGAAATCATTCTGGCACCGAATTGATAGTTCGAAAAATAATCACAGTCGGTTATTACTGGATTGACATGGAAAAAGACGCAAAGGAGTTCGTTCGAAAATGTGATGAATGCCAAAGACACGATCTGATGATCCATCAACCCGGGGAGCTGTTGCACTCGGTGTTATCTCCATGGCCGTTCATGAAGTGGGGAATGGACATTGTTGGCCCCCTTCCTTGGGTACCAGGTAAATCTCAGTGTATATTGTTTGTAACTGATTATTTTTCTAAGTGGGTGGAAGCCCAGGTATATGAGAAGGTCAGAGAGAAGTAGGTCATAGATTTCATTTGGGACCATAACATATGCTGATTCGAAATGCCAGCCGAGATCGTATGCGATAATGGGAAACAATTCATCGGAATCAAAGTAACCAAATTCCTCGAAGATCACAAGATCAAAAGGATCTTATTGACACCATATCACCCTAGTGGGAATGGACAAGCTGAATATACCAACAAAACCATACTCCAAAACCTTAAAAAGAGGTTAACCGACGCCAAAAGAAGATGGAAATAAATATTACCTGAAGTCTTGTAGGCATACTGTACAACCTCGAAGTCCAGTACCGGAGCTACCTTATTTTCTTTGGTTTATGGCACCAAAGTTTTGATACGGGTCGAGGTCAGGGAACCAAGTATCAGATTCTGATATGCGACAAAGGAATAGAACGACGAAGCTATGAGTACGAACCTGGAGCTATTAGATGAAAAGCGCGAGGCCGCCCTTGTCTGGTTGGCCGCCCAAAAACAGCGGATCGAAAGATATTATAATCGAAGGGTCAACCTTAGACACTTTAATACCGGGGAATTGGTACTAAGAAAGGTCACTCTAAATACCTAAAACCCGAACAAAGGGAAATTGGGGCCGAATTGGGAAGGACAATACCAAATTATCAAGATCACCGAGAAAGGATCCTACAAGCTCGGAATAATGAACGATGAGCTACTACCAAACAACTGGAATGTAACTCACCTGGAATGATATTACTGCTAAGGTACGATCCTATCCATTTTCTTTTACTTATATTTTGGACCAACTCTTGCAAGTGATCGATAAGGAAAAGTACGGGATTTTAGGTCGGAAAGCATGCGTTGCACTCTTTTTCCCTTGAACCGGTTTTGTCCCAAATGATTTTTTCAGCAAGGTTTTTAACGAGGCAATAAGTAAATCGTGCTATCATAGAATCGAAGGCTGGCAGTGAACCGGTGACAGTGATCAAAACAGTATTCGAGGTCACTCTTCTATCAACCTCAAACACTAGAGGGCATTACCCTACGATATCGACTTTAGCATGGAGAGAGATTTCGGTATTGAAGGGTCTCGATCGATAGGATTAAATAAGGGCCAAATGGTTAAATGAATCGTGCCCACATAGACTGCTCGAACCCTGACACAAAGCATGTACACATACATCATTATTATGCATAAGAATAAAGAGAAGTCTCTTCCTTGCAAACATCTTATCTTTTAAAATCTTTTCCTTTACATTTCTTAAGGAATTCCCCGCTACTGATCCCCTAAAGGAAACGTTCCCATGGGCCACCTTAACCGGAGTTTGAATAATCACTCTCTCACTCGGGGACTGTCGTCCGAAAACAAACTCGGACAGTCCATGCTATTAGACCTCGGGGGTATAAGACCTATTAGGCAACCCCCGAATTTTATAGGCTAAGCCACCCCCACTTGGGGATTGCCATCTTAGACAGCCCCGAATAACTCGGGATAATGATATTAACATGGGACAACACCCAAACTATAAAGGCTACGTCCATATAAACACGGCTCGGAGACGTCTGAGGCCCGTAACAAAAACAACAAGGCCTTAAAATTTCTTAACCGGTTCCAAAGTCTACCCTCGACAGACTATGACTTAAAAAAGTCTAAGTACTTTGGGGGAAAGAAAACTTTCGGTCACACCGAACCCCCACGATGCCTTAAAATGAAATAGTTGAAGGCAAGGTTTCTTTGAGTCTTTTTTTTATGTCAAAGCACTTAGATCTTTGCAAATAAAACTAACAAGGCAAAGGGAAAACTTAAAAGCTGTTGAAGGGCAAAGGCCTTATATTGATAATAAAAAATTTCTTTTACAAGGGCTGAACTGTCCGATGAAAATCTTTACAAGGGCCAAAAACGGCCTTAACAAAAAGATGGTACAAAAAACAAAAGGCAAAGACGCCTAAAAAGATCCTAAACGGCCTAATCTTCATCGGGGGCCGCGTCATTATCTACGAGGTCTTCGCCACCATTGGACTAACCCAACTCTTTAGAGCCCTCGGAATCTTCCTCAGGGTAAGCGAGCTTCCTGGACTTGGCTTCGTATATCTTGGTTGTCTCGATTTTAGCCAATAAGTCAAAATTCTGAGCATGGACTCCCTCGAGGGCCTCCCTTCGGGATTGCCACTTCGCATCCTTCACTATGTATTTTGTTTGGTCCTGAATCGCCTCGGCATTAGCCTTGTGCTGATCCACCTTATCATCGGCCTCGGCCCTGACTACGACAACCTCTAACTTGGTCGCCTCAAGCTCCTTGGCCAGATTCTCTTGACCGAAGACAATCGAGTTCAGTTGAGATTGGATCCCTTCGGTATTTTTTGCCTGCACCAAGTTTTTCTCCTTTGCAGTCCGAAGCTGAACCTCAGCCGAATTCAACTATGCCCGGGCAGTCTCCTTCTCCGAGGCCTGGCAATCCATATTCTTCTTCCATTCTTCGACATCGACTCTGACCGTATCCACCTCCCCCCGGAGCTGCTCAAATCTAGTCAAGCTTCTTTTGAACCTGCGGGTTCGAATCGTTAGCCATTATGTCTGACTCATTATTACTAACTTTAAAAACTCTTCTTACCTTCTCGACTAGGTCGGCATGCTCCTTCCGAGCCGCTGCTAGCTCAGCTTGGGATTTCTCACTAAGAAGCTTGTAAGCATCCTTCTTCTCAATAAGCTCCCGAGTCTTGACCTCGTGACGTTTGAACTCTTCCAGGTATAGGAGAAAAGCCTCATGATGAAGTACCGAGGCATGCAAGAACAAAGGAAAATGTTACGATTATTTATGACTAAATCTAAGAACATAATAAAGGAACATTTGAAGTTACCCGATTCAATGCATGTTGAGCTTCGTTGAACAGGTAGGGCGCTTCCACCTCATTCATTTTGGCCTAATCTTCTTCGGTCACCAAGCACCGAAGGTAATCGACAATTCCCATGGGGTAGAGAGAACTCGAGCATCTTCCGAAATGTACATAAAGATTGCTCACTTCCGGGTAGGATCAGCACTCGAAGCTGGGAACCGTTTCATTAATTTTGGGCTCGAAGAAGACCCGCCCGCTCCCGGAGACGGTGTCTTCTTCGGTACTGGTAAGTCACCCAACCCGGTGACATCTTCCGAGGTGGTAGAATCCAAGCCATCGAATAAGTTGTGAAAAGAATATGCTGTTCCTTGGGGCCCCTCACTGAGGAGACCTTTTAGCATCTGAGCCTTGTTTATCATAAACAAGGGCGACCCGGAGAGATCTATCACCCAAGTGCATCTTTCGGTATATTATCTTATGATCGGGGAGTACCGGCCATGGTTTCTTTGTCATCCTCCTCAGCTCGGGTCAAAACAGCCTCGACCCTCCCTAGTTCGGAGGCTTCGGCCATTGCTTCTTTGTCGGACTCCCTGGTTTGAGGCAGTTCGGAACCGCTTCTCACACAGGCCACCAAGTTAGAATCTTCTTCTTCTTCTTCTTCTTCTTCAGACTCATCCCTCAACCGATGAAGTGAGTCCGATGGGAGTTCTCTTGTGCTTGTATTTTCTTTAGGTTTGCGCGCCAGCCGCTTTCTCGTTTTCTTTTTTTCGTGGCTCGAGAAACTCAGAGCTTTTCTTATTTTCTTCTTTTTATCCTGCTTCGGAGTAGAGGGCTAGGTGAATATGTCATCATTACCTAACGGAGGCCTCATCTCAACATCTTTTGATAAACCTGCAAAAGGAAAGTAAAACAAGTTAGAGATCGACAGCGTAAAAATGAGGTCGAATGTAACTTAAAGAAAACTTTCACTATGAGAACGGGCCTCCCAACGGCCCTTCGAAAGTTCGCACCGCACACGCTCGGAGCAGGGCTTTTGCGACACGATGCCCTCAACCCACTCGTTGAGTTGAGGTACTACATCCGACATCCGAGCAACAACTGCACCACAAAGAATCGATAAGAAGAGGGTCAAAATAAAAATGATGAACAAAACATCAAAGGCAAGGTTATACTTACACTTCATGTTCCATTTATCAAGAAATAGCATGTCCTCAGCCGGAATTAAGTCCGAGGCCGGCCCAACCAGCCTCGGTCCCGATCCTCATCAATGCTAGAGAATGTGGACTTAGTGGCCTGACGTGCAAGCTTGATTAATCCCCCTCGGTATAGTCTGGGGCTATACAGGCGCATAAAGTGGTCGATGGTAAAGGGGCACCCTCGAGTTTGCTCATGAAGAAACAAAGTAGAATTATAATCCTCCAAAACGAAGAATGAATCTGCCCGAGAGTCACCTCATACCTTTTGGAAGAGTCTATAATAAATGGATCTAAAGGACCCGGCGTAAAAGGGTAAGTGTAAACACATAGAAAACCCTCCACGTGGGTGGTGATCGATTCCTCGAGGGTAGGGACCACTACAAGCTTATCGGCCCAGTTGCATTCCTCCTTAACCTTCTCGAGGACACTGTTGGTAATCGAACATATGTATCTCAAGGTCGGCTCGCATCGAACCGGTACCGAGGAGGTTTTCTCAACCTTGAAGTCAGCTCCGTTTGGGCACCCCACAGGGACGAACGACTTTAGATGGGGTTCCGGTATCAGTTCCTCAGTAGCAACATGCAAAGCATTCTCAAACGGTCTCGAGGAAGAAGGGGTTTCTTTTTGGGGAACAAACTTAGAAGTCTTAGACATTGTTTGATGAAGATGAAGAGGAAGGAGGTCAAGGAGCACGCTTGAATAAGTTCAGGCAAAGGAGGAACCCTTACAAAGCTTACAAGAAATTGGGGTAAGCACTAGAAAATGCAAAGGTTCTTTAAGGATAAGAGTAGGAAAAGATTGGAGGTAAAGTTTGAATGAATGAAGGAGGAAGTATTTATAGTTTGTAAATGACGGTTCAAAACGTGTAGTGGACGACCAGAAACTGACGGACATTTAATGCTATTATGATGTGACTGACGAGACATTTCACACATTTTGTCATTTTTGGTGCAAAGTATCGAACAAGGATCAAGGGCTCATATCGTTCCTCGTCGTTTACTCTCCAAAAAATGAGAGGACTATCTGTATACGGTAGAAACTGAGCTCATCTGTTGCATGACAAATTGGGGATGAAACATAATGGATTGGAGATCGACCCTGGATTCCATCGAACCTAGGCACGAGGTTAGAGCAAGCATCTTCAAGATTGTCGAGTTTGTGCCCCCGGAACTGACCTCGACTCCGAATTAGCTCGAGAAAACATTATTGAACCAAAATAACGGAATGCCAAAATATTCGTAACCGGTCGGATATCTCGACGGGGATCTCAGCATGTATCAATGAAACCGATTAATTAGCAAAGCATGAGGTTTTTTTTACCCTATATAGAATTGTACCTAGGGTAGGACTCCTCTACTATATAAAGGGACCTGATTATTTATAAAGGACATTGTAACACGTATCCCAAAGCAATAAACTATCATTTTCTAGTTATTATTATCTCATTACTTTGTTCCGGCACCGTTTGTAGCATTTTTGATTCGAGAGTGATCAACCTTCAAGGCCAAGATTGTTCAACTTGTGTGGTTTGCATTTACTTTTCTTATCATTAATTTCAATTGTAATATGATTTCTCAATTTGTATCAAGTTAGATCACGTATCCTTAAAACCGTGTATCAATTCAATTGTTATCCAATTTTGAGAGTAAACAATCAGTTTGAGCATTAGTTTCCTCACTTTAAGTAAGTTTCCGTGAAGATTGTTTAACTAACGAGTTTATGTTATATATATCGTTGGTATAAAGAATTTTTATATCATTAGGTCAATTTTGCAGGTCGCATGTAGAGGAACACTTGTAGATATTCTTTATCCATCTAACAGTGTAAAAATTCTTATATTGACGATGTATATAACTTAAGTTCATTGACGTGGAAGCAACCACTAATAATTGCATTAGGGCAGGAGGTTGTCTATACATCACACTTCTTAAGGTGCGGCCCTTCTCCGTACCCTGTATGAATGCGAGATGCTTTATGCACCGACTGTCTTTTCTTTATAACTTAATCTTATTATTAATTGAAACGGTCCCCACAGACTTGATCTTTGAAGTGCTAAATAACGTATTGTAGGACAATTCTTGTATAACGGGGTTACTATATGTGACCTTTGCTTTCTAAAATTGGAGCAGTGTGTTTATCCTAAAAATCGGATAACAATTGAATTTAAACGCGGTTTTAAAGATACGTGATATAACTTGATACAAATTAAGAAAGCAGATTTATATTGGAATCGACGATAAAAGAATAAATACAAACCACGCAAATTAAACAGCCTTGGCCCTCGAGTTCGATCACCCTTGAACCAAAAAATGCCTCAACTGATGTATGAACAGAATAACAAGATGATAAAAGTTAGAAATGATAGTATATTGCTTTGTGATGCGTGTCGCTTTTTGTTACAAATGATTAGGCCCCTTTTATATAGTAGGGGAGTCCTACTCTTAATACAATTCTATACAAGGTAAAAAATCTCATTATTTGCTAATTAATCGGCATATCCTTGATACGTGCCGAGATTTTCGCCGTGATCTACAACCGATCGCGAATATTTCGGCCTTCTGTTATTCGGCTCGGCAAATTTCCCTCGATCTCGTCTGATCTCGATTTTGTTCGGTCCCGGGGTCTCGAGCTTAACGATATAACTTCGCACCTCGGTTCCATAAAATTCGAGGTCGAACTTTAACCTATCATATTCCAGTTTCGATTAGTCACACAAGAGGAGAACCCAGTTTTGACCGTATTCGCAATGTATATAAAATCCTCATGATAGGGAATTTGGTTTTGGTTCAGTAGGCCTTATGGCCAATTGGCCATTCCATAGGAATTTAATGTTCATAGATTGGAGGAATTGGAGTTTAACAATAAATTTTACCATAAACTACGAGTAAGGCACATGCATGTAAGGCCTATAAATGTCGTTCGATTACTTTCTTTCTGTCATAGTGGACTAACTAATTAACTATATATGAGTATGACATTTGTTGACACTAGATTAATATATAGACTGAAATAAATTTTACCATAAACTACGAGTAAAGCACATGCATGTAAGGTCTATAAATGTAGTCCGATTAATTTCTTTCTGCCTTAGTAATCTATCTAATTGGATATATATGAGTACGACATTTGTTGGCACTAGATTAATATATAGACTTAGTCCGACGAAGAAGGTTTCTTAGATAGGATTGTACAAACATATTTGGCGTGCTAAATAAACCACTAATGTTTATTTATAGATGGGATGGCCCTCTTTAGCCTTATAGGTGGGCGTGCGCATGAATACTTTTGGTAAGCTCAGAAAGAAGAACAAATTAACGAAAGATTAATATCGATAATTTGTTGGGTATGAAGTGTCTTAAACCTGCGTGAATAAGGCTAAAAATATATCGGCTTTTACATACACCAAACCGCGACTCAGAAACATCTCTTTTTTTCAGAGAATATATGAAAGACTCAAAAATATAAAGTTCCGTGTAGGTACGTAGTTATCGAGTATTGAGAACCCTCGACCTCTCTATATAAAATGAACCGAGTGATGTCTGCTGTCAAGAAGTGTCATTAGATAGATATATATATATATTAATATGATTAGTACAATTAAATGATATTAGAGCAAAATAGGAAACAGTAACGAATTCCTGAAAGAGAAAAAAGAGCTCTTTTGATCCCTTAATTCTTTCCTGTTGGTTTTCTTTATATTACTCACTTGAAGTCACTTTCCATGAACATGAAGATTATTAGATTAATGATAATCATCATTAAGTGGTTATCCTTTAATTATCCACTAGCTAATATGAGAGAAGAAGTGTGCCTATAAATATTGGGCCTTAAACACATCGATCACACACAATTAACCAGCTAGCTAGCTTAATTTCTATAGAGAAACCATCGATCATGGCAACCAAAATTACTCTCACTAATCTCTTCCCCTTAGCAATCTCCCTCACTACTCTCTTCTCTTCATCAGCTGAAGCAAAAACTACTGGCAGTGGATTTAGCATTCAGCTTATCCACCGTTCTTCAAAATTGTCTCCTCTATCTTCTCCAAATTCAAGGTGAATAAGCTGAATGCTAAATCCACGGCCAGTAGTATTAGTAGTTTTTGCTTCTGATGAAGAGAAGAGAGTAGTGAGGGAGATTGCTAAGAGGAAGATATTAGTGAGATTAATTTTGGTTGCCATGATCGATGGTTTCTCTATAGAAAGCTAGCTAGCTGGTTAATTGTGTCAAGATCATACCCATCCCGGTGAAATGCTACGCATCACGTCAGAAAAGTAAAAGAAGAGATAAGAAGTGATGCACCTCGGTGAAACAACTAAAGAAGAAGAAATAAAATAACATATCAATATTTGAGGGTAAGTGATAAATGATGAAAAGTGCATATTTTTGAGTATATTTGCATATTAATTCTTGTGTGAGTCACGGGAGATTACGTGATTTTTGAAGTGAAATATGCTCATTATGTATTTCTTATGTGTAGGAACGAGTTTGGATGATAAATAATCAAATGATGACAATTTGACACAAAAAGGAAGAGATGGAAAGAATTGGGAGTTCGTCTAATCTCGTGCGTGGCACGAAAACGGACGCAAAAAAGGAGAAAACTGAAGGCACAAAACATCGAAGTGAAGGGAAGGCAGGGATCACTTCGCGAACTGAAAAATTGCAAAAGCTGAGTCCGCGTCCATGGGCGCGCGACGCGCGAAGGCAGACACAGATTCCAGCTGTCCTATCCGAGATTGGATTGTATTGTACGACCCTCCACCATACTAGGTCATATAAATACACGCTAAGCATGATTTTTACGGAACTTTGGAGGAGGAGACACTATTTTAGGGTTACACAATATTTTTAAAGGCAAGAACAAGCAAGGACCAAGGCGGAAGATTCAGAAACGAGTTTTTATCTTTCTTCTTCCATTTTCTATTATTGGTGATGAATTCTTATATTGTAGTTGTGCAAATAATTATGAGTAGAGAAACTCTTTATTCTAGGGTTTGATGGAACTTCTTGGAGGATGAATTTTTGTTGCGTTTAATATAAGTTTGCCATTTGGATTTTCTCTACTTGTTCAACTACGTGATAATTATGGTTGATTGAAGGGCCCTCAATTGATTATGGCTATTTAGCATGTATTACTTCAAAAAGGGTACATATTTAGGTAGTTGTTGAACAACATCACTTCTAACGTATATGAGAAATCAATACGGAGGGTTTAAAAGTGGGATTAGGAATAATTAAACCTTGGTGTGAATTTTAGTGAGCGGTGAATTAATGCTAGCTAGCGTAGTTCGGAAGAATACGTTTAGTAAATTATTATAGTTTCTCGGAAGAGAATTACGATACCTAAAGTGCTCACGATCGGTAGAGAATATCTAGGCGAATTTATAGGAGACGTAGCTGGGAGAATTCTGATAAGAGGGAAAATCGTAACCCTAGACCTTTCCAATCTTGTTTACAGTATTTGCTTTGTTAGTAATAAAATTACAGTTTTTTAATTACCTTGCATTTAGTTAGTAAACACTCAACTCATTATTCAATATTTTTGGAAGTTGATTACTTGAGTTCTTGCGAAACTAGCAGTTGTGATTAGTAGGTTAATTCCCTGTGGGATTCGACTCCGTACTTATAAACCGGATTATGTTTGCAACGACCGCTTAGTTCTTTTTATAAGGCATAGTTGGCGTGATGTGTAAGTGACAAAAGAGTAGATAAATAACTTTTTGTGAGATTGAGAATTAGTTTGATTACCATAGGTGAAATTAACCCCAATATTTGACGATCAAATAATATATATACGGTAGACATCAAAATTTTATCGGATCAAATCCATATGAAATTTGGGCAAAATCTTAAATTTAAGATACTACAAGTAGAGTCCATCGATATTTTTGAAGGCAACTCTATTTGAAACCCTAACTTGGAAGCTACTGTACCTGAAACCCTAGCTTGGAGGGTACTCTACCCAAAACCCTAACTACACCTATAAAAGGAGGCCACGTATTCCCTTTTAAAAATATCTCGAAATTCCATAAAGAATTCATGGATTATTCACAAAGAGATCAAAGACATCAAACATTGTATTTCTCAAAACCACTGAAGTGATCAACGAATGTTATTCCTTTTCCTGAAGATCAAATACATCCTAAGAAAGTTCGCACCATCCTATGTTTGAGAAATATGCTGGTTAAGCCCTCGAATCCCGGAGAACTATCTAAAGAGAAGAATCAAGGGAACAAACAAAATTATACCCACATCATTTTATCAATAAAATTAGTTTTCTTCATATTTATATTAAGGTTGCAATTTATTTTTGTGTCACAAATAATTTGTTGCAAATAAATTGGCACGCCCAGAGGGACCAAATCTGCCCTTCATCTCTTCTCTCGCAATGCAAAGAATGTTGTGTCATCTTTGCTAGTACTTCAAGTCTCGTCTACGACGATCTTGTAAATCTACGCCCCGACAAGCCTTGAAGTAGGGTGCATTTGTCGACCTCAAAATTTTATCGGATCAAATCCATATGAAATTTGGG
The DNA here is from genome assembly GCF_000715075.1 of Nicotiana tabacum. Classification (NCBI taxonomy): domain Eukaryota; kingdom Viridiplantae; phylum Streptophyta; class Magnoliopsida; order Solanales; family Solanaceae; genus Nicotiana; species Nicotiana tabacum. The sequence continues at coordinate 147,458,459 of NC_134098.1, read as the reverse complement.
CAAAATCTTAAATTTAATATACTAAAAGTAGAGTCCATCGAGGTTTCTTGGAGGCAACTCTATCTGATTCCTTAACTTGGAGGCCACTATACCTGAAACCCTAACTTGAAAGTCACTCTACCCAAAATCTTTACACCTATAAAAGGGGGCCACATATTCCCTTTAAAAGCATCTCGAAATTCCATAAATAATTCATGAAATATTCACAAAGAGATCAAAGATATCAAATATTGTCTTTCTCAAAACCACCGAAATGATCAACGTATCTTCCTCCTTTTCCTGGAGATCAAATACATCCTAAGGAAGTTTGCATCATCCTACGTTCGAGATATACGCTGGTTAATCCCTCGAATCACGGAGAACAATCTAAAGAAAAAAATCAAGAAAACAAAAAGAATTATACCCGCATTATTTTATCAATAAAATTATGTTTCTTCATATTTATATTGTGATTGCAATTTATTTTTGTATCACAAATAATTTGTTGGAAACACTTACTTTAGATATCAAACATCCACATGATAGAGACAACAATTGTGTCAATTTGGCGCAATTTGTGGGTTTAAAAGAAACAGTCATCTTTGTCAAGATCATACCCAACCAAGAAGCAAGACAAACAATGCCATCTCCAATATCAACAAAACTATTTATCGAATTCAACTTTACCTCTGCATTTTGAAATTGAAATCTTATAAAAGGAACATCTGAAACACGCAAGCCTCGATAACACAATTAATTGTGTTTCATTGTTTCCTAGAGGATTCAACTTTATTTCACTCTCTCATTACTATTTTCATCTCCGAGAAAAATTGTGTTGATTAGAAAGTAATCTATGGCAGTGTTTTCATCGTTACCGTTTTTCGAACCTTAGCAATATGGCAATTCCTATTCGCATAAGTATTTTTATCACATGAGCATTTTTATTAATTTCATATATTTTAATTTTGTAACTTCAACTCAATTTTTTATATAAATTATATGGTTTTTAAAAATATTATTTATTAAGAGTGTTTATCCTTAAAATGGATAACAATTGGTTTTAAAGATATGTGGATTGATTCGACACGAATGATCAAGAATGTTGGATAAATAAATTAAAGGTATTATAAATAACCAAACCAGTTGTGATATTGAGTTCGAGCTCGGATTTAAGCTTAATAATAGTTTTGCCCTCGACCGGGCCCTCGATTCGGAGACAAATGCGTTTGAAGAACTATGATTAAAATAAGAACTTTCCAGTAACTAGAAAGTAGAGAAACAAGTTTGTATTGCCTTGGTATGCGTGATACAATGTCCCTATTGAATAAGAAACCTCCCTTTTATATTGTAGGAGAGTATTACCTCTCGTACAATGCTAAAAAAATAAAAATCCTCCTTGTACATCAATTACTGATATGCTACCGATATCGGGCAAGATCCACGCCGTGATATCCGGTTGGGTGTGGATATCACGACCCTCTGTTAGTGTAACGACCCGGCCAGTCGTTCTGAGAATTTGAGCCCCGATCTCCTAATAACTCTTTTCCCCACGTTTGTTTCCGCAATTGGGACTTGCCGGAGTCTGTGTGAAGACGGATCCGGAATAGAATATCGTTGACTCTGTTAGCTCCGTTGAGTGATTTTGGGGTTACGAGCGCGTCCGTAATGTGTTTTGGAGGCCTGTAGTAGATTTAGGCTTGAATTGGCGAAAGTTAGTTTTTTCGGCGATTTCGGCCGATAGTGAAAATTTTGACATCGAGCTCGGAATGGAATTTTGAAAGTGGCTGTAGGTTCGTAATGTCATTTGTGACATGTGTGTAAAATTTGAGGTCATTCGGACTAGATTTGATGTGGTTCGGCATCGTTTGTAGAATTTGGAAAATTTTAAATTCTTAGGCTTGAATCCGTGCTTAATTCATGATTTTAGTGTTGTTCGATGTGGTTTGAAGGCTCGACTAAGTTCGTATGATATTTTAGGATTAGTTGGTATGTTTGGTTGAGGTCCCAGGGGCCTTGGGTGTGTTTAGGATGCTTAACGGAATGAATTTAGACTTAGGAGAAAATCAGGTGTTTTTGCTGGTTCTGCTGTAATCGCACCTGCGCAAGGATGCTCGCAGATGCGAGAAAATTGGCGCTGAAGTGGATTTGGGTGGATTGGTCAGGGGACGCAGGTGCATGAAAAAAGGCCGCATCTGCGATACCCGCAAATGCGCAAGACCGTTCGCAAGTGCGCAAGTTATTAGCAGAAGCGGAAGGGATTTCCGCAGGTGCGGCCCTTTCGTCGCAGGTGCGAAGGTAGAGGGGGCAAGTGAATTGCGCAAATGCGCACTTTTTCTGCACAAGCGCACCCGCAGGTGCGAGCCCAGATTCCGCAGGTGCAAAAATACCTGGGCAGTGGTTAAAACCGAAGGGCTTCGCGATTTTTGTCATTTTTGACTTTGCAAACTCGGTTTAGGGCGATTTTTGAGAGCATTTTCGAGGCATTTCTTGAGGTAGGTCCCTTGTGCTTATTTTTGATCAATAGTCTTGCTTTGCCATGAATTGTTTCACCTAGTTAGTGTGTATTTAAGGTGAAAATTGGAAGTTGGAGGCTAGGGATTTGGAGGTTTGATTTGTGGATTTGGAGGACCAAATGGTGTCGGAATTTAGTAAATTTGATATGGTTAGACTCGTGAGTGAATGGGTGTTCAACATTTATAATTTTTACCCGATTCTGAGACGTGGGACCGGGGAGACTTTTTGGGCGTTTTTCCTAATTTCACGCCTTAGCTTCGAATTAATTAGTTAAATTAGTTACTTGTAGTTATATTTATATTATGCAATTAATTTGAATAGATTCGGGCCATTTGGAGGCGGATACTCGTGGCAAGAACGTGATATCGAATTGATTTGAGCGGTTCGAGGTAAGTGGCTTGCCTAACCTTGTGTTGGGGACTTTCCCCTTAGGATATCTTGATATTATTTGGTGTGTGGGCGCGGTGTACGTGAGGTGATGAGTACGCACACAGACTGTTATTGCAAAAATTCTGTTTATCCTTTTTAAATCATAAATTATTTCTCTTATTAAATTGCACTAATATGTTTATTTTTTTAGTTTAAACTAGAAAGGCATGTAAGTGTTTTAACTACCTATTTGACATTCTGTGCTCCATGCTTAGTTAAATCCCTATTTTCCTTATCTGTGATTAGTGTAAACTGTTTAATTCGAGGCCATGCCTGTCATTTTATCTTGCATTGCATATTTAAATTGGGACTACGGACGTATTCCGGGAGATCCCCCAGCACTGCATATTTACTTTGGGACTACGGACGTATTCAGGAAGATCCCCCAGCACTGCATATTTACTTTGGGACTACAGACATATTCCGGGAGATCCCCCAGCACTGCATATTTACTTTGGGACTACGAACGTATTTCGGGAGACCCCCCAGCACTGCATATTTACTTTGGAACTACCGACGTATTTCGGGAGATCCCCCTGTACTGAATATTCATTCGAAACTACGGGACGGTATCCCGGGAGATTCCTTATTGTTTTTACTTTGTTCTGAGCCGAGGACTCCCCTAACTGTTAAATTTTCGAGAATTTTCTTTAACTGTGCTACCGTAAATTTTACTTATATCTTTTACTGTTTAATTTATTATATTTACTCCGATAGGGCCTTGACCTGACCTCGTCACTACTCGACCGAGGTTAGGCTTGGCACTAACTGCGTACCATTGTGGTGTACTCATGCCCTTTCCTGCACATGTTTTCGTATGCAGATCTAGGTACGAGCTATCAGCCTTGGGGTTAGTACGTGCTGCTGATTCTAGGAGACTTCAAGGTACTTCTACTTGCATCCGCAGATCTTCGGAGTCCCATTCTACTCCCTCGCCTAGAGACTTTCTTTATTATCTTCAAACTTTTGTATAGAGCTACATAGATTATAGCAGCTTGTGACTTAGTGTTATTCCGGGTCTTGAAAAATTATTTTGTATATGCCGAGTGGTACTACTTTTGGCTATTCACAATATGCTGTTTATCTTTAAGATGTTGTGTTTTCTTTACATGTTTCGTAATATTAGGCTTACCTAGTCGTAAAGACTAGGTGCCATCACGACACCTTACGGAGGGTTAATTTGGGTCGTGACAAGTTGGTATTAGAGCACTAGGTTCATAGGAGTCGCGAGTCACAAGCCGATTTATTAGAGTCTCGCGGATTGGTGCAGAGACGTCCGTACTTATCTTCAGGACGCTATGTAACTGTTAAGAACAATCATATTCCTTAGATTTCCTTGTCGTGCAAGTTATTGACATCAAAATTCTAAAACTCTATTCTATTCTTTCTCACAGATGGTGATGACCTGTACTGGGAGGACCAACGATTAGGCACCCGAGACCCCTACCAGAGGCGCCAAGGGCCAGGGTCGGGGTAGAGGACGACCACGCGGTGCATCCCGAGCACCTGCGAGAGCTGCGTCAGAGGAGCCCCTAGCAGCTCCAGCTGGAGGGCCAGCACCAGAGATCCCTATTGCTACTCCAGCCCTCCAGGAGGCTTTAGCTCAGTTCTTCAGCATGTTCAGCACTCTGGATCAGGCTGGACTATTTTTGAAAGCTCCCGCTACATCTCAGGACGGGGGAGGGGCACAGACTCACGCATCCCGCACTCCTGAGCAGAGGGTCCAGGTTGATCAAGCCCCAAAATATATTCCTATGCCCCCAGTGGCTTCGGTTCAGCATGAGACTAGGGTAGCTGCTTCTGAGGCAGAGCAGCTCAGACTCGAGAAGTACAAGAAGTACCACCCACCTACTTTCAGCGGACTAGCTTTAGATGATGCTCTGGGTTTTCTTGAGGAGTGTCATCTTATTCTCCGTACTATGGGCATTGTGGAGACGAGTGGGGTTTCTTTCACCGCTTTCCAGCTGAGGGGAGCGACATATCTGTGGTGGCGTGCCTATGAGCTGAGTAGTCCGGACGAGGCAGCCTCACTCACTTGGACTCAGTTTTCAGAGATGTTCTTGCGTGAGTATGTTCCTCAGAGCCTCAGGGACGCTTGGCACACAGAGTTTTAGCAGCTGCGTCAGGGTGCTATGACTGTGTCGGAATATGCAGTCTGTTTCAGTGAGTTAGCTCACCATGCTCCGGCTTTGGTTGCTACAGTCAGAGAGAGGGTTCGTCTCTTCATTGAGGGACTTCACCCCAGTATTCGAACCAGCATGGCCAGGGAGTTAGAGATGGACATCACTTATCAGCAGGCAGTGAGCACTGCCAGGAGAGTAGAGGGCATGTTTGCCCGGGACAGAGAGGAGAGAGAGGCCAAGAGGTCTCGAGAAACTGGTCATTATTCAGGAGCTCGTGCACCAGCAGCACGCTATGGTAGGGGTTTTGTGAGTCGCCCTTTTCATTCAGCTCTTCCAGCAGCCATCGGTGTTCCAGCTCCTCCTAGACCTCAGGAGCCCTATTATGCACCTCCAGTATCCAGTGTGCCTCCTACTCGAGGTGCTATCACCGGCCAGTCCAGCAGGCCAGGTCCGAGTCAGTCTCAGCCGCCGCGTCCTCCGAGAGGTTGTTTTGAGTATGGTGACACTCGTCACCTGGTTAGAGATTGCTCCAGAGCCAGGAGGGGTGGACCTCCACAGACTTATCAGCCTCCATGTGCTCTACTGGGTCCTCCGGCCATTCTTCCCGCACCAGCTGCCACCCCGCCTACTCAGCCAGCTCGAGGTGGAGGTTGAGAAGGTCGAGGTCGCCCTAGAGGGGGAGGCCAGGCCATGTACTATGCCCTTCCAGCCCGTTTAGAGGCCGTTGCTTCAGATTCAGTCACCACAGGTATCGTCCCTGTCTGTCATAGGGATGCATCAGTATTATTTGACCCAGGCTCTACTTATTCATATGTGTCTTCTTATTTTGCTCCACATTTGGGGATATCTTGGGATTCTTTGAGTTCCCATGTTTATGTATCTACTCCCGTGGGAGATTCGCTCATTGTGGATCGTGTATATCGGTCGTGTTTGATTGCTCGTAGTGGTTTTGAGACCAGAGCCGATTTGTTATTACTTAGTATGGTAGATTTTGATGTTATGTTGGGCATGGACTGGTTGTCACCTCATTATGCTATTTTTGATTGTCCCGCTAAGACCATAACGCTGTCTATGCCAGGCTTGCCGAGATTAGAGTGGAGAGGTACCTTAGAGTATACTTCCCGCATGGTCATTTCATTTCTTAAGGCTCCGCGAATGGTTGAGAAGGGGTGTGATGCGTATTTGGCCTATGTGAGAGATGTCAGTATTGATACCCCTACAGTCGAGTCAGTTCGAGTAGTGAGGGACTTTCCAGATGTGTTTCCAGCTGATCTTCCGGGCATGCCGCCCAACAGAGATATTGATTTTGGCATTGATTTATTTCCAGGCACTTAGCCCATTTCTATTCCTCCCTATCGTATGGCTCCTCCTGAGTTGAAGAAGAAGGATGGTTCTATGCGTATGTGTATTGATTATCGGCAGTTGAACAAGGTTACAGTGAAGAACATGTATCCTTTACCTCGCATCGATGATTTATTTGATCAGTTACAGGGTGCCAGGGTGTTTTCCAAGATTGACTTGCGTTCTGGCTATCATCAGTTGAAGATTCGGGAGCCGGATATCCCGAAGACTGCTTTCAGGACTAGATATGGTCACTATGAGTTTCTTGTCATGTCATTTGTGCTAACCAATGCCCCAACAACCTTTATGAATTTGATGCAAAGTGTATTCCGGCCTTATCTTGATTCCTTCGTTATTGTGTTTCTACTTTCTGATCCAAGCTTCCACCTTCGAATCCACTAACGACTATCATTTTTTTCAAATCTTTATATATTCATCTTTGATCTTCAAATCTTTATAATTGTTCTTAGGTTTCTACCCAGATCTTCATCCCACCTTCAAACCTTCATACAACTCTCTTCAACCTTCACACTCTTCTATTCAACCTTCATAAATGTTCCTTCAAATCTTCATTTTTTATTCTTCAAATCTTCACATTTTTTCCAGATTACAATTGCTAAAACTTTCAAATCAGTTCCTCAGCAGGCTGTCCCTTTATCTTCCCATCCGGCCACAGATGCCGAGGTGGATGCTTCTGAGGCGGCTGCTCCCGAGGTGGCCGCCCCTGAGGCAGGAGCTCCAGAGGCTGCCCCCGAGCCCCCCCATATAATATTTTATACACGGGGGGTGTTTAATTGCAGATGACTTCAAAGTCGGGGTGAAGATGCATGGAGATACATATGCTCCATTACTGAGGACACTCTTCCCATAGTCTGAGAGGATATTAAATGGGAAGGCAAACACATGGTTGTCCCCGAGCCAGAGGACAATATCACTACTCATGTGGAGGGGTATTTAAGTATTTACACTTACCTCTTCACGCTGGACCCCGTAGACCCAATAGTTTTGGCATTTTGCAAGACATACGAGGTGTGCCTGGACAAATCCTCCTATCTCTTTGGAGGATCGTGATCCTCCTATGTTATTTTGTTAAAAACATTGAGTCCCCTCACTTGACCCTCGACCATCTACTCAGTTTGTACAGTCCTCGAATTTTCTGAGGGGGACTGATCAAGCTTACTCGTTGGGCTAGCAAGGCCCCCTTTTAGAGCATTGATAAGGATCGAGACCGAGGCTGGCAGGGGCATATTTTTGGGGTGAAAAATGAAGATTTGATCCCTCCCAAATTCCTGCAATTTCCCAAGAAATGGAATGCATCTCGTAAGTGTAGCCTTTTCTTAAGTGTCAAGTTCCCTCTGTTTCCTTTCTCACTATCAGTATTTGTGGTTGTGTAGCTATTGCCCGGGTTCCCAATGCAGTCCCCCAGCTCAAGGAGTGGATCGAAGGCATCTGCCAGCAGATGTCGTATTTCGAGCGCTCGTGGCGCAAGCTTTCGAAGGGACGATGAAAGGCCCATTCTCATGGTATAGTTCTCTTTTGAACAGTTATTATTATGCTCGAAATTACACAATGCTGACCTTTCCTTCTTCTTTCGCAGGTTTGCCTAAGACCACCAAACTTAGGCCACTAGAAGGGGATGAGGAAGCGACTTTATCCATTGATCCCTCCATTAGGGGACAGCCGGGGGTGCCGCAAATGAGGAGAAGAAGAGAAAAAGAAAGTCCTTGGGCTCCCCGAACCCCGAGGTAAACATTAAGAAGAGGGCTGCCAACCAGACCCGCAAACCCAAGAAGAATACCAAGTCTAGGGTACCGGACCCTGACTTCCTTTATTGGAGCAGGGATGAGTCCGAAGAAGATGATATCTTTATCTCCCACGGATCGACCCCTGCCATGGAACAAGCGATGACTGGGGAGAAGAGCCACGAGGTCGAGCCCCTTTCGGTCTAAGAGGCCGAAGTAGAGATGGAGGTTGCGACCTCTCAAGAAAATGCTCTTACATTGAAGGAGGCGACCGGTGTGATTGACATCATTGAGACGCCCTCATATATCGAGTCTATGCTTGAAGAGGCCCAAGCGGGCAAAGAGAAATCACGTGAAGGAGCACAAAGTTCAAAAGACCCTCTCCACTCCTTCTTCAATGTCATGGATATGTCAACTCTGGAATATTTCTCCCGGTTAGGCCACCTGGAGATATCGAAGAAGGATGCACCTTTGGGAGCTGACGGGCCGAGCATTAGCCCGTGATTGGTGAAGAAATTCCCTTCACCGAGTGCATACCCCGAGCGCAAGAGGATGATTATTCTCACGGTCCTAGAGGATGCCCAGATCCTATCCGCTCTAGTAGGAATAGCCATTTACCTCCGATGTATGGTAATCGAGGAGGAACAGATAAAGATGAATGAGATGGGCACGCCGAGAGTCTTCAATGAGGCACAACATGTATAAGCCTCTCAGTGAGCAACAATATGGGGCCATCAAGGACCTTCAGGCCGAGCTGGACAGGGCTCAGAAGAAAGCTTCGACCCTGAGGCGGGAGCATACCAACCTGGTTGAAAAGGTATAGGTCTTTGAAGTTAAAAACAAGGAGCTAGTCGTGGTGACTAACAACACAACCTCGCAGGTCCAATAGAAAATCGACCTGATCGACCAACTCCGAACCGACAAGAAGGGGGACCAAGCCATAGTGATCACATCCACAACACACCTCTATAATAGATATAATACAGTCGTATGCAATAATAATTACCCAACTATGAGTCGGGTTGAATCCACTGGGAGTTATGAGGGGTGTTAGGAGTATATATTCGAAGCATGCAAATGGTTTATCTAAGATTGCACTTCCATAACAAGATTTTGTTTTCTATTTCTACTGTTACTCTAATAAATGCAAGCTAAAAAAATAGATTATAGATAAATGTTTTTGAGGTTTTTCCAATTGGATTAAAGGCCTAGGGTTGTTACCATAACCTATGTGTTCGCCTAATGGGATAAAGACGTTTATACTTATTTTGTTGATTGGGGTGTATTATAGCTCTTAACTCTACGTTACCCACTCAATACCTCTTGTTTTGTTTTTTTGTTGTTTGGATGGCTTGCCTATGGTAATGCAACTCTTTGTGAAGGTGGATCACATTTGGATTACCTTGTGGAACATTAGCCCAAATTTGCCACGCCGATGATGTTTCCGCCATTTCATCTAAAATCTCACACGCCTCCGCATAAGGCGTAGTCATGAAATTCCCATCGGCAAGTTGATTCACTACATATTGATTGGTTGTGTTAATCCTATGATAGAAAGTTTGTTGAATCATATTCATCTTCATATCATTGTTGGGACATTCCTTAACCATTGTTCTATAGTGTTCCCGTATCTCGTGTAGTGGTTCATTTGGCTCTTGCTTGAATGCCAAAATCTCATCACAAAGTATAACCATGTGTCCCAGAGAGAAGAACTTAGAAATAAACTTTTCCACCAACTCATCCCAAGTGTGAATGGAATGGTTCGGCAAACGTTCCAACCAATCTAAAGCTTTCCCCCGTAGAGAGAAGGAAAAAAGTCTTAGCCTCAATGCATCCTTGGAGACATTTGTTTGTTTTCTCCCCCAACAAGTGTCCACAAACCCCTTCAAATGTTTGTACGCATTTTGAGTTGGAGCACCGGTGATGAAACCCCGTTGCTCAAGCAAAGTGAGCATCACATTGGTGATTTGAAAGTTGCCCGCCCTAATACGGGGAGGGACTATTGCACTTGCATATCCTTCATTGGGTAATATCCGATGTGGAGACGCTCGTGGTGGTGGTGGGGGTGGAGCGGGGACATTGTCATGAGGCGCTCGGCCTCTTCTATTGGCTTGAGGTTCAAGAGGAACCTCATTAACTTGCTCATCCTCGATGTCAACATCCCCCAAAGGCAAATTTTCGAGCTCATTGTTCGCCATAGTTGTACGTACGATTTCTCAAACAAGTTAGTAACACGGAAGGAAAAGAAGATATTCTAAAAACACACCCAAATATATAGCTAACTTTCCAACAACGACGCCAAAAATTGATCACGTCCATAACACATCTCTATAGGAGATATGCTACGGTCGTATGCAATAATAATTACCCAACTATGAGTCGGGGTCAAATCCACTGAGAGTTATGAAGGGTGTTAGGAGTATATATTCGAAGCAGGCAAATGGTTTATCTAAGATTACACTTCCACAACAAGGTTTTGTTTTCTATTTCTACTGTTACTCTAATGAATGCAAGCTAAAGAAAATAGAATATAGATAAATATTTTTGAGGTTTTTCCAATTAAATTAAAGGCCTAGGGTTGTGACCATAACCTATGTGTTTGCCTAATGGGATAAAGACTTGTTTTGTTGATTGGGGTGTATTATAACTCTCAACTCTACGTTACCCACTCAATACCTCTTGGTCAGAGAGTGATTTTGCCCAATTTGAATTTCTCAATTCCAAATGGGTATCAAACAAAATAGTTGATATGAGCTCAAGTCGGGTTCTTACCATCTCTAATTTGAACCCTTTAATTAGGCTAATCAATCTCTCAATTAACCGAATTCCTTGTTAGCCAAGTTATCCTAGACTAGGTCTCTCTTTCTCAAGTAGAGACTAAGTCAAATAGGCATAAATCAATATTTGCAACCATTAATTCAAAAATTGAAGCATGAACTAAGCTAAATAATCAACACCCAATCATAAACAAACATAAAGTTAATCACCCATAAGGTTTACACAATAGGGTTGGATCACATCCCTAGTAAAATTATAGCTACTCATAATGGGTATTGAAGAAAACAAAGAAGAAAAACTAATAAAATTAATAATGGAAGATTAAAATGATGTAATCTAATGTTAAAATGCTCAAATAAGCTAAAATTTCCTAAAACAACAAAGAGAAACGGCTAAATCAACTTGTATGTTCAAAACATGACCTAATTTTGTGAAACTCATCTATTTATACAGGGCTAAAAATCTCGGACAAAAATATTCATCGGGAGGTTCTGCGGCCGCAATATTCCATGTGCGATCCGCAGATTTCTTCAGTTGGCAGGAAGAGGAATTCTGCGGCCGCACATTTCTGAACTGCGGCCATGAGGCAATCTTCTGCGGCTGCACATTTCTAGACGGCAGCCGCCTGGAAATCTTCTGTGGCCGCACAATTCTTGTGCGGTCCGTAATTCAGAAAGGCTCTTGGACTTGGTCTTTTTTGCATACTCTATGATCTTTGACTCTTAGCCCAGTTCTGCGGCCGCACAATTCATGTGCGGTCTGCACATTGTTGAAAGTTCTGTTATATTTCTCTTCTTGGTTTGCGGCCGCAGATGGAATTTTGCGGTCCGCAATTTTTTCTGCGGCCGCAAAATTCCTTCTGCGGACCACACATTTGTGCTTCTGCGCCCTTTATTGCCTTGTGCTTCGGAACACTCCTTTTTTAGTCGGATTTCATCTCAGGAGACCAAAGTTCCAGCATTCCTACAATTTGTACAATTTCATTAGTTTCGGAAACACAATTCAATACTTTCAGACAAAAATAAAAGCTAAAAGATGCTAATAAGCAGTCAAAATCCCCACTTATCACATGGCCTATGGGTGGAAAAACAAAATGGACCTGCTAGCTTCGGAGAAGGAAACCGCCAAGGCAAAGCTGGCATCGGTGGAGGTCCAACTCTGGGTGGCAAAGGAGAAAGCTCATAAGTGGTCTCAGCTGAATGACGATCTCCGAGCATAGCTCGGCTATCATAGATAGGGATGCCATCGGTAGAGAATACGAGGTAGTAAAGTCCAAGTTGGATACAACCTCCGCTGATGCCGAAGAAATGGTGGCCCAATACAAGGCTGATGTGGAGGTAGTCGAGGCCCACCTAAAGGCAAAGGCCAAATATATGAAGTGACTATCCCGAAGAGAGACCCTCAAGGAGATCCACGCCCGAGGTTTTGACCTGTCGGCTGAAATAGAGGAAACCAAAAAATCTGAGACCGAGGCAAAGAAGGTTTACGAGCCTGAAGGTACCGAAGGCTCTGGCGACGAGTCGGGCCCCGGTGAAGACCAGGCATAAATGCCTTAGTACTTGTTTTTAGTTTTTGTCTTATGTATATTTTTTATTTATTTTGAGATCATTTTTGTTGGGCCTTTGTATGTATATTCCGAAATATATATAAAAATATTCCCTTTCTGGCAATTTCAAGTCTTTACTTTTTCAGCATCTTCTCATAATTTCTATTCTTGCAATGTTTCTAATGCCTTAGCATAGAATCCAATGTAGTTATAGGGCGTTCGTTTTTTGAAGGTCCGAATGGAGCCCTATTTCGATACAACTTTTTTCTTCTTGAGGCTTTGAAAACTCGGTGTTACCGAAAGTTTTTTCAAGATGCTTAAGTGATTTTAGATGATGTTTTTGCTAAGGGTAACCTTTTAGCAAGTTTTGAATTTTTATAAAGGCCTTACTTTTGATTATGATCTTCGAACGTCTCCAAGCCATTTTTAGGTGGCTGTAGACTTTTGTGTTTGGGCACCGCCTAATAGGTTTGGTGCTCCCGGGATTTGGTAGCCCAGTTTATCCGAACATTTTTCGGATGATAGTCCCTGAGTAAGGGTAGCCCTTGGGCTCGATAGTCCCCGAATAGGGGTAGACCTTTGGCTCGATAGTCCTCGAATAATGGTAGCCCGTGGGCTCTTGGGATCCGTTTTTTCAGAGGTAAGAATATAGCAAGGCGGAACTTTATTTCATTTCAATATGTAAAGTACATGATAAAAATTTGTATCATGGCTAAGGTGGGCTATGTGGGCACAGTTCTCACAACTTTTTGGCTCTTACAATGAATCCTAACCAAGTATAAATTTTCCTTCTTTCCTTGCTAAAAACCTTAACCCGAGGGTAATAGCCCCCAGTATTTGAGGTCGAGCTTGAGAGAACTCGGATACTGTTGATGCACCCATTGACTCTGGTTTGAGACTGGTCTTTGAATCTATGTTAGCACATTTTATTGTTGCCTCATTAAAAATCTGGCTGAAAAACCCATTTTGGGACAAAACCGGTTCAATGGAAAAAGAGTGCAATGCGTGCTTTCAGACCTAATAACTACATCCATCCTTTGTCGTTGCCTTCAAGTGTTAGTTCGATCCATAATATTATCAAAGAGTAATTGATATTGTACCTTAGCAGTAGTACCGTTTTAAGTGTCTCACATTCCAGTTGTTCGGTAGTTGCACACTGTTTCCTGCTTCGAGTTTGTACGAGCCTTTGCCATTAATTCCGACGACTCGATATGGTCCTTCCCAATTTGATCCTAGATTCCTTTCGTTCGGGTTCCGGGTATGCAATGTTATCTTTCTCAACACCAAGTCCCAGACCATAAAGTGTCAGAGGTTGGCCATTCGGTTGTAGTATCTTTCTATTCGTTATTTCTGGGAGTCCAACCGGACTAGGGCGGCCTCACGCCTTTCATCCAGTAGTCCCAGGCTCGTTCTCGTGGCCTTGCCATTCGACTCTTCGGTTGCATATTAGAACCTAAGGCTCGGTTCTGCCATTTCGACTGGTATTAAGGCCTCGACACCGTAGACCAATGAAAATGGGGTGGCCCCGGTACAAATTCGAGGTCGTGCGGTATGCCCACAAGACTTCGGGCAAGATTTCCTTCCATTTTCCTTTGGCATCGGTCAACCTATTTTTCAGCCGTGCAAATCTATATTCCAATAAGCCCTTGCCTTGAACAACCTCCGAATGCCTCGACTCTAGCCACAAATAACTCGATACAATCAACAAAAGCTATAGGAATCAATTATATATGAAAATGCTAAGTGCTTAATCAAATATCAAAAAGTCTACTCAAAACGTCAACCTCGGGCCCACATCTCGGAACCCAACAAAAGACACAAAATCTGAATACTCATTCAACCACGAGTCTAACCATACTAAATTTACCAAATTCCGATGCCAAATCGTCACTCAAATCCCCAATTTTAACTCTCTATTCCCTAGTCCAATACTCCCAAAATTCCACCATAAAAACATATATACTAGGTGGGAAATTCAATGGGTAATCAATGTTATTGAATAAAAATGATCAAAAGTGACTTAGCTCAAGAAATCACTCGAAACCCCGCTCATAAATCGCCTTAATCCGAGCTTGCAAAGTCCAAAATTGATAAAAACTTCAGAACCCTTCAACCTATATTCTGCCTAGTGCTTTCTCAGCTGTGAAATCTCTTTTGCGATAAAAATCCCGCTTCTGTGGAAATCTAAGTCCACAAGGTCCGCACCTGTGCTACAAGTTCCGCACCTGCAGAAGCGCTTCTGCGAAGTCATCTCACTCCCCCATTATCCGCATATGCGGAGCCTTGCTCGCATTTGGGGGCTCGCAAATGCGGAAGACCCCTCGCACCCGCAACACACCTCAGGCTAGCCTAGATCTACTTTTGTGCCACATCAGCCGCACCTGTGGCAACGCACCTGCGGCTAATCCCCTCGCAGGTGCGATCACACCAAAAGGCAAATTCCAGCAATACTTCAAGTCCAACTTTTTATCCATTAACCATCTGGAATCCACCCGAGGCCCCCGGGACCTCAACCAAATATACCAACAAGTCCTAAAATACTATACGAACTTAGTTGAGGCCTCAAATCATATCAAACAATATCAAATACACTAATCGCACCCCAATTCAAGCCTAATGAAAACTAATGAATTCCAACTTCAACATTCGATGTCGAAACCTATCAAATCAAGTATGATTGACCTCGAATTTTGCACACAAGTCATAAATGACACAACGGACCTATTCCAACTCCGAAAACAGATCTGTGCCCGGTAACCACAAAGTCAACTCTCGGTCAAATTTCTCAACTTTTCAAACTTCTAATTTTCTAACTTCTGTCGTTTCAAGCCAAAATCAACTACGAACCTCAAAAATTAATATCCGAACAAACTACAAAGTCCAAAATCACTCTACAGAGCTGTCGGGATCATAAAAACTTCATTCTGGAGTTGTTTACATATAAGTCAACATCCGGTCAACTCTTTCCACTTAGGCTGCCAACCTTGGGACTAACTATCCCAATTCATTTCGAACCATCCTCGGGACCAAACCAACTACCCCGACAAGTCCCATAACCATAATTAAACATAGAATAAGCAGTAAATGGGGGAACAGGGATACAACACTCAAAACGACTGGCTGGATCGTTATAGTTTTTCCCTTGCGATAAATACTTTAGTGCGTTTTATCATCGGCCCTTGAAGGACAACAACTCCTCAAATGATCATATTGATGATGTGTTGAGGTTCTTCCTGTTCAGTCTGTTTGCTGGTGTCCCTATTTTTGAAGTGGTTCTTGGCTCGATCACTCAGGAATTCTCGTAGGTGCCCGTTATTAAACAACCGGGCAACTTCTTCTCTCAATTGCTGGCAATCCTCGATCCTGTGGCCATGAGTGCCATCATACTTACACATCAAGTTAGGATCTCTCTGGATAGGGTTGGATTGTAATGGTCCAGTCCACTTGGTATCCTTGATGCACCCGATAGCCGACATGATGCTGGCAACATTGACGATGAAGTTATATTCTGACAATCTTGGTGCCTCCCTGGCCCGGAGTGATCTATTGAAACCATTTTTAATCATTAGACCTCGGATACTAGGCCCTCGATCATTTCTCTATGCATTCCTCGTAGGGTGTCGCCCAGGCCCGGTTTCCCCTATGATCTCTACCGTATGGTTGATACCGATCTCAGATCGATATTGATTCATGATCGACGACTCTCTTAGACATGTCGTCAGTTCCAACGTGATAACCAGGCCTAGAAGGGGTTCCGATTTGGTCTCCCTCTACTCTAATTTTTGATTGGTACCTGTTGTGGACGTCAGCCCAAGTTACTACCGGATATTCAACTAAATTTTATTTTAGCTGTTGCGAAGCCAAGGAGCTTCGTGGGTTAAGTCCTTGAGTGAATTCCTGAACGGCCCAATCATCGGTGACCGGAGGAAGGTCTATCCATTCCATTTGAAACCTTGACACGAACTCCCTGAGTTTCTCGCTGTCTCCTTGCTTAACCTTAAAAAGGTCCAATTTTCTAGTTGCGACCTTGATGGCACCGGCATGTGCCTTCACAAAAGCATCTGCAAGCATATCAAACGAATCAATAGAATTTAGGGGTAAGTTGTGATACCATATAATTCCTCCCTTTGACAGGGTTTCCCCGAACTTTTTTAGTTAAACCGACTCGATTTTGTCATCTTCTAAGTCGTTTTCCTTGATGACGCATGTAGAGGAGGTCACGTGCTCGTTTGGATTTGTGGTTCCGTTGTACTTTGGAATAGCGGGCATACAAAACCTCTTTGGGAGCGGCTTTGGTAAAGCGCTTGGAAGGAAAGGCTTCTGGATAAACTTCTTAGAATCCGGTCCTTTTAATATCGGGGGTGCTCCCAGGATTTGATCGACCCTGGATTTATATGTTTCCACCTTTTTGTCTTTGGACTCAATTTTCTTTTCGTATGATTCCACCCGCTTCGTCAGTGCTTCAAGCATTTTCATTTTCTTTCCGTTGTACTTGGGCCCTAGGCTCAGCTTAACCCGACCTTTCAGTGGTTTGCACATTTCTTCAGGTGTTCTCCCAGGATCGTCTGGGCTCAACCCTACCGGGGGTGCCTTGATTCTGTAGTTGTGCTATTGCCTCCTATTGAGCCTGAAACATTTTGAAGATTAGCCGCAGACTTATCCCACCACCTTCGCCTTCAGACGTTTCTTGGACTGTTGGTCGAAGGCCTCCACGAACGCTATTTTCGGGGTTAGTTGGAAAATGTGCGTCGACAGCGACCTGTGAATTAGCGTCGATTGGATCAGCAGTCGGGACTTCGTTGGGATTAGCAGGGGGCACCTCATTGCTAGGCACCAGGTTGTTATTTTCGCCATGATAACCAGATTCAGCCTCAACGCTCAAATAAGCAGACTGGGAATTTGACATCTTTAAGCAAACCTGAAATTGAAAACTTAAAGAATAAGTGTAAATAGAGTGCGTTATAAAAATTTGTATCAAATCACCACTATTATCCTTAGTCCCACGGTGGGCGCCAAACTGTCTACCCTTAAAATGGATAACAATTGAATTTATATGCGGTTTTAAAGATATGTAGATTGATTCGACACGAATGATCAAGAATGTTAGATAAAAGAATTAAAGGTATTGTGGATAACCAAACCAGTTGTGACGTTGAGTTCGAGCTCGGATTTAAGCTTAATAATATTTCTGCCCTCGATTCGGAGCCAAGTGTGTATGAAGAACTATGATTAAAATAAGAACTTTTCAGTAACTAGAAAGCAGAGAAACAAGTTTGTATTGCCTTGATATGCGTGTTACAATGTCCCTATTGAATAAGAAACCTCTCCTTTATATAGTAGGGAAGTTTTACCTCTAGTACAATTCTAAAAAAAGGTAAAAATTTGCCTTGTATATTAATTACTGATACGCTACCGACATCGGGCGAGATCCGCGGCGTGATATCCGGTTGGGTGCGGATATCACGGCCTTCTGTTAGTTGCGTGCAACCGTTTGTAGTGCTTCCTGAGGTCTTGGAGCTCATACTGGGTTCGGGGGTTGTTGTCTTGTTGGGCCCGGTGGCGAGCACTCCGTTCGGGCCTTAGTACGAGAAGTTCCCAACTCCAATTTCGATCCCATGTAGTCATGCCCTTGCTTTGTTTGACCTACCGGAAAATCGGGGTGCTCATTAGCGTCGGTATTACCTGTACATAAAGATAGGGTATACACACAACGTGTGTACCCTGAGACAACTATATTAAAAGCACAAAGTCCCTTAGTGAAATATTGTTTGTCTTTTTTACCCTTTAAAATAGATTTTTACTTTAGATAAAATTATAATTTAAGTTAATTTCTTAGTATTCAAGACTTTAAAATTAACTAAATTTTCGTTATTAAAATTTTTCATATTGAACTAAGTAACAAATACTAATATTTAGATTTGTTTGTAAAAGAAAAAAAACGCAAGTACTGATATTAATGGGTGCCAAAATTTTTGGAAGATAAGATTTTTCTTACTAAAGCTAGGGCATGTTTCCCAAAACCATTTCCCTTAAATATGTAAGATGCTTGTTAAATTAATTTAATTTAGACTTAAAATTTTTGAATATGGCTAGTGTCAGTTCATCTAAACATGTAGTTGAGGAAATGAAAGTAAAATTGGACTCGACCACAATCAATAACTCACATGCATTGTATTTGCGTCTTTCTTCGTATAGTAAATTAAACCTGTTAAAATTCGGAACTACATATTTTTCCTTCCAATTCCGTCTCATAATTTTTTATACACAAAAACTTTACTGGCAAATCGAAAGAGATCGAATATCTCTGTTTATGGACTCGATATATAGATCAGTTACAAGAATTAAGTTTAAGCTATTTGGATTCGATTGATTAGTTAACCAAATTAATGTCATCAAATTCGATTGATCAGTTGCCAGAATGAAATTAAAGATTTATGGATTTGATTGGTCAGTTCCAGGAATGAAATTAAAGTCATCTCGATTCGTACCGAAACAAAGTTAAAGTGATTCGAATAAGATTGATCAGTGGCAAGAACCAAATTAATGACTTGTGCCACCGTTTAACAGCCCTAGTTGTTCAAAGTCGTCTGAATTGGATTGATTAGTTACTAGAAAGTCATCTGAATTCGATTGATCGGTAACCATATTAACGCATTGGCCACTGTTTAACAGCCCTAGTGGTTCAAAGTCTGAAATCGATTGATCAGTTACGAGAATAAAATTAAAGCCATCTGAATCTGATTGATGAGTAACCAAATTAATGTCTTCCCAATGGTTCAAAGCCATCTGGATTTGACAGATCAGTTTATTTACCCTTAAAATAGATAACAATTAAATTTGTACACGAGTTTAAAGATACGTGGATTGATTCAACACAAATAATCAAAAATGTTAAATAAATGAGTTAAAAGTACTATGAATTATCAAACCAGTCGTAACGTTATGGCCTAACTTGAACCTGGATTGGGCAGTAGTTTCTGCCGTCGGTTGAGTCTTGGGTTCGAAGCCAATCAAGAACAAAAATAAGGTAAAGACTTTTCAATAGCTAGAAAGCTGACAAATAACTATGTATTGCCTTGGAATGCATGTTACAATGTGTCTATTGAATAAAAAACTTTTCCTTTATATGGTAGGGGAGTTTTACCCCTAATTCAATTCTAAAAAAGGTAAAAATCCTCCTTGTACGCCAATTACTGGTACGCTACCGACATCAGGCGAGATCCGCGCCGTGATATCCGATTGGGTGCGGATATCACGATCCTCTGTTAGTCGTGTGCAACCGTTTGAAATGATTTCCGAGGTCTCGGAACTCATTCTAGATTCGGGGGTGTTGTACCATCAGGCCCAGCGGCGAGTACCCCGTTTTCAGCCTCGATTCAAAGAGTTCTTGGATTCGGTCTCTATCTCATACATTCATACTTCTAACTTTGCTTGTCTCACCGAGAAGTCGGGGTGTGTACTGACCCCGAGTTTTACCCGTATACAGATAGTCCCCTAGTTTCTTAAAGAGTATGTTCGCCAAAACGATACAAAACGATAGATGAGCCTCGGTTCCTTCCTTCGTACGTTACATCTGAGACAATGAATAAGCCGAAACGTCCCATCAGTCGCGTCGTTCTGACATCGGACACGTGTCAATCATCAGTTGGTTGCCTCCGAATGTGAAATGTCTCATATTTTCTCCTACAAAATCTTCGACCCTTTGTACTTCCTCTACTTTCTGATCCTAGCTTTTGCCCTCAAACTCTCTAGCAGCTTTCAACTCTTTCAAATCTTCATATCTTCATCTTTGGTCTTCAAATCTTCATTATTGTTCTTAAGTTTCTACCCATATCTTCATCCTACCTTCAAATATTCATACTCTTTTTCTTCAACCTTCATACTTGTTCCTGTTGATACCCAATTTTGCCCTCATATTTTTGCAAATAAGCGTATATGCTTTCAAAATATTAACTTGCACCATTATTTAATTTATAAGATTTATGCAAGCATCTTCTATAATTTTCCATAATTCTTAGAGCTTTTAAATTGATTTTTGTATTTAAATTACTTGAATAATTATTAATTATTCCTTCAAATTATTTTGTGATGACTCAATTACCTAAATCCTTATTTTGCATCTATGATATTTGCTTCAGGTATTTTACTCTATTTTTTTTTATAATTACATTAGTATTTTTAGGCTATTTGCACAATCTCGCAATAATAGCTTATATTTTACAATTGTATTGTATTTGTCATTTTATTCATGGTCAAAATAATATCTTACATTTTTATAATCTTATACTATTGTTTTAAGGTATTAATTTCCCTAAACAATATTTTTATAATTTATTTAACTATTTTATTAAAATATTTTTCCCTTAATTTCTTATTTAAAGGCTGGCCCAAATTTTGAGCCAATTTTCGGAACAAACAAGCCCCAAATCTCTGGCCCACCTCCCCCCACCCCCCAAAGGCCAATCCAAATGACCCCTGTAATTAACCTGGTCGTTACCCGTTCCAAACGACCCGCCCCGCTTATTCCTTAATATCGGCCGTTGATCTTTCAAGATCAATGGTCTACAATCACCCCACCCTTTTAATTACCCAAGACTTGAAACCCTAACTCATTCCCCTCTAACCCGCCGCCCCTAAATGCTCTTAACCTCCCCTTCTCTCTTCTGAATAACCCTAGCTGCCTCCCATTAATTCCCTCTCCTAATCCCACTGATAATGGGATTCGACCATTATTTTCTTACCATGTTTGAAGCCCTTTGGTACTGGTCGTTCGTTTGTGGTGTTACTTAGGTGCTTGCCTAAGTTTGGCAAGCAAGATCTACTGAGATCGAACCAAAGTGGTTTGAACCTTTGATTCTGATCATTATTTCGTCTATAGACATTCAATACCATGCTATGTGAGTCCAATTTCAGTGAGATCTCTGTTGATTTGTGCTTTCCCTCTTGAATTAGGGTTTACCTGTTTCTCTCCTAAATTGATCTGAATCGATTTTGCATGCTTTCTTTCCTTATTTTAGGTTTTATTTACTTTGTTTCCTTCTTTATTCGTCTAATTATTTCTACTATATAAACCCCTCCCCACTCCCCTTCGAGATAGACTTGAATCGATATACTTTCACTAAAAATTGAGCTTTGCTCTTTTAATTCCTTCATTATTTTGTTCTGTGTTTTGTGTTGGCCGGCTGAAAGCCAAGGCCACTGAGAGTCTACTGTTCGAACTTTCTCTTGGTGCGAGCATTGTCCAGGGTTCTTTCGAAGCTCTTGGAAACTTTGACGCATCGAGTTTTCTGGGTTCTTGTGGATCTTTTGTTCTTTATTATTGTCCGTTTAACTGGTAAGCCACTTGACTTTTACAATTTCATCCCTACGTGTCTTTGATTTACATGTGTTCTCACCTCTGAAATCCATGGCTTAATATGTTTTCTGGATTACTTTTGTGCATGATTCTGTTAATTCTACTTTGTTCTAAGTCTCTTTAACATTTAACTTCCTCATAACGCTGCTAGTTCTGAGATTGCCTAAGTCTAACTTGGATAATCTGACCCTCTTAAGTTCGTTTAGCCAGTGTATTGGTGCCTGAATGTTCCCTAAAATATGCTTATTTTCTCTATCCTTAATCTCTATAATGAATGCTTCACACTTGTGCTAGAACTTCCTGTGTTAATTATGACATGTTCCCCTGCTATTGTGTCACTCAGCATGATCCCCATACCCCATTAGTGATTGACTGAGATCTTATCAGTTACCTCAACTTGTTTTCCCTGCCCTGTTTGAACCATTTTGTTTTATGGCATAACTTAGATCTTCTTTAGTTAATTAGTCTATTATGTCAATCCCAGAATCCCTACATGTGCTATTTGGTATGAACTTGCTATCTCACACTGCTCTAAATCTCTGCAATATTTGTCTTGCATGTGCAATGTGTTTCAATTTGTATTAAGACCATTCTCTATGATCTTGCTTCTGTGCTAATATGTTCCCCAGCATGTCTATGGTTCATCTGATATCATGTTCTTTGAGTGATTATTTGGCTTGTTACAATATGCATCCCCCATCATGTCTAAATACTAATTAGCATGACACTAGGATGTATGTTTAGCATAATCTCTTAGGTTTTAACTTGTTTGTATTGTGCATCTGTGATTGCCAACTTGTTTCTCCCCTGACCCTTCCCACATGTGGTTTTGTCATAATGTGTGCACCCTATCATGTCTCAATGCAGTGTTGTTTCCTGATGAGAGTTAATATGTCTATCTTATGATACTAGGATGCATACTTAGCTTAATGTGGACCTTTTAGGTCTTGACTGATTTAGTATCATGCATTTGTACATGATAATCTCTGTATACCCATACAAACCTGTTTCTTCCCCAACTCTTTCAAAATGTGGTTGTCTATGTGATACTTTGCTATGTATGGAAATCCTGCTGAACCTACTGGCCTTATTGATGAGTTGCTCTGTATGCTCAACTTGGCTATGTCTACTTTAGGTTATAAGTGTACCCCCAGTTATGTCCCTCAACCATTGTCCATTCTCCTCATTTGCTACTTATGCTATTCTGAACTTCTTATTCTTAGCTGGCTGAAAGCCAAGTCTACCTAGGATTTACTGCTGACCTCCTAGTGTGAGCACTGGTCGGGGTCCATTTGAGGCCCTTGTGAACTATGACACACTAGGATTTGGGTCCTTAGTCATTCCCTGAAACTTAAACTACCCCCATTCAACCCCTTTCTTTCTATTATCTGATGTACATCTAATTCGTTTGGTTTAAATGATGCAATACTTGGCAATATGGTTATATGAATTGACTTTGGGCTCCTCTATGGATTCTGGGGTTGTGTTGATGAATACGGCTCCTTGTTAGAAGTCTGGGTATGCTGTGTGAGAATTGCTGAAGGCCCAGACAATGCTGGGTATTTCATTTAGGCCTGTTGTGGGCCTATTGTTATTATATGTATAACATTTGTATCTTACTCATTAATGGGCCTGTAATAACTTTGTATAAACGATTGGGGTGTTAGTGAAGTGGGGAATGGGTAAATTTCTAATATTTGCATACCAAATGGGTAGATACTATGCATATAGGACTCAATGATTTACTTGTTATATATATGATATTCCATCACTATGTGCACTATAGAAATCATGCCATTAGGGGAAACACACACACACACACAAGGTCTGCTAGCAAACATGAATTCAAAGTGCTGCAATTATGATTACTGCTACGTGCTACTAGAAAACCTGCCTATATGAATAAATGTCATTGATTTCAATTCATTTCAGCATACTCATTAGAAATCATGCCTATATGATTTTGATCACCTCATTTGCTATTATCTCGTACTGTTCACTAGAAACCATACCTATAGGATTTTAATCATCTCATTCGTTACTGCATCGCACTGTTCACCTAGAAAATATGTCTATAGGGTTGAGTGTAATGATAAAATCAGCTCCAAGTGCTAAACATTAGAGATCTTGTCTATAGGACAACACTGTTTCGTCTTAAAAAGAATCAATGTTGCACCTCTCAATATGGTTTATTATGCACTTCTAGGATCTGCCCAATGGTCCTTTCATTATTCCTCACTACACGAGTCACCTAGACACAGCAGGCTTAATAACCGGAAATCTACAATTTCATTAATCAGCATGCAAATCGTATAATCCTGTCTATGAGTAGCGCCTAGCCTTTAAAACCTCTTGTATGTTTTAGTGCATAGTCACGCAGAAATCATGTCTATAGGGATTTAAGTTTCTTACGTCTAAATTGCTTAACATGAAGTTTGTCTTGCGTGCATTTGTTGCTTAAGTGTGGAGGCAAACTTGAGCCCTTAACTTCCATATTTGAAGTCCAATATGTGTTTTATTTATCGTCTAGTTTTGCATTTTTGAGCAGCCTATATAAGGTCTAGAACTACCTAAATAGAGGTCCAAAGCTTCCTGGACCATAGGTATGGGACGGGTAGTGCACGCATAGGGTACGACTTAGAATTGAATTAGAACGCTTTTAGGTAACCACTTTAACATAGTAATCGGGTAGCAGGAAATGATAGTCTGTGCCCGCTGGATAATATGAGTAACACTCTATCTCAAGAGAGTTACGAAATATTATTTATGTTGCACGGGGTGATCCTTTAGGCTAAAAACCTTTGGACCCCCCATTTTCCTTTCTTTTCTATTAGAATGAAAAAATAGCTATACCTCCCTATTCAAAATCTCTTTGTGGACCTCTCTTAGATTTTGTACCCTCTTTGTTTACTTGATCACATAGACTAATCCATATAATTTAAGTTTGGTCGTGACCCACAACTGTGGACCTCGAGGAGTGCCTAACACCTTCTCTTTGAGGTAATTTGAGCCCTTACCCGATCTTTGGTGGCGTTGACTAGTTAAAACAGAGTTATTTGCAAATAGGTTCCCTAACGCACCTTAAAAATTATTAGGTGGAGACTCTCCTCTTTTATTATCTCCTTTAAAAGAGTTGTCACACGTCGAAACCCGATTTTGCGAGAAAAAAGGGGCGCGACAGCATGGCGACTCTGCTGGGGACTTTCACTTAGGCTCTTACCATAGCGAATTTGGCTTATATGGATTAGTCTTGTTTGATATAAACGCGCTTCCCTTTTCCATTTTTATTTGCTACTACATGCACATCCCTCTCCCATTTTCCTTTTATTTGTTTAAATTCGTTGTAATATGCACATCCCTTCCCTGCTCCACCTTCCTTTGCTTAAATTGGTTATAACATGCATATCCCTTTCCTATTAGCCTTTATTTGCTCTAAACTGCTCTTCATTTGTTTAAAGATTGCTACATCATGTCTCTCCCGTCCCAACTCCCTTGTTTGCTTTATTACATTCTCGCATATAGTAGATGGCGTAGGTGCTACTATCACAGTGAAGGGTGTCGTTACTTCAACCTCAAACAGAGTTGGTGCGGTTACCTCAACATCAATTGGTGCCTGAGTTTGTACCACGATAGGTGTGAGAGTGACTGGAGATGTTTTAGGATTATCCCTTTCTCGAATGAGTCCAATTGACCCTTCCGAGTCCTATTCTTCATCGGTCTCTATCACGTTTACCCCTTCACCCCTGTGATCCGGGAGAGGATTGTTACGGACATTGGGTGCAACTTCCTTTGCCTGTATGACTTTGGTATCAATTAATGTCTGAATCTTATCCTTCAAAGTACGATATTCATCAATAGTATGACCCTTCATGCCTGAGGGATAGGCACATGTCTTATTTGGGTTAATCCACTAGGAAGCGTTTTCCATAGCAACAACGGGAATGAGAGTGACATAACCGACAGCCTTTAGCCTCTCGTATAGTTGGTCTATGGATTCAACAATTGGAGTGTATTGTGTGGGTGGTCTGTAGTCGAAATTTGGTCTTGGTTTTTGGTAATTTTGGCGGGCTGGTGGTGAGTGGTAGTATGTTGGTTGGGTGTTATAGGTATGGTAAGTGGCGGCAGGTTGTTGGTATCTGGGAGGTGAAGGCTGATATGTGGGTGGAGGTGTTTGGTATGCGAAAAGAGACTTTGGACCTTGGGCTACCATTACTGCACCCACTTCTTTCTTCTCGGAGATATCTCCTGACTGCAAAGCTTTATTTGTGGCTTAGAGTGCTTCAAAGTTTGTCACCATTCCGCTTTTGATCCCTTCTTCTATTCTTTCTCCCAACTTGATGATGTCAGAAAATTTATGGTTTTCAATAACCATCAATCTTTCGTAGTATTGCGGGTCCTGAACTCTGACGAAGAACTAATTCATCTGTTCTTCTTCAAGTGTCGGCCTTACTTTTGCGGCTTCAGACCTCCACCGAGTAGCATACTCCCGGAAAGTTTTCGTTGGTTTTTTTTTGAGATTCTGAATATAGAAAACGTCTGGTGCATTTTCTGTGTTAAACCTGAACCGATCCATGAAATCCGACACCATTCTCACCCAATTAACCCACTTCTTTGGGTTCTGACTGATGTACCAAGACAAGATGTCTCCGGTGAGGCTTCTCATGAACAATTTCATACGGATTCGTTCATCCTTGCCGACCCCTACAAGTTTGTCGCAATACGTTCTCAAACGCACCTTCGGATCACCAGTTCCATCGAACAATTCGAACTTAGGAGGTTTGTAACCCTCTGGCAGTTCTACGTCTGGCTGAATATACAAATCCTCATAATTCAAACCCTCAATGCTTTTGCCAACTTCGACACTCTGAACTCTACCAGTAAGCTTCTTGAGTTCTTCTGCCATGTTCTTGATGAGCAAGTCCTTCTCGGTGGATTCGGGTATATATAGGGTCTGTTATGGGGTATGGGATAAAGTTTCCACATATATGGGATTGCTTTGATGGACTACGGGAATCTGGGCATAATGGTGGTCATTGGTTAAGTTTTATGGATCAGGAGTAGGTTGTGTTGCATTCTGAGGGGTGTGGTATGTGGTTGTTTATGGGTATTGAGTTGGATGGTGATGGTATTGTTGAGGAGTAAGTACCGATGGAGGGTTGTGGTTCAGAGGAGGTGTGGCGTATTGATGTGGTGCGGGAGGATTTGGTGGTGGGTTTTGATTCTGCGTGTTTTGGGGAGGTGTCGGGTTTTGGGTGTTTGTGTTTTGTTGGTTGATATCAGGGACGTTTGGGGTAAGGGAAAGGTCTGCCAAGTTCCGTACCTGCTCAAGTTCCCCTTGTAGCTCTAATATTTTCTGTTTCAGACGTAGGACCAATTCATTCTGTGCTGGAGTACTCCAACCGTCCGAATTTTTAACGTTATCTGCATTGTCCTTTCTGATACCGCTTAAATCGTCCATTTTTCCTTTTCCTTTTCTTTTGCCTTTAGGATCACTTGGTGGAGGAGGAGGTGGAGGACCTCTGGATCTAGTATGATATGCGGATGATGCCAGTATGCACGCACCAACCTTGGGGAATGGGAATAATCAAAAGAAAAAAAAACAAAAGGTAACTAAGTCAGTAAGGGATATTGAAAGAATGCTTGCAATATTGAACATGCTTTGCAAAGTCATGTAACAGAATCGCGTCCTAATTTGGGGGACCCTGTTGTGCCCGAGGTAGTCCTAAGCAACACATATACTTGGAGAAAATTTATGCCAATAATTGTGTCATTTCATTAATGCAAAAATGAATCAAATCCTTACTAAAACGACAATAATAAGAAAGTTACTAATGGCATTTGCCTTATTACATTCGAAATCTAAAACTAAGCTAAAAGCAGTAAAGAACATCATTTCCTAATCTACTTGGTCCTAGAAGGACCTTCCCCATGCTTGGCTCTCTTGACTCCACCAATCAGATTCCCCAGGTCGCGCATATCCAATAACATGTAAGCCTTTTCTAGATGCCCCTTCATTGCCATCCGTGTTCTGACAATATGAGAGCCTCTTTCTTATCTTTCCCTCAAGCTCCATTAACCCTTGCTCCAAATATTCTAATCTTTCTGTTGATTTAGTGGAGGTTTCCCTCCATTCGTTGATTGCTTCCATATCCACTTTGTGTTGTTCCAAATGCCTAGCTTCAGACTCGAAAACCCTCTTGCGCAGCATCCTATACTTGACTTGTGCTTCAACAGCGTCATCTATAACCCTATTTTTCAGATTAATTCCTAGCTTGACATCCCCCGCTATATCATCTACCAACCATGATGGGTAGAAGTACACATGGTCGGTATGATACCTGTCTGGCTCGATGGTATCTTTCTCCACAATGATCTTTTGATTCCACATATGTTGTGTCTCGATCTTGAATGGAATGATGTTCCCTTTAAAATCAACCGAGGGGATTCAATGTTGTTCAGAAAATAACGTAGGAGGATCACGATCCTCCAGAGAGACGGGTGGATTTTCTCAAGACACACCTCGTATCTCTTGCTAAAGGCCAAACCACTAGGTCTACCGGGCCCAGCGTGAAGAGGTAAATGTAAACACTTAAATACCCCTCCACATGAGTGGTAATATCGTCCTCATGCCCGGGGAAAACCAAGTCTTTGCCTTCCCATTTACAGTCCTCTCGGACTATGGGAAGGTTATCCTTAGTGATGGAGCATATGTATCTCCATTCTCCTTCACCCCAATCTTGTCTCGATGAGGCCTTCTCGACTTTGAAGTCATCTGTGATCTAACAACCCTTTAGTATAAAGCTTTTCATGGGGGGCTTGAGGGCCACCTCGGGAGCAGCCGCCTCGGAAGTAGCCACCTCGGTATCTGTGGCCGGGTGGGAAGATGAAGAGGCATCCTGCTGAGGAACTAATTTGGAAGTTTTAGCCATTACAATCTGAGAAAATACAAAAATTTTAAGAAAACGTATGAAGGTTTGAAGGAACTATCACGCCCCTTTTTTCTCGCAAAATCGGGCTTCAACGTGTGACAACTCTTTTAAAGGAGTTATTAAAAGAGGAGAGTCGACACCTAACAATTTTTAAGGTGCGTTAGGGCACCTATTTTCAAATAACTCTATTTTAACTAGTCAACGCCACCAAAGATCGGGTAAGGGCTCAAATTATCTCAAAGAGAAGGTGTTAGGCACTCCTCGCACAACTGTGGGTCCCGGCCAAACTTAAATTATATGGATTAGTCTATGTGATCAAGTAAATAAAAAGGGTACAAAATCTAAGAAATTTATTACAAAGAGATCTTGAATAAGGAGGTACAACTATTTTTTCATTCTAATAGAAAAGGGGAGGGGGGGGGGTCCTAAGTTTTTTAGCCTAAAGGATCACCCCGTGCAACATAAATAATATTTCGTAACTCCCTTGAGATAGAGTGTTACTCATATTATCCAGCGGGTACAGCCTATCATTTCCTGCTACCCGATTACTATGTTAAAGTGGTTACCTAAAAACGTTCTAATTTAATTCTAAGTCGTACCCTATGCGTGCACTATCCGTCTCATACCTATGGTCCAGGAGGCTTTGGACCTCTATTTAGGTAGTTCTAGACCTTATATAGGCTGCTCAAAAATGCAAAACTAGATGACAAACAAAACACATATTGGAAATATGGAAGTTAAGTGCTCAAGTTTGCCTCCACACTTAAGCAACAAATGTATGCAAGACAAACTTCATGTTAAGCAATTTAGAATTAAGAAACTTAAATCCCTATAGACATGATTTCTATGTGACTATGCACTAAAACATACAAGAGGTTTTAAAGGCTAGGCGCTGCTCATAGACAGGATTATACGATTTGCATGCTGATTAATGAAATTGTAGATTTCCGGTTATTAAGCCTGTTGTGTCTAGGTGACTCGTGCAGTAAGGAATAATGAAAGGACCATTGGGCAGATCCCAGAAGTGCATAATAAACTATATTGAGAGGTCCAACATTGATTCTTTTTAAGACGAAACAGTGTTGTCCTAAAGACAAGATCTCTAATGTTTAGCACTTGGAGCTGATTTTATCATTACACTCAACCCTATAGACATATTTTCTAGGTGAACAGTGCGATGCAGTAACGAATGAGATGATTAAACTCCTATGGGCATGGTTTCTAGTGAACAGTACGAGATAATAGCAAATGAGGTGATCAAAATCATATAGGCATGATTTCTAATGAGTATGCTGAAATGAATTGAAATCAATGACATTTATTCATATAGGCAGGTTTTCTAGTAGCACGTAGCAATAAGCATAATTGCAGCACTTTGAATTCATGTTTGCTAGCAGACCGTGTGTGTGTGTTTTTCCCCTAATGGCAAGATTTCTATAGTGCACATAGTGATGGAATAGCATATATATAACAAGTAAATCATTGATTCCTATAGGCATATTATCTACCCATTTGGTATGCAAATATTAGAAATATACCTATTCCCCACTTCACTAACACCCCAATCGTTTATACAAAGTTATTATATGCCCATTAATGAGTAAGATACAAATGTTATACAAATAATGACAATAGGCCCACAACATGCCCAAATGAAATACCCAGCACTGTCTAGGCCTTCAGCAATTCTCACACAGTATACCCAGACTTCTAACAAGGAGCCGTATTCATTAACACAACCCCAGAATCCATAGAGGAGC
Organism: Nicotiana tabacum; assembly: GCF_000715075.1. Classification (NCBI taxonomy): domain Eukaryota; kingdom Viridiplantae; phylum Streptophyta; class Magnoliopsida; order Solanales; family Solanaceae; genus Nicotiana; species Nicotiana tabacum. The sequence goes on along the minus strand of NC_134098.1, from coordinate 147,427,963 downwards.
CCAAAGTCAATTCATATAACCATATTGCCAAGCATTGCATCGTTTAAACCAAATGACTTAGATGTACAACAGATAATAGGAAGAAAGGGGTTGAATAGGGGTAGTTTAAGTTTCAGGGAATGACTAAGGACCCAAATCCTAGTGTATTAGAGTTCACAAGGGCCTCAAATGGACCCCGAGCAGTGCTCACACTAGGAGGTCAGTTGTAAAGTCTAGGTAGCCTTGGTTTTCAGTCGACTAAGAATAAGAAGTTCAGAATAGCATAAGTAGCAAACGAGGAGAATGGACAATGGCTAAGGGACAGAACTATGGGTACACTTATAACCTAAAGTAGACATAGCCAAGTTGAGCATACAGAGCAACGCATCAAGAAGGCCAGTAGTTCAGCAGGATTTCCATACATAGAAAAGTATCACATAGACAACCACATTTTGAAAGAGTTGAGGAAGAAATAGGTTTGTATGGGTGTACATAGATTATCATGTACAACTGCACGATACAAAACCAGTCGAGACCTAAAAGGTCCACATTAAGCTAAGTATGCATCCTAGTATCATAAGATAGACATATTAACTCTCATCAGGAAACAGAACTGCATTGAGACATGATAAGGAGCACACATTATGACAAAACCACATGTGGGAAGGGTCAGGGGAGAAACAAGTTGGCAGTCACAGATGCACAATACAAACAAGTTAAAACCTAAGAGATTATGCTAAACATACATCCTAGTGTCGTGCTAATTAGTATTTAGACATGACGGGGGATGAACATTGTAACAAGCTAAATAATCACTGAAAGAACAGGATATCAGATGAACCATAGACATGCTGAGGAACATATTAGCACAGAAGCAAGATCATAGAGAATGGTCTTAATACAAATTGAAACACATTGCATATGCAAGACAAATATTGCAGAGATTCAGAGCAGTGTGAGATAGCAAGTTCATACCAAATAGCACATGTAGGGATTTTGGGATTGAAACAATAGACTAATTAACTGAAGAAGAACTAAGTTATGCCATAAAGCAAAATAGTTCAAACAGGGTAGGGAAAACAAGTTGAGGTAACTGTTAAGATCTCAGTCAATCACTAATGGGGTATGAGGATCATGCTGAGTGACACAATAGCAGGGGAACATGTCATAATTAACACAGGAAGTTCTAGAGATTAAGGACAGAGCAAATAGAGGTTAAGGACAGATCAAATAAGCATGTTTTAGGGAACATTCAGGCACCAAAACACTGGCTAAACAAACTTAAGAGTGTTAGATTATCCAAGTTAGACTTAGGCAATCTCAGAACTAGCAACATTATGAGGAAGTTGAATGTCAAAGAGACTTCGAACAAAGTAGAATTAACAAAATCATGCACAAAAGTAATCCAAAAAACATATTAAGCCATGGATTTCAGAGGTGAGAACACATGTAAATCAAAGACACATAGGGATGAAATTGCAAAAGTTAAGTGGCTTACCAGTTAAACGGACAACAATAAAGAACAAAAGATCCACAAGAACCCAGAAAACTCGATGCGTCAAAGTTTCCAAGAGCTTCGAAAGAATCCCGGGCAATGCTCGCGCCAAGAGAAAGTTTAAACAGTAGACTCTCAGTGGCCTTAGCTTTCAGCCGGCCAACACAAAACACTGAACAAGATAATGAAGGAATTAACAGAGCAAAGCTCAATTTTTAGTGAAAGTATATCGATTCAAGTCTGTCTCGAAGGGGAATGGGGAGGGGTTTATATAGTAGCAAAAATTAGACGAATAAACAAGGAAACAAAGTAAATAAATCCTAAAATAAGGAAAGAAAGCATGCAAAATCGATTCAGATCAATTTAGGAGTGAAAACGGGTAAACCCTAGTTCAAGAGGGAAAGCACAAATCAACAGAGATCTCACTGAAATCGGACTCACATAACGTGGTATTGAATGTATATAGATGAAATAATGATCAAAATCAAAGGTTCAAACGACTTTGGTTCGATCTCAGGAGATCTTGCTTGCCACACTTAGGCAAGCACCTAAGTAACACCACAAATGGACGGCCAGTACCAAAGGGCTTCAAACATGGTAAGAAAATAATGGTCGAATCCCATTATCAGTGGGATTAGGAGAGGGAATTAAGGGGAGGCGGTTAGGGTTCTTCAGAAGAGAGAATGGGAGGTTAAGAGCATCTAGGGGCAGCGGGTTAGAGGAGAATGGGTTAGGGTTTCAGGTCTAGGGTAATTAAAAGGGTGGGGTGATTGTAGACCGTTGATCTTGAAAGATCAACGGTCGAGATTAAGGGGTAAGCGGGGCGGGTCGTTTGTAACGGGTATCGACCGAGTTAATTACATGGGTCATTTGGATTGGGCTTTGGGGGGTTAGGCCAGGGATTTGGGGCTTGTTTGGTCTGAAAAGTGGCTCAAAATTTGGGCCAGCCTTTAAATAAGAAATTAAGGAAAAAATTATTTTAATAAAATAGTTAAATAAATTATAAAATTGCTGTTTATGCAAATTAATATCTTAAAACAATAGTATAAGATTATAAAAATATAAGATATTATTTTGACCCTGAATAAATTTACAAATGCAATACAATTGTAAAATATAGGCTATTATAGCGAGATTGTGCAAATAACCTGAAAATACTAATGTAATTATAAAAAAAAGAGTAAAATATCTGAAGCAAATATTATAGATGCAAAATAAGTATTTAGGTAATTGAGTCATCACAAAATAATTTGAAGAATAATTAATAATTATTCAAGCAATTTAAATTCAAAAATCAATTTAAAAGCTCTAAGAATTATGGAAAATTATAGAAGATGCATGCATAAATCTTGTAAATTAAATAATGATGCAAGTTAATGTTTTGAAAGCATATACACTTATTTGCCAAAATATGAGGGCAAAATTGGGTATCAACAACTCCCCCTCTTTATTCGGGAATAATGAAAGAGTTGTCGGGTAAAGAAAATGATGACCAATTTTGGCCGAATTGAATGAAGGATGATGTGATTTGAAAAAGGGGGTCGAACCCTGGTTCTTGAGTTGCCTACATATCCCTGGTGTTAGAGAAATCAGGTCGTGTGTAGTTCTGGATCCAACAGTGAATGAAACCGATGGAGATGTTATATGAATGGTCGTATGTTTCGGAAAGGGTTCCTTTGGATAGGATAGTATCAGATGAATTTATGCAAAGTCATGAATGGGAATTTGAAATGTTATGGATGTATCACTGAGCAAATATCTGAACGACCATAGAGTAAAAGGCGGGTAATTGATGGTGGTCGGTTATTTTTGTGAGCATTGAACGGAAACCGGAGCGAAGATTGCTCCCGTTAGGAGAAAGGTTACTTCCTGGATTACCTGCAAAACTTAAAATACGATGCCTGCAAGTATATATGGATTATTGCGAGAATTTAAACATGATGCAGATTCCCTTCGGACCATGAGGGTTGTCTTTGGACGGTGAGGATGGTGTCCTTAGACCATGACGTCCTGGGCCATGAATCATGTGATAAGGGATTCGCAGGCCATGAAATGATGTCCTCGGGCCATGATAATGGTGCCTCCAAACCATGACGCCTTTGAATAATGATGTGCACTTTTAAGAAATCCTCGGGCCATGGAATGGTGTCTTCCGGCTATGAGGATGATGCCTTCAGACCATGATACCTTTGGACAAAATGGCGATATTTCAGCCCATGAAATGAAAAATATGATGTTTGGCCATATGCAAAGATGAGACAAGACAAGGCTTAGTCTTGGGTAAGATGAGGGCAATGCTTATCCCTGGATGAGTAGAGGATAATGCTAGGTGTTAGATGGCATAATGGAGATAGCATTTAATCACGAGGAAAAGGCAGTGCTTAGCCTTGTGGAATCAGGGAGGCAATGCTTAGCCTCATGCAGAAAGAGGAGACAATGCTTAGTCTCATGCAAGTAAGGGAAGCGATGCTTAACTTCATGCAGGAAAGGCAATGCTTAGCCTTATGCAATTAAGGAGGCAGGGCTTAGCCTCATGCAAATAGGGAGGCAGGGCTTAGCCTCATGCAAATAGGAGACAATGCTTAGTCTCATGCAAAGAAAGGTAGTGCTTAACCTCATGCAAATAGGAGACGATGCGTAGTCTCATGCAAAGAAAGGCAACACTTAGTCTTATGTAGTTAAGGAGGCAATGCTTAGCCTTATGCAAATAGTTGACACTACTTAGTCTCATGCGAAAAAGGCAATGCTTAGCCTTATGCAGTTAAGGAGGCAATGCTTAGCCTCATGCAAATAGGAGACAATGCTTAGTCTCATGCGGAAAAGGCAATACTTAGCCTTATGCAATTAGGGAGGCAACACTTAGCCTCATGCAAATAGGAGACGATGCTTAGTCTCATGCAGGGAAAGACATTGTTTAGCCTTATGCAAGAAAAACGATGAGTGACAGTGAGAAAGTAAAATATTTCTTAGTTGGAAGTGTTTGCGTTTGGTAACTTGTTGTCATGAAGGTAGTGATTCGATGTATCTGCGGGTATTTTTATCTTATCGTGCCTGCATCCAAAGAAAAATCGTGAGTTTTGCGGGGGAAGGTTGGTTTGCGCTTTTGTCTTCTGTTTTGCCTTTGCTCCTATCTTGAGGTCCTGTTTGAGTTACCCTAGGTAGCATCTGGCTGTAATAGAAATAAAGTTTTCAAAAAATATGCATACATTTGATAAAATAGTAATTTGAAATGTAGTAGTATGCGATTTCAAATAATTTAGATGAACCGGTAATTGTGACATATTTTAGAGACATTGCGACCTCCTTGCTTTAGAATTTTGAGGGTTCCCCTCAAAATTCTGCCCCAGTTTAAATGCAATGCTTTGGTTGTTCCGTGTATGACGATGTCAGCTGTACTTGCTTTTAAATTTTGAGGGTCCTCCTCAAAATTCTGCCCAGTTTTCTGATCATGGCAAAATGAAGATTTTATTAATATGTGACCGAACCCACAGGACTGCCTACGTATCCCCTCTTAAATGAAAATCAGGTCAAGCGTAGTTCAATTACATCAGATGAAGAAATGTAAATAGTCTAAGCATAGTATCTCTTGACTGCGTCTGAGTTGATAGGTTTTGGACAAATTTCTCCGTCCATTTCTGCAAGTATGAGTGCTCCTCCTATTAGTACTCTGTGAACCATGTAGGGCCCTTGCCAATTGGGTGAAAATTTTCCTTTGACTTCATCTTGATGCAGGAAGATCCGCTTTAGCACCAACTGCCCCGATGTGAATTGTCTAGGCCTGGCCCTTTTGTTGAAAGCTATGGACATTCTGTTCTAGTAGAGTTGACCGTGACATACCACATTCATTATTTTCCCGTCAATGAGAGCCAGTTGTTCATATCGGCTCTCTACCCATTCTGCGTCGCTGAGCTCGGCTTCTTGTATGATTCTCATAGAAGGGATTTCTACTTCGGCAGGGATAACTACTTCGGTACCGTAAACCAACAAATAAGGAGTTGCCCCAGTTGATGTGCGAACCGTGGTACGATATCCGAGCAAAGCAAATGGTAGTTTCTCGTGCCACTGTTTGTAATTATCTACCATTTTTCTCAATATCTTCTTGATGTTCTTGTTGGTGGCTTCTACAACTCAATTCATTTGCGGCATGTATGCTGTGGAATTCTTATGCTTGATCTTGAAGGTTTCACACATGGATCTCATCAAATCATTGTTAAGGTTGGAGGCATTGTTGGTGATGATTGATTCCGGCACCCTAAACTAGGGGTGGCAAGTGGGCCGGGCCCGGTCCTATGTGGGCTTCGCGGGCCCGGTCCTAAGTGGGCCGGTCCTATGCGGTCCGGTCCTAAACGGTCCCGGGCTTCGCGGGCTTATTGCTGGAACCGGCTCGGGACCGGGACCACGAACTAACGGTCCCGGGTTAAGTGGGCCGGTCCCGGGCCCAAACAGGCCTAAACGGGCTCAACAGAAACTTTGTATTTTTAAATTTTTTTTTTATAGAAGTTAGAGAAAAAAAATAGTAATAAAGATATATAAGCTATATTTGATTTATATACACATCTTAAAATATATATATACTATATTATATATACATAGTATACATCTTAAAATATACTATATATACATCTTAAGATATACTATATATATATAGTATAGTATAGTAGATCTTAAGATATATATACATCTTAAGATATATAAGCTATATATATATATATATATAGTAAGATGTATATATAGTATATCTTAAGATGTATACTATCGAATATGACTTATAAACTATGTATATATATTATAGTATATATATAGTATATTATAGTATATATATACATCTTAAGATATATATATATATATATATATATATATATATAGTTATATACACACTATACTATATATACATAGTATATTCGATATACTATACTATATATACATATATATATAAGCTTATATATATATATATATACTATACTATACTATATATACATCTTAAGATATATAAGCTATATTCGATTTATATACTATATATACATCTTAAGATATATATATATATATATATATATACACACACACACACACACACACACATTCTGCATGTTATATACAAAAATTATACAAATTTTATACACTTTTTCGACTGCCAGATGTAAATAGTTTCACACACTATACTATATATACATCTTATATATACACACACTATACTATATATACATAGTATATAAGTCATATTCGATAGTATACATCTTAAGATATATATAATATATATAGTAAGATGTATATATATTATAGTATAGTATAGTATATACTATATATACAACTTAAGATATATAAGCTATATTCGATATATTCGATATACATATATATATATAAATCTTAAGATATACTATATATACATGTATATCTACTATATATATATATCTAGTATATCTAGTATACTATGTATATATAGTATATCTTAAGATGTATATATAGTATAGTATAGTATATATAGTATATCTTAAGATGTATATATATCTTAAGATGTATATATAGTATAGTATATATAGTATATCTTAAGATGTATATATAGTATAGTATATATAGTATATCTTAAGATGTATATATAGTATAGTATATATAGTATATCTTAAGATGTATATATAGTATATCGAATATAGTTTATATATCTTATGAGATGTATATATAGTATAGACTATAGTATAGTATAAATATAAGCTTATATGTATACTATACTATACTATAATATATATACATCTTACTATATATAAGCTATATTCGATTTATATACTATATATACATCTTAAGATATACTATATATACATGTATAAATCATGGCAATAGTTGGAATACCATAAAGAGCATTCATATATTCATGGTTTAATTGATCACCGGGTGCAATATTATGGAAAAATTAACTCTCGGTAAATTGTAATAAACTATTATCGATATCAAGAATAGGATGTGTAGGACGGGTAACATGTTTGGGTCGGGGAGCCGGGGGAAGTGGAGGAGGAACATATTGGCCACTAGATTCACCACTCTTCGATTTTTCCTTATTTTTACTAAACATATTTTTTAAAGAATAAGCCATCTTAATTAATCAAGCAAAGTAAATAAAACAAACAAAATTATAATATTAAAACTTAAGAGTTGGAACGAGTTTACCGAATTGACGAACAACTTGTTGGAAATTGATTATCGTTGAAGACTTCAATTCACCAACTTCACAATTGTTTCACAAAATATAACAATAAAGTAAGCAATAGTAGCAATTATAGAAGTAAATTAGAGAGAGATTGTGATAGATTGATGATTTTGTAAGAAACAATAAAATAATGATGGGGTATTTATAGTTGAAAATAGGAAAAAAGTGTAATTATAAAAAGTTTGGGATTAAAACAAAGTTGAGGGGTTAAATGTCTATTTCATAAATAGCCAACGGCTATTTTTGACAGCCTAACGTTTTTTTTTTAAAAAAAAAATTAAAAAAAAATAGCCGTTGGGCCCGCTAGGCCCGCTAAGGGACCGGGCCGGTCCCGGTCCGGTCCCGGGCCCTGGCGGGCCAAACGGTCACGGGCTTAACGGGCCCAAATCATAGGATCGGCCCACGAGATCGGACCAGGCCCGCTAAAACCGGACCAAATGGTCCTGGCCCGTTTAGCCGTTTGGCCCGCGGTCCCGGGCCTGGACCGGCCCACTTGCCAGCCTTACCCTAAATCGACAAACAATACGGTCCCTAACGAAATCTGCGACGACCTTCTTAGTTACAGCCTTGTAAGATGCGGTGTTAACCCATTTTGTGAAATAGTCTATGACCACTAGAATGAACCTGTGCCCATTTGAAGCGGCGGGTTCGATTGGACCGATGACATCCATCCCCCAAGTGGAGAAAGGCCAAGGTACACTTGTTGCATTGAGTTCATTGGGTGGAACTCGTATCATATATGCATGTACTTGGCATTGATGACACTTTTGGACATACCTGATGCAGTCTGTTTCCATAGTCATCCAAAAATATCCAGCTCTTAAAATCTTCTTAGCTAAGACAAAACCATTCATGTGCGGTCCGCAAGTTCCGGCATGTATCTTTTCGAGCAATTTGGATGCTTCCGTGGAGTCGACACACCGTAATAATCCCAAATCTAGAGTGCTTCTGTATAGAATTCCTCCACTTTGGAAGAAGTGGTTGGATAATCTTCGGAGTGTGCGTTTCTGAGTATGATTTGCATGCTCCGGGTACTCTCCTTTTGCCAAATACTTTTTGATGTTGTGAAACCATGGATTTCTGTCCATTTCCTCTTCAACATGAGCATAATAAGCTGGCTGATTATGAATCCCTACTGGAATAGGATCGATGAAATTCTTGTCTGGGTGTTGTATCATGGAAGATAAAGTGGCCAATGCATCTGTGAACTCATTCTGGATTCTCGGAACATATTTGAACTCTATTTTTGTGAATCACTTCATCAACTCTTGTACACAGTACATATATGGTAATATCTTAGTGTTCTTCGTGGCCCATTCTCCTAGAACCTGATGTACCAGAAGGTCTGAATCTCCAATTACTAGCAATTCCTGAACGTTCATGTCGATGGCTGACTTGAGTCGTAAGATGCAGGCCTCGTATTCTGCCATGTTGTTAGTACATGGAAACTTGAGTTTTGCAGATACTGGATAGTGTTGACCCATTTCTGACACTAAGACTGCTCCAATACCCACTCCTTTGAAATTCGCAGCCCCATCGAAGAACATTCTCCAACCATCATAGGCTTCAGTGATATCTTCTCCTATGAATGATACCTCTTCATTGGGAAAATACGTTTTCAGTGGTTCATACTCTCCGTCTACTGGATTTTCTGCCAGATGATCCGCCAATGCTTGCTCTTTGACCGCCTTCTGAGTTATATAGATGATGTCGAACTCACTCAGTAGTATCTGCCATTTTGCTAACATTCACGTAGGCATGGGTTTCTGGAAGATGTATTTTAGCGGATCCATCCTTGATATGAGATATGTGGTGTAGGCACAAAATTAGTGCCTCAACTTTTAAGCTATCCATGTCAAAGCGCAGCAGGTGGACTCCAGCAAAGAGTACCGTGCTTCATAAGGTGTGCATTTCTTACTCAGATAGTATATTGCCTGCTCCTTTCTTTCCGTTTCATCATGTTGTACCAAGACACAGCCAAAAGCCCCATCTAGTACAGATAAATAGAGTAGCAGAGGTCTCCCAGGTTCCGGTGGGACCAGAACATGTGGTTTGGATAAATAATCCTTGATCTTGTCAAAGGCTTTCTGGCACTCTTTAGTCCAACTTGTTGCAGCGTCTTTCTTCAACATTTTGAAAATCGGTTCACAGATCACAATTGATTATGCTATGAAACAGCTGATGTAATTGAGACGCTCTAAGAAACTCATCACGTCTTTCTTGTTCTTCGGAGATGGCAAATCTTGGATAGCCTTGACCTTTGATGGGTCTAGCTCAATTCCTCAGTGGCTGACGATGAACCCTAGCAGTTTTCCAGCAGGGACTCCGAAGGCACACTTTGCGGGGTTCAGTTTCAGGTTGTACCTTTGAAGTCGATCAAAAAATTTTCTCAAATCCACTGTGTGATCTGTACCCTTTTTAGATTTGATGATGACATCGTCCACGTACACCTCTATCTTCTTGTGTATCATGTCATGGAAAATGGTTGTCATGGCCCTCATATAAGTGGCTCCAGCATTCTTTAGGCTAAACGACATCATTTTGTAAGAATATACTCCCCATGGTGTAATAAAGGCTGTCGTTTCGGCATCTTCTTCATCCATCCAGATCTGATGATATCCCGCGAAGCAGTCCACAAAGGATTGAAGTTCATGCTTGGCACATTTGTCAGTCAGTATATGTATATTGGGCAATGGGAAATCATCTTTGGGACTTGCTCTGTTTAAATCCCGATAGTCGACACACACTCTGACCTTCCTATCTTTCTTTGGAACCAACATAATGTTAGCCAACCAGGTCGGATATTCAACTACTCCGAGAACCTTGGCTTTGATTTGTTTGGTGACTTCCTCTTTTATTTTCAAACTCATATCTGGCTTGAATTTTCTGAGCTTTTGTTTCACTGGTGGACACATGGGATCGGTGGGTAACTTATGAGCCACTATGGATGTGCTCAGACCAGTCATATAATCATAAGACCATACAAAGATGTCTTCATACTCCTTCAGGAACTGGATGTACTCTTCCTTCTCTGACGGTGATAGGTGAATGCTTACACGCATTTCCTTGACTGTTTCGGAGTCTCCCAAATTAACTGTTTTAGTCTCATCCAAATTGGACTTAGGCTTGTTTTCAAAATTTTCCACTTCTCTGATAATTTCCTCGAGTATTACATCCTCTTCCAGATCCTCTGAATCACTATCCTTATGTTGCGTTGTCTCATTACATGTCATAGTCGTAAGTTCATCGGGATATGTAATAATAATGCTGTAGAGAAAAATGTAAAGAATAATAATAAATACTAAAAATAACAATGCATTAGATAAATCTTGAAAACGTCAAACAAGTACGGCTCGATGACTCGAGCAATTATTTCAAACAAAATATGCTTAAAACAAAATACTGAAAATGTCTTAGATGCTCATAAAATTGCTTTCAAAATAACTGATGTTAATTGCCAGGCTACCTCCAGTTCTTGAGAATAGCTCCCTTCTCCACGGTTTGAATAATAAGGTCTTCCTTCCCTTCCTCCACCTTAACTAGCGCACTGCAATTCATGTCTTTATCATCCAGAAACAAATTCCTTATGCCAGTTGAAACTTCATCTTCTTCGGACCCCCACATCATGTAAGCTTGATTAAATGAGTGGTGCAAATGTGGTACTGGTTGTTCTAGAGGGTAATAAGGACCACGCCATGGTGGCGACTAATTCTGACACTCTTGCCAGGTGTATTCATACCCAAGCCCAAAGGTTGTGCCATGATAACATAGAAATGACTCCTCTCTTATAGGAAATAGGAGGTTTCGCTAAGCTGCCATGGGATAGCCCGGGGTTATTAGTGCCAGAGAATCGCACCCCTCGCGGTTTTCTGAAAATGCTGGGTTTCAAGAAAAATGATAAGTTGCTTTGTTTGAAGAAGTCATACATCCCATTTGAATTCCTTTACGAACGTTATGGGCATAGCAAGTCATATCACCTTCATCATGATGAACTTGCCATCACTTCCTTAGGTTGGACGCATTGCCGAGTTTTTGTGTTCATTGTCTGTTTCTTGGGATCGCTGATATTTCCGATGAAAGGAGGAAGGATCCACACTCGCTTAGCCATGGTCGCTAGGACTCTAATGGAAGGAATAGAGGGACAAACTTACACTATCATCCCCATGATCTTTGCCAAAATGTATCGTGCTTTAGATCGATGCAAGCAGGGGTATGGACACTTCGAGGGCTATAATCTGTTGCTGCAGGTTTGGTTATTAGAACATTTCTAGAGAGGTGAATATCGCCAAGAGCTTCTGCGATGACCATTGAATGACTACATAGCTTACCATCATCCAAAGAGAATGACATTTATCCCAGATAGGTTTGCGCAACCTGGAAGTGCTGTGAGATGGGTGCGTTTCTTCAGCAATCTGACTGATGAAAAGGTACATTGGATGTTTGAATGGTTCCCTAGCAGTGAGTTCATGAGATCAAAAGAAACTACTCATCTAGTGTTGATCGGGTTAAGAGGGATCTATCCTTATGCTCTTATAAGGGTAATGAGGCAAGCGGGAAGAAAACAGGTTATACCTCGGGTTTCCAACATGGTCCAATACGACCATCTACTCCATCTGTACAGCCCCCGAATTATTCGAGAGAGACTAATCAAGCTCACTCGCCGGGCCAAAAAGGCCCCTTTATTGAGTATCGACGACGATCAAGACCGAGGTTGGCAGGGGCACTTTGGTTGGGTGAAAACCGAAGATTTGATCCCGCCTGAATTCCTGCCATTTCCCGAGAAGTGGAATTCATCTCGTAAGTGTAGCCTTTTCTTAAGTGTCAAGTTCCCTTTTTTTCCTTTCTCACCATCAGTATTTGTGGTCGTACAGCTGTTGCTCGGGTTCCCAATGTGGTCCCCCGGCTCAAGGAGTGGATCGAAGGCATCTGCCAGCAGATGTCATATTTCGAGCGGTCATGGTGCAAGCTTTCGAAGGGCTGATGGGAGGCCGGTTCTCATGATAAGGTTCTCTTCTAAATAGTTAATACTATGCCCCAAGCTCACATAACACTGACCTTTCCTCTTTCCTTTGCAGGTTTTCCTAAGACCACCGAACTTAGGCCACTGGAAGGGGATGATGATGTGTCTTTGTCCGTAGATCCCTCCGTCACGGGGCAGCCCCGGGTTGCTACGGAGGAGAAGAAGAGAAAAAGGAAATCCTCGGGCCTAGAGGGGGCCGAGGTGAAGATAAAAAATAGGGTAGCCACTCGGACTCGCAAGCCCAAGAAGAATACCGAGTCCCCGATACCTGACTCTGACTTGCTCTACCGGCTTAGGGATGAGCCTGAAAAAGATGACATATTTGTCGCTCATGGATCGACCCCGGCCGGGGAGCGGGTGGCAACCGAGGAAAAGAGCCATGAATTCGATCTTCCTCCAACTTGGGAGGACGAGATGGAGACGAGGGCTGAGATCTCCTGAGAAGCTGCTTCCGTTTCGAAGGAGGTGACCAGCGTAATAGATATCATCGAAACTCCCTCCTACACCTAGTCTATGCTCGAAGAGGCCCAAGCGAGCAAAGAAAAATCTAGCGAAGGAGCACAAGGTGCAGAAGACCCTCTCCACTCCTTCTTTGATGGCAAGGATATGTCAACATTGGAAGATTTCTCTAGGCTGGGCTACATGGAGATACCGAAGAAGGATGTGCCTTCGGGAGCAGCGGGCCGAGCACGAGCCCAAGATTGGTGAAACAGTTCCCTGCACTGAGTGCAGACCCCTAGCGCAAGAAGACGGTTGTTCTCACGGTCCAGGAGGATGCTCGGGTCCTATCCGCTTCGGTAGGCATAGCTATCTACCTCTGATGTCTGGTAACCGAAGAATACTGGACAAAGATGAATGAGGTGCGCACGTCTAGTCTTTTCAACAAGGCACATCAGGCATTGAATCGGGCTTCTTTTAATATTTATTATTTAGTTCCCTTTCTTTATAAGCTTCAGTGCTTCATCACGAGAGCTTCCTCAGGTACAGCTTGGAAACCAGCCAGCTCTAGTTCGAGCTCAAAGAGCAGGTATGCAAAACGGATATGTATAGGCTTCTGAGTGAGCAACAGGACGAGGCCCTTAAGAACCTAACCGATTCTCCGGGTTGAGCTGGAAAAAACTCGAAAGGAAGCCTCGACCCTGAAATGGGATCATGTCGACCTGATCGAAAAGGTAAAGGTATTTGAAGATAAGAACGAGCATCTAGTCGTGATGACTAATAATACAACTTCGCAGGTTCAACAGAAGATGGTTCTGATCGACCAGCTGCGGGTCAAGATGGACGAGGTCAAGAACCAGATCGAAGTGTGGAAGGGCAAGATGGACCGATTGGCCTTGGAGAAGGAGGTTGCAGAGTTGGAGCTGGCATCGGTGGAGAACCAACTCCGGGTGGCAAAAGATAAACTGATAAGTGGTCTCAGCTTAATGATGGTCTTCGAGCATAGTTGAGCTTGGTTGTCGCAGAGCGGGATGCCCTCGGTAGGGAAAATAAAGTACTGAAGTCCAGGTTGGACATAACCTCTGATGATGATAAAGAGATGGTGGCTCAATACAAGGCCGATGTGGAGGCAGCCGAAATCCGCCTAGAATACATGAGGCGGTTGTCCCGAAGGGAGACCCTCAAAGAGATCCATGCGCAAGGCTTTGACTTATCGGACGAGATCGAGGAAGCGAAGAGGCTCTAGGCCGAGGCGAAGGAGCTCTACGAGCCTGAAGATTCCAAATGCTCTGACGGATCCGAGGGCTCCGATGATTCCAGGGGTGAAGACTAGGCATAGATGCCTCAACATTTTTTCAGATTTTGTTTTCCCTTATGTACATTTTTTTGTTTTCAGGCCGTTATGTCGAGCCTTTGTAAATATATTTTGGGATAAATATATGAATTTTCCCTTTCTGGCAATATCATGTTTTTACTTTTCCAGCATCTTTTTATGATTTCTGTTCATGACATGTTTTTGATGCCTTAGAATAGGACAAAATGTAGTTATAAGTCGTCCATTTTTTGGGGGCCTGAATGGAGCCGACCTCGATACAACTTTGATTGTGGGGTGGCTATAGCCTTTTGTTTTTGCGAACCACCTAATAGGTTTGGTGTTTTCGGGATTTGGTAGCCCGGTTTATCCGAACTTTTTTCGGACGATAGTCCCCGAATAGGGATAGCCCTTGGGTTCGATAGTCCCCGAGTAGTGGTAGCCCATAGGCTATTAGGATACGAGTTTTAAGAGGCAAGAAGATTCATAATAGTAGGGCATAACGTTCTTTCATTTCAATGTGTAAAGTACATGATTAAAAGCATGTAAAAGCTTGTATCATGACTAAAGTGGACTACGTGGGCACAGTTCTCATGACCGTTTAGCCCTTACAATGAATCCTAACCACCGAGCCTTAGCTACTCTAGTTCAACGTTTTCTTCTTTCCTTGCTAAATATTTCTTTGCTAAAAACCTTATCCCGAGGGTAATGGCCCCCAGTATTCGAGGTCGAGCTTGAGAGGGCCCGAATACTATTGATGCGCCCTTTGACTCCGGTTTGGGACCGGCCTTCGAATCTAAGTTAGCACATTTTATTGTTGCCTCATTAAAAACCTTTCTAAAAAACTCTTTTTGGGACAAAACCGGTTCAAGAGAAAAAGAGTGCAACGCGTGCTTTTAGACCTAATTGCCATATTCATCCTTGTCCGTTGCCTACAAGTGTTAGTCTAATTTATGATATTAATAAAGAGTAATCGAGATCGTACCTTAGCAGTAGTACCACTTTAAGTGTGTCACGTTCCAGTTGTTCGGTAGTTGCACATTGTTTCCTACTTCGAGTTTTTATGAGCTTTTGCCGGTAATTTCGACGACTCGATATGGTCCTTCCCAAATCGGTCCCAGCTTTCCCTTGTTCGGATTTCGGGTGTGTAATGTTACTTTTCTCAACACCAAGTCCTGGATCTTGAAGTGTTATAGGTTGGCTCTTCCGTTGTAGTATCTTTCTATCCGTTGTTTCTGGGCGGCCAACCGGACTAGGGCGGCCTCACGCCTTTCATCCAATAGTTCCAGGCTCGTGATCATGGCCTCGCCATTCGACTCTTCAGTCGTATATAGGAACCTGAGGCTTGGTTCACCCACTTTGATTGGTATTAAGGCTTCGGCATCATAGACCAATGAAAATGGGGTGGCCCCGGTACTAGACTTCGAGGTCACACGGTATGCCCACAAGACTTCAGGCAAAATTTCCTTCCATTTCCCTTTGGCGTCGGTCAACCTCTTTTTCAGGTTTTGGAGTATGGTCTTGTTCGTAGATTCTGCCTACCTATTTCCATTCGGGTGGTAAGGTATTGATAATATTTTCTTAATCTTGTGTTCTTCGAAGAACTTATTTACCTTACTGCCGATGGATTGTTTCCCATTGTCGCAAACGATTTCGGACGGTATGCCAAATTAGCATATTATATGGTCTCAGATAAAGTCAATAACTTCTTTTTCCAGGACTTTCTCGAACGCTTGAGCTTCAACCCATTTGGAAAAATAATCGGTCATGAATAGTATGAATTGAGCCTTACCGGGTGCCCACGGCAAGGGACCGATGATGTCCATTCCCCATTTCATAAATGACCATCGGGACAAGATCGAATAGAGTAGCTCTCCCGGTTGATGGATCATCGGTGCGTGTCTCTGGAAGCCATCGCATTTTCGTCCAATGTCCTTTGCATCCTTCTCCATTTTGGTCCAGTAATAGCCGGTCCTGATTAATTTTCGAACCAAAGATTCCTCCCCTGAATGGTTACCGCAAGTGCCTTCGTGAACTTCTCTCAAGGCATATTTGGTATCTCCCGGCCCCAAGCATATGGCTAGCGGGCCGTCGAATGTTCTTCTGAACAAAATCCCTTCAGCCAAGCTAAATCTGGTTGCCTTTGTACGTAGAGCTCTCGATTCTTTAGGGTCCGAGGGCAATTTTCCAGTCTTCAATTAATCTATGTACTTGTTCCTCCAATCCCAAGTTAAACTTGTTGAGTTCACTTCGACGTGGCATTCTTATATCACCGATTTCATGAGTTGTACTACTATTCCCGAGCTGAACTTATCAGCATCGATCGATGACCCTAAATTGGTTAGAGCAACGGCCTCACTGTTCTGATCTCGGGGCACGTGCCACAGGGTCCATTCCCTGAATTGATGCGGTGTTACCTGTTATTTGTCCAAGTACCTCAGCATTTGTTCTTCTTTTACTTCGAACGTTCCATTGACTTGATTTACTACGAGGAAGGAGTCTCACTTGGCTTCAATCACCTTGGACCCAAGGCTTTTAGCCAATTCGAGACCTGCAATCATGGCCTCACACTAGGCCTCATTGTTAGTCAATTTCACAGTTCTAATAGATTTCCTAATTACACTCCCCATAGGTGGTTTTAACACGATGCCGAGTCCGGACCCCTTTGCGTTCGAGGCACCATCCGTAAAAAGGGTCCAGATTCCCGATGAAGTTCCCGAGGTTAATAATAATTTCCTTTCTACTTCGGATATTATGGCCGGAGTAAAGTCACCCACGAAGTCTTCCAAAATTTGTGATTTGATAGTGGTTCGGAGTCGATACTCTATATCATACCCGCTGATTTCGACGGACCATTTGGCTAACCAACCCGAGAGCTCAGGTTTGTGCATGATGTTCCTCAATGGGTAAGATGTTATGACACATATGGGGTAACATTAAAAGTACAGTTTTAATTTTTGGGAGGCACTTAGCAAAGTGAGCGCCAATTTTTCCAGGTGAGGTTACCTTGTTTCGGCCTCGCCTAGAGTTCTACTGATATAGTAAATAGAAAATTGCATACCTTCCTCTTCCCGGACTAAGACTCCACTTACCGCCAACTCGGATACCGCCAGGTAAAGGTATAACTACTCATCCGCCTTCGGAGTGTGGAGCAAGGGCGGACTTGATAGGTATCGTTTGAGATCTTCTAAAGCTTGTTGGCATTCCGGGGTCTAGGAAAAACTATTCTTCTTCTTCAACAGTGAGATAAACTGACGGCTTTTGTCCGAGGATCTCGATATGAACCGGCCCAGGGCGGCTATACCCTCGGTTAGCCTCTAAACAGTCTTGATGTTGTTCACCACAGTGATGTCTTCTATGGCTTTGATTTTGTCGGGATTGATCTCGATCCCTCGATTGGATACCATGAACCCGAGAAATTTTCCCGATTCGACCCCGAATGTGCACTTCTCCGTGTTCAGCTTCATATTGTATTTTTTCAATATGTCAAAGTTTCTTGCAAATGTTCCAAATGGTCATCTGCTCGCAGGGACTTGACTAACATGTCATCAATATAAAGCTCAATTGATTTTCCTATCTATTCTTCGAACATCCAGTTTACTAGACGTTGATATGTGGCATGGGAATTTTTCAACCCGAATGGAATTACCTTATAACAATAGGTGCCAAATTTAGTGATAAAAGAAGTCTTTTCCTGATTGCTTGGGGCTATCCGAATCTGGTTGTACCCAGAATAGGCATCGAGAAAGTTGAGTATCTTGTGCCCATCCTTCACGTCGATCATTCGATCGATGTTAGGCAAAGGAAAAGAGTCCTTAGAGTATGTTTTGTTCAAATCTTTATAATCTACACACACTCTTAGCTTATTTTCCTTTTTAGGCACTACCACTACATTAGCTAACCAGTCCGGGTATTTAACTTCCCGAATGGAACCTATTTTAAGGAGTTTAGATACCTCATCTTTGATGAACGCATACTTGATCTCGGACAGAGGTCTTCTCTTCTGTTTAACCGTGTGGAACTTTGGGTCCAAACTCAGCTTATGAGTGGTTACCTCCGGTGGGATCCCTGTCATGTCAAGATGGGACCAAGCGAAACAAGCTACGTTAGCTTTAAGAAAATTAATGCGATTTTTCCTAAGCTGAGGGGCTAACCCTGTGCCCAAGTATACCTTTCGATTTGGAAGGTGCTCGACCAATATGACATACTCCAACTCTTCGACCGTCGATTTGGTAGTGTCGGTATCATCATGAGCTATGAATGATCTCGGAACTCCGTAATCATCCTCCTCATCAACTCCCCGTTCCTCCGATCTATCAGGGATCGAGATCGGTAGTTGCTATTGAACCTCAGCCTTTCTGGTCAGCTCCGTGCTCCTTGATGTTGAAACGGCTGGTACTGGGAGTACTTTATCGACTGCGAACATCTCCTTTGCAGCTGGTTGTTCTCCGTATACCGTCTTGATTCCTCCTGGTGTAGGGAACTTCAATGTCTGGTGCAAGGTCGAAGGTACCGCCCTCATGTTGTGAACCCATGGTCTTCTGAATAGAGCGTTATATCTCATATCCCCTTCAATTACATAGAACTTTGTTTCCTGGATGGTCCCAATGGTGTTCACTGGTAGGGGTATCTCCCATTTACTGGTTTCGCATGCCATGTTAAATCCGTTCAACACCCGGATTGCAGACATTATTTGGTCTTGTAACCCTAACTGCTCTACGACCCTTGATCTAATAATGTTTGACGAGCTACATGGATCAATAAACAGACATTTAAATCGAGCTTTATTGACAAGTACGGATATTAGCAGTGCATCATTATGACGTTGCATGATGCCCTCGGTATCCTCATTGTTGAACGAAATGGTTCCCTCCGGGATATAATCTCGGGTTCATTTTTGCCTCGTGATAGATACTTTAGTGCATTTTATAATCTGCTCTTGAGGGACATCGAACCCTCCAATGATCATGTTGATGATATGTTGAGGTTCCTCTTGTGCGGTCTATTTGCTGGCACCCCGATTTCTGAAGTGTTTCTTGGCTCGATCACTCAGGAATTCTCGTAGGTGCCCATTATTAAATAACCGGGTAACTTTTTCTATCAATTGTCAGCAATCCTCGGTTGTGTGGCCATGAGTGCCATGATACTTACATATCAAGTTAGGATCTATCTGGGTAGTATCGTACTGCAATGGTCGAGGCCACTTGGTATCCTTGATGCGCCCGATGGCCGATACAATACTGGCAGCATCGATGTTGAAGTTATATTCTGACAATCTTGGCATCTCCCTGCCCCTGGGTGGCCTGTCGAAATCATTTTTCTCATCAGTCCTCGGTTATTGAGCCCTCGATCGCTTCTCCTTTCGTTCTTTGTAGGGTGATGCCCTGATCGGTTTCCCCTTTGATCTCTGTTGTATGGTTAATACCGGTCTCGGATCGATTTTGGTTCATGATTGATAACTCTCTTAGACTTGTCATCGGTTCTAACGGGATAAACGGATCCAGAAGGTGCTCCGAATTAGTCATCCTCGACTCTAATTTTCGATTTGTATCTATTATGGATGTCAACCTAAGTTACCGCCGGATACTCCACCAAATTTTGTTTTAGCTGCTGCAAAGCCAAGGAGCTTCGAGGGTTAAGTCCTTGAGTGAATGCCTGAACGACCCAATCATCGGCAACCGGAGGTAGGTCCATTCGTTCCATCTGAAACCTCGACACAAATTCTCTGAGCATCTCGTTATCTCTTTGTTTAACTTTGAAAAGGTCTGATTTCCTGATCTCGACCTTGATGGCCCCGGCGTGAGCCTTCACAAAGGCATCTGCAAGAATAGAAAATGGATTAATAGAATTTGGGGGTAAGTTGTGATACCATATCATTGCTCCTTTTGATAGACTTTCCCCAAACTTTTTTAGCAACACCGACTCGATTTCGTCATCTCCCCCTTGATGGCACAGGTATAGGAGGTTACATGCTCATTTAGATCTGTGGTACGGTGCAGCGCTTGGAGGGAATGTCTTTTGGATAAAATTCTTGGAATCCGGTCCTTTTTATATCGAGTGCACTCCCGGTATTTGATCGACCTTGGAGTTATATGTCTCCACCTTTTTGTCGTTGGCCTCGATTTTCTTCTCACCTGATTTCACCTGCTTTGTCAATGCTTCAAGCATTTTCAGTATTTCGAGATTGGCCCCGGGCTCTACTTCACCCAACCTTTTTGCGGCTTGATCGTTTCCTCGGGTGTTCTCCCGGGACCGTTCGGGCTCGACCCTACCAGGAGGGTGGCCTTGATTATGTAACTGTGCTATCGCCGCCTATTGAACCTGTAACATTTCGAAGATTAGCCACATGCTTATCCCATCATCCTCGCCTTTGGGAGTTTCTCGAACTGTTGGTTGAGGGCCTCCACGAACGCTGTTTTTGGGGTCAGTTGGCAGGTGTGTGTTGATAGCGACCTGTAAATTAGCGTCGATTAGATCAGCAACTGGGACTCTATTGGGATCAGCGGGGGGGCACCTCATTGCTAGGCACCAGGTTGTTGTTTTCGCCATGATGACCAAACTCAGTCTCAACGTCCAAGTGAGCGGACTGAGAATTCGATATTATTAAGCTGACCTGAAATTGAAACCTTAAAGAACAAGCGTAAAATAGGGTGTGTTATGAAAATTTATATCTAATCACCACTATTATCCTTAGCCGGACGCCAAACTGTTTACCCTTAAAATGGATAACAATTAAATTTATACGCGATTTTAAAGATACGTGGATTGATTCAACACAAATAATCGAGAACGTTAAATAAATGAGTTAAAAGTACTATGAATAATCAAACCAGTCGTGACGTTATGGTCTAGCTTGAACCTGGATTAATTGGGAAGTAGTTTCTACCCTCGGTTGAGTCTTGGGCATGAAGCCAATCAAGAACAAAGAACACAAATAAGGTAGAAAGCTGAGAAATAACTTTGTATTGCCTTGGAATGCGTGTTACAATGTGTCTATTGAATAAAAAACTTTTCCTTTATATAGTAAGAGAGTTTTACTTCTAGTACAATTCTAAAAAAGGTAAAAATCCTCTTTGTACGCCAATTATTGATACACTACCGACATCAGGCGAAATCCGTGCTGTGATATCCGATTGGGCGCGGATATCACGGCCCTCTGTTAGTCGTGTGAAACCGTTTGTAATGCTTTTCGAGGTCTCGAAACTCGTTCCGGGTTCGAAGGGTGTTGTACTGTCAGGCCCGGCGGTGAGTGCCCTATTTTCAGCCTCAATTCAAAGAGTTCTCGGATTCGATCTCTATCTCATATATTTATACTTTCTATTGCGTTTGTCTTACCGAAAACTCGGGGTGTATACTGACTCCAAGTTTTACCCGTATACACAGTTACTGGAACAAAATTAAAGGTATTTAAATTTGATTGATCAGTGGCAAGAGCCAAATTAGTGGCTTGGCTACCGTTTAATAGCTCAGCGGTTCAAAGTCATCTGGATTCCCTTGATCAGTTACTTAGACAAAATTAAAGCCATTTGAATTTAATTGTTCAGTTGCAGGAACCAAATTAACGCCTTGACCACGTTTAGCAACCTCATTGGCTCATCCAGTGGCGGACGCATATGGTGGAAAGCGGGTTCAACTGAACCCACTTCGCTAAAAAATAATACTGTGCATATGTATAAATTACGAATAAAACTGTATAAATTTTGTATAAATATTTTATTTGAACCCACTTGATAATTACTACTTTACGACTAAAGTTATATACTTCTAAGATTGAACCCGCTTACACAAAATTCTGAGTCCACCACTGGGCTCATCCATGCATCCATCCATTGATTCCGAACAGTTTAGCAATCTCCCAACAGTTTCCTACTATAACTCTCATTGCCATTGATTCTGCAAGAGAGAGCACCGATAAAAACAATTCTGCAAGCGAGAGCACCGATAAAAACAACAACCATTATTAATCATGAACTCATATTTTTACTGAAAATGTTTCAATAAAGAAAGTTATTGGGTTAGGATATGAATTAAATAAATATAGTACATTGAAACGACTAGAGTTGCATTTACTAAATATGCGTGCATTCTAGTATATATTCATCTATTCGAGCCAAGAAATTGTGACGCAATACAAGGTGAAACAAAGTATTTCTAGAATATAATAAATCAATAGTGAAAATATTTACCTATTCTCTTCAACTCTGACAGAAGAAGGGGAGGTGAAGAAATCAAATATGTCACTAGCTTATCGAGCAGTGAACCAAGCTTAATTAGTGTCCATCTGATTTCTTTATTGATTATGATGTACTACATGCAAATCAAAGGAGTTTAAATCTCTATCTATGGATTCGACTAATTAATGCCTTCATCTAGATCCAATTTGGTTGATCAGGTACAGGACTAAAACTGGTACCAACTAAATTTTGATTCGATTGATCGGAAACAGGAGTAAAACTACTATCAACTGGGATCATATTCCACCCATCAGTTACAGGATAGTCGGTGCCAAGTGGATGCTGAAAGCGCCAGACTGGTTGTTGATAGAGTCCGGAACCAAAGTGTTGTCTATTTGGACTCAAACCACAAAAATAGGTGAAAAAAATAATTGATAACCATTTTATATATAACGCATTTCTACCTTAACGACACGTTTGTCCGTTAAGGCCCATGCGCTATATTTGAATTTTAAATTGGCGGGCAAAATATATATATATATATATATATATATATATATATATAAAATATATATATAGCGCATATGTAGGATGCGCTTCACCAAAAGTTGAAAAGACATATAGGTATAGCGCATCTAATATATGCGCTATACCTATATAAAATATCGGGCTCGTCTCCTTCTCCGACCAGATAGAGGCAGAAGGTGAAAAAACGCTTTGAATTTTAAATTGGCGGGCAAAATATATATATACATATGTAGGATGCGCTCCACCAAAAGTTGAAAAGACATATAGGTATAGCGCATCTAATATATGCACTATACCGATATAAAATATCGGGCTCGTCTCCTTCTCCGACCAGACTGAGGCAAAAGGTGAAAAATCGCTTTGAATTTTAAATTGGCGGGCAAAATATATATATAGCGCATATGTAGGATGCGCTTCACCAAAAGTTGAAAAGACATATAGGTATAGCGCATCTAATATATGCGCTATACCTATATAAAATATCGGGCTCGTCTCCTTCTCCGACCAGACAAAGACAGAAGGTGAAAAAATGCCCCCCTCCCCCCTCCCCTTATTTTTTAACCAAAAAACTATATTGGAGCCCACCCGTCCCCCAAAAATTGTGTCTTCTCCGTATTTTAGCAAGCTAACACCGGATCCAAGGCGTTGTCGTATAGTGGATCTCGTCTATTGCTCGTCTATCTGGATTAGTTTATTTATGTACTAAAAAATTAGTAAAAATATATATTGTTAATTTATGAATAATCATTGTTATATGTGATTTTATTGTTGTCCGTATATTAATATGTGACTTTATTATTGTTTAGTGTCCTTTAGTGTTATGTTGTGCCCTTAATTGTTATGTAGTGCCCTTTAACGTAGTAAAACATATAATAAATTTTAGCTTATGGTAGTTGACTTTGTTTATGGCCATTTAGAATAGTGTTACTTTAGTGCTCTTTAAAATTTCGTTGTGTAGAATAAAAATTATGTGCTCTCCTTAACAAACTCGAATAGAGTACTCAATTATGGATTTAATGTATTAGTAGTTAATTATCGAATATTAGATATGAATCATAAAATAATCAGTTGATGCTACAAAAGAGAAGCTGCCGGGAAAGTTGGGCGAAATATGACAGTTAACAAACAAATCGTTACGAATGAAATAAATTCAATATTATTTACTATTAAGTGTGTAGTATTTTTTATATGAATAATTATTGAATATATCTTGATTAATTATGAAATTTTAATATTTAATTATTTTATAATTCAAAAATAACTTTTAAAAAATGATAGTTCAAACAAAACCATATAGAAATTTAGTAAAAGAATGTAGGAAATTAACATATGAAATATTAATATAGAAACTTTATCCACCTAAGTATTTGTTATATGAATAATTACTAAAATATTTTTTTAGTTATTGAAATTAATTATTTAATTCTCTGTTAACCCCAAAAATATTTGAAAAAGGATGATAGTCACACAAAAACCCTCTCGAATTTTAGTCAAAAAATCTAAGAAAATAACATATAAAACAACAATATAGAAAATTTGTCAAACTAAGTATTTTTTATATGAATACTTATTAATTATATCATGTATAGTTTTGAAAATTAATTATTTAATTCTATTATACCCAAAAGTAGTTGAAAAAGATGATAGTTCAAACAAAACCCTGGCAAATTTTAGTCAAAAAATGTAAGAAACTAACATATAAATTAATAATATAGAAAATGTATCAACCTAAGTAATAATATAGAAAATATTTCAATTAAATATTAATATAAAAGATATTATAATATATTTAAAGATGTTAAATAATTAAACAGAAAAATATTTTAATTAATATTGTTCAATTTACAGACATCGTCATGGAGCTTCCCCATGTGCATTCCGGACCTGCATCTCAAGAGCTACTGTTGCTACAGGGCAACCATAAGTCTTCATACATCTGGGATGGGCCATGTGTCTGTCCCAAGCATTCCGCCCCAGACGTATAGACGATATTTGGAATTTCATCAGGGACTACCCACTACATCCCCATATAGTTAGACACCTTCAGGGGACGGGTTTTTACAGGATCATAGAGATCGGCCCGTTGCAGTTCGACTGAGCGTTGATCACGGCTATGATAGAACGGTGGCGATCGAATATGCACACACTTCATCTACCCATCGGCAAGGCTACCATCACGCTAGAAGACGTGGAGGTTATTTTTGGGCTTCCTGTTGATGGTTACCTATAGCTTACCCGCATGCTCTTAGAGACTATACGGGAGAGGATTACCTTCATATGTTGAAGCGGCTCACCTGTTTCCAGCCTGCAGAGCTGTGATGACCCAAAATGTCATCTTTAAATTTAATAATTAATTCTATATTTTAAGACCTCGAAAAGTACTATTTATCATTGCTCGACTTGCATACGCAGTCCGTAAAACTTTTCGGAAAGTTTTCAGGTGAAAAATAAATTAAAATGTGAATTAGAGCTTTAAAACTCAACTGAGTTGACTTTGGTCAACATTTTGAGCAAACGGACTCGGATCAGTATTTTGATAATTTTGGTAGGTCCGTATCGTGATTTGGGACTTAGGCGTATGCCCGGAATCAAATTCCGAGGTCCTTAGCCCGAGATATGGAATTTTGATAAAAAATTAAAAGTTTAAGTTCAAATAGTGATCGGATGTCAAATTATGTGCAAACGATCCCGGAATAGAATTTTGATGATTCCAACAGCTCCGTATGGTGATTTTGGACTTAGGAGCGTGATCGGAATTTTATTTAGAAGCCCATAGTAGAATTAGGCTTGAAATGCCGAAAGTTGAATTTTTGGGAAGTTTGACCGAGGGGTTGACTTTTTGATATCAGGGTTGAAATCCGATTCTGAAAATTTTCATAACTCAGTTATGTCATTTATGACTTGTGTGCAAAATTTGAAGTCATTCCGAATTGGTTTGATGTGTTTCGACTCAAGATATAGAATTTGAAAGTTCAAAGTTCATTGATTTTGATTTGAGGTGCGATTCGTCGTTTTGATGTTGTTTGATGTAGTTTAAAGGCTCGACTAAGTTCGTATGGCATTTTGGGACATGTTGGAATAATTGGTTAAGGTCCCGAGGGTCTCGGGTGGATTTCGGAAGGTAAACGGAATGGATTTCGGACAAAGAGTGCTCGAAATATCTGTTGCAGAAATTTCGTGCGTGGAGCCATATGTGGAAGCTTATATCTCGTAATTCATAAGGAATCGAAAAATGTGCAAAACATAAAAGTTGTAGTCGTATGATTATAGGTTCCAGAAAGTTAAACTATGCATTATTTGGATATTTGTACAGAAAGTTATGATGGATTGAATAAAGGCTGGTAGAGCAGTTTCGCCAGAAATTTTGATGCATGCAGCCGACTTTGGGAGCTTATATCTCGCAATGCATAAGGAATCAAAATAATTGTAAAACATGAAAGTTGTAGTCAGTGGATTCTAGTTTCCAGAAAGTTAAACCATTTATCATATGGACATTTGTACATAAAGTTATGATCAATTGAAGTAAAGCTGGTAGAGCTATTTCTGGTGGACTTTTAGTGACGAAAAATAGACTTTTAGTGACGGATTGGCAGAAACTTAAGGACCAAAAATGCTCATTTCATTCATTTCGTTTTGAATTTTTGGAGCACGGTTCTTGGGCGATTTTCACGGGAAAATATTGGGGTAAGTGTTCCTTATCCTATATTGATTATATTTCATGATTCCATACTCATTTAAATCACGAATCCATGAATTTATGGAAGAAAAATCAAGATTTTTGCAAAATCTTCCAAAAACGAAAATTTAAGATTTGGAGGTCGAGTTGTTATCGGATTTTGGTAAAATTGGTATGGGTGGACTCGTAATTGAATGGGTTGTCAGATTTTATAAGTTTTGCCGGATTCCGAGATGTGGGCCCCACGGGCAAATTTTAAGCTAATTTCGGATTTTAATGAAAATGCAATATTTTCTTATGAAACTGATTACTATAATTTTGTTGACTGTATCGAATTAATTATGACTAGATACGAGTCGATCGGAGTCAGAAAATCGAGGAAAAAGTATAATACTTGGTTAAATTGGAGCAAGTCGAGGTAAGTGACTTGTCTAACCTTGTGTGGGGAAAAATTCCCCTAGGATTGGTATTGATGTGATTATTGAAATGTATTGAAAGTCATGTGCACGAGGTGAAGAGTGTGTACACGGACTAAATTGTGAAAGATTATATTTTTAAATTGTGTAGATCACTGTTGCGCATTTATTAAATTATTTTATCTTGTTATATTCTTCATCATTGATCTGAGATATATACTTCAAATTTGTTTGATCTTTTCTTACTAATTGTTTTACCTGTTTAGTTGAAACTTGGTTTCTTTTATTCTGTGCATTATTTGAAGGTTGATTTTCTTTAAATTAAATATTATTAATATGAAGTATTTGACATTTTTAAACTTGATATTGAAGCAACGTAGTAAAGATTTTGAAATATTATTTTCCTAAATTATTTACTCCTGAATATTTTTATACTCATTGTGAGGGAGCCGTGAGCTCTTTATTGTGGAAGAATATTATTGTTGAATTATTTTGGCAAGTTAAATTATTTGAGCACTTGAGGTGCAAATTGTGATATATTGTGATATTGATACGCATGCGGTGGTATAAGGTCTGGGTGTTGAAATGCATGCGGTGAGATAAGGGTGGCTTGATACGCGTGGCCAGTAGGGGAACTACTAGAAGTCATGCGGTGTGATAAGGGTGGCTAAAACGTGGGATGCTATTTCGGGAAAAATATTTTCTTTAAATAAATTGTGAAGGCTCCCGCGGTGATATAAGGAAATGAGATATTGTGAATTTATTTATGATTTGGGACTACGAGGCGGTACCTCGGGGGTGCCCTTGTTGATATTGATTTATGGCCGTAGTTACCTTTGATTATTATAGTGATTTTCTTAAAGTTGAAAAGAATTCTGTTTTGTTTCAACGAGGTATTTATTTGCCATTATTTGATGTAATTAAATGTGACATACTACTTGATTCATTCTCATTGTCATTTTATCTTATAATATTATTTAAACATTTTACCATGCCATTATTTATTCTCCAGCAGGGCCTGACCTGACCTCGTCACTACTCTACCGAGGTTAGGCTTGGCACTTACTGGGTACCGCTGTGGTGTACTCATACTACGCTTCTGCACATCTTTTTGTGCAAATTCAGGTACATCTTATCAGACCACGCATCAGTAAATTAGCTATACGAGGAGACTTCAAGGTATATCTGCCAGCGTCCGCAGACTCCGGAGTCCCCTTCTATCTTACTATGTTGTCTTCCTTATTTGCTTTAGACTCTGATGTATAGAGACATAAAGAATAAATTCTTAGAAGCTTGTGACTTATTTCTACCGGGTTTTGGGAGTTAAAATTATTTGAATTGTAGTTTATTTATTTAAGATATTTATTATTATTCCGCATTGATAGGCTTACCTAGTCTTAGAGACTAGGTGCCATCACGACATCCTACGGAGGGAATTTGGGGTCGTGACATAGATCATTTTAAAGAGCTAGTTGATTATAGCTGACGCCTGTTCGGCAGCATCTGGTGGCGATGGACGCAGAGATTAGTGATGATTCACCGCCAGAGGATATCGACCAGCACACGAGGTTGTTGTTGTTGATGATGTTTGGTGGTATATTATTCCCGAACACTTCGAGAAACCTAGTCAGCTTGTAGTTTCTACATCATCTGGAGTGGCTAGATGATTTATCTGGTTACAGCTGGGGTGCAGTTGTTCTGGCTTACCTGTATAGGCAGATTTTGCCGATTTTTTACCGTTGCTACAGGTGAGAACATAGTCAATTCTTTTCATGATTATAAAATACATAGTAAAAAATGCATTAAATTTTACATCCACAATCTATATTAGTTGTGGGCCTAGGAAAAGTTCCTGCAGTTCCAGCCACCTCTACCACCGATAGCTCCAGATGCACCACCTCCACCATTTCTCCCGCTAGCTTGGAGGTGGGTTGATAGGCGAGGCCACGCCCGCGAGGTCGCGGCTCGACATTATCTCCCCTATTACAGGGATTTGTTGGATTTACTAGAAGGCCCTCAGGTACATATATACTTAAGTTTACATGGCCTTGCTTGATATGTGTTGCGTTTACTCATGATTCTTGTGTTAATAAATAGTTCGTATAAGGGCCAGACAGCGACACGCTTATAGATGGATTGCCAAATTATTGCTCCCACGGTCGATCTATGTGGAGCTCTTCCGTCCCACTGATATGTCTCGATATAGTCGAGCATCATGCCACCGAGCGAGTCCTTCGTCAGTTTGGTCGACACCAGCTTGTACATATGTCGTCCACTTGGCACATGACACATTACCAGCGGGATTATCGCTGCAGGGTCGACCAGACATACTTGACCTGGCTATAGTCACATATTGAGGATTGGGACTAGAGGTATGGCCTGATTCCGCCATACCCTCCACC
Source organism: Nicotiana tabacum (assembly GCF_000715075.1). Classification (NCBI taxonomy): domain Eukaryota; kingdom Viridiplantae; phylum Streptophyta; class Magnoliopsida; order Solanales; family Solanaceae; genus Nicotiana; species Nicotiana tabacum. Next base: position 147,398,327 of record NC_134098.1, on the reverse strand, counting down.
TGACTGTATGGAGGGTGAGCATGAGTGCATGGGTTGGTATCGCAGCATTACCCAGCTTCTCGTCGGAAATCCCATTCATCGCACTGGTGGTCGGTACATTCTATACGCCGGGAGGCATGAGGCACTGATATGTTATTTGTTATACTTACTTATAATGTTACATTAGCCTTCTGTAATTAATTTTTTATATGTTATGCAGGCTATTAGCTTACACCAGTTCTACCAGTTGGGACTGGAGATGCTACAGCATACAGGCGAGGAAGTGGCAGTTGTACACGGGCTTGGCAGTCGGGTTACTGATCTTGCTGCCTCTACATTGAAACGTGCCAGAGAGGATGCATGCTTAGGATACTAGGCTTCTTATGTGCCGCCCGAGGAGTACCATCATGGGCCACAAGTGGCCCCTGAATGTGGTAGACGTGGCAGGCATGGCAGAGAGGAAGGGGTGGCCCATGTGGTCGTGGTTGTCACGTCCCAAACCGATGGGCCGCAATGGGCACCCGGTGCCTTACTTAACCGAGTACCAACGTAACGTATATTTCGTATCATACTATCATAGGTAAATGAACCAGAAAGGCTGTCATGAGATGACTAAAATAAAGCATGAGGGAATACTCAATATAGGGTGACCCAACTTGATATACCGACTTATACATATGACGTACGGGCCTATAAGGCCGGCATGATCCTTAATATACTCAAAACATAGGCCGACAAGGCCATAGAAGTATCTGTATACATGACATCTGTCTACAAGCCTCTAAGAGTACATAAATATCATAAAGGTTCAGACAGGGCCCCGCCATACCAATCAATACATATCCTAATAATACTGATCAAATAAGCAACTCCGGAGCAAATGGAGCGCACCAACACCTTCTGCTGAGCTGATAGCCTACTTGGAGCACTCTCAACTTGTCTATCGGGACCTGCGGGCATGAAACGCAGCGTCACCAGGCAAAAGGGATGTTAGTACAAATAATGTACCGAGTATGTAAGGAATGAAAATCACTAAATAATAGACATGAGAGAAACATGTAAGTATGAATAGCTCTGTGAATCATTTCATATTTATAATGTCATGCATATGCGTATAAATGTCGTACCATGCATAGGTATATGCGTACATAATATCATCAAGCCTCTAAGGGCATCCCATCATATAATCTCGGCCACTGTGGGCAAATCATCAACGTATACTAGCTGATTAGGTGGTGGTACGTATATAGCGCCGTAACCTTTTTCCATATCACATATACATATAATATATGCATATATAACGCTATCTGGTCATGGGTCAATGTACATGTATAAATGAATGAAATGCATAAGAAATACGTTTGTAAGATCTTTCGGTATATCATAAAATCAATATGCCTTCGATTAATATCACGAAATAAAATTTATCAAGTTACGTATTTTCTGAGACCCATGAACATATGATAAAACAATAGGACACATGTGGAATCAAGAACATAGGCACCTCTAGTATTTATATGAATAGAGTCATTTTATGAAAGGTGTGCATTTGCTCGTTTCGTTTGTATCGTATGAATTATGACAAAAAAAAAAAGAAGGGATAGCCTTAACATACCTGAGCCGATTCTCTTGACAAATCCCTCTAACACACGTCAATTGCGACAAATCACGTAACGACGGATCGAAGTAGGGAAAGATCCGTATGATGTTCTTGAGAAAGATTATATCGGGCTCCCTTAGAATTGCAAATCCCGTTACTATTACGTCGTATAACTTCGCATGATTTCCTTTGCTGAAGATCGTTACTTGGTAGATATAAAACATCTCCGTTTTTTGTGAATTTGACCACAATCTTTATGACTTTTCTTGCTGAAGCTCATCCGTTACTTAGAAGATGTAAGTATCTTCATTTTGTGAATTAGAGAAGTTTTAAAGTCTTGGTGGTGTGGGCCCCACTTTGATAAGGATTACTTGGCCAAAGAATGTCCAAATTATGCCACCTAATCTCAAAACCCAAAGAGTCATGGTTTGGTTTTAGCAAGTAGATCCCTTGCTGCCACATTGGGGTGATGCCCCTCCCCCCACCCACCCACCCCCACCCCCCTTAATCTTATCCACCAATCTTAATTACATGTTAATCTCTCACTAAAAATTAATAATTACCAAATTATCCACATAATTAAGAATTATCTCAAATTACTTATAATATTACTCACTTTTAATACACTTTATAAATCTTGCTATCATGGTCATGTGGTACATTGTGTGACACTAGTTCATAAATATGGGGTATTGTAGCTTGGACCATATTTTATCTCAAAATGTCAAACTTCGACGAAATTTATTTTCTTCGATTTGCCTACCCTCTCACCTTCATGAATTTACTCATCACTTGTTTGAAATAGCATAATGCTTATAATCTCAAAATAATTTCATTCCCGAACTTATGTTGATGAACTTACGACGAAACTTTAACATATGAAAATGCGGGATGTAATATCTCATTTTCGAGCTTCTATCAATTTACTTATGGCGTACTTTCACGCACGAAAATATGGCGTGTAACATCATCCCTCCCCCCCCCTTTTGAACATTCGTCCTCGAATGTTGACTGATGCACTTATCATTTTCATAACTTATGTCTTCCGAATACTTTAGTATTCTCCTTACCATCTAGGCAATTGTTCTGTGAATAATTCCAAAGGCCAGGGCATTCCCTCCTTTAGGCCTCTTTCTCACACCATGACTTGTGATCTGCTACCAAACTCCATGTTACTCTCGTTGCTTATCCTATGTGTATAAATCTAAGTCCTTTAATGTTTCTTCATCACAGTTCATCTTAAGAATGATGTCCTATTCTCATCTCATACTTTGTAACTTTTATTCATCCATTGTTGATTCACCTCAGTGTTGATCTGCAATCTATTACTGATAACTTGGCCTTTTATGTAACACTGCTGCTAGGGCTCACGTCTCCTCGGGGAACATCTGAAATGATTAGACTGATCCACCTAGGGGCGATACTATACTTCTATAACTGTATTTCATAGCATTCCAATGTGATTCATCTTATGGGGGTATTCTAATCCCATGTTGTCCATGAAATCCTCTTTTTTTTCTTTAAATCATTACTCAATCGAAGGCCCAAACGTCATCCTTTATATATCACAATTACACCCTTATTCTACTATCAGGACAGCATTCCATCTCTTCTAAATGTTACTAGCCTTAGAGTCCTTTGAGTTCATTCAGGCTATACTGAGCTTTCTATAACTTAGACAAACCATCAGCTCTTTTGTTTTCATGGGCTTAATCCCAAGGACTTATCCCTTCTCATCGCCTTCTCACTCGCCTTTCCTTATCCTTACTAATGTTTTCTTAAATCCTTGTCGGTCTACCATACTTTAGCTTGCGAGCTACACATATCTATTTATACTATTCGCAATCTTCCTTCAACTTGCTTGCACCATAGATTTCCTTGTGTCATCTTGGAACATCAAGTGAGACATCACATCGTTTCTAACTCTTCTTTACTCTCTTAATTAGATTTCTCGATACCTAGAAATCATAAGTTGGAAGACATGCCACTGACGACGCTGCTATCATTCCTGAATACTGAATCCCCGCTCTTCTAGCAGTCTATCCGAAGTATGGACTATTCAAAACCTTCTGCATTTTAGTATCTCGTACGTTGTTTACCTTTACCTTACTTACCTTAAAAATCTTGCATCGTATCTTCTATCTCTTTCATAACTCCCCTTCATAACCCCCATTCCATATAGATATGGTTCACATCCACAACTTGAAGTTTTATTATAATACTTGCACCTCTGGCGCATACACAATCCGGTGGGAGCTTCATACTGACTTCTTATGAAGCTGGTACTCTTCTAACTGGCTCTATCGTAGAGTCATTATAGAATATGGCTATTGTACTAAGAGTGATTTCGCTATGTTCTCAATCACGATTTCTATAATTTCCTGGGTCCAATAATCAGACTCCTGATTTACTTAGTTGATGTAACTCTTTAGTTTCCTCTTCCTTCTGATCAATATTTATGTAGGCTTAAGCTGTATTCCGATCTGCGGCTCATGGTATTAGTTATTACTTTAGCCTTTCATGGACGCAATGGAATATCCATGATACAATCTTCTAACAATTCAATCCTTTGTCTATGACCTGGACTCAGTTCTTTCTTTTAACTTATACCAGAGTCTTTTGTTGCTGTATGATTGTCAACATATATGTTGTATGGGTAGTACTTCAAAATCTTAAGTGCGTTCATAACGTAACTAACTCTGGATCATTGATCGAATAATTTCTTTCGTTTCTTCTCAACTTTCTTTAAATATAAGCAATTACTTTTCCTGGTCGTTTTGCCACTTGTTGCACGAATATTTGGCTTATCTTAGTTCCCACACATATTGGAATTCCATACAACCCATATGATCTTGAATATCACCTTTTGATTTTTTTCTTCTTACCGTTCATTAGCCACGATAGCTGTCACTTTCTTATGGAGTGCATACATTATTGTTGTGAGACTGTTATTACAAGACCATTTCCTCTTCAAGTTACTATGTTTAAGTTGAAGCGTTCTTCCTTATTTCCTTAACTAGTCTTTCATTGTAGTATTTAGGGAGGACCCTCTGACTCTTGTAAAGCTATGAGCTTATTACATCGTATACTCGATGAAATATTTTTTTTTGATGTCCTTTCTTGCCTATAATTATCCGTAGTTACTTACCTCCATGCCCTTGTGCTTGTAGGGTTGCTTCTGAACTGATATTTTGACTGTCTTCTTAGTGGCATTCTCTTTTATTTCCGTAATACTCATATGGTACCTTTAACTACCCCAACTCCTATCTAAATATTTCTCAAGGGTCACGATGTCATATCTGCAAGACTGAATTCCCCATGTTGGGGTTCACTCTGTTTATCTTGTACGATCTATTGATTTGTCTATAACCTCTTGTCTACCATAACTAGACTCTTCCTGAATCGACTAATAACTGCTCGTTGGTCCATTCTCATATCTGTATTCTGCGTAATCCCTTTTGGGTTATTCCCTTTGACTTAACTTACATCTCACACTGGCTCCTTATTTATCAATAACATCTCGGGTAGGAACCCTTACTTCCTTTCCTTGACATCGTTCTTGCATAATGTTCTGGAATCACAGCATATCTGTAGAATTTGAATAAGTGCATTCTTATCCCATTCTCATTCTTATCGCATTCTTCCTTTATCATTTCATAGTTACCAGAACCACTTAATTCTGACTTAATGCCACATCACTCCATTTCCCCTTTTAGGGGAGTACTAAGATTTAGCGCTACGACGATCTACCTATAGATGTTTTACCTCTTCATCTTTGGCGTCTATTAACATCATCGATGACCCTTACTCGCCTTGCGGTAATCCTTTTGTACCAAGGATAACAAATTTCCTTACTCGCGAGGGTGACACTTAGTGTAACTTGCACATACAGTCCCTTAAGCTTAACTTTTCTCACATTGCTTGCTTTAGGGAAGTGTCTTCCTGAATGACCATTCTCTCAAATTCTCATGAATCTTCTTATGTTGTCCATTCTATTATCGCCGGAACACAATCTGAAATTCTCATGATGCCGACCATTATCTAATCACTCAGACCCTAATTCATGTTTAGTTTATCTTATTCACCAATCCATACTGATTTCTATTACTCTGGGTTCTAACTTTTCCTTCTGGTAATCACGTTAGAGTCACGAAATTATTTCTCGAAATGAGAATGTGACTTTATGACCTATACTCTTTTGTTGCCTCAAGGCCTGTTACCTCTCGTATTTTCCTTGTCTATAGACTCTATAATACTGTCATTATTTTTTATCTACCGTTGCCATTCATGTATCACATCTTACTCATAATGCTTTATTAACTCTCTCCTTATTTCCCGCTAACATTTATGTCTATCACTTTATTCTGAAAATTTCAATAAGACATTCTCTTGCTTTTAGCTCCCCTTACTCCATCTACTATTCTTTGGGTTGCCTATCTTTATAAAACAAAATTGAACACTCTAGTATTCATATCTAGCTGTACTGTTCTAGAGCGCACCATCTGGGTGTCTCACAAGGAGATCTATTAGCACATTTGCAATATCCTTCGGAAATGTCAAACAATCCATTCACCACTTTGGGTTACTCTAACCCTAGCCGGATCTTGATATCCCGTCCTTCTCTTAAACTACACCTGTTAGCCCCCATAGGGCATTACTGAGATGGGTGTGGCCAATTATACATAACTCTATTACTGTTGAAGGTAACTCAAAATGCTTATATTTTTCTGCCTGGATTGTAAATACCGATGATCTTCATTAACTGGGTACTTCGTATCCTTCTCACCTTGCTCCTTTTACTTGTTGAAACTTGTATCTACCTTCTGAATCTCTCGTTGCTTTTTACCATATGGGTGGACAGATATTCATGCCTTAGGGCTCCTTTTCCAGAAGCTCACTCTTAGTACACACATGATCTGTTGGAGACCTTACATTTACTCATCATAAGCACGATGCAAAATCGAGTTCCTCTGACTCAACTCTTCCACATCCGTATTCAATCCCTTACCAACCATCTTTCTAGATGTAGGCATCCTCATATTATGAATAAGATAGAGTTTAGGAAATTAAGTTCTTACAACTGAGCTCTACCACACGATCTACAGTAAGAAGAAAGAGAAACAGTCCTAAATACCCTGTAGCCTCCTGCTTTTAAGTGTGGTGCAAAACACACCCATAAACAAGAATCTACAAGACACGGCTTGTAGACTTCCTAGGACAGAACTGCTCTGATACCACTTTTGTCACGTCCCAAACCAATGAGCCGCGATGGGCACCCGGTGCCTTACGTAATCGAGTACCAACGTAACGTATCTTCCGTATAATATTATCATAGGTAAATGAACCATAAAGGCTGTCATGAGATGACTAAAATAAAATATGAAGGAATACTCAATATAGGGTGACCCAACTTGATATACCGATATATACATATCATGTACGGGCTTATAAGGCCGGCATGATCCTTAATATACTCAAAACATAGGCCGACAAGGCCATAGAAGTATATGTATATATGACATCTGTCTACAAGCCTCTAAAGTACATAAATATCATAAAGGTCGAGACAGGGCCCCGCCAAACCAATCAACACATGTCCTAATCATACTGACCAAATAAGCAACTTCAGAGCAAATGGAGTATACCAACACCTTCCGCTGAGCTGATAGCCTACTTGGAGCACTCTCAACTTGTTTATCAGGACCTGCGAGCATGAAACGCAGCGTCCCTGGGCAAAAGGGACATCAGTACAAATAATGTACCAAGTATGTAAGGCATGACAGTAGTATATAAAAGACATGAAAGAAACATGGAGTAAAGAACTCAACCTGTAATTCTGAATAGCTCTGTGAATCATGAAAATTTATAATGTCATGCATGTGTGTATAAATGCCATACCATGCATAGGTATATGCGTACATAATATCATCAAGTCTCTGAGGGCATCCCATCATATCATCTCAGCCACTGTGGGCAAAATCATCAACATATACCAGCTAATCAGGTGGTGGTGCGTATATAACGCCGTAACATTTTTCCATATCCCATAAACATATAATATACGCATATATAACGCCATCTGGTCATGGGTCAACGTACATGTATAAATAAATGAAATGCATAAGAAATACGTTCGTAAGATCTTTCGGTATATCATAAAATTAATATGCCTTCGATTAATATCACGAAATAAGCTTTATCAACTTACGTATTTTCTGAGACCCATGAACAAATGATAAAACAATAGGACACATGGGGAATCAAGAACATAGGCACCTCTAGTATTTATATGAATAGAGTCATTTTATGAAAGGTGTGCATTTGCTCGTTTCGTTTGTATCGTATGAATTATGACAAAAAGAAAGAAGGGATAGCCTTAACATACCTGAGCCGATTCTCTTGACAAATCCCTCTAACACATGTCAATTGCGACAAATCACGTAATGGCGGATCGAAATAGGGAAAGATCCATATGATGTTCTTGAGAAAGATTATATCGGGCTCCCTTAGAATTGCAAATCCCGTTACTATTACGTCGTATAACTTCTCATGATTTCCTTTGCTGAAGATCGTTACTTGGTAGATATAAAACATCTCCGTATTTTGTGAATTTGACCACAATCTTTATGACTTTTCTTGCTGAAGCTCATCCATTACTTAGAAGATATAAGTATCTTCATTTTGTGAATTAGAGAAGTTTTAAAGTCTTGGTGGTGTGGGCCCCACTTTGATAAGGATTACTTGGCCAAAGAATGTCCAAATTATGCCACCTAATCTCAAAACCCAAAGAGTCATGGTTTGGTTTTAGCAAGTAGATCCCTTGCTGCCACATTGGGGTGATGCCCCCCCACCCACCCACCCCCACCCCCCTTAATCTTATCCACCAATCTTAATTACATGTTAATCTCTCACTAAAAATTAATAATTACCAAATTATCCACATAATTAAGAATTATCTCAAATTACTTATAATATTACTCACTTTTAATACACTTTATAAATCTTGCTATCATGGTCATGTGGTACATTGTGTGACACTAGTTCATAAATATGGGGTATTGTAGCTTGGACCATATTTTATCTCAAAATGTCAAACTTCGACGAAATTTATTTTCTTCGATTTGCCTACCCTCTCACCTTCATGAATTTACTCATCACTTGTTTGAAATAGCATAATGCTTATAATCTCAAAATAATTTCATTCCCGAACTTATGTTGATGAACTTACGACGAAACTTTAACATATGAAAATGCGGGATGTAATATCTCATTTTCGAGCTTCTATCAATTTACTTATGGCGTACTTTCACGCACGAAAATATGGCGTGTAACATCATCCCTCCCCCCCCCTTTTGAACATTCGTCCTCGAATGTTGACTGATGCACTTATCATTTTCATAACTTATGTCTTCCGAATACTTTAGTATTCTCCTTACCATCTAGGCAATTGTTCTGTGAATAATTCCAAAGGCCAGGGCATTCCCTCCTTTAGGCCTCTTTCTCACACCATGACTTGTGATCTGCTACCAAACTCCATGTTACTCTCGTTGCTTATCCTATGTGTATAAATCTAAGTCCTTTAATGTTTCTTCATCACAGTTCATCTTAAGAATGATGTCCTATTCTCATCTCATACTTTGTAACTTTTATTCATCCATTGTTGATTCACCTCAGTGTTGATCTGCAATCTATTACTGATAACTTGGCCTTTTATGTAACACTGCTGCTAGGGCTCACGTCTCCTCGGGGAACATCTGAAATGATTAGACTGATCCACCTAGGGGCGATACTATACTTCTATAACTGTATTTCATAGCATTCCAATGTGATTCATCTTATGGGGGTATTCTAATCCCATGTTGTCCATGAAATCCTCTTTTTTTTCTTTAAATCATTACTCAATCGAAGGCCCAAACGTCATCCTTTATATATCACAATTACAACCTTATTCTACTATTAGGACAACATTCCATCTCTTCTAAATGTTACTAGCCTTAGACTCCTTTGAGTTCATTCAGGCTATACTGAGCTTTCTATAACTTAGACAAACCATCAGCTCTTTTGTTTTCATGGGCTTAATCCCAAGGACTTATCCCTTCTCATCGCCTTCTCACTCGCCTTTCCTTATCCTTACTAATGTTTTCTTAAATCCTTGTCGGTCTACCATACTTTAGCTTGCCGATACGAGAGGTGCATAGTGGTCGACGACTGAGTTATGGCTCATCACCGAGGGATGCTGAGAATCTTTCACATACTTCATCTACTCCCATGCACCTCGATGTTCCGACAGAGCATTATGGCGCGACTCAGGAGCAGGTTTGTTTGTATTACTATTATTTCAATTTATTTTTACCTTATAGATTAGTTAGTAATATCTAAAGTATTTTTATTTTCTTAAAGATTTCGTGATCGCCCGTCACGGAGGCCACATTGTGCGATACTAACTTGTCGGAGATGGATGATCTTATTCAGGAGCCCGCTGAGACCATGGTATGACCATTAAAAATTTTTGCTTAACACGTACGTTAGTATTTTATATTTCATACACTAAAATATCTTATTATTTTGTAGGTTACTGTTGGCCCAACGACTACTTCTACTGAGCCTGCCAGCCTTACTGACAATCATGTTGCAGCGCATCCTCCGATAAAGACGCGACGTGACGAGGGTGATCCTTATAGTGTAGCCGAGCGGGATGAGATGCGCCTCAAGCCAGCCAATGCTTTAAAGCTTACAGGCTGTGGGACTCATTGATATGTATTCTTAGTTATATATATGACATTTAATATTTAACAGCAAAATTATTTATGTTTTACATAATTTTCTCATGTGTTTTTATTTTTCGGGTTATTTATTAGTTTAACACTAGAACACAAGAAAAAAATAAGACAGCTTAACATAAATTTAAATTAGTTACCAATTAAAGATAATATATGACACATACATCATAAAAATATCAATTAGATTTAACCCTATTGGAAACATAATTTTATTTCAAAACTTTTGCAAACTAAACCTTTACAGTCATTTAGTACAATAAAAATACCGTAACAAAACACTACGTTTATCCTTGATAATTGGGCACATTGGATGAAATACCACATGGAGTTGAATTACCACCTCTTCCCAACCCAGATGACGGACATTTACGATGATCGTGTCCTGTTTGGGAACATATGTCACATTTGCGCGCATAAACGGTATCACCATCTATTTGGTTCTGTATCCACATTCTTTTTTGCACTTACCATTGATGCACATAATCCTTGTTACACACTATTTTAAATAGTTCCGGCGGTCAATAATGCTTAGCACCCACTGGCTGCAACTGTTCACTATAGGTGTTTACGTATGCAACAACACTATATTCTTTATCAACATACCTCGTTGCCGCGAAACATATATGTTGAAAGCACTTTATGGCATGTGAGCATGGCAAGTGATAGATTGACCATTTTCCACACTAGCATAATCTTCTGGATTCATTGACGGTGTGTGAATTATTCGTGTGGTTGTCATGCAGACCAATGCGAACTTCAAAAATATTTTGCTCGATGCAATACTTCAAAAATGTATGCCACCGTGCTCATTTCCTATATTTCTCAAATCGTTTCATTGGCTGTGGCATAAATTCAATACCCATTTTCATCAATGACGATGCACCTCTAGTTCTTTAAACAAACCTCTCCGCCATCTGTTTGAATGACATCCACACCATGGCAGGGACAGGCAATCCACGTGCAGAATTCAACAACCCGTTAAAAGACTCTGACACATTTGTAGTCAAACTTCTCTATCTTCTGCCACCATCCTTGTGCAAAGTCCACTTATCAAACTCATGTCGCATCAACCAACGATAGGCTTCTAGGTCTTCCTGCCTAATCAATCTCATTCGCCTCCAGAATTTACACTCTTGGTGATCTGTTGCAGCCATCCACATTAAATCATATAAGTCCTTGTTCGGATGAGCCCTTTGGAAGGCCTTCAAGTACCTAACATAGTAACGGTGATAGGAATACGGTTCCTTCCATGCACGCAAATTCTGTACAGAATTTAAAATACCGTTATGTCGATAAGATATTAGACAAATACCCGAACGTTGTCTGACAACGTGCTCCTTCAAGCGGTTCAAAAATAATGTCCACGTCTCTTGGCTTTCATTGGCACAAATAGAAAATGCGAGGGTAAATATGCTTCCATTAGCGTCTACTGCAACGGCGATCAACAACTTAATATCATACTTTCCATAGACATGAGTGTCATCTATGGATATTATCGGCTGACAATGCACAAAACTATCAATGGTTGGTTTAAATGCCCAGAACTCATATCTAAATATGAATTCTTATATTCTCGAATTCCGCTCAAGCTTACATTCAACAATAGTCCCGAGTTAAAGTGTTGGAATGCAACCATGTATCTGGGTAGAGCGGCAAATGACTTATCCCAATTACCATAAATAATCTCAAACGTACGATTACGCCCGAGAAATGCCTTTCTTTTGATAATAGTACATCCATATACCTGGTGGACAGATGTTATACACTCTTTAATCTTGTACCATATGGACGATTCAATGTGTGTAATCAAAACAAGAGAAATCAAGTCAACATTCAAGTTAAAATGATTCCCACTGAATGTGTCTATTTCACAAGTGTGGGTGCTAATGTATTTCCCCACAATCCACATATTTGTTTTCAACTTTCTCACACGCAGCATCCATGTATAACCTTGAAATCATCTACAACAAATAACCTTGTATACTTCTGGAGATGACTCATGAGCCACGATCTCACAATACTTTTTTATGGTGTACATTCGCACTGCTATTCTTAGGCTCACTTTATCAGCAAAAAGCATATTCTTTTACAGCACCGTTGGTCTAGATTCATCCCACATTGCAGTCTGAATGTCGTCAAGATCCCTTGTGAGGGCATCCACATCCAGTATACTGGACAACTGATCAAGGTAGGGAATCTTCCTTGAATGAAACATCACATGGGACTTGTACACTCTTGGTCTAACGAGAGGTGGAGGCTACATATATGGAGCATGGTCATTGGTGGCATCATGCTCCCTCGTCAAATCAGGTTCATCATTTTCGTCCTCATCATCTTCACCCTCGTCAGGGAAGGGTGTGTCATCTCCAGACTCATCAGTATTATTGTCATAATCACTATCATCTTCCTGACTCTGCGCATCTGCCAGATCCCGATTAAATATATCGTCTTCGCGCAATTGAGTAAGGACAGGACCTTTAAGTTGTTCATTTTTACTTCACAACCAATAAAATAATGAGTTTCTCAAATTCATCCAAACATTACATATAAACTTTATCACTTAACTTACAAATTATAATCTGTTGATATCCCATGATGCACATTATCATGTTACTGATGACTTCCGGACGGACCACTATAATCCAACACACCAAAACTAGGCATATTCCAACCGTCCGTTGGTTCATAACTTGTAAAATTCATATCTGGGTGGTACCCCCTTTGGAATATATGAGTTTTAATACAAATACAATACATAAAGAAAGCATCGTAATACAAAGGAGAATTGAAATTTACCACTCGGCTTATGGATTATGTACACTTCGGGAGAAATTATATCATCGTTCCTCGTTCGCCCGTGGAGATAAGTTTAGATTTGGCCAAACTATTCAAACGGAACCTGTTCGGATAAAACTGCTCCAAAAAAACCACCTGATGATTGAAGGTTATCCCTATTTTGCGGAATCTCAATATTGCGACCGTCTTCCGCCTTGACGTATATTTTCGACATTTTTATCACAATAAGTTCTAGGTGTTCATCCGGAGTCCTCAAAAAATCTGTAAGAGTTTCATCGTCTTCGATATTAAACTTAGCATAACAAGCAACCCCTTGCGGAGTAACAGAATACGTATATCTTCTGGTTACTTTAATATTGACTGAACGTTTCCTCACACTCATTTTTTATATAACAATGATATCAATCTATCGTACTCCATTATAAGTGACAACTTAACATGACACTGAGGAGAACAACTATAGCGTACTGAGTTATTCTCCACCACAACCTCATCCCTCCCTCCCCCCCCCAATAAAATGCAACCTTAATCTTTTGATCTTCGGACATTATCACAAAATGCAAAATAAGTTAAGCAAACAAATATTTCGGAAGACCTAAAGGATCCTGAATGAATTTTTACCGAAATTCTGAAACTCCTTAAATAAGGAAAAACCAGTCCGAGGGTACAATAATTGAGGATATTGTCACACCTCCTTTTTTCCGAAGAGATAGGGGATAGGGGAGTTTTTTCAATTAAAATGACAATATTCGAAATGGGATTATTTATTTGATCAGAGTCGCCACTTGGAATAAGTTATGGTGTCCCAAGTCACCGGTTTATTTTAAATCCCAAATCGAAGAAATTTGACTCTATTTATGGTCTGCGAACACAGAAGACCGGGTAAGGAATTTTGTTAACCCGGGAGAAGGTGTGAGGCACTCCCGAGTTCCGTGGTTTTAGCTCAGTCGCTCAACTATTAATAATTGGCCTAATTATCTAATTAATACATATTTAAAACCTATTGTGCATTTTAGTTTTTTAACCGCTTTTAATTATTTATGAAATTTATTTGAACAAGGTGTGATGTCGCGCACTCGTTTGTTTTTGTACACATTGCGAATCGCGCTACGTGAAACACACCCGTGATTTATAACGTGTTGATTTTATTATTAACATTTGAAGTTATGGTCGAGTCACGTGAAACGCACACTCGAATTGGGGATTACGTATCATGATTATGCCACGGGAACCGTACCCATAATTACGATGATTTAGCGTGCCTAAAGCCTTCTACGAATTAAGAATTATTTTTCCAAAACTAGTTTTCCATGACCCTCTTTCTGATTTTTGATTAAATGACCATGACTCGACTTCGATTCGACCCAGTCATCACATAATCCATTAACAAAACTTCTCATACCATATTAGACTTAACTCACGCTTGTTTATTCCATATTTTCAAGTTCATAAGACAAACTCAACTAAAATAAGTTATATAATTTATTAAAGCAAAACAACAAAATACTAACAGAGATAGGAACCCATTTGGATCTACCTATTTGCGACATAAAGGAAGAAAAGTAATTTATAGCTATTGACATTTGATAATAACCTAAGTGAACTTGGCATTTTATCCTTCACGGAACAAACAAAGCAATATTCACAAACAAAACTAATGAAAAAAAACAACAATAAAAAAAACTGATTAGATATCAAGTAGTATGCTAATGGAAACAGGATTGAAGTCCAAATGAATAAGGGACACTCTACCCATGTACCTAAGCAGTAAGAGCTACGGAGAACAACTATTTGACAAGTTGATTTTTTCCATTTATATTTTACTTGAATTTTTTAATAACCAGATAGGATGCACTCTTCCAGCTTGAAACAATTTGAAAGCCATTTTTATCCAGAAAACCTCCAGCAACAGATAATGCGAAGTTGCGAACAGAAGACAATCAAACAAAATTTTTAAAAAATAGAAGGAATTACTATATGTGCATGGAAATGTGCATTTTCAAATAATTCTATTGTTTATAACAATCAGTGGCCAATGTAACTTCCATTAATAAACCATTATACAACACATGAATGTTCCCAACTACTAACCTCCTTGACCGGGCTTCATGCATCTGTCTTAAAACAAATAGAGAGCTGAGCGACATTATCCCGGAGGGACACTAAGGCTGGAGCACAGCTACGAATTCGGCAAAAACAACAGCAGCAAACCGCACTTCTTAAGCTTGTTCGCACTTGAATTTCCAGAAAAAGTAGAGCATGCGAGTAGAATTTTAAGCTAGCTTTCAATTTTATTTTTTTTATTTGATTTTTAGATCTCAGAGTTTTGCAGAGAATTTTCAGATGCAGAATTCCTAGCTATCTCTGTATTTGTGAAGCGTAAGTGAGAGAATGAGAACTTTGTGAGCTGGGTACTTCTATCTTGAGATCCTTTTGGGAATCGGAGACAGCGATTAGGGTTAGTCAAAAGGGGGGGGGGGATCGATCGTTCTCTCTAGGGTTTTTTGGGGAGGTGAGATTTTAAAGAAGGGGGATCCGGACCGGGATCGGGTATGGGAGTGAGCTGGCGAGTTTGGGGTGTGAGCCTGTTTAGAGATGGGCTACTAGACTCAATCCGATTTTAAACTCAATACAGCCTCTTTTTCCCTTCTTTCTTTCTTTTCCTTGATTTTTTTAAATCCCACACAAATTAAATAAAATTCCAAATTAAATCCTAACTTAATCTAATTTATAAAATTAATCTTACTTATTTATTTTTCTTAACACTAATTCATTTAGCTAACCAATGCATGTAGAGTTACTAATGTATTTTTTGGTATTGTAGTATTTTACAAATGCAATGGACTATGCAATTAAAATCTAAAAAATGTAAGAATTAAAAATATTTTTGTATTTTCTTTAGGATTTAAAATGTAACTTAAAAATGCATCAAATATAAATACGTACAAAGCAAACTAAGTAAAAATATAGAAAAATAATTTAAAGCTATTTTTTGGATTTTTTAGGAGTAATTTTATATTATGGCAAAAATTAGGTGCTCACAGATATAGCGCATGCATAATGCGCGCTATATATGTAGCTCGTATTATGCATGCGCTATATCATCAATTATTTGTGGGTCAGTAAAGTTCATATGAATTATTGGTGGGTCAATAAAGTTTACATATAACGCATGTAATTCATGCGTTATATCTTAACGGACAAACGTGCCATTAAGATATAGCACATTGAAGAAATGCGTTATATATAAAATGGTTCTCGATTGGTTTTTCCACCTAATTTTGTGTTTTGACTCCAAAAAGACAAAACGGTTACGGACTCGTCGCTGATACGCTTGATCAGGTGTAGGTGTAAAATCAACGCTATATGGGTATTGATTTGATTGATCAGTTTGAGGAGAATCTATTTCAGGAAACCTCTAGGCTTCACTATTGTTTAATATCACTAACAAAATAAACCCCCAAATAATTTTCTACTATAACTCCCTTCGCCATTGATTCCGCAAACGAGAGCACCCACAAGAGCAATTATAACAATAATTAATCTTGAACTCATATTTTCACTGCAAATGTTTCAGAAAAAGGAAGTTAATGGGTTTGGGAGCTATAAATATGAATTAAATAAATAATACATTAAAAAGGCCAAACATTGGGAGCTGCATTTACCAAATCTGAAATTGCAACACGCATGCAAGTTTATATATTCATCTATCAAGTATTCAAGCCAATATTGAACCAAAAAATGTACTTCAAATCAATAAATTGTGACTTTAAAAAGTGAAAGAAACTATTTCCAGAATCTAAATTTATAAAGTACATATAATGGAAAACAAAACTACTCACTTTAATGAATCACAAATCTCATAGAAAAAAGAGGAGGTGAAAAATTACATGTATATTACCAACTACGAGCAGTGGATTAAGCTTACTGTCCAAGAGAGGGCTTTATAATTTGTTTGGAAATAAAGGAAGGGAATCAAAATTTAATTACATTGAAATTTTGTATACGGTCGAAATAAATTTCGGTCTCGGCACGTCCGATCGAGCTCGAACGATGATTTATCGGAGTAAGATCCCGAAGGTGGAACAAACTAACCTCGAACCCGGGGAGGCTGATCCGTGTCGAGTTCGATATCATTATCAAGCTCGAATCAAAATCGAACCATGATGCAGAGTAGACCTATCATGCTGATAATCCAGAGACTAACCAACATTGACCTCGAATCAATTCGAGGGCTCGAACCAAGATCACGAGTTCGAGCCGAAATCAAGCTCAAACCAAAATCGAGAGTTCTAAGCAAGATCGAGCTCGCAGACAAAAGCCGTTGCAATCCCATTAGAGAGAATCTTGGCAGAAATTATGGAAAAGCTGACTTATCATGGGTCTCCCATTGAATGTTTATTTTATTATGCTTAGAGCCAAATTCCTCCACTATAAAAGGGCTTGGTTACCATTTCTGTAGGAAAGGTTTTTTCTCACGCTTACATTGTAATAAAAGTGTTATATTCTTCTACAGTAAAAAATCGTTCTTTCAAACTCCTTAGATTGATTCTATTTGTTGAATCCTAAGATTCATTGTTCCTGATAACCTTATCTATTTTGCATTCTCCCCAATCTATATTTACATTTTTATTTATCCTTGCATTTTGTGTTAAGTTACGCCACATATCCTCGGAACTGCGTATAAATTCAACTCTATCCATTTTTCGGGTAAACAGTTTGGCGCCCACCGTGGGGCCGAGGATAACAGTGGTCATTTGATACAAATCTGAAAAAACACGCCATTGTGCTTTACACTTATTTCCGAAAACATCTTGAATTTCGGACCAGCTACGAATAACCACCAATCAAATGGCTTCACCGATCGATTACGAAGCCAGCCTTCAAGATGTAACCAACAACTTGGCACCCTGGGCCGGAAGGCCAATTAACGATAGCTTGGCACCCGAGGCTCGAATCGAAGTACCCGAAATTCGAGCCAAAATACCATTGGATGTCAATTCACAAATAGCTTTGGAGGCGAACCGGCGTTCCGAACCGGAAAGAAGCATTCATGGCGGTAAAAATCGGGGCCAGCTTACGTATGATCTTCGAGATGCTACAAGCCCAACAAGTAGCGATAGCTCAGCTATAGAGCCAAACTCGCGCACAAAGCAGGCCGGATTCCAATCCACTTCGAGAAGTCACCCCCAGAACAGAGCCCGCCATAGTAAAATCTAACGAGCAAGAATCGGGGACTACTCCCAGAATTACTAAATTGCTCGAGGAACTCACAAAACGAGTCGAAGCCAACGACAAGAGGGTGGAAACGTACAATGCCAGGGTCGATCAAATCCCGGGGGCTCCACCAATGATAAAGGGGCTTGATTCGAAAAAATTCATACAAAAGCCTTTTCCGTCGAGTGCGGCACCGAAGCCAATCCCCAAAAAATTCCGTATGCCCAAAATTCCCAAATATAACGGTACGACCGATCCTAACGAACATGTCACCTCTTACACATGTGCCATAAAAGGCAACGATTTGGAGGACGATGAGATCGAATCCGTGTTGTTGAAAAAGTTCGGGGAGACCCTCTCGAAGGGAGCGATGATCTGGTACCACAATTTACCGCCGAATTCCATCGATTCTTTTGCCATGTTAGCAGATTCGTTCGTAAAGGCACATGCTGGTGCCATAAAGGTTGCAACAAGGAAATCAGACCTCTTCAAAGTAAAGCAAAGGCAGGATGAAATACTGAGGAAATTCTTATCCCGATTTCAAATGGAACGCATGGAATTACCCCCGGTCACAGACGATTGGGCCGTACAAGCTTTTACCCAAGGGTTGAATGAGCTAAGTTCGACAGCATCACATCGGCTGAAACAAAATTTGATCGAGTATCCAGCGATAACTTGGGCAGATGTACACAACTGATATCAATCAAAAATTAGGGTCGAGGATGATCAGTTGGGAGCTCCGTACGGACCCGTTCATCAGAACAGGACAGTTATTAAAAACCAAAAGGAGATCGACAGAGAACAAAGGTCGAACAGAGACCGATATCGATCGTACGTCGTAGATCGGTGAATAACGGTTCGGCACGCAATACAGTTCGGAACAATCGAAGGATTGATCGAGGACAAAATTCTCGGGGGCTTATGAGTAAGAGCGGCTTCGATAGATATGCCGATCCTATAGAAGCACCTCGATTATTAGAATATAACTTCAGCGTTGGTGCATCCGCTCTCGTGTCAGCCATCAGACGCATCAAAGACACTAAATAGCCTCGACCAATGCAGACCGATCCTGCCCGAAGAAATCCCAATCAAACGTGCGAATATCATGGTACCCATGGCCACAGAACGGAAGATTGCAAGCAACTAAGAGAGGAAATAGCTCGCTTATTTAACAAAGGGCACCTTCGGGAATTTCTGAGTGATAGGGCGAAAAACCATTTTAAAAGCAGGGATTTCAGCAAGCAAAATGAGCAAGAAGAACCGCAGCACGTGATCCACATGATCATCGGCGGCATCGATACCCCTCAGGGACCAATGCTTAAATGCACTAAAACATCGATGGTGAGGGAAAAGCGATCTCGGACTCAAGATTACGCACCCATGGGGACTTTGTCCTTTGATGATGAAGATGCAGAGGGGGTCATCCAACCTCATAACGACGCACTGGTAATATCCGTACTCATGAATAAAACTAAAATTAAGCGTGTGTTAATCGATCCAGGTAGCTCGGCCAATATCATCCGATTGAAGTTAGTAGAGCAGCTCGACCTACATGATCAGATCGTACCCGCAACTCTCGTCCTAAACGGGTTCAATATGGCATGTGAAACCACCAAATGTGAGATAATCCTACCAATAAACGTGGTCGGAACCATCCAAGAAACAAAGTTTCACGTGATCGAAGGCGATATGAGATATAACACCCTTTTCGGAAGGCCATGCATCCACAATATGAGAGCTGTGCCTTCGACCCTACACGAGGCCCTCAAATTCCTGATATCGGGAGGTGTCAAAATAGTGTATGGAGAACAACCAGCCGCAAAGGAAATGTTAACAATCGATGAAGCTAAACCAATGTCCTCACTTTCGCCGATAAAAGGATCGGGCCCGGAAGGAGAACGGGACACCAAATAGAAATCACAGACATCGGCTTCAACCCAGCCAGACAACCAGAAAATCGAAGAAGATGATGATCAAAGGGTCCCTCAATCTTTCGTGATTCCCGATGACTTCGACGCCACCAAATCAATAATCGAGGAGCTAGAGCAAGTCATATAAATCGAGCACTGGCCCGAGTGAAAGGTATACTTGGGAACGGGGTTGAGCCCCGAACTCAAGAAGAAACTCGTTCAATTTCTTATCGATAACATCGATTGTTTTGCCTGGTCCCATTTAGATATAATAGGGATTCCGCCGGACATAACAACGCATCGGCTAAGTTTGGACCCCAGGTTCAGACCGGTGAAGCACAAGAGAAGACCCCAGTCCGAGAGAAAGCACGCATTCATAAAGGACGAGGTAACCAAGCTTCTTAAAGTAGGGTCCATTCGGGAGGTGAAATATCCTGAATGGCTAGCCAACGTAGTTGTAGTCCCTAAAAAAGGGAAAAAACTTAGAATGTGTGTAGACTATAAGGATTTGAACAAAGCATGCCCCAAAGATTCCTTTCCGCTACCCAACATCGATCGCATGATCGATGCCACGGCCGGCCACGAGATCCTCACTTTTCTCGATTCTTATTCCGGGTATAATCAAATCTAGATGAACCCGGAGGACCAGGAAAAGACTTCATTTGTCACCAAATATGGAACATATTGTTATAATGTGATGCCCTTCGGGCTGAAAAATGCAGGGGCTACTTACCAACGCCTAGTAAAGAAAATGTTCGAATAGAAAAATCAATGAAAGTTTATATTGATGACATGTTAGTTAAGTCCCTGCACGCAGAGGACCATTTGACTAATTTGCAGGAAACGTTCGAGATTTTAAAGAAATACAACATGAAGCTCAACCCTGAGAAATGTGCTTTCGGGGTCGGTTCGGGCAAGTTCCTCGGCTTCATGGTGTCACATCGGTGAATAGAGATTAACCCCGATAAAATCAAGGCCATCGAAGACATCGTCGTTGTGGACAGCGTGAAGGCCGTACAAAGGCTAACGGGTCGAATTGCAACCTTAAGCCGATTCATCTCAAGATCATCTGACCGAAGTCATAATTCTTTCTCTCTCCTCAAAAAGAAGAACGATTTTGCTTGGACCCCGGAGTGCCAACAAGCATTAGAGGAACTAAAGCGATATCTATCAGGCCCACCACTACTTCACACTCCAAAAACAGATGAAAAACTTTGTTTGTACTTGGCAGTATCGAAAGTTGCCGTAAGCGGTGTCCTAGTTCGAGAAGAGCAAGGTACGCAGTTCCCCATTTATTATACGAGTCGAACCTTAGGAGAAGCGAAAACTAGATATCCGCTCCTAGAAAAATTGGCACTTGCGCTGATAAGTGCCTCAAGAAAGTTAAGGTCGTACTTTCAATGTCATCCCATATGTGTGTTAACCACTTACCCGCTTCATAATATTTTGCACAAACCCGAGTTATCAAGCTGACTGGCCAAATGGGTCGTCGAACTCAGTGGGTACGATATCGAATATTAACCCCGCACGGCCATCAAGTCTCAAATTTTAGCAGACTTCGTGGCCGATTTCACGCCAACCCTCTTACCCGAAGTCAAAAACGAACTGTTGAAATCAGGTACATCATCGGGGGTATGGATCTTTTTTACGGACGTGGCTTTGAACGTAAAAGGGTCCGGGCTGGGCATAGTTTTGAAACCACCCATGGGTAGCACTATTAGGCAATCTATTAAAACTATCAGGTTGACTAATAACGAGGCCGAGTAAAGCCATGATTGCAGGTCTCGAGCTAGCTAGAAACATGGGAGCAGAAGTCATTGAAGCCAATTGCGACTCCTTGCTGGTGGTGAGTCAAGTAAACAAAACCTTCGAAGTTCGAGAACGTAGAATACAAAGGTATTTAGATAAACTGCTTGTCACTTTGCACCATTTCAAACAATGGACTTTACGGCATGTACCACGAGAACAGAATAATGAGGCCGATGCGCTTGCGAATTTGGGGTCGTCGGTCGAGGTAGATGATACGGGCTCGGGGAATGTTGTTCAACTTTCGAGATCAGTAATCGAAGAAGGTCACGCCGAGATAAATTCTACAAGCTTAACCTGGGATTGGAGAAACAAGTATATTGGATACTTGAAGAGCAAAAAACTCCCATCGGACCCTAAAGATTCCAGAACCCTATGGACTAAAGCTGCTCGATTCACGTTGGCTTCGAACAGAACAATGTACCGAAGAACATTCGATGGACCATTGGCAGTATGCTTGGATCCGGGGGATACCGATTACGTCCTGCGGGAAGTGCACGAGGGTACATGCGGGAATCACTCTGGAGCCGATACATTAGTTCGAAAAATAATCAGAGCAGGGTATTATTGAATCGATATGGGCAAAGATGCGAAGGAAGTTGTTCGTAAATATGACAAATGTCAAAGGTTCGCACCGATGATCCACCAGCCCAGAGAGCAACTCTACTCAGTACTATCCCCATGGCCATTCATGAAATGGGGAATCGATATCGTCGGCCCTCTGCCATCGACCCCAGGTAAAGCCAAATTCATTTTATTTATGACTGACTATTTTTCTAAATGGGTTGAAGCGCAGGCGTTCGAGAAAATAAGAGAGAAAGAAGTTATAGACTTTATTTGGGATCATATCATATGCCGATTCGGGATACCCGCCGAAATAGTATGTGACAATAGAAAACAATTCGTTGGCAGCAAAGTAACAAGATTCCTCGAAGACCACAAGATAAGAAGGATACTATCGATGCCATACCACCCCAGTGGGAATGGGCAAGCCAAATCAACAAACAAAACTGTCATTCAAAACTTAAAGAAGAGGTTGAACGACACTAAAAGGAGATGGAGAGAAATCCTTCCCGAAGTCCTTTGGGCATATCGGACAATGTCAAAATCCAGTACGGGGGCGACCCGTTTTCCTTAGTATATGGGTCTGAAGCATTGATACCAGTCGAAGTTGGTGAACCCAGTGCCAGATTTTGATTCGCGATGGAAGAATCAAATAACGAGGCTATGAATACAAGCCTCGAACTATCGGACGAAAGACGAGAAGATGCTCTTATCCAATTGGCCGCCCAAAAGCAGCAAATCGAAAGATATTATAATCGAAGAACCAAGCTCCGCCATTTTAAGCCTGAGGACTTAGTGTTAAGAAAAATTACCATCAATACCCGAAATCCGAACGAAGGAAAACTAGGACCGAATTGGGAAGGACCATATCAGGTGCTCGAGAACATAGGAAAGGGATCGTACGGGCTCGGCATTATAAACGGCAAACAGCTATCAAGCAGCTGGAATGTATCACATCTAAAACGATACTATTTCTAAGGTACAACCTTTCCATATTCGTTTATATCTCAAAACTGACCCCTGCAAAAGTTCCAACAAGGGCTAAGATGGATCTCTCGCTTGAAAGCACGTGTTGCACTCTTTTTCCCTTAGACCGGTTTTATCCCAAATGGATTTTTCGGCAAGGTTTTTAATGAGGCAACCATTGATCGTGAAGCATTTACAACAATATCCGAGGCCTCGCAAGAAAGTTATTTCACAACAGGGTTCCAATAGGAAAAATTGTAAGAGCCAAATGGTCGAAGCGAACCATTCTCACATAGATTGGCCCGAACCCAGGCGTGTAATAACGTGCGAAGAAAGTTCTCTTCTTTATCGGCATCTTATATCCAAGGAAAATTCCTCTATTTTGAGATTTATTATGCAATCAGAATTAAGATAAACTTGACGACTAAGCCTACGGGCTATTTTTATTTCGAGTTCGAGCAAACACTCACTCGACCATTACGCCTACGGGCTACACTACTTCGAGTTCGAATCATTCACTCGACTAAGCCTACGGGCTATTTTTATTTCGAGTTCGAGCAAACACTCACTCGACCATTAAGCCTACGGGCTACTTTTATTTCGAGTTCGAGCTAACACTCACTCGACCATTACGGGTTACATTGCTTCGAGTTCGAATCATTCACTCGACTAAGCCTACGGGCTACTTTTATTTCGAGTTCGAGATAACATTCACTCGACCATTACGCCTACGGGCTACACTACTTCGAGTTCGAATCATTTACTCGACTAAGCCTACGGGCTATTTTTATTTCGAGTTCGAGCAAACACTCACTCGACCATTAAGCCTACGGGCTACTTTTATTTCGAGTTCGAGCTAACACTCACTAGACCATTACGCCTACAGATTACACTACTTCGAGTTCGAATCATTCACTCGACTAAGCCTATGGGCTATTTTTATTTCGAGTTCGAGCAAACACTCACTCGACCATTATGCCTACGGGGTACATTACTTCGAGTTCAAATCATTCATTCGATTAAGCCTACGCGCTACTTTTATTTCTAGTTCGAGCAAGCACTCACTCGACCATTACGCCTACGGGCTATATTTCTTCAAGATCGAATCATTGACAACTAATAAGCCCAAGGGCTACATCGCTCCAAGTTTGAGTAAGCACTCGCTCGGTTACAGAGGCTACGAAGTCCAAAATTGATTAAGTTGTTGAAATCATTGTGAAAACATTCGTAAGGCGTGAATAAAGTCCTCATGAGACAGGAAACAAAAACAGAAGCAAGTCGGCAAAAAGAGAGATATGTCTATATACAAATTTATCTGCGTGGGTGATTACAACGTAAAAACTAAGAACTAAACTTCTCGGTCAGGAGCGGTCTCTCTTTATCAGGCTCCCCCCCATTTTCGAATCCGCTCTTGCTCCCATCGTCATCGCCATCGCCATCACCATCAGAAACCAGAGCTTCAGCATCGGCTTCGAGTTCTTTGACCCTTTTTATCTATTCAGCGAGATCGAAGCCACGAGCATGGATCTCCTCGAGAGTTTCCCTTCTGGATCGGCACTTAGCAAGTTTGGCAACCCAATGCACTCGAATATCGACGGACTCGGCTGCCTCTCTTGCCTGGACTTGGGCAGCTTTAGTATCGGCCCGATAGACGGCCACGAGTGCATCCGCATCGGTCTTTGCCTTTTCGACATCGGATTCGGCCTTGGCAAGTACAGAGGCCAACCGAGCCTCAAGCTCCTCAATTCTTCTTGCTTGAACCAGTCCTTTTTCCTTCATTTTCTGAAGTTGGGTTTCGGACGATGATAACTGGGCTTGAGCAGTCTCTTTTTCTGCAGCAAAGCGGTCTATACCTTCTTTCCACCGCAAAGACTCTGTTCTTATCACGTCGACCTCCTCACGAAGCTTCCGATCATCTCGATTTTTTGCTGCAGCTGTGAGACCGAAATGTTAGCTATCGTTCTAGTATCAAGCCCATAGGCTTTCAAAAGCATCATTACCTACTCAGACAAATCGGTCTGATCTCAATAAGCCTTGGCCAGCTCAGCTCGGAGATCTTTTATTTCCTCTTCTCTCTGCCCTAAGGAAAGTCTAAGGGAGTTCCTCTCATCAATAGCCCGTTGTAGGTTGGCCGCGTATCAATGCAGCTCATTCTGGGATCGAGAACATCATTCTCAATGAACTACCACTGCCTACAAAGAAATAAGAAGCGAAGTTAACGAAAAACGAACATAAAGATAATACCGACAAAATAATTTTAAAAGCTCACCTGATTCAAAGCCTGCCGCAATTCGTGAAAAAGATCTGATTCATCACCAGCACCGGCAACGTCCTCAATGCCGGTAAACAGGTCACGAAAGGGATCTACTTCATCGTGAGGCCTGTCTAGATCGAGGGCTCCTAGAGCTTGAGCTTCCCGAATCACCCCTGCGGAAAAAGCGGGAAAGGTAGGCGAATCCTCGATTATTGCTGCCCCAAATGAATCGCCTGGAGCGTTCTCCTCGGTTCGAAGGGGTTCGAGGGCCTCTTCGATCATTTCCCCTGCCGGTTGACTCCGATTAGATGCGGCTTCGATATCCGATAGTTCGGGGACTCTACCCGAATCTTTCTCCGGTATATCTTCAGTTCGAGGCGGAGCCTCATAGAGCATCATCGATCCAGCTGGCGATGAGGCATCGGTGGTTCTCTTAGTTCGGACCGCCAGCGCGGACTCATCGTTCTCTTCTTCTTCTTCTTCTTCATCCCTTATACACAGAATGGATTCCACGGTCAAAGGAATGACATTCTTGTTCGGCTTACGAGCCGTCCTCTTCTTCGGTTTTGGATCTTCGGGAACCGAGGCTCTTTTCCTTTTATTTTCCTTCACCGGCTTTGGGACAGAGGCCGAAATTTCCTCCTCATTGGACAAGGGCCTCAAAATCGCGTCTTTACCCAAACCTGCAAATGGAAAACCTTAATAAAATATTTTGAAAACCACCTCGTTCGGATCATCAAAGAGTCCGAGAAATGAGCTTACCGTGATTTTTGGCCTCCCACCGACCCTTTGAAAAATCACGCCATGAGCGCTCGGCGTATGTGGAGCTCGAAACAAGGGCTCGTACCCAGTTCTTGAGATCGAGAACTGCTCCGGGCATCCAGGGAACCGCTACATCACAAAAAAATAAAAAAAAATAAAAGAGGAGTGTCGATGAGAGAATAAATGAATGAACAAAATAGAAGTAACAGCAAGATCACACTTACGTTTCATATTCCACTCTTCGGGAAAGGGCATCTTTTCAGTCGGAATCAGGTCCGAAGTCCTTACTCGAATGAACCTGCCCATCCAACCCCGGTCCATGTCATCGTCAATACTCGAGAACAGAGCTTTGGTAGCCCGACGCTGGAGTTTTATTAACCTTCTTCGAAAAAGTCGAGGACGGTACAATCGGATAAAATGATCGAAGGTGAACGGTATCCCCTCGATTTTGCTCATAAAATATCGGATCAGGATAACGATCCGCCCCAAAGAAGGATGGATCTGGCCTAGGGTTACCTGGTATTGTTGACAGAAGTCAATAATAACGGAATCGAGGAGACCCAAAGTGAAAGGGTAAGTATACACATTCAAAAACCTTTCACGTAAGAAGTGATATCTTCGTCAGGGGTAGGAATTATTATTTCTTTTTTACCCCAATTGCAATCCTTCTTTAGCTAATCGAGGTGCTTCTCGGTTATCGAACACATGTACCTCAATACCGGCTCACACCGGCCAGGGACCGATGAACCTTTATCGACCTTAAAATCTGAAGAAAGGACACATGCCCCGTGAACACACTCTTCAGGCCGTGGTTCTGTCGGTGTCTCATCGGCGGCACACTGTGAAGATGAAGCCTTCTCTTTCTGAGGAATGGTTTGCGATGTTTTCGCCATTTTCGAATTCAAAGGTGAGGAATAGAAGAAAGTGACAAAGATTTGGTAAAATTGAAGAGGGGTTTTTGCGGAAAGAAATCACAGATTTACTGGTAAGTTGGAGAGTACGAAGAAGAACTTGGGAAATTTGGAAGATAGAAGATGTAAAAGTGGTAAAAGATAAAAGAAAGGGTTATTTATAGGTTCAAGCGATGGCGGTTCAGTATCAGCAGTGGCCGACCACCGCCTGACATGCATTAAATGCCTTGAAAAACTAAACCGACGAGACAGCTACCAGATGTGTCATGGTCGAACCCGATGGAAACGACAGGATATAATCCGATCGAGCTGTTAAAAAAATCATATCATTTCTCGCCACATTCTTTCTAAGAAACGAGGGGACTATCTGTATACGGTCGAAATAGATTTCGGTCTTGGCACGTCCGATCGAGCTCGAACGATGATTTATCGGAGTAAGATCCCGAAGGTGGAACAAACTAACCTCGAACCGGGGAGGCCGATCTGTATCGAGTTCGATATCATTATCAAGCTCGAATCAAAATCGAACCATGATGCAGAGTAGACCTATCATGTTGATAATCCAGAGACCAACCAACATTGACCTCGAATCAATTCAAGGGCTCGAACCAGGATCGGGCTCGAACCAAAATCACGAGTTTGAGCCGAAATCAAGCTCAAACCAAAATTGAGGGTTCTAAGCAAGATCGAGCTCGCAGACAAAAGTCATTGCAATCCCACTAGAGAGAATCTTGGCAGAAATTATGAAAAAACTGACTTATCATGGGTCTCCCACTGAATGTTTATTTTATTATGCTTAGAGCCAAATCTCTCCACTATAAAAGGGCTTGGTTACCATTTCTGTAAGAAAGGTTTTTTCTCAGGCTTACATTGTAATAAAAGTGCTATATTCTTCTACAGTAAAAAATCGTTCTTCAGACTCCTCAGATTGATTCTATTTGTTGAATCCTAAGATTTATTATTCCTGATAACCTTGTCTATTTTGCATTCTCCCCAATCTATATTTACATTTTTATTTATCCTTGCATTTTGTGTTAAGTTATGCCACATATTCTTGGAACTGCGTATAAATTCAACTCTATCCATTTTTCGGGTAAACACATTTAAGACTATCAACTACATTAATTAGCATTTAGTGGTTAAATTTAAAATGAAAACTTGATGTCAAGGCAAGGAAATTAACATTCAGAGACGAAAAGTAATGCATTAAATAAAATCTGGACTTGGCAAGTTGCAGCCAAAATTTGTTAAATTTGAAATGTTTAAATTACATCTATTTAAATCAGAAGCCGACCCAGAATTTAAACGTCACGGGGGCACCATTATCTTTAACGTAAATATGAAAATAATATTAGCTGCAATAAAGTTTGGCGTGCAACTCTTTGAAAACATAGTGATTACGAGTTTGTGGCCGAAAGAATGTTCAAAAACATAAAAAACTTAAACAAAATCATGACTAATAAAAGTCTGTAAGCAGTCCAAAAAGCCTCAATCGAAGTCCCAGAGTCAACGAATACTTGCTAATTTGCCAAAGTAAACGTTGAAGGAGAAGATTTTAGTTGTCGTTATTTTTTCTAAATGAAATAATAATAAAAAATGATTAGAGATAAAGATTATTGACTAATGAAACTAGTTAATGAAATATTTTATCCCCCTTTCCTACCGTCTTTAATCATTATTTTTGTGTCTCTTTATTAACTTTTCAAAGTCTAGAAAGATGTATCTCCAATAGAGTTTTGAGTAGTTTGTGTAGAAAATACAAATAACTAATCGTGAAGAGAAGTTGAGTTTTGGAGCTTAAATGGAGAGATTTTAAAAGAAAAAATTAAACTAAGTGACTTCTATGTACTAGTACTAAATTAATGTTTGAATTAAAAAATAAATAAACCAAGTTGATTACTAAATATGGAGTACTAAACTGTCGTTCAATTAAAAAAGGAAAAAAAGAGAGAAACGTGGAAGGGAGAAGGGTTTTAGTTGTCGTTATTTTTTCTAAATGAAATAATAATAAAAATTGGTTAGAGATAAAGATTATTGACTAATCAAACTAGTTAATGAAATATTTTATCCTCCTTCCCTACTGTCTTTAATTATTATTTTTATGTCTCTTTATTAACTTTTCAAAGTCTAGAAAGATGTATCTCCAATAGAGTTTTTGAGTATTTTGTGTAGAATATACAAAGAACTAATTGTGAAGAGAAGTTGAGTTTTGGTGCTTAGATGGAGAGATTTTAAAAGAAAAAAATTAAACAAAGTGACTTCTATGTACTAGTATTAAATTAATGTTTGAATTAAAAAATAAATAAACCAAGTTGATTATTAAATATGGAGACTGTCGTTCAATTAAAAAAAGAAAAAAAGAAAGAAATGGTGAACAAATGCACTCGTTCAATTAAAAAAGGGAAAAAAGAAGAAGAAATGGTGAACAAATGCTGGTATTGGGTCTGACAGTGAGGGAATGAATCCAAACAGCCTGCAAAACCGGTGCAACCAAGGGGTATTTTATTCTTTTAGGGGCACAATTAAATTATTATAGAGGTCCTCTA
Source organism: Nicotiana tabacum (assembly GCF_000715075.1). Classification (NCBI taxonomy): domain Eukaryota; kingdom Viridiplantae; phylum Streptophyta; class Magnoliopsida; order Solanales; family Solanaceae; genus Nicotiana; species Nicotiana tabacum. The sequence goes on along the minus strand of NC_134098.1, from coordinate 147,368,236 downwards.
CATAATACAGTAATATATACATGGTTTTTTCCTATAGGGTGTCAGTGACCCCTCACCTCTTCACGTGGGTCCGCCACTGATTTAAATGTGTGTCTATGAGGAAAAGAGAGATCTCACTCTTGTCGATTTTAAAGCTCTATTTATAATGAATTCATCTCATTTTATTTTCAGATTAAAGTACAAGATAAATAAATATCATAACAGGAGATATTTTTAAAAATGAAGTACGTTTAGAAATTGAAAGTTTTACATGGAGGGAGAAGAGAAAGGAAAGACGAAGGAAAAATGAGTTAAGCGTAAAAGCTGAGATACAAAGTTTCTTTTTAAAAAACAAAATACCGTCGGACCAGCCCTCAAACTCTAAAATTGTTTTCATATCTCGTCTTACGTAAAAGTCCCATCGGGGACATCCGATAAAAAAGTCTTACGTAAAAGTTTTAATCCTTTAGTCCTATATTTGTTGTTATGTAAATGTCCCGAAAACAATTGTGATCGTGTTTTTTACTTTGCCTCGCCTTGTATATTTGTATTGTAAATCACTAATGCTTAGTGTTCGCTCATATAAAAATTGACGCTTAATTAGTTCTACTCTTAACAAGCAATTTTTTATTTATTTAAATGTAACGGAGCTTATATTTATCCAAACTATTTGTCCAAAACCAGGGCGGTATGGACTTTCATATGTGCGCACTAATCTTTATGTTCATTAACAACGGATTTGGGCTTTAAAATTTTTAAATTTGAATTTCATTATTTCCTCTCAGAGAACAAAAAGCTTGTAAATTATCTATATTGCCTCGATAAGAATTTTTTGATTGTCATGTGCGGACTTTATATCTTCAATGTCTTTTTGACCCTCGTTTTTCAACTTAAGCATTGGACCTATGATTGTGATGTGACACGAGGCTTCTTTGAAGCTATCACTGTGTCTAGAAGTTTATGTGCTTGTATACGGTCGAAATAGGGTATACTCAATTTCGGCAGCAGGGGGTTGTCTCGAGGATAACCTTATAATAGATCGGGCTCGAGCTCGAAGATAGAACGTCAAGCCTGGAGACCGAAGTCTTCGTTGAGATCGAGGCCAGCAACAATCGAGATCAAGCATGACTGACTTCGAGTAAGGCGTAAAAACAAAATGACGAGATGTCAGCAATCAGTCGAAGAACACGGCGGAAATCTCGGAACATATCAAATCAAGGCAGTTATTAGTGCCAATCATAGGGTCTATTTTCGTTATTAGAATTATACCATAATTAGGTTTCCTCTACTATATAAAGAGGAGTTCCAATCGTGTTTGTAAGGATCATCATTTTTCACTGACAAAAGTATACCTATACGCTGCTTTCTTTGTCTTACTCATTATTCATCACTGCTTGTTCCATCATCTAATGTTCTTATTAACCAATCTCGAAACTATCTTAAATCAAGGCTTTGTAGACCGGTTCGATATATTTTACTGTCCAATTTATCTATTTAATTCGTTGTTTATCAATTGGTGCTGGTTTAAATCACATATCCTTAAAACCACAATATAAGTTTAATTGTTACTCAATTTTGAGGGTAAACAGTTTGACGCCCACCGTGGGGCTAAGGATAATAGTGATTGTTCAGTACTGATTCTGATAAAACGCACTATTTTACACTTGTTCTTGTCAAGTATCTTTGCTTTCAGGTTAAAACATATCAAACTCACAAAACGCATCCACACACGGTGACAATGGCCTCAGATTCCACGGTGAAAATGAAAATGTGATTGCTCTAGGAGTCGAGGCGCCACAGGCTACTTTCGGGAGAGCACCGGTTGCCAACCCAGTCGATGTCAGTTTGCACGTTGCTCTAAATGCGGACCTAGGCGTAGGTCTCGAGGGGAGCGTACGCAAAGAAGGCCGATCTAGTGACCAAGGAACATAGGGCAGAGGAGACAAAGGAGTCAGTCTCCAAGTGATATTCGAGATGCTTCAGGCTCATCAAGCCGCTATAGCTCAGTTACAAAACCAACATAGAGCTCCGAATAGGGTCGAGCCGGAAATTACTCGTCGTACCGAGCCAGTATCGGTAAGGTCGAATGGTAACGAATCGGGGACTGATCCTATGGTAATGAAAATGCTCGAGGAGCTCACCAAAAGAATTGAATCGGGGGAGAAGAGAATCCAAGCCAAGGATAAAAAAATGGAGACATACAACTCTTGAGTTGACCAGATACCGGGGGCACTGCCAATCTTGAAAGGGGTGGATTCGAAGAAGTTTGTACAAAAGACATTTCCTCCAAGTGCGGCACCGAATCCAATTCCAAAGAAGTTTCATATGCCAGACATACACAAATATAATGGGATCACTGATCCCAATGAGCTTGTTACTTCATATACATGCGTCATCAAGGGTAACGATTTAGAAGATGATGAAATTGAATCTATGTTGTTGAAATAATTCGGAGAGACCCTTTCGAAGGGAGCTATGATTTGGTATCACAACTTACCGCCAAATTCCATCGACTCATTTTCCATGTTAGCAGATTCTTTCGTAAAGGCACACGCCGGGGTCATAAAGGTCGCAACGAGGAAATCAGACCTTTTTAAGGTAAGACAAAAGGATAATGAAATGCTGAGGGAATTCGTATCCCGATTTCAAATGGAACGCATGGAGTTGCCACCGGTCACAGATGATTGGGCAGTTCAAGCTTTCACCCAAGGGTTGAACGAGCGGAATTCGATAGCATCACGATAGTTGAAACAAAATTTGATCGAGTATCCAGCTGTAACTTGGGCAGATGTGCATAATCGATATCAATCGAAGATCAGGGTCGAGGACGACCAATTAGGAACCCCTTCCAGTTCAGTACATACAAATAGGTCAGCAGTTAAAAACTAGAGGGACATTGATAGGGAGCCAAGATCGAACAGAGACCGATATCAACCATATACCGCAGATCGAAGGAACAATGGTTCAGGACGCAATTCCGCCTGGAGCGATCGAAGAAGTGATCGAGGACAGAATTCTCGGGGACTTATGAGAAAAAGTGATTTTGACAAGTATGTCGATCCCACAGAGACACCTCGGCTATCGGAATATAACTTTAGCATCGATGCATCGGGCATTGTATCGGTAATCGGAAGGATCAAAGATACTAGATGGCCCAGACCCATACAAACCGATCCTTCCCAAAGAAACCCAAATTTGATGTGCAAGTATCATGGCACGCATGGTCACAAGACCGAGGATTGCAGGCAATTAAGGGAGGAGGTAGCCCGTTTATTTAATGAGGGCCATCTTTGAGAGTTTCTTAGCTATCGAGCCAAGAATCATTTCAGATAAAGGGACGCCAATAGGAAAAATGAACAGGAGGAACCCCAACATATCATTCATATGATCGTCGGTGGGGTCGACGTCCCACAGGGACCCATATTCAAACGCACTAAGGTATCAATCACTAGGGAAAAATGAACCCGAGATTAAGTGCCCGAAGGCACTTTATCATTCAACGACGAAGAAGCATAAGACATTTCTCAGTCCCACAACGATGCTCTAGTAATTTCTATCTTGTTAAATAAAGTTCAAGTTAAGCGTGTTTTAGTGGATCCAGGTAGCTCGGCGAATATCATCCGATCGAGGGTCGTGGAGCAGCTCGGCCTACAAAATCAAATCGTGCCCACAGCTCGAGTCTTAAACGGCTTCAATATGGCCAGTGAAACAACTAAAGGGGAGATTATTCTACCGGTGAAAGTGGATGGAACCATTCAAGATACCAAGTTCCATATAATCGAGGGTGACATGAGGTACAATGCCCTACTCGAAAGGCCTTGGATCCACAATATGAGGGAAGTCCCTTTGACTCTCCACCAAATGATGAAATTCCCGACGTCGACCGGTGTAAAATAGTATATGAGAAGCAGCATGCTGCAAAGGAAATATTTGTGGTCGATGAGGTAACGTTGGTATCGACACTATCAATCTCGAAAAGGTCGAGCATCAAAAGTAAACAGGAAGTAAAATAGCAATCACAGCCACCAGCCTCGACCGAATCAGGGAAGCAAGAGATAGAATAAGAAGAGGGGGATTTTCTGACCCCTCGAACTTTTATTGTTCCCGAATATTCTGACGCCACCAAATAAATGGTCGAAGAGATGGAACATGTTATATTGATCGAGTACCTACCCGAGCGAAAGGTATACCTGGGAACGGGATTAACCCCCGAACTCAGGAAAAAGCTTATTCAATTTCTTATTGACAACATAGATTATTTTGCTTGGTCCCATTTAGACATGACAGGGATCCTATCGGAAATAATGACGCATCGGCTAAGCCTGGACCCTCGGTTCAAACCGGTGAAGCAAAAGAAAAGACCCCAGTCTGAAGTAAAGCACGCATTCATAAAGGACGAGGTAACTAAACTTCTAAAAATAGGGTCCATTCGGGAGGTGAAATATCCCGAATGGTTAGCCAATGTAGTTGTAGTCCCTATAAAGGGGAACAAACATAGAATGTGTATAGATTATAAGGATTAAAACAAGGCGTGCCCCAAAGATTTTTTTTCCATTGCCTAACATCGATCGTATGAACGATGCCACGACCGGCCATGAGATCCTTACTTTTCTCGATGCCTATTCCGGGTATAATAAAATCCAAATGAACCCGAAGGACCGAGAAAAAACTTCATTTATCACCAAGCATGGAACATATTATTATAATGTAATGCCCTTCGGGCTAAAAAATGCAAGAGCTACTTACCAACGCTTAGTAAATAAAATGTTCAAATAAAAAATAGGTAAATCAATGGAAGTTTATATTGATGACATGTTAGTTAAGTCCCTGCGCGCAGAGGACCATTTGGCTCATTTGCAGGAAACGTTCGATATTTTAAGAAAATACAATATGAAGCTCAACCCCGAGAAATGTGCTTTCAGGGTCGGTTCGGGCAAGTTCCTTGGCTTCATGGTATCGAATCGGGGGATCGAGATCAACCCCAATAAAATCAAGGCCATCGAAGACATCACCGTCGTGGACAGTGTAAAAGCCGTGTAGAGGCTGACTGGACAGATGGTTGCCTTAGGCCGATTCATTTCGAGGTCATCAGATCGAAGTCATAGATTTTTCTTTCTGCTACAAAAGAAGAACGATTTCGCCTGGACCCCGGAATTCCAACAAGCATTAGAGGAATTGAAGCGATACCTATCGAGCCCACCACTGCTTCACACTCCGAAGGCAGATGAAAAACTTTGCTTGTACTTGGCAGTAATGGAAATCGCAGTAAGTGGTATCCTAGTTCGGGAAGAGAAAGGTATGCAATTTCCCATTTATTATGTAAGTCGAACCTTAGGAGAAGCAGAAACTAGATATCCATATTTGGAGAAATTGGCACTTGCACTGATAAGCGCCTCTACTTTCGATGTCACCCCATATACGTATTAACCACTTACCCACTTCGTAATATTTTGCATAAACCCGAACTATCGGGCCGATTGGCCAAATAGGTCGTCGAACGCAGTGGGTACGATATCGAATATCAACCCCGGACGGCCATCAAGTCTCAAATTTTAGCGGACTTCATGGCCGATTTCACGTCAACCCTCGTACCCAAAGTCAAAAAGAAACTCTTGCTAAAATCGGGTACATCATCGGGGGTATGGACCCTTTTCACAAACAGTGCTTCGAATGTGAAGGGGTCCGGGCTAGGCATCAATTTGAAGCCGCCCACAAGTAGCACTATTAAGCAATCTATCAAAACTTCTAGATTGACTAATAATGAGGACGAGTACGAGGCCATGATTGCAGGTCTCGAGCTAGCTAAAAGCTTAGGAGCAAAAGTCATTGAAGCCAAGTGTGACTCTTTACTAGTGGTGAACCAAGTAAGCAAAACCTTTGAAGTTCGAGAAGATAGAATGCAAAGGTATTTGGACAAGCTGCGGGTAACCTTGCACCGTTTCAAGGAATGGACTCTACAGCATGTACTTCGAGAACAAAACAGTGAGGTCGATACACTTGCAAGATTAGGGTCACCGGTCAAGGAAGATGGGATCAGCTCGGGGATTGTCGTTCAACTCTCGAGATCCGTAATCGGGGAAGGTCACGCCGAGATAAACTCTACAAGCTCAACCTAGGATTGGAGGAATAAATATATTGAATACTTGAAGAATGGAAAGCTCCCATCGGACCCTAAAGAGTAGAGGGCCCTATGAACCAGAGTTGCTCGATTCATATTAGCTAAAGATGGAACATTATATAAAAGGACATTCGATGGACCATTGGTAGTATGCTTAGGACCAGGAGACACCGATTATGTTCTACGAGAGGTCCATGAAGGCACTTGTGGGAACCACTCCGGCGCCGAATCACTGATTCACAAAATCATTAGAGCAGGATACTATTGGGATAACATAGAAAAAGACACTAAGGAGTTTGTTCGAAAATGTGATAAATGTCAAAGGTTTGCACCGATGATCCATCAACCCGGAGAACAACTTCATTCAGTCCTATCCCCATGGCCATTCATGAAATGGGGGATGGATATCGTCGGCCCTCTGCCATCAGCCCAGGTAAAGCCAAGTTCATTTTATTTATGACTACCTATTTCTCTAAATGGGTTGAAGCACAGGCGTTCGAGTAAGTGAGAGAGAAAAATATTATAGACTTCATCTGGGATCACATCGTATGTACCTAAGACAGCTTTTCGGACTCGGTATGGGCATTATGAATTTCTAGTGATGTCATTGGGGCTGACAAATGCCCCAGCAGCATTTATAGATTTGATGAATCGGGTGTTCAAGCCCTATTTGGATTCTTTTGTGGTTGTATTCATTGATGATATCTTGATTTACTCCAGCAGTCGATAGGAGCATGAGCAGCATCTTCGGAGTGTGCTTCAGACTTTGAAGAATAATCAGTTATATGCCAAAATTTCAAAATGTGAATTTTGGTTAGACTTAGTTGCCTTTTTGGGGCATGTTGTATCGGTAGAAGGCATAAAAGTGGATCCTAAGATGATTGAGGTTGTTCAGAATTGGCCTAGACCTACTTCAGTTACAGAGATCTGGAGTTTCCTGGGTTTGGCAGGTTATTATCGTCGGTTCGTGGGAGGGTTTTCATCTATAGAAAGCCCATTGACCAGACTGACCCAGAAAGGTGTTCCATTCGGATGGTCAAACGGGTGTGAGTTGAGCTTTCAGAAGCTCAAGACTGTTTTGACTACGACACTAGTGTAGGTATTACCCACAGATCCAGGATCTTATACGGTGTATTGTGATGCATCTCACATTGGGTTTGGTGCAGTATTGATGCAAGATGGCAAGGTGATTGCATATGCGTCGCGGCAGTTGAAAGTTCATGAGAAGAATTATCTTGTTCATGACTTATAATTGGCAGCCATTGTCCACGCTTTGAAGATTCAGAGACATTACCTTTACGGTATCTCGTGTGAGGTATTTACCGACCATCGTAGCCTGCAGTATCTGTTTAGGCAAAAAGATCTCAATTTGAGGTAGAGAAGATGGTTGGAATTTTTGAAAGATTATGATATCACTATTTTGTATCACCTCGGAAAGGCCAATGTGGTGGCTGATGCTTTGAGTAGAAAGGTTGTGAGTATGGGTAGTCTTTGCGTATATTCCGGTTGGTAAGAGACTGTTAGCTGCAGATATTCATACTTTGGCTAATCAGTTCGTGAGGTTAGATGTTTCAGAACCTAGTCGGGTTCTAGCTTGCACAATCGCTCGGTTTTCTTTTTATGAGCGCATCAGAAAGCAGCAGTATGATGATCCTCATTTAATTGTCCTTAAGGACACGGTGCGACACGGTGATGCCAAACAGGTTGTTGTGGGGGAAGATGGAGTTTTGCGAATGCAGGGTCATATTTGTGTGCCTAACGTGGATGGGCTTCGTGAATTAATTCTTAAAGAGGCCCATAGTTCCAGATATTCTATTCATCCAGGTACCGCCAAAATGTATCAAGATTTATGACAACATTATTGGCGGAGAAGAATGAAGAAGGATATAGTTGCATATGTAGCTCGGTGTCTGAATTGTCAGCAAGTTAAGTACGAGCATCAGAGACCTGGTAGTTTACTTCAGAAGTTAGAAATTCCTAAGTAGAAGTGGGAGTGTATCACTATGGATTTTGTTGTTGGGCTTCCACGGACTCAGAGAAAATTTGACGCAATTTCGGTCATTGTGGACAGGTTGACCAAGTCAACACATTTCATTCCAGTGGTAGTTACCTATTCTTCAGAGCGGTTAGCTGAAATTTACATTCGTGAGATTGTCCGCCTTCACGGTGTGCCCGTGTCTATTATTTCAGATCGAGGTACGCAGTTTATCTCACACTTTTGGAGGGCTGTACAGCGTGAGTTAGGCACGCGGCTTGAGTTGAGTACAGAATTTTATCCACAGACAGACGGACAGTCATAACGCACTATTCTGATATTGGAAGATATGATTCCCACATGTGTTATAGACTTTGGAGGTTCTTGGGATCAGTTCTTGCCACTTGCGGAGTTTGCTTATAATAATATCTACCAGTCGAGCATTCAGATGGCTCCATATGAGGCATTATACGAAAGGCAATTTCGCTCGCCAACTAGCTGGTTTGAACCGGGAGAGGCTCGGTTATTGGGTACCGATTTGGTACAGGATGCCTTGGATAAAGTCAAAGTTATTCAGGATCGACTTCGCACAGCTCAGTCTAGGCAAAAGAGTTATGCCGATCGTAAGGTTCGTGATATTGTATTCATGGTTGGAGAAAGAATATTTCTCTGAGTTTCACCTATGAAAGGTGTAATGAGGTTGAGCCCTAGGTATATTGGACCCTTCGAAATTCTTGAAAGGGTGGGTGAAGTAGCCTACAGGCTTGCACTACCACCTAGTTTATCCGCGGTTCATCCGGTGTTCTATGTGGCTATGCTTCGGAAATATCATGGTGATCCATCCCATGTGTTAGATTTCAGCTCAGCCCAATTGGACAAAGATTTGACTTATGAAGAGGAGTCGGTAGCTATTCTAGCCCGGCAGGTTCGACAGTTGAGGTCTAAGAGTTATCCTTCAGTTCGAGTACAATGGAGAGGCTAGCCAGTAGATGCATCTACCTGGGAGTCCGAGTTGGACATGCGGAGTAAATATCCACACCTTTTTACCAGCTCAGGTACTTTTCTAATTCCGTTCGAGGACGAACGTTTGTTTTAGAGGTAGAGAATGTGATGACCCAAAAGGTCATATTTAAATTTAATAATTAATTAGGTGTTCTAAGACATCGAAAAGCACTATTCATAATTCCTCTACTTGCATGCACAGTCCGTATAATTTTTCGGAAAGCTTTTATGTGAAAAATGGATTAAAATGTGAAATAGAGCCTTAAAACTCAACTGAGTTGACTTTGGTCAACATTTTGAGAAAAAGGACCTGGATCAGTATTTTGACAATTTCGGTAGGTCCGTATCATGATTTGGGACTTAGTCGTATGCCTGGAATTTAATTTGGAGGTCCCTAACTCAAGTTATGTCCATTTAACGGAAACTAGAAATTTAAAAGTTAAAGATTTCTAGGTTTAACCACGGAGTTGACTTTTTGATATAAGGGCCGGAATCCGATTCTGGAAATTGAAATAGCTCTGTTATGTCATTTATGACTTGTGTGCCAAATTTGAAGTCATTCTAGATTCATTTAACATGTTTCGGCACAAGTTTTGTAAATTAAAAAGTTTGAAACTCAAAAGTTCAAATCGAGGTGTGAATTGTAATTTCGATGTTATTTGATGTGATTTGAGACCCCGAGTAAGTCCGTGTTATGTTTTAGGACTTGTTGGGATATTTAGTTGAGGTCCCGGAGGCCTCGGGTGAGTTTCGGAGGGTTAACAGGTCGAATTTGGACTTAGAAGAAAATCTGAAGAGTTCTGCCATCTGATGTAATCGCACATGCGGAATTTCCATTGCAGGTGCGAGCTCGTAGAAGCGAGCCTTCCATCGCAGATGCGGGATTGGGTTGGCTTGGGGTCTTCATAGGTGCGACCATTTTTGCGCAAAAGCGCGACCGCAGATGCGGTCCTAAGTATCGCAAAAGCGGAGGTTAGGCAAGTGAGGTTCGCAGAAGCGAAACTCCTTCCGCAAAAGCGGATGCGCAGGTGCGAGCCCAGGCACCGTAGGTGCGAAAATGCCTGGGCAGTGTATAAATCAAAGAGTCCGAGATTGTTTTTCATTTTTATACATTTCAAGCACGGATTTAGGCGATTTTAAAGGGATTTTTCACGACTTTGAATTGTGTATGTGTTCTATAACCAAAAGTGATTATATTTCATAAATCCTTGTCTATATTCATCACTTATTTCAGATTTAGATGCAAGAAACTATAATTTTTGTAAAACTTTCCAAAAATGAAAGATTAAGATTTGAAGGTCCATTTGATATCGGAATTTGGTAATTTTTGTATGGTTGGACTCGTCTCGGAACGGGTGTTCAGATTTCGTAAGTTTTTTCGAGATTCGAGACGTGGACCCCAATGTTAATTTTTGAGATGAATTCGGATTTTAATCCGAAAAATTAGCAAATTCATATGAAATTAATCCCTACGATTTGTATTGAGTATATTGAATTGTTTATGAATAGATTTGAGAATTTCAGACACGAATTCGCAAGGCAAAGGTTTATTGGATTCTTGAATTTGGTTGTAAAGCGAGGTAAGTCTCGTGGTTAACCTTTACTTGAGGGAGTAGGACTTATTTATTTATTTGCTACATGATTTAATGTGCGGGTACAACATATATGTGAGGTGACGAGTACTTATGCATTGTGGTTGAGTCAAAGCATGCGAGTGAAATTTATTTATTGTGAATAATTGTCTATTTAATTAAGATATTCCTGCTTAAGTTTATTATTGATTATTTGATCATTATTCATGAAATTATTATTCATTTAATTATTGTTGAATATTTTGGAAGGTGAAGTCGGTATTTTGGTATTGAATTGATTGATAAGTGTATATCCCCGCAATTAAATACTCTTCCGAATTTATATTATTATTTTCATGGTAAGAAAGAGTGTAAAAGTACGAAAGGTGTTGCCGTGCCATTTGTGAGTGTAAAAGCACGAAGAGTGTTGTCGTGCCATTTGTGAGTGTAAAAGTACGAAGAGTGTTGTCGTGCCACTTGTGAGTGTAAAAGCACGAAGGGTGATGCCGTGTCATTTTCAAATGAGAGTAAAAGCACGATGGGTGGTGCCGTGCCATTTTCATATTATCATTTGCTCGTTTTATTGTTGATGAATTAATTGACTACTAAGTGATACATCTCCTACTGAAATTATTATATCTTTTCTCTTCGCGTGTTCCCTCTCAATTTATAAATTATTATTTATTGTATTATTGTTTCTTCGTATTGTATATACTTGTAGAGGTTGTTTATGTACGTGTCTTGTCATAGCCTCGTCACTACTTCGTTGAGGTTAGGCTCGACACTTACCAGTACATGAGGTCTGTTGTACTGATACTGCACTCTGCACTTCTTGTGCAGATTTCGTAATTGGTCCCAATGCTGTATAGTAGATTTGCCCGGATACAGCTGCCAGTGGAGATTTGAGGTATAACTGCACTGCGTTCGCAGTTCTGAAGTCCCATTCTATCTTATCTCAGCTGTGTATTATATTTCAAACAACTTGAATTTTATTCAGACCTTTATTTGTATTATTCTAGAAGCTCGTGCACTTATGACTCCAGTTCTGGGCTGGTATTTAGATTTCACGATTATTATGGATTACTCACTTTATTTCAGACTTTATTTCCGCATTTGTTTCCTTGTTATTAATAAATTTAAAATTTTGTTAAAATGGCTAATTATATTCTAACGTTGGCTTGCCTAGCAAGTGAAATGTTAGGCGCCATCACGGTCCCAAAGGTGAAAATTTCGGGTCGTGACAGTAGTACTTTCTCCCTAACCATTTAAGCAACATCACGAACCTTCCGATCGGCGTAGCTCTTCTTCATCCTCCTCTACCAATAGTGCTGCCTCAAGTCCTGGTACATCTTTGCGACACCCGGATGAATGGAATACCGCTAAATATGGGCCTCCTCAAGGATCAACTCACATGGCCCATCTACATTAGGCACACAAATCCGACCTTGCATCATCAACACCCAATCATCCCCAATAGTAACATCTTTCGCATCACTGTGCTAAACTGTGTCCTTAAGGACAAGCAAATGGGGATCATTATATTGGAGCTCTCTGATGCGATCATATAAGGAAGACTGAGAAACCACATAAGCTAGAACTCGATTGGGCTCCGAAACATCTAATCTCACAAACTGGTTGGCCAAGGCCTAAACAACAACTGCAAGCGGTCTCTCACCAGTAGGAATAAATGCAAGGCTACCTATACACACCGCCTTTCTACTCAGGGCATCGGCCACCATATTGGCCTTCCCGGGATGATACAGAAAGGTAATATCATAGTCCTTTAGCAGCTCCAACCATCTCTCCTGCCTCAAGTTTTGATCCTTTTGTTTGAACGAGTGCTGGAAACTCTGATGATCCGCAAATACCTCATAAGACACATTGTAGATATAATGCCTCCAAATCTTCAATTCATGAACGATGGCTACCAACTCCAAATCACGAACAGGGTAGTTCTTCCCATGGGGCTTCAACTAGCGCGAAGCATAAGCAATTACTCTACCCTCCTGCATCAAGACACACCCGATACCGATCTGAGATGCATCACAATACACTGTATAAGATCTTGAGGCTGAAGGCAAAACTAGAATTGGAGTTGTGGTTAAGGCAGTCTTGAGCTTTTGAAGGCTCTCTTCACACTCATCTGACCACCTAAATGGAACACCCTTCTGGGTCAATTTGGTCAAAGGCACTGCAATAGACGAGAAGCCCTCCACGAAGTGACGATAATAACCGGCCAAGCCGAGAAAGCTCTGAATCTCAGTAGCTGAGGACAGTCTGGGCCAACTCTGAACCGCCTCTATCTTCTTTGGATCTACCTTAATCCCCTCACTGGACACCACGTGCCCCAAGAACGCCACCGAACTAAGCCAAAACTCACACTTGGAGAACTTGGCATACAGTTTCTCCTCCTTCAGCCTCTGTAGTACAATCCTCAAGTGTTGTGCATAGGGGTGGGCATAAAATTTGAAAAATCAAATTTCGAATTGAACCGAATTAATTTTGTATTTCGGTATCTGATTTTTCAGTTTTTCGATATTATTCGGTATAGATTTTTAGTATTTCGGTTCGGTACTCGGTATTGATTTTTTGATATTTCGGTATACCAAAATACCGAAATATATTAAGTCCAAGCCCATATCTTTTTCTATTTTCCAGCCCAATAAAGAATAAACCTAAGCCCAACACCCCTAATCCCTTCGGCCTTAGTTAGTCCCTTAGGGCTTAGAGACTTAGAGAGCATACGATAAAACTTAGCTTCTGCTTACCCCTTCCCTTTTCTATTTTGTAACCCTAATTTCTCTCAAAAATATTGCTTGACTGCTGCTGTAATTCACGACTACAATAGCAGAGACGGCGATGGAGACTTCACGACCTCGGTGGTGGCGACTCCTCTCCTCGGCGACTGCTTGTTTGCTCATTGTTGACCTTTATTCTTTAATCTTCAAGTCTTCAAGTCTTCAATAGGTTCACAACTTCTTCATTCTTCATTCTTCAGGTTTTATATTAGTTCCAACTTGTTATATTTCATTAAGTTTCTTATGCTGAATAATTAGTTTTTGAGCATTTAAAGAATAATTATTTTGGGGGTTTTAGCTAGTGAAAAGATCTGAGCTACGTACTTGAACTTATATGGAGTTAAGAATTTAAGAATCATTATTTTTTCCAAACCCAGTCTTAAATTTTTCTTTTCTAGGAAATTGCAGTCAAAGAGCACTGAGGTTGCCAGCTGAGAAGGACTACATTAAAATAAAAACAAGAAGCTCGAGTCGCTAAATGTTTCAAATATTACATTCCTTTGAAAAGCTTTGCCAGATTCCCTTAGGCTACTGACAAAAGAACAATATCATCTTAGAGTAGAAGAGTAAGAAAGAAAGAACAATATCATCTTAGAGCATAAATCTCTTGTTGTCTGTTTGCAATGTTCACATTTTCTTTTCAGGATCCAATGTTGCAATTGTTAAATCTAGGTCACTGCACTCCAGGAATTGTTTTTTACTCTATGTAATTATCAAGATTCTATTTTCTAAGTTTGCCTTTGAGTGGTTGAATTCTCAACAGAAGTCAGAAGAGACGTTACGTAATAGGCATAGCATAATCTTGGAAGATTTGAACGACTTTGGTATGATACTGAAACCGTACCGAACCAAATAAGAAAATATTGATACTCTTAGTTACGAACCAAATATTCTTTTAGTATAAACTTGTTCACTCTTTAGGCAAAGAAAAGGGATAACCTTTTAATACTCCGTACGTGTTAATTTATGTGGACCTATAACTATTTTATGAGTCAATATTTGGTTATCAATATTATAGTTTTAAGAAAATACCATTAATTTCATATCTATTTTTCTTTTAAAATGCAAAACTAACAAACAAATATTATCGTTTGATATGTATAAAGTCATTCTTTTATAGTATCAGATTGCGTTGATTATCAAACAAAGATTGTTATAACTAATAAAGATGCACATTTCATGCACTCATAAATATGATATTTTTTATGCATTTTTTAATTAGCATAGGCTAATGAAACAAAGGTGATTTGGATGTGAAGTAGTGGATTAAATTTGTGTTGAAGCCATAAAGTATTGATATTGCTAACAAAACCTTTTAGGGCACGGTAGAGCAAGATAAATTTTTATGGCTAGAAAAGATGCACATTTCATGCACGCATTCTATATGTTCATAGCACGTGCATCTTTTATGTTTCGTTACTAAAACTTAACTTACTTTGGATAACTAACTATGCCCGAAGTGATATTTTGGAGTAATTTTCAATCCTTGAGAATTTCTTTAACACCATGTTGAAAAGTTTTATTCGTAAATATATATTTTTTTCGTGCGTACATTATAATAATCTAATTTTCTTAATTGATCCTGTTTATTATAAAATGATGATCATGAACCCTGACGAATAAGTACAATTAAAGAGATATAAACAAGTATTAATAGATATTTTCTTTGTTAATAGGTATATATGGACGGAACTTCACAAATAACAAAGTAGATTATAATTTCATAATACGGACTGAAACCTATTTTGGAACTAAATCAGGTCAACTTGTTGCAATCGATGGCCTTGAAAGATACGATCATTTTTATCTAAATTGTATCTGACGAAAAAGTTTGATTGGGCCATATTGCCAAAGAAAGACTGATCTTCCGTTCGTTTAAAGGCTAGGTATTAAAGTCTGCTACTATTTAGAATTAGAGGAAGTATATTCTCCCCGGACAATAGGATATCAGCTCCAATAAAATGAGGCGACATTGGAGGTATATCGGTGCCTTTCACATCTTTGTAGTAGAGACTTAGCCCAGATGAAGAGTTGTCAACTCACGGTTCTACTTTAATGGCTTCTCTCACCAATGTATCGAATTGATTGTAAAACGGTGTATGAAGAAAAGTATAAGTAGTTCCTGAGTCAATCACAATATTTTTCTCTTGAAAAATAGTAGAAGAATTAACAACAAGGTCAAGTTTTTGTTCACTAACCGGTATGCCTAAGAGGGTCAAGAAATAGTACACAAAGGCTGGTTTAACAATAACTGGATTGTCACTAAAGGTAAGTTTGCTAGGGATATCTAGTTGTTCCCTTGGCATAAAATAGTAGGATATTTTTTGTCCAAATGTTGGACTAAGTTGCGACACTAAAGACGCATGAGAAGCGCCAAGCTCTATTACACAAGACATCATAGGGTTCACTGGTATAGATTTGGATATGTGACCACATCCATTAACAATACTTGGGAAAGAAGTTTCTTCTCCATTTTCATAATAGAAAGTGAAAGTTTATGTGGCTACATCCCCAAATGAGTAACTACTAGCAACGTAAGTCACAGAATACAATTCCTTGGCAGCTATTCTAAAAGCATTTGTCTGAATAATTACAGGATAACATATTAAAGGCTGAAGAGTTTACGGGATAGAAGATGGGGATATCTTGCTTGTAACAATCTAGACAAGGTTGGCATTGTATCCAATTAATATGACTGCCATTGTCAACAAGTGCTAGTTGGAACTTTGGAGGAGTTCCAATAGAAAAGTTTATAAAGTATGCACCCAGAGGGTCAGGTACTAACTCAGTTCGGAGTGAATTTGGAGAAGATAGAGGAGACATTATTTTTGAAAACGGTGAATAAGCTGAATAGTTGTCTCAAATTATTTATTATTTAAGAATTTCAAGACAAAATTAGTTACTTTTTTTCATTTTACCCTTGTAATAATTGTTGTTGAAGACTGCAAACACCTCAATTATGGGGTGATATTATGATTGCTCAAATACCAATAAGATAATAAGAAAATGAAGCGAAAGAAACAACATGTAGTAATAGAAATATAACAATAACATAATACAAGACCAAACCACTACTACTGGTATTGGAAATAAATACTCTCGACTATTTACTATCCTTTTATCTTAATTCTCAACCTCCACACCTTCCTGTCAAGGGTCATGTCCTTGGTAAGTTGAAGCAACGCCATATCTTACCTAATCACCTCTCCCCAATACTTTTTTCGCCTACCTTTACCCCTTCTCATACCCACCAAGGGTCAACCTCTCACACCTCTTTGCATGAAATCTGTGCTTCTTCTCTTCACATGACCATACCATCTAAGCCTCGCTTCTCATATCTTATCCTCCACCGAGACTACTCCTATCCTGAGTTGAATGTTTTTATTCCTAATTTTATCGATCGTGGTATTCCCGCACATCTATCTCAACATGAGTGCAAGAAATGTGCATCTTTGTTAGTTATAACATTCTTTGTTTAATAATCAACACAATCTAAATCGTATCCGACGAGAATGGAATTATATTCTCCATAGATAATAGCACATCATCTTCAATAAAAATAAAGCTTCGTTGGAGGAATATCAATGCCTTCCAGATCTTTATAGGAGAGACTCCACTCAGATGATGAGTTGTCAACCCACGGTTCTTTTTCAATGGTTTCTCTCGCTAATGTTTCAAGTTGGTTATAGAACGGTGAAGGAAGAAAAGTATAAGTAGTTTCTGAGTCAATCACAATATTATCCTCTTGAAAACCAGTATAGGGATTAACAACAAGGTCCAATTTTTGTTCACCAACTGATATGCCTAAGAGAGTCAATAGTATACATTGTAAGGATTAATGAAGATACTTTTCTTTAAGAAAGCCACCACACTTCGTGCCTCATTGTTGGGCAAAGCCACAGCTTCAACCCATTTGGAAACATAATCCACAGCAACAAGAATATAAGTGTTCCCACATGAACTCACAAATGTTCCCATAAAGTCGATGCTCCACACGTCAAAAATATCAATCTCAAGGATGGTGGTGAGAGGCATTTCATTATTCTTGGAAATTCCACTGGCTCTTTGGCATTCATCACATCGCTAGCGTCTTTGTACAAGGTAGGCCAATAGAATTCATAACTTAGGACCTTTGTAGCCTTTCTCGCCCCACCATAGTGACCACCATAGGGCGAGGAATGGCAAGCATCAAGAATACTCAATTTCTCTTCTTCTGGAACATATCTCCGGATAACACCATCATTGCAAATTTTGAAAAGATATGACTCGTCCTAATAATAATCCAAGCAGTCTCATTTGAGCTTCTTCCTTTGGTTTGAAGAGAGCTCATTCGGGACAATGCCGGTCATAAGAAAGTTAGCCACATCGGCGAACCAAGGTATACGAGTCACAGACATGGAGAGGAGTTGTTCATCTGGAAACGAATCATTAATCTAGAGGCCATCATGGGGCCTCCCCTCCTCTTTCAAGCGGGACAAGTGGTCCGTCACTTAATTCTTACTCCCTTTTCAGTCTATGATTTCAAGGTCAAACTCTTGTAGAAGAAGAACCCATCTCATAAACCTAGCCTTAGAGTCCTTTTTACTCATCAAATAGCGAAGTGCCGCGTGATCGGTGTGCACAATCACTTTGGTACCCATGAGGTACGGCCGGAACATTTCCATGGCGAAGACAATGGCTAATAGCTCTTTCTCGGTCACCATATAGTTGACTTGGGCGTCGTTCATTGTTTTGCTTGCACAATAGACCGGATGAAATATGTTGTTGGTTATTTGCCCCAATACCGCTCCTACCACAACATCGCTAGCATCGCACATGAGCTTAAATGGTAAGCTCAAATTGGGTACAGTAATGATGAGAGTGGTAGTCAACCTATACTTGAGTAGCTCAAAAGCTTTCATGCAATCATCATTGAACACAAACTTGGCATCTTTTACCAAAAACTTGAACAAGGGGTTCACCACTTTTGAGAAATCTTTGATGAACCTACGGTAAAACCCCGCGTAATCAAGAAAGCTCCTCACTCCCTTGACGGAAGTCGGAGGAGGGAGTTTTGATATCATTTTAATTTTTGCTTTGTCCACTTCAATACCGTTCTTGGAGATATTATGGCCGAGGTCAATTCCCTCCTCAGCCATAAAGTGGCATTTCTCCCAATAAAGCACTAAGTTGGTCTCCTCATATCGGGCCAACACTTTATCAAGATTATCCAAGCATTCATTAATGAAATCCCCCACAACACTGAAATTATCCATGAACACCTCGAGGGAGTCCTCCACCATATCCGTAAATATTGCCATCATACACCGCTGAAAAGTATCCGGTGCATTACACAAACCAAACGACATCCCTGAGAACGCAAATGCGCCATACGGACAAGTGAAGGTGGTTTTCTCTTGGTCTTCAGGTGCAATGAGAATCTGGTTATATCCGGAATACCCATCCAAAAAGCAATAATAAGCACGTCCGGCAAGTCTATCCAATATTTGGTCAAGAAATGGCAATGGAAAATGGTCTTTCCGGGTCACTTTGTTTAACTTCCTATAATCCATGCATACCCTCC
Organism: Nicotiana tabacum; assembly: GCF_000715075.1. Taxonomy (NCBI): domain Eukaryota; kingdom Viridiplantae; phylum Streptophyta; class Magnoliopsida; order Solanales; family Solanaceae; genus Nicotiana; species Nicotiana tabacum. Next base: position 147,349,230 of record NC_134098.1, on the reverse strand, counting down.
AACCGGTGACAGTTCTTGTGGGGATCAATTCATTTCTATCATTTGTGATCACAGTCATGCCTCCCTTCTTTGGGACACATTGTACCGGCGAAGTCCATGAACTATCAGAAATGGGGTACACAACCCCTGCATCTAGCCACTTGATGATCTCTTTCTTGACTACCTCTTGCATGACCTCGTTCAACCTCCTTTGATGTTCCACGGAGGGTTTGGCATCTTCCTCCAATATGCTTTTGTGCATGCAAAAGGCGAGGCTTATACCCCAAATATCCTCCAATGTCCTACCTATTGCCTTCTTTCTTCTTGAAGCACCGCAAGGGTGGAATATACCTGCACATTTGTTAAGCACGAAGAAAGAATCACAGGTAATGTGGAACAAGGGCCAAAGAACTCATACCTGAGGTGTGAAGGCAAAGGCTTCAACTCCAATGTGGGTGGCTCCTCGATTGAGGTATTTTTTGGTGGAGTCTTCCGGTTCTCAAGGTCCAAGGAAAGGTTTTCGGGGTCCATATGTGTAGGAACCCATTCCTTGCAAAGCATTTGCACATTCTACCAAGCCTTCATTCTCATCCTCATCATGATTGAACAACACAACTTCCAATGGTTATTCCACATTAATCATAGCACTTGTGTCATCAACAATCACCTCAGTCACAAGATCCACAAACGAACACACTTCGTTGCTATTAGGCTACCTCATTGACTTGCACACGTGGAACACAACGTTTTCATCGCCCACCCGGAAGGTGAGCTCCCCAGCTTCCACATCAACTAAGGCCTTCCCTGTAGCTAGGAAAGGTCTCCCCAATATGATTGGCACCTCATAGTCAACCTCACAGTCGAGTATCACAAAATCTGCGGGAAGTATGAACTTGTCGACCCAAACTAGCACATCATCAATTATCCCCAATGGCCTATTCATTGTTCGGTCTGCCATTTGCAACCTCATGGAAGTAGGTCTTGGTTGTCCAATCCCCAATGTATTGAACACAGAATATGGCATCAAATTAATGCTCGCTCCCAAATCACACAAGGCTTTGGCGAAATCGACACTACCAATAGTGCATGGAATTGTAAAGGCACTGAGATCTTCTAGCTTTGGAACCATGGAATGCACAATGGCACTCACTTAATGTGTCATTTTGATCGTCTCACAGTTAATTAACCTCTTCTTTGTTACCAAGTCCTTCATGAACTTGGCATATCCCGGCATTTGTTCTAGAGCTTCAACCAAAGGCACATTTATGGACAAACTTTTCATCATAGCAATGAATTTATTAAATTGGTTCTCATTGTTTTGCTTTGCGAGCCTTTGAGAATATGATGGAGGAGGCCTTGGCAAAGGAGCCTTGGCTTTGGGCACTATCGTATCCGGTATGTCTATTGCGTGTTCCCTAGATAGGTTCACATCATCTTGTGTCTCCTCCATGTTTTCATCAATGTCTATCCTCACTTCATCATTCACATTCTTATCATTTCTTGGCTCATCCTCTTCTTGCACAACCACATCATCATTCACGATCTTTCTTGGATTGGAGGCACTAGCAGCTCCACCTCTACCACTTCTTGTAGTCACCGCCATAGCATGGCCCGTATTGTTTCCACCCTTCAGGTTTACTACCGTATCACTTAGTAGTGACCCCTTAGGGAGAGTATTCAAGGCTTGAGAAATTTGACCCATTTGGACTTCCAAGTTGCGGATAAAAGTGCTGTGGGAGGCTATTTGGGCATCGGAGTCGGCGTTTCTTTCCATCATTTGCTTGAACATACTTTCTATCCGTCCCATCTCATTGTTGGAAGAACTTTTCCCTTGTGACGGATATGGAGGCGGGTTGTTGGGTTGTTGATTCATCGGGGGCCTTTGAAAGCTCGACCCCCGGTTCCCTTGATTATTGTTGTTCCAACCCCCTTGGTTTCCATTGCCTCCCTAATTACTATTATTGTTGCCACCCCAATTGCCTTGGTTATTTCCTTGATTCCCCCAATTTTGATTGTTGTTCCCCCAATTGTTCGGATTGTTGTTGTTGTTGCTAGTATTCCAATTCCCTTGGCCTTGGTTGCCCCAATTTTTATTGTTTCCCTATGATCTCCACTGTTGTTGATTTGGAGCATTGCTCCGTTGACCTTGGTAATTGTTGACATATTGAACCTCTTCACTTTGATCGTCATAAGAGTCATCTTGGTTGTACCCACTACCACTTTGCTCTAATTGATCCTGATTTTGTTGAACTTGTTGACCTCTTTGTATCCTCTTGTTAACCATTACATTCACTCCTTCCATGGCATTTACTTGTTTTGTCTCCTGAACCTGCTGAAGTTGTGCCTTGGCTAACTAGTTCATGGTAGTTGTCAACTCTGCTATGGCTTGTCCGTGATCATGAAGTTCCTTGTGAAGATGGATAACATTAGAATCACCCTGAGAAACGTTGGCCCGACTTTGCCCAGCTGAAGAGGTGTCCGCCATCTCATATAATATTTCACATGCTTCTGAATATGGCATGTTCATGAAGTTACCCCCTGCGAGCTGATTCACCACACACTGGTTAGTTGTGTTGATACCCCAATAAAAGGTTTTTTGGATCATTTCTTCAGTCATATCGTTGTTGGGGCATTCTTTGACCATTGTCCAGTACCGTTCATATAACGGTCCATTTGACTCTTGTTTAAAAGCAAGGATTTCATCTCTCAATGTTGCCATATGTCCCGGAGAAAAGAACTTTGCTATGAACTTCTCGGCCAACTCATCCCAAGTGGTGATAGAATGGTTGGGTAGCCTCTCAAGCCAATCCAAAACCTTCCCTCTAAGTTAGAAAGGGAAAAGCCTTAACCTCAAAGCGTCCTCAGATACATTCGTCTGCTTGCTCCCCCATCATGTGTCCACAAAACCTTTGAGATGCTTATATGCGTTCTGATGTGAAGCTCTGGTGAAGAAACCCCTTTGTTCCAATAGAGTAAGTATGACATTGGTTATTTGAAAATTTCCCGCCCGAATCCGGGGTGGGACAATTGCACTTGCGTAGCCTTCATTGGGCAACACCCGGTGTGCTGCCCTTGGAGGAGGTGGGGGAGGGTTTGGAATGTTGTCATGAGGTGGGCGGACTCTTCTTTGTACTTGAGGTTCAAGATGAACCTCATCCAATTCATTTTCATCTACCTCCTCCCCCTGAGGAATATGTCCGAGGACCTCGTTAAGAGCCATTTGGTACCTAAAAGAAATTGACACACAAAAATTAGAAAAATGGAAGGAAAGAAAAACAAAACACACAAATAGTTAGATATATAGCTAAGACCGTCGAACTCACCGGCAACGGCGCCAAAACTTGATCGGGTCCAAGCATGCACAACTATTGAGTAGCGAGGATGGTCGATGCAGTTTTACCCAATAAGGTCGGGATCGAATCCACACAGAGTTAATTGATTTGGAATTAGGTTTATATCTAAGTCTAGATGCGTGTTTTGTTCCTAATTACGCTTCCACACATTTTGGTTTTGATTATACTTCTAATTCTATTCTATTGTATGCAATGATTAAATCTAAGTACAATATTTTTGATGTTGGTTTTCAAGTGTTTAAAAGGACTAGGGTAGTGACTTCCGCCTGGGTGGACATCTAACGGGTAGTAAGAATCTAGGGCAAGCTTGATTAATTTGGGGTCGTGATATAGCTATCTCTCCCAAGTACTCACTTTATACCTCTCGATAGTTTGAGTGATTTTGCCCAATTTGGCTTTCTCAAGTCCAAATGGGTATTCATGCAAGTCACGTGATATTAGCTCAAGTCGGGTATTACTATCTCTAGGTTTAACCCTTTAATTGGGGCTATCAATTTCTTGAGTTCACCCCAATTCCTTGTTAGCCTAGTTTTCCTAGACTTAGTCCCTCTTTCTCAAGAAGAGACTAAGTCATAAAGGTATGAATCAGTGTTTGCAACCACTAATTCTACAGTTCTAGCAAGAACTAGGCTAAATATCACTAACCCATAAACATTCAAGCCTAAAAATTCAGTACCCATTAAATACCCACCCAAGGGTTGGGTCACAACCCTAGCTATGGGTCGAGCTACTCATAGAAATAAAAGAAATCAAAGATGAAAAGAAGATAAAATTCATAATACTAGATTAAAAGATGGAAATCTAATGTTAAAAGGTGAATCTAATACAAAATTGCCCAAAAGGGAAGTTCCAGCCGTCTCACGTGCTCAGCAATACACAACATAACCTAAAAATGATAAAAAGTTCTATTTATACTAAGCTGAAATTTCAGGACAAAAATACCCCTGCGGAGGTTACGCGGCCGCGTAATTCTGACCGCGGCTGCACTCCTACTTTAGCGGCCGCATAATTTTGATTGTGGTTCGCGTTCTTCACTTCTGGATCTGGGTTTCACGGACCGCGTAATTTCCATTGCTGTCGCGTAGGAGACTTTTGCGGCCGCATAATCTTGATGCGGACCGCACTTCTTGTTTTTGCTTAAAATGTAAGCTCTCTGAACTTCAGCGACCGCGATCTGCGTAATTCCAATCGCAGATGCGCAGGTACTTTCGCGGCCACATCTTTATGATGCGGTCCGCGTTCATGTTTTAGCCCAAAATCCATCTCTCTGAATCTTCCTTTCGCGGACCTCGAAATAGTGCTCGCGACCGCGTTGTAGCTTTTGCGGCCGCACAATATTTGTGCGGTCCGCGTTTCACATATTTTGGCCCAGTCTTGGTTTTTGTTCAAGTTTTGACTTCTTTATGAGTTGATTATGACTCTTATGGCTCATTTTGAACAATTCCTGCAAGCAAGCATATTACATTAGTTTTCGGGAATACCTTCACTCATTTTTGGACCTAAAATCATAAGTATGGAACTTGTATAGTAAAAACTTTTCTTTGAGACACAAGATGTTTGATATAAAAAGAATGCTTCTTTGTATAATTTATACATGCGTACATGTTTTGCCATCGGGGCTAGACTAATCTATATGGACACGGTTCATTTGACCGTTTGGCCCATTATAAAGTTTCTCTATCGAGTCCCTTTGACACGAAGTATTTTCTTCGAAAGTATAACATCCGAGGGTGATGCCCCCCCAGTATTCGAGGTTGATTGTAAAGAAGACTTTCATACTGTTGAATGGTCCTCAGGTAGCACATAATTGTTGCCTCATTAAAAACCTCGCCGGAAAAACCTACTTGGGACAAAAACCTATCTAAGGGAAAAAGAGTGCAACGCATGCTTTAAAACCTGAGGTCTCGATATCTTCGATCGATCATCTGCAATGAGTTAGTGTCGAATATATATAAATGAAAAAAGGGAATAAAGTCATACCTTAGCAATAATACCATTTGTTAAGCGATATGTTCCAATTACTTGGCAGTTGTTTGCCGTTCATCGTGCCGAGCTTATAAGATCCCTTTCCGATGATGTCGAGGACATGGTAGGGTCTTTCCCAATTTGGGCCGAGATTTACTTGATTAGGATCTCGAGTGTTGATGGTGACTTTCCTCAGGACTAAGTCCCTGACTCTGAAGTGGCAAAGGTTGGGTCTCCAATTGTAATATCTTTCGATTTGTTGCTTTTGTGCAGCCATTCGAACGAGTTCGGCTTCTTATTTTTCATCCAATAATTCGAGGCTAGTATTCATAGACTTGTGATTTGAGTCTTCTATTGTATGTCAAAATTTGGCACTGGGTTCCCCAACTTCGAATGGAATTAAGGCTTCGGAGCCATATACTAAGGAGAACGGGGTTTCCCCCGTACTGGACTTTGACGTTGTTCGATATGCCCAATGGACTTCGGGTAGAATTTCTCTCTCCATTTCCCCTTAGCGTCGTTCAACCTTTTCTTTAGGTTTTGAATAATAGTCTTGTTCGTCGACTTGGCCTGTCCGTTCCCACTAGGGTGATACGGTGTTGATAATATCCTTTTTATTTTATGGTCTTCCAGGAATTTCGTCACTTTGCTGCTGATAAATTGTTTTCCATTGTCACACAGACCTCAAGTCGATCTTTGAAAACACCTTGTCACCTTGAAGCGGATCGAATAAGTCATCAATTCTTGGTAGTGGATACTTGTTCTTGATAATAGCCCTGTTCAACTGCCGATAATCTATACACATTCGCATTGAACCATCATTCTCCTTTACAAATAATACTGGTGCACCCCAGGGCGAGACACTGGGTCTAATGAATCCCTGATCAAGCAAGTCTTGTAACTGCTCCTTTAATTCTTTCAACTCTGGCGGGGCCATACGGTATGGTGGGATAGAAATGGGCTGAGTGCCCGGAGCTAAATCAATACAGAAGCCAATATCTCTGTCGGGTGGCATTCCCGGCAAATCTACAGGAAATACTTCTAGAAATTCACGAACAACTGGTACTGAGTCCATAGAAAAAACATCCGCAGTGGGATCGCAAATATAAGCCAAATAGGCTAAACACCCTTTCTCGACCATATGCGGAGCCTTCATATAAGAAATATCCCTGCTGGTAGAATGACCAAGAGTTCCTTTCCACTCTAATCGAGGTAACCCCGGCATGGCTAAGGTAACCATCTTGGCATGACAATCCAATATAGCATGATAATGTGACATCCAATCCATTCCCAAGATGACATTAAAATATACCATATTAAGAAGTAGAAGATCTACACTAGTCTCAAGACTCCCAATAGTAACCACACACGAATGATAGACATGATCTACCATGATAGAATCTCCCACCGGAGTGGACACACACAGGAGCACTCAGAGAATCACAAGGCATCACCAGATATGAAGCAAAATAAGATGACACGTAGGAATAAGTAGATCCTGGATCAAATAGAACTGAAGCATCTCTATGGCAAACTGGAACAATACCTGTAATCACAGCATCAGATGATTCGGCCTCAGGCCTAGCTGGAAAAGCATAAAATCGGGGCTGGGCCCCACCACTCTGAACTGCGTCCCTGGGACGGCCTCTAACTGGCTGGACTCCACCTCTAACGGTCTGGCCTCCACCTCTAATGGTCTGACCTCCACCTCTAGCTGCTTGACTCCTACCTCTAGCTGGCTGAGCAGGCGGTAAAACAACTGGTGCTAGAAACATAGCACGAGAACCCTGCTGTTGCATGCTGCCTTGAGACATGGGGCAAAATCTAACAATGTGCCTCGGATCACCACAAGTATAACAGGACCTCGACTGCTGTGACTGTTGAGCCGAACGGGCCGAATAATCGTTGTAGTGACTCTGGAGTGGTAGTGCACTGATATGAGCTGAATGCGCACTAAATGTTGGCTGCCTAGAGTAAGGCATAATAGGACAGTGTCTTCTTGAAGCACTGGGAGATGCCTGAAGTGCTGAATGAAATGGTCTGGGAGGATGACCCCTACCAAAATTACCCCTGCTTCCAGACAAGGCACCACTGAAACCACCGAACTGACGAGGCCTCTTATCAAACCTCTACCCTCTCTCCTATGCAAGAACCATCTCGATCCTCCTCGCGACATTAGCAGCTGCCTGAAAGGAAATCTCACTTCCGGCCTCCTTGGTCATCTGAAGCGTGATAGGGTGATGAGTCCCTCAATAAACCTCCTCACTCTCCCTCCCTCAGTAGGTAGTAAAAGGAGAGCATGACGGGCTAAATCCACAAAACGGGATTCATACTGAGTAACAGTCATACTGCCCTACTGTAGACGCTCAAATTGCATGCGATAAATCCTCTCTTAATGTGATAGGGAGAAACTTCTCTAGAAATAGCCACGAGAACTGTTCCCAAGTCAGTTTAGTGAAACAACTGGTCTGGCAACGTAAAATCTCTCCACCACCTCTTGGCGGAACCCATCATCTGGAATACAGCAAAATCGACCCTATTGGTCTTAACTATACCCATGTTCCACAGTACCTCATGGCAGCGGTCAAGATAGTCCTGTGGGTCCTCAGAAGGTATACCACTGAAGTGAACTGGAAAGAACTTAGTAAACTTATCCAGTCTCAATAAGGCCTCAGAAGATATGGCGGGCCTATTACTGGCCTGTGCTGCAACACCTAGCTGAATTACACCCAACTGGCGGGACAGCTGGGGCCTGATTCTGGGGAGCCATCTGCTCCAGACCCGGAGTAGTGGGTGTTTGTGCTCCTCCCCCAGCCTGTGAGACGGCTGGTGCCACTAGAAATGTACCATTCTGGGCCACGCCCTCCATAAGACTTACCAAACTGACTAGAGCATCCTGAAGCACTGGAGTAACTATAAATCCTTCCGGGACCTGAGCTGGTCCAACCGGTACAGTCTAAACGAGAATCTCCTCCTGAAGATCCACTCGAGGTTCTACAACAGGTGCTGCCGCTCGAGCTCTAGACTGAGCTTTACCTCTGCCTCAGCCTCGGCCTCTAGCACGACCGTGACCTCTACCCCTGGTCATAGTTGCTATCGGGGGCTCTGGTCCCTATCCATCGGTTGATGTATTACGTGTTCTCTCCATATGCGAGAGAATAAAAATAGAATGGTTCAATCATCGATGCTAGAATTAGATCGCATAACAGAATAAGAAAGAAGTGATATTGTTCCTAAACTTCATAGCCTCTGAGAGATAAGTACAGACGTCTCCGTACCGATCCTTCAGACTCTACTAAGCTTTCTCGTGACTCGTGAGACCTATGTAACCTAGTTCTCTGATACCAACTGTCACAACCCGAAATTCCCACATTCGGGACCGTGATGACGCCTATCATTTCACTTGCTAGGCAAGCCAACGTTAGAATATAATTAGCCATTTTAACAAAATTTTAAATTTATTAATAACAAGGAAACAAATGCGGAAATAAAGTCTGAAATAAAGTGAGTAATCCATAATAATTGCGAAATCTAAATAACACCCAGAACTGGAGTCATAAGTGTACGAGCTTCTAGAATAATACAAATAAAGGTCTGAATAAAATTCAAGTTATTTGAAATATAATACACAGCTGAGATAATATAGAAGGGGACTTCAAAACTGCGAACGCAGTGCAGTTATACCTCAAATCTCCACTGGTAGTTGTATCCAGGCAAATCTACTATACGCCACTGGGACCAACTCTAAAATCTGCACAAGAAGTTCAGAGTGCAGTATCAGTACAGCCGACCCCATGTACTGGTAAGTGCTGAGCCTAACCTCGACGAAGTAGTAACGAAGCTATGACAAGACACGTACATAAACAACCTCTACAAGTATATACAATACGAAGTAACAATAATACAATAAATAACAATTTATAAATTGGGAGGGAACATGCGAAGGGGAAAGATATAATAATTTCAGCAGGAGATGTATCACTTAGTAGTCAATTAATTCATCAACAATAAAATGAGCAAATGATAATATGAAAATGACACGGCACCACCCTTCGCGCTTTTACTCTCATTTGAAAATGATACGGCATCACCCTTCGTGCTTTTACACTCACAAATGGCACTGCAACACCTTTCGTGCTTTTACACTCACAAATGGCACGGCGACATCCTTCGTGCTTTTACACTCACAAATGGCACAAGAACACCCTTCGTGCTTTTACACTCTTTCTTACCATAAAAATAATAATATAAATTCTGAAGAGTATTTAAATGCGGAGATATACACTTATCAATCAATTCAATACCAAAATACCGACTTCACCTTCCAAAATATTCAACAATAATTAAATGAATAATAATTTCATGAATAATGATCAAATAATCAATAATAAACTTAACGAGGAATATCTTAATTAAATTGAAAATTATTCACAATGAACAAATTCCACTCGTATGCTTTGACTCAACCACAACACATAAGTACTCGTCATCTCACATATACGTTGTACCCACACATTAAATCATGTAAAAAAAATAGACAAATAAGTCTTACTTGTTGATACCCAATTTTTTCCTCATATTATATATATATACACTTTCAAAATAGTGCATATACATCATCATTTTGATTTGTAAGCATACACAGGTATTTTTCATAATTATTCATAATTTTTAAAGACTTTAAACCAATTTATTTATGCATTTTATTATATAAATATCAAGTAATTATCCTCCAAGTTATTTTTATGATGATTTAATCATCTAAACTTATCATTTATACCATATGCATTTATAATTACAATATTCATGCAGAAAATAACTTTTTATAATGTTAATTAATTATTTTTAATCATTTTAGGGCACAAATGATATTTTTTCTATTTATTAATTATTATTTTAAATTATTTTTATTAAATATTGGATATTTAAAAAGTAGCCTAAAAACCTACCCATTTTCGGACCAATTGCTGGCCCAAACCTAACACCCTAGCCCAAATAACCCCTAGCCCAAACCAATTAACCCAACCCCACAACCCGGTCGTAACCCGTTTAACCACCCGACCCAAGACCTCTTTTAAATCGTGGACGTTGATCTCTGAGATCAACGGTCCACATTACCCCCTCTCTTGTAATTACCACCCAAACCCTAATCATTCTCATCGGCCGCCGCCCCTAAATCCTCTCTTCTCTTCTCCTCCTAAGAAACCTAGCCGTCGCCTCCCCTAAAATCTCTCCTAATCCAACACGATATGGGATTCTGTGGCTACCTTATGCGATATATGGCCTCTCTTTAGTACTGAATCCTTCTCTATACTACTTGCCTAAACATGGCAAGCGGATCTCATCAGAATCGAACCAAAGTCGGTTCAACTTTTTGACCTTTCTACTATTCCATCTATGTTCATTCTTGTTCTATTATGGGTATGAATCTCTGTATATCTCTGTTGATTCTTACTTACCCTAAAAATTAGGATTTCAGATCGCTTTAGATGGAACCAAAATTGGTTCGATTCTTTGATTTTAAGCGATATTTCTGTCTATATTCATCTTATTCTATGCAACGTTTGACTTTTTATTTATAGATTCTGCCGATTTTTTGTACTTTCCCTAAAATTAGGGTTTTGAAATTTCTCTCTTTTCCTTACTAATTTTGATTGCATATGATGTTCTTTCCTTTCTAGTGTTTGATTGATGATTTTTCTTGTTTGGTTGTTCGATTTCTACTGCTATATAAACCTCTCCCCATTCCCATTTGGGGAGATCATTAAGAAATTTACTAAAAAAAAAAATTAAAGTTGTGTGCTCTTTGTTCTCTAATACTCTTGCTCTATATTCTGGTTCCTGGCCGGCTGAAAGCCAAGGCCAGAAATTTTGGGTTCTTGCTTCTCGTTGATGTTCAGAATACTGTGGACTTTTGTTCTTTCTTGTATTTTCATTTAACTGGTAAGTTACTTGACCTTTGAGATTTCATCCTTATGTGTCTCTGATTTGCATGTATTCTTACTTCTGAAATCCATGGCTTAATATGTTTCTGGGTTACTTTTAAGCACCACTCTGTTAACTTTACACGCGCTTTAAGTCTCTTTAGCATTTAACTACTCCTAATGTTGCTAGTTCTGAGATTATCCATGCTTAACTGGGTAATCTGAATTTTCCTAAGATTGTTTAGCTAGTGTATTGACGCTTGAATGTTCATGAATCTGTTTACTTGCTTTGTCCTAAATCTCTGTAATGAATACCTCACATTTGTAGTAACCTGTGTTAAGACTTTCATTGTTAATTATAATTTGCCTCTCTGCTATTGTGTCACTCAACATGTTCACTCGATCCCATACCCCTTTAGTGTTTGCTTGTGATTTAGAACAATTATCGCAGCCTGTTTGAATTGTTGTTTTCTGATATTAGGATGAATCTTTGATACAACTAGACCTTCTTTAGTTAATTAGTCTACTATGTCAATGTCTGAATGCCTACATCTGCTATTTGACATGAATTTACTTTCCACTATATTCTGAATCTCTGTAATGATAGTCTTGCATATGTTATGTTTCCTAATTTGTGTTGAGACCTTTTCTATTGACTATGATCTTGCCTCTCTGATAACACGTCCCTTAGTATGTCTTCGACCCACTTGATGCCCTGTTCCTTCTGTGATTACTTGGCTCATCATAATGCGCATTCCCCATCATGTCTAAATGCTGTCTTGTTTCTTGATAATGATACTAGGATGTATACTTAGCATAATTTCCAACCATATTTCAACTTGTTTAGTATTGTGCACATGTGCATAATAATCTTTGTCAATCCTGCAAACTTGTTCTATCCCTAACTCTTTCAATATGTGACTGCCTATGTGCTAAGTGTTATACCTGCTAAGTTTGTGACTTGTTCGATTATCTGCTATATATGCTCAATTTGGTCAGGTCTGTTTAAATTATAAATGTCCCCCAATCCCTATCTCTCAACCTTGGTCCACTCACTTTCACTTGATAGCTGGGCTCTTTTTTTATTTCTTATTCTTATCTGGCTAAAAGCCAAGGCCACTTAGGTTCTATCATTTGACCTCTCTAGTGTGAGCACTGCTCGGGGTCTAATTGAGACCCCTGTGAACTCTGACACACTAGGACTTGGTCCCTAGTCATTCTCTGATTTTCCTCTATCAACCTCCCTAGTGTGAGCACTGCCCTGGGTTCTTGAAGCTCTTGGAAACTCTGACACACTAGGGTCATGGTTCTAATTGCTCAACTCTGTTTTCACCTACTGGCTAAATCAATTGGTTTATGGCTGCCTTATGTAAATGAAAATATGACTTCTGGACTGTTGTGAACTATGTGGACTTGAGAATGAGGGCCTGGCCTGGCTGGGTATATCTTTGGGCCTGCTGTAGGCTCACTATAGTTATTTTACTCTGTAATTTATGCCATTAATTGCATCTGTAATAATATTGTAATAACAATTGGGGTATTAGTAAAATTGAAAAAAAGGGTTTATCTTAATACTTGCATTGAAATGGGTAGAAATCCTGCCTATAGGTATTTTACTTTGCTCAAATATGTTCTGCTACCGTGTGAGTTAGATAACCTGCCTATAGGTATTTAATTTGCTTGACATATTTTGCTTCCACATGCTAGAAACTATGCCTATAGGAAATTAAATGACCAATGTCTCAATGTGCATTACAACATACTCATTAGGCGCTATAGGATTCTATTAATTTACATGCTACCTAATCAGCAATTTAAAAATCCTGCCTATAGATCTTAATTATTGATTATAGAAATTATGCCTATAGGATCTGAAATAAGTCTTAATTATTGATTATAGAAATCATGCCTATAGGATCTAAAATCAGCCTTAATTGTGACTATAGAAATCATGCCTGTAGGATCTAAAATCAGTTTTAATTATTGATTTTCTTGCTCATTTCCTTTAAGTGCGAATGTTGAACTTTCAACACTGTGTCATTATCACTATTAGAAAGCATGCCTATAGGATCCAACTAAGCAGTTCTGAATATTCTCCTGCAATTATCATTGCTAATTACTGCATAAATCACCTAGATATCATGCCTATAGGTTTAACCTCTTATAACCTATTATCAGCAGGCAACTGCGTAGTCACTTAGAAGTCGTTCTAAAATGGCATATTGCTCTGAAACTGCCGGCATGCTTGAATCCCAAGGTCACATAGAAACCATGTCTATAGGGCTTAATGGCTTTAACTTGTCTCAATTCTGAAACTGTCAAATGCCTAATTTCTTTGCGTGTATTTGTTGTCTAAGTGTGGAGGCTAACTTGAGCCCTTAATTGCCTTCACATGAAGTCAAACTTGTTTTGTATGTCGCCTAATTTTATCATTTTGAGTAACCTAAGTTAAGTCTAGAACCACCCAAAATAGAGGTCCAAACACCTCCCGGACCATAGACATGGGACGGGTAGTGCACGCATAAGGCACGATTTAGAATCAACTAGCGCGCTTTAGGTAAAAACTTAAAGATAGTAATCGGGTAGCAGGAGATGATAATCTATGCCCGCTGAATAATACAAGTAACACCCCACCTCAAGGGAGTTACGAAGTATTATTTATGTTGCATGAGGTGATCCTTTAGGCTAAAAAACTTAGGATCCCCCATCTTGTCTTAAAGTCAATTATTTGTGTTTATTTGTAGATTTTTGATAATTGCCCAAACTTATTGTCTTTCCCTCTTGTTTTTGACTAATTCATATAATTCAAGTTCGGCCGGGACCCACAGTTGTGGACCTCGAGGAATGCCTAACACCTTCTCCTCGAGGTAATTTGAGCCCTTACCCGATCTTTGGTGACGCAAACTGGTTAAACTAGAGTTATTTGCAAATAGGTGCCCTAACGCACCTCAAACCCTTTAGGTGGCGACTATCTCTTTTAACACCTTTCCTTTAAAAGAGTTGTCACATGTCGAAACCCGATTTCGCGAGAAAGAAGGGGCGCGACACTACTCCCTCAAGTCAAGATTAACCACGACACTTACCTCGCTTTGCAACCAAATTCAAGAATCCAATAAACCTTTGCCTCGCGAATTCATGTTCAAAACTCTCAAATCTATTCATAAACAATTCAATATACTCAATACAAATCGTAGGAATTAATTCCATATGAATTTGCTAATTTTCCAAATTAAAATCCGAAATTCATCTAAAAAATTAACAGTGGGGCCCACATCTCGAATCTCGAAAAAAAACTTACGAAATCCGAAAACCCGTTCCGAGACGAGTCCAACCATACAAAAATTACCAAATTCCGATGTCAAATGGACCTTCAAATCATAATTTTTTATTTTTGGAAAGTTTTACAAAAATTTCAATTTGTTACATCTAAATCCGAAATAAGTGATGAATATAGACATGAATTTATGAAATATAATCACTTTTGGTTATAGAACACTTGCACAATTCAAAGTCGTGAAAAATCCCTTTGAAATCGCCTAAATCCGTGCTTGAAATGTCTAAAAATGAAAAAATTCTCGGACTCTTCAATTTATACACTGCCCAGATATTTTTGCACCTGCGCATCTGCTTTTGCGAAAGGAGTTTCGCTTCTGCGAACCTCATTTGCCCAGCCTCCGCTTCTGCGATGCTTAGGACCGCATCTGCAGTCGTGCTTTTGCGCAAAAATGGCCGCACCTGCGAAGGCCCCAGGCCAGCCTAGTCGACCGGCAATTAGTTAATTGTTTAGTGGCAATTATTTAGTGGCAATTAGATAAATGTCACTAATTTATTATTGACAAAGGTATATTACCGACAAATGCACATTAGCCAGGAGAAACTACCTTTTTTGCTGGCAATTAAAAAGAATGGCCCCTAATAATCAGTAATTGAAGTCAATGTTTTATCTTTCCCACCAATATTTTCTCATAAAATTCACGTATTCCCTCCAATTGTAAATCACGAACTAAGGATAATTTTAGGAAAAAGTTTTTCCGAAGTCCTCCATCGTGCTTCTCAGACGCCGCTGCCCAACTAATCGATATCTCACTAACGCCGACCGCCATCCTTGGTTACCCAACTCATCTCTCTGATTATCTACCGTAAAAGAACATTCTGAGATGCAGCAAATAAATAAATGAAGAGGGTAAGCCACACATGAGTAAATTAAGAAAAAATCAATTTCTGGTAAATTTTTTTACTTTATTTATTCACTGTCAGTGTAGATTCTATTCATTTTTTGTGTTGTACTTCTTGCTTTCTTACTGTTTGTTAGATTTTCTCAGTTCTATTCACAGTTGCTTGATGGGATCTGATTTTACATGAGAGTGGTGAATTTCAGAGGTATTAGTGATGTAGTTTGAGATTCTTTTTCCCCTTTTTGGTATCTATTTTTTAGTTACTGATTTGTATTCACTGTTCCTTATGAATTTGGGATGCTTTAAAATGTAAAACAATAGCTAAGAAGAACACTTGGTGCTTATACATATGAAATTTATAAAGAATTATCTAAACTTTTAGGCTGCAGAGCTCATCTACCTCTCTATTGGGAAGGAAAGCTAACAAAGTCTTGCTCCCCGAGTCTCTATTGTTGCCTTTGGCCTTCCTATCCTCTGTTGAAATTAAAATTGAATTTTTCTATTTATTAATGTAGTAACTTATTCATGCATATATGGATATTTATATATAGAGTGTTGTTAGAGGCGGATGGGATCTACCTCTCTATTGGGAAGGAAAGCTAACAAAGTCTTGCTCTCCGAGTCTCTATTGTTGCCTTTGGCCTTCCTATCCTCTGTTTTATTTGAGGACTGCAAGACGTACAGTCAACTATTTTAGTAGCTTAGTAATCCAATTGCTTCCACATGATAGGGGAATAAAGTTCCTATTTTTAAGCACAAATACTCTATAAAAACCCATTTGGTTTTGATCACCAAATTGTCTCTTAACATTTAAACAAACAGGATATACTAATTGCTACTAGACTTTGTTAGAATATTTAACTCAAGTTCTTGTTTGATTCCAATTGCCAAAGGATAGGGACAGTTGATCACCTATCAGTCTATCTCTAAGGATTGGACCGAGGTTGTAACTAATCTGTAGAATACTTCTTATTCGTCTAAAACATGATACTTATTATCTGTATATTTGTTAAATTACTGGGAATACGAAGCAGTCTGTTAAACGACAAATTTCAGCTGAAGAAACAATATTTAACAATACCAGGCTCGTCAATGCATCTGTAGCTTGATGATTTAGTTTCAGTCCAAATTTGCAAGTTTATATATAACTATAGATTAGAATTTAAATGTGGGTTTTAACTATATATTAGATTATATTACTTGAAAATTATATGAAGTCCATTCATATCTGATGGTTTTATGGGGAAATCCTCACAAACATGTGCGGAGTTTTCAGAGTACTTCACAATTTTGTCCTCATATTCAACTTATGGTAAGATTGTTGACATATCTTGAGAGCATGGGTTGTGAAGATTATTGTAATACATACTTACATATAGTGAAATGTCTATTTATTCAAACTATTTAAGATTCTATAGCTGATTAAGGTGTTGGAAGATATTGTTTGATAACATGATGTCTTTAGGATTTGAATTGAGTCCTGCAATGATAGGTCTCTTAGCCCATTTTCCTTCTTTAATACAGACATTGCTATATTCAGCCAAAAAATATACTACATTAATGATCTTTTGCCTTTTTAGTTCTTGATGACTTGGTCTTCTTCTAACATGCTTTATGGAAGTAACTCTTTAATAGTGTTGTAGACCAACAAGAAGTCAAAGTTTGTTGTTGTCCTGAAGAAGAAAATGATGTAATTGAAGCTCTTATTGGTGTTCAAGCCCGTGGTTGCTGTGCTTCTCCTCACCAACTTCAAGTTAGTTCATCCATTTATTTCCGTTCTTTTTTTGTGTGCTCTAAGATGGTAATATAATTGTAATGGTATTATAACGATAAAATACTACACTTATATTGTAATACTCGGAGATTAAGAAGCTCATGGATTAAAAAGTGGACTAAATATTTGAAGTACTTATTGTTATAGTGATTCCGAATTTCTTTCTAATAATAATAATCTTTTAATGATCATTATTAAGGTGATCAGATAATAGAGTGCGGTTTAATACGGAGATTATACTAAATGGGTCGTAGATTACATGTCCTTGTTCCAGTCCTTACAGTATTAGTGTTTCCTCTATGTCATTGAAATAGTTGTGGTAAAGGAGGTTCATTTATTACTTATTATTGATTTTAAAAAAGCCAGTCAATACTCAATAGTTGAAACCCATTTTTTAAACTTCTTTTAAGATTAAGATACCATTGAAAAGTTCAATTGTGACCGACCTACGAGACAGAGCAGTCACGGGCCATACAGTGACAGTACATGACTACATTCAATAGCACTATAGGAATTATTTGGCCTTGAATCAATTATCTGAATATTCTACTTAAGTATGTGTTGCTTACAAGTAACAAGTTGCTTTAGTGT
This sequence comes from Nicotiana tabacum, assembly GCF_000715075.1. NCBI lineage: Eukaryota > Viridiplantae > Streptophyta > Magnoliopsida > Solanales > Solanaceae > Nicotiana > Nicotiana tabacum. Next base: position 147,331,469 of record NC_134098.1, on the reverse strand, counting down.
GGCATCTGATCCATTGCAGCTGCAAGAGTTTGGTCTGGTTTTAGGCATAGAAAGTCCATGAACTTGTGTAGATTGGTATTTAACAAATAGTTAGTTCGCTGCTGTGATAACTTATCTTTCCACTGCCCGGATTGTTGGTCTGATGGTGCAGTGCATTAGACAGTTACTTAATGATATCTTTCATGAAGCAGTAAAGTTGTTTTTTCTACGTCATATGACTAACTAGGTATACTAGGAATATACTTTAGAAGTCAAATTTCTCAAGGAGTTCATGCTTTTCCTTTTAGATCGACCTCATTGAAATAGTATGGAACTCAGTTCTTGCTTTAGTAGATGCTTTCATTCAAATTTGGTCTTTAATTATGATAAAGGGCTTATCTGTTTTCTTACTTGAAGAAGTGGGTGATTTATTATCAGATTCTGCTAGGAATGAGTTGCTTGTTACAGCTGCCACTAACTATTGTGTCACTGCTGCTACTTTTATTGTCAATATGCATTAGTCATCATAGCTATTGCCAAGTTTTATTGTCAATATGCATTAGTCATCATAGCTATTGCCAAGTTCTGAATAATGTGATATCTCAAAGATTGCTAACATTACTGTAGTGTTATGAAGTGCTTAAATGGTTAAATATATGCTTTGGCTGATAGAAAGCAAAAACAACTCCTGCTAGTTTTTTCTTGAGATGGTAACATAAATTACTCCTGCTAGTTATTTCTCCATTATCACACAATGGTTACTTGGATCGGCATTTTAAAAAGCCTTCTTTATGCTTTCCTAAGACAGACATGCATGACTGAAATACATCTTAGGAAAGTCATGTCTTTAAAAGGAACTTTAATGTATTGAAAGTCTCTACGGACTCATTCGTTTAATCCCTGTCTTTGAAGAGATGCAGTTCATGAGTTTCATCAAAGCAATAGATTTCATGCAGTTCTCACCTTCTAATTCTATCTGTATATCTAACCTAATTTTACAGTGTTTGAATTCATGCAACCATTAGCTTGAATTGAGTTTTGTCAACTTTGTTTTGCTTTGTGTATTTTTGACATAAAATATCCAGTCCCATATCATCTCTCATATTGATGTTCTTGTTATTTTGTTATTCCATTTTATCATTTCTTAATGTCTTTGTAATACATGTACATGACAAAGATCCAAACTGACTGGTTGTCCCATGTAGTATGATGTAGTTGCTCCTGACACTGTCTCGGTCAGTTCACTATTATCGCAGTTTCTCTTCCCGACGTTGCATGAGCATTGTGTGTTCTCTTTTACTATGTGGAAGAATTGACTTGTCGAATAATAATTTCAAGCAAGCTCCAACTAGCCTGGAATTGATGATTATTGTATTTCATCTATTGTCATAGTTATTTTATAATTTCAGGTCATACAGTTTGATGTTCGATAATTTAGCGGGTGGAAGATTTCAATATGACGAAGAGTTGCAGAAATTATTTGAAGATTGTAATTCGTTAAGATTAATTATGTAATGACATTAGCTATTTAGTTCAAATAATTTAAGTTTATTTCTTAAGTTACTGTGATATTAATATTTTAGAAGTACTTTTTATTTGTTAAGATTTAATGAGATATATTATGGTTTGATGAATTAATATTGATATATTTTGTTATTTGCGTTATTTTTTGATCGAATGTAGTAGTTAATATTAATGGTGGCTAAACTTACCGTTATAGCTTGTGACTTTTAGCGCCAATTTAACAGGATATACTGACTATAAAATGGACGATAAAAGGGCACATTAAGACGTTTATATAGGAATATTGTAGCCATTATATTGCTATTAAAGATGACTTTTAGTGGCATTTTAATTGAATTTACTAGCCATTAAAATGGACGCTAAAAGAGCATAATAATACGTTTTTAGAAGAGATATTGTTGCCACTCTAATTGCCACAAAACAATTACCGCTAAAGATATGGACTTTTAGCGACAATTATAGATCCCTCCATCCAAGAACTTCTCACCTTGCTCTTGGAGTGACTCGAACTCACAACCTCTTGGTTGGAATTGGAGTATGGTCACCACTAGAGCAACCCACTCTTATCAGAATTGCCACAAAACAATTACCGCTAAAGGTATGGACTTTTAGCGACAATTGTTTTAACTTTAGCGGCTATAAGAATGGACGTTAAAGGAGCATTATTAGCCTTTTATAGAGTGGGTTTAGCAACCATCATAATTGCCGCAAATATTTGCCATTAAAGCAAATGCGTTTTAGCGGCAATAAGTCATACCCTTTACCAACTTTTGTGAGAAACGCCACTAACGGCTTTACCGACCCCGGCTTCAGCGGCTAAACACCAATTGCCGGTAAATGATATAGCGGCAATTGTTATTGCCGCCAATGCTGTTTTTTATTGCCGCCAAAGGCCTTTTTTGTAGTAGTGGTCCCGCATCTGCGATGGAAGGTCCGCTTCTGTGAGCTCGCACCTGCGATGGAAATTCCGCAGGTGCGATTACATCAGATGGCAGAAACCATCAGATTTTCTTCTAAGTCCAAATTCCATACGTCAACCCTCTGAAACTCACCCGAGGCCCCCTGGACCTCAACCAAATATATCAACAAGTCCTAAAACATAACACAGACTTACTTGAGGTCTCAAATCACATCAAATAACATCAAAATTACAATTCACACCTCGATTCAAACTTTTGAGTTTCAAACTTTTCAATTTACAAAACTTGTGCCGAAACATGTTAAATGAATCCGGAATGACTTCAAATTTGGCACACAAGTCATAAATGGCATAACAGAGCTATTTCAATTTCCAGAATCGGATTTCGGCCCCGATATCAAAAAGTCAACTCCGTGGTCAAACCTGAAAATCTTTAGCCTTTAAATTTCTAGTTTTTGTTAAATGGTCATAACTTGAGCTAGGGATCTCCAAATTAAATTTCGAGCATATGCCCAAGTCCCAAATCACGATACGGACCTACCGGAACTGTCAAAACACTGATCCGGGTCCGTTTTCTCAAAATGTTGACTAAAGTCAACTCAATTGAGTTTTAAGGCTCTATTTCATATTTTAATCCATTTTTCACATAAAAGCTTTCCAGAAAATTATACGTACTGCGCACGCAAGTCGAGGAATAATGAATAGTTCTTTTTGAGGTCTTAGAACACATAATTAATTATTAAATTTAAAGATGACCTTTTGGGTCATCACAACCACTCAGAGTTTCACCCATGAAGGGTGTTATGAGGTTCGACAAGAAGGGCAAGTTGAGCCCTCAGTACATTGGTCCATTTGAGGTGCTTTAGAGGATTGGAGAGGTGGTTTACAAGCTTGTCTTGCCGCCTAGTCTATCGAGTGTTTATCCAGTGTTTCATGTTTCTATGCTCCGGAAGTATGTCGGTGATCCGTCTCATGTTTTGGACTCCAGCACGGCTCAGTTGGATGGTGATTTGACATGATGTGGAGCCGGTGGCCATTTTGGACCGACAAGTTCGAAATTTGAGGTCAAAGAACATAACTTCAGTAAAGGTGCAGTGGAGAGGTCAGCCAGTCGATAAGGCTACTTAGGAGACCGAGCGGGAGATGCAGAACAAATATCCACGCCTATTTGAGACTCGAGGTATGTTTCTAGACCCGTTCGAGGATGAACGTTTGTTTAAGAGGGGTAGGATGTAACGATCTAGCCGGTTGTTTTGAGTGTTGTAGTCCCGTTCCCCCATTTACTTATTATTTTATGCTCAATTGTCATTTTGTGACTTGGCGGGGTAGTTGGTTCGGTTCCGGAGATGTTTCGAAATGAGTTGAGACACTTAGTCTCAAGGTTGGAAGTTTAAGTAGAAAAGATTGATCAGATGTTGACTTATGTGTTAATGGCTCCGAATTGGAGTTTTGATGGTTCTAATAGCTTCGTTGGGTGATTTTGGACTTAGGAGTGAGCCCGGATAGTGATTTGGCCGTCTGTAGTTGATTTAGGCTTGAAATGACGAAAGTTAGAAAATTAAAAGTTTTGGAAATTGAAATGTTTGACCGAGAGTTGACTTTGTGGTTACAGGACTCGGAATATGGTTCGGGGAGTTGGAGTAGGTTTGTTGTGTCATTTCTGACTTGTGTGAAAATTTGAGGTCAATCAGACGTGATTTGATAGGTTTCGGCATCTATTGTAGAAGTTGGAATTTATTAGTTTTTATTAGGCTTGATTTGGGGTGAGATTCGTGTTTTTGATGTTGTTTTATGTGATATGAGACGAGCCGACTAAATTCGTATCGTGTTTTAGGACTTGTTGGTATAATTGATTGAGCTCACGGGGGCATCAGGTGGATTTCAGAGGGTTAGAAGAAAGTATTTTGGACTTGAGAAAATGCTGATGGTTACTGGACTGGTGTGATCGCATCTGCGACGCATCTGCGAGGGTCATGGTCGTAGGTGCGGGGATGGCATCGCAGAAGCGAGTTTGACCGGGGTGCTGATGGGTCGCAGGTGCGAGGGTAGTGCTGCATCTGCGAGCCCGCTAATGCGTGTGTGGCTCCGTATAAGAGGAGGGTGAGCTGGAAATGGTAGTTCGCAGAAGTGAACCTTGTTGCGCAGGAGCGAGCTAGCATATGCGGGATTGGGGGCCGCAAAAGCGATAGAGCAGAGTTTAATTGAGTTTCGCAGATGCAGAGACTTGACCGCAGAAGCGGTATCGCAGAAGCGTAGAAAAGGGCCGCATGTGCGAAAAGCACTGAGCAGAATAAATATTTAAAGGTTTTCGTGATTTTTATCATTTTGGACTTTGCAAACTCGGAATAAGGCCATTTTTGAGAGGGATTTCGAGGGGTTTCTTGAGGTAAGTCACTTGTGATCATTTTTATTCTATAATATTGTTTCCCCATTGAATTTCCCACCTAGTTTGTGTGTTTTTGAGGTGGAATTTTGGGAGTTTTAGTCTAGGGATTGGAGAGTTAAGTTTGGGGATTTGAGTGACGATTTGGTGTCGGAATTTGGTAAATTTGGTATGGTTAGACTCATGGTTGAATGGGCTTTAGAATGTTGTAACTTTTATTGAATTCCAAGACGTAGACCCTGAGGTTAAATTTTTAGTTGACTTTTTGACTTTTGATTAAAAACTTAGTAATTTCATATGGAATTGATTCTTATAGTTTGAGTTGATCGTATAGAATTGTTTGTGGCAAGATTCGTGGCATTCGGAGCCCGGTTCGCGAGGCAAGGGCTTGTTGGAGTAGAGATTTGCACGGTTTGAGGTAAGTAACACTTCTAAACTTGGTTCTGAGGGTATGAATCCCTGAAATTACATGCTATATGATTGGTGTTGAGGTGACGCACATGCCAGGTGACATGCGTGTGGGCGTGCACCGTAGTAATTGTGATTCAGTTAATTTTGTGGAACTGTATAGTTGTCATATCTCTGTACCCTATGTGTTAGAGCACTTGAGCTGTTGTTTATGTTAGAAATCATATTTAGGCTATGTGCTCATACTATTGGGACCCACATTGGTCGTTCTTTGCTGTGGAGTTATTTGCTTAATTGCAGTTATGTACTCGGTCGCATTTATCATTGCATATCATATCTTAATCTCTGTTATCATACATTGTCACATCACGCATCATTGATTTAAGCTACTTAGCATGAGTGTTGTGAGCCCGAAAGACTGGAGAGATTGATGACTGAGAGAGGCCGAGGGCCTGTTTGTGAGTGATATTTATGGGATCTGGATACACACCACAACATGCTTTATTGATTTATGAATTATTATAGCACTTGGGTTGGATCTGGCCCTCCGGAGTCTGCACACCCACAGTGAGCACAGTTGCTATCGATTTATTTTCATTTGGACTGGATCTACCTTGGATTTATTTGCATTTGGGATGGATCTGCCCTGGCTTGGATCTGCCATGTACAATGCTGAGTGATTGAGAGAGAATTGAGACAGTCAGGCTGAGTACTCCCAGAGTGTGAGTAAACGAGGCTTTCATTGTGTTGCATCACATACGATATGCATATTGGCATGTTGATAGAGATGTCATATTACTCATATCATTCAGACTTGACATATTTTATCTATTCTGAGTTTAATTGTTAAGCCTGGAAGCATGTCTACATTCCTGTACTGGTACCTGTAGATTATGAGTTTCTCTGAGATATTACTGTCATAAGTTCTTTAAAATTTCGTACGGTTTAATTATGTATTTTGACAGTATTGTTTGGACTCGTCCCTGCTTCATTCAAAAGGTTAGAGTTGTTACTTATTGAGTTGGTTGTACTCACGTTATACCATGCACTTCGTGTGCAGATCCAGGTGCTTTCGGGCACGGTGGTTGTTGATCTCAGAGTTTTCTGCCATTCAGAGATTATCGAGGTAGTTGCCTTTGCGTCTGCTGACCTTGACTCTCCTCCCTTATCCCTCACTTTTACTTATTCAGTTCTACTTTCTTAGATAGTGTATTAGACTATGTATTTATATAGATGCTCAGGTACTCAGTGATACCCGAGTTTTGGGATATTTTGTATTGAGCTGCGACGTTTTCATTAAGTTTTATGAGACTTTTACTTAAGTTTATTTTCGTATAATTTAAATTTCAAGATGATGGTATCATGATAGGTGCCATCACGATACTTGGGATTTTGGATCATGGCAATTTTCACTTCAGTTGTTGTTAAACTTTTCAATGTGTACTATTGATCCTCTTAGGCATATCAGTTGGCGAACAAAAGTTAGAACTTTGTTATTGATCCTCCACTATTTTTCAAGAGGAGAATATTTTGATTGACTCAGAAATTACTAATACTTTTCTTCCTACACCATTCTACAACTAACTTGAAACATTGGTGAGAGAAGCCATTGAAGTAGAATCGTGGGTTGACAACTCATCATTTGGGTTGAATCTCTACTACAAAGATCTAAAAGGCATTGATATTTCTTCAATGATGCTTTATTTTATTAGAGCTGATGTGTCATTGTCTACGGAGATATAACGCCTCCAATTCCAAACCGTGCCAATGAGGGAACTTTTGACCTATGAAAGATTTGAGAAGCAACTAAGCCAAGAAGACACATGAATTCATCAAGATTTCAACCAACAATCAGTGCAATAGAGGAGTTTGTATCGAATCATTACCATTAATGTTTTTTTTATGTTTTTAAACGTTATTGAGATGACTTTTTCCATTATTATGGAGTAATTCCCCTTAGGGGTTGACATATATAGTGTATTGATAACTTGATTAGGAATTCGATTCTTAACAATTGTTTGAATTAATTGATGGAGTTTTAATTCGTTCTGTGAAGTTATTTATTATTTTGATTAATCGAAAGATGGGCTTGATATTGAATTTCTTTACATCATACGCTCTAGTTTAAATTCGTGATTCAACTAGGTAATCGAAAGAGCCTCTTGAATTATTAATCGAACTAGAAAATAGAGAAATATTTGTGATAAGTTACCCTTAAGACTAAAACCATCATTTTATTCGTTGCAATTATTCACCGTGCTTCAGTTGGATTAATTACTAACACTACATTTAGTCGAAAGAGTAGCATTAACTTTAAATGTAATCTAATTATCTGTTGAATTCGTAAGCATCAACAATATCATAGAGTGAACTAATTTAAGAATTGGATCTCGAGTCAATTGTCTTGCACCTGTCTAGTCAATTGCCCTTATTTCTCTCATTGATATTTCTTTGTTGCTCATATGTTGTCTTCCATGATCAGTTGTTAATTGCTTAATTTTTGTAGTTAATCGAGTTGATAATCATTCAATCAAGAGATAATTTTTCTGGATAGTAATTAACTAAAGATTATTCGAACACTCTTTAAATTCAATCCTTGTGGAGACGATAAATTAACTATACTATCTTTGACTAGCGAACAATAATTTAGTATTGTGTTTTGCGCTCTTCATATTTTATCGTCGTTGTCGGGATTGGCAATCAATAGTGTTTAAATCTCACTTGTGTGCAGGCAACTTGTTTAAATCCTCTAGTGTATGACTCAATCTTATTCAAAAGAAGTGATTCCATACAATCCAGCAGTGGAAAAACGTCTGCGATAGTTGAGGAAAGAGAAAGAACTCACCATAAAATTCTCGGGGCAACCTTCAACCCAAGTACACATGGATAAGAAAAGTTATGATGGGGTAGACATAGCTGCAATAGAGGAAGCACAACAGAGAGAACAAGCTGCACAGATGGCAGCTGAAGCGGCCCTTTGAGTTGATGATGAGACTATCGAAGATGATGGGGGTCAAATATTCAATCTAAATTGACCCCTGGATGAAGACCAATTCAAAAATATGGCTCTAAGACCTGGAAGAACATTAGGTAATTATGCTAGACCAGTATACAATCAAGGACTGTCAAGTGTCTGACCTCCACCCATAGCAGCAAATAATTTTGAGTTGAAGCAAGACTTGCTTCAAACCATCCAGAACAACTATGTCTTTAGAGGGAAGGCCAATGAAGATCCTAACACTTACTTGATGGACTTTAATGAAATCATGAACACCTTCTAGTACAATGGATTATCAAAAGATGCGGTCTACTTAAGGGCATTCCCCTTTTCACTGAAGGATTACGCGAAGCACTGGCTTTGAAGCTTACCAACTGGGTCGATCAGGACATGGAAGATATGACTAAAACATTCCTTGACAAGTACTTCTCAGTTGCAAAAGCAGTGACATTCAAAAGGGAAATCCACAACTTATACTAGAAGGACACTGAAACGGTCTTCGAAGCTTGGTAAAGACACACGGAGATAGTGAGAAAGTGTCAGCATAATGGAATCGAATTGTGTATGCCACTCTGACTTTTGGGATGGACTGACACCTTCCTCATGACGAACTCTGGAGGAGGCAGTTGGACGCCCTTTAACGAAGAAAATTCCTGATGAGATTGCTGCGATTCTTGATGAGCTCTCTGAAGATGATAACCAATGGCCCACTGAGAGTAATGATAGAAAAAATCAGTTGGGATTCACCAGGTAGACCCTAACACATCATTGCAAGCCCAGATAGACACCATGGGCAGAGAGATAAGAAAGTTAACCTTAGCCAAGGTCCAGAGCCAGTCATCATCAACTTGTGACTTTTGTGGAATGGGTCATCCAACGCATGCGTGTCAATCCTCAACTACAGATGAAGTGGTAAATGTTGTGGGGGGTTTTGACAGAGGCAACTACCATAGTGGCAATAATTTTAACTCCATGGGGAAGAGGCACCTAGGCTTTTCTTAGAGTTCACCAGTTGGTAGTACGAATGCATGGCAATAGAATAACTCCAGACCTCAGGTACAAGGAGCTCCAGGTTTTCTCAATCAGTAGAGGCAGCAATACCAACCTTCATAGTCGAATCAGTCTAGCATGGAAGATCTGATGAAGACCTTTATTATTAAGACAAATGAGAGGCTTGAAACTCATGGAACAACTATTCGAAACTTGTAAAGACAGGTGGGACAACTTGCTAATATATTGTTTGAGAGGGTTCTAGAAACTCTCCCTATTGATACTGAAAGAAATCCTAAAGAGACAATAAATGCGGTGTCTTTGAGAAGTGGGCAAGTATTGAATGACCCAATAGCAAAACAAAAGGGTGAGTTGATCGAAAGACAGGTAGAAATTGTAGAGGAGCAGAAAGAGAGCAAAAATCAATAAGGTGAAGTAAGGGTAGATCCATATGATGGTCTGAAGAAGAAAGGGAGGACTTGAGCTCTAAAATAGAAGAAGGATGAGAATTCAATGAATGAGGAGAAAGAGGAGAGCAAATACATGCCTGCCTTAACTTTTCCCCTCAATCAGATAAGAGAGAAGTTGGGCAAACAATTTGAGAATTTTTTATAAGTGCTCAAGCAGGTGCATGTTAATCTACCTTTCATAGATGTGCTCTCTCAGATGCACCAGCCTATGCTAAGTTCGTGAAAGGAGATATTATCCAACGAGCGTAAGGTTGAAGAGACATCAGTTATCAAGCTCACAGAGCATTGTAGTGCCATTTTGCAAAATAAGCTCCCTCAAAAGTGTGGAGATCCAGAGAGTTTTACTTTAGGAAGTACTAAGTTTGAAAAATCTTTGTGTGATTCAGGTACTTCTATTAATCTTATGCCTTTGTCTATTTGCAGGAAATTGGAAGGAGAGATTTGCAAAATCATATCTATACCTGTGTCTTTGCAGCCAGCAGATCAGACCATATTCATACTTGAAGGAATAGTGTAAGATGTGCTAGTTCGGATGGATAAATTTGTGTTCCCTGTGGACTTCATTATGGCGAATATGGAAGAGAATAGGGAGGTACCTCTGATTTTAGGGAGATCCTTCTTGTTAACTGGCAAAGTTATTCTGGACATTCAGGAAAGGCAGCTCATGCTGAGAGTGGGGGAACAAAGGGTGAATTTCAAGATGGAGTAAGCAATGGGAGCACCTATTGACGAGCCGACTGCACACTCTAAATTCAAGACAAGGGCCCCAAAAGAGTGAGTTGGAGAGAGTAAGCATGACAAGTGTGGGGTGTACCCAAAGAAGGCAGAAAAGAAACTTTCAGCATGGATGTGTACATTGGGTCGGGCGTGCAAATGGGATCCCGACTTCGATTCAGACCCATATTAGATGATTAAAGGGTCTTTTCTTTACCTCTTGCTTTTTATTTGTGTGTCATAGGGACATGCCACAATTTAAAGCGTGGGGTGAGGGATGTAAATATGCATGTGTGTTTGTTTTCTTTTGTTTTTGTTAGAAAAATAAATTACTTTTCCCGACGATGGATTTCCTGGACTGTCTTCTTGAGGGATCAAAGTCGAAGAATTTGTTTTTTATTTCCTAAGGTAGTGTAATAATTCCCTCTTAGTTGTTCTTTGTGCCGCAGTTCTTTTCCAAGGGTTTTGCTTGAACCAGGTGTAGTTAGTTTTTCTTTTGTTAGGAATAGAGAAGTCTTATGCTATGGTGTTAAATGGAGCTGACGTGTTTTTGACTTTGTTGTGCCTTGAGAGTGGTGGGTGCCTTAGTTGTGATGCTCAATTCTTGACTCATGTATTGTAGTACCTTGAATTGTCTGATTTTATCTTTGCTTAACTGCTTTGACTAGAGAGTCGGGATATATCCGATCCTAAGTGAGTTATGTGCCAATATGTGTGTGAGGATTTTGTTGATATTCTGTGTATGTTAGTTTATATATAGAACTTGCTCTGTGTGTTTGCAAAGCAAAATAGAAGTCTTGTTTAGTCTAGGAAGTGATATATGTGTTTCTTTATTGAGCTAAATATATACTTTTACCCACCTAATTGGTGCATATCTTTGTTAGCCCCGTTGATCCTGTAATCCTATTTATTTGACAACTACACTACAAGTCTGACCCCCTTTGTTGAATTGACCATTTGCTTGAACTTTTTATCTCTAATGAGCATTTGAAATATTTAGGAGCTTGTTACAAGCTAAGTGGGTGTATGGTTGAGTTTTTGAGTGGAACTATAGAAAAGGAGAAGGGGCACTATGTCATGACACAAAAATCCCACCACATGCGTCGTGATGGTGTCGTGATGGAACTTAGTCTCTAAGACTAGGTAAGCCGATTACAAATACATTTCAAGCCATTTTAAAAAAAAAATAGAAACTAGCAACGGAAATAGTTACAACAACCTCCCAAGACTGGTAATACTGAGTCACGAACTCTAACTGAATACATGAAATGATCTCAAGGATCGAATACTCAATACTATTTGAATAATAATTAACAGTACAATAAAATGGAAAGATTCTAAGTAACTGTGATGACTAAGCAGCTCTACCTTAAATCCTTGCGATCATACTTTAACTTTGTCCGAGTCCGATAGCTCCAATACCTGGCTCTGCACAAAAATGTGCAGAAGTGTAGTATGAGTACACCACGGTCGGTACCCAGTAAGTATCAAGACTAACCTTAGTGGAGTAGTGACGAGGTACAGTCAAGACACTCACTAGTTTAATAACCTGTGTAATACAATATACAAAATAATAGGAAACAAATAATAATAAGGGCAACACAAATCAACCAGTGATATGCACAGTAGGGCAACGAGAACACCATTGATATCGCTCAACGAATAATAAATACAAGTACACCCAATTAAATCAAGTCCTTCAAATAAATATCTTTCACATATAATTCTTCCGAATAAATCTCTTTCAAATATAATTCTTTCAAATAAATATCTTTCAAATATTCCTTTAAATAAATCTCTCTCAAATATAATTTCTTCAAATAAATATCTTTCGAATATAATTCTTTCAAATAAATCTATTTGAATAAAAATCCTTCCAAATAAATATTTTGAATATAATTCTTTCAATTAAAAAGTCACCATGTAACACTACATTTCATAATCATAGAAATATGAGTCTCAGCCCTTTTTCATATTTTTCGTAAACACAGGTCTCAGCCCACTTTCATATTTTCACGGCACTTCGTGCCCATAATTAAATTATCATATTTCCCCGCCACCTCGTGCCCACTTTTCATATCACAGCTGCACGGACATGTAATGACCCGACTTTTTATTTTGAGTAATTACTTTCCTTTCTACTATTTGAAGTCTTTAATATCTTCATATGATGTATTATGACTTATGCGTAAAATTTGAAGTCATTCGGACTTTATTTGCTATGTTTTGATGTCTATTCTTCAAGAATACGTGGTATCATATTAATAGATAAGCTCCAAATTCCGTTTTGATTGAAGCATTATATCCGTATTTAAATTATGGAGCCATAGCAAAAAGACTCGTCGAATTCGGACATCGTATGAAAGAGTTATGCCTATTTTCGTGTCGAGAATGATTTTCTGTCGCCGTCAACGCCCAGGGTAGCGTGGGGCGCTATCCCTGGTGCTGGGACTTCTGGAGGTACTGGAAAGGGTGCCACACGCAGTGCCCCATGCCATCTGTGGTGCCACAGACATAAAACCCCCATAAAATTTGGGGAGGGGGGGGGGGGTCAACCATTTTTGACAAAAAACAAAGTTGGGGAGCTCGGTTTAGGCGATATTTGGGCGATTTTCACGGATAAACATTGGGGTAAGTGTTCCTTATCCTATATTGATTATATTTTCCAATTCCATATTTATTTACATTATGAATCCGTGAATTTATGGAAGAAAAATCAGATTTTTATAAAATCTTCCAAAAATGTAAAATGAAGATTTGAAGGTCAATCTGATGTCGGAATTTGATAATTTTTGTATGGTTGGACTAGTATCGGAATGGGTATTCAGATTTTATCAGTTTCGTTGGATTTCAAGATATGGGCCCCACTGTCGATATTTCGAGCGAAGTTGGGAATTTTTGTAAATTATTAAATTATAAGCATTAGAGTAAGTTGTGATTAACTTGCACGTTGTTTGAATATATACGAGTCGTTTGGCTTGAATTGAGTAGATAGGAAGGCGTATGGAGGTTGATACGAGCGGAATGGAATTTTTGGAGTATTGTACAGCTTGCTCGGTATTGGATTGGGCATGTTCGAGGTAAGTTATAATTGATTCAAGATTAATATGTAGCAACTGAGAATTTTTGGCGACTTTGTACATGGAGAGAATCTGAGATTTAAGTTGGATAGTGTCGAGACTTGTGGAATTTGTTTTATATCATTATGGTTTTTATATTTCGGTATCAGGAAGGTGATGAAAACGGCTTAAGACTCAAATAAGGTATTTTCAGAGTGGATAACTCGGTGGTGGTATTTAAGGGGGTGCTTAAGAAGAATACAACAGCTTATGGGCCTTAGGGCGGTGTGGTTTTATGTTAGGATGTCTTGTAGTGAGCTTTGGGGTAAGGATCGTAGTATTCTAACAAGGAGAAGTGTCAAATTGAGGGCAATTTAAAAGAAACTCGGAGAAAATAGGACAACTGGGTAGTAGGCTGGACCAATATGGTATGATAAGTTCTTTGGGTACCTATGGATTGGTGAGGCTCTACAAATGTTTTAGTGGAAATATTCATGGGATGGTGACCTGCGTGGGTTGGTTGAGTTAGAGGAATTCAGTTCTGATAGCTTGGTTATGTGCAAATGGATTTCAAAGTGTTCTTGATGATTTCTACCATGGTTTGAACCAGGTGTTTTCTACCGGTGTGGGGGACATGATGTGTATTGTGATTTTCTCCTGGATGAGAGTAAATGGAAGGTTTGTAACTAACCGGATATGTAAACTGCTGGTGACTTAGAGTTGGTAATGATATTCTTGTGCTTGTCACATGATGGCATGATAGATGTGGTATGTTATACGGGGTTAAGATTTACATGTACATGTTGGCAGTTCAGTCTTGAAGGGAAGGTCAAGATTTTTGGACGGCATGGTCAGTTTCATATATGTCGATGAATGTTATAACTGCTCGGTAATCCCTAAGAAGGGTGCGCATTTTAGAAGGCACATAGTATTTTGACTTAAAGATGTTCATCGGTATTGCAATACTCACTGGTTGATAGACTGTTGATATTGTAGTTATTGCTATGTGGCACGACAGAATTATGAAAATATTCCTCGTGGGATGATGGTGCATGAAAGACGTGTTGGTCATTCGAATGCTAGAGTTGGATCAGTTATGATGATTCATGCGTCCTATGAATTTGGTGACTAGGAGTTCTCAGAAGCATATTGTCTTAGGGTTGTGACCCGCTTGAGGTGAGTATTTATTTAAACTTAGTGGAGGCACTAGTTGCGTTAATTATTTGTGATAGCTACACGTTATGAGTATGCATATATGTGAGGTTTGAGCCCATGTGCGAGAATCGAGAAAACTATTCATACTCGGAAGAATACTTAGGCTATGATATGCCTAGAGTTGACTGTTAAACATAAAGTTATAACATTTCTCGTGTTCTTACCTTTGTTGAGAACTATCTGGGCTATACTTGAGGTTACAAAAAGGATAATTCCCTGAATAAACGGGGTAGTTACTATTTCTGTGTTAAACTGCCAATTTGAAGTGTGATAGCAGACTTTGCACATGCTTACACTATGGCGTGTTATTTATACAAATCTAGGAACATGAGAATCTTATTTCATTATCATATGCAAGTGTACTTGTTTTATTGCTTATTTATGATATGTTGGGACTGGAGGCCTGTGACCAGGCCAGACGATTCATATTATTGGCACGTGAGTTGCCCGTGCCGTGTGTGGGAATTTTATTTCTTTGATAATTTATCAAATTTCATTGCTTTCCTTCCTCTACGATAAAAATTACATGAGTAGCGTATTTGAGGAATTGTGTACATGCGCCTACGGTTATCCTCTTTACAAAATTTGAGGAGTTGGTTGTAAATATTAGGTTGTGGTGGTGTTAACTGAACTTGCGAAATGGTTATCTTCTTTGAGATATTTTCCATTTTTGGGTGCACAGATTGCACAGTTTTTGGCTTGAGTTATATATATGTGGCATGTATGTTGGATAGTTGTGTTTAATAATATAAGGTCATTGGACCTAGAATGGGTACTATCAGGTTTGATTACAGTATATTCAGAAGGATAATATTGAAAGTCGTCTTAGAAAGTGATTATGGTTCTGGTTGGGGCGAGAGAGATCCAAGACTTGTTGATCTGATAAAGGGTCATGAGATTCCGCGTGTTTCATTCATTATCAGCAATATACGAAAGTTTTGGAACGAGGTTTTGTTTGTTATAGGGTTTTATACTAATACTTGGTTGAATTTTGAGCAGTTACTGTGATCTAGAATGGTACTGCGAGTATGCGCGTTGTGTGGTATGTTATGTGATTATATCTGGGGTTATGGTTATGGCTTGATACAGCTTGTTCAAACTTATATAGTGTGTAGATGTGAGTCTTGGGTCTTGTAAGAATTTATGGATGTTGGAAATTGGGTTCTAAGCTTTACAAACTAAGATTAAAGTAATGATCTTCAATTATGTTGTGTTGTTAGGCCTATATGGAATAGCGTGGCATGGGATAACCCCCGAGTATGTGCGTGGTAAGATGGAATAGTGATTTGATGGCTTGAAAAACAACTCTTGGCACGTTCGAGGATGAACGCATGGTTAAGTGGGGGAGAATGTAACGACATGATTTGTCATTTTGAGTAATTACTCTCCTTTCTACTATTTGAAGTCTTGAATAGCTTTATATGATGTATTATGAATTTTGTGCAAACTTTGAAGTCAATCGAACTTGATTTACTATGTTTCGATGTCGATTCTTCAAGAATACGTGGTATGACATTAAGAAAATGAGCTCCAAATTCCGTTTTGATGAAGCATTAGATCTGTATTGAAATTACGGAGGCATAGCAAAACGAATCGTCGAATTCAGACATCGTATGAAAGAGTTATGCCCATTTCCGTGTCGAGAATGATTTCCTATCACCGTTAGCGCCCAGGGTAGCGTGGGGCGCTATCCCTGGCGCTGGGACTGCTGGAGGTACTGGAAAGGGCACCACAGTCAGCACCCTATGCCACTTGTGGCGCCACAGACGTAAAACCCCCATAAAACAGGGGGGGGGGGTTTCAGCCATTTTTGACAAAAAACAAAGTTGGGGAGCTCGGTTTAGGCGATCTTTGGGCAATTTTCATGGATAAACATTGGGGGTAAGTATTCCTTATACTATATTGATTATATTTCATGATTCCATATTCATTTACATTATGAATCCGTGAATTTATGGAAGAAAAATCAGATTTTTATAAAATCTTCCAAAAATATAAAATGAAGATTTGAAGGTCAATCCGATGTCAGAATTTGATAATTTTTGTATGGTTGGACTCGTATCAGAACGAGTGTTCGGATTTTGTGAGTTTAGTTGGATTCTGAGACATAGGCCCCACTGTCGATTTTTTGAGCGGAGTTGGGAATTTTTGTAAATTGTTAAATTGTAAGTATTAGAGTAAGTTGTGATTAACTTGCATGTAGTTTGAATAGATACGATTCATTTGGCTTGAATTGAGTAGATAGGAAGGCGTATAGAGGTTGATGCGGAATGGAATTTTTGGAGTATTGTACAACTTGTTCGGTATTGGAGTGGGCTTGTTCGAGGTAAGTAACTCTTCTAATCTTGGAGCTGAGGGTATAAACATTGAATTATACGTGTTATGTGTTTGGTGTTGAGGTGACGCACATGTTAGGTGACGGGTGTGTGGGCGTTTACCGTGTGAACTGTAATTCCGTTATTCCTGTGGTACTGTGTAGTTACCTGAACTTATCTGAAATCATTGAAATCTCTACCTACTAGAGCTATTGAGCTGAGAATCATGTTAAAATCATGCTGAGGCTATATGCCAGTATTATTGAGATACACAGAGGTCATATTGTTGTTGAATTTTTTTAAATTGAAATTTTTAAAACTCAGTCATGTTCATTCATTTCATATCATCTCTTAGTCTCTGTTGCTATTTATTGATTCATCATGTCATCATTTTGGGCTAGTTTCATGACATTGTGAGCCTGAGAGACTGGAGAGATTGATGACTGAGTGAGGCCGAGAGCCTGATTGTGAGGATAATTATGGGATCGGGCTGAACGCCACAATAGGCTAGATTGACTTATTATAGCACGTGAGTTGTCCGTGCGGATACAAATATTGATACTATAGCACATGAGTTATCCTTGCAGATTATAGCGCTTGGACTGAAGGAGCCCCTCCGCAGTCTGTACACACCCTCAAAGAGCGCAGGTACCTACTGAGTGCGAGTTTCGAGTGACTTGGGAGGATTGAGTGACTGTGAGGCATGAGTGGATGTGAGGATTGAGTGACTGGGAAGACTGAGTAACTGTGGGGATTGAGTGACTGGGAGGACTGTGTGAAATGATACTATGAGAGTATGCATATGGATTTATCATTGAGGTGCATATCATTGAGGTGCATCGCATTGACATGCATAAAGATGCATTTTCCTCATGCTGTACGGTATCCCGTCATTCATGACTTCTCACACATATTGGCATATGGGCATATTGATGCATTTTCCACTGGCTATGTGGAAAGAAAATAAAACATCTTATTTATTGTTGAAAGGAATTTTGGAAAAATTACTGTTTCAAACTTACTCATATTTTTGGCAACTTCGGTAAAAGACTTGAGTTTTCACTGATACACTTGAAAGTGAGAGCTATTTTCAGAAATCATGATTAAGTTGAGCATGTTATTGTTGAATTATTACTTGTGCTACTTTAAATTATATTGTTATGAAATGTTGTTGGCTATTGATGTTGGCTCTCGACTTGTGTTCCAGCTCGTCACTACTTTCAACCTAAGGTTAGGTTTGTTACTTATTGAGTACATGGGGTCGGTTGTACTCATACTATACTTCTGCACCTTGCATGCAGATGTTGGCTGCTGATGTTGCTGGGTTCGTTGGGAGCTGGATCTGAAGATGTACCCGCATTCCGGTTGTAGTTGTCTCTTGTTCATAGTAGCCTTAGATTTATAACAATTTGTTCATGTACATTTCGAACAGATGATGTATTATTTCATACCAGCTTGTAAATTCTATTTTCATAAGCTCATGATTTGTACTACCAGTTCTTGGGGTGTTTAATAGAGTTAGCTAAATATTATTTGAATAAGCTATTTGTAAATTGGCTTACCTAACGAGTAGTGTTAGGTGCCATCATGGCTAGTTGGATTTTAGGTCGTGACAAGTTGGTATAAGAGACCTAGGTTCATAGGTTCTATAAGTCATGAGCAAGTATCTAGTAGAGTCTTGCGGATCAGTATGATGACGTCCATACTTATCTTCGAGAGGGTACCGGGTATTTAGGATAATTTTCCATCTTTCTTTCCTTATCGTGTAGAATTGATTCAGCTTGAAACATAACTCTTTGAATTCCTTCAACACATTCCTGTGTGCATGTGAGCTCTCAATATCAGTTGTGTATCATCGACTTGTGATTTCAGTGATGATGTGCGAGATGTGTATTCTGTGTTTTGGTGATAGGTCAGTCTTGAGGAATTGAGGCCAGGTTTGGACGGTAGCTTCAGTTGTGACTTGTACATTTGTACTCATATGTCTTGTAATATCCCTATGAGTGGAAAATTTATGGCTCGATGAGCGGTCGAAAGGCTATATGATGAGGATGATGCGATTGCGGGATGTGTTAAGATGGATTGAATATATCGAGAAGTGTTTCCTTGGAATGTAAAGAGGGCCATTGGGTGCTTGATTTGCACTTGATGTGATGTATAGTCTCGAATTGTGAGTGTGTCGAAGGATCTATCATGCATTTTAATTGTGGAGAGAATTAAATTTTCTTGTTTTGTTAATGAGTTTGGATTCAAGAATATAAAGTTATTGCGTAGTAATTATGGATGCGAAAGGGTATAACAAGATGCCAATTTGAGGCTAAGTAGGTGTGTTTCTTATAATATTGATTGGAGAGTTTCTTTTCTACCGGCGGGTTATGTGTGTTGAGATTTGAATTTGAATCTAGTTGAGAAAGTGGACTTGACTGTCAAGAGAATGATTGCGAGATTAACGGGTGATTGAGGTATTTTATGGTTGGTGTTGCATGGGCCTGAGAAGAATTTTTGTTGAATTGACTGCAGTATTAAGGCAATAATAGAGTATGGGTATTGTGAGTTATCGAGTATTTTAATCTATGGATTTGAGCCAAGTGGGGGAGCCTGCTATTGACAATTCAATTTCATGGTTATATGTAAAGGTTTAGTTTTGGGCTGAGGCATACTTGTGGGTTAGATATGATTTGCAGAGGTTGAGATCGAGGATGACTCAAATAAGAAAATTTTTGGATACGAGTTATATTGCACTTATGAATATATGAAAATCATGGAATGAGTGAGTTGATATTTATGAAGGACGTAGTGCACACAAAGTATGAATTTGATTGGTGGTGTTAAGGCAGATTTACTTCTTTGGGGTGTTGTGCTAATTCAGCATAGGCAGTTCGTCCCATTTGTGCGGTGAAATTGAGATTTGATGACTCCCGAGTAAGTTCTAATTGATTCAAGATTAATATGTAGCAACTGAGAATTTTTGGCGGATTTGTACATGGCAAGAATCTGAGATTTAAGTTGGATGGTGTCGAGACTTGTGGAATTTATTTTATATCATTATAGATTTTATATTTCGTTATCAGGAAGGTGATAAAAATGTCTTAAGACTCAAATAAGGTATTTTCAGAGTGGGCATCTCGGTGGTTGTATTTATGGGGGTGCTTAAGAAGTATACAACAGCTTATGGGCCTTAGGGCGGTGTGGTTTTATGTTAGGATGTCTTGTATTGAGCTTTGGGTAAGGATCGTAGTATTCTGACAAGGAGAAATGTTAAATTGAGAGCAATTTAGAAGAAACTCTAAGAAAATAGGACGATTGGGTAGTAGGCTGGACTTGTATGGTATGATAGATTCTTTGGGTACCTATGGAGTGGTGAGGCTCTACGGATGTTTTAGTGGAAATATTCATGGGATGGTGACCAGTGTGGCTTGGTCAAGTTAGAGGAATTCAGTTCTGATAGCTTGGTTATGTGAAAATGGATTTCAAAGTGTTCTTGATGATTTCTACCATGGTTTGAACCAGGTGTTTTCTACCGGTGGTGGGACATGTTGTGTATTGTGATTTCCTCCTGCATGAGAGCAAATGGAAGGTTTGTAACTAACCGGATATGTAAACTGCTGGTGACTTAGAGTTAGTAATGATATTTTTGTGCTTGTCACATGATGAAATGATAAATGTGGTGTGTTATACGGGGTTAAGATTTACATGTACATGTTGGCAGTTCAGTCTTGAAGGGAAGGTCAAGAATTTTGGACAGCATGGTCAGTTTCAGATATGTAGATGAATGTTATTGCTGCTTGGTAATCCCTTAGAAGGGTGCGCATTTCAGAAGGCGCATAGTGTTTTGACTTACAGATGTTCATCGATATTGCAGTACTCACTGGTTGATAGACTGTTGATAATATAGTTATTGCTATGTGGCACAGAAGAATTATGAAAATATTCCTCGTGGGATGATGGTGCATGAAATACGTGTTGGTCATTCGAATGCTAGAGTTGGGATCAGTTATGGTGATTCATGCGTCCTATGAATTTGGAGACTGGGAATTCTCGGAAGCATATTGTCTTAGGGTTGTGACCCGCTTGAGGTGAGTATTTTATTTAAACTTAGTGGAGGCACTAGTTGCGTTAATTATTTGTGATAGCTACGCATTATGAGTATGCATATATATGAGGTTTGAGCCCATGTGAGAAAATCGGGGAAACTATTCATACTCGGAAGAATGCTTAGGCTATGATATGCCTAGAGTTGACTGTTAAACATAAAGTTATAACGTTTCTCGTGTTCTTACCTTTGTTGAGAACTATATGTGCTACACTTGAGGTTACAAAGAGGATAATTCCATGAATAAATGGGGTAGCTACTATTTATGCGTTAAACTGCCAATTTGAAGTGTGATAGCAGACTTTGCACATGCTTACACTATGGCGTGTTATTTATACCAATCTAGGAGCATGCGAATCTTATTTCATTATCATATACAAGTGTACTTGTTTAATTGCTCATGTATGATATGTTGGGACTGGAGGCCTGTAACCATGCCAGCCGATTCATATTATTGGCACGTGAGTTGTCCGTGCCGTGTGTGGGAATTTTATTTCTTTGATAATTTATCGAATTTCATTGCTTTCCTTCCTCTACGATAAAAATTACATGAGTAGCGTATTTGAGGAATTGTGTACATGTGCCTACGGTTATCCTCTTTACGAAATTTGAGGAGTTGGTTGTAAATATTGGGTTGTGGTGGTGCTAGCTGAACTTGCGAAACGGTTCTCTTCTTTGAGATATTTTCCATTTTTGGGTGCACAGATTGCACAGTTTTTGGCTTGAGTTATATTGATGTGGCATGTCTGTTGGATAGTTGTGTTTAATAATATAAGGTCATTGGACCTAGAATGGGTACTATCAGGTTTGATTACAGTATATTCAGAAGGATAATATTGAAAGTCGGCTTAGCAAGTGATTATGGTTCTGGTTGGGGCGAGAGAGCTCCATGACTTGTTGATCTGATAAGGGGTCATGAGATTCCGCATGTTTCATTCATTATCAGCAATATACGAAAGTTTTGGAATGAGGTTTTGTTTGTTATGGGGGTTTATACTAGTACTTGGTTGAATTTTGAGCAGTTACTATGATTGAGAATGGTACTGCGAGTATGCGCGTTGTGTGGTATGTTATGTGATTATATCTGGGATTATGGTTATGGCTTGATATAGCTTGTTCAAACTTATATAGTGTGTAGATGTGAGACTTGGGTCTTGTAAGAAATTCTGGATGTTGGAAATTGGGTTCTAAGTTTTACGAACTAAGATTAAAATAATGATCTTCAATTATGTTGTGTTGCCAGGCCTATATGGAATAGCGTGCATGGGATAACCCCCGAGTATGTGCGTGGTAAGATAGAATAGTGATTTGATGGCTTGGGAAATAACTCTTGGCACGTTCGAGGATGAACGTATGGTTAAGTGGGGGAGAATGTAACGACCTGATCTGTCGTTTTGAGTAATTACTCTCCTTTCTACTATTTGAAGTCTTAAATAGCTTCATATGATATATTATGACTTTTGTGCAAAATTTGAAATCAATCGAACTTGATTTGCTATGTTTCGATGTCGATTCTTCAAGAATACATGGTATCACATTAAGGAAATGAGCTCCAAATTCCATTTTGATTGAAGTATTAGATCTGTATTGAAATTACGGAGCCATAGCAAAATGAATCGCTGAATTCAGACTTCGTATGAAAGTGTTATGCCCATTTCCGTGTCGAGAATTATTTCCTATTGCCGTCAGCGCCCAGGGTAGTGTGAGGCACTATCCCTGGTGCTAGGACTGCTAGAGGTACTGGAAAGGGCGCCACAGTCAGCACCCCATGCCACATGTGGTGCCACAGACGTAAAACCCCATAAAACGGGGGGGGGGGGGCAGCCATTTTTGACAAAAAACAAAGTTGGGGAGCTCGGTTTAGGCGATTTTCATGATTAAATATTGGGGTAAGTATTCCTTACGCTATATTGATTATATTTCATGATTCCATATTCCCTTACATTATGAATCCGTGAATGTATGGAAGAAAAATCAGATTTTATAAAATCTTCCAAAAATATAAATTGAAGATTTGAATGTCAATCCGATGTCGGAATTTGATAAATTTTGTATGGTTGGACTCGTATCGGAACTGGTGTTCGGATTTTGTGAGTTTCGTCGGATTCGGAGACATGGTCCCCACTGTCAATTTTCGAGCGGAGTTGGGAATTTTTGTAAATTATTAAATTGAAAGCATTCAAGTGTGATTAACTTGCACGTTGTTTGAATAAATACGAGTCGTTTGACTTGAATTGAGTAGATAGGAAGGCGTATGGAGGTTGATATGCTCGGAATGGAATTTCTGGAGTATTGTACAGCTTGCTCGGTATTGGATTGGGCTTGTTTGAGATAAGTAACTCTTCTAATCTTGGAGCTGAGGGTATAAGTGCTGAATTATACGTGTTATGTGTTTGGTGTTGAGGTGATGCACATGCTAGCTGACGGGCGTGTGGGCATTTACCGTGTGAACTCTGATTCCGTTATTCATGTGGTACTGTGTAGTTACCTGAACTTATCTGAAATCATGGAAATCTCTACGTACTAGAGCTATTCAGCTGAGAATCATGTTAAAATCATGTTGAGGATATATGTCAGTATTATTGAGACTCGCGGAGGTCATATTGTTGTTGAATTTGTTTAAATTGAAAATTTTAAAATTCAGTCATGTTCATTCATTTTATATCATATCTCAGTCTCTGTTGCTATTTATTGATTCATCATATCATCATTTTGGGCTAGTTTCATGACATTGTGAGCCCGGGAGACTAAAGGGATTGATGACTGAGTGAGGCCGAGGGCCTGATTGTGAGGATAATTATGGGATCTGGCTGTACGCCGCAGCAGTCCAGATTGGCTTATTATAGCACGTGAGTTGTCCGTGCGGATATAGATATTGATACTATAGTACGTGAGTTTTCCTTGCAGATTATACCGCTTGGACTGAGTGAGCCCATCCGCAGTCTGTACACACCCCCAATGAGCGCAAGTACCTACTGAGTGCGAGTGTCGAGTGACTTGGGAGGATTGAGTGACTGTGAGGCATGAGTGGCTGTGAGGATTGAGTGACTGGGAGGACTGAGTGACTGTGAGGATTGAGTGACTGAGAGGATTGAGTGACTGGGAGGACTAGGTGAAATGATACTATGAGAGTATGCATATGGTTTTATCATTGAGGTGCATCGCATTGACATGCATAAAGATGCATTTTCCTCATGCTGTACGGTATCCCGTCATTCATGACTTCTCACACATATTGGCATATGGGCATATTGATGCATTTTCCACTGGCTATGTGGAAAGAAAATAAAACATCTTATTTATTGTTGAAAGAAATTTTGGAAAAATTACTGTTTCAAACTTACTCATATTTTTGGCAACTTCGGTAAAAGACTTGAGTTTTTACTGATACACTTGAAAGGCAGAGCTATTTTCAGAAATCATGATTAAGTTGAGCATGTTATTGTTGAATTATTATTTGTGCTACTTTAAATTATATTGTTATGAAATGTTGTTGGCTATTGGTGTTGGCTCCCGACTTGTGTTCCAGTTCGTCACTACTTTCAACCTAAGGTTAGGTTTGTTACTTATTGAGTACATGGGGTCGGTTGTACTCATACTAAACTTCTGCACCTTGCGTGCAAATGTTTGCTGTTGATGTTGCTGGGTTCGTTGGGAGCTGGATCTGAAGATGTACTCGCGTTCCGATTGTAGTTGCCTCTTGTTCATGGTAGCCTTAGATTTATAACAATTTGTTCATGTACATTTCGAACAGATGATGTATTATTTCATACCAGTTTGTAAATTCTATTCTTAGAAACTCATGATTTATACTTCCAGTTCTTGGGGAGTTTAATAAAGTCAGCTAAATATTATTTGAATCAGCTATTTGTAAATTGGCTTACCTAATGGGTTGGGTTAGGTACCATCACGGCTAGTTGGATTTTGGGTCATGACAGGACAGTTCGCGTGCCAATAATAAAACCATCATATATTTTTTTCGGCACCTCGTGCCCACGTTTCATATCCATTGCGGAGTGCAACCCGATCTCATATAACATTACCTGCCCGGCAATCGCGACAAGCTCACAATTTTAACATAAATCAGGCTATTATCAAATTTACCGAAAAAACAAGACAAGTTGTACAAGATGTAAAAATAAACACAAATAGCCCAAGGCTCCACACAATATATATAAAACCTCAAACAACAAAAGAGATGGAAAAATAACTCTTCATAGGACAACGCCTTCTTCTGAAGCTTGTTTAATTAATTATTTCCAGAGGAAAAATCCATAATGAAATTAAATTTCAAGAAATATCCAACCATCAAACTCACAGAATTCACATAAATATACAAGTAATAATCACATCAAATTGTCTTATAAAAACAAATTCAACTAATGCAAATTTAGGCATGGCAAATAGATGATTAAATAAATGCCAACACTTATCCAATTTACTACACAATATACCCAAGACTTTAACTCAATAAATTTTGAACATATAAGCCCGAGTACGTACTCGTAACCTCGCGCACACGGCCTTTTCACATTTCACAAATGACACATAAGACTCGATGCCTAAGGGGTAATTCCCCCACTCAAGGTTAGGAAAGATACTTACCTTTTTGAAGTTATGCCGATATTCTAAAATCATCTTCTTGCTTGAATTGACCTCCGGACCGCTCAAATCTATCCAAATTAATTGTATAACTTTATTAAAATTTATCGGAAATAATTCCGGATAATAATACGTTGACTTAAAAATTTATTCCAAAAACTCAACAATAGTCAACGCTGGTCCTGCCTCTCGGAACCCGACATAATTTTCATGAAATTCAAACACCCATTCCGGTACGAGTTCAACCATACTAATTTTATCCAATTCCGATAACAACTCGACCTCCAAATCTTAAATTTTCATTTTTGGAAGATTTTGCCAAAATTTTGATTTCTTCCATTAAAATCCGAATTAAATGATGAATATAATCATAGATTCATGAAATATAAACACTTTAGGATATAGGACACTTACCCAAGTCAAAGTCATGAAGAACTCCTCCAAAATCGCCCAAAAACCGAGCTCCAAAATCTCAATCAAAAATGACAAAGTGACTGATTTTTGGTCCTTATGTTGCTGCCCAGTTTCGCACCTGAGGGCGTTATTCACGCTTCTGTGGGCACTGTTCATGCTTCTGCAAGCACTGTTCATGCTTCTGTGAAAAAAAACCAGCAAGCTGCCATCTTCGCTTATGCGTTCTTACTTGCGCTTCTGCGATTGCGCTGGTGCGCAGAAATGTCCGTTTATGCGAGTTCAAGCCAGTCTCTGTCCAGCTCCCTTTCCAGTCGCTTCTGCGACAATTTCCTAGCTTCTGCGATGAAACTTTCGTAGAAGCGAAAGCATCAGCTGCTGCCCAGAAATTCCAGCAGCTTTTCTTCAAGTCCGAATTGATCCGTTAACCTTTCGAAATCCACCCGAGGCCCTCGGAACCTCAACCAAATATACCAACACGTCCCAAAATACAATACGACCTTAGTCGAGGCTTCAAACTATGTCAAACAATGCCGAAATTATGAATCGCGCATCGAATCGAATTATGAGTTTTTAAATTTTCCAACTTCTATATTTTGCACCGAAACGTATCAAATTAATCCGGGATGACTTCAAATTTTGCACACAAGTCATAAATGATGAAATGGAACTATTCGAATTTCCCGGAATCGAAATCCGACCTCGTTATCAAAAATTCAACCTTCGGTCGGACTTTTCAAAAATCTTCCATTTTTCATCTTTCGCCAAAATGCGTCGAATTGTCCTACGGACTTCCAAACCCAAACCAGATCATACGCCTAAGTCTGAAATCACCATACGAAGCTATTGACATCATAAAAATTCTATTCCGGGGTCATTTGCTCAAAAGTCAACTCTCCGGTCAACTCTTTCCATTTAAGCTTCTAAATAGGAATTGTTCTTTCAATTTAATTATAAATCTTCTGAAAATCAAACTCGACCACACCCGCGGATCATAATACATATTATAAAGCTGCTCGAGAACTTAAGTCACTGAACGGGGCATAAATTCTTAAATCGACAAGTCGGGTCATTACATTCTCCCCCTCTTAAACATACGTTCGTCCTCGAACGTGCCAAGAATCTTTCTGATGACATTAAATTACTGAGTGCATTTTTTCACACATACTCACGGGTGATTCTACGTCACCGTAAACTTAACAGAGGTCCTACAACATCATCTCAATGTATATTATTTCTTTTATTCACACATATAAGCCTTTAAGCCAATTTCTACTCCAAAATAAATTTCGAATTTCTGACATCAACACACGATATTAGTCTCAACCGGCTGTAGCAGTTCTTGCCTATGCACACATCATACGTATGTCCATAACCACATCTCTGGTTGTAATTACTGTTTATAATTAATTTCCAGCATCTTCAATTAATCTCGTATTCACCAAAATCTCATTTCAACTTTTCGTAACAATGACAGCAACACGCGGGGCATGAATACCTCATAATTATTTACCTGAATTAATGAATCATATTTAACGCCACATGGTCACCCACCTTATAGTCTAAAACTCAATATTTACAGCACAATTATGGCTAAATATGCACAAAAAAATATACAAGAATTATCAAATAAGCCTAACAGGCATGACTCCATATTTATACTATAGTATAAATTTAATTTCACAAAGGGAGAATTTTAAACTCATAAAAAATTTTACCACAAGGACCTCGTCCATATATAACTTCCACCGCGGCTTGTAGCCCGGTTTAAATATTTCACATCATATATAAAAATGCGAGGATCTCGTCCTCAACTCCGAATCACAAGTATTTTGCACATTGTGCCAACTGAAATTTTCAATTTCCTTTCTTCTTCTTTTCAATAAATATCGTAAATAATTTTCTCAACACATAATGAACCCTCATCTCGGTAGGACATAAAATTCATAAAATTGAAATCAATTATTCCGAAATCACATCAAAACCCACTCTAGTGAATAATAAAAATTACTTTTGGACTTATAGCCCTCAATGGTGTACAAAAATAAAAATGATAGACTCGGGCTATCATCATCAAATTTCCCAATATGGATAACATATAAGTGGGTCACAAAGTTATGAAGCTCACCCATAAGCGGAGCATAATAAGAGGACTCACCTCAATATTCAAAATCGAATCAAATTAAGGGAAAATATTATTTTATAACAAATCAGGATCATACCTGTAACGACACCATCAAGTGTAATGGCTCCCACCACACCATAGCAAATATATCAATGGGCTGGGCCTCCCCCTCTAGGGCACCATTTACCCGCCTTTCCTCCACCCCTAACTGGTTGTGCACGTAGGGTAGTAATTGCATTGGGGCCCGTAGCCTGAGTGTTCTGATGAAATTCACCTCTCCCAAGTCTGGGATAATTTCTCATAATGTGCCTAGTATCACCACACTCATAACAATTCCTCTGAGGTAGCGCCTGCTCATATTGAGTTTGTGCCGGAAAATTGGAATAACCACTGTAAGAAACTCGTATCGGTGGTGCACTATCAGAACTTACTGAAGCACCCCGAGTAATATGATGTGCGGAATGAGCTGGCCGACTGCTCGAGCCTCCGCCATAATTGGTCATAGCCGAAAAGTAAAATCCACTGAACCCTCCAGAGCTTCGAGACCTTTTGACCTCCTTATACCCCCTTTCCTCACCTAGAACACCCTCAACCATCCTCGCAATCTCCACTACTTGCTGAAATGGAGTATCAGTTTGCAACTATCGAGCCATGAATATTTTAAGATCATAATCGAGCCCCTCAATGAATCTGCGAACTCACTCTCTGACTGTACGTACCAAGATAGATGCATACCAGGCCAACTCACTGAACCTGATAGCATATTCTGACACTGTCATAGTCCCTTGACGCAACAGTTCAAACTCTGTGCACCACGTATCTCGGAGAGTCTGGGGAGCAAACTCTTTCAAAAACATTTCTGAAAATTGAGCCCAAGTTGGTGGTGTTGCATAGGCTGGTCTACCTTCTTCATAAACTCACTTCCACAATACCCATGGTGCGAAGAATACGGTGACACTTTTCTAGAAATCCTTGGGCATCCTCTGAAGTTGTGCCACTGAAAGTAGGTGGACTATACCTCTTAAACCTCTCAAGTCTCTTTTATTCTACTTCTGATGCCCCTGGCCTGACCTCAGGCTGAACCAGAATAACATGTTGTACTGGTACTACACCCAAAACCTGACCAATGTGAACTCGCTGCTCTAGAATATGGGCGGTAGGAGTCTGAACTCCTCCCCCAACCTGTGAAATATTTGGTGAAACGGAGATCAATCCCGTCTGAGTCACTGTACCAAACATGTTTAGGAACTGTACTAAAGTATCCTGAAGTTCGGGGGTAACAACAAGTGTCTCTAGTGCCTGTCCCCCAATTGGAGCAACTGGCGGCTCCTCAACTTCCCCTATAACCGATGTTCTAGCTGTGACACGTGCCCTTCCTCGGCCTTTACCTCGGCCTCGACCGCTTGCGGCCCTAGCAGTATGTGCGGGTGCTTGCTTAGCTGACCCGGTAGTACGTGTCCTCACCATCTATGAGAGAATAGAGATACAAAGGCTCAAATTCCACAATCAACAAATCCGCACGACATGAATGAAAGAAATGGAAATTTCCTAACAGTTTTGTATCCTCTTGACGATAAGTAAAGACGTCTATGTACCGATCCACAAGACTCTACTAGATTCGTTCGTGACCCGTAGAACCTATGAACCTAGAGCTCTGATACCAACTTGTCACGACCCAAAAATCCCACCACAGGCGTCGTGATGGCACTTAGTCTCTAAGACTAGGTAAGCCGATTACAATTACATTTCAAGCCATATTTTTTAAAATAGAAACTAACAACGAAAATAGTTACAACAACCTCCCAAGACTGGTAATACTGAGTCACGAACTCTAACTGAATACATAAAATAATCTCAAGGATCGAATATTCAATACTGTTTGAATAATAATTAACAGTACAATAAAATAGAAAGACTCCAAGAAACTGTGACGACCAAGAAGCTCTACCTTGAATCCTTGCGATCACACTTTAACTCTGTTCGAGTCTGATAGCTCCAATACCTAGCTCTGCACAAAAATGTACAGAAGTGTAGTATGAGTACATCACGGTCGGTACCCAGTAAGTATCAAGACTAACCTCAGTGGAGTAGTGACGAGGTACAGTCAAGACACTCACTAGTCTAATATCCTGTGCAATACAGTATACGAAATAATAGGAAACAAATAACAATAAGAGCAACACAAATCAGCCAGTGATATGCACAATAGGGCAACAAGAACACCATTAATATCGCTCAACGAATAATAAATACAAGTACACCCAATTAAATCAAGTCCTTCAAATAAATATCTTTCACATATAATTCTTCTGAATAAATCTCTTTCAAATATAATTTCTTCAAATAAATATCTTTCAAATATACTTCTTTAAATAAATTTCTCTCAAATCTAATTTCTTTAAATAAATATCTTTCGAATATAATTCTTTCAAATAAATCTATTTGAATAAAAATCCTTTCAAATAAATATTTTGAATATAATTCTTTCAATTAAAAAGTCACCATGTAACACCCCATTTCATAATCAAAAAAATACTGGTCTCAGCCCACTTTCATATTTCCACGACACTTCATGCCCATAATTAAATCTTCATATTTTCCGGGTACTTCAGTGCCCACTTTTCATATCACAGCTGCACGGACAGTTCACGTGTCAATAATAAAACCATCATATTTTTTTCCCGGCACTCGTGCCCACGTTTCATATCCGTTGCGGAATGCAACCTGATCCCATATAACATTACCTGTCCGGCAATAGCCACAGGCTCACAATTTCAATATAAATCAGGCTTTTACCAAGTTTACCGAAACAACAAGACAAGTTGCACAAGATGTAAAAATAAACACAAGGAATACCCCAACATCACATGAAAATTACCAACACAATAACTCCACATCATCACATATCATCCCTGACAATAGCCACCCTTTTATCTCCTATAGCTACCATTATCACTCCTATAATAGCCTCCCTTATCCCTCCGCCCTGACAATATCAATAGCCACCCTCGTGCCCACTTGTCATATCACAGCTGCACGGATAGTTCACGTGCCAATAATAAAACCATCATATTGTTTTCCCGGCACCTCGTGCCCACGTTTCATATTCGTTGCGACGTGCAACCCGATCTCATATAACATTACCTGCCCAGCAATAGCCACAAGCTCACAATTTCAACATAAATCAGGCTATTATCAAATTTACCGAAACAACAAGACAAGTTGCACAAGATGTAAAAATAAACACAAGGAATACCCCAACATCACATGAAAATTACCAACACAATAACTCCACATCATCACATATCATCCCTGACAATAGCCACCATTATCTCTCCTATAGCCACCCATATCACTCCTATAATAGCCTCCCTTATCCCTCTGCCCTGGCAATATCTATAGCCACCCTTATCGCTCTTATATCCACCCTTATCGCTTCGCACAGACAATGTACCAACACATATAACAACAGTGAAATACCTCCCTTATACCCACATAATATCAACAGTGGAATTCCACCCTTATATCCTCAGAATAATAATAATTCAAATAACGCAACAATTTACACGGAATATTATCACGGCAACATAATAAAAAATCAATTCATATCACAATTAGCCCAATGGCCACAACCAATTCCAAGGATATAAAAAAATTAATTAATGTCACAACAAATAGCCCAAGGCTCCACACAATGTATATAAAACCTCAAACAACAAAAGAGATGGAAAAATAACTCTGCATAGGACAACAACTTCTTCTTAAGTTTGTTTAATTAATTATTTGCAGAGAGAAAATCCATAATGAAATTAAATTCCAAGAAATATCCAACCATCAAACTCACGGAATTCACATAACTATACAAGTAATAATCACATCAAATTATCATATAAAACAAAATTCAACTAATGCGAATTTAGGCATAGCAAATAGATGATTAAATAAATGCCAACACTTATCCAATTTACTACACAATACGCCCATCACTTTAACTCAATAAATTTTGCACATGTAAGTCCGAGTACGTACTCGTCATCTCGCGTACACGACTTTTTCACATTTCACAAATGACATATAAGACTCGATGCCTAAGGGGTAATTCCCCCACTCAAGGTTAGACAAGATACTTACCTTTTTGAAGTTATGCCGATATTTCAAAATCGCCTTCTTGCTTGAATTGACCTTCGAACCGCTCAAATCTATCCAAATTAATTGTATAACTTCATTAAAATTTATCGGAAACAATTCCGGATAATAATACGTCGATTTAAAAATTTATTCCAAAAAGTCAACAATAGTCAATGCGGGACTCGCCTCTCGGAACCCGACATAATTTTCATGAAATTCGAACACTCATTTTGATACGAGTTCAACCATACCAATTTTATCCTATTCCGATAATAACACAACATCCAAATCTTAAAATTTCGTTTTTGGAAGATTTTGCCAAAGTCTTATTTCTTCCATTAAAATTCGAATTAAACGATGAATATAATTATAGATTCATGAAATATAAACACTTTAGGAAATAGGACACTTAACCAAGTCAAATTCGTGAAGAACTCCTCCAAAATCTCCCAAACATCGAGCTCCAAAATCTCAATCGAAAAGGATAAAGTGACTGATTTTTAGTCCTTATGTTGCTGCCTAGTTTCGCACATGTGGGCACTGTTCACGCTTCTGCGAGCACTGTTCATGGTTCGCGGGCACTGTTCATGCTTCTGCGAGCACTGTTCACGCTTCTGCAATCACTGTTCATGCTTCTGTGAAAAAAACCAGCAAGCTGCCAGCTTCGCTTCTGCGTTCTTACTTGCGCTTCTGCCCAGAAAACAGCAACTTTTCTTCAAGTCCGAATTGATCCGTTAACCTTCCGAAATTCACCCGAGGCCCACGGAACCTCAACCAAATATGCCAACACGTACCAAAATATAATACAAACTTAGTCGAGGCTTCAAACCATATCAAACAATGCCAAAATTACGAATCGCGCATCGAATCGAATTATGAGTTTTTAAATCTTCCAACTTCTATATTTTGCGCCGAAACGTATCAAATTAAACCGGAATAACTTTAAATTTTGCACACAAGTCATAAATGATGAAATGGTGCTATTCAAATTTTTGGAATCAAAATCCGTCCTCGTTATCAAAAATTCAACCTTCGGTTGGACTTTCCAACAATCTTCCATTTTCCAACTTTCGCCAAAATGCGTCGAATTGTCCTATGAACTTTCAAATCTAAACCCGAAGATATGCCTAAGTCCAAAATCACCATACGAAGCTATTGACATTATAAAAATTCTATTCCGGGATCGTTTGCTTAAAAGTCAACTTTTTCCATTTAAGCTTCTTAATAGGAGTTGTTCTTTCAATTGAATTCTAAATCTTCCGAAAATCAAACTCGACCACACCCGTGAGTCATAATACATATTACAAAACTGCTCAAGACCTTAAGTCATTGAACGGGGCATAAATTTTTAAATCCACAAGTTGGGTCGTTACACGCTATTTGAAAGAATCTTGAGAGCCACTTGTAAGGAGTTGGAAAAAGAATCAGAACTTAGAAAGAAAGAAAGAAAAGTTTGTGTATATATTATTAAAAAAATTATTCCTTGCTAGTGGTAGTTCTCATCTTGTTTGCGCTTAAAGAAATTAGGAGCTTCATGCTATTAAGGTTGGGATTTGGTTCAACATAAATGTGGGGTTTGAATTGTTAATGTATTTATATTAAAGTACTTAGGGAGGTGTAGTCACTATATCCAAATATATCCTACCCACCCCGCAACCTACATTACAACCAATTAAAGTCTTACATAATCTTTGATTGAATAGACTCAAATTAGTAGAGTATTACACTGCGGGCAAGCCTATGGTACGTCTTCTGTGGCATAGGAACCTTAATTCTGAGAATGAGTAAATTATTTCTATCTTGAGTTCCTAATATTCTTGAACCTTATTGTGTATGGAACAACTCTCAATTATTTGTGTGAGGGCACATGACTTGTGATGGAAAAGTAACTTCTTTGACCTCTGTATTAGTGTACGTGAGTAGGTTTTGAAAAATACATGGTGCTTATGAGTTAAATCTTGAGACTAGGATGTTACAGTATGGTGCTTAGACAACTTTAATTATTCTTGCCAGGATGAGTTAGGAGAGTTGCTTGAAAATATCGTCTCTATTTGAAGTGTAGTTTGATTGCTCGAGGACGAGCAATGGTATAAGTGTCGGGAGTTGATAGTAGGCTAGAAACCCATATTTTAGTCGTATATTACACTCTAATCACTGTACTTTACTTGTGTTTGAGCTTAAATGATGGTGATTTGCGCTTATTACGGGTTTTGTGCCTTGTACAAAATGATTCCGGGCTATTAAGATAATTTGGAGCTAAATCGAATAAGTTGGAGCTTTGAAGTCTGTGTAAAAGCTCAAGAAATTAAGTCGGGATCACGTTCGGGGGTCAAGGACCATGTCTGGATGTCAAAAAATGAGAAAAATGTACTACCACGCCGCGGGGCGCAAGGTGGTAGTACAATTCTTCTGCAGAGTGTAAACATCGGCCATAAGTTGTCCACTGGCGCAACGCATGGGGAACCGAGCCCTGCATCGCGCATGTGCACTTTTGTCAGAGTGCTTTCCCGTTTCGGCTTGGAAAGGGTAGTTCCGTCCGGAGCCGTTCCTACATGGTATAAATACACCAAAAATATAATTTTTAGGAAACTTTTGACCTACGAAAGATTTGAGAATCAACTAAGGCAAGAAGACACAAGAACTCATCAAGATTTCAACCAACAATCGGTGTAAATGCCTATTTTTTGCTCTTTCTTTTTCTTCTACATTATATATATATATATATATATATATATATATATATATATATATATATATATATATATATATATATATGTATGTATGTATGTATGTGTGTGTGTCTTTATGCTTATTTGTGTATGTGTAGGTTTAAAGAATTGATTAATAGTTTGATAAATGGGATAGGGATTGTTATAGTTGAATTTTAAAGAAATTTGGCCAAATATTAGCCCAAATCAGTGGCCCAATTCGATTGACCCAATCTAGTGATCCAAAGATCAAATCTCGATCGTTTAAGATATGTTTATCCAATAGTTCTGAGGCCCTCATCACCCATGGTATTTAAACCCCAAAATCCTGAAATTTTGCCCCTCATTTCCAATATTAGTCTCACTTTCTTCTCCCTCTCTTCTCACTTTCACCCTCTCTCTGTGCTGCCACTCTTCCCCACCGTGCACCGCCGTTGTAAGTCACCCTCCGGCGATGAACGACCTACAATCGGCCCCATTTTTTCACCATCTCCTTGTCTCTTCCTCCTATTTCCATATCTCCAACCCGAATCCTCAAACTCCCTCTAAAACTCCACAAATCCAGCCAAATCCGGGACCCTAGCCGTCCAAATTTTCTTTCTTTCTTTCTAAAATTTGCTTCGAATCCGACCACCCCACCACACAAATCTCACATAAACATGTAGATCTCATAGACATCTACCATTCCCCTTTAGTTTCACCCCTTAAAGTCACCACCACTGCCATCCAACTTCCCCTAATGTCGATTCAGCGACGTCACTGCCACCTTACTACCACCACTGCTCCTCCTCTCTAGCCTTATCTCAACCTATAAGCACTTGTTTCCTTCTATCACGATGTCGAAACTTGTTTGTTTTGGTGCCTGCTAAAAGGAAATGTGCGCTTCAATGTAGGACAACCCCTGCTCGATAATCCCGGTATCTTCTCGCTACTTGAATTTGCATTAATCATGCTCATTAGGTATAACCATCATCCCCTTGGTTAACTTATGTATTTTAATAGTAGTAGGTTAATTTTTTATTTTTATTTTTCAGTTTTGATAAATCACTGTTAATTAGAGTTTTTAGTTAGTACATTATTGATTAGTTATCTTTGTTTGTATTGATTAGTAGTTTGTTGGACATTTAGTGATCAAACTGATTTTTAGCTATTAATCATGAGCCTCGACTTGTGGTAGAGCCTCAATATTTTCCATTCCTCTTTGTTTCTATTTTCTGGTCTTAATTAGTTTAAATTTAGGATTGATTGTATTGTGGTTATCACTTGCCACTATATTATGTTAGTTGATACAATTGTTTCTTTAAATTGAAATCAATTAGCGGATTAACATGTTGTTTATTGTTGGTGTTAGAAATGAAAATGGCACTCTTCTCGAACCTTTTGGTGGTGGTATGCAGAGAGACAAGTAAGACAAAGGCGACTAGGTTTTACTTATATTACTTTGTGTCTGAAGAGAGGTGTATATCTTACAAAAATGGGTCAAGACATATTGGACTCTACTGTGATTGGGCTTGTTTTACTTTGAATTTAGCTTTCAACAATTGGGCCTTAAAACTTCAGCTATTTTTATTGACCCATTCTAGAAGCACCCAGAAGATAATAAAATTATTCTTTTGTAAATATTCCTTAGTTTGTTACAATAGATGTTAGGAGTAGACTAGTAAAATAATGTCAGCTGACAAAGTTTGTTTAGACTAGATTCCATTCTATTGTATTTATACGTTACACTGTACAGAGAAATAAACACAGAAATTTTTCCAAAATTATTTTTTTCATTCTCTTCATGGTATTAGAGCAAGGATAATCTGCTCTTCCTTTTCACGATCCTTTTTGCTTTATTTATTTTTATTTTTGCTTTTTTCTTTCTTCAAGCTATGGGTACCACTGCTTAGATCCTAGATTCACTTGTGTCATCCGCTTCCACAGACAATCCTACTGTGCCTGCAACTTCAGTTATGAGTGGAGTGGTTGATTCATCACATCCTTACTAGCTTCATCCTTCGGATTATTCAGGGATGAATCTTGTTTCCACAGTGTTTGATGGAAGAAGCTACAGTGGATGGAGAAGAGCTGTAGTAATTGCTTTATCTACAAAGAATAAGTTAGTTCTCATTGATAGAACTCTTACTATTCCACAAGCTGATTCTGGGCTTCTAAAGACCTGGGCTAGGTGTAATGACATGGTACTGTCATGTCTACTCAATTCTCTATCTAAGGAGATAGCTGATAGTGTGCTTTACTCTCAAAGTGCGAAGGACTTATGGAGTGATTTAGAGGACAGATTAAGACAAACAAATGGTGCTATGTTATTTCAGTTATAAAAGGAACTTAGTGTTGTGGTGCAAGGTAATTCTAGTATATCAACCTACTTTACTAAGATGAAAAGCCTATGGGATAAGCTTGATACTTTGAATACGTTTTCTGCATATGTTTGTGAATGTGACTGTGGTGCCAAGGTGAAGAACTTCAAGGTACATTAATATGAAAGGTTGCTACAGTTTTTGATGGGTTTAAATGACACATTCATATGTGTTAGGAGTAATTTACTATTGTCTTCACCCTTACCTTCCATTGGACATGATTATTCACTTGTGATACAAGATGAGAAACAAAGTGATATCCATGCTAATCCTTCTTATCGAGAAAATTCTGGATCCTTCCTTGCTACAAACCTATAGGGAAATGAAAGAAGATTCAATGAGACCAAGGGACATAAGGGAGGTTTTAATCCTAGAAAGAATGCTAGAATTTGGGAGTACAAGTGTCCTCTAAATAATTAACCTCTCATCAATGCCTACCTCTAATTGAGAAGATCACAACAAGAATTAGTTGTTAGTCTGTATTGTTGCTTTCTTACTCTGGCAGACTACAACTGATCAAATCAGTGTTGTTTGGTATTCAAACTTACTAGGCACACATATTTCTCCTTCCCAGAAAGGTTATGAAGATGATTGAAACAATGTGCAAATCATTCTTATGGACCGGAGAGGTATCCATCACAAATAAAGCAGTGGTATCCTGGGAAAAAGTTTGTATGCCCCAAATTACAGGTGGACTAAATGTCATAAACTTGTACACTTGGAACAAAGATGTTGTAATGAAATAATTATGGGTTGTTGCAATGAAAAAAGACTGCTTGTGGATAAAATGGGTGCATAACTACTACATCAAAAAGCAGAATTTGGAGTACATGCCTACACATAAGGCTGCAGCTTGGATGATCAAGAAAATCTTAGAGACTAGAGAGACCCTGCAGAGTCAATCCATGCAGGGCTCTTTGATTGATAAACTAAAGATATTGTAGGTGCACGAGAAATTTTCTATTAAGAAGGCCTGCCTCATGCTGATGCCCTAGTATCAAAAAGTCCCTTAGAAGAGCATAGTCTTACAGTCAAGCATCTGCCCCGGATTCAAATTCATCATATGGCTGGCTGCACATGAAAGACTAGCAATAGTGGATAAACTATATAAAATAGGAGTGCAAGTGCCTCAAAATTGTGCTTTCTACAAAGCAACTACTGAAACACTTGAGTATCTATTCTTTGAATGCTTAGTAACAAGAAGAGTATAGAGCAGACTACTGGTGTTGTTAGGCATGAAAAGGAACATAACTAGCCAGGAATAAGAGCTTAGCTGGGCATGTCGAATGGCTGTAAAGAAGACATGGCGAGATGATATTACACAACTTAGATAGATTTGCTTAGTTCATTTGTATGTAATTATCTGTACATCTTATGTTTACAGTTTTATAAGCAATTTCTAGACTTGTAGTAGGCATGGATGAAATGTGTAATCTAGGACTAGACTTATATTCAGGATAGTAGTTGGTCAGCAACTACTTGGCATTGTACAAATATATTTTTTATTAATATAATTTTGACTTTAATAAAAAAATAATGCTGGAATTTGTGCTTACTGCAAGAAACCTAGCCATAGCATTGATAAGTGTTATAGGATTCATGGTTTTCCTCTAGATTTTAAATTCATAAAGCAGAGGAAAGTTTAGGGCAATGTGCAAGAAAATGATGTGTTTAACACAAATGAAAAGGGAAACCGGGGAAATGCTAATATACTAGGAGCAAAATCACTTACTCAAGAAAATGTGACACAGATGTTGTAGTTTCTACAACAGGTTAACATGGGCCAGCAGGGTGCAGGAACCTCTTATGCTTCTGCAAATTTGAGTTGTGCTGGTATATCCAAGTTTTTCAATTTTTTTGTCCATTTTATTCAAATTGATAGTGATTCATGGATATTATATAGTGGAGAAACTGAGCATTTGACTTTTAACAAAAAATTCTTTATCAACTACAAAGCTTTGCCTAAACCTGTCATGGTCAATTTGCCTAATTCCTATGGAGTAAAAGTTACTCATTCATGTTCTGTTGCATTATTACCAAATCTAGTTTTGCACAATGTACCTCTATGTGCCTTCCTTTAGATTCAATTTGTTGTATCTGCACAAGTTGTGCAGACAACTTCAACAGTATGTTCTTTTCACTCCTAATTCTTATTTTCTGCTGCAGGGCCCTTCACTCAAGAGCCCTATGGAGATTGGTAAGGAGAAATGAGGCCTATAATCCTCAAGTCAAGAATAGCAACTCCAGTTTTTCAAAGTTTCCCAAAGTCTAGTATCTTTGTATCTAGGCAGAAATTTAGTTTTGTTCCTGTTTTTAATTCATGTTTTGCTTTTTCTGAATCCAATGTACAAGAAAAGCTGGGGTATTATAAGATAGGCCACATGCCTTTGAGAAATATGAAGAAATATTTTGATGTTTTTGTTCCCTCGTGTTTCAATTATTCTACTCCTTATCTTATTTGTCCTATGGCTAGATAATCCAAGCTTTCTTTCCCTTCAAGCTCTATATCAACTAAAAACATTTTTGAACTAATGCATGTTGGATACTTGAGGACCTTACAAGGATCCCACCTATGATGGTTATAAATATCTCCTCACCATAGTTGATGACTACAATAAAGGTACATGGATTTACTTACTACGTACCAAATCAAATGCTTTCATTGTCATATAATCTTATTTGGCCATGGTAGAAAGGCAATTTCATACAAAAGTTAAGATAATAAGATCAGATAATACTTCTAAATCGGGGTCTGGTAATTTTTAAATAGAATTCTTTCAATCACAGGGAATTATACATCAAACCAGTTGTGTCTCAACTCCACAATAGAATGGAGTTGCGGAGAGAAAGCATAGACACTTGCTAGAGACATCTAAAGCCTTGTTATTTCTGGGGGAATGCCTACTCACATCCACCTACTTGATCAACATCCACCTACTTGATCAACATATTCCCTTCTAGAGTGTTAAATATCAAGATTCCTTATGAAGTCCTCTTTCAAGCCAAACCTAATTATTCTGCTTTAAAATGCTTTGGATGTTTATGTTTTGCCTCTATTCTTTCAAGACATAGAACCAAATTTGACTCACGGGTTGTTCCTTGCGTGTTTTTAGATTATCCTCATAGTAAAAAAGTCTATAAAGTTGTTGTTCTTAAGACACTAAAGGTCTTCATATCTAGAGATGTAGTAATCCATGAGGAATTCTTTCCCCTTGCTTCTATCAAATCTGATTGTACATGGACTTCTTATTTGCCTGCTGCTACATTGCACAATTCCTTTCCCTTAAACTCATATTCATCATCACATTTGTGTTCACCAGACAACCAACATTCTAATCCTACCCCTTCCTCTACTACTGTTATTTCTCCCTCTCTTATCCTCTCACCACAGACTCCTTGCCTTAGTGCAACTTTCTTTCCTACCAGTCCATTGCGCACTTATAGTGTACCTTTTCCTTCACTCTCCTATCCTGTTTCTCTACCTATATTGGATACCCTCATTAGAAAGTCTACTAGACCTCACAATCCTTCGATATACCTTAAAGATTACATTTGTAATGCTCTTCAACTCCCAGATATGAGTAATGCCAGTTTTCTTGCACCTGCCTCTCCCACATCTTTGTCTTTTAGTAGCCTACCCACCAATAATCAATATATGTTCAATTCTTTATTTAATATGCATAAAACTATTAGTTGTTCACAGGCTGCACATCACCCACGCTGGCAAGAAACCATGGAATAGGAAATTATAGCTCTTGAGCTCAACAAAACTTGGAAGGTCATGGAATTACCCCCAGGTAGAAAGGGTCTACCTTGTAAATGGGTCTACAAGGTAAAGCAACATTCAGATGGTAGTGTAGAAAGGCTAAAGGCCAGGTTGGTGATAAAAGGCGATATACAGATGCATCCTAGCCATAACTGTTAAGAAAAGTTGGGTAATGTGATGACCCAAAAGGTCATCTTATGCTTTAGAACTTGAATCTGCACTCTTAAGCCTTTAAAATATCATTTTTACCCTCCTCAATTTGCATGCGCAGTCCGTGCAGGTTTTCGAAAAGCTTTTATGTTGAAAACTAATGAAAATAAGAATTTTTGCCTTTAAAGTTAATTTTAGTTGACTTCGGTCAATATTTTTGGTAAACGGGCTCGGATCTGTGCTTTGACGGTCCCGGTAGATTCGTATCAAATTATGGGACCTGGGCGTATGTCCAGAATCGAATTCAGAGGTCCCTAGCTTGAGTTATGA
This sequence comes from Nicotiana tabacum, assembly GCF_000715075.1. NCBI lineage: Eukaryota > Viridiplantae > Streptophyta > Magnoliopsida > Solanales > Solanaceae > Nicotiana > Nicotiana tabacum. The sequence continues at coordinate 147,289,822 of NC_134098.1, read as the reverse complement.
ATTATTAATGAAAATTAAAAGTTTGGAAATTATTTGTTTTTAAGAATTGATTGATATTTTGCAGTGTTAGTATCGGGTCCATATTTTGGTTTCGGAGCCCGGTACAGGTTCATTATGATATTTAAGACTTGTCGGTAAAATCTGGTATGAAGCAGAGTTGATTTGACGTGATTCGGGTGTCCAGTTTAGAAAATAAAAATTTTAAAGTGTTCTTGAGAATTTCATTTGATTTGGTGCTAAATTCGTAGTTCTAGGTGTTATTTTGGCGATTTGATCGATCAAGCAGGTCCGTATGATGTTTATAGACTTATGTGCATGTTTGGTTTGGAGCCCCGAGGGCTCGGGTGAGTTTCGAATAGGCTACGGGGTGATTTGCACTTAGAAAATCTGAGATTTTTGCTGCAGCGGCTGTTCTGGTGTGCCTTTCTTCGCGTTCGCTTAGGTAGTGTCGCGAACGCGAAAGGTAAAATGGGGGCAGGGGAATTTCCTTCTTCGCGAACGTGAAGGACTGGTCGTGAACGCGAAGCGTTGGGGTGGTACCCTTTCGCGGACGCGATCTCTCTCACGCGAACGCGATAGTTTAAGGGACCTGGGGGAGGGGGGGGTCATGTTCTTCTATGCGAACACGTCCACTGGGTCGCAAACGCGAAGGCTTGGGGGGGGGGGGGAGCTGCCTTACGTGAATGCGTAGAAGGACTCGCGAACGCGAGGGACTTAGGCCGCTGTGCATCGCGATCGCGACAGGCCTCTCGCGAACGCGATGAAGGCATGTCCAGTGACTTAAAACAGACTCAAAACACGGGTTTAAGCCATTTCTTCAATATTTTTCAAGAACCAAACGGGTAGAGGCGATCTTCAAGAGTCATATTCTTCCCCAAAGTGTTGGTAAGTGATTCTAAACCATTTTCTTTCAATTACCCATTACATTTTATGAATTATCAACCTAAAATCTAGAGTTTTCATGGTAGAATTAGGGGTTAGGGTAGAAACTAGGGATTTCGGGAATTTGGGGATTTAGAACTCAATTTGAGGTCGGATTCCAAAATCAATTATATATTCGGGCTCGGGGATGAATGGGTAATTGGATTTTGGTCCGAACTTTTGGTTTTGACCAAGCGAGCCCGGGGTCCATTTTTCGACTTTTTGGAGGAAAAATTTGGGAAATTTAATTTATGCAATATAATTGATTTATTTAAAAATACTTGATATTATTGAGTCATTTTTGAATAGATACGAGTGGTTAGAGATGAATTCCAAAGGAAAAACTATGATTGAGAATTGAGTGGCCTTCGGAGCGAGGTAAGTGTCGTGTGTAACTTTGGCTTGAGGGAATAGGTATTATGTGTTTATTTGCTACGTGTTTGGTTGTTAAATACGATGTATAGGTGAGGTGACGAGCATCTATGCGTCGTTGTCGAGTCATAGCCTGCGAGTGAAATTTTATTCTTGTCTATTTTGTAGCCTTAAATTCTACTATCCATGCTTAGAGGGTTATTTGAAATGTTGGGTGACTTATATCTGGTTTCACTGAGATTTGGTAACTTTCGAATATTGATTCAAGGTTAAGGTTATATTGTGCTATTGATTATGGGTAAAATACTGATTTCTTTGTGATACTCTTATCTATCAGTTGTTATTGATTCTGTAATTTGTGAGGAGGAGTGTAAAGCACGAAGGGTGATGCTGTGCATGCATTATTTATATTGTGAGGAAGAGTGTAAAGCACGAAGGGTGATGCCGTGTATATTATGAGAGTAAAAGCACGAAGGGTGATGTCGTGCCGTTCTATTTATTTATTTGGTGAGGTTGAGAGTAAAAGCATGAAGGGTGATGCCGTGCCGTTCTATTTATTTATTTGGTGAGGTTGAGAGTAAAAAGCACGAAGGGTGATGCCGTGCAGTTTTCCCTTGCTTTTTTATTTACTCAATTCGTTTAAGGATTTTTGGTTTAATTCTGTTTTTTCATTATTCTCACTCTTTATATTGTATCCCCCCATTGTATGTCCCCTTCCCATTATTTTCGCGTTATTTCTTTATTTACTGTTGTTGCCACTAGCATGATTATACTGTTCAGGTTATATGTGGGTGTCTTGTCCTAGCCTCGTGACTACTTCGCCGAGGTTAGGCTCGACACTTACCAATATATGGGGTCGGTTGTACTGATGCTGCACTCTGCACTTTCTGTGCAGATTTTAATACCGGCTCAGGTTAATCGAGATTTGCTATTGGTCCGCTGTCTGGAGACTCAAGGTTGATGTGTCGGCGTTCACAGACCTTGAAGTCCCCGTCTATCTTTTATGTCCTACTATTTTTTTTTTCATTCAGACAGTTATATTTCTTTCAGGCTATTACTTGTAGTAAATTCTAGAATGCTCGTGAATTGTGACTCCAGATCCGGGTGGAAGTAATTAATACAGTTTAATAATATTCCGTACTTATTATATTTCATCTTAGTTAATTATTGTTATAAGGAATTGGTTTAACAATTTTCTAACGTTGGCTTGCCTAGCAAGTGAAATATTAGGCGTCATCACGGTTCCGTCGGTGAAAAATTTCGGATCGTGACAGGTACATTATCAATTGGATGTGAACAATGCATTCTTACATGGTGATTTAAACGAGGAAGTCTATATGAAATTCCTCGTTGGCTTTATACCACCTTCTCCTAACCATGTTTGTAAGTTGAAAAGTCCATTTATGGTCTTCGTCAAGCTTTTAGGCAATGGTACTCTAAGCTCAATATTGCTCTTAATTTTAAAGGGTGTACACATTCATTGAATAATTATTCTTTAATTTTTTAAAAGACAGATTATTCTATCTCTATTGTCGCAGTGTATGTCGATGACATACTATCAACATGTAATGATGCAAAGGAATTGACTGCATTAAAGGATTTTCTACATCAAGAATTTAGAATCAAGGACCTTGGAAGCTTACATTATATTTTGGGTATGGAAGTTCTCCGTGAGCCTTATGGTTTGATTCTATCTCAGAGGAAGTTCACCCTTTATTTACTGCACGAATTTAATTCTTTCCACAAGACACCTGTTTCTTGCCCTCTTGATCCTTCTGTTCACCTCTTAGCTAAGACTGGTGCACCCAATTCAGACCCGACCTTGTATTATCATTTGTTGGGCAAGCTGAACTATTTAACACATACAAGGTCGGATCTGTCTTTCACCGTACAACACCTTAGCCAGCATATGTAGGATCCTCGACAGGCCCCTCTCAATGATGCACTTCGTGTTCTCCACTGCTTATTAAAGGATCCTGGACTTGGCCTCTTCATGTCTTTATCTCCTTTCATTTTGTGATTCCGACTGAGCCACTTGTCCAGATTCGCGTCGGTCCGTTAATGGTTTCTACATTTCTTTTGGCTCATCTCCAATTTTGTGGAAATCCAAAAAGCATTCGTCTCTTTCTCTAAGCTTTGCAGAGGCTGAATACCGCTCAATGCGACGGGTTGTAGCTGAGCTCACATGGTTGGTACGCCTGTTTGATGATCTTTCTATTCCAATTTTCCTTCCTGTTTCTCTTCATTCAGATAGTCAGACAGCAATCTATATCGCAAAAAATCCTATATTTCACAAAAGAACGAAGCATATAGAACAAGACTATCATTTTGTCAGACAATAGTTCCTTGTCGGGCCGATTTCCCTCTCCTATGTTCGCTCCTCTTCTCAGCTCGCAGATCTGTTCACAAAGTCTCTCACAAGGCCGGTTCATCACAGTCTTTTGAGCAAGTTGGGTGTCCTTTCATCCCCCTCCAACTTGAGAGGTGTGTGTGCTGGTCTTAGAAATGAAAATGGTAGTCTTCTCGAACATTCTGATGGTGGTATGCAGAGAGACAAAAGAGACAAAGGCAGCTGGGTTTTACTTATGTTACTTTGTGTCTGAAGAGAGGTTTATATCTTATAAAAACGGGTCAAGGCATATTGGAATCTACTATGATTGGGCTCATTTTACTTTAGATTTAACTTTCAACAATTGGGCCTTAAAACTTCAGCTATTTTTATTGACCCAATCTAGAAGGACCCAAAAGATACAATAAAAATACTCTACATAGTAGATAAAATTATTCTTTTGTAAATATTCCTTAGTTAGTTACAATAACTGTTAGGAGTAGACTAGTAAAATACTGCCAGCAGGCAAAGTTTATTTAGACTAGATTTCGTTCTTTTGTATTTATACGTTACACTGTACAGAGAAATAAACAAACAAAAAATTTTCCAAAACTATTTTATTTCATTTTCTTCATTTATATAGTCGTTGCCTTTGGTAAAAACCTTTTTCCCTGATTTCAGTAATTAGTTTAGTTTTAAAGTTTAGCTTTGTTTCTTGTTTATGTCTTTATGACTGTCTGTTGTGTTATGAGAGTGATTAAGTAGTTTCGAATAGTTAGTAGTTTATATTAATCGAGTTAGCTATATTATTTCGTTCCTTTTTTCTGGCTTGGTCAATCACTGCTATTGTTTATTTGTTTGATTTTAATTAGCTTATGTGTTGATATTTTTTTGGTTTAAATATTTTGAGAGACGTGTTAGTTAGTTTATAAGCTTGTTTGGTTGGTTTGATAGCCAAGTTGTTGCATTCCGAATTCTGATTAGTAGTAGTTTATCATGGGGACTATCTTGGTTGTTTTAGGCTCTGAATATTTGAGCTAAATGAGAGGAAAGGGGAAGAAAGAGAGAGTACTTGAGTGTAGGGTCCGTGTTTGGTTGCTTTTACTATTAAGGACTATTTTGGAGTATAATACTCCAAAAGACTGTCCAGATTTGGTGAGGAAAAAGTGTTTCTTGGGTAGATTTTTTGTTTTGGACAGATGTTCTGTCAAAGAGTTATCATTTTAAACAAAAATCTGTCTTATGGTCCTTTATCCTCCTATATAAAGAAGAGTTTCTTTCCTCACTATGGACACACATCCGAGAGAGAGTAAAATATCAGTTGAACATCTAATAGTAAGCTGAAGATTTGTGAGCTTGGGAGTGATTCTTAGAGTGTAAAAACTTTGAAGGAGAAAAGAGATCCTTTAGGCAATCTTAAACTTATTAGTTTCTGGGTTCAATTGTTGAAGTTGTCATGACCCAAAATCCATCTAAAGGTCGTGATGGCGTCATACATTGCTGTTAGGCAAGCCAAAAATATATACTTAATTTGGTTCTCGTTTAAATATTTTGAAATCATATTTTCCTTCCATTAAATAGTAAAAGATGGAGTTCACAATGTAAATAATAATATATTTACCAATTTCAATACAGAACAACCCATAAGCGCCCCAAAACCCGGTCACAAGTGCATGAGCATCAACTAGGAATGTAAAATAAAATACAACATATGTCCGTAATACAATTTTGGACAGGAAAAATATAAATACTTTGAAGGAGACTCTGCCGGCTGCAGGTCCTAATATGAAATGCAACTCACGTAAGTCCCCGCATGCATACACGCCTCTGCTCTCACAAGGCCACTAGTCACATATGTACCCGTACAAAAATGTGCAGCAAACTATTATCTTAGATAATTGACTTATTGTGGTCATATTCAGGGGCGGCTCTAAGGCTTTGGACAGTGAGGCCATTGCCTTAGGCCCCCAAATTTATTTTAAATTCTTATTATTATTGTTACTATTATATATTATATAATTTATATAAATAATTAGAATAAAAAAAGTGTTACATTATAGTTTTTGTTACTTGATTGAGGTTATTTTATACAATAAATTTATAAATTATGATAATTTTCTTCCCTCATTAATTAGTATATTTGACAAGAGTGGGTTGCTATAGTGGTGAGCACTCTCCACTTCCAACCAAGAGGTTGTGAGTTCGAGTCACCCCAAGAGCAAGGTGGGTAGTTCTTGGAGGGAGGGAGCCGAGGGTCTATCGAAAACAGTCTCTCTACTCTAGGGTAAGGGTAAGGTCTGCGTACAAACTACCCTCTCAAGACCCCACTAGTAGATTATACAGGGATTAAGGGCCTCCGAATATGATTTCGCCTTAGGTCCCGAAATCTGTTGAGCCGGCCCTGGTCATGTTATCTATGTGTATGTCTAGATCTGTCATAGTCTTGTTAAAAAATGCGAACTTGAAGCACATGGCATGAATCTTTAAGCTTATTTGAAAATCTTGAATGGTAAGAACTCTAAGTGTCGTAACAATATATACACACATATATATAGTTGTCGTTTCTATTCTATGTTTCAAAGACCGACTTTGTAATAAGCTCTTTACCATTAGATTTTCTGTAAATTAAAGTTTAGCTGTAAATACATTAAATTCTCCGCTAGTTGTTTTAAAAAGAAAAAGAAATGCATCTTGAAGAGTCCAATATCCTCTCCAAATCTCTGTTTTTTTATTATTGTTGGTTTGGAATATTATATGTAATTTGGGTATTATGCTCACTGTTAGATTGCATTAATGATTAACACCAATGTCCTCTGTTGTTTGAATTTTGTGGTTTAAATATGATTTATAAAAACCAATAAAAGATGATCTTTGAAATAGAGTTATGAATAATTGGCCCATGAGGTTTAATCTGCCGAAAAGAGAGACTAAACTTAACTCGTTGGGCCCAACAACTTTAGCATTAAGCTGGCCCAGTTTTCTTTAAGAAGAATTCACTTAAATAACCGTCCACCCAATCACTTAAACTAAAAATAGCCAGCGAAGGTATTATATATGTATAACTTATGTACTATATGTATATAATTATATGTAATCAATATATAATTTATGTATATGGATAGAAAAAGTAAATAATGAATATGGACGGCTATTTATGTAAAGATCCCCTTTAACAACAAAGCTAGCCATTTTCTATATAACTAATTGGGCCACACGAATCCATTTCAGCTGGCTGGTTTTGTGTACTAAATTGCAACAGTCCAGTACCAATAAAATTCATGAGTTTGCCCATTCTCTTTTAATAACAAAGTTGAGCTATTTTTTTTTTTTTCGATAGATCAATAGAGTGGCCAAATGCCATAAAAAACAATAAACATGAGTTTTTATTGTTAGTCTAAATTTGATGTTCATATTTAGTTAAACAATTTTAATCTTTGCCTCTCGAGGAATTAATTAATAACTTAATTACCTCAAATAATTTAAACGATAAGAAAATTCTAGGCACGTTTCAAATGTAGACCATGTATTCATACACAATCTTTGGCAACATTTAATTGATAAAATAGTCACGCGTGCATTCCTGCTCATTGACTCTTTAATAATAAATTGTGTTTGACCATGCGTTCATACTCGCTCCTTGGTTAAACACACATGATAAAAAGAAAGACCTCGTGTGCTTATACGCTTCTATGCCAAAATTAATAAAATTTAGTTAATTACTAAAAGGTAATAGACAACTATACTTTAAGGCAATACCACACAGTTTATCCATATTATTTAAGCCACGTTTTAATAAATAAAAGCGATCATGCTAGAACCACGGAATTCGAAGAGTGCCTTACACCACCTCCTCGGTCAACAAAATTCTTTACCCGGTCTCTTATTTTCGTGGACCAATAAAAATAGAGTCAAACTTTCCTTTGAATAGGAATTTAAATAAAAAGTGACTTGGAACACCAAAAATCAATTCCAAGTGGCGACTCTGTACGTAAAATAATCTTTACTCAAATTTTTTACTTTAATTGAAAAAACTCTTTAATCCACAATAATTCACATAATATATTTTGCGGGTGGTAAAAAGTGGTGTGACAATCGGTGCAATACGGTAGTTTGTATCAAATCATTAGCATTGATGTTTTCTATATTTTTAAACGTTATTGAGATAACTTTTTCCATTGCTATAGAGTAATTTCGGTTAGGGTGTTGACATATATGGTGTACTGATAACTTGATTAGGGATTCGATTCTTGACAATTATTTTAATTAATTGATGGGTTTTAATTCATATTGGAAGTTATTTATTATTTTGATTAATCGAAAGAGGAGCTTGATATTGAATTTCTTTACATCTTACGCTCTAGTTTAAATTTGTGATTCAACTAGGTAATCGAAAGAGCCTCTTGAATTATTAATCAAACTAAAAAATAGGAAAATATTCGTGAGAAGTTACCCTTTAGACTAAAACCATCATTTTATTCGTTGCAATTATTCACCATTCTTCAATTGGATTAATTACTGAAATTAATATTTAATCGAAAGAGAAACATTAACTTCAAGTCTAATCTAATTATCTGTTGAATTCGTGAGAATCAATAGTATTATAGAGTGAGCTAATTCAACAATTGGATCCCGAGTCAATTGTCTTGCCCCTGTCTTGTCAATTACCCTTATTTCTCTCATTGATATTTCTTTATTGCTCATATGTTGTCTTTCGTGATCACTTGCTAATTGCTTAAGTTTTAGTAGTTAACCATAGTTGATAATCATTCAATCAAGAGTTAATTTTTCTGGATAGTAATTAACTAAAGATTATTTAAACACTATTTAAATCTAATCCATGTGGAGATGATAAATTAACTATACTATTTTTGACTAGTGAGCAATAATTTAGTGCTGTGTTTTGCGCTCGTAAGTGGCATAATCAAATTTTCTCGTTGGATATGATATAGATAAAATGACCGTATCCTTCAAGGCCACTGATTGCATCAAGTTGGCCTAATTTATTTAATTAGCTTTAGACTTCTTCAGTTTGTTATATTCTACTTTGATACTCATACGTGGACTTCAGTATGTATCATCTATGGAGGAAAAAATTCTATTGTTTTATGCCTTTTTCACATTTAGATCTGTAGCAAACTTATCCTCACTCAGAATGCTTGAGGGTCTATGAGTGTTTTCATTATAGTTGTTGTTAATCCTTACAATGTATACTATTGACCCTCTTAGGCATATCAGTTGGTGAACAAAAATTGGACCTTGTTGTTAATCCCTCTACTGGTTTTCAAGAGATTTGAGTCTGGATAGTGATTTGGAAATTTTATATCCACATATGAGTATCAAAGTAGAATATAACAGACTGAAGAAGCTAAAGTTAATTATAGTGATTTCCAAATCACTATAAGTGTCGGGTGTTGATAGTAGGCTAGAAACCCATATTTTAGTCGTATATTACACTCTAATCAATGCATTTTACTGGTGTTTGATCTTAAATGATGGTGATTAACACTTATTACGTGTTTTATGCCTTGTACGAAATGATTCCGAGCTATTAAGATAATTTGGAGTTAAATCGAACAAGTTGGAGCTTTGAAGTCTGAGTAAAAGCTTAAGAAATTAAGTCGAGATCATGTTCGGGGGTCAAGGACCAAGTTTGGATGTCAAAAAGTAAGAATAAAAGATTACCCTGAAAACATGCACTACCACGCCGCGGGGCGCAAGGTGGTAGTATAATTTTTCTGCAGAGTGTAAAAATCGGCCCTAAGTTCTCCACTGGAGCGGCGTCTCTTCTGACTTCTGCAGAGAATTCAACCACTCAAAGGAAAACTTAGAAAATGAATCTTGATAATTACATAGAGTAAAAAATAATTCCTGGAGTGCAGTGACCTAGATTTAACAATTGCAACATTGGATTCTGAAAAGAAAATGTGAACATTACTTATGCTTCGCTCTAGTTGCTTATGCTTGGATTCTGAAAATCGGGTGTGTCTTGATGCACGAGGGTAGAGTGATTGCTTATGCCTATTGGCGAGAGAACGTTTGCAGTTGATGTTCAGGCCTTGGCCAACCAGTTTGTGAGATTAGATGTTTTTCAGAGCCCAATCGGGTTCTAGCTTGTATGGTTTCTCGGTCTTCCTTATATGATCGCATCAGAGAGCGCCAATATGATGATCCTCATTTGCTTGTACTTAAGGACACAGTTTAGCACGGTGATGCGAAAGATGTTACTATTAGGGATGATGAGGTGTTGAGGATGCAGGGTCGGATTTGTGTGCCTAATATAGATGGGCTATATGAGTTGATCTTTGAGGAGGCCCACATTTCGCGATATTCCATTCATCCTTTGTGAGAGGGATTTTGAGGGGTTTTTATTGAGGTAAGTCACTTGTGATTATTTTTATTCAATAATATTATTTCCCCATTGAATTTCCCACCTAGTTTGTGTGTTTTTAAGGTGGAATTTTGGGAGTTTTAGGCTAGGGATTGGAGAGTTAAGTTTGGGGATTTGAGTGACGATTTGGTGTCGGAATTTGGTATGGTTGGACTCGTGGTTGAATGGGCTTTCGTATTTTGTAACTTTTATTGGATTCTGAGATGTGGGCCCTGGGGTTGATTTTTGAGTTGACTTTTTGACTTTTTATTAAGAAGTTAGTAATTTCATATGGAATTGATTCCTATAGCTTGAGCTAGATTCGAGGCATTCAGAGACCGGTTCGTGAAGCAAAGGCTTGTTGGAGTAAAGATTTTCATGGTTTGAGGTAAGTAACACTTCTAAACTTGGTTCTGAGGGTATAAATCCCTGAAATTACGTGCCATATGATTGGGTGTTGAGGTGACGCGCATGCTAAGTGATAGGCATGTGGGTGTGCACCATAGTAATTGTGATTCAGTCAATTCTGTGGAACTGTATAGCTGTCATATCAGAATAATTTTGTTGAACCCTATGTGTTAGAGCACTTGAGCTGTGGTTTATGTTAGAAATCATGTTTAGGCTATGTGCTGGTGCTATTGGGATCCACATTGGTCGTTCTTTGTTGTGGAGTTATTTGCTTAATTGTAGTTATGTACTCAGTCGCATTCATCATTGCATATCATATCTCAGTCTCTGTTATCATACATTATCACATCACGCATTATTGATTTGGGCTACTTAGCATGAGTGTTGTGATCCCGAAAGACTGGGAAGATTGATGACTGAGTGAGGCCGAAGGCCTATTTGTGAGTGATATTTATGGGATCGGGCTACACACCGCAACATGCTTTATTGATTTATGCCATGATTGGCTTATTATAACGCTTGGGCTAGATCTGCCCCTCCTGAGTCTGCACACCGACAGTGAGCGCAGTTGCTATCGATTCATTTGCATTTAGGCTGGATCTGTCCTGGATTTATTTGCATTTGGATTGGATCTTCCCTATACAGTACTGAGTGATTGAGTGTGATGAGTGAGAATTGAGACAGCCAGGTTGAGTACTCCGAGAGTGTGAGTATGCGAGGCTTTCATTGTGTTGCATCACATACGATATGCATATTGGCATGTAGACATAGAGATGTCATATTACTCATATCATTCATACTTGACATATTTTATCTGTTCTGAGTTTAACTGTTAAACCTGGAAGCATGTCTACATTCTTGTGCCGGTACCTGCAGATTATGAGTTTTTTCGAGACATTACTGTCATATGTTCTGTAAAACTTTATACCGTTTAATTATGTATTTGGACCGTATTGTTCGGACTCGTCACTGCTTCAGTACAAAGGTTAGATTTGTCACTTATAAAGTTGGTTGTACTCACGCTACACCCTATACTTCGTGTATAGATCTAGGTATTTTCGGGCACAGTGGTTGTTGATCTTAGAGTTTTCTGCCGTTCAGAGATTATCGAGGTATCTACCTTGGCGTCCGCAGACCTTGACTCTCCTCCCCTATCCCCCAGTTTTACTTATTCAGCTCTACTTTCTTAGATAGTGTATCAGACTATGTATTTGTATAGATACTCATGTACTTAGTGACACCCGAGTTTGGGGATATTTTGTATTGAGTTGTGATATTTTCATTCAGTTTTATGAGACTTTTACTTACTTAAGTTTATTTTCGTATAATTTAAAGTTTATTTTCGTATAATTTAAATTTCAAGATGATGGTATGTGTGAGTTGTCAACTTGCCTAGTATCATGATAGGTGCCATCACAACACTTGAGATTTTGGGTCGTGACAAGTTGGTAATAGAGCCTAGGTTACATAGGTCTCATGAGTCATGAGTAGGGTTAGTAGAGTCTTGCGGATCGGTACGGAGATGTTTGTACTTATCTTCGAGAGGCTACCGAACCCTTAGGAAAACTTTACTTTCTTGTATTCTTGTCGTGAGAATTTATAGATTTCGGGAACTAAACTTCTGTTATTCTATTCTTTTACAGATAGTGAGGACATGTGCTACCGTATCAGGCTAATGACCACCAGTACCACCAGCTAGGGCCACGAGAGGCTAAGGCCGTGGTAGAAGTCGGGGTGCAGCTCGCATAACAGCTAGAGCAGCTAGGGGTGTTTGTCGGTCGGTACAATACGGTATTTAGATGTTTCGGTTCGGTATTTTCGGTATTCGGTATCCTAAAATGCTATACCAATACCGTACCAAATTAAATTCGACATGGTTCGGTTTTTTGCCTTTCGGTTTATTCGGTACGGTAACTTCGGTTTATTCAGTTCTAAAGCAGCTTCTGAACATTATATTTAGGGGAGAATAACACCTTAACTAGCCAGCAAAATTAAAATTATAACTATTCAGCAAAATCAATCTTATGAATGCAACAACACTACACATCATATATGGGACTTCTATAAACAAGAGCATAAGATTAGAATAACGTTTACAAACTTCATCAACATGTAAGTATGTATGGTCTAAAGCTCTAACTTGCATCTCCGTAATATACCAGACACCAGTAAGCTTCTCAAATGTGACCAAAATAAGTTTTTCACAAGTGTTGTTTACAGAAATCATTCGGGTAGCATCCATTAACCACATAGGCAAAAATAGGTGGCGCACAAGCTTTATCTAAAGAACATGGAACTAGAAACATTCTCCTTAATCTCTCTAGTAACTGCGGGCTGCAAGGATGACCTGATATTTAAAATTAATCCAATATATATTTCGGTACGGTATCAGTATTTCGGTATTTTAAAAAAATATCAAATACCATACCTAATACCATTTTTTTAAAAATTTAAATCAAATACCATACCAAATACCAAAATACCAAATACCAAAAAATTCGGTTTTGGTATGGTAATTCGGTATTGACCAAATTATGCATAGCCCTAAGAGCAACACTTGCAGATCCACCAGTTTCTCCAGCTCAGGAGCAGGTTCCAGATGTGGTCAAGCCAGTGGGTCCATCTTAGGTAGGGGTGCTCAAAATTGAACCGAAATCAAAAAACGAATCGCAAAAATGACTTAATGGCTTATTGGTATCGGGTTATCGAATTAACGGGTGGTGAACGGATTGAGATTTTATTATTAATGATTTATCGATTTGGGGGCGGATTATTCAATTTTTTTATCGGATAAACCGTTAACCCGTTAAATATTCCTTCCATTTATCCATATGCAATAATTTACCTTGGATATAGTAAGGGCGGGGCTCCATTGTTCTTTTAGGATGTTAAGACAAATACTACAATTACTGTTGATGTTTGGGTGGAATGCTTTGGTTTTGAAGGCAACCTACAAAATGCACAAGCCAAAATAAAGTAATGTAGAAAATCTAATAACTAGAACTAGCTGCCTTGAGAGACAACTAAATAATGAAGAAATGCGCAAGTAAACTGGCTTTTTGCTGGTATTTACTAGTAACACGAAGGACCAAAATAGGCCTCTATAATAGAGATTCAAATAGGCCGATAAAACTCCCGATAATAGCTAAACCGATACCAATCTGCCCGATATCTTATCGGGTGGCTAGCGAATTAATGCATTTAAAAATCGATAACCGATAAGTTGAACCGTTAAGAGTAAATAACCGTCCGATCCGCCCGATAAGCAGCCCTAAGCTCAGGCACGAACTGTGCCCATTGTGATTCCAGGCCTTCAAGAGGCTTTGGCTCAGATATTGAGTGTTTGCACTAGCCTTGCTCATGCGGTTTCTGTTCAGACTGCGTCAACCACTTCTCAGGTCGGGGGATGTACTTAGACTCCCGCCGCCCATACTCCAGAGCAGGTGGTGCAGGGACTTCAGACACCGGGGGTACTACCAGCCCAGTCGGTTGCAGTTGCTCAGGCCCATGTGGGTCCCGTTATAAGTGATGAGAAGTAGAAGAGACTAGAGAGGTTTAGGAGGTTCCAGCCTCCATAATTCAGTGGGGCTAAGTGAGAGAATGATCAGGACTTCTTGGATAGGTGCCAGCGGATTCTTCGCACGAGGGGTATTCTGGAGACTAGTGGAGTCTCATTTACTACTTTTCAGCTATCAGGGCTGCCTTCAGGTGGTGGGAGGCCTATGAGAGGATCAGACCAGTCAGTGCTGCATCACTTTCATGGCATGAGTTCTTCGTTCTCTTCTTGGAGAAGTTTGTGCCACAGACTCACAAGGAGGAGTTGTGCAAGCAGTTCGAGCAGCTACGTCCGTCAGGAGGGCATGTCTGTGACTAGGGGTGGGCATAAATTCCAAAAAACCGAATTCTGAATCGGACCAAATTAATTCGGTATTTCAATTTTAGTTTTTTCGATATAATTCGGTATTACATTTTTGGTATTTCGGTATAACGGTACGGTCCTCGATATTAGGATCTTAAAGTTTCGGTATACAGAAATATCGAATTTTTAAAGAATTTTATGTTGGACCTATACTGCCCAGCCCAACCAATATGTTGTATATCTAATTCTCTACATTGCCTTAGTGCCCAATGCCCCAGCCCAACCCAATAAGGCCCAACACAAACCTCTTTAGTCTTTCACTATAGGGATTAGGAAATTAGAAAGGGAGAAACAGAAATGGAGAAACCTAACCTAAGAGAATAGAGATCAGGTGTTGTGACTGTGAGAGAGAACTCAGAGAAGTGAGAACCTCGACGCGATAGAGATGAGTCAGATGACGCCACAATGACTTCACAACCTCGGCGCCGATGACTCTACTACTGGTTTCCTCATTTTTTACCTTCATTCTTCAATCTTCAACTCTTCAACAGGTTCATAGCTTTTCATTCTTCAATCTTCAGTTTTTTTTATAATAATAGTTGTACTGTTGGAGAAGGAATGTTATTTTAAATTTTGGGGTATGAATTTTGATGTAGCTGTAGTGTTGAATTTTGGGGTATAATTTAGGATTAAGTCCTGTCTAGTTTTTCTGTTTCATTTAATTCATTTCTGCTTGTATCGTTGCTTATTTATCTTCTTTTTTTTGCTTAAAGTGCAATCATGCCCCGTGCTCCTAAAGTACGCTCTCATATTTGGGAACACTTTGAGGTGAAAGAAGATAACAGAGAAGTTCGCAAAGTAGAGCGCACGTATTGTGGTCGAGTCTATAATGTTCATCCAAGAATGGATGGCACATATTGTTTAAGGAAGCATATTAGGTGTTGTCTTGAACGTCTTCATGAAATTCGTATTTAAGAATTAAGGCTAAGTTGATTCGAGACTATTAGTGTAAACTTGAATTGAGGGATGCCCTCTCTGTTGTTGTTGCACTGTGTTTAATTCTGCTGCTACTATTGCACTGTTAAGACTAAGTTAATTCTACTGCTACTGTTGCACTGTTAGAGTCTCTGTTTTTTGTTTAATTCTGCTACTGTGTGAGTTAGGCAGAATTGTGAATTGTGCAATGTGAACTGTGAAGATGTTGCACTCCTTAGTCCTTAATCGTTGTGCAATGTGTGAGTTAGGCAGAATTGTGAATTGTGCAATGTGCACTTTGAATTCTGCTGCAGTGTATGAGTTAAGATTTGAATTGTGCAATGTGCACTTTGAAGTGACAGCTTTGAAGTTTGAATTGTACACTGTGAAGATGTTGCACTCCTTAGTCCTTAATCATTGTGCACAGTGCATTGTTGCACAGAATTGTGCACTTGTTAATCGTTGTGGATTGTTGTCACCTATTAGTGTTGCTTATTTAGCGATTATTAAACCGAAACCGTACCGAACAAAAATAAGAAATACCGAACCGTAGCGAAATAATTTGGTACGGTATTTGGTATACACAATTGATAAACCGAATACCGAAATACCGAACTGAAATTCTTAAATACTGAACCAAAATACTGAATGCCCACCCCTATCTGTGACCCAGTATGAGATGATGTTTTGAGAGTTGTCTCGCCACACAGTTTGGTTGGTTCCCATTGAGAGGGAGAGGATTAGGAGGTTCATTGATGGCCTCACCTATCAGTTGCGTTTTGTTATCTCGGGAGAGTGTATCCGGTGCTAGGTTCGATGAGGTGATTGATATTGCTCGACGACTAGAGTTGGTATGTATCCAGGAGTGTGAGGAGAGGGAGGCCAAGAGGCCTCGTGGTTCGGGTGGTTTCAGCGGTGTTCCCTCTGGGGTCAGTTCCACCACAACAGGGGTTGCCCTTATAGGCCTGCTCAGATGGCTTGCCCAGTTCATCATGGCGCATCAGCTAACCGTGGTTCATATAGTGCTCAACCGGGTCAGTCATCTCTCAGTGCACTCCCAACTTAGAGTTCATCTCGTGCTCCTTCAGTTCAAGGTTCATCTGTAATAGGTTCTTCTGGTAGTTATTCTGATTCTCGGGGTCCGCCTCAGTATTTGCCACCATTTTCCGAGTGAGGATATTTTGAGTGTGGAGAGTTGGGTCATATGAAGAGGCATTGTCCCCGCCTTTCGGGAGGTCCAGTTTAGCGGATGAGTCAGGTTGTGACTTGCGCACCAGTTACTTCACCACCCACCCAGCCATCTCGGGGTGAGGCTCAGGCAGTTAGGGGTCACCCTAGAGGGGGAGGCCGATCAGGTGGCGGTCAAGCTCGATTCTACGCTATTCCTGCCAGTCCAGAGATCGTTGCTTCAGACATAGTGATCATATGTATCGTCTTAGTATGCCACAGGGATGCTTCTATATTATTTGACCCTGGTTTCACTTACTCATATGTATCATCATATTTTTCTCGTTATCTAGATATGCCCCTTGAGTCCTTAGTTTCATTTTTTCATGTATCTACACTAGTGGGCAATACTATTATTGTGGACCGTGTATATCGATCGTGTGTAGCGACTATTAGGTCATTGGAGACTAGAGTTGTTCTCTTATTGCTTAGTATGGTCGATTTCGATGTGATTTTGGGTATGGATTGGTTGTATTCATTTCATGCTATTCTGGATTGTCACGCTAAGACTGTGACATTAGCGATGCCAGGGTTGCCATGGATCGAGTGGAGAGGTTCTCTAGATTATGTTCCCAGTAGAGTGATTTCATATTTGAAGGCCCAACGGATGGTTGGGAAGGGGTGTCTGTCATATTTGGCCTTTGTGAGGGATGTTAATGCCGATACTCCTACTATTGATTCTGTATCGGTAGTACGATACTTTTTGGATGTGTTTCCTGCAGACATGACGGGCATGCCACCCAACAGGGATATTGATTTTGGTATTGACTTGGTGCCGGGCACTCAACCCATTTCTATTCCTCCGTATCATATGGCACCAGCTAAGTTGAAAGAATTGAAAGAGTAGCTTCAGGAACTTCTTGATAAGGGATTTATTAGGCCTAGTGCGTCGCCTTGGGGTGCACCGACTATAGGCATTTGAACAAAGTTACAACCAAGAACAAGTATCCTTTATCGCACATTGATGATCTATTTGACCAGCTTCAGGGAGCGATGGTGTTCTCTAAGATTGACTTGACGTCTAGGTATCACCAGTTGAAGATTCGGGACTCGAATATTATGAAAACGGCATTCAGGACCCGCTACGGTCACTATGAGTTCCTTGTGATGTCTTTTGGGCTGACCAATGCCCCAACAACATTCATGCATCTGTTGAACAGTGTATTTCAACCATATCTTGACTCGTTTGTCATAGTTTTCATTGATGATATCCTGGTTTACCCAGGTAGCCAAGATGAGCATGTACAACTAGGGGTGAACGTTCGATACTTCGATACAGTATTTATTAACTATGGTTCGGTACTTCGATATTTGGTATATCAATTGTGCATGCCAAATACCGTACTAAAGTAGTTCGGTAAGATTCAGTATTTTCTTATTTGGTTCGGTACGGGTTCGGTATCATATCAAAGTCTTTCAAATCTCCCAAGATTATGCTATGCATATTACCTAACGTCTCTTCTGACTTCTGCTGAGAATTCAACCACTCAAAGGCAAACTTAGAAAATAGAATCTTGATAATTACATAGAGTAAAAAATAATCCCTAGAGTGCAGTGACCTAGATTTAACAATTGCAACAGTGGATCCTGAAAAGAAAATGTGAACATTGCAAATAGACAGCAGGAGATTTATGCTCTAAGATGATATTGTTCTTTCTTTCTTAATCTTCTACTCTAAGATGATATTGTTCTTTTATCAGTAGCCTAAGGGAATATGGCAAAGCTTTTCAAAGGAATGTAATGTTTAAAAAATCTAGCTACTCGAGCTTCTTGATTTTATTTTAATGTAGTCCTTCTCAGCTGGCAACCTCAGTGCTCTTTGACGGCAATTTCTTAGAAAAGAAAAATTTAAGACTGAGTTTGGCAAAAACAATGATTCTTAAATTCTTTACTCCATACAAGTTCAAGTACGTAACTCAGATCTTTTCACTAGCTAAAACCCCCAAAATAATTATGCTTTAAATGCTCAAAAACTGATTATTCAACATAAGAAACTAAATGAAATATAACAAGTTGAAACTAACATAAAACCTGAAGAATGAAGAATGAAGAATGAAGAAGTTGTGAACATGTTGAAGACTTGTAGATTGAAGAATAAAGGTCAACAATGAGCAAACAAGCAGTCACCGAGGAGAGGAGTCGTCGTCACCGAGGTCGTGAAGTCTACGTCGTCGTCTCTGCTATTGTAGTCGTGAATTACAGCAACAGTGAAGCAATGTTTTTGAGAGAAATTAGGGTTAGAAAATAGAAAAGGGAAGGGGCAAGCAGAAGCTATGTTTTGCCGAATGCTCTCTAAGTCTCTAAGCCCTAAGGGACTAACTAAGGCCTAAGGGATTATGGGTGTTGGGCTTAGGTTTATTCTTTATTGGTTTGGAAAATAGAAATAGATGTGGGCTTGGACTTAATATATTTCGGTATTTCGGTATACCGAAATATCAAAAATCAATACCGAGTACCGAATCGAAATACCGATATACCGAAATACCGAAAAATCTATACCAAAAAACTGAAAAACCGGATACCGAAATAAAAAATTAAATCGATTCAATTCGGAATTTGGTTTTTCAAATTTTATGCCCACCCATATGCACAATATTTGAGGATTGTACTACAGAGGCTGAGGGAGGAGAAACTTTATGCCAAGTTCTCCAAGTGTGAGTTTTGGCTTAGTTCGGTGGCGTTCTTGGGGCACGTGGTGTCCAGTGAGGGGATTAAGGTGGATCCAAATAAGATAGAGGCGGTTCATAGTTGGCCCAGACTGTCCTCAACTACTGAGATCAGAGCTTTCTCGACTTGGCCGGTTATTATCGTCGCTTCGTGGAGGGCTTCTCATCTATTGCACTGCCTTTTGACTAAATTGACCCAGAAGGGTGCTCCATTTAGGCGGTCGGATGAGTGTAAGGATAGCTTTCAAAAGCTCAAGACTGCCTTAATCACAACTCTAATTCTAGTTTGCCTTCAACGTCAAGATCTTATACAGTGTATTGTGATGCATCTCAGATCGATATTGGGTGTGTCTTGATGCAGGAGGGTAGAGTGATTGCTTATGCTTCGTGCTAGTTGAAGCACCATGGAAAGAACTACCTTGTTCATGATTTGGTATTGGCAACCATCTTTCATGCATTGAAGATTTGGAGGCATTATATCTACGGTGTGTCTTGTGAGGTATTTACGGATCATCGGAGTCTCCAGCACTTGTTCAAACAAAATGATCTAAATTTGAGGCAACAGAGATGGTTGAAACTGCTAAAGGACTATGATATTACCATTCTGTATCATCCCGAGAAGGCCAATATGGTGGCCGATGCCCTGAGTAGAAATGTGGTGAGTATGGGTAGCCTTGCATTTATTCCTATTGGTGAGAGACCGCTTGCAGTTAATGTTTTGGCCTTGGCCAACCAGATTGTGAGATTAGATATTTTGGAGCCCAATCGGGTTCTAGCTTGTGTTGTTTCTCGGTCTACCTTATATGATCGCATCAGAGAGCTCCAATATGATGATGCCCATTTGCTTGTCCTTAAGGACACAGTTTAGCATGGTGATGCGAAGAATGTTACTATTGGGGATGATGGGGTGTTGAGGATGCAGGGTCAAATTTGTGTGCCTAATATAGATGGGCTATGCGAGTTGATCCTTGAGGAGGCCCACATTTCACGGTATTCCATTCATCCGGGTGCCGCAAAGATGTACCAGGACTTAAGGCAGCACTATTGGTGGAGGAGGATGAAGAAGAGCTACGCTGATCGGAAGGTCTGTGATGTTGCTTACATGGTTAAGGAGAAGGTACTACTCAGAGTTTCGCCCATGAAGGGTGTTATGAGGTTCGGCAAGAAGGGCAAGTTAGGCCATCGGTACATTGGTCCGTTTGAGGTGCTTCATAGGATTGGAGAGGTGGCTTACAAGCTTGCCTTGCCTCCTAGTCTATCGAGTGTTTATCCAGTGTTTCATGTTTCTATGCTCCCCAAGTATGTCGGCGATCCGTCTCATGTTTCGGACTCCAGCACGACTCAGTTGGATGGTGATTTGACTTACGATGTGGAGCCGGTGGCCATTTTGGATCGACAAGTTCGAAAGTTAAAGTCAAATAATATAGCTTCAGTAAAGATGCAATGGAGAGGTCAGCCAGTCAAGGAGGCTACTTGGGCGACTAAGCGGGAGGTGCAGAGCAGATATCCACGCCTATTTGAGACTCCAGGTTTGTTTCTAGACCCTTTCGAGGATGAACATTTGTTTAAGAGGGGTAGAATGTAACGACTTGGCCGGTTGTTTTGAGTGTTGTAGCCCTGTTCCCACATTTACTTCTTATGTTATACTCAATTGTCGTTATGTGACTTGGCGGGATAGTTGGTTCGGTTCTGGAGATGTTTCGGAATGAGTTGAGACACTTAGTCTCAAGGTTGGAAGCTTAAGTTGAAAAGATTGACCGGATGTTGACTTATGTGTAAATGGCTCCGAATTGGAGTTTTGATGGTTCCGATAGCTACGTTGGTTGGTTTTGGACTTAGGAGTGAGTCCGGATAGTGATTTGGAAGTCTGTAGTTGATTTAGGCGTGAAATGGCGAAAGTTGGAAAATTAAAAGTTTTGGAAATTGAGAAGCTTGACCGAGAGTTGACTTTGTGGTTACCAGACTCGGAGTTTGCTTGCGGGAGTTGGAGTAGGTCTATTGTGTCATTTATGACTTGTGTGAAAAAAATTGAGGTCAATCGGACGTGATTTGATAGGTTTCAGCATCGATTGTATAAGTTGGAATTTCTTAGTTTTCATTAGGCTTGAATTGGGGTGTGATTTGTATTTTTGATGTTGTTTTATGTGATTCGAGGCCTCAACTAAGTTCGTATCGTGTTTTAGAACTTGTTGGTATAATTGGTTGAGGTCACGGGGGTATCGGGTGGATTTCGGACGGTTAGCAGAAAGAATTTTGGACTTGAGAAAATGTTGATGGTTGCTGGATTGGTATGATCGCATATGCGAGGGTCATGATCATAGGTGCGGGGATGGTGTCGCAGAAGCGAGTTTGACCGGGCTGCTGATGGGTCGCAGGTGCGAGGGTAGTGCTGCATCTGCCAGCCCGCTAATGCGTGTGTGACTCCGTAGAAGCGGAGGGTGAGCTGGAAATGGTAGTTCGTAGAAGCGAACCTTGTTGCGCAGGAGCGAGCTAGCATATGCGGGATAGGGGGTCGCATAAGCGATGGGGCGGATTTTAATTGAGTTTCGCAGATACGGAGACTTGACCGCAGAAGCGGTATCGTAGAAGCGTAGAAAAGGGGAAAAGCACTGAGCAGAATAAATATTTAAGAGTTTGTGTGTTTTTGAGGTGGAATTTTGGGGCTTTTAGGCTAGGGATTGGAGATTTAAGTTTGGGGATTTGAGTGACGACTTGGTGTCGGAATTTGGTAAATTTATTATGGTTGGACTCATGGTTGAATGGGCTTTCGAATTTTGTGACTTTTATTGGATTCCGAGACGTAGACCCCGAGGTTGAATTTTTAGTTGACTTTTTAACTTTTGATTAAGAACTTAGTAATTTCATATGGAATTGATTCCTATAGCTTGAGTTGATCGTATAGAATTGTTTGTAGCAAGATTCAAGGCATTCAGAGCCCGGTTCGCGAGGCAAGGGCTTGTTGGAGTATAGATTTGCATGGTTTGAGGTAAGTAATAATTCTAAACTTGGTTATGAGGATATGAATACTTGAAATTACGTGCTATATGATTGGTGTTGAGGTGACGCACATGCTAGGTGACGGGCGTGTGGGCGTGCACCGTAGTAATTGTGATTCAGTTAAATTCGTGGAACTATATAGTTGTCATATCCGAATATTTGTGTTGTACCCTATGTGTTAGAGCACTTGAGCTGTGGTTTGTGTTAGAAATCATGTTTAGGCTATGTGCTGGTGCTATTGGGACCCACATTGGTCGTTCTTTGTTGTGGAGTTATTTGCTTAATTGCAGTTATGTACTCAGTCGCATTCATCATTGTATATCATATCGCAATCTCTGTTATCATACATTGTCACATCACACATTATTGATTTGGGCTACTTAGTATGAGTGTTGTGATCCCGAAAGACTGGGAATATTGATGACTGAGTGAGGCCGAGGGGCCTGTTTTTGAGTGATATTTATAGGATCGGGCTGCACACCGCAGCATGCTTTATTGATTTATGCCATGATTGGTTTATTATAGAACTTGGGCTGGATCTTCCCCTCCAGAGTCTGCACACCCATAGTGAGCGCAATTGTTATCGATTCATTTGCATTTGGGTTTGATCTGCCCTGGATTTATTTGCATTTCGGCTGGATCTGGCCTGGTCTGGATCTTCCCTGTACAGTGCTGAGTTATTGAGTGAGAATTGAGACGGTCAGGTTGAGTACTCCCAGAGTGTGAGTAAGCGAGGCTTTCATTGTGTTGCATCACATACGATATACATATAAGAAAGTAGATATAGAGATGTCATACTACTCATATCATTCAGACTTGACATATTTTATCTGTTCTGAGTTTAATTGTTAAACTTGGAAGCATGTCTACATTTCTGTACTGGTACCTGCAGATTATGAGTTTATCTGAGACATTACTGTCATATGTTCTTTAAAATTCCGTACCGTTTAATTATGTATTTGGACCGTATTGTTTGGACTCGTCACTGCTTCTGTCCAAAGGTTAGACTTGTTATTTATTGAGTTAGTTGTACTCACGCTACACCATGCACTTCGTGTGCAGATCCAGGTGTTTTCGGGCATGGTGGTTGTTGATCTCAGAGTTTTCTGTCATTCGGAGATTATCGAGGCAGCTGCCTTGGTGTCCACTGACCTTGACTATCCTCCCATATCCCTCAGTTTTACTTATTCAGTTCTACTTTCTTAAATAATATATCAGACTATGTATTTGTATAGATGCTCATGTACTCCATGATGACACACGGGTTTTGGGATATTTTGTATTGAGCTGTGATGTTTTCATTTAGTTTTATGAGACTTTTACTTACTTAAGTTTATTTTCGTATAATTTAAATTTCAAGATGATGGTATGTGTGAGTTTTTAGCTTACCTAGTATCATGATAGGTGTCATCACGACACTTGAAAGTTTGAGTCGTGGCAACTTTCACTTCAGTTGTTGTTAAACTTTTCAATGTGTACTATTGATCCTCTTAGGCATATCAGTTGGTGAACAAAAGTTAGAACTTTATTATTGATCCTCCACCGTTTTTCAAGAGGAGAATATTGTGATTGACTTAGAAATTACTAATACTTTCCTTCCTACACCATTCTACAACTAACTTGAAATATTGGTGAGAGAAGCCATTGAAGTAGAACCGTGGGTTGACAACTCATCATCTGGGTTGACTCTCTACTACAAAGATCTAAAAGGCACTGATATTTCTTCAATGATGCTTTATTTTATTGGAGCTGATGTGCCATTGTCTACGGAGATATAATGCCTCCAATTCCAAACTGTGCCATTGAGGGAACTTTTGACCTACGAAAGATTTGAGAAGCAACTAAGCCAAGAAGACAGAGGAATTCATCAAGATTTCAACCAACAATCAGTGCAATATAGGATTTTGTATCGAATCATTACCATTAATGTATTTCTTTATGTTTTAAAGCCTTATTGAGATGACCTTTTCCATTGTTATGGAGTAATTCCCCTTAGGGTGTTGTCATATATGGTGTGTTGATAACTTGATTAGGGATTAGATTTTTGATAATTGTTTGAATTAATTAATGGAGTTTTAATTCGTACTGTGAAGTTATTTATTATTTTGATTAATCGAAAGATGGGCTTGATATTGAATTTCTTTACATCATACGCTCTAGTCTAAATTCGTGATTCAACTAGGTAATCGAAAGAGCCTCTTGAATTATTAATCGAACTAGAAAATAGAGAAATATTTGTGAGAAGTTACCCTTTAGACTAAAATCATCATTTTATTCGTTGCAATTATTCACCGTGCTTTAGTTGGATTAATTACTAACGTTAACGTTTAGTCAAAAGAGGAGCATTAACTTCAAATGTAATCTAATTATCTGTTGAATTGGTGACAATCAACAGTGTTATAGAGTGAACTAATTGAAGAATTGGATCCCGAGTCAATTGTCTTGCACCTGTCTAGTCAATTGCCCTTATTTCTCTCATTGATATTTCTTTGTTGCTCATATGTTGTCTTCCGTGATCAATTGTTAATTGCTTAATTTTTAGTAGTTAATCGTAGTTGATAATAATTCAATCAAGAGATACTTTTCATGTATAGTAGTTAACTAAAGATTATTCGAATACTCTTTAAATTCAATCCTTGTGGAGACGATAAATTAACTATACTATCTTTGACTAGCGAGCAATAATTTAGTGTTGTGTTTTGCGCTCTTCAAATTTTGGCATCGTTGCAGGGGATTGGCAATCAATAGTGTTCAAATCTCACTTGTGTGCAGGCAACATGTTTAACTTCTCTGGTGTATGACTCGATCTTCTTCAAAAGAAGTGATTCCATACAATCCAGAGGTGGAAAAACATCTGCGATAGTTGAGGAAAGAGAAAGAACTCACTAGAAAAATTTTGGGGAAACCTTCAACCCAAGTACACATGGATAATAAAAGTGATGATGGGGTATACTTGGCTGAAATAGAGGCAACACAACAAAGAGAACAAGCTGCACAGATGGCAACTGAAGCAGCCCTTTGAGTTGCTGATGAGACTATCGAAGATGATGGGGGTCAAAGATTCAATCTAAATTGACCCTTGGATGAAGACCAATTCAAAAATATGGCTCTCAAGCCTGGAAGAGCATTTGGTAATTATGCTAGACTAGTATACAATCAAGACTGTCAAGTGTCTGACCTCCACCCGTAGCAACAAATAATTTTGAGTTGAAGCAATTCTTTCTTCAAACCATCAAGAACAACTATGTATTTAGAGGGAAGGCCAATGAATATCCTAACACTTACTTGATGGACTTTAATGAAATCATGAACACCTTCTAGTATAATGGATTATCAAAAGATGCGGTCTACTTAAGGCCATTTCCCTTTTCATTGAAGGATGACGCAAAGCACTGGATTTGAAGCTTACCATCTAGGTCGATCAGAACATGGAAGATATGACTAAAACGTTCCTTGACAAGTAATTCTCAGCTGCAAAAACAGTGAAATTCATAAGGGAAATCCACAACTTATGCTAGAAGGACACTGAAACGGTCTTCGAAGCTTGGGAAAGATACAATGAGATAGTGAGAAAGTGTCAGCATAATGGAATCAGATTGTGGATGCAACTCCGACGTTTGGGATGTACTGACACCTTCCTCACGACGAATTCTGAGTACTGCAGTTGGAGGCCCTTTAATGAAGAAAACTCCTGAGGAGATTGTTGCGATTCTTGATGAGCTCTCTGAAGATGATAACCAATGACCCGCTGAGAATAATGATAGAATAAAATAAGTTGGGGTTCACCAGGTAGACTCTAACACATCAGTGCAAGCCCAGCTAGACACCATGGGCAGAGAGATAAGAAAGTTAACCTTAGCCAAGGTCCAGAACCAGTCATCATCAGCTTGTGACTTTTGTGGAATGGGTCATCCAACGCATGCGTGTCAATCCTCGACTACAGATGAAATGGTAAATACTGTGGGGGGATTTAACAGAGGAAACTACCATAGTGGCAATAATTTTAATTCCATGGGGCAGAGGCACCTAGGTTTTTCTTGGAGTTCACCAGTTGGTAGTACGAATGCATGGCAACAGAATAACTCCAGACCCTAGGTACAAGGAGCTCCTGGTTTTCTCAATTAGTAGAGACATCAATACCAGCCTCCATAGTCGAATTAGTCTAGCATGGAAGATATGATGAAAACCTTTATTATTAAGACAAATGAGAGGCTTGAAACTCATGAAACAACTATTCGAAAGTTGGAAAGACAGGTGGGACAACTTGCTAATATATTGTCTGAGAGGGTTCCAGGAATTCTCCCTACTGATACTGAAAGAAATCCAAAAGAGACAATAAATGTGGTGTCTTTGAGAAGTGGAAAAGTATTAAAGGACCCCATAGCAAAACAAAAGAGTGAGTTAATTGAAAGACAAGTAGAAATTGTACAGGAGCAGAAAGAGAGCAACAATCAAGAAGGTGAAGTGAGGGTAGATCCATATGATGATCTGAAGAAAAAAAAAAGAGGACTAGAGCTCTAAAAAGAAGAAGGATGAGAATTCAATGAATGAGGAGAAGGAGGAGAGAAAATACATACCTGCCTTAACTTTTCCCAGAATCAAAGAAGAGAGAAGTTGGACAAACAATTTGGGTTTTTTCTATAAGTGCTTAAGCAGGTGCATGTTAATCTACCTTTCATAGAGGTGCTCTCTCAGATGTGCCAGCCTATGCTAAGTTCATGAAAGGAGATATTGTCCAATAAGCGTAAGGTTGAAAAGATATCGGTTGTCAAGCTCACAGAGCATTGTAGTGCCATTTTGCAAAATAAGCTCCCTCAAAAGTATGGAGATCCGGGAAGTTTTACTATACCTTGCTCTTTAGGAAGTACTAAGTTTGAAAATTCTTTGTGTGATTCAGGTACTTCTATTAATCTTATGTCTTAGTCTATTTGCAGGAAATTGTAAGGAGAGATTTGAGAAATCAGATCTATACCTGTGTCTTTGCAGCCGGTGGATAAGACCACAATCATACCTGAAGGAATAGTGGAAGATGTGATAGTTTGGATGGATAAATTTATGTTCCCTGTGGACACCATTATTGTGAATATGAAAGAGAATAGGGAGGTACCTCTGATTTTAGGGAGACCCTTCTTGGCAACTGGCAAATTTATTCTGGACATTCAGGAAAGGCAGCTCATGCTGAGAGCGAGGGAACAAAGGGTGATTTTCAAGATGGAGGAAGCAATGGGAGCACCTATTGATGAGACAACTGCACATTCTGAATTCAAGACAAGGGCCCTAAAAGAGCGAGCTGGAGAGAGTAAGCATGACAAGTGTGGGATGTACCCAAAGAAGGCAGAAAAGAAACTTTCAACATGGATGTGTGCACTGGGTCGGGCGTGCAAATGGGATCCCGACTTTGATTCAGACCCATATTAGATGATTAAGGGGACTTTTCTTTACCTCTTATTTTTTATTTGTGTGTCATACGGACATGCCACAATTCTTGAGGGATCAAAGTCGAAAAAAAAGTTTTATTTCCTGATGTAGTGTAATAATTCCCTCTTGATTTTTCTTTGTGCCGCAGTTCTTTTCTAAGGATTTTGCTTGAACCGGGTGTAGTTAGTTTTTCTTTTGTCATGAATAGAAAAGTCTTATGCTATGGTGTTAAATGAAGCTGGCATTTTTTGGCTTTGTTGTGCCTTGAGAGTGGTGGGTGCCTTAGTTGTGACGCCTAGGATCAATTCTTGACTCATGTATTATAGTGCCTTGAATTGTGTAATTTTATCTTTGCTTAACTTCTTTGACTAGAGAGTCGGGATATATCCGATCCTAAGTGAGTTATGTGCCAATGTGTGTGTGAGGATTTTGTCGATATTTCTTGTATGTTAGTTGATATCTAGAACTTGCCATGTGTGTTTGCATTGCGAAATAGAAGTCTTGTTTAGTCTTGGAAGTGATATAGGCGTTTCTTTATTGAGCTAAATATATACTTTTACCCACCTAATTATTGTGTATCTTTGTTAGCCCCGTTGATCCTGTAATCCTATTTCTTTGACAACCACACTACAAGTCTGACCCCTTTGTTGAATAGACCATTTACTTTAACATTTTATCTCTCATGAGCATTTGAAATATTTATGAGCTTGTTACAAGCTAAGTGGATGTATGATTGAGTTTTTTAGTGGAACTATAGAAAATGAGAAGGGGCACTATTTGAAAAAATTGTGAGAGCCACTTGTAGGGAATTGGAAAAAGAACAGAACTTAGAAAGAAAGAAAGAAAAAAAAGAGGGAAAAAAAGTTTGTGTATATATTAGAAAAAACAAATTTGATTCCTTGCTAGTGGTAGTTCTCATCTTATTTGTGCTTAAAGAAATTAAGAGCTTCATGCTATTAGGCTGTGAAGGTTGGGATTTGGTTCAACATAAATGTGGGGTTTGAATTGTTAATGTATTTATATTAAAGTACTTAGGGAAGTGTAGTCACTATATCCAAATATATCCTACCCATCCTGCAACCTACATTACAACCAATTAAAGTTTTACTTGATCTTTGACTGAGTGAGCTCAAATTAGTAGATTATTACACTACGGGCAAGCCTATGGTACGTCTTCTGCGACATAGGAATCTTAATTCTGAGAGTGAGTGAATTCTTTCTATCTTGAGTTCCTAATTGTTCTTGAACCTTATTGTGTGTGGAACAACTCTCTATTGTTTGTGTGAGGGCACATGACTTGTGATGGAAAGGTAACTTTGTTGACCTTTGTATTAGTGTAAGTGAGTAGGTTTTGAAAAATACATGGTGATTATGAGTTAAATATTGAGACTAGGATGTTACGGTATGGTGCTTAGACAACTTTAATTATTCTTGTCAGGATGAGTTAGGAAAGTTGCTTGAAAATATCGTCTCTATTTGAAATGTAGTTTGATTGCTTGAGGACGAGCAATGTTTTAAGTGTCGGGTGTTGATAGTAGGCTAGAAACCCATATTTTAGTCGTATATTACACTCTAATCAATGCATTTTACCTGTGTTTGATCTTAAATGATGGTGATTTTCACTTATTACATGTTTTATGCCTTGTACGAAATAATTCCGGGCTATTAAGATAATTTGGAGTTAAATCGAACAATTTGGAGCTTTGAAATCTGAGTAAAAACTCAAGATATTAAGTCGGGATCACGTTCGGGGGTCAATGACCAAGTTTGGATGTCAAAAGTGAGAATAAAAGATTACCCTGAGAAAAATGCACTACCACGCCGCGGGGAACAAGGTGGTAGTACAATTTTTCTGCAGAGTGTAAAAATCAGCCCTAAGTTCTCCACTGGCGCGACGCGCATGGGGAACCGCACCCTGTGTCGCGCATGTGCACTTTTGTCAGAGTGCTTTCCCGTCTTGGCTTGGAAAGAGCCGTACGGAGCCGTTCCTACATGGTATAAATACACCAAAAATATATTTTTTAAGAAACGTTTGACCTACGAAAGATTTGAGAAGCAACTAAGGCAAGAAGACACAAGAATTCATCAAATTTTCAACCAACAATCGGTGTAAATGTATATATATATATATATATATATATATATATATATATATATATATATATATATATATATATATATATATATATATATATATATATATATATATATATATATATATATATATATATATATATATATATATATATATATATATATATATATATATATATATTATGCTTATTTGTGTATGTGTAGGTTTAAAGAGTTGATTAATAGTTTGATAAATGGGGTAGGGATTGTGTTAGTTGAATTTTATAGAAATTTGGCCAAATCAGTGGCCCAATTCGATTGACCCAATCTAGATCAAGGCCAGCATGTGTTGCAATCTAAACATCGTAGTTTTATGACAAAACTACGCCGTTTCGTCTAGTGATCCAGAGATCAAATCTCGGTCGTTTAAGATATTTTGATCCAATAGTTCTGAGGCCCTCATCACCCATGGTATTTAAACCCCAAAATCCTGAAATTTTGCCCCTCATTTCCCCTAATAGTCTCACTTTCTTCTCCCTCTCTTCTCACTCCCACCCTCTCTCTGCGCTGCCACTTTTCCCCAGCGTGCACTGCCGTCGGTAATCACCCTCCAACAACGAATGACCTCCAATCGGCCCCATTTTTTCACCATCTCCTTGTCCCCTCCTCCTCTTTCCATATCTCCAACCCGAATCCTCAAACTCCCTCTCAAACTCCACAAATCTGGCCAAATCCGAGACCCTAGCCGCCCAAATTTTCTTTCTTTCTTTCTCAAATTCGCTTCGAATCTGACCACCCCACCACACAAAACTCACATAAAAAGTAGATCTCCTAGACATCTACACTTCCCCTTTAGTTTCACCCCCGAAAGGCACCACCACTGCCATCGAACGACCCCTAATGTCAATTCAGCATCGCCACTGCCACCCTACTACCACCACTGATCCTCCACTCTAGCCTTATCTCAACCTAAAGGCACTTGTTTCCTTCTATCACGAAGCCAAAACTTGCTTGTTTTGGCGCCTGCTAAAAGGTAACGTGTGCTTCAATGTAGGACAACCCCTGCTCGATATTCCCGACATCTTCTCGCTACTTGAATTTGCATCGAGCATGCTCGTTAGGTATAACCATCATCCCTTTGTTTAACTTCTGGATTTTAATAGTAGTAGGTTAATTTTTTATTTTTATTTTTCGGTTTTGATCAAGCACTGTTAATTAGAGTTTCTAGTTAGTACATTATTGATTAGTTATCTTTGTTTGTATTGATTAGCAGTTTGTTGGACAGTTAGTGATCAAACTGATTTTTAGCTATTAATCGTGAGCCTCGACTTATGGTAAAGCCTCAATCTTTTTCATACCTCTTTGTTTCTACTTTCTGGTCTTAATTAGTATAAATTTAGGATCGATTGTATTGTGGTTATCAATTGCCACTATATTATGTTAGTTGATACAATTATTTCTTTAAATTGAAATCAATTAGCGGATTAATATGTTGTTTATTGTTGGTGTTAGAAATGAAAATGGCCGTCTTCTCGAACCTTTTGGTGGTGGTATGGAGAGAGACAAGAGAGACAAAGGCGATTAGGTTTTACTTATGTTACTTTGTGTCTGGAGAGAGGTGTATATCTTATAAAACTGGGTCAAGATATATTGGACTCTACTATGATTAGGCTTGTTTTACTTTGGATTTAGCTTTCAACAATTGGGCCTTAAAGCTTCAACTATTTTTATTGACCCATTCTAGAAAGACCCAGAAGATAATAAAATTATTCTTTTGTAAATATTCCTTAATTAGTTACAATAGATGTTAGGAGTAGACTAGTAAAATACTGCCAGCTGACAAAGTTTGTTTAGACTAGATTCCAGTCTATTGTATTTATACGTTACACTGTACAGAGAAATAAACACAGAAAATTTTCCAAAATCATTTTCTTTCATTCTCTTCATGGTATTTGAGCATGAATAATCTGCTCTTCCTTTTCACGATCCTTTTTGCTTCATTTATTTTTATTTTTGCTTTCTTCTTTCTTCAAGCTATGGGTATCACTGCTCAGACCCTAGATTCACTTGCATCATCCACTTCCACAGACAATTCTACTGTGCATGCAACTTTAGTTATAAGTGGAGTGGTTGATTCATCACATCCTTACTATCTTCATCCTTTAAAGTATTCAAGGATGAATCTTGTTTCCATAGTTTTTGATGGAAGAAGCTACAGTGGATGGAGAAGAGCTGTAATAATTGCTTTATCTACAAAGAATAAGTTAGTTCTCATTGATAGAACTCTTACTATTCCACAAGCTGATTCTAGACTTCAAAAGACCCGGGCTAGGTGTAATGACATGGTACAGTCATGGCTACTCAATTCTCTTTCTAAGGAGATAGCTGAGAGTGTGCTTTACTCTCAAAGTGTGAAGGACTTATGGAGTGATTTAGAGGACAGATTAAGACAAACAAATGGTGCTACGTTATTTCAGTTATAAAAGGAACTTAGTGCTATGGTACAAGGTAATTCTAGTATATTAACCTACTTTACTAAGATGAAAAGCCTATGGGATGAGCTTGATACTTTGAATACTTTTTCTGCATGTGTTTGTAAATGTAACTGTGGTGCCAAGGTGAAGAACTTCAAGGCACATCAAGATGAAAGGTTGCTACAGTTTTTGATGTGTTTAAATGACACAATCATAGGTGCTAGGAGTAATATACTATTGTCTTCACCCTTACCTTCCATTGGACAGGCTTATTCACTTGTGATACAGGATGAGAAACAAAGGGATATCCATGCTACTCCTATCGAGAAGATTCTGGATCCTTCCTTGCTACAAACCTATAGGGAAATGAAAGAAGATTCAATGAGAACAAAGGACAGAAGGGAGGTTTTAATCCTAGAAAGAATGCTAGAATTTAGGAGTACAATTGTCCTCTAAAAAATTAACCTCTCATCAATGCCTACCTCTAATTGAGAAGATCACAGCAAGAATCGGTTGTTAGTCTGCAGTGTTGAGTGCAAGAATCAGTTGTTATATAAAATAGGAGTGCAAATGCCTCAGGATTGTGCTTTTTGCAAAGCAACTACTGAAACACTTGAGCATCTATTCTTTGAATGCTCAGTAACAAGAAGAGTGTGGAGCAGCCTATTGGTGTTGTTAGGCATGAAAAGGAACATAACTGGCTGGGAATAAGAGCTTAGTTGGGCATGTCGAATGGCTGTAAAGAAGACATGGCGAGGTGGCATTACACATCTTAGATAGATTTGCTTAGTTCTTTTGTATGTAATTATCTATACATCTTCTGTTTCCAGTTTTATAAGCAATTTCTGGACTTGTAGTAGGCATGGATGAAATGTAATCTAGGACTAGACTTATATTCAGGATAGTAGTTAGTCAGCAACTACTTGGCATTGTACAAATATATTTTTGATTAATATAATTTTGACTTTAATAAAAAAAAAAAGAATGCAGGAATTTGGGCTTACTGCAAGAAACCTGTCGATAGCATTGATAAGTGTTATAGGATTCATGGTTTTTCTCCAAATTTTAAATTTACAAAGCAGAGGAAATTTCAAGGCAATGTGAAGCAAATGATGTATTTAACACAAATGAAAAGGTAAACAAGGGAAATGCTAATATACTAGGAGTGAAATCACTTACTCAGGAAAATGTGACACAACTTTTGCAGTTTCTACAACAGGTTAACATGGGCCAGCAGGGTGCAGGAACCTCTTATGCTTCTGCAAATTTGAGTTGTGCTGGTATAGCCAAGTTTTTCAATTCTTTTGCCTATTTTATTCAAATTGATAGTGATTCATGGATATTAGATAGTGGAGAAACTGAGCATATGACTTTTAACAAAAACTTCTTTATCAACTTTCTTTCCTACCAGTCCATTGCCCACTTCTCGTGTACCTTTTCCCTCACTCTCCTCTCTTATTTCTCCACCTATACTGGATACCCTCATTAGAAAGTCTACGAGACCGCACAATCCTTCTATATACCTTAAAGATTACATTTGTAATGCTCTTCAACTCTCAGATATGAGTAATGCCGGTTTTCTTGCACCTGTCTTTCCCACATCTTTGTTTTTTAGTAGCCTACCCATCACTAATCAATATATGTTCAATTATTTGTCTAATATGCATGAACTTATTAGTTATTCGCAGGCTGCATATCACCCAAGCTGACAAGAAGCTATAGAATAGGAAATTACAGCTCTTGATCTCAACAGAACTTGGGAAGTCATAGAATTACCCCCCGGTAGAAAGGGTCTACCTTGTAAATGGGTCTACAAGGTAAAGCAACATTCAGATGGTAGTGTAGAAAGGCTAAAGGTCAGGTTGGTGATAAGAGAATATATACAAAAAGAGGGAATAGATTTCAATGAAACTTTTTCCCCGATGGTCAAGATGACCACCATCAGATGTATCCTAGCCATAGCAGTTAAGAAACGTTGGGGACTTTATCAATTGTATGTAATTCTTACATGGTGATTTAAAAGAGGAAGTCTATATTGGCTTTACACCACCTTCTCCTAACCATGTTTGTAAGTTGAAAAAATCCATTTATGGTCTTCGTCAACCTTCTAGGCAATCTTACTCTAAGCTCAATACTGCTCTTAATTTTAAGGGGTGTACACATTCATTGAATAATTATTCTTTAATTTTTTAAAAGACAAATTCTTATATCTCTATTGTCGCAGTGTATGTCGATGACATACTATCAACATGTAATGATGCAAAGGAATTGACTGCATTAAAGGATTTTCTACATCAAGAATTTAGAAATCAAGGACCTTAGAAGCTTATATTATTTTTTGGGCATGGAAGTTCTCCGTAAGCCTTATGGTTTGATTCTATCGCAGAGGAAGTTCACCCTTGATTTACTGCACGAATTTGATTCTCTCCACAAGACACCTGTTTCATGTCCTCTTGCTTCTGTTCGCCTTTTAGATAAGATTGGTGCTCCCATTTCAGACCCGACCTTGTATTGTCATTTGTTGGACAAGCTGAACTATTTAACACATACAAGGCCGGATTTGTCTTTCATCGTACAATACCTTAGCCAGAATATGCATGATCCTTGAAAACCCCATCTCAATGATGCACTTCGCGTTCTCCGCTGCTTATTAAAGGATCCTGGACTTGGCCTCTTCATGTCTTTATCTCCTTCATATCAACTCCTTGCATTTTGTGATTCCAACTGGGCCACTTGTCCATATTCGCACCGACCCGTCAGTGGTTTTTATATTTCTCTTGGCTCATCTCCAATTTTGTGGGAATCCAAAAAGCATTTATCTCTAAGCTTTGCAGAGGCTGAATACCGCTCAATGTGACGGGTTGTAACTGAGCTCACTTTGTTGGTACGCCTGTTTGATGATCTTTCTATTTCAATTTTCCTTCATGTTTCTATTCATTCAGACAGTCAGGCAGCAATCCATATCGCGAAAAATCCTATTTTTCACGAAAGAATGAAGCATATAGAACAAGACTGTCATTTCGTCAGACAACAGTTCCTTGCGGGCCGATTTCCCTCTCATATGTTCGCTCCTCTTCTCAGCTCGCAGATCTGTTCACAAAGTCTCTCACAAGGCCGGTTCATCACAATCTTTTGGGCAAGTTGGGTGTCCTTTCATCCCCCTCCAACTTGAGGGGTGTGTGTGCTGGTCTTAGAAATGAAAATGGCAGTCTTCTCGAACTTTCTGATGGTGGTATGCAGAGAGACAAAAGAGACAAAGGCGGCAAGGTTTTACTTATGTTACTGTGTCTGAAGAGAAGTGTATATCTTATAAAACGGGTCAAGACATATTGGAATCTACTATGATTTGGCTCGTTTTACTTTGGATATAGCTTTCAACAATTGGGCCTTAAAGCTTCAGCTGTTTTTATTGACCCATTATAGTAGGACCCAAAAGATACAACAAAAAGACTCTTCATAGTAGATAAAATTATTCTTTTGTAAATATTCCTTAGTTAGTTACAATAGTTGTTAGGAGTAGACTAGTTAAATACTACCAGCCGGCAAAGTTTATTTAGACTAGATTCCGTTCTTTTGTATTTATACGTTACACTGTACAGAGAAATAAAATCATAAAAAAAATCCAAAACTATTTTCTTTCATTCTCTTCATTTATATAGTCGTTGTCTTTGGTAAAAACCTTTTTTCCCTGATTTCAGTAATTAGTTTAGTTTTAAAGTTTAGCTTTATTTCTTGTTTATGTCTCTATGAATGTCTGTTGTGTTATGAGAGTGATTAAGTAGTTTCGGATAGTTAGTAGTTTATATTAATCGAGTTAGATATATTATTTCATTCCTTTTTGCTAGCTTGGTTCAATCACTGCTATTGTTTATTTGTTTGATTTTAATTAGTTTATGTGTTAATGTTGTTTTGGTTTAAGTATTTTGAGAGACATGTTAGTTAATTTATAAGCTTGTTTGGTTGGTTTGATAGCCAAGTTGTTGCATTCTGAATTCTGATTAGTAGTAGTTTATCACGGGGACTGTCTTGATTGTTTTAGGCTTTGAATATTTGAGCTAAATGAGAGGAAACGGGAAGAAAGGGGGAGTACTTGACTGTAGGGTCCGTGTTTGGTTGCTTTTACTGTTGAGGACTATTTTGAAGTATAATACTCCAAAAGACTGTCCAGATTTAGTGAGGTTAAACTGTTTCTTGGGTAGATTTTTAGTTTTGGGCTGGTGTTCTGTCAAATAGTTATCATTTTAAACAAAAATTTGTCATATGGTCCTTTCTCTTCCTATATAAAGAAGAGTTTCTTTCCTCACTATGGACACATATCTTTTTACACATATGAGAGAGTAAAATATCAGCTGAACATCTAATAGTAAGCTGAAGATTTTGAGCTTGGGAGTGATTCTTAGAGTGTAAAAACTTTGAAGGAAAATGAGATCCTTTAGGCAGTCTTAAACTTGTTAGTTTCTGGGTTCAATTGTTGAAGTTGTCACGACCCAAAATCCATCTAAAGGTCGTGATGGCGCCGGACACCGCTATCACGCAAGCCAAAAATAAATACTTAATTTGGTTCTCGTTTTAATATTTTGAAATCATATTTTCCTTCCATTAAATAGTAAAAGATAAAATTTACAGTGTAAATAATAATATTCTTAACAATTTCAATACAGAACAACCCATAAGCACCCAAAAACCCGGTGGCACAAGGTTTGGTACCCCACGGGCTATCATTAGTGATTGGGGTTCTCATTTTTGCAACAAATCCTTCTACACTTTACTTTCCAAGTATGGTGTCAATCATAAGGTGTCAACCCCCTATCACCCCCAGGCAAGTGGACAGGTTGAAGTCTCCAACAAGGAGATCAAGAGCATTCTATCCAAGACTGTTAATGCAAATCGGACTGATTGGTCAAGGAAACTTTACGATGCTTTATGGGCCTATAGAACAACTTACAAGACTCCAATTGGTATGTCTCCGTACCGGTTAGTATTTGGGAAAGCATGTCATCTTCCGGTTGAATTAGAGCACAAGGCCATGTGGGCGCTGAAGAAATTGAACCTTGAATAGGTTGTAGCTGCCAATCTCCGGGTAGAGCAACTAAATGAACCTGATGTGTTCCGGTTCCATGCTTATTCCAGCTCGTCCTTGTATAAGGACAAGATGAAGTACTTACATGATAAATATATCCGGAACAAATAATTCAAGGAAGGTGACTTGGTTCTTCTATTCAATTCTGGGTTACGGATATTTCCGGGAAAGCTCAAGTCGAAGTGGAGTGGTCCTTTCGAAGTGGTACATGTGACTACTTTCGGTGCTCTAGATTTGAAAAACAAGAATGGTGAGATCTTTAGAGTCAATGGGCACCGAGTGAAGCACTACCTTGGCAAGATTGATGATAGCCACGTTGTGGCATTGATCCATTTCAAATGATGATGGTAACATGTGTCGTGCCGTGACATTAAATCAGGTGCTTCTTGGGAGGCAACCCATGTGTTTTTCTTTTTTTTGATTTTCTTCGTAAATTAGACATTGTTTTGGACTAACTTGTTGTGAAGTGTACGTAGGAATTGGTTGTGCAGTGTAGGAAATTAAACTTTGGTCGTGGTGAACTTTCGCGGACCGCATGAGCACTTCGCGGCCGCACAATTCTGCGCGCAGTCGCGTAACTGAAATGGGCAAAATGCCAATTCTCTGAAGTTGGCCTGTCAAAATTCCTTCTGAGTTCGCGGCCACGTTCAAATTTTTGCGGTCCGCATAAATTTGGCGGCCGCGGCCAGATTTTCATGGATAGTGCCCGTGCATCTGAGGCAGACCTACAGAAAGGTAAAGAGTGTGGACCGCGACAAAACTTCGTGGCCGCACTCAGGTAAGGCGGTGGGGTCACTGGGTTCTAACCTAACAAAGGCACCTAAAGCACTATGCATCCTTACTATGTTTCAAACTCATCTTATTCTCATCAATTGTCGATTTCCTACCACATTTTCCAACCGGTATGTTCATTTCAATAATTTTGATTTTATCTTTTTCTTTTCTTTTCTTTTCTCTTTATTTTAATTTTTCTTTTATTTGATAAGGTTAGAATCATGCCAACATGTCAAATTAGTACTTAATTTTTTATTAACAACATATGGGTAGTGTTTGTATGCATAATGGGGGTTGGGGTTAGTAACTTTGCATGTTTAATTGCTATAATTCTTGGGTAATTCATGAAAACCTTAGTTTTAAGTGTTCATCAGTGCCGATTTATTTTGAATTTCATGGCCGCGGTTATTTTTCCTCGGTCCGCGATAAGGTTTGCGGCCACGTCCAAATATTTTGCGGTCCGCGATACCCTAGCTTCAAGGCACTGATGTTTGTTTAGAATTCGCGGCCGCGGTCACTTTTGCACGGTCCGCGATTGGTCTTTCGCGGTCGCACCCAACTTTTCGCAATCCGCGCATTTGAACTTCAGAGACTCTATCATTTGCCTTTGCGGCCGCATTCATGTTTATGCGGTCCACGATTGGTCTTTCGCGGCCGCACTCATTTTTGTGCGGTCCGCGATTGATCAAGTTTAGAGTGCCAGTAGTCTGAGCCTAGCCTCTTCACGGTCGTGTTCACTTTTACGCGGTTCGCGATGGGCAGTTCGTGTCCGCACTCATTTTTGTGCGGTCTGCGATGCCCTGTTCTGAGAAGCATTATTTTTCCTTTCATCTGTACTGCTTTAACACATAATTGAACCCCAATTCTAATTGTCTTTCACTACTTGTGTGTTGCAGAAAATGATGCGTTCTCGTGGGATAGGAGACACTTCAAAGGGGAGGGTAAAATCCTCCCAAGGCCGGGGTAAAGGAAAGCAAACCTTACCCTTAGCATCCCAAAGGGTAGTAGGCAAAAAGGCAACCCTCGTTAGACCTCCTGCCGACTCCTCGGACACAAGTGAATACCTCACATCCCGGGAGACGTCTGGGGGAGATTCTGTACAACCACAATCGGGGGCACAATCAAAACATTTCCCCGGCAGATTCCATTTAGTCGATGAGCCTACCTCCTCATCTAGTTCTTCTGATGGCTCAGAGGGAGGTAGTCAGGCATTCGAACCATCTTCCCTACCTGCTACAACACCTGCCTCAACAGCTGCCCCAATAAATGTTGATGATGATGACGAGGTCCCGGATGACGGGAGAAGGGGTGACACAATTATGGGAGGCTTGGCTAGATCAAAGAAGCCAGAGGTGTGGGCTGATAGGTTTGTAAGTGAGAAGGCGTATGGAAAATTTCGGGAATGGCCCTAAATGTCGCTCACTCTTGAGCGACAATTCATAACAAAAGACCTAAGCCAGCATAAACCGAATATCCTACGGCAATTTATGGAGAGAAAAGGATGGAAATGGTTTGCCTTCCGGTTGAAAGATGTTAATGAATACCTCGTCAAGGAATTTTATGCCAATGTTGCCCACATCAAAAAAGGTGCAAAAGTGACAAAGGTCAGGAACTTGAAAATCCAGTTTGATGGAAACGCACTGAACAGTTAAGCAGGGTTTGAGGAGATCAAGGCAATGCAATACCTGGAGAAGCTAGCCTTGGGTGATGCAGTTCGCCCATGGCTAGCTGAGATACTTGCTATTCCGGGGACAACACCTGTATGGCTCACAGCAGGAGTTCAAATTGTCAGATCCACCCTTAACTTTGAAGCAAAAGGGTGGGCGACATTCAAGTGCAGCCGTCTTGACCCGTGCCAGCATGAGAATGTCCTTCCACTCTCCCGGGCAGTATTTGCAGCTTCCATCATGGCAGGTTATCCTGTTAATATAGGAAACTTGATGTCCTACAACATCTCCAATGCAGTTCAAAAAGAAGAAAGATCATATCCCTACCCCAACTTCCTCATAAAGTATTTCCACGACCAAGGGGTAGAGCCGAGGCATTTTGATGTGGAGGTGAAGGCTAAAAAGCCTTTCTCATGGTACCACCTCCAGGGAGCGGACAACCCTAAGTTCAAGGGTAAAGCCACTACCCCAACTGGCCATTCTAAAGAGCCAGGGGTAGTGGCCACCGGGTCAGTTGCCGAGCCCTCCACAGCAGCCGGTACTTCTGCCGAAGCAGCTGCCATGCCCCCTCCTTCCTCCGGGCCATCTATCATAGTGCCATTATATGTGCCTTCATCTTCCACCTACCCTCAGACTGCACTGCAGGTTTCCCAGACACTATCCAGCCTCAACAACTGGATGCAGGCAGCTACCACAAAGCTGATTGTCCTATCTAGTGCAGTAGCAGAACTGTCTTCAGCCCCATCAGAGCTTCAGTTACCTTCATCATTTGAGGAGTCTTTGAAGAAGATTATAGACAACCAGAATAAGATTCTGGACAACCAGAAGAGGATCCAAGAGACTCTTGATACACATGGGAGGATAATCAAGGATTTGGGGAAGCAGGTGAAGAAGATGCGGAAAACTCAGGCATCTAAGGATTCGGTGGAGAAGTTGAGAGGCTCAGAAGATTGCTTCTGCCGGTGATATTCCACTGGACATGCTCATAGAGGAGACAGCCCCAGCAACACCTACACCAGTGCATGAGGCATCAGATGCAGCAGCTGGCCAGTCTGAGGAGCCGGCTGCCACTACACATATTGCTGAGGAGATGATCCAGATGCTCAGGCACCCCGTGCTCCCCCAGTCGGAGGATGTGGAGATCCAGTTAGAGGACACGGAGGGAGATGATGATCCTATGCAGTCTAAGGACCTCACTCATGTTCCTGACCCGATGCAGACAAAGACCACATAGGGAGTTCTCTTGACTCTCTAACCTTTCCCTGATCTTATTTTGATATTAGCATTGAGGACAATGCTATTTTTTTATTTGGGGAGTGGTCCATTTTGATTTGATTTGATTTGTGATGACATTTGGTATGTAATAACTATGATACTATTTTTCTTTGTCTTTATTTACCGTTATTTTCACTTTTGGTATGTATATAATTTTACCATTCGATGTATATATTCATTTCCATTATGTATATATTCGTTTACTCCATTTTGTACATATTCAGTTTACTTTCCGTAGTTTACTTCATAACTTCTTTCGTCATTTTTCCTTAATAGCTTAGCTTCTTATTTCCTCTAGTAGCTTCTTTTTAAGTTTTTAGCTTCTTTATACATTTTGTATGAACAATAAGCTTTTGGTTTTCTTAATGCCACGGTTCTTTCCAAAGGTGGATGTTGTGTGAATCGGGTGGCTCTTCCCAATGATGGATGGCGTGACAACCTTCTTAAGGGATCGAGTCCATTTTCTTTTTGTTTTAGTGTATATAGTAGTAGTAATGAGTAAAAATGCCTCAAGCAGGCTTAAATTGGTACCAACACATTGACCTTAGACCTCATGGTTAGAGACAAGTTGATTGGCAAAGATTAGCTCTAGTTGTGACCTTTAGACTCTTGTGTTGACTAAAACAATCATCGAGTGGTTTCCTTGAGCCATTTGTGATTTCCAATCTTAGCTAGGGTTGTTGTGGGCCCGTGACTCTATTCTCTTTAATAATCCAGCAGCTTGAGAGGTGAGATATTGAATTGCAAGTCCAAGTCTCGTGCCAATAAGTCTAGAACTTGCCATGAATGTTTGTCTAGGCAAAATTCTAAGTGTAGCTCGACTTGAGAAATGATTGTAGGCTCTCTTTGGTTTAATTTGAACTTTGAAAGCTTTTGTAGCCTACTAATATGATATCCTTAGTCAACCCTTTTGAGCCTAAGCCTTTTTCATTCAATAGCCACATTACAAGACTTTATCCGTCCTATAATGACCCTCTCTTGGCACACAATCTTTCCTTAGCATTCATGATGAACAATTGGCAAAAGCATAAGTTTGGGGGAGAGACGAGGAATTTGAAAGTGATAAAAGGTTCAAAGAAGAAAAAGAATTGTTGAAAAGGAAAGGCAAAGAAAATAAAGAAAAGCCAAAAAGAAATACATCAAAAAGAAAGTGAAGGTTGAAGGGATTCAAAAAACGCAATGATGAAAGGCATGGAATGATGAAAAAAGGAGAAAAATAATTGTCATGAGTAAGAAAGAGTGACGGTGTGTCTCTCTAGTTCCCCGAAGGAAGAAGAAAATGACTCAAAGAGTCAAGAAAGTATGAGCCGAAATGATAAAATGGAGTGCTTAAGGAAAGATGAAACCATCATAGTTCGATAAAGTCCTACCTTGATCCAAAAGCCTTCATTACATCCTGTTAAAGCCCTATATGATTTCAAGTTGAGTGATCTTACATTAGTGGTAATTTACATAAGGGGAAAGCTTATGGTACTTAGAGCCAGACTTGTGGCATTCTTTTGAGAGTGATGAGTGCACTTCTTCACAATCCTTATTTTGAGTGGTACATTCTAAAAAAAAGTGAGATTTGCTCATGGAGAGTAGAGGAAGAGGAGTTTGGGATCCATAATGACCTATGTGATAGAGCGAGCTTCCTTGATGAATTGAGTCAACTCTTGATGCTCTAGTGTCACATTAGAACTATAGTACTCAAAAGGTCGTAACGTGATGTTGTTGATAATTCATTTATGTTGAGGGTAATTGTTAGTCCCAATTGATGCTTGATGGAATCACCTTAGGCCAGCTGAAATATCCTTTTCTTTTTCTTGTGAAGGTGGGAATTACCCTATTTGTTCGAGGAGAAGCAAAAGCTTAAGTTTGGGGGAATTGATAAGTAGGGATTTTAACCTGTTATTTGCTCTATTTTACTTGTGTTTAGGGCCAAAAATGCGTAAAGGTATTCCCGAAAACTAATGTAATATGCTTGCTTGCAGGGATTGTTCAAAATGAGCCAAAGGTGTCATAATCAACCCATAAAAGAGTCAAAACTTGAACAAAAACCAAGACTGGGCCAAAAGATGTGAAACGCGGACTACACAAATATTGTGCGGCCGTGAAAGCTACAACGCGGTTGCGAGCACTATTTCGAGGTGCGCAAAAGGAAGATTCAGAGAGATGGATATTTGGGCTAAAACATGAACGTGGACCATGTCAGAAAGGTGCGGCCGCGAAAGTACATGTGCGGCCGCGATTGGAATTACGCGGACCGTGGTCGCTGAAGTTTAGAGAGCTTACATTTTGGGCAAAAACAAGAAGTGCGGTCCGCGTCAAGATTATGCGGCCGCGGAAGTCTTCTACGCGACCGCGATGTAAATTACGCGGTCCGCAAAACCCAGATCCAGAAGTGAAGAACGCGGACCACGATCAGAATTACGCGGCCGCTAAAGTAGGAGTGCGGCCGCGGTCAGAATTACACGGCCGCGTAACCTTCCTAGGGGTATTTTTGTCTGGAAATTTCAGCTTAGTATAAATAGAACTTTTTGTGATCTTTAGGTTATGTTGTGTATTGCTGAGCACGTGAAACGGTTGGAACTTCCATTTTGGGCAATTTTGTATTTGATTCACCTTTTAATATTAGATTTCCACCTTTTAATCTAGTATTATTTATTTTATATTCTTTTCATCTTTGATTTCTTCTATTTCTATGAGTAGCTCGACCCATAGCTAGGTTTATGACCCAACCCTAGGGTGGGTATTTAATGGGTACTGAATTTTAGGGCTTCAATGTTTATGGGTTAGTGATATTTAGCCTAGTTCTTGCTAGAATTGTAGAATTAGTGGTTGCAAACACTGATTCATACCTTTATGTCTTAATCTCTTCTTGAGAAAGAGGGACTAAGTCTAGGAAAACTAGGCTAACAAGGAATTGGGGTGAACTCAAGAAATTGATAGCCCCAATTAAAGGGTTAAACCTAGAGATAGTAATACCCGACTTGAGCTAATAT
Organism: Nicotiana tabacum; assembly: GCF_000715075.1. Lineage (NCBI taxonomy): Eukaryota > Viridiplantae > Streptophyta > Magnoliopsida > Solanales > Solanaceae > Nicotiana > Nicotiana tabacum. The sequence goes on along the minus strand of NC_134098.1, from coordinate 147,245,956 downwards.
CACGTGACTTGCATGAATACCCATTTTCGACTTGAGAAAGCCAAATTCGGCAAAATCACTCAAACTATCGAGAGGTATAGAGTGAGTACTTGGGAAAGATAGCTATATCACGACCCCAAATTAGTCAAGCTTGCCCTAGATTCTTACTACCCGTTAGATGTCCACCCAGGCGGAAGTCACTACCCTAGTCCTTTTAAACACTTGAAAACCAACATCAAAAATATTGTACTTAGCTTTAATCATTGCATACAATAGAATAGAATTAGAAGTAGAATCAACACCAAAATGTGTGGAAGCGTAATTAGGAACAAATCATGCATCTAGACCTAGATATAAACCTAATTCCAAATCAATTAACTCCGTGTGGATTCGATCCCGACCTTGTTGGGTAGAACTACATCGACCATCCTCGCTACTCAATAGTAGTGCAGGCTTGGACCCGATCATGTCTCAAAGAAAATTTTCTACTATACAAGCTCCATAATTATGATTTTGTGATAAATGGCTCAAGGTTCAAGTGCAAATATACCTCGTACACTCGGGGACTGCCGTCGACGATCGACATATTCGAGTAATCTAAACTCAAATTCATAAGACCTCAAAGAGGCACCCCTCGATCTACATGCCAAGGCCATCATTCTCGGGGACTAACACTTCGAACAAGTTTGAAGTATTATTGGAAAATAAGCCCGAGAGGCATACCCAAAGGCTACGACCAAATTAAAGTGGCTCGGAGACGTCCGAATTGTGCAATAAAAATAGGCCTTCGAATTCTTTGAAAACCGGTTTAAAAAGGCTACCCTCGGTATGTAATCAAAAGGGCTTTGATAAAATCAGCCCTCAAAAAACCTTAAGAGGTATCAAATTATCCTAACATAAATGTGCTAAGGCACAAAAAGCAAAGGGGTTTCAATCGACATTGAACCCTCAAAAAATCCAATGGGTAAAAAATACGTGTTAAGGCATAAAGAAATTTTTATTTTACTAAGTCTTCTAAGCCGAAAAAGGGGGAAAATAGCCATCCTTTAGAGGCCATATCGGCCCAATCTAAAGAGCCTTAGGGCCAATACACTTAGAGTTTGAGATTTTGTTCTCACTCAATTCGGATCTAAGGGTTCCCTAATTCCGGGCTCAAATAAAATATAGCTCGAGAATTCATCATTATTTGATATAAAAACCTTAAGGGGTCGGTTACTGTAAATTCGAAACTTACTCGAACTCGGCTATAAAAGCAGTACATTTACGGCTTCGATCAAGCAATCCAAAATCAAAATCCCGAACATGTTATTAAGCTCGGGGACTCGCCCTCGCTTAACTAAAAACCTAAGGATTTATTCTACTCTGAGTTTGAGATATTGCTCACTCGATTATAGAGTCAACAGTAACCCGATTGCAACAACGTTTTCACAAGGCAAAGGCAAAATAGAATTTATCATAAATCAGAAATCGGAGACGAAACGGAAAGAAAAGAAAGCTTTCATATATGCAAAGTATTTACAAAGACCACTCACGGTCTTACACAAAAAAAAAGGAGAAAAAAATCCTTAAGTGCCTAGTCCGCCTCCGGAGCTTCATCTTCATCTCCGCCTCGGATCCACTCGCAGAGTCTTCCTCATCAGAAAGTAAAGCTCTAGCCTCATCCTCCAAAACATTCGCATTCTCGATATCAGCCGTGAGATTGAAGCCACGAGCATGTACCTCCTCAAGAGTCTCTCTTCGAGACTGGGGCCAAGCATGCTCGGCAACACGGGACAATCTAACCTCAGCAGCATCAGAAATTTCCTTTGCCCGAGTGTTAGCGGCTTCGGCGTCAGCTCGGTAGGAGGCCACAAGCACATCTGCCTCGAATGTGTCCCTTGCAAGCTCAGCGGCCAACCGAGTCTCGAGCTCTTCAACCTTCTGGGCTCTGGCCAGATTCTCCTCCTTCACACTTTGGAGTTGATGCTCAACCGAAGACAGTTGAGCCCGAACCGTTTCTTTCTCCGAGGCGAGACGGTCCATGTTCTGCTTCCACCCCAAAGTCTCTACCTCTTTCATCTTGGCCTCCTCACAAAGCTGCTCAACCAATTCGGCCTTCTGATGAACCTGCAGGATTAAAGTGTTAGTTGCCAATATCAATTCGATACATAACAAGCTCCCAAAAATTTACATTACCCGTTCAACGAGATCGGTCTAATCTCGATGAGCTCTTGTTAGCTCGGCTCGAATGCTCAAGATCTCCTCTTCTTTTTGCACATAGGAACTTGCAGGTGTTCCTCTCCTCCATGAGCTTTTTGAGATCAGCCTCACATCGGGCCAGCTCAGCTCGATACTTGGAGGACACTTCTCGATGGAGCGTTGTAGCCTGTACAGAAAGAAAGGAAATAAGACTTAGAGAAATAAGAACAAACGCAAGCATGGTAGCATGGGCTTAAACTCAATTGGTTCAGAAGCCGCTGAGCCTCATCAAAAATGAGTGATGCATCAAGGTCGGAAACATCATCGACCCCTACGAAGCAACCACAAAATATATCGACCCCATCGGGGGCCGTCCCCACTTCGGGGTTCCCATGGACCGGGCATCCCGAAACTGCCCCTCGAAGAACATGGGACCGGGCGGCGAATCATCAATATTAATTTCCCCGAGCGAGTCACTCGGGGCATTCTTTTCTCTTTGAAGGGCCTCAGAACTAGACCCTTCGAGCACACCCATCGGTTGCTCATCACGGCAGGAGGCATCATCAACACCTGATGCTTCGATCTGCGACTGAACCTCCTCAATTGTCACCGGCTCAGCAATTCTCGAAGCTTCGATGCTTTCCCTCTTCCGAGACACCAGCAGGCAGTTGGCATCTTCTCCCTCCTCATCTTCAACTCATAGCGTTTGGGCTACATCAACAGACAGAACGGAGGGATTAGTCTTCGACTTTCGAGCCCTACTTTTCTTGGGCTTTGGGGTATCTGGAGTCAAGGCCCTTCTCCTTTTCTTGTCTTTGGTCGGCTACGAGTCCTCCCCTTCCCCAAGGGGAGGCGGCCTCAAAACAACATTATCTCCAAGATCTGTATGAGAAGAAATCAAGTTAAAAAGAAATATTTCACAGGAAAGCATCAAACACGGACAGGGGAACTTACCATGATTTTTGACCTCCCATCGACCCTTGGCCAAATCACGCCACGAGCGTTCAGCATACGAAGAGATTGAAACCAGTTGTCGGACCCAACCTGCAAAGTCCGATATTGCACCAGGAAATCAGGGGAAAGTTGCACCATAAAGAAGAATATAGATAAGAAGAGGTAAAGGAAACATAACAAGTAATCAAACGTTATCGGTGAAGTTCTACTTACGCTTCATGTTCCATTCTTTGGGGAATGGCATCTTCTCGGTGGGGATTAAATCGGAGGTCCTGACTCGGACAAACCGGCACACCATCCTCGGTCCTTGTCCTCATCTATGCTCGAGAATAGCACCTTCATGGTCCGGCGCTGAAGCCTTATTATTTCGCCCCGATAAAGACGGGGGCTGTATAGCCTAATGAGATTATCGAGGGTGAAAGACATGCCCTCGATCTTGCTCGAGAAGAATCTGAGCAAAATGACAATATGCCAAAGAGAGGGGTAGATCTGACCTAGGGTTACCCGGTATTGGCGGCAGAAGTCGATTATGACGGGATCAACGGAACCCAGTGTGAAAGGGTAAGTATACACACTTAAGAACCCTTTCACATAAGTGGTGATGTCCTCTTCGGGGGTAGGAATCACCACCTATTTATTCTCCCAGTGGCAGTCCTTTTTCATCTACTCGAGATCGCCTTCGGATATCGAACAGATGTATCTAGACATGGGCTCGCATCGGCCAGGAACCGAAGAGGGTTTTTCAACTTTAAAGTAGGAAATAAGTTCACATGGACCGGGGATGCACCCTTCGATACATGGATCCACCGGTGCTTTGTCACCGGCCGGCCGCGATGAGGAGGCTTTTTCTTCGTGAGGAACCATCTTTGATGTTTTTGCCATTGCTATATGAGGTTTAAGGAAGAAGAAGGCGGAATTTGTATTTTAATAAGAGATTGGTAAACGGAAATCAGCAAAATTAATGAACTTGAAGAAGATAGAAGAGCATTTGAAGATTAGAGGGAGTTTGAAAGTAACGTTTGAGAAGATTATGAAGGTGGTTTATTTATAATAGCCACTTTGACGGTTTGAAAGCACTAGTGGCCGGCCATCGACTGGCGTTAATTAATGACTTTGGGAACTGTGCAGACACGACGCTTCTGTCGCTTATGTTGCTTACGTTACGATGTTGATGTCATAATTGATTGAGGTATTAAATCAAAATCTTGAATTCGTTTCTTCTCGTTACACTCCAAAAAATGGACTATTTGTATACGGTCGAAATAGGGCATACCCGATTTCGGCAGTAGGGGAGTTGCCTCGAGGATAACCTCGTAATAGATCGGGTTCGAGCTCGAAGATAGAATGTCAAACTTGGAGACTGAAATCTTCATTGAGATCGAGGCCAGCAACAATCGAGATCAAGCATGACTAACTTTGAGTAAGGCGTAATAACAGAATGGCGAGATGTCAGCAATCGGTCGAAGATCACGGCGGAAATCCCGGAACATATCAAATCAAGGCAGTTATTAGTGCCAATCATAGGGTCTATTTCTATTATTAGAATTGTACCATAATTAGGTTTTCTCTACTATATAAAGAGGAGTTCCAATCCTTTGTAAGGATCATCATTTTTCACTAACAAAAGTATATGTATACGCTACTTTCTTTATCTTACTCATTGTTCATCACTACTTGTTCCATCCTCTGTTGTTCTTATTAACCAACCTCGAAACTATCTTAAATCAAGGTCGAGGTATTGTTTGTAGATCGATTCGATTTATTTTACTGTCCAATTTATCTATTTAATTTGTTGTTTATCAATTGGTGCTGGTTTAAATCACATATCCTTAAAACCACAATATAAGTTTAATTGTTACTCAATTTTGAGGGTAAACAATGGCTATTTTTCAACTACATTCCGAGCTACGACTATTTTTCAACTATTTCACAAATGCCGCCTATATTCCAATTAGCAAATTTAAAAGTGGCTCCCTACGTAGGCGGATCCAAGATTTAAATTTTATGGGTTCAACCTCTCAAAATTTTAGTATTGAACTCATTATATTGTTAAAGTTATGGGTTTATATTCACTATTTGTTCTTATTTTAAATAATTTTTATATATAAATTTATGTTTCGCGTCAAAAGTACTGGGTTCAATTGAACCCAGCATCGCTATGCTGGATCCTCCCCTGCCTCCCTAGTATCATTTAAAATTATGGTTTTAGATCTAATATTTATTCAAATTCTGTGGATTTTCATATAAACACGTATATTTTGATGAACTCGGTGTTGAAGCATTGGATCCACCCCTGAATAGCAACGAACATAACATGCATGTATAAATAAAACTATCCGTTAATAGGTCTGGTCCATCCTCAATAGTCAAAGACAATATCTTTAATTTGAGAAAATCAAACCCGTTATATGAAAAACGAAAGAAACAAGAAGACCCCAGCAAAACTTTCTTATGTAGCCCGAAGGAGACAAGTATATAAATTCAAGTAGGGATTGCCGGGTCAAAAGAGAGAAGTACAAAAATTCAGCTAATTTAGGCATATTATCGAACACCATCGGCATATCAGTTTTCTCATTTAAGATATAGTAGAGCTAGTAAGGTGAATTTTTCTTAATTATTATTATTATTATTAAATTGCACCTCAATTGGTCATTCATGTGCAAAAAGATACAATTTTAGTTTAGCATCCCAAATTTTGTACATGATTATTGAGAAGAGGTTATTACTATTTGTCCTAGCCAAAATGGCCGTAAAAGAGCACTAAAATTACAGAAGGAGATTGATTATTCAAGGTGGTTCTTATCTAGTATTAGAGGGTTTTGTTTATTTGTTCCCAAAGGAAGGTAGGTTCCACCTATCCATTGTTACAAGTAGGGGTGTACAAACCGAACCGGAAAATCGCACCAAACCGATTAAAAAATCTGACTAGGTTTGGTATAGAGTAAAAAAACTCGAACCAAACCGACATATAAATATATAATTTTAAGACTTTATATAGAATTTTATTTAAAAGATGTCTATAAATATTTGATATCCTCTCATCGGATATAATATTAAATAGAACTATAAAGTGCATTCATTTTTATTTACTTTAAATAATAGATTGTATCACTTTCTTATTATGTGTTATTGCAATGCGTCAATTATCACTTTGTTCTTCATATGTCAAGATTTATTATATAGTTTTTGAATTATAAGTGGTATTTTGATAATCTAAAATTACATAGAACATATCATTATTTAGGTATCATATTGATTTATATATTTAATTATTAAATTTGGCTAACCCTGAAAGTGTACATCAACCAAAAATTATTGGTAGACGACTAAGAAAATAAATTATTATGTGTTACTAAAAAGAATTCTCACGTAAGATCACTTTAATAGATTTTATGTTTTTTTTAATTTTTACTAAACATATTCACTTATCAAAATTTTATCTATAACTTTAATAATGCAAGATTGAAATAATATTCATGAAACAAAAACAACCCGAAAAAACCCGAAAAATCCGACAAAATCAAACCAATCCAAACCAATATAATTGGTTTGGTTTGGTTTTGCTAAAATCCGAACCAACCCGGTCCATGTACACCCCTAGTTACAAGCCCTTTCACTTGTGTGGGAGTTGAGAGAAGGAGTTGAAGGCATGTATTTGTATGACCCAAAATTAGATCTAGGTTTATACAATCAAATTTATAATAAAGTAGGGTTAATCTTAGCAAATATTAATATCCAAAAGATAGACCAAATATTTTTGTAGTAAGATCTCTCGTGTATTTTTGAGTGGCAATGAATGACAACAATAATAGTATAATAAATGATTCAAGAATACAAAGGATAGCAATAAATAATAATAAATAGTATTTAAGTAAATAAATGGATGAAGGTCACTCGACAAAGGTGATATTCCGCAATAATTTTTCTGACAAGGATAGATGATGTTATGTCTTTGAATATTCGAATCCTCCTTAGGTAGGGGAGAAAGAATAGATAAATATACGAGAAAAAGGTGAACTTTGTAAGTGTATGATAAAGGAAGAATTTTCAGAGAATGTCAATGTATTATTTTTTACAATGAATATTCCCTCCCGTCTATAACTATATATCTTTCTATTTATAAGGGTACATGTGCCACAAAATCATAAATAGTATAAGTGGGAGAAGTATTCTCTAGGGAACCATAATCATAGAACTAGCCGCTACTGCTTTAATAAAAGGAGTGCCCGTCCTCGTCTTCGTCCTCTGTTGAGCCACCTCGACCTCGTCGACCACGCGTTGTTTTCACATGACATCGACCTTTTGAAGCCAAGCCATTATACCTTGTTGACGACACGGGGCGGCCTTCGAAGGCTTCCATAATCTCTACTTGGTCCACATATAATCATGGTAATTTTAGCCCATACATTTAGCCCCTCTGTTTGTTGAGGCCGTCCTCATGTCGAGTTCAATGAGCGGATAACACCGGTCGTGGTCTTTGTGAAAAACGGGCGACGTGGCTTTTCATGGACCGCATATTTCAAATCTCAAATTTCCCGGGTGATTTAATGGAACCATCTTGTCAAGGAAAAGATGTGATGTCATGACTTTGTCATGATGACGCCTGTTCCAGACGCATTGCATCGGTTCACGTGCTGTTCCTCATTGGCTGTGTTATTTCGATTCTGGTGGCAATCATGATGAATCGTTTTGAGTTCGGTGCCTTCATCTCTATAAATAGGGATTGTTTTACCAAAATCCAAACTTTATTTTCTTTAGACTCTCCTTCGAATTTTCATCCCTTGCTTCATATCTGTTCTTCATAATTTCAGTTTTATTCTCTTAACTTTTTTCAACTTCCATAGCCATGTCGAACATCCCTTCTGATATAAATGAGAAGAACCAACCCGTTCTGTTGGCTGTTGTATTTCCTGTTCATAGGGAAGGCACCATCTCTGCCGCTGAAGAGGAGGCTCTCTCTTCAGTGGAGGAGATCATCACACGTAACCCCAACGCTAAACATGATATTTAACGGCCGCTGGAGGTGATGGCTGAGAAATTTCAATCATCGATGATGGTTAAGTGCTTGGCTGAATTCAAAGACAAGTTTGGCCTCCTCGAACACGTGGAGCTAATTCCCACTGATAACGATGAAGTACACTTCCACCGTCCTTAGTACTGTGCTCTTTACGCCTACCCGTTCGCCATCGGCTACTCGTTTCCCCTCCTTCCACTTATGGAGGAGTTTTGTCGTCATTATGAGGTTTGCCCTGCTCAGCTCGCCTCCTATATTTACAAAGTGATCAAGATATAATCGAAGTTCGCCGAACTGGCCGGGGTCAAGGTCACGGTGCAACACTTGGTGCATTTATTCGCACCCAGCTTTAATCGAGGAATGATATTGAACCTTCGACATCGTGGGGGAAAATGTTTGGTAGTAAAGATGGATAAAAAAGGTAGCCGACAATTCTGGCTCAATTATTTCTTTGTCAAGACTGAGGTCGTCGTGACCGATGTTACAGATTTTCCTGAGGCCTGGAACCACACTCGTAACTACTCGTGCTTCTGCTTTTACCTTTTCAAATATTTGTTCACTTTGAGCTTGTCGAATAACCCTTCTTTTTCTGCAGCCATTGGTCGACCTCTTCAATTGGTGATACATCTCACTGACTGGATTAGGCAAGTTCTCCATTGCACTGTGGGGATTAGTAATTATCCGAGCTTCTTTCAGAAGTTCAAACTGGCCCTCCTCTCGACAGGTAATTTCCATCTTCTGGTCGACGCCGTTCTCGTATTTGTTTACATCATCGTGCTTACCATTTATGTTTTCTCTAGGTTCCGTTAGGGGAGCTGAAAGAAAGAATAGGGCTTATGTGCCCTCGTTCAGGAGGAGAAGGTTTTGCCACGTCTTCCGCCTCCGCCCCCATCTCAGTTGTTGTGCCTGATCCTCCCTTGATTTCACTTATCATCGAGGATGATGAAGTCTCTCCACATGATGCGGACCTGAGACCCCGTAAGAGGAATACCATGGATGTAGGAGAAGGTGTGCCCTCGGTCGCTGACTTATTAGAGGATGATTTCATGATGGGAGACTACAACGATACATATTGGGGAGTATGTTGGGGCGATGTCTGAGGTCCCTCAGTTAGAAGAGACCGATGTGGGCGTACTTTCAGGTTCAAAAGAGGAAAAGGTTGTGGAGGGGACATTCGGTGATAGCTTTGCACCTTTAGGGCAAGAGGAGGCCTCTTCTTCTAGGCCGGTTGGGGATGTTTCTCCTGTTGATGGGGACAAAGGCAAGGGTGTCGTCGAAGAGGGTGATGAATCGGGTTCTAACATATACCCCGAGGATCTTAAGATGATCGATGAGGGGACTACTCAGATCGAGGTGAGGATGTATGGGGGTTCAAGAACTATCACGATTCCAATGGATCGTGATCTTCTGAAAAACACCGAGGATGTGGTCAACGCTCTCGGTCCTCTCTACATTGAAGCTTAGCGTGTGACCCTCAAAGAACTGACTGATGGCACTCTATCGAAGAGCATTATTGGCCTCGCCTTTAGGGTAAGTGTAGTCATCCCTCGTTCTTTTTCCTTTGCTTTGACTTGCTTCTAAGCTTTAACTTTTGCTTTTATTTGATTTGCGGACTATCATTCTAGAGAATGAAAATGTACCGAGGGAGAAGAAGTGAAAAACAATTTACAAGAAGTTAAAGGGTAAGTACCAGGAGTTCTGCAAGAAGTACCGGGACGCTCATAGACGGCTTTGCAAGGAGGGCAACATGTCGGCCTTGAGGGAGGAGTTGAAGAAGAAAGATGGGGAGCTGATGGCGGCTATGGAGAGGTTCAACATCTCAAGGGAGCATTGAAGAGTAAAGAAGAGGAGCTCGAACTGAGCAAGGGCGTGGAGGCCCAATGCAGCGACTTTTTTGCTCAACTTTTGTATTGTATCTTTTGTTGACGTCTTTGTAAAACTTTCTTTTGAAATACAATAGTTTATTTTGGTTGTTTTTGTACTTGTGTTTTGTTCCTGTGTTTTCTTCATTGTTATCCTCTACTCAAGTTTAGGATGAGGGCTGATATGTGTTGTTCGAATGGGTCGAACATACCGTTAAGTTAGGTCAATTTTTTCCTTTCATCGAGCCATGGCCGAGAGTCGATAGATGTTGTTCGAACTGGTCGTATGTACCTTTGATTAGGTCGTGGCTGAAAGTCAATAGGTGTTGTTCGAACTAGTCGAACGTACCTTTGATTAAGTCGTGGGCGAGGGACGATAGGTGTTGTTCGAACTGGAGGAATGTACCTTTGATTAAGTCATGGCCGAGGGTTGATAGGTATTGTTCGAACTGGTCAAACGTACCTTTGATTTAGTCGTGGATGAGGGCCGATAGGTGTTGTTCGAACTGGTTGAATGTACCTTTGATTAAGTTGCGGCCGTGAGCCGATAAGTGTTGTTCTATTTGATCGAACGTATCATTTTTAGAGAGCAGTTTTAATAAACGTGTGTAATGACCCAGCCGGTCATTTTGAGAATTTGTATCCCGTTTAGTTGTTTGAAGTCTTGAGCATCATCGTATGATGTATTATGACTTGTATGAATCGTCGGTTTTGGTATTCAGGTTATTCGGAATTGATTTGGAAGAATGATTCTCAACTAAGAAGTTTTAAGTTGGAAAAGTTGACCAAATTTGACTTTTGAGTATTTGACCCCGGATCATAGTTTTGATGGTTCTGTTAGGCCCGGATGGTGATTTTGGACTTGGGCGTATGCCCGGATTCGCATTTGGATATTTCTAGAAGGTTTCGGCACATTTTGGCGAAAATTGAAAAATTAAAAATTTGGAAGGTTGAGAGGTTTTACCGGGAGTTGACTTTGTTGATATAGGGTTTGGGTTTCGATTTTGGGAGTTGGTATAGCTCTGTTGAGTCATTTGTAACTTGCATGCAAAATTTGATGTCATCCCGGGTTGATTTGATATTATTCGTCGCGAGTTGTAGAAGATGAAAGTTCCTAAGTTCACTTGGTTCGATTTGAGGTGTGATTCATAGTTTTGACATTGTTTGATATTATTTGAGGCCTCGAGCAGGTCTGCATTATGTTATGGAACAGGTTGGTATATTTCTACGGGGTCCCGGGGGCCCCGGGTGTGTTTTGGATGGGCTTCGCGCCATTTTGTCATGTTTTAGAGTTGTTGGTTTTTTGATGCTTCAGGTACTCTATGCTATCGCATGTTTGCTGTCACGATCATGATGTGTTGTGGGAGATAGGTGTGGTCCTTCATTGCATTCACATAGCTGCTATTGCGTTCGCTATGCTTGAGTTGATTGTTAGTCGTGTTCGCATCATGAAGTTCGCGATCGCGTTGTGCTATGGGAAAAGGCATGCTCGTTGGCTTACGCTTTTGCGGGAGGTGTTGCGCGTTCGCGCTTCTTTGGTTCACTGGTCTTCGCGATTGCATTGATTTTCTCGCGATCGCGTAGTGCATTATTTGGGAAGTTATTGTTTCCTCTTCGCGATCGCATGTCTATTTCCGCGATCGCGATGTGCAAATGTATGGGAAGAATATAAAGTACCCTATTTCGAGGGCTTTTGATATTTTATCACTTTTTGAGTTAGAGAGCTCGGATTTGGGCGATTTTGGAGGGGATATTCACGTGTTGGTTTGGGGTAAGTGTTCTTTATCCGAATTTGATTATATTTCGTGATTCCATCTTTGTTTTAATATTAAATTAGTAATTTGAATTGGAGGAAATGAGAATTTTTGTAAAATCTTTCAAAAAATGTAAAATGAGGATTTGAAAGACGAATTGATGTCAAAAATTGATAATTTTGTTATGGTTGGACTCGTATCGGAATGGTTGTTCGGATTTTATAAATTTTGTCAAGTTCCGGATGCGGGCCCAGGGTTGACTTTTAATTCTTTATAAAGATTGAAACTTTATTATTCAGAATTGTTTCATATGAATTTTATTTATGATATGAAGTTATTTTAGCTAGATTTGAGCCGTCCGGAGGTTGTTTCACACGAGGGTGTCATTTTAGAGTATCGGTTTAGCTTCTTCGAGGTAAGTGTCTTAGCTAACTTTGTGGGGAGGGGGGGAGGAGGGGAACTACCCCTTAGGATTCGAGTTGATTGTGTTATGTGTTATGTGAAAGCCGTATACGCAAGGTGATAAGTGGCTACACGGACTATATATGGTATTTGACCGGTTTAGGTTGTCTAGACTCTTTCCATGCCTTTAAGTGAATTGTCATGACATGTTATGTCTCTCATTGTTAATCTACTCCTACATACTTTATTTTGACGTTGTTAGCACTCATGTACTTATTACTTTATATTTTGCACTTATATGCTTTAGTTGAAGTTGTTGCCTTCCTTATTGTCTTGTGACCTCTTAATTGTTGAGTCTTTCCATGGCTCTGTGCTTATCTGCTACTTGTTTTAATTGTTGTAATTGCACACCTTAGTTGTCACGTGCTTCACTTGTCCTGTTGCTTTTGTAATATTTATTGCGTTCCTTGATTTTTACGTGATTCCTTCATTGTCATGTACTCATACCCTATGATTATAGAAATTCTTGTAAATTGAGTATTGGATTGTTGATGTTAATTTGAATTGCTTGTGGATCGGGTTGCACGTCGCAACAGGTGGAATAAGGGAGGATTTATATTGATACGGTGGGATCGGGTTACGCGCCGCAACAGATGAAATAAGGGAGGATTGATATAGTGAAATAAGGGAAGATTATAATATTGACTCTGATTATATGGTGGTATCGGGTTGCGCGACGCAACATATATTTACTTATTATTATTGATATTTACATTGTGGAATAAGAGAGGATCATGTTTGTACGGTGGGATCTGGTTGCGCGCCGCAACAGTTTATGTGTTTTGTATTCCTTGTTGTATTGTGTTGGCTTCGGTTCTTTCATACGAGACTCTGAGGATTGGTATTTCTGGTTTTTACTAATTTTCGAGGATTGAGTTATTTTCATTAGTTTACTGCTTTGCCGTCATTTCCTGTTTTCCTTTCCTATTACTATTATTTTGGTGAATTAATTTTCAAGATGAATTTATTAACGCTAAGTCATTATCTCATACCCTGTTAAGTTGCTAGTAACATAACGGTTTTAAATAAAAGAATTAATAACATGCTTACCTTATGTGACTCTTAAGTTAAAACTCATCGTTTCATTTGGTATCTTACTATTTTTAATAGTCATCATATTTCACTTTAATTGATTTCTCAACTTAATCTCCTTACCCTATCTGATGTTTCTACTTTACTTAAAAAGGAATTGCTATTATGTTTTAATTTATTAAATTCTATATTCAAATCAGTAGCTTATCTGATGCCTTATTTTATTTGCAAATGTTATTCTCTTCGCCCAAATGTTTTCCAAAATAAACTCATTTTCTCATTGATTTCATGTTTGGTTCATAAACTGCAATTTTACTTTATTGTATATGAATAGATCCCTCAAATATTATTTATTAGCATTTGACACGGATATTATGTACCTGGTAGCACGTGGATTTTGCCGTGCGAAAGTGATATGGAAAATATGGGCACAAGGTGCCATGTTTGTGACGTTTGGAAGTTGTGGTTTATGATCTGAGATTACGAGAAGTGGGATTGTTGAAATTTGCGTATTAGGAATGATTTGACTAGTTGAGTTGTCATCATTATCCCTACTTGAACACATTCATGCTTCATCTGTACTCCGACTATGTTATTGCTTAATTACTTGGTTATTTCTCATTGCTATTCGTGTTCCCCTTATCTTCACTGTTGATTGTAATTTGAATTCTTTCTGCTATTGCCCTTACATTGATATTCTTTCCTTGTTAGTTTTATGTCATATCCAGCACTAATTTACATGTCCAGTAGGTGTCTTGACCTGGCCTCGTCACTACTCTACCGAGGTTAGGCTTGATACTTACTAGGTACCACCGTGGTGTACTCATGCTACGCTTCTGCACATTTTTGTGCAGGACCAGGTACTTCGAATCGAGTTGGTTTTGAGACTTATGCCTGTGAGGCTGGAGAATTCAAGGTACACCCGGTGGACGTTCGCAGGCTCTGAAGTCACCTTCTGTTGTATTTTATTTCCAATGTTTCCTACTGTTCCGGGACAATAATGTATTGTTTTTTCTAGTGACTTTTAGAAAAGCTTATGACTTGTACTACCGGTTTTGGGATATTGTATCATGTTGAGGTTGTCGTCTTATTATGGAAACTTCTGTTTCATGCTTAATAGTTATTTGATTAAAAAACTTTTACTTAATCAACAAGTGTTAGGCTTACTTAGTCTTAGAGACTAGGCGCCATCATGATGTCCTACGGAGGGAAACTGGGGTCGTGACAACGTGCATCTTTATTACTTTGACATCGTTTCTTCGATTACATAATTTTGCCCTTAGGCAGCCTTTTGGAGAAAATACAAGTTTTGGGCTCGTTCCAGTTTCAGTCCCAGTATATCTAGTCCCTTCATTGTTCGACATAGAAATTCTTGAGGAGTCGGGCAATGAAAAATATGTTTGCTTTCGCGTACTCCAACTCGACGTGTCCCACTCGTCGCCTCGTTAAAACCCTCCTTGAGAAAATCCTATTGGGACAAAATTCAAGTGATGGAAAAAAGAGTACGACTTACAGAGCATTTCTTATTTTTCAGAAGTTGAAGTACTTAAGATGGATGATATTCCAACTGTTTGGTAGGGGCTTCCCTTCCATAGTTTCCATTTGGAACGAACCCTTGTCTGTTTTGCCTAGGATTTTGTATGGCTTGTACCAATTGGTTCCCAACTTTCCCTCTCGTGGGTTTCTACCTTCTTGGGTCTTGGCTTTGAGAATGTAGTCCCCGATCTTGAGCAACCGAACCTTTGTCTTTCTGTTGTAGTAGCGTTCTGCTTGTTGTTTCTACGCGACCATTCTTATATATGCCATATCTCGTCGCTCTTCGACCTTGTCGAGATCTTGTCTCATATTCTTGTCATTGCTGGTGCCGCTTTCATGGGAGTACCTCATGCTGGGTTCTCCGACTTCGACCAATGTAACTGCTTCCATTCTATAGACTATAGAATAAGGTGCTTCTCATGTGCTCGTTTTCATGGTTGTTTTGTGCGCCATAATACTTCTGGTAGTATTTTCGGCCATAGTCTCTTGGCATCTTCAAATTTCTTCTTCATGATGTTTAAGACAGATTTGTTGGAGGATTCTTCCTGTCAGTTGCCATCCGGGTGGTAAGGAGTTGAAAGAATCCTTTTAATGTGCCACTTCTCAAAGAACTCGGTGATTTTTCTTCCCATGAAATGGGGCCCGTTGTCACAGCTTATCTCTTTAGGTAGGCCGAATCAGCAGATGATGTTTTTCCATATGAAGGATATTATCTCTTGCTCGCGAACTTGGGTAAATGCTTCTTGTAACACTCCTCAATCAATAAAAGTTTCAAGACACGCTAACTATAGAATTTAATTTTTTTTAATCTTAAATTATACTTTTATTAAGGATTTAAACCCTTGTGATTGACTTTTGAATTACTTATCTATTTATAAATAATTGGATATACAATTAGAGAAATATTATTAATTTTAATATTATTAATTATTAAAAATGAGAATTAATAAAACTTGTTAAGTCAAAAAAAAAAGAGCAAAGTAAGACATTTAAGAATTGGGCTTAAATCCCATATAGTGATATGTTACATCGTAAGCAAAAGGCAAAAAACCTAGGACGAAAGAGTGGCTGATAAAATTTCAAAGAGTACAAAGCAACCAAAATGAAAAAAGCAGAGACTTCTACGGACAAGAACCAGAAGTACGTTCCAGCGAAGTACTCACGCATGCAACAAAAATTCTAGGTTTCTTTACAAATCACTAATTCTTGAACTCAGGTATATAAAATTTCATATTCTCAATTATCCTACAGTATAAGAATTGGATAGTTAATTCTCTTCTTTCTCTGTATCAACATTAAGTTCAATGTTTAGGTGTAAAACTTTAAAATGAATTAAGATGCACTGGTTGTTATAGAATCGATTGGTTGACGGGTATAAATTAGGTCGAAGCCTACGTATTGGCTCGAGGAGTTTTGAGGTGAGTTGCATAAATTTTAGATTTTTGTATTATTCATATATGCCATTTTCATGTTAAAAATTCATGAAGAAACAAGAATCTATAGAAATACTTTTTAATGTTATTTCATTCTAAAGCCATGCTTTATATTTAAGGATACCAGTATGAGTATGTATAGAATGTTCCATAAAAGATTTAGACTTGAAAAGTCACAAGAAGAAATTTTAGAAAGAAACGATTTTTGGGAGTATCCTCTATTCTGAGAAGGGGTCATCGTTCATGCAGAGGGTCCTGACCAAGGCGTTGACTTCCTGAAACTACTTGTGCCAAAGTAGGGAGCACACGAACCAAGGGTCTTATTGCTGAGAATTTACTTGGCCACACTAAGGTATGAAACATGAGTGTTGAGAACCATGAAGCGAGAGGCACCTCGTGGATTGGGCCTATTCGATCAGGTTGGGATCGAACCCATGCCGATCACACGGTGACTAAGACAGAAATAAGTCAGGATAGTTGGAACTCCCGAAGTATAAATAAAGTAAAGTATTTTTTTATAAGAAAGAAAAAGAAAAGAATTTCTTTTAGAATATTCATAAACTGCTATTATGCAATTATTTTAGAATTGTTCTTAGAAACTTTATGTTTTCCATGCATTTAGAATCTTTGCTTGTAATGTATATTTTATTAAAGTTTTGTCCCCTGTCGTTGAGACTCAATGAGTACAATGGATAGTACTGACATTCGCTTTTGGGAATCTACGTTGGTCTGCAGTACAACGTAGGAACTGGTTTTGCAGGTGAGCAGGTGATAATTGGCTTAATGTATGCATATTTTGATATATATCACCTCACATTTTACTCATGTCTCGACGATTTGAGATGTTTAATATGATTATTTATGCTAAATTTTGGTATTTCTATGTGTAGGAATCATTCAGATGTAATTTGGGACGAAAGGGCGCGAATTGGAGCAAAATCGGGACAAAATCGCAAAAAGGGAAATTTGAGGGCCACAGCTAGCGTGGGGCACTGGCTGTGGCGCACTTAACAGAGATCAAAAAGTTTGAGCGCCAGGGCCAGCGCCCCACGCTGCCCTGGACACTTAAGACGGGAAGTATCCTTTTTCGACTAGGACTCGGTTATTTCGACCTCTAGACGCCCCCAACTCATATAAAAGCCAACCTAAACCTATTTTTAGAGGTAGGACGTGATTTAGAGAGAGGAGGGAGGCGCAAAACACTCGAAAGCAAGGATTTGATAAATTCTTCCATCCCTTTCCTAGTATTCATTGATTTTATGTTTGAAAATATTATTTTTGATGATTGTATGAACATGAGTGGCTAAGAAACCTATTGTTCTAGGGTCATGGGTATACATGAATGTTGATGTTTGGTGTTTAATTTGACGAAGTTGATTTTATCATATTGGTTGTTTATTTAATTCTATTTTTAATTATTTTGCTGAGTAGCTAATAGTGAAATACTATCTACGAATCTAGAGTTGAACTCGAAAGTGGAAACTCTAGATTGCATATAGAATTAAATAGAGCAAGTTCTTAAACCCGGGCATCGGGGAAAGGATTCGCAATTGGGATAGACATATACCTAATTGCCTTGCTCGGTTGCAATACAGGAATTGTAAATGCGTTCTTGTTAATCTTAATTCCATAGACATATAGGTATTAAGTTAGGTTGAATAGGCGAGTAAGGGCTCGACAGATTCTTATGAGTAATATCAACCATGTCAACCAACAATCCAGATAAATCAATTAGTTATTTTAAGCTAAGAATGCAACATGATTGCTAGATAACCCGTGACCCTGGAATATTCTCTCCCATTGATTGTTATTTAAAATTATTTAAGTGTTGTATTGATTTCTAGTATTTCATTACTTGATAATCTTTAGGTAGCAAATTAGACAATTATCTATTTTATAAGAAATCGCTTGAATCAATAAGCTATTTGAGTTGAATTAGTCAAAAGTTAATCATAAGTCTTCATGGGAACGATACTTTATTCACTACTCTATTACTTGACGATCATGTATACTTGCGTGAGTGTGTTTGGTCACAACAAATTTTTGGCGTCGTTGCCGGGGACTTAGAAATTAGCTACTTGATTGAGTTAAGCTTTTATTACTTTTTAGTTCAAGTTTTAATTTTCAGTTTGTCTTGTTTGTGTTAACGCAGGATCTTCTCTTGAATACGGAGGAGTAGAAGTGCAAACAACCTCCTTCCTTTTGATCCAGAGATTGAACGAACACTTCATAGAGTGAGGAGGGAAGTCGAAGCTAGAACGAGAATAGAAAGAGAGTTGGACATCGTAGTTCAACCACAGCCAATAGAGATGGCAGGTAATGAGGAGCGTCCGGTGATAGAAGCCGTAAGGCCCAATCTTGCTAATATGACTCAGGCTATCGTAAAGCCTGATATCACGGGGCATTTGGAACTCAAACAGTACATGGTACAGCTGATTCAGTCCACAGGGCAATATGTGGGTCTATCTCATGAAGACCCGCAGAGGCACATTCAGAACTTCTTGGAAATTACGGACACTTACAATTATCCGAACGTTTCCAAGGACTATGTCAGGCTGACACTATTTCCCTTTTCATTGTTGGGGGAAGCTAAGGAATGGTTGCAAAAGGAGCCTGCGAACTCAATCCACACTTGGGATGATTTAGCAAGGAAATTCCTAATCAAGTTTTTCCCTACTAAGAAGACAAAATCGCTGAGGAGCCAAATTCTTGGGTTCCAACAACGGGATGGCGAGACACTTCGTCAAGCTTGGGAAAGATACAAGAAGCTACTCAGAGACTGCCCGCATCATTGTCAGACTGATGAGGTATTGGGTCACACTTTTGTTGATGGGCTAGACGAGGCATCAAAGATGAATCTTGATTCAGCTTGTGGGGGTAGTTGCATGGCAAGGCCGTATAGTGAAATACAACTCTTGCTAAATAACTTCACTGCTAATGACCATAATTGGCAAGTAGATGGGGACGCAAGAAGAGCAATTAAACAGAAGGCAGTCGGGGTGATTGAGCTTGATGACTTCTCAGCCATGAGAGCAGATATTGCAAAGCTGGCAAATCAGATGAATAGAATGACAATGCAACAAACACAACAGATGCAGCATGTACAGCAGATGTCTATTTGCTGCGAACTATGTGGTGACAGTCATATGAGTGACATGTGTCCCACGAATCCTGAATCTATATACTATGTGGGGCAACAAAATAGAGTTCCGATGAATCAGCATGCACAATATGGGAACACTTACAATCCAAGTTGGAGGAATCATCCTAACTTCTCATAGGGAGGAAATCAACAGAATCAGAACTAGTATAGGCCCCAAGGAAATTTCAATCAACCTCAAAAACCACCCCTACAAACAGAAGAGAGTACGAATGACTTGCTGAAGAAGTTGTTGCTTGATAATCAACAGCTCAGGACCGATTTCAAAAATCTTGAGAGGCAAATGGGACAGTTAGCAACAAATCAAAACACTAGACCTGCAGGCGCTCTTCCCAGTGATACAGAGAAGAACCCTCAAGTTAATGCAGTTACACTCAGAAATGGGAGGGAACTAGAAGAAGTGCCAAAGAAGAGAAAGGTTGTCCTATACCTGAGAGGGAGCTGATCCCTAAGGTAATACACGAGTCAAAGAAAAATGATGCAGGTTCAGAGCCAGTGGAGGCTGCAAGGCCACCACCACCTTTCCCCCAGAGATTGCAGAAAAAGAATGATGATCGCATGTTCAACAAATTTCTCTCTATGTTGAGCCAGGTTCAATTGAATATTCCATTGGTGGATGTACTTCGTGAAATTCCAAAATATGCTAAGTACATAAAAGATATAGTGGCTCACAAGAGGAAATTGACTGAGTTCGAGACAGTTGCACTTACTGAGGAGTGCACTTCAAGGGTCCAAAACAAGCTTCCTCAAAAACTTAAGGATCCTGGCAGCTTCACCATCCCTGTGCGAATTGGTAATATTGACGTGGATCGTGCTCTTTGTGATTTGGGGGCGAGCATAAATCTAATGCCCTTGTCCTTATTTAAGAAATTGGGTATGGGAGCTCCAAGACCAACCACTATGATGTTGGAATTAGCTAACATGTCCATAGCCTACCCTGAAGGAGTGATTGAAGATGTATTGCTGCAAATTGGGAAATTTATCTTCCCAGCTGACTTCATTATTCTAGATTTTGAGGCTGATGAACAAGTTCCAATCATATTGGGACGACCTCTCTTGGCTACTGGTGATGCAATAATTAAAGTGAGAGAGGGGAAAATGATAATGAGGGTGGACAACGAGGAAGCAGATTTTAATGTCTACAAAGTGATCCAACTTCCCCGCCACTATGAGGAGCTCTCTATGATATCTGTTATGGAGGTGGATGAGAAACTTCTTAACACGAATATATATCTAGACGATTCTCTAGAAAAAGCACTCATGTTGTTCGATAGCTTGGAGATTGATGATAAGGTTGAGGAGATGATGCATATTCTAGATGCATATTGTGCTTACATGCAAGGATTACACCTATTTGAGCCCCTAAATAGGCTAAGTGGATCTCCTCCAAAGCCGTCAATTGAAGAAGCTCCAAAATTGGAGCTTAAACCCCTACCCTCTCACCTTCAATATGCTTATTTGGGTAGTTCTGGCACTTTACCTATTATTGTTTCTTCTGACTTGTCTAAATTGTAGGAAGAAAAGTTGTTGAGAGTGCTACGTGAGCACAAACGAGCAATTAGGTGGACGATGTCTGACATCAAAGGAATTAGTCCAGCTTTCTACATGCATAAAATCCTCATGGAGGACGGACACAAGCAAAGTGTAGAGCAACAACGCCGCCTAAATCCAATCATGAAAGAGGTGATAAGAAAAGAAGTGATTAAGTGGCTTGATGCAGGTATTGTATTCCCAATCTCTGATAGCAAATGGATAAGCCCCATTCAATGTGTGCCAAAGAAAGGGGGGATGACTGTAGTGGTTAATGAAAATAATGACATAATTCCTACAAGAACTGTCACTGGGTGGAGAATTTGCATAGATTATAGAAAATTGAACAATGCCACCCGAAAGGACCACTTTCCCCTCCCTTTCATTGACCAAATGCTTGATAGGTTAGCAAGCCAGGAATACTACTGTTTCCTAGATGGTTATTCGGGGTATGATCAGATTGTTATAGCCCTAGAGGACCAAGAGAAAACCACCTTTACGTGTCCCTATGGCACGTATGCGTTCAAGAGAATGCCCTTTGGTCTCTGTAATGCACCTGCGACTTTTCAAAGGCATATGATGGCTATTTTTACTGACATGGTTGAAATATTTGTGGAAGTATTCATGGATGATTTTTCTATGTTTGGGTGTTCTTTTGATAATTGTTTAATGAACCTTGATAAAGTGCTTGCTAGGTGTGAAGAGACAAACTTGGTACTCAACTGGGAAAAGTGCCATTTCATGGTACGTGAAGGTATAGTCTTGGGGCACAAGGTGTCAAAAGATGGTCTACAGGTGGATAAAGCAAAGGTGGAGGTGATTGAAAAATTACCCCCACCGACATCCGTCAAAGGCATTCGCAGTTTCTTGGGCCATGCAGGTTTTTATCGTCGATTCATTAAAGATTTTTCAAAAATTTCTTCTCCATTATGCAGGCTTCTATGATGTCACCTTCAAGTTTGATGATGCATGTCTGAAAGCATTTGAGGAGATGAAGGGAAGGTTGGTGACTGCACCAATTATCATCGCCCCAGATTGGGGACTGCCATATGAGTTGATGTGCGATGCAAGTGACATAGCAATCAGAGTTGTTTTGGGGCAAATAAGGGATAAAATATTTCACTCCATTTATTATGCAAGCAAAACTATGAATCCATCTCAGATGAATTATACAGTTACTGAAAAAGAGTTGCTTGCAGTGATGTGGGCGTTTGAAGAGTTCAGATCTTATCTAGTGGGAACCAAAGTTATCGTCTACACAGATCATTCAGCTATCAGATACTTGTTTGAAAAGAAAGATGCCAAGCCGAGGCTAATTCGTTGGGTCCTCCTCTTGCAAGAATTTGAATTAGAGATCCGAGATCGAAAAGGGACAGAAAATCAAGTGGCTGATCACTTGTCCAGATTAGAAAGTCGGAACCATATAGCTGAAGGAGGGTCAATCAAAGAAACATTCCCTGATGAGCAGTTATTAGCAGTCACCTCAGGTGAAGCCCCATGGTATGCGGATTATGTGAATTTTATTGCAAGTGGGGTGACACCACTAGAATTAACACCTGATAATAGAAGAAGATTCTTACATGATGTGAGGCTCTACATGTGGGATGAGCCATTCTTATATAGGCAATGCGCAGATCAGTTGGTGCGAAGGTGTGTTCCTGAGGAAGAGATGAATGCAATATTGCATGGCTGTCATGCTTCGCCATATGGAGGTCATCACGGTGGGGATAGAACCGCCCAAAAAGTGCTACAATCAGGTTTCTATTGGCCAAAAGTATTTAAGGATGCACATGCCTTTATTAAAAAGTGTGACAGATGCCAAAGAACCAGAACTATCACGAGGAAGCACGAAATGCCTTTGCAAAATATTCTGGCAATAGAGCTGTTTGATGTTTGGGGGATTGATTTCATGGGACCATTCCCATATTCTAATGGTCACAGGTATATCTTGGTGGCGTTCGACTATGTTTCTAAGTGGGTGGAGGCCATTGCTCTTCCTACTAATGATGCAAAGGTAGTGGTAAGCTTTGTAAAGAAGTATATCTTCACGCGCTTTGGGACTCCAAGAGTGTTAATAAGCAACGGAGGAACTCACTTTTGTAACAAATTGCTGAATAATGTTCTTACAAAGTATGGAATTAAGCACAAAGTTTCCACTGCCTGTCATCCCCAAACGAGTGGTCAAGTAGAAGTTTCAAACAGAGAAGTAAAGCAGATTCTGGAGAAAATAGTAAGTGGAAATAGAAAAGATTGGGCAGGGAAGCTGGATGATGCATTATGGGCATATCGAACAGCATACAAGACTCCTATAGGTACTTCTCCGTACAGGTTGGTTTATGGGAAGGCATGCCACTTGCCCATCGAGCTTGAACATAAAGCTTATTGGGCGACCAAAAATCTAAATATGGATATGGACTCAGCTGGTGAAAATAGGTTGCTGCAACTCAACGAGCTTGATGAATTTCGATTGCACGCATATGAAAATGCCAAATTATATAAAGAAAAGACGAAGAGGTGGCATGACAAGCACATTCAACATCGAGAGTTTGAGCCGGGTCAAGAAGTTCTCTTGTTCAATTCAAGGTTGAAGCTATTCCCTGGAAAGCTTAAGTCTCGTTGGGCAGGTCCTTTTGTTGTGGTAAGTGTGAGGCCTCACGGAGCGGTGGAACTGCGTGATACGAGCTCAAGTGGTACCTTCTTGGTAAATGGCCAGAGAATAAAACATTATTGGGGTGGTGACATTGCACGTCACAAGACCTCAGTGGACTTAGCAGATGCTTAAACATGTGTTGAGTCGTGCCGCGACGTTAAATTAGGCGCTTGTTGGAAGGCAACCCAATTTTTACCGCTTTCGAAGCATAGTTTTTTTTCTTTTGTAGGCCATAATTTTTTCTTTGTAGGTTGAAATGGTGTGGAATGTGTGTAATGTATATATTGAGTGCTCGGATAGTCGGGATTGTGTAAAAAAAAAAAAAATCAGTGAAGTGAGCGCCTAGACCAGCGCCCCACGCTGCTTGGGGCGCACTTTACAGTACCCGCGACGCTTTAGCGCCAGCCCCAGCGTGGGGCGCTGGGCTGGCGGTCTAGGTGAGTAATTTTTTGTTTTTATTTTTTGTTTTCTTTATTTAATTAAAAATACCCTACCCAATTACCCATATACACTCACAACCCAACCCATACCCAATTACCCAAACCCATTCCCCCACCTAAATTAAGACAACCCAACCCAAAACCCCCCATTCTTCAAAAACACACGGTTTCTTCTTCTTCTTCCCCTTTTCTCTCAAATTCTAATATTCTTCAATATTTCTTGCTCAATTCCATCTCAAGACTCTAAGGTATGTTCTTCTTGTTATCTCTTTTCTTGTATTTTGGAAGTTCTTAGAGTAGTGTAGTCTTCTTTCTCATCCAATCCTCCAACACCCTAGGTTTCTTAAACATATTTGGATGTTATTGTGGGTGGAATGATTATACACGAAATTGGTGCAAAACTTTGGTTGAGCAGTTGTGTTTGAAGTAGTAAACTATAATTCCATCTACTTCATGTAAATTTGGGAGGCCCACCTTCTCCCACCATTGTTGAAATAGAAGAGCACAATTGATGGCCACAAGGTGTTTGTTAAAATGCTTAAGAGAGTAAATTTGAACACCGATAAAGTCTAAGTAGCCGAGTGTAGTTGTATATGAGTTTGGGTGAATTGTGGTGTGTTGTGGGGGTATTGTCATCCATCTGAGGATGAAAACACTGATAAAGAATCTGATAATGAGGATGCGGATGATGATGAAATTATGGGACCAATGGCTTTGGTACCTTTTGGAGATGATGATTAGCTCATTGCCGCAGCTGGTTGGCATCCTGATGAGGCAGACTCCGACTAACAGGGAGTTCTTTCTTTCCACCTTACCTTATTTTTGAATTTATTAAGCATCGGGGACTATGCAGTGTTTAAGTGTGGGGTGGAGGGAATACTCCTTGAATTGTATAGAATTTTTAGTGTTATTATTTTTTTTTCTTTTCTTCTCTTTTATCACATTTTAGCTTAGTTTAAGACTAACATAGTCTAATTAGCTAGATTATAAATAAAAAAATAATAATAAAAAATAAAAAAATTGGGACTTTTCCCGACGATGGATCTGTTGGATAATTTTCTTTAGGGATTAAAGTCTGATTAAAAATACCAAAAAGATTTTCTTTTATTTTATTTTTGATAGTTAGGTAGTATCCCTTGGTTTTTCTTTGGACGCCGGTTCTTTTCCAAGGGTGTAGCTCGAACCGGGTGTTTTGTTTTATTTTTTTTAGGAGTAGGATAAGGGAGAAAACTAAAATTGCTCTGAGGTACCTGTTGACATGTTTGGTGTTGGCAAGTTAAGTTAGAGCATGCGCTCTGTCATCCGGCATATATGAATTGAATTGTAATGCCCAAGTAGATTAAGTAGCCTACTCTTTGACGCCTTTTTTCTCAGTTGAGTGACTTGTATGCCACTAGTGCATTGTTGCTTAAAAATTCTCAACTTGATATGCTTATTTGACTTGAGTCACACAGAACCGTCTTGAGTGAGTCAAGTGCCATGTGTGTGTAAGGATTGTTGATATTTTGTGCTACCCTGTGTAGTCTAGAACTTGTCCTGTGTGTTAATCAACGCGAAATTATTAAGTTGTGCTAATCTAGGAGATGACATAGGTGTTTCTTGCTTGACCATAAAGGTGCTTGTCACTGACAAATAAAATCTTCCCATTGCTAGCCCCTTTGAGCCTATAGACCGTTTCCTTGGTAACCACATTACAAGTCGTACTCCTAGTTGTTCTTAAGGTGAGATTGTTGAACCTTTATCTCCTAAGGCACTTAGTCGCTAAAAGAAGTAAGGTGAGAGATTAGGAAGTGGCTTTCGAGTGGAACCATGGAAGGGCCCTTAAGGTGCACTAAAATTGTGAATAAAGGTCACTAGTTTATGAACTTCAATGTATGGAGTGTGTGAAAAAAAACATTGCAAGAAAGAGCAAACAAAAGTTCAACTTTTGTAGAAAGACACACCTCCTTATCCTTCTCACTCGTGCTAGTGACACCATAGAGGTGCTTGATGAAAAAAAAAATGGGTCTATGTTAGTTATGGTGTATGACAAGTGAATGGGTTGCTGCAATTGCACTTGAATTGTGAGTATAGTGTATTAAAGTGCTTAGGAGGGTTAGTCATTATTCCTAAATGTATCCTACCCGTCCCTTAGCCTACATTACAACCTTAAAGTCCTAATTGATCCTAGATTTAGCTAGCTTAGATTAGTAGAGATATACACTATGGGCAAGCTTATGGTACGACCACGGGATGCACAGGAATTCTTTGTGAGAGTGAGTGAATGTTGTTCAATTGTGTGATGTCCTTAATTTATGTTCAATGACATATTTAAATTTGTGGACTACTTTGATATTCACTCTTTTGCTTGTGGTGAGGGCACTTGATCTCATGACGGATTGGTGATATTGTACACTTTCTTGTGTTGAGTGAGTGCGTGAGTTGAGGATGCTTAGTGGTAACAAGTCGTCTCTTGAGGTAAGGTGGTTGTGGAGAGGTTTCTTGAGTTGATTGAGTTGGTTGAAAAACATTGAGTATACTTGGGCTATTTAAAAACGGGAAGAATGTGAAATTTGTGTGTCCATGCCTAATTGCTGACATCGATCATAGTCAAAAGGTAGGTTGTTTGATTGAATTAATTGTGAGGTCCTCTTTCATAGTGCTAAGTACGTTTTGGGGGTGCTAATATAGTTCCATTGCTCGAGGACGAACAAGAGTCTAAGTGTGGGGTGTTGATAATCGGCTTAATGTATGCATATTTTGATATATATCACCTCATATTTTACTCATGTCTCGATGATTTGAGATGTTTAATATGATTATTTGTGCTACATTTTGGTATTTCTATGTGTAGGAATTATTCAGATGTAATTTGGGATGAAAGGGCGCGAATTGGAGCAAAATCGGGACAAAATCGCAAAAAGGGAAATTTGAGGGCCACAGCTAGCGTGGGGCGCTAGCTGTGGCGCACTTTACAGAGACCAAAAAGTTTGAGCGCCAGGGCCAGCGCCCCACGCTGCCCTAGACGCTCAAGACGGGAAGTATCCTTTTTCGACTAGGACTCGGTTATTTCGACCCCTAGACGCCCCCAACTCATATAAAAGCCAACCTAAACCTATTTTTGGAGGTAGGACGTGATTTAGAGAGAGGAGGGAGGCGCAAAACACTCGAAAGCAAGGATTTGATCAATTCTTCCATCCCTTTCTTAGTATTCATTGATTTTATGTTTGAAAACATTATTTTTGATGATTGTATGAACATGAGTGGCTAAGAAACCTATTGTTCTAGGGTCATGGGTATACATGAATGCTGATGTTTTGAAGTTTAATTTGACGAAGTTGATTTTATCATATTGGGTTGTTTATTTAATTCTGTTTTTAATTATTTTGCTGAGTAGCTAACAGTGAAATACTATCTACGAATCTAGAGTTGAACTCGAAAGTGGGAACTCTAGATTGCATATAGAATTAAATAGAGCAAGTTCTTAAACCCGGGCATCGGGGAAAGGATTCGCAATTGGGATAGACATATACCTAATTGCCTTGCTCGGTTGCAATACAGGAATTGTAAATGCGTTCTTGTTAATCTTAATTCCATAGACATATAGGTATTAAGTTAGGTTGAATAGGCGAGTAAGGGCTCGACAGATTCTTATGAGTAATATCAACCCTGTCAACCAACAATCCAGATAAATCAATTAGTTATTTTAAGCTAAGAATGCAACATGATTGCTAGATAACCCGTGACCCTGGAATATTATCTCCCATTGATTGTTATTTAAAATTATTTTAAGTGTTGTGTTGATTTCTAGTATTTCATTACTTGATAATCTTTAGGTAGTAAATTAGACAATTATCTATTTTATAAGAAATCGCTTGAATCAATAAGCTATTTGAGTTGAATTAGTCAAAAGTTAATCATAAGTCTTCGTGGGAACGATACTTTATTCACTACTCTATTACTGGACGATCACGTATACTTGCGTGAGTGTGTTTGGCAACAGCAGGCTACTGGTTAGGACTTCCCTCTCTTCCAGTGCTATTGGTGAGCTCCGTTTTTGTTCGTGGAGTATTTCTTTGATTCATCTTTATTTAGTTATTTATTTTTTTACTTGGAGAACTAGCAAGGCAATCTCATGTCCTGAGTAGTACATCAGTTTATCAATAGAGGCTTCATAGACACAGTCGGTGAGTTAAGATTCAAATATTTTTTATAATAACTTTGCAATATGTCAGTAGTTACTACGAATAAAGTTTGGAGTTAGTTTATTTTAGATATTTAAATTAATTAAAAGTATTTGGTTAAAGTATTGCCTTGTTGCATATAAAGTTTGAAGTTATAATATATTTGATAAGCGTAGATGGTTCGCTCGGTCAAGTTTAGTGATCGGGTGACGGTCACCGCTTGTTCAGAAAATGGGTCTTGACAAACTTGGTATCAGAGCCTCGGGTTTATGGATTCCTAGGGGTCTATGAAGCCGTGTTAGTAGAGTCTTATTTATTAGTATAAAGTACGTCATACTTATAAATATGAGGCTACCAACATTTAGGAAAAGTCTCATTTTTTTCAGACTTTAGATTGTGCAGTAGAGCCTACCTCTAAGAAATTATCTAATGTATTTGTTTCTCCAAAACTCGCAAAATGGCTCGTACTCGCAACTATGACACCGACACTCAGGATGCTACTCAAGAAACTATCGCTACTATTGTGGCTCAAGGTATAACTAAGAAGGCTTCAACTCAAAAAAGGAAGGGTAAATCCACAAAGGGGGTTCAAGTACCCTAGGTTGAACACGAAGAAGGGGTGGAGCATGATGAGCCAGTACTTCAGGATCTAGTGTCACCCCCAACAGCAGCTCCGACTCAGACAACTATATCTCCAGAGGTGAGTAAGATGTTTAATGCAGTCAACAGTGCTATAGAGATGTTTAAAGCCTTCATGGCCAACCAGAACGAGAGAAGAGATGAGATTCCACCTTATTCAAATCGACAGAACAATTCTGAGTCCTCAAGAGTGAATGATTTTTTAAAGCTGAGTCCTTCATTGTTCTGTGGTACTATAGTTGATGAAGATCCAATGTTGTGGCTAGAGGGTGTCAAGAAATCCCTCTGAGCGATGGGGGCATTTGATGATGAAGTTGTGGAGCTGGCTGCTTACCAGCTTAGAGATGTGGCTGGCGCTTGGTTTGAGATGTGGGAAAAGGAAAGAGATGAAGATGATGGTCCGCCTACTTGGGAAGAATTTTAAGAGGCCTTCATGGCTAATTTTATACCAGAAGAGGATAGGGATGACAACTTCCTCCTCTGTTGTGGGATTCTCCAAGCACTTATAAAAAGACAGACAACAAAGGAGGGAAGAAAAAGAGCATAACAAGAAAGCCCAGACAGCGGGCGGGTTTAATGGTACATCCAGCGGAGGAGAAAGGGGTTCCTCCAATAAGGAGTCATTAGCACCGGCTCACTCCAGTCATCAGTCAGGTAGCGGGTCTTCTTTCAGACGTACTCAGAGTTATGGAAACCAGTCTTGCAAGAATCAAAATTTTAGGACATCATCCTCATATAGCCAGAGTCATGTTGAGCAACATTCACAACAACAAGGTCTTTGTGGTACATGTAAGCGGCAACATTCAGGTCAGTGTAAGCTCGGGTTTCACAGTTGCTATCATTGCGGAGACATTGGTCATATAAATTTGAACTGCCCAAAGTTGCGACGTAATTTCAGTGGGGGGTCAACTTGTCCTTCTAGTTCCTCAGCTACTATAGTTGCACCGCCTCAGGCTTGTGGTTCTCATAATAAGACCGAGCATTGGGCAGGCAGAGGTGCAAATCGAGTTAATCAGGGAGGGGGACAACCCCGTTTATTTATTACACTTGATCGTCATAGTGTAGAGGCATCTGTAGAAGTTATTATAGGTATACTTCTAGTCTGCTCACATAATGCTTATGCCATAATTGATCCAGGTTTAACGTTTTTGTACGTGACTCCATACTTTGAAATTAACCTCGGGCTAGAACCTCAACAGCTTAGTGAGCCATTCCTAGTATTTACTCCAGTTGGCGAGTTAGTGAAAGCCACAAAAGTCTATATAGGTTGTATAGTTTCAGTCCAAGGTCGCAGCACCGAGGCCGATCTCATAGAGTTAGAAATGGTAGATTTTGATGTGATCAGGGGTATGGATTGGCTGTCTTCCTGCTATGCCATATTAGATTGCCGTGCCAAGATAGTCAGGTTCCAATTTCCAAATGAAGAAGTCTTAGAGTGGAAGGGTAGTTCAGCATTGCTTGTAGGTAAGTTTATTTCTTACCTTAAGGCACAATGAATGATTAGTAAGGGGTTTCTCGCCTATTTGGCTCACATCATTAATCAAAAATCAGAACCACGAGCTCTTCAGTCTATGCCAGTTGTTAGAGAACTTCCGAAAGTTTTCCCATATGACCTTCCCGGACTTCCTCCTGAAAGAATCATAGACTTTGGCATTGATCTCATGCCAGGCACTCAGCCCATATCTATACATCCTTATAGGATGGCTCCAGCATAACTTAATGAGTTGAGAGAACAGTTGAAAGACCTTCTTGACAAGGGCTTCATCAGGCCGAGTGTTTCACTGTGGGGTGCCCCGGTCTTGTTTATCAAGAAGAAAGATGGGTCTCTCAGAATGTGCATCGACTATCGGCAGTTGAATAAAGTTACCATCTAGAACAAGTACCCACTACCAAGAATTGATGATTTATTTAATCAACTTCAGGGTGCACAGTACTTTTCAAAGAAAGACTTGAGGTCGGGGTACCATTAGTTAAGAATCAGAGAAGAGGATATATCTAAAACAGCCTTTAGAACTCGCTACGAGTACTATGAATTCTAGTAATGTCATTCGGGTAAAAAACATCTCCAGCTGCATTCATGGACCTCATGAACAGAGTTTTCAAGACATTTCTTGATACCTTTATTATCGTGTTTATAGACGATACTTTGGTATACTCTAAGATCAAGGAAGATTATGCAGAATACCTCAAGATAGCCTTGCAGACCTTGAAGGAGAATGAGCTTTATGATGTGAGTTTTGGTTGCAGTCAGTGGCATTCTTAGGCCACGTGGTATCTAGTGAAGGCATAAAAGTAGACCCTCAGAAGACAGAAACAGTCAAAAACTGGCCAAGGCCGGCAACGCCAACCGAAATAAGGAGTTTCTTGGGATTAACTCCTCACTTGCAACTCCATTAACTAAGTTGACTCAGAAAGCAGTTAAGTTCCAGTGATCAGACGCATGTGAGCAAAGTTTTCAAGAGTTAAAGAAGAGGTTGACCACTGCACTTGTGTTAAACTTGCCGACAGGTTGGGGTGGGTTCAGAGTGTATTGTGATGCTTCCAGAGTTGGTCTTGGTTGTGTTCTTATGCAAGATGGAAAAGTTATTGCTTATGCTTCTAGGCAGTTAAAGAATCATGAGAAGAACTACCCCACACACAACTTGGAGCTTGCAGCAGTGGTGTTTGCATTAAAGATATGGAGATACTACCTTTATAGTGTGCATTCTGAAGTGTTTTCAATCGCAGCTCCATTTTCAAGCAAAAAGAATTAAATTTGAGACAGAGAAGGTGGCTCGAGCTATTGAAGGATTATGACATCAATATCCTTTATCACCCGGGCAAAGCTAATGTGGTAGCAGATGCACTTAGTAGGAAGTCAATGGGTGTCCTGGCCCATCTTGCAGTACAAAGGCGAACTTTGGGTCGAGAAATTCAAAAAGTGGCAAATGATGGAATTAAATTGGATGAGACTGAAGAAGGAGTTATAATTGCTTATGCCTTAGCGCAATCCTCTCTTGTTGCGCATGTTAAGGCTAAGAAAGACGAATATCCATACTTAGTGAAGTTAAAAGAAGGAGTCAGAAACCAAGAAATTACTGCTTTCACTCTAGGAAGTGATGGAGTTTTGAAGTTAAATGATCGGTTATGTGTGTCTAATGTAGATGGTCTTAGGAAGGCCATAATGGAAGAAGCTCACAATTCGAGGTACTCTATCCACCCAGGTGCTACCAAAATGTATCTATCTAGACTTGAAAGAGTTGTACTGGTGGAAAGGCAGGAAGAAGAAAGTAACAGATCATGTGGCCAAATGTTTAAATTGCCAGCAAGTCAAAGCCGAGCATCAGAGGCATGGTGGCCTAGCTCAATATATAGAGATACCATAGTAGAAATGGAGGATGATTAATTTGGATGTCGTAGTAGGTCTGCCTCGCACATATCGTAAGCATGATTCAATTTGGGTTATTGTAGACCAACTGACAAAGTCCGTGCATTTCCTACCAATAAAGACGATAGATTACGCAGAGCAGTATGCACAGTTGTACATCAAAGAAATAGTCAGATTGCATGGTACTCCAGTTTCAATCATATCTGATAGAGGCCTTCAGTTTACGGCGCATTCCTGGCAGGCATTTCAAAAAAGATTAGGTACCAAGGACAACTTGAGCACTGCTTTTGATCCACAAACCGATGGTCAAGCAGAAAGGACCATTCAGACTCTCTAAGATATGCTGCGAGCATGTGTTATAGATTTTGGAGGTAATTGGGATGATCACTTGCCACTTATATAATTTTCTTACAATAACAGCTATCAAGCCAGCATTGGTATGGCTCCTTATGAAGCGTTGTATGGGTGAAGATATAGGTCTCTAGTGGGTTGGTTTGAACTAGCAGAGGTGCCGCTGATTGGTCCAGAGTTTGTTTGTGAGGCCTTAGAGAAATTTTAGCAAATCAGAGACAGACTGAAAGCGGTTCAGAGTCGTCAAAAGTCCTATTCTGACAAGAGGCTTTGTGACTTAGAGTTCATGGTTGGTGACAAGGTGTTTTTGAAAGTTTCACCAATGAAAGGAGTTACGAGTTCGGTAAGAAAGGGAAACTTAGTCCTAGGTTTATCGGACCATATGAGATTATAAAAAACAAGGAAAAGTGGCTTATGAACTAGCGTTACCCATTGAATTGTCCTCCGTTCATACTGTCTTTCATGTGTCTATGCTTAGAAAGTACATTCATGATGAGTCACATATAATGCCTGCCGATACCATAGAAATTAAAGAAGGCTTGACTTATGAAGAGGTACCTATAGAAATTCTCGATAGGCATGTAAGAAAGTTGAGAACAAAAGATATAGCATCAGTAAAAGTTTTGTGGAGTAATCATGATTCAAAAGAGGCTACGTAGGAGGTCGAGGAAGATATGAGGAAAAAGTACCCTTATTTATTTGAGGAACAAGGTATGTGAACCTAGGTTTGGCTTGGCATTAAATTTCATTTATTAAATACAAGTTAGCAAGTGTTTATGTCCTTCCTAGATTATACTTAGATGTTGAAGTAATTTAGTTTATGCCAGAGTACATTTAATTCATTGAAATGATTTACTTTTGCTAAAGTGTTGTGCTTTAGATTCTTGTTGGTTATTGTGGTACCTCCTTGTCGGAGTGTGAGTAATTAATTTATGAGTTGTGTATGGTGCCTATGAATGGCCTGTTATGGTATATTTGGTTGTTGTTGGTGTAGTTGTGGTATTGGTGACAATGATTTTTTTGGATAGTCCAATTTACAGGGGAGGCTCTGCCGAAATTTTTGAAAATTTAGGGAGTGAGCCAAAATTTTGAGTCCCTTAGGAAAGTGAATAGTGCTAAGAAAACTTAAGAAGTTCAAGGACTTAAGGAATGATTGTTAGCTTAAGAATAAGGTCCTAGCAACATTCGAGGAAGAATGTTTTTAAGGATGGAAGATTGTAACACTCCTCAATCAATAAAAGTTTCAAGACAAACTAAATATAGAATTTAATTTTTGTTTTATCTTAAATTATACTTCTATTACGGATTTAAACCCTTGTGATTGACTTTTGAATTACTTCTCTATTTATAAATAATTGGATATACAATTAGAGAAATATTATTAATTTTAATATTATTAATTATTAAAAGTAGGTATCAATAAATACTTGTTAAGTCAAAAAATAAAAGCAAAGTAAGACATTTAAGAATTGGGCTTAAAGCTCATATAGTGATATGTTCCATCGTAAGCAAAAGGCAAAAAGCCTTGGACGAAAGAGTGGCTGGTAAAATTTCAAAGAGTACAAAGAAACCAAAACTAAATAAAGTAGAGACTTCTACGGACAAGAACCAGAAGTACGTTCCAGCGAAGTACTCACGCATGCAACGAAAATTTTAGGTTTTTTTACAAATTACTAATTCTTGAACTCAGGTATATAAAATTTTCTATTCTCAATTATCCTACAGTATAAGAATTAGATAGTTAATTCCCTTCTTTCTCTGTATCACCATTAAGTTCAATGTTTAGGTGAGAAACTTTGAAAGTAATTAAGATGCAATGGCTGTTGTAGAACCAATTGGTTGACAGGTATAAATTAGGGCAAAACCTACGTATTGGCTCGAGGAGTTTTGAGTTGAGTTGATATAACCCTTTACAGTGGTTTAACTCACAAAAGCACGCATACAAGGTGCTTGATGAATTGCTTAAAAGAGTTAATATGTACTTAATTGGAGCGAGTGAATACCTATTAACTTAGAATTATTCTAGCTAAAGTTTAGATGATTTATTATGATGTATGTGCATAATTTTAGATTTTTGTGTTATTCTTTTATGCCATTTTCATGTTAAAAATTCATGAAGAAACAAAAATCTTTAAAAATACTTTTGAATGTTTATTTCATTCTAAAGTCATGCTTTATATTTAAGAATACCAGTATGAGTATGTATAGGATGTTCCAGAAAAGATTTAGACTTGAAAAATCACAAGAAGAAGTTTTAGAAAGAAAAGAATTTTGGGAGTATCCTCTATTCTGAGAAGGGGTCATAGTCCAGGCCGAGGGTCCTGACCAAGGCGTTGACTTCCTGAAATTACTTGTGCCAAAGTAGGGACCACATGAACCGACGGTCTCGTTGCTGAGAATTTACTTAGCCAAACTAAGGTATGATACATGAGCGCTGAGAACCATGAAGCGAGTGGCACCTCGTGGATTGGGCCTATTCGATCAGGTTGGGATCGAACACGTGCTGATCACACGGCGACTAAGACAGAAATAAGTCAGGATAGTTGGAACTCCCGAAGTATAAAGTGAAGTATTTTTTTTATAAGAAAGAAAAAAAAAAGAATTTCTTTTAGAATATTTATAAACTGCTATTATGCAATTATTTTAGAATTGTTCTTAGAAACTTTATATTTTTCATGCATTTGTAATCTTTGCTTGTAATGTATATTTAATTAAAGTTTCGTCCCCTGTCGTTGAGACTCACTGAGTACAATGGATGGTACTGACATGCTCTTTTGGGAACCTACATTGGTCTGCGGTACAACGTAGGAACCGGTTTTGCAGGTGAGCAGGCTACTGGTTAGGACTTCCCTCTCTTCCAGTGCTATTGGTGAGCTCCGCTTTTGTTTGTGGAGTATTCCTTTGAGTCATCTTTATTTAGTTATTTATTTGTTTACTTTGAGAACTAGCCAAGCAATCTCATGTCCTGAGTAGTTCGTCAGTTTATCAATAGAGGCTTCATAGACACAGTCGGTAGGTTAAGATTCAAATATTTTTGATAACAACTTTGCAGTATGTCAGTAGTTACTACGAATAAAGTTTGGAGTTAGTTTATTTTAGATATTTAAATTAATTAAAAGTATTTGGTTAAAGTATTTTCTTGCTGCATATAAAGTTTGAAGTTATAATAGATTTGATAAGCGCAGATGGTTCGCTCGGTCAAGTTTAGTGATCGGGTGCCGGTCACGGCTTGTTCAAAAAATGGGTCGTGACACTCTTGCTTCCACCCACTTAGAAAAATAGTCAGTTAAAACTAAAAGGAATTTTATATTACTTCATCCTGGCGGGAGCGGTCCCACGATGTCCATTCCCTATTTAAGAAATGGCCATGGAGAGGTGACGGAGTGGAGGTGTTCGCCTGCTTGATGGATTATCGGGGCATATCTTTGACACTGCTCACATTACTTTAAAAATTATAGGGCATTTTTTATCATGGTGGGCCAATAGTATCTGGCCTATATGAGGCACCTGACAAGTGCTCGGTCACCGGAGTGACCGTCGCAATGATCTTCGTAGACTTCCTCAAAAACGTATTGGGTTTGGCTCGGGCCTAAGCATTTAGCCAAGAGGCTGCCATACATTCTCTTATACAAGTCATTGTGAAGGAGGTTGTACTTTCTCTTCCCGACAGCTTGGGTTTGTGCAATATGATTCTTAAAGGAAAAGTGGTGAGGACCGAGATTGGGTGGCACTGGAAGTATGGCTTGAGCTTTCGTGAAGCTACGACCAGGGCCAGAGTTAGTTTCTCGAGGTGAGGGTACCTCATCTCGGTGTCGACAAGTGTTTTACTGATATAATATATTGGGAATTGCGTACCTTTGTCTTCTCGAACCAGGACCGCACTTACTGCTACTTCTGAGACGAAGAGGTAAACGAAGAGACGCTCCCCGGGCTCGGGCTTTGAGATCAAGTGTGGTGACGACAGGTAATCCTTTAATTCTTGCAACACACTCGGGCATCCACTCGAGCCCGTTATCCTTTTTGAGTACGTTGTACAACCCGTGACACCTATCAGACGACCGTGAGATGAATCTGGACAGGGTGGTAATTTGATCGGTCAGTATGTAGACTTGCTTCTTAGTGGTCAATTGTTTAGGTATCCCATCGATAGCCTTAATTTGATATATATTGACCTTAATCCCTCACTGTGATACTAAGAAACCCAAAAATTTCCCTGAGGCTACGCCAAACGCGCATGTCTCAGGATTTAGTTTCATTCCGTACTTTCTTAGTATGTCAAAGGCTTCCTTTAGGTGGTCGATATGATCCTCTTCCTTCACGGAATCGACCATCATGATGTCGATGTATACCTCAATGCTTTTGAAGTTGATCTTTGAACATCTTTATGACCAACCTTTGATAGATAGCCCCTGCATTTTTCAACCCGAATGGCATGACCCTATAACAATATGTTCTCCTGTGGGTGATGAACGTTGTCTTCTATTAGTTTTATTCTTCAATGAGTATTTGGTTATAACCTGAGTAGGTGTCTAGAAAACTTAACAGCTCGTGTCCTGCAGTTGCGGCGATGAGTTGATTGATGTGTGGTAACGAGAATGAATCCTTTGGGCATGTTTTGTTCAGGTCTGTGAAGTCCACACACATCCTCCATTTCCCATTTTTCTTTTTAAACATCACCACATTAGCAATTCATTTGAAATACTTTGACTCCCTGATGGAGTAATTGGCCAATAACTTTTCTACTTCTTCATGGACGACCTCATTGATTGCGGGGTTGAACTTTTGTCGGACATGTCTCACTAGGGGGTAGCAGGGGTCGACATTCAGCCTTTGTATGGCGATTTCCTTGGGGATGCCTGACATATCTACATAACTAAAGGCAAATAAATTTGCGTTAGTTATTAAAAATTGATTAAATTTACCTGGGACTCAGAGTTTGCAGCCGATATAGGCCTTTTTGCTGAGGGTTGCTATGATATAGCTGGACGGGGTCGAGGTCTTCTATGGTTGAACCTGCGGCTTCGACTATCTCTAGGTCCATAATGACTTCTTTGGCTTCGACCTATGGCGACCTCACCCCTGCTGATTGTTATACTTCTTTTTTCCTTTCCTTTCTTTTGTTGAGTTGTCGTGTCATCCATGGAAATTCGGTAGCATTCCCAGGACGTACGTTGTTTCCCTCATAAGCTGAATATTTCCCAAGGTGTTGGGACTTTGATCACTTGGTATAAGCTGGAAGGGACGACTCTTATAGGGTGTATCCAAGGTCGTCCCACGATTGCATTGTATGTAGTGTCCTGGTCCATGATATAGAACGTTGTCTCTAGAGTCACGCCACCAGTGAGGATGAAGTGCAATCTCTCGCGAAATCCGTTCAACTGCATTATTAAAATCGGTTAGTGTAATGCAACGCAACACTATCTTATCCTCGAGTATCATCTGTGCGAGGACTCGGGGATGGATAATACATGCCCCACTTCTGTCATCTACCATAATTCTCTTAACATCAGTATCTAAAATTCGTAAAGCAATGACAAGTGCATCATTGTGAGAGAAAGTCAAATTGGTGGCATCTGACTCATCGAAGATGATACTTTCTTCGAGTCTGTCATACCGTTCGTGGGTGATCGATCTTTTGAGCTTATGAGTGGTGGTGAATTTGATGTTATTGATAGGGGCGTCGTCGCTGTAACCAATAATCAATTGATGGTGCGAGCTGGCGAATGTGGCTTTGGTGGGCTTGGGCATTCTCGACCCCTCACTAAAGTGTTCCTGCCTTTGATGCTGAGTAGTTCTTTGAGATGCCCTTGATGCATCAAGTTTGCTACTTCTAGTCTTAGAGCGATGCAATATTCTATTTTGTATCCATGTTCTGGTGGAACTCGCAGAGGGTGTTAGATTTCCTAGTTCTTGGGTCGGACCTCATCTTTGATGACCATTTTATCTTTGTTCCCAGCTTCTCAAGAGCGTAGACCACCTCTGTAGGTGACACACAAAAGTTGTGAGCATATAGTAAGGAAGCATACCTCGATCATTTATGTGAGTGTCTGATCTCGGCCTAGATGGGCCGTCTTTATAACGAAAGGAGGGAACAAGTGTCCTGACATAGGGTTTGTGGTGTTCCCTACCTGACCGCTATACTGGATGGTCTCTCCTTGTGTTGTCCCTGCATTATTTCCTGGGCTCGGATTGTATCGAGGTGAGTCATCGAGTTGGTCCATTGAGGTCGTCGTCGTCGTCTGTTTAGACCTCGGCATAGTAGGCATTATGGATATCGTCCCAAGTGGACAGTGGGTACTTCTTTAATCAAATCAGTAGCTTTTTGCTCGCCCTCGAACCCTCTCTGCTCAACCCATTCTGAAAGGCTGTCACGGCCATCCCTTTGGAGACGTTTCTCAAGGTCATCCTCACCCTGTTAAATCGGGCGAGGAAATCCCTCAATCCCTCTCTTGGGGATTGTTTGATGGCGAAGATATCATTCACCCTTGTTTTAGCTTTCTTGGCCATGGCATGCGCCATTACAAACTTATCGGCCATCTCTTCGAATGTTTCTATGGAATAAGCTGGCAGCTGTGA
This sequence comes from Nicotiana tabacum, assembly GCF_000715075.1. Taxonomy (NCBI): domain Eukaryota; kingdom Viridiplantae; phylum Streptophyta; class Magnoliopsida; order Solanales; family Solanaceae; genus Nicotiana; species Nicotiana tabacum. The sequence goes on along the minus strand of NC_134098.1, from coordinate 147,206,876 downwards.
GTACCACATCAATGCCCCTCCAGTGAGAGTCTCACTGAACTTTTTCAGCAAGATGGAGGACACCTGCTCTTTGGTGAGGTCGTTGCCTTTCACGACAGTGATGTAGTGAGTTACATGATCTTCAGGATCGGTCACCCCGTCGTAAATTCTGAGATATGGGGCATCTTGAAGGTCTTTGGTATGTCGTGTTGAGTCACTTTTTCCCTATACGGTTGTTCCACAAACCTACCGGCGTCTCCTTTTAGTAATAATTTGGGAGCATCTGGTATTTTGTCTACCCGTTCCTGGTGCTCTTTCATTTGATCCCCGAGCACCCTATTTTCGTTGTCCATTTCTTCCATTCTTTTCATCACAGTGGCGAGGACACTGCCACTTGCAATGTCAGTAATAGTATGAGTTTTACCTGAAGCCGGAGGGTTTGGTTGGTTGTTCTATTCGTCCATGCGTTGTGTTGCATGGACTCTCGTGGTTTCTGTGGTCGTACATGAGGCTTGTTTACTGAGCACATTGACTAGAGTGTCAGTTAGCCATGCTTCGAGGAGCATTTTCATAGCGGGTGGCACCCCCTTTCCCGTTGCGTGGAGGTCCCTTTGCCGTTTTGTTTTGTTATGCTGCAGAAAGGTGCAGGCGACCTCTCTCGTTTGGGAGAGGTCGTGCGTGTCACCTCCTTATCTTAGGTGTCATAGCCATCATTGGTGGCAGTCATGAGGTTGAGGGGAACATTATTTGTTACCTTCATTCTGCTTCTTTGGTTACCTGCCATGGAGATTTTTGTACGCACAGAGAAAAAAGATAAACTTTGTGGTTTGTTAGATCAACAAGTTGCGTTAGTTATGGATCTAATGGAAATGAAAAAATTGGCTGAGAAGATCCCCATGGACGACATCAAACTTTATGACCCAAAATTAGATTTAGGTTTATACAATCAAATTTATAATAAAGTAGGGTTAATCTTAGCCAATATTAATATCCAAAAAGACAGACCAAATATTTTTGTAGTAAACTCCTTCGTGTGATGTTGAGTGGCAATGAATGACAACAATAATAGTGTAATAAATGATTCAAGAATATGGAGGATAACAATAAATAATAATAAATAGCATTTAAATCAATAAATAGATGAAGGCCACCCGACAAAGGTGAGATTCCCCAATAATTCTTCCGATAAGGATAGATAATGATAAGCCTTTGAATATTCGGATCTTCCTTGGATGGGGGGAGAAAGAATAGATAAAGATACGAGAAAAAAGGTGAACTTTGTAAGTGTATAATAAAGGAAGAATTTTCAGAGAATGTCAATATGTTATTTTTTTTACAATGAATGTCTCCTCTCCTCTATAACTACATATCTCTCTATTTATAAGGGTACATGGGCCACAAAACCCTAAATAGTACAACTGAGAGGAATATTCATTGGAATATTATCTTGGTAACCATAATCACAAAACTAGTTGTTACTGCTTTAATTAAAGGAGTTTAATTAAAGGAGTGCTCGTCCTAGTCTTCGTTCTCTATTGAGCCACCTCGACCTCGTTGATGACGCGTTGTTTTCTCATGACATCGACCTTTTGAAGCCACATCAACAGCCTTCTAAGGCTTCCTTAATGTCGACTTGGTTCACAGATAATCATGGTAATTTTAGCCCATACAGTATTCCCTCTGTACCATAGCTTAAAGTTGCATGCTAATTATCTACAAGTTTATTGGCTTCTCTATAGCAGGATGGAGGATTCTACATTTTTCTTCAGAGTGCCCTTGTTTCTTACTACGAAAATAGTATGCATGTATTGTTTCATACTCTATTTTTTCTCAAAAATTTCCAAATTACCTTTCAGGTTTCAAATTTCAACAAAACCCAGACTTTGCTAAGTCAATTTCAACCCTAACTTAGCATTTGTAGGTCTTGTTTTCCTATGGTAGCCTTATCCATCGAGATGAAGGTTCCTATATGAGTAACAACCTACATAAAGCATTCTATTTATAGTAGTGCCAGGGTAAATCAGGTAGGTTAATCCACACAGGTGCAAGAGGTCTGAAGTTTAAATTTGAATTTCTGGTCTACTTCATGATTTTCAAACTATTCTCCCCTTCAAAGTAAATAATTTGGAATAAATGGTATTATAATCATATTTGTTATGCTTGAGATCTTTTACTCTAATTTTCACATTGCATTTGACAGTAATAATTTTGACGAATTCAACCCTTTTTTCAATTACGGGTCTTATCTTAAGAAATTTAGCTATTATAGTTTATCAGTAAGTGGCTGCGGGCATGTTGTCATCCTCCTTGGTGAAGACCATAAGAGCTTTACGTTTATGTGCTCTGGGAGGAAGCTGAATTTTTTTCTTGTATGAATTTGTTGTTGCATCCCCCAGCACCTCAACATGTGAAAATTATTGGTTAAAGCTGGCAGCTATATCCATTTCTTTTGCGCCCATACTAATATGGGGGATTCTGAATTCTTATGGATTTGTCTCTCATTGTTGACTGGGTCTAGGGGATCTATGGGATGAGGAAGTGCGGCCCGAGAAGTTAAGTTGAGAGATACATGTGCACTCAACGGCGCACACAAGATTGTTTCCAAGCGGTGTCACCATTTTAAACCATGAACAAGTAAGCAAATATATTAAAAAAAGGAAAACAATTTGAATCATATTAATAAAACACAACTCAAGTATATTACTACAACTCTTCTTGATAAGTTTTTATTTTTTGAAATGCATTCAAAATAAAACTCATTAGAGATAATACTAAATACTTTTTTCTACATAAGGCATCAAACATTCAATTAAAACTCATCACTCATTTGATTTCGCGAATTATTTCTAAATAAATTTTATCGTCGAGAATAAAGTTGAAGGGAAAAAGAAAAAAAAATATAGCCGAACTACTTATGGAAGCAACATCATCCTTCCATATTCAAATAACGTTATGTCCGCTTAAGAGTGAAATATGACTCTTGAATCGTCGGTCAAAGTTTTGTTAACAACTAAAAGGTCAATGGTTCAAACCCAACTAGTGTATCTTTTTTGTAGATTAAGCACAAAAATTTTAAAATAAAAATTAATGTTGTCTACCTTCGAACTCGCGACCTTATTTACTAAACTGAGGCACTTGACCACACGACTTGCTTAGCTCTTTATTTCAAGTGGCGTCACTTTATTTAATTAATTCAAATTTTTGTTTCGACATTTAATCATATATAAATATTTAGCAAAATTTCCGGATAAAGCGGTGTCACGTAACACCGCTTCGCCTAAGCTAGATCCACCCCTGTGTGCACTAGCTTAACTAGCCATTATCCGTGACTTATTGTTGTTTGAAGAAAAAAAAGGAAAAAGTAAAGTTAGAGAGAGGTTAGAATTTCTCTCTTTCCGAGTCTACACTTGTTTCCGAGGAACAAGGATTACCTCAAGCAATGTGACTTTTCATCTTTGTAGGAAAAAAATATCGGCTTGAGGTATCAACTAAATATCAGATTTTGACACATACCAATGGTCCGCAAAAGGATTTTGGTGCTTTAAATTTTCTTGAAGACGAATTAATTTTGCAGTAATTAGTTTGTACCAAAAGAGAATACTGATAAAATGCATATGAGTATCTATTTCTAGAATTGCATATGAAGTTTAACTGACACACATGTAAGAATCTAGCAAACAATTTATCCATAAACAAGTAAAATAAAAAAGATTAAATTGAAGAAAAAACTTACTATAACTGAAAGCTTAGATCAAGATAAATTAGACGAAACGAACAACCTGTTAGAACATGCGCAGCGGAAGCAAGCATACAAACCAGACATCAAATACATATAAACTAAATAATGATATAATTACTCGATTAGAAGCACTAACCTCTTGAAATCGTTGCACAAATCCTCCACACAGCAAGAATCCAGGACTGCAGTCTTCTGCTATGGTCCTAGTAAGACCTTGGACGAATTTACTTTGAGTGGGCAAGAACAATACAACTGTAAAAAGTGAGTTATTGGGTGAAAAATATCTTCCTTAAGTAGACACGTTTTTCAGCCAAAATCCGGGCTCCAAAAACGTGTAGGATTCTTCTTGTGCATGTAGAATCCTACTCTAACTCTACCAGATAACTTTTCTCCCAAGTCACTTTTTACCCAAGTCAGTTCGAATTTTTATTAGGTATAGCAGGGACTACATAAATAATTAGCGACTACTAATTATAGTATTAATTCGAAATTTTGCATGAATTAATTCCCACTATAATTAATTGCAGTTTATTCCACTAAAAAACTGCAATTGAACTCCTCAATATGAATTTTAAAAATTCACTAACACTTGTTTTAACTCCCCATGTTAAGATCCCAAATACCAGTTAATTAAATTAAATCACTGATAATTTAACTTAATCGACTAATTAAATCCTTTATAATTCTGCTTAAACTATTTCATGTGATAAATACAAAATTCACTGGCCGAGTTTTCAAATGAAAACTTATAAGCTTACATAAAGGGGTATCATCAAACTCATAATCGAGTCATGGATTCTATCAACTAATTATTATTTCACAAATGCTATTCGTTATTGTCCAATCTATTAGGCATACACTAACTCTGAATAGAGTTGTACCTTTTGATAAATCAAAACAATAAATAAATCACATTGATCATAATAATTATATCAAGATTAGGAGTATAAACTCATTCAATGAATTTAGAGAAAATGTTTTATATATATTCAGTACAAAAATATCTTTTCTCTACTTGGTCCGTTCAATATACACTAAGTATACTAGCACAAGAAGTCAGAGTAAAACCACTACCATAATCAAGACAAATTATACTATAATCTTGTGCTACAATCATCAAGATATTTTGCCCAATAATATCTTCGATTGTGAATATAGTTTATTAATTATGAGAACCGACAATTTAATCTTCTGTGCATGAGCTAAGACTCCATACACTAAATTGTCTACTACATAACTAAAGGACACACATGTAACAAATGATCTATTTAAAAATGTACTTTATTGAATGGAATAATTAAATAAACAATTATTCCATAAAGAATAAAAAATACAATACCATGTCTAAACCGAATGGTTAATAGTATATCCCAACACAACTTTCGCAAGAAATCCACAAAATAAAATTTTGAAAGAAATATTATGATAGAATATAAGAGAGAAGAAGAAGATGAATCAGAGAAAGAAAAAACATTGAAATAGGAACCAAAGTGTGTAGAAGAGCGGAATTTTTGGTGGAATTCCTATCGTTATGTTCTGATATAATCATGTGTTACAAAAAGGAGGATATATTTAAGCCACAATATGCTCAGCAATCTTTTCTTCGGGGCGAAACATGAAAAACAGATATTTTTAAAAATAATCTTCATCGTCGTCCGAAGAAACTTTTACTTATTATATAGTTAATTAAATTAAAAAAGAAAATAGTACTAGTACAGTAACTTTTTTAGACGAAGTCTGAAAGCAAAAGAGAATTGCATAAATTGAAACTATCGAGGGGTCATATCCGTAAAGAAAAAATTCTTATGGGAAGAAAGTATATTTAAACTCAAACCCAACTAAAGCCGCTCCCTAGACAATTAGACGCAGCCAATTTAGAGAGCATTTGCGTGACCAAAAAGAAAAAGCCTCCGGAGAACGAGAGACTTTCAACATTGAACAAATAATTAAACGGCAGTGGGTCTGGAATTTCAGTTGCTGATTCTTTCCTCAATCCTAGTCTTCTCCAGTTTCTTCCAAGTAAGCCTAGTTTCTTTCTTTATCTTTTAGAGTGTTTATTTTATGGTTTGTTTATAGAAAGGAAGTTCACCCAGTTGGTTAATTTACGAAATTTTCTTAGACTGAAGCTTATGAATGTCCAAGTGGAACTGATGATTTACATACGGCGGAAGTGGTGGAGTTTATAAGAAAAAAACACTTTTGCTAATATGTGAGAAAAAGTGGAATTTGTAAAGTTACTGGTTTATTCGAATTAGTAATGCACCAAATTGACTTGAAGTGTTTTTTTGTTTTACATATTATGTTATTGTATTGGCATTTGCAACAGAGCTGCCCAAAAAATTATGCTATTTTTTCTGCTTAAGAAATTTATTGGAAGAAAATGTTTGTGTTAAATGGTGTTGTAGTTTTTGCATTTCCCGCTGAAAAAGCTAAATCCTCACATAAAAAACTAAAACGACTGTAGTAATTCATTGCCAAATTTTATGTAATGATGGAATCCAATGTTATTTCAGTCGGGGAATTTTACTTTTGTGTCCTTGGAAGTTGCTTCCAGCTCAAAATGGGCAGACTGAGGTGGACAGGGGTTTCCCCAAAATCTATCATGCGAATTGCTGCGGTAATATTTCTGAAAACTACAGCAACATTGTTCGGTATTTTAAAGAAGTGGTAATATTGTGGCTAAACGCTTTTCTTCATTTCCAGTCATGGCGCACAGTTTCTGCAGATTCGATGATTGATAAAGGAAATGTGCGTGCCGATGTTTCAGAATATCTACCCACGTTACTTCAAAGTCGCTGTAAGAGGCTTACCTTTTAACTGTAACATGTGAAGTTTGAACTCTTTTCTATGCATCAAACTTTGCAATTTTAAGGATTCTTCGTCATGAGCTACTTTTCATGAATTAAGCTCAACTTTGTGCCTTAGTTGTTAGTTAGGTTAATTTGGAATTGATTATGGTGTGAAACATTACATGAACTTAAACTATATTTTTTTGATGGTGCTGATTCCAGGTCACTCTATTTTTTGTTTTTTGTTTTGATGAAAGCATATTTTATTGATGTCCTGGGAGAAATCCCCGAATACAAGAAGTATAACAAAAGACAACAATATGGTTCTCTATAATAGAAAGCCAATCATCTATACCTCAGGGACTTTGTGGGTGCTCCAAAAGTTAAAGCAAAATAAAAAATAAAAAATGAAAGACAAGGCGTAAACTGTACTAAGTCATGTCCCCCTCCCCCTTTCCCACACCCACCCACCCACCCAAAATCTCTCTTCTTCTTTTCCCTTCAAAGTACCCACATGAGTGATAGGGGTGCCGCATCTCATGTCTGCCTTTCCTTCTTCTCCTCCTGTATGTCCAATTATGTATCACACCTTTCACTATTTTCGGCATTTTTGATTGTATTCCAAACAAGTTGCACTAGAATTTTCCATTATCGAGAAAGAACTTCCACGTGCGTGGCTCACGAAAAAGAATCAAGCCCACACGTGAAGGGGTGTGTTGAAGACATAATTAAGTAAATAAAAGTGCACTCTTTATCCTTATAAAAAATAAATAAAAGCGCACTCTTTCGAACAACGTACGATTTTAGATGGGATAGTCACACACTTCAACAATATTTACAACTTAAAATTTTCTTTGCATCGTCCTCTTATTTTATACTATGTGTTATGTGTAGTTCATTTGATTTAAAATTATTAAAGTTATAATTTTTAAAAAGATAGCACAAAGTCAGTCAATCTACTTGAGAATCGAAAAGGTGAAAGTCCCATAAGAATTAGAAGTCAGCCCATTGTGGTTCTATTTAGACAAGTAATATTTATATTATATTTATAGAGGTCAAACTTTCAATATCATGAATCTGAAGGGAGCATATTTAGAACAACCATGCTGCGCAGCTAGATTAGAGGAACTTTAAAGATGAAAAGCTAAATGATTTAAGAAGTAGTTCAGTTATTTCCCCCTAAATAAAGTAAGGTTTACTAAGTGTTCAGGGCTGGTGAGTTACATTGCAATGATATCCTAATTCAATGGAAGATAATTAGCAGGGGATAAAGAATGAGTCTTATGTCTAGTTCTTCATATCACAATTCCATGCTAGGGATAAAACCATACCACTGCAATAGGCAATAGTCCTTTCTCTGTTTTATGATGTAATCATCACATCTATGTTCTTTCCCTATCCCGGGCTAGCTTTCACACACCTCGACTATTTCAATGTGTACTTGCTACCTCTCACCAGTACGTGTACTGGGTAACTCTGCCCACCAAGATTTAGCAAGTGGGAAGAAATCACCTAGTGTTTTGTACCTCCGCTGAGATTTGAACCTGAGACCTCGTGGTTTTCCTACCACTTCATTGACTACTAGGCCATATCCTTGGGCTCCCAAGTATCCCAGTATAACCATTCTACTGCAAAGTATATGTTGCATATTTTATTGGTACCTCCCCCCCCCCCCCCACCTCTCCCCCCCTCCCCCAACCTAGTACTAGCTGACAACATCAGATTTACTTGAATCGGAGTTGAATATGTAAATGCTAAATATTGTTGTTACTGAAAACTGTGTTCATGCATATGCTGAATGTATGTTGAAACACCGGAACTTGACAGAAGATGTTATTACTCTAACATGCACTATGTTCAGCCAGTTGAAAACCCAATCCATAATGTTATGTTTGACTTTGCTTTGTATATCAGCTTTGTGCAGTTGCAGTTTTATTGGTAAACCTAATAGTTCTTCGACTAGGAGATTTCCGCCATCGAAGCATTTTATCCATTCCACCGGTATTCCTCCAATATCTATAGATAGTTACTTTTGATTTGAGTATTTCAGCTTATTGATTGCTCTATCGTATGTACCAAATGCATCCTTTCACTTTTCAGGAGCTTGTTATTCTGCAGAGCGAGATTACTATGAAATTCTAGGTGTATCTAGAGATGCTAGTCGAGATGAGATTAAGAAGGCTTTTCATGCGGTGAGGATATTATGCAATAGGGTTTTAGGTCTGAATAGGTGCCTTATTGATATGTTTATTTTCAGTTGAAATGAGATCTTGTCTGCCATTTTGGTGTTAAAAGCTTGTCACTGTCAATAGCACTATTTTTTGTTTGAATATGGATCTATTTCCTTTATGGTGTTGAAATTCTACTAGTCATTTGTAGATTGTTTTCAATGAAGAGGCTGGTCATTTAATAGTTTATTTTCATTACGATAGAACAGAATCTTCTTCTTACTCCCCCGCCCCCCCAAAAGTCCCACATACGGAAAGGAATCTTCTTCTTCGTTTAGAGGTGGAAATTCACATTGTGCCAGTGTTCTGAGACAAGTGATTCAATATTTTTGCACTTCAAGAATTTTTTGCTTCATTTATATTGAGCATTATCTTGCTTAGATCTGTGGCATTATATCTTTTCCTTTATCCTTTCCATGTTATTTGTAATTCTCTAGTGCTTTGACTTAAAAACCTTTTGCAGCTTGCAAAAAGGTACCATCCAGATGCCAATAAGAATAATCCTTCTGCCAAGAGGAAATTTCAAGAGATAAGAGATGCATATGAGGTTTAAATATTTCTATGTTCTCCAAAAATAGTACTATGACCATGATTGAAGAATTGCTGCATTTCCTTGTACTACATTCATATGATAATTTTATGGATTGTAATCGTGAAAGGTGAATTCAGATTTTGCAAGATCCACAGAAGAAAGCACAATATGACATGGTGACATGTCTTTTCTCCTTTGGCTTGTATTTTTCAAATTATGCTATATCATGGTGTACATTTCATAACTAAGAATAAATTTTTTACTAATACAGATGAAGGAGCAACCTAGCAGCACAGAAGATATGAATTATAATTATGGGAATGTCAATGATTTTAGATATTCTTATAGCACACAGTTCTCTGATTCGTTTCAGAAAATTTTTTCTGAGGTATTTCCTCCCCTTTCTTTTCCTCTTCTCTGAAGTGCAGTGATTTATGGAATTTGCTTAAATGTATATGCTTCAATACGACAAGAGTGGGTTGCTCTAGTGGTAAGCACCCTTCACTTCCAACCAACAGGTTGTGAGTTCGAGTCACCCCAAGAGCAAGGTGGGGAGTTCTTGGAGGGAGGGAGCCGAGGGTTTATCGGAAACAATCTCTCTACCCCAGGGTAGGGGTAAGGTCTGCGTACACACTACCCTCCCCAGACCCCAATAGTGGGATTATACTGGGTTGTTGTTGTTGTTGTTGTTGTTGTTGTATATGCTTCAATACATTGTTGTCAAAGGCACGCTTAAAGCGCGCTTAAGCCCTCAAGCGAGGCTCAAAACATGTTGAGCGCTTCGCCTCATTTTGTGTGCGTTTTAGTATCGCATCAAGGCTTTAAAGCATACTTTTCCTTGCCAATGAGTGTGATCCTGAAAAGACGACATTAAACAATTGATATTTCACTTTCTCGTAAATGTTTTTCAATTTCTTTGTCCATATATTTGTTATTCATGCTTATAATAATTAGTCTTGGACTACATATACATATTTTTACTTTTTCTCAAGTTGGGCTTTTTTCATTAAAGCTCACGCTTTATTTGCGCTTTGCGCTTAAAGCCCCAATGGACCTTAGAGCTTTTTTGCGCTTTTCGCCTTTGATAACATTGCTTCAATATCTCACAGATATTCGAAAATGAGGCTGAAAATTTGACACAAGACATTCAGGTGGTGCCTTTTGTGATTGTGTTCCATTTGATGTTTCCCCCAATTTGAGGGACTCCAAAACTAAACCTGTTTGACTGTAATATCTTCAAATGGTAGGTGGAGCTTTCTCTCTCTTTTCCTGAAGCTGCTAAAGGATGCACAAAACATCTGTCATTTGACGCAGATGTTCCATGTGATTCTTGCCGTAAGTAAAAACTGATGTTCTCTTTCTATCCACATTGTTTAAACCACCTGTTGTGTTTTTTGAAGCCTTTCCCTTGTGTCCGAGTTGGATGTTCCATTGTCTTTTTTTTCTTTGTTTGTTATGCCATCTCTTCCCGGAAGCATGACTAAGAAGATTATGCAATTTATATTACTTCTGGTCTCTCTCTCTCTCTGTTTGGGCTCGTTCTCTTTCTCTGTTCTCGTTACCTAAGTAGTGCGGACTCTTTGTTTTTGGTGCCGCACCCGTCTCGACACAGGAAGGGAGCGGGTTCAGGAGCGGGATACGTCTCAGATTCGGTCAACTACCTTCGGATACTTTGACCTGAGTCCATCGACAAATTTGGGGGAAAATTGAGATTTTGATTTCTCAAAATTAAAAATAAAACAGATTTAAGACATCATGGGAAATGGCATAACTTCAATATTGTAATACTTTTGTCTCATATTTGCTGCTTTGTTTCAGAAAAACCAAGAATTCAAGGGGTTGTGTTCTGAGTTCGGACTTCTAGTAGACAGTAGCACCGATATAGATGTAGAGTTGGTGGAAGGCCTTGAATGGCTTTCGTTTTCTCTTTATAGCTCTATTTTTTTTTTATAATTTTGAAGTTTTTTTAGCCGACCCCCCGCACCCGTATCCATACTTGGATCCGCACTCCCGAATCTCAAAATTTAGATTTTGCCGAATCCGACACCGGATTCCGATCCGTGCCCGTATTAGATGCCCGCACCCGAGTCCGAGCAACTTTGCTCGTAACTAGATAGGTGAAGGGCGCAAAAGACTGCCAGAGTCCCAATATTCATGCTTTTATCACTGCTAGAAATACAGTACTGTAGGGTGATGTCCTAAATAATGTTTTTTAGATAGGTAATGTTAAATTAGTACATTGATTACAAAGCTCACCTGGAAAGTTTGGTTAAATTTCTTAAGTAATGTGGCTACTCTATTTTCATGATAATAGTGCTTATACCTGGAGGCACTGTCTCGCTTCCATCTAAAACAAAAGAAAATGATATTTAAGTCATCTTCTCAAGAGGAGAGAAGTGAAACGTAACAGTATTCAATCTATTCAATATAATATGACATGGTTTAGCATGAAAAATGGAGTTACTTTGACTTTTACTTTTCCCTTTGTCCCATTATATGTGGCACACTTTTCTTTTTAGTTCCGCGATAAAATGGCACCCTTTCTATATTCATAAACAATTTTACTTTAAACTTCTTATTTTAATGTAACCAAAAAAAAAAAAAAAACTTCAAGCTTGCCATACCCTTAATGAGATGATTTATAGCCATACAAATATCTATGGCTTGTTTTAGACCAGATGTTCCCGAAGTCTTTCTTTTTTTCTTAAACTCTGTGCCAGTCAAACACCGTCACATAAAATGGAACAAAAGGAATATCATTTTAGTCCTAGAAGAAAGTATTAAATTAATTGTCTGAGTTGTATGAAGTTGTTATACTCAACAGAGTCATGCTTACTTTGAATTGTTTTGGAATTTAAATTCTTAGTATATGGTCTATTACTTCTTTTAGAGGCATGTCATTTGTGATATAGCAACATGTAAAGTGCATCAGGTCAAATGCATGGAGTATTTTTTAATTGTTAAAAACCTAATGGGAGTAGTTGTGGTCATTGACAAAGTGAATTTTATCCCAAAATTTCCGCTTTGAAATTCTTAGTTTTACCACACATCATGATCTAAACTTTTACTCTATTTTATCTTTTTTCTCATTCAGATGGTAGGGGCTATCCATTGCATTCCAAGCCTAAAGTATGTCCAACTTGTCAAGGAATTGGGAGAGTAAGTACATTCAAAATTTTGAGCATTTCCTCATTTTATGAGGTTTAACTTCAGTGTTCACTTTCTTTTTTGCCTGATAATCGAGCAATGTTCAGAATCTTTATGTGTTATTAATACTCTGGGACCTATTCATCAGGTTACAATCCCTCCTTTTACAGCAACTTGCAGTACCTGTAAAGGATCTGGACGAGTTATTAAGGTCTTGATTCTGAGACAACGAACAACTCTCTGATTTGACACAAAGCTTCAAATAATCATTGCTTGGTTTCTATTAGGAACGTTGTAGGGCATGCAAAGGATCAGGAGTCGTTGAGGCCACTAAAGACGTTAAAGTAACTATACCCGGCGGTATGCATTGGTTTTTCCTTTCCAATTTAAGTGTTACCATAAGTCCATAAGGAGTTTAGTTTATTTCTGAGCACATCTGGTACTTCATTTTAAAGTATTTGTGTATTCTGCTTAAAATATTAGGTGGATGACCACTAATTTCAAATAAATCAACTTTGTCAGTTCTTGATATTTCACATTTTCTTTTTTCTCCTCTAGGGTGGGGGGACTGTTTGGCTTGCACTAATTTTAAACTTAAACAGCCCAAGAAGGTGTTTGGGCATAAATACATATTGTAAACTCTATGGATACAAATCCCCATAGTATAGAACTGCAATAGATAAGTTTATCGATTATAATAGGTGAAGAAAGTGTACAAAGTACCAAGTCGAAAAAAGTGTACAAAGTACCAATTTATATGAAGATTAAGACTATTCTGTTGCTTTTCCACAAAGGATTTGACTATATTGTCGTATTTGGTTTTCGTCACACCATGACCTCCTTACTATGGAGAAAAGTCCTTTTTTACCGGATGTGTTCTGGTTGTGTTACCTGGTAAGGTCCTGAATTTAGAGTGTAGAGTTACAACACTGAACTGAGAAGATAAAGTGTAGTCAATTTAGAAAGGCTAATGGTCTTGCTAAAGGCTGATACGAAGCTTTACCACAGAGAACAAAATTAAGATGATTGAAACAGAAGAGCGTGGTGGGAGTGCTATTAATTGGAAGATACTTATCAAAGTGAAAGGGTAAATTCTATAATATGGTTGTGAGACCAAAAATATTATGTGGGAGTGAATGTTGAACTTTTAAGGCCTAACATAGCCACAAGAAAAGTATTGCAGAAATGCAGATGTTAAGATGATTGTGTGGTTATATAAGATTACTAGATTAGACATAACCACATCCGACAAAAGTTAAGGTAATACATGTAGATGATAAAATGAAAGAAGCTAACCTGAGATGGTTTAACCATGTTTTACGTAGACCTCCAAATGCATGGGTTCATTGATGCTACACTATGATGATTAAGAAGGTGGGGTAGATTTAAAATCAATGAAGGTAAGTTTCAAAAGAACCCTATAATCTCTTGGTATCCATGCTGATTTAGCTAAGAACAAAATTAATGGAAAGAGATGATCCATATAGGAAATACCAATTAGTTGGGATTAATGCTTAGCTGTTGTTGTTACACTTACATTGGGTCTGGCTTATCAAAAGTCATTTTAGGGTGGTTAGAGACTTGTATGTCAATATAACAACATATGTGAGATTTAGGGAACTTCTTTTAAAAAAGCCACCAGTTTGCCTTAAAAATTAGTTGCTATTGGCATAAAAAGAGCCGAATGGATATAGATGATTCATATAGTTGACCACAACTAATTTGGTATTTAGGCGTAGTTGGTTGATCTTATGATCATTGGACGGGTAGGAACGCATTCGTCTGAAACTTCTTCTGATTTTCAACTCAGTAGCAAGGTCTAACAGCATAACGTAGGGTTATCGTATGATCTTCCTTTTCCTGATGGATCAGGTGTTGACTCTGGTGATACTATTCGTGTGCCGAAAGCTGGTCATGCTGGCAAGCGAGGGATGCAACCAGGCAGCCTATTTATAAAGCTAAAGGTGCATGATTCTCCTCTGTCAAGTCTTACTTCTAATATATCTTCTATATTGGGTTATCGAATGTGATTCTTTGTGAATATCTGTGACTTCAAGAATTTTCATTCATGGGTCAATCACTATAATATTTGCATTATATATAGCAGAAATCCATTAAATTTTTGGCTCATTGATCAATCGTCAGATATCCCTGATTGGTAGCAGAAACCCACTAGATTTATTCTTTCAACACTAAGGGATTTGGAATATCAATGGGTGATGGGTATGAACACCTACAAGGCTAGACATGACTAGGATCTGCTAAGGCCTGCTCATTGACAGGCAAAAAAGGCTGTTTTGGGTGGGGGTGGGGAGGGGGGGATCCTACACGTTTACTATAAGAAGAGAACGACGAAGAAGCTTTGTTATGTAATAAAGTGAGATGATATATACATAATAGTATGTTTGCCAATGCTTTAGGTTATTTACCCTTCTCTTAAACAATATTATTTGGGTAGATAGGTCTTAAGGAAGGGTAAATAAAGGTAGAGAGAAAGGCCATTTACCTTTTATAGATGGTCAGAAGACAAATAAGAGGGGAAGGGGAACTTAAGGGATTCGAAAACTCTCTATGTTTGCTTTTCCAGCTCCTCAATCTTTAACAGAACTGGCTGAATTATGAAAAAACTATATTAAGCAGTTAAGATGCACGATGAGTAAACCACTGTATTTATTTTTCTGACGACAAAAGTTGATGGAGTAGAGGTCCATCGAATATCTGATAGTGATAAGCTGATGAATATTCTTTTAGTTGTAATTGGATCGGGAATGGAAGAGCTCACATGAACTCGATAAATGACGTCTACTTCATAAGTGCTAAGGCAAAATATATCAGCGAAAGGAAGGGTGATAAGGGACTCTAGCCATTTCACACTACCTGAGTAATAAAGTGGAAGCCCCCTCACGACCGAATAAAAAGAAAGTCACCCAGAGATATTTGTTCGAATCCAATCGAACCAGCAAGTTTACCGTCTTGGACACTTAACCAAGCTCTTGATAGGCGGTATTCACCTTCACCTTATTCAACTCTATTTAGCTTCTTTTTTTTGGCTCAGGTAACAACTCAGGTTCTACTCTCCTTGGCCTTTATCTTCTTTCAATGAACTCTAGACTGATTCAACTCAAGCAAGAACTGCTTGAACAAGAAATGACTCGATTCAATAGAAGCTCTTTATGTTTCTCCAAAAATACATTGTGAGGGGATGAATTTTTTAATATTTATCTGCCCCCTCAATAATTTACTTTGATATATTTGAAAGCAAGTAGGGATAAGCATTCACATTTACTTCAAAATGAAAGATGAAAAGACTAGTATTGGAGCTTGGACCATTATTCGAACAATTGATTTGGCTCAAGTCCTTCCACAATACGTTCTAAAGCTATGTTACATGGACTAATTTACGCGTAACGGTAGCATGCAAAAGGGTGTGTTTGAGTAGCATGCATGGTAAGGGCAGGTTTTCTTTCTTGGGCTATATATGATGTAGAATCCACGTCATTGTTATCAAAGGTAAAAGCATGGAAAAGTACCATGTCAGCTGGAGCTTTGGGTGCAAAGTGCAAATAAAAGCATGAGCTGTAGCGAAGAAAACCGCTACTGAAGAAATAAATAAAAAATAAAAAATAAATGACATACAAGAAAAATGAATATAAATACAAACCATAACTATGTGGACTAGAGCATTGAGAAGCTATAACTAAGGAAATATATGACCTAAAAGCCATGCTATTCAAGTTCAAAAAGCATTTTAAAATTTATGATTCAGATGCAGTTTGTAGTTCAGATTAGTAACTATAATGTTCTTTTACTAAATTTCTGTTTTCGTATTCCAATTCACCAACATATTAATAGAAAAGTGTCCTCTATCACTTTGTCATTTATGTTTGCTATTTAATGTTGCCCTCGTTAAGACTGATCCCATTGGAAGTTGAGACTCTTGTGATACCTGTACTAAAGCTGTAAAGCGCCAGTGAAGTGAGGCGAGTCTTGCGTATGCTGCTCTAAGCTTCAGCGCTACATTGATCGTGCCAAGTTTCCATGTCTGTGTCACACCAGTAGACATAGTCATGTTAAGACAAATGAAGAATCTTTTGATAATCGGCTACTTAAGCATACAATTGGTGCTGTTCTGCTGTCAATTTGGACTTCCCCTTTTTCTTTAAAAACGTTGTCTTTGGGGGCCTTTTCGTTTGCTGGCTGAATCTGTCTTTGTGAAAATTTCATGCCTTTTGTTTTGCAGGTTGCTAAAGATCCTGTTTTTGCTAGAGATGGAGCAGACCTTTATGTGGATTATCATATCAGCTTTACAAAAGTGAGAATCAGTTTAAATTTTTCCCTTCTTTTGGGCATGCTAATAAAGTATATGCTTTACCATAAACATTTGATTCGCTGTTGGTAGAAAGATATTTGGATTATTCTTCTTTATTTCTTGATAAGTTTAAACGTCTAGTTGTCTCCTTCGTCCTTCTCATGTTACCGAGGAGATATTTGACGCACTCTCTCCCTTTTTTCTTTGTGCATCTTATAAAACGAAATAAAAAATTAAAAATCATTAGTACCATTATCGACTGTCTCTGCATTCTGAAACTTTCTTCAATCCTTCTCTCTTGAACAGTCCCATCCCCAAATTTCATCCTATTTCAGTTGGCAACCTTAGTACCATTATCCAAAAAAATAAAAAAATAAAAATCATTATTACCATCATCGACACTCTATGAAACTTCCCTCAATCTTTCTCTCTTAATTTCATCCCATTCCAGCTGGCAATGGTTAGAGATTGCTGTGTTTTCCTTTGATACTGGTTAGCAAGGTAACTGGTTGAAGATGATACCGAGTGGGTGGGTGATACTACTGGCACCTGGGAAGCAGGGATTGGAATGGGCATGGTAGATGTGTCTTCTGTTGGTCTTATGTTGGTTTTTTCTTTTTCTTTTTTAATCAGTAGTCTTCTCTTGGTTTATCCGGCTATATTTATGAGTTGGCTGATACTGGAATGTTAAAAGTAAAAACCAGGGTTGTTACTGTAGAAGTAAAAGTGGGGCATATCTGATACAGAAAATAATTCAGAAACTAGAAAAATAAGCAACTGAAGGGATCACAACGCCTATCCCTGTTCAAACCACTATCATGCGTAGTATTTGTTTCAAGGTTCATATATCTAAACTATTTTAGTTAATGACACTCTGCTCACATGGCTAACAAAGACCAACTAACTAGTTAAAGAAAAGTTAACCAGTGAGTAAGGCGAGTATTTGTTAGACAAAGGATGTAATATGTAGCTTGCCTTCTACCTTTCTCATAAACAACATACACGCAGTGTAGCTGGGGCATCATAGCAGCGTGTTTACTAGAAAAAGATGTTAGAACTTGGTTGAATAAGCTCCAATCCTTAAATTGTAGGTTATGGATTTGCAAAATATAAAGAGAAGGGAACATCATAGAAGTTAGAACAGAAGACTAAATGCAGAAGACTTGGAATAAATGCTTAAAGCTCTTTTGTTCTTCTTCTTCTTTACATATGCTTTTGTGACTTAAAGTAGAATTATAAAATTTGGTGGTTCTTTTTGAATTTTAATAGGCTATTCTTGGTGGTAAAGTTGAGGTACCAACTCTATCGGGAAAGACACAGATACAGGTATGCGTTTTATACTGGCTTATCCATCTTTCGTCATTTTTAATGTATTTTATTTGCTAGAAGTGTTGTAATGCTGTCATGGCGTTAGAATAAATGTGAAGTAAAATACTAATAGTGAATTTTGTGTCACCTTGATTTTGAATGTGTCTGTTTAAACTTTCTTCTTCCATTTCGGTTGTTTTTTCAAATTTGACCGAATGGCAGTGATTTTGCTCATCCTTTGCTTATTTGTGTTGAGATAGTCATCTATTCCATGGTTCTATTTAAATTGGTTTTTAAATTTTTTTCTTCAATTGTTACTGATAAAAAGGGCAGCTCGATGCACGAAGCATCCCGCATTGACGCAGGGTCCCGGGGATGAGCCGCACAGCCTACCCTAACGCATGCGACGGTGGCTGATTCCACGGTCAAACCTGTGACCTATAGGTCACACGGAGACAACTTCACCATTGCTCCAAGGCTCCCCATCCAATTGTAATTAAAAAAAATTCAAGTGCACTGTCTTTGTGAACTATCTGTAGTGTAAGATACGAAGTAAAAATGGATTTTATGAGATTGACAGACAGTACTGCATTTTAAGTTGCTCTGACTTGGGAAATGTGCCTACTATTTCCTTCACTTTCTGACTCCTCTTCCGGTGGAATTTCACTCCTTTTCTGGTGAAATTTTTTCCTTGGAATAACATGGGGGAAAAGCTCTTTTTTATTTCAGATGACAAATCCTACGAGCTTATCGACATCAGTGAAGATAATGAAAGGTGGTTTTTATGGATTGAAAGGGGCAGCAGATTTACAAGTAGAATAAAGATCTATGAGGACAACATCAGATGGGTATGTGAGCAGATGTACCAAGCTTCACGGGGTTTTGTGAATCTTTACAGAAGGTGGGGGAGAAAGATACAAGCTTATTTATACAGGGTGTATCAAAACTATAATGTTTACTGCAGATACATCAGAATTGAAACTTGGATTGGAGACAGAAAATCAGCAATAATAATACTGGAAAATGATTACAACAGGGGGTGGGCAGATATAGCTGGGAGAATATTACAATTTTTGGGGAATGCCTCTAACTATAAGTTAAAAAAGTTTGCAGATGTGCAAAAGAGGTCCTTTCTAGCTGCTGCAAATATTCCTCAATGGCCTATGCAAGCTACCGAGCAAGGTGTTGCTGCTGATGATGAGAGCTCCCAATTTCTCTTCAAGTGTCTGATTGGATGCTTCAATGATCCTTTTAACCAAAGCCCCAAATGAAGTCATCCAAAAATGGTTTATCACAAGGTGGAAAGTAACTGCCGGCCTCAGGGTCACTCCGATGGCTCACAACCAGTTCCTTTTCGAGCTGCCATCGAGACAGGAAGCAGCCAGGGTAAAAGCAGGGGATTGGTTCTGGAATGGTAGACACTTATCTCTTGAGTGGTGGTCTCCGGAATTTGGGTCATCTCCGGCCAACGGTGACGTGGGGCAAAAGTGGATAAAAGCCTTTGGAATTCCTCTGCATGGCTGGATATCAACTACATTCCGCTACATAGGAGATAAGTATGGTGGATTCATAGGCACCGATGAGGATACAAAAAACAGGACGCACATGTTCTGAGCCAGAATCTGTGTAAAAGACAAAGAGATGAGCTGCCCAGGAGTCGTCGATTTAAAAATAGGCAATATGAGCTACAAAATTTCAGTTTTGGAGGATGTAATCACAAAAATTGCCAGTCCCGGCGAGGCTTCAGTTGTCGTCGGAGTAGAGAGGGTGGCAGCTTCTGATAACCCTTCCTCGAGCCAAGTGAAGGACCTATTGAACAACCTAGCAGTCTTTAACTGCATTAGACCTAGCAGCTTTAATTCAAAAGTGGATGAGGTGGCAACCACATTCTCAGGGAATACCATCAAGATGCCAGATATTAGGCATTCTAAAGCAACATGCCCCGAGATGCCAGCTGTTAGGCATTCTAAAGCAAATGGCCTCAAGATGCCAACTGTTAGGCATTCTAAAGTAAATGGTGGGGTCAAAGACGGCTAAAAATTTGGGCCATTTAGTGGATCGTGAATGTTATGAAAAGGGCCCAAAAGGTAAGCAAGTACCAAGGGGTAAATTAACAAAACAGATCTGGAGAGCAGCTGGGCCTAAATTTGACTCATGTGTTTTGAAGCCTAATCCCTACATCTCTGTAAACTATTTTGATCCATTAATGGAGGAATTAGAAGCTTCTTTCTCAGAAGGGCCTAGTGCCAAACCTTCTTCACTGACTCGATGCGATTACCCCTCAGAGGCAGACGACGAAGGAGAAAAGATATTGCACAAAATCTGCAGGAGAGCACCACAATCAACTGAAGCTTTAAGTAGTTCGGATGTCGAGGTCTCTTCTTGTGATACTCTTGCTCTCCCATGGTATGAACATGGCTCTTCAAGCATGCAAGTAATTGATACCCCGAATATTTACGAACATACAAGATGGACAAAAGTTGTGATGTTAAAGGCTTGCAAGGCTTTTGGGGTTAACGTAGAAGGGTTTGAACATGAGATTATAGATATCATCCTCCGAATGGATCAGAAACGGCAAATGCAGCTGCAGAAGCAAAAGTCACCTGGCAGGGACAAAAAAAAAGGGTAAGAAGAAGCAAGAAAAAGAGCTAGAAAGGCTGACATGGGGCCTAAATTACGAGGGCAAGAGGAAAGGGGATAGGGACAGGTTTTACAAAGCTTTTTCTGAATGAAAGTAAAAATATTAAGCTGGAACGTGCGGGGATTGAACGATGCTGATAAAAGGACTACAACTACATCACTGATTCAGAAGTGGAAGCCAGATATTGTTTGTTTGCAAGAAACAAAAATTGAAGAATTTCCAGTAACCTGGATTAGACAAATATGGGGTAATCGTTGGGTAGAGTGGGCAGAGTTGAAATCTATAGGGAACAACAGTGGAGGAATTATCATCTTATGGGACAAAAGACAGTGGGTAAACATGGGTACTCATCAAGGTTACTACACTCTATCATGCATGTTAGAAAGTACGCATGAAGAATTCAGCTGGTGTTTTACAGGGGTGTATGGGCCACACACAAATCCTGAAAGAGAGGAACTATGGCTAGAACTTGCAGCAATCGGGTCTATCTGGAATGAGCAATGGGTAATTGAGAGTGATTTCAATGTTTGTAGGTATGAAAGTGAAAGATACAACTGTGTTAGAAGGTCCAGGGCCATGGTATCTTTCTCAGAAATCATTCAAGACCTACCTGGGTATTATAGACTTGCCTCTACAGGGAGCTTATTATACCTGGTTCAGAGGTGAAGACTCATTGCAAGCATCGATAATAGACAGGTTCTTAATTTCTCCTGAATGGTGTGATAGTTTCAAAGCTATCAAGCAGCTAGCCCTTCCAAGAGTGATCTCTGATCACAAGCCCATGCTTCTTGAGAGTGGTGACTGGGAAGCCACCCCTTCTTACTTCAAATTCGAAAATATGTGGCTGCAGATAAAGGGTTTCATTGATAAGGTTAAAAACTGGTGGCAGAGCTATTTGATAGGAGGCAGTCCAGATTTTATACTTGTGCAGAAACTGAGAAGGCTCAAGGCAGACATCACTAATTGGAACAGAGAGGAGTCTGGCAGACTGGAAACACACAAGAATAAATTACTGGAGGAATTAGCAATGCTGGAGCAAGTAACAGAGAACACGGCCCAGACACGAGTTGAAAAGGAGAAACTAATGCAGCTAAGAGTGGAGTTACAACAAATCGCAAAGGTTGAGGAGGTCTCATGAAGACAAAAATCAAGATGCCTATGGCTAAAAAAAGGTGACAGGAACACTAAATTCTTTCAGAAAATGGCTAACTCCCACAGAAGGAACAATTGCATTGACAAATTGAAGATAAGGGAGGAAATCACTGAGGACAAAGAATCCATCAAAACTGAAATCCTAAACTTTTATCAGGGGCTCTATTCAAAAAAAGAACAATGGAGACCTAGTGTCAACTTTGGAAACCTAGCTAGAATCTCGATGGAGGAAGAGGTGTGGCTGGAAAGAGCCTTTGAAGAGGAAGAGGTGAAGGCAGCCATCAATTCTTGTGCACCAGATAAAGCCCCAGGGCCTGATGGCTACACAATGGCATTTTACCAAAAAACATGGGACTTTATCAAGCCCGACATCATGGCAGCAGTCAATCATTTCCACTATAACTGTTATATGGTCAAATCCAGCAATGCCTCATTTATTGCACTTGTTCCCAAGAAAAAAGGTGCAATAGAGCTCAAGGACTTTAGACCAATAAGCCTTATTGGAAGTGTGTATAAGATATTGGCTAAACTTTTAGCAGAAAGGATAAAGACAGTGATGGGGAAGCTTATCTCAGGGGAACAGAATGCATTCCTAAAAGATAGACAGATTACTGATGCATCACTCATTGCAAATGAACTACTGGATGAGAGACTAAAAAGTGGAGTCGCTGGAATTTTATGCAAACTAGACATAGAGAAGGCATTTGATCAAGTTAGTTGGTCTTATCTACTGTCAACACTAAGGGGAATGGGGTTTTGTGAAAGATGGTTAAGGTGGATCAAGTTCAGCCTAACCACTGTCAAGTATTCAATCCTTATTAATAGATCTCCAATTGGCTTTTTCTCCCCTCAGAAAGGGATTAGGCAGGGAGACCCTCTCTCACCTTTTCTCTTCATCATAGCAATGGAAGGCTTGAGCAAAATGCTTGATAAAGCAAGACAATTAGAATGGATTGAAGGGTTCAAGATAAACAACAATTCAGGGAATTCAATCTAAGTCTCACATCTACTATATGCAGATGACACACTAATCTTCTGTGGGGCTGAAAAACTGCAACTGCAATACCTTAATCTAACCCTACTTATTTTTGAATCTATTTCAGGTTTGCACATAAACGTGCTGAAAAGCATGATATACCCTGTCAATGTGGTACCTAACTTGGAGGAACTGGCAGGTATAATGAGTTGTGACATTGGCTCATTTCCTACTACCTATCTTGGACTACCCTTGGGAGCCAAACATAAGTCAGTGGAGGTGTGGAATGGTGTGATTGAGAAAGTGGAGAAAAGATTAGCAACTTGGCAGATGCAGTATCTCTCAATGGGTGGAAGGGTGACTCTGATTAATAGTGTCCTGGACAGCATACCAACTTACATCATGTCCCTCTTCCCTATGCCAAGTAAAGTTCAAAAGCAGGTGGACAAATTAAGGAGATCCTTTTTATGGGAAGGTAACAGTGAAGGTCACAATCCATTTGGTAAAATGGGCAACTGTAACTCAACCAAAGTCACAAGGTGGTCTGGGCATTAGAGATTTATCAAAACACAACAAGAGTTTGCTAATGAAGTGGCTTTGGAGATATAGGCAAGAAGACACTAGCTTATGGAAGGAAATAGTGAAAGCCAAATATGGTCAACTGGATAATTGGAGTACTAGAACCACTAGAGCTCCTCATGGGGTTGGGCCCTGGAAACACATTAACAGCCTAAAGGAAGTCTTCCAACAAGAAGTGTCCTTCAAAGTTGGTAATGGAGCGCATGTGAAATTTTGGAAGGACAAGTGGCTAGGGAACTTCACACTACAAGAAACCTATCCATCTTTATTCCAACTAGATAGTGATCCTAACTCAACAGTAGCACAAAATAGATCCAACAACACTTGGGAGGTCCTTTTCAGGAGAAATATGCATGACTGGGAGATAGAAGGGGTGTCGGATCTACTTGGAAGGTTAGCAAACTTTATAATGAGTATCCAACAAGCAGATAAGCTAAGATGGGGCACTTCTAAGAAAGGTGCATACACAGTGAAGGAAGGCTACAACAAACTTGGTGCATCGAATGAAGTTATTGACATGTGGCCTTGGAAGCTAATCTGGAAAACCAAACTGCCTACAAAGGTCAGCTGTTTTGCATGGACGACTCTTAAAGGTGCTATTTTGACCCAATACAAACTTTGTAGGAGGAGCTTCCAGATTGTGAATAGATGCCACATGTGCCA
Source organism: Nicotiana tabacum (assembly GCF_000715075.1). Taxonomy (NCBI): domain Eukaryota; kingdom Viridiplantae; phylum Streptophyta; class Magnoliopsida; order Solanales; family Solanaceae; genus Nicotiana; species Nicotiana tabacum. The sequence goes on along the minus strand of NC_134098.1, from coordinate 147,182,834 downwards.
GTTAAATTCAGAATCAATCAACCATCTATTTTTGCATTGCACAGTGGCTACAGATCTCTGGCGCATGTTTTTCTCAATTTTTGGTATCAGCCGGACACTACCTCAGAGCATTAAGGAAGCAGTTGAAAGTTGGAGCTTTTGGAAAGTTAGCAAGGCCATCAAAAATATCTGGAAAATGGTCCCAGGGTGCATATTTTGGTGTCTTTGGACAGAAAGGAATCGAAGATGTTTTGATGGCATTTCAACTCCTAATCACTTCTTGAAAGCTAGATGTCTGGTGTATCTTTTTAATTGGAGTAATATCTCCCCTGTAAACAATGCTATTCCCTTTCTAGACTTTATTGGCTCAATGAGCCTGGCCTGATGGCTTATTTTTATTTTTTTGGTTAGCTCCCTATTAGAATAGAGCATGATGTACTGGAGCTAACATCTCTTCTTTTGTACTATTTGCATCTTCTTGATGCCAGCAATACAACACCTTACTTCATCAAAAAAAAAAGATACGAAGTAAAGTTTTTCAGTTCCTCGTCTAGAGGTTCAACTGTTTTTGGCTCCAAATATGAAGTGGAGTCTGGGGAAAGAGCGCTTTGGGAACTCTAAGGGTAATATTTTTTGCAAAAGACAAAACTAACACCAATTCTCCCAAAATACGGACTATTTTATCCACCTGTAGTTCTCTGAAAATGAAGGCCATTCTCGTTGGAAACAAAAGTTTGTCTTCTAATCCAGACTAAAGAGGGGAGATGAGACTGAAGCTACTTGAATGCTCATAAACAAGCAAGGAATTGGCTTCGGGATCAAACATCAATTGCAACAATTTGAAAAAAATAGATTTCCATCGCTTCTGTCCTGCATTTCCAGTTACTGATGTTGCTTTACTGTTTCATATGTTGCCTGATAAAATCATCATCAGTCAAGTGCTTACTCCTTGGTGTTTTTCTTCCGTTTATTTTATTTTCATTGTTTTGTTTCATGTGCTACGACCACTGTATTTCTCCTTTTTTGACTTTCTTTTTTACCAATGCTTGCTGCTGTTTTCTGTTTCTGGTCCTTTTAGATACCCAAGGGGGTTCAGCCTGGACAACTTGTGGTACTACGAGGCAAAGGTATCATAGCTTAAGTCAGAGTGACTTCTAATCTGTTTGATATGCTTCCTTCTGAGTGATCAGTCTTGTTGTCTGTCATACTTAGGTTTGCCAAAGAGTGGTTTTCTGGTGAACCATGGAGATCAATATGTGCGGTTCCGCATTGACTTCCCCACGTATGTTTTCTCTCTCGCATTTCCAGATCACCTTTATCCCAAATGATTACAGTTCATTATCCTCGTTAGAGGGTTTGGGGGGGGGGAGGGGTAGGGAATTGATGATCTTAACAGTTGTGTTGCTTGGAGGAAATAACAAATGTCTTTAATGGGTTTCTTAATAACCTGAACAGTATAATCATGCTAGTGGCAACAACAGTAAATAAAGAAATAACGCGAAAATAATGGGAATGGGACATACAGTGGGGGTATACAATATAAAGAGTGAGAATAATGAAAAAACAGAATTAAACCAAAAATCTTTAAACGAATTGAGTAAATAAACAGCAAGGGAAAACTGCACAGCATCACCCTTCGTGCTTTTTACTCTCAACCTCACCAAATAAATAAATAGAACGGCACGGCATCACCCTTCGTGCTTTTACTCTCAACCTCACCAAATAAATAAATAGAACAGCACGGCATCACCCTTCGTGCTTTTACTCTCATAATATACATGGCATCACCCTTCGTGCTTTACACTCTTCCTCACAATATAAATAATGCATGCACAGCATCACCCTTCGTGCTTTACACTCCTCCTCACAAATTACAGAATCAATAACAACTGATAGATAGGAGTATCACAAAGAAATCAGTATTTTACCCATAATCAATAGCACAATGTAACCTTAACCTTGAATCAATATTCGAAAGTTACCAAATCTCAGTGAAACTAGATATAAGTCACCCAACATTTCAAATAACCCGCTAAGCATGGATAGTAGAATTTAAGGCTACAAAATAGACAAGAATAAAATTTCACTCGCAGGCTATGACTCGACAACGACGCATAGATGCTCGTCACCTTACCTATACATCGTATTTAACAACCAAACACGTAGCAAATAAACACATAATACCTATTCCCTCAAGCCAAAGTTACACACGACACTTACCTCGCTCCGAAGGCCACTCAATTCTCAATCACAGTTTTTCCTTTGGAATTCACCTCTAACCACTCGTATCTATTCAAAAATGACTCAATAATATCAAGTATTTTTAAATAAATCAATTATATTGCATAAATTAAATTTCCCAAATTTTTCCTCCAAAAAGTCAAAAAATTGACCTCGGGCCCGCTTGGTCAAAACCAAAAGTTCGGACCACAATCCAATTACTCATTCATCCCCGAGCCCGAATATATAATTGGTTTTGGAATCCGACCTCAAATTGAGGTCTAAATCCCCAAATTCCCGAAATCCCTAGTTTCTACCCTAACCCCTAATTCTACCATGAAAACTCTAGATTTTAGGTTGATAATTCATAAAATGTAATGGGTAATTGAAAGAAAATGGTGTAGAATCACTTACCAACACTTTGGGGAAGAATATGACTCTTGAAGATCGCCTCTACCCGTTTGATTCTTGAAAAATGTTGAAGAAATGGCTTAAACTCGTGTTTGGAGTCTGTTTTAAGTCACTGGACATGCCTTCATCGCGTTCGCGAGAGGCCTGTCACGATCGCGATGCACAGCGGCCTAAGGCCCTCGCGTTCGCGAGTCCTTCTACGCATTCGCGTAAGGTAGCTCCCCCCTATGCCTTCGCATTTGCGACCCAGTGGACGTGTTCGCGTAGAAGAACATGACCCCCTCCCCCAGGTCCCTTAAACTATCGTGTTTGCGTGAGAGAGATCGCGTCCGCGAAAGGGTACCACCCCAACGCTTCGCGTTCGCGACCAGTCCTTCGCATTCGTGAAGAAGGAAATTCCCCTGCCCCCATTTTACTTTTCGCGTTCGCGACACTACCTACGCGAACGTGAAGAAAGGCACACCAAAACAGCCGCTGCAGCAAAAATCTCAGATTTTCTAAGTGCAAATCACCCCGTAGCCTATCCGAAACTCACCCGAGCCCTCGGGGCTCCAAACCGAACATGCACATAAGTCTATAAATATCATACGGACCTGCTCGCTCGATAAAATCGCCAAAATAACACCTAGAACTACGAATTTAGCACTAAATCAAATGAAATTCTCAAGAACACTTTAAAATTTCTATTTTCTCAACTGGACGCCCGGATCACGTCAAATCAACTCTGCTTCATACCAGATTTCACCGGCAAGTCTTAAATATCATAATGAACCTGTACCGGGCTCCGAAACCAAAATATGGACCCGATACTAACAATGCAAAATATCAATCAATTCTTATAAATAAATAATTTTTAAACTTTTAATTTTTATCAATAATTCATAACTCAAGCTAGGGACCTCCGAATTCGATTATGGGCATACGCCCAGGTCCCATAATTCGATACGAACCTACCGGGACCGTCAAAGCATAGATCCGAGCCCGTTTACCAAAAATGTTGACCGAAGTCAACTAAAATTAACTTTTAAGGCAAAATTTTTTATTTTTATTAGTTTTCAACATAAAGGTTTTTCGGAAACCTGCCCGGACTGCGCACGCAAATTGAGGAGGGTAAAAATGAGATTTTAAAGGCTTAAGAGTGCAGATTCAAGTTCTAAAGTATAAGATGACCTTTTGGGTCATCACATTACCCAACTTTTCTTAACTGTTATGGCTAGGATGCATCTGATAGTGGTCATCTTGACCACTGGAGAAAAAGTTTCATTGAAATCTATTCCATCTCTCTGTATATCGCCTCTTATCACCAACCTGGCCTTTAGCCTTTCTACACTACCATCTGAATGTTGCTTTACCTTGTAGACCCATTTACAAGGTAGACCCTTTCTACCTGGGGGTAATTCCATGACCTCCCAAGTTTTGTTGAGCTCAAGAGCTATAATTTCCTATTACATGGCTTATTGCCAGCGTGAGTGATGTGTAGCCTGTGAACAACTAATAGTTTCATGCATATTAGATAAAGAATTGAACATATATTGATTAGTGGTGGGTAGGCTACTAAAAGACAAAGATGTGGGAGAGGCAGGTGCAAGAAAACTGGCATTACTCACATCTGGGAGTTGAAGAGCATTACAAATGTAATCTTTAAGGTATATCAAAGGATTGTGAGCTCTAGTAGACTTTCTAATGAGGGTATCCAATATAGGTAGAGAAACAGGATAGGAGAGTGAAGGAAAAGGTACACTATAAGTGCGAAATGGACTGGTAGGAAAGAAAGTTGCACTAAGGCAAGGAGTCTGTGGTGAGAGGATAAGAGAGGGAGAAACAACAGTAGTAGAGGAAGGGGTAGGATTAGAATGTTGGTTGTCTGGTGAACACAAATGTGATGAAGAATCTGAGTTTAAGGGAAAGGAATTGTGCAATGTAGCAGCAGGCAAATAAGAAGTCCATGTACAATCAGATTTGATAGAAGCAAAGGGAAAGAATTCCTCATGGATTACTACATCTCTAGATATGAAGACCTTTAGTGTCTTAAGAACAACAACTTTATAGACTTTTTTACCATGAGGATAACCTAAAAACACACAAGGAACAACCCGTGAATCAAATTTGGTTCTATGTCTTGAAAGAATAGAGGCAAAACATAAACATCCAAAGCATTTTAAAGCAGAATAATTAGGTTTGGCTTGAAAGATGACTTCATAAAGAGTCGATATTTAACACTCTAGAAGGGAATATGTTGATCAAGTAGGTGGATGTGAGTAGGCATTCCCCCAGAAATAACAAGGCTTTAGATGTCTCTAGCAAGTGTCTATGCTTTCTCTCCGCAACTCCATTCTATTGTGGAGTTGAGACACAACTGGTTTGATGTATAATTCCCTGTGATTGAAAGAATTCTATTTAAAAATTACCAGACCCCGATTTAGAAGTATTATCTGATCTTATTATCTTAACTTTTGTATGAAATTGCCTTTCTACCATGGCCAAATAAGATTATATGACAATGAAAACATTTGATTTGGTACGTAGTAAGTAAATCCATGTACCTCTATTGTAGTCATCAACTATGGTGAGGAAATATTTATAACCATCATAGGTGGGATCCTTGTAAGGTCTTCAAGTATCCAACATGCATTAGTTCAAAAACGTTTTTAGTTGATATAGAGCTTGAAGGGAAAGAAAGCTTGGATTGTCTAGCCATAGGACAAATAAGACAAGGAGTAGAATAATTGAAACACGAGGGAACAAAAACATCAAAATATTTCTTCATATTGCTCAAAGGCATGTGGTCTATCCTATAATACCCCAGCTTTTCTTGTACATTGGATTCAGAAAAAGCAAAACATGAATTAAAAACAGGAACAAAACTAAATTTCTGCCTAGATACAAAGATATTAGACTTAGGGAAACTTTGAAAAACTGGAGTTGCTAGTCTTGACTTGAGGATTATAGGCCTCATTTCTCCTTACCAATCTCTATAAGGCTCTTGAGTGAAGGGCCCTGCAGCAGAAAATAAGAATTAGGAGTGAAAAGAACATACTGTTGAAGTTGTCTGCACAACTTGTGCAGATACAACAAATTGAATCTAAAGGAAGGCACATACAGTACATTGTGCAAAACTAGATTTGGTAATAATGCAACAGAATATGAATGAGTACCTTTTACTCCATGGGAATTAGGCAAATTGACCATGACAGGTTTAGGCAAAGCTTTGTAGTTGATAAAGAATTTTTTATTAAAAGTCAAATGCTCAGTTTCTCCACTATATAATATCCATGAATCACTATCAATTTGAATAAAATGGACAAAAAAATTGAAAAACTTGGATATACCAGCACAACTCAAATTTGCAGAAGCATAAGAGGTTCCTGCTCCCTGCTGGCCCATGTTAACCTGTTGTAGAAACTACAACAGCTGTGTCACATTTTCTTGAGTAAGTGATTTCGCTCCTAGTATATTAGCATTTCCCCGGTTTCCCTTTTCATTTGTGTTAAACACATCATTTTCTTGCACATTGCCCTAAATTTTCCTCTGCTTTATGAATTTAAAATCTAGAGGAAAACCATGAATCCTATAACACTTATCAATGCTATGGCCAGGTTTCTTGCAGTAAGCACAAATTCTAGCATTATTTTTTTATTAAAGTCAAAATTATATTAATAAAAAATATATTTGTACAATGCCAAGTTGTTGCTGATCAACTACTATCCTGAATATAAGTCTAGTCCTAGATTACATATTTCATCCATGCCTACTACAAGTCTAGAAATTACTTATAAAACTGGAAACATAAGATGTACAGATAATTACATACAAAAGAACTAAGCAAATCTATCTAAGTTGTGTAATATCATCTCGCCATGTCTTCTTTACAGCCATTTGACATGCCCAGCTAAGCTCCTATTCCTAGCCAGTTATGTTCCTTTTCATGCCTAACAACACCAGTAGTTTGCTCTATACTCTTCTTGTTACTGAGCATTCAAAGAATAGATACTCAAGTGTTTTAGTAGTTGCTTTGTAGAAAGCACAATTCTGAGGCACGTGCACTCCTATTTTATATAGTTTATCCACTATTGCTAGTCTTTCATGTGCAGCCAGCCATATGATGAATTTGAATCCGGGGTAGATGCTTGACTGTAAGACTATGCTCTTCCAAGGGACTTTTTGATACTGGGGCATCAGCATGAGGCAGGCCTTCTTAATCGAAAATTGCTCGTGCACCTACAATATCTTCAGTTTATCAATCAAAAAGCCCTGCATGGATTGACTCTGCAGGGTCTCTCTAGTCTCTAAGATTTTCTTGATCATCCAAGCTGCAGCCTTACGTGTAGGCATGTACTCCAAATTCTGCTTTTTGATGTAGTAGTTATGCACCCATTTTATCCACAAGCAGTCTTTTTTCATTGCAACAACCCATAATTATTTCATTACAACATCTTTGTTCCAAGTGTACAAGTTTATGACATTTAGTCCACCTGTAATTTGGGGCATACAAACTTTTTCCCAGGATACCACTGCTTTATTTGTGATGGATACCTCTCCGGTCCATAAGAATGATTTGCACATTGTTTCAATCATCTTCATAACCTTTATGGGAAGGAGAAATATGTGTGCCTAGTAAGTTTGAATACCAAACAACACTGATTTGATCAGTTGTAGTCTGCCAGAGTAAGAAAGCAACATTGCAGACTAACAACTAATTCTTGTTTTAATCTTCTCAATTAGAGGTAGGCATTGATGAGAGGTTAATTATTTAGAGGACAATTGTACTCCCAAATTCTAGCATTCTTTCTAGGATTAAAACCTCCCTTATGTCCCTTGATCTCATTGAATCTTCTTTCATTTCCCTATAGGTTTGTAGCAAGGAAGGATCCAGAATTTCCTCGATAAGAAGGAGTAGCATGGATATCACTTTGTTTCTCATCTTGTATCACAAGTGAATAATCATGTGGAAGGTAAGGGTGAAGACAATAGTATATTACTCCTAACACATATGAATGTGTCATTTAAACCCATCAAAAACTGTAGCAACCTTTCATATTAATGTGCCTTGAAGTTCTTCACCTTGGCACCACAGTCACATTCACAAACATATGCAGAAAACGTATTCAAAGTATCAAGCTTATCCCATAGGCTTTTCATCTTAGTAAAGTAGGTTGATATACTAGAATTACCTTGCACCACAACACTAAGTTCCTTTTATAACTGAAATAACATAGCACCATTTGTTTGTCTTAATCTGTCCTCTAAATCACTCCATAAGTCCTTCGCACTTTGAGAGTAAAGCACACTATCAGCTATCTCCTTAGATAGAGAATTGAGTAGACATGACAGTACCATGTCATTACACCTAGCCCAGGTCTTTAGAAGCCCAGAATCAGCTTGTGGAATAGTAAGAGTTCTATCAATGAGAACTAACTTATTCTTTGTAGATAAAGCAATTACTACAGCTCTTCTCCATCCACTGTAGCTTCTTCCATCAAACACTATGGAAACAAGATTCATCCCTGAATAATCCGAAGGATGAAGCTAGTAAGGATGTGATGAATCAACCACTCCACTCATAACTGAAGTTGCAGGCACAGTAGGATTGTCTGTGGACGTGGATGACGCAAGTGAATCTAGGATCTAAGCAGTGGTACCCATAGCTTGAAGAAAGAAAAAAGCAAAAATAAAAATAAATGAAGCAAAAAGGATCGTGAAAAGGAAGAGCAGATTATCCTTGCTCTAATACCATGAAGAGAATGAAAGAAAATAATTTTGGAAAAATTTCTGTGTTTATTTCTCTGTATAGTGTAATGTATAAATACAATAGAATGGAATCTAGTCTAAACAAACTTTGTCAGCTGGCATTATTTTACTAGTCTACTCCTAACATCTATTGTAACAAACTAAGGAATATTTACAAAAGAATAATTTTATTATCTTCTGGGTGCTTCTAGAATGGATCAATAAAAATAGCTGAAGTTTTAAGGCCCAATTGTTGAAAGCTAAATCCAAAGTAAAACAAGCCCAATCACAGTAGAGTCCAATATGTCTTGACCCATTTTTGTAAGATATACACCTCTCTTCAGACACAAAGTAATATAAGTAAAACCTCGTCGCCTTTGTCTCTCTTGTCTCTCTGCATACCACCACCAAAAGGTTCAAGAAGGGTTCCATTTTCATTTCTAACACCAACAATAAACAATATGTTAATCCGCTAATTGATCAATTTAAATAAACAATTGTATCAACTAACATAATATAGTGGCAAGTGATAATCACAATACAATCGATCCTAAATTTAAACTAATTAAGACCAGAAAATAGAAACAAAGAGGAATGGAAAATATTGAGTCTCTACCACAACTCGAGGCTCATGATTAATAGCTAAAAATCAGTTTGATCACTAAATATCCAACAAACTACTAATCAATACAAACAAAGATAACTAATCAATAATGTACTAACTAGAAACTCTAATTAACAGTGATTGATCAAAACTGAAAAATAAAAATAAAAAATTAACCTACTACTATTAAAAGACATAAGTTAAACAAGGGGATGATGGTTATACCTAATGAGCATGCTTAATGCAAATTCAAGTAGCGAGAAGATGCCAGGAATATCGAGCAGGGGTTGTCCTACATTGAAGCGCACATTTCCTTTTAGCAGGCACCAAAACAAACAAGTTTCGACGTCGTGACAGAAGGAAACAAGTGCTTATAGGTTGAGATAAGGCTAGAGAGGAGGAGCAGTGGTGGTAGTAAGGTGGCAGTGACGCCGCTGAATCGACATTAGGGGTAGTTGGATGGCAGTGGTGGTGACTTTAAGGGGTGAAACTAAAGGGGAAGGGTAGATGTCTATGAGATCTACATGTTTATGTGAGATTTGTGTGGTGGGGTGGTCGGATTCGAAGCGAATTTTAGAAAGAAAGAAAGAAAATTTTGACGGCTAGGGTGTCGGATTTTGCTGGATTTGTGGAGTTTGAGAGGGAATTTGAGGATTCGGGTTGGAGATATGGAAAGAGGAGGAAGAGACAAGGAGATGGTGAAAACATGGGGCCGATTGTAGGTCGTTCATCGCCGGAGGGTGATTTACGACAGCGGTGCAAGGTGGGGAAGAGTGGCAGCACAGAGAGAGGGTGAAAGTGAGAAGAGAGGGAGAAGAAAGTGAGACTAATATGGGAAATGAGGGGCAAAATTTCAGGATTTTGGGGTTTAAATACCATGGGTGATGAGGGCCTCAGAACTATTGAATAAACATATCTTAAACGATCAAGATTTGATCTTTGGATCACTAGATTGGGTCAATCGAATTGGGCCACTGATTTGGGCTAATATTTGGCCAAATTTCTTTAAAATTCAACTATCACAATCCCTATCCCATTTATCAAACTATTAATCAATTCTTTAAACCTACACATACACAAATAAGCATAAAGACACACACACGCATACATACATACATACATACATACATACATACATATATATATATATATATATATATATATATATATATATATATATATGTAGAAGAAAAAGAAAGAGCAAAAAATAGGCATTTACACCGATTGTTGGTTGAAATCTTGATGAGTTCTTGTGTCTTCTTGCCTTAGTTGATTCTCAAATCTTTCGTAGGTCAAAAGTTTCCTAAAAATTATATTTTTGGTGTATTTATACCATGTAGGAACGGCTCCGGATGAAACTACCCTTTCCAAGCCGAAACGGGAAAGCACTCTGACAAAAGTGCACATGCGCGACGCAGGGCTCGGTTCCCCATGCGCTACGCCAGTGGAGAACTTATGGCCGATGTTTACACTCTACAGAAGAATTGTACTACTACCTTGCGCCCCGCGGCGTGGTAGTACATTTTTCTCACTTTTTGACATCCAGACTTGGTCCTTGACCCCCGAACGTGATCCCGACTTAATTTCTTGAGCTTTTACACAGACTTCAAAGCTCCAACTTATTCGATTTAGCTCCAAATTATCTTAATAGCCCGGAATCATTTTGTACAAGGCACAAAACCCGTAATAAGCGCAAATCACCATCATTTAAGCTCAAACACAAGTAAAGTGCAGTGATTAGAGTGTAATATACGACTAAAATATGGGTTTCTAGCCTACTATCAACACCCGACACTTAAACCATTGCTCGTCCTCGAGCAATCAAACTACACTTCAAATAGAGATGACATTTTCAAGCAACTCTCCTAACTCATCCTGGCAAGAATAATTAAAGTTGTCTAAGAACCATACTGTAACATCCTAGTCTCAAGATTTAACTCATAAGCACCATGTATTTTTCAAAACCTACTCACGTACACTAATACAGAGGTCAAAGAAGTTACTTTTCCATCACAAGTCATGTGCCCTCACACAAATAATAGAGAGTTGTTCCACACACAATAAGGTTCAAGAATATTAGGAACTCAAGATAGAAATAATTTACTCATTCTCAGAATTAAGGTTCCTATGCCACAGAAGACGTACCATAGGCTTGCCCGCAGTGTAATACTCTACTAATTTGAGTCTATTCAATCAAAGATTATGTAAGACTTTAATTGGTTGTAATGTAGGCTGCGGGGTGGGTAGGATATATTTGGATATAGTGACTACACCTCCCTAACTACTTTAATATAAATACATTAACAATTCAAACCCCACATTTATATTGAACCAAATCCCAACCTTAATAGCATGAAGCTCCTAATTTATTTAAGCATAAACAAGATGAGAACTACCACTAGCAAGGAATCATTTTTTTAATAATATATACACAAACTTTTATTTCTTTCTTTCTAAGTTCTGATTCTTTTTCCAACTCCTTACAAGTGGCTCTCAAGATTCTTTCAAATAGCGTGTAATGACCCGACTTGTGGATTTAAAAATTTATGCCCCGTTCAATGACTTAAGGTCTTGAGTAGTTTTGTAATATGTATTATGAATCACGGGTGTGGTCGAGTTTGATTTACGGAAGATTTAGAATTAAATTGAAAGAACAACTCCTATTTAGAAGCTTAAATGGAAAGAGTTGACTTTTAAGCAAACGATCCCGGAATGGAATTTTTATAATGTCAATAGCTTCGTATGGTGATTTCGGACTTAGGCGTATCTTTGGGTTTAGATTTGAAAGTTCGTAGGACAATTCGACGCATTTTGGCGAAAGTTGGAAAATGGAAGATTGTTGGAAAGTCCAACCGCAGGTTGAATTTTTGATAACGAGGTCGGATTTTGATTCCGAAAATTTGAATAGCACCATTTCATCATTTATGACTTGTGTGCAAAATTTGAAGTCATTCTGATTTAATTTGATATATTTCGGCGCAAAATATAGAAGTTGGAAGATTTGAAAACTCATAATTCGATTCGATGCGCGATTCGTAATTTTGGCATTGTTTGATATGGTTTGAAGCCTCGACTAAGTTTGTATTATATTTTGGTACGTGTTGGCATATTTGGTTGAGGTTCCGTGGGCTTTGGGTGGATTTCGGAAGGTTAACGGATCAATTCGGACTTGAAGAAAAGTTGCTGGAATTTCTGGGCAGAAGCGCAAGTAAGAACGCAGAAGCGAAGCTGGCAGCTTGCTAGTTTTTTTTCACAGAAGCATGAAAAGTGATTGCAGAAGCATGAACAGTGCTCGCAAAAGCATGAACAGTGCCCGCGGAAGCATGAACAGTGCTCGCAGAAGCGTGAACAGTGCCCACATGTGCGATACTGGGCAGCAACATAAGGACCAAAAATCAGTCACTTTATCCTTTTCGATTGAGATTTTGGAGCTCGATGTTTGGGAGATTTTGGAGGAGTTATACACGAATTTGACTTGGTTAAGTGTCCTATATCCTAAAGTATTTATATTTCATGAATCTATAATTATATTCATCGTTTAATTCGAATTTTAATGGAAGCAATAAGACTTTGGCAAAATCTTCCAAAAACGAAATTTTAAGATTTGGATGTCGAGTTATTATCGGAATTGGATAAAATTGGTATGGTTGAACTCATATCGGAATGGGTATTCAAATGTTATGAAAATTATGTCGGGTTCCGAGAGGCGGGTCCCGCATTGACTATTGTTGACTTTTTGGAATAAATTTTTAAATCGATGTATTATTATCCGGAATTGTTTCCGATAAATTTTAATGAAGTTATACAATTAATTTGGATAGATTTGAGCGGTCCGGAGGTCAATTCAAGCAAGAAGGCGATTTTGGAATATCGGCATAACTTCAAAAAGGTAAGTATCTTGCCTAACCTTGAGTGGGGGAATTACCCCTTAGGCATCGAGTCTTATATGTCATTTGTGAAATGTGAAAAAGTCGTGTACGCGAGATGACGAGTACGTACTCGGACTTTCATGTGCAAAATTTATTGAGTTAAAGTGATGGATGTATTGTGTAGTAAATTGGATAAGTGTTGGCATTTATTTAATCATCTATTTGCCATGTCTAAATTCGCATTAGTTGAATTTTGTTTTATATGACAATTTGATGTGATTATTACTTGTATAGTTATGTGAATTCCGTGAGTTTGATGGTTGGATATTTCTTGGAATTTAATTTCATTATGGATTTTCTCTCTGCAAATAATTAATTAAACAAACTTAAGAAGAAGGTGTTGTCCTATGCAGAGTTATTTTTCCATCTCTTTTGTTGTTTGAGGTTTTATATACATCGTGTGGAGCCTTGGGCTATTTGTTGTGACATTAATTAATTTTTTTATATCCTTGAAATTGGTTGTGGCCATTGGGCTAATTGTCATATGAATTGATTTTTTGTTATGTTGCCGTGATAATATTCCGTGTAAATTGTTGCGTTATTTGAATTATTATTATTCTGAGGATATAAGGGTGGAATTCCACTGTTGATATTATGTGGGTATAAGGGAGGCACTTCACTGTTGTTATGTGTGTTGGTACATTGTCTGTGCGAAGCGATAAGGGTGGATATAAGAGCGATAAGGGTGGCTATAGATATTGCCAGGGCAGAGGGATAAGGGAGGCTATTATAGGAGTGATAAGGGTGGCTATAGGAGAGATAAGGGTGGCTATTGTCAGGGATGATATGTGATGATGTGGAGTTATTGTGTTGGTAATTTTCATGTGATGTTGTGGTATTCCTTGTGCTTATTTTTACATCTTGTGCAACTTGTCTTGTTGTTTCGATAAATTTGATAATAGCCTGATTTATGTTGAAATTGTATGCTTGTGGCTATTGCCGGACAGGTAATGTTATATGAGATCGGGTTGCACGTCGCAACGAATATGAAACGTGGGCACGAGGTGCCGGAAAAATAATATGATGATTTTATTATTGGCACGTGAACTATCCGTGCAGCTGTGATATGACAAGTGGGCACGAGGGTGGCTATTGATATTGTCAGGGCGGAGGGATAAGGGAGGCTATAATAGGAGTGATAATGGTGGCTATAGGATATATAAGGGTGGCTATTGTCAGGGATGATATGTGATGATGTGGAGTTATTGTGTTGGTAATTTTCATGTGATGTTGGGGTATTTCTTGTGTTTATTTTTACATCTTGTGCAACTTGTCGTGTTGTTTCGGTAAACTTGATAAAAGCCTGATTTATGTTGAAATTGTGAGCTTGTGGCTATTGCCGGGCAGGTAATGTTATATGGGATCGGGTTGCACGCCGCAACCTATATGAAACGTGGGCACGAGGTGCCGGGAAAAAAATATGATGGTTTTATTATTGGCACGTGAATTGTCCGTGCATATGTGATATGACAAGTGGGCACGAGGTTGGCTATTGATATTGTCAGGGCAGAGGGATAAGGCAGGCTATTATAGGAGTGATAAGGGTGGCTATAGGAGAGATAAGGGTGGCTATTGTCAGAGATGATATGTAATGATGTGGAGTTATTGTGTTGGTAATTTTCATGTGATGTTGGGGTATTCTTTGTGTTTATTTTTACATCTTGTGCAACTTGTCTTGTTGTTTCGGTAAACTTGGTAAAAGCCTGATTTATATTGAAATTGTGAGCCTGTGGCTATTGCCGGACAGGTAATGTTATATGGGATCGGGTTGCACGCCGCAACGGATATGAAACGTGGGTACGAGGTGCTGGGAAAAAAATATGATGGTTTTATTATTGACACGTGAACTGTCCGTGCAGCTATGATATGAAAAGTGGGCACTGAAGTGCCGGGAAAATATGATGATTTAATTATGGGCACGAAGTGTCGTGGAAATATGAAAGTGGGCTAAGACCAGTATTTTTTTGATTATGAAATGGAGTGTTACATGGTGACTTTTTAATTGAAAGAATTATATTCAAAATATTTATTTGGAAGGATTTTTATTCAAATAGATTTATTTGAAAGAATTATATTCGAAAGATATTTATTTGAAGAAATTAGATTTGAGAGAAATTTATTTAAAGAAGTATATTTGAAAGATATTTATTTGAAGAAATTATATTTGAAAGAGATTTATTCAGAAGAATTATATGTGAAAGATATTTATTTGAAGGACTTGATTTAATTGGGTGTACTTGTATTTATTATTCGTTGAGCGATATTAATGGTGTTCTTGTTGCCCTATTGTGCATATCACTGGTTGATTTGTGTTGCTCTTATTGTTATTTGTTTCCTATTATTTCGTATAGTGTATTGCACATGATATTAGACTAGTGAGTGTCTTGACTGTACCTCGTCACTACTCCACTGAGGTTAGTCTTGATACTTACTGGGTACCGATCGTGATGTACTCATACTACACTTCTGTACATTTTTGTGCAGAGCTAGGTATTGGAGCTATCAGACTCGAACAGAGTTAAAGTGTGATCACAAGGATTCAAGGTAGAGCTTCTTGGTCGTCGCAGTTTCTTGGAGTCTTTCTATTTTATTGTACTGTTAATTATTATTCAAACAATATTGAGTATTCGATCCTTGAGATTATTTTATGTATTCAGTTAGAGTTCATGACTCAGTATTACCAGTCTTGGGAGGTTGTTGTAACTATTTCCGCTGTTAGTTTCTATTTTAAAAAATATGGCTTGAAATGTAATTGTAATCGGCTTACCTAGTCTTAGAGACTAAGTGCCATCACGACGCCTGTGGTGGGATTTTTGGGTCGTGACAAGTTGGTATCAGAGCTCTAGGTTCATAGGTTCTGCGGGTCACGAACGAATCTAGTAGAGTTTTGTGGATCGGTACAGAGACGTCTTTACTTATCGACAAGAGGATACAGAACTGTTAGGAAATTTCCACTTCTTTCATTCCTGTCGTGCGGATTTGTTGATTGTGGAATTTGAGCCTTTGTATCTCTATTCTCTCACAGATGGTGAGGACACGTACTACCGGGTCAGCTAAGCAAGCACCCACGCATACTGCTAGGGCCGCAAGCAGTCAAGGCCGAGGTAAAGGCCGAGGAAGGGCACGTGTCACAGCTAGAACATCGGTTATAGGGGCAGTTGAGGAGCCGCCAGTTGCTCCAATTGGGGGACAGGCACTAGAGACACTTGTTGTTACCCCCAAACTTCAGGATACTTTAGTACAGTTCCTAAACATGTTTGGTACAGTGACTCAGGCGGGATTGATCTCCGTTTCACCAAATATTTCACAGGTTGGGGGAGGAGTTCAGACTCCTACCGCCCATATTCCAGAGCAGCGAGTTCACATTGGTCAGGTTTCGGGTGTAGTACCAGTACAACATGTTATTCTGGTTCAGCCTGAGGTCAGGCCAGGGTCATCAGAAGTAGAATAAAAGAGACTTGAGAGGTTTAAGAGGTATAGTCCACCTACTTTCAGTGGCACAACTTCAGAGGATGCCCAAGGATTTCTAGAAAAGTGTCACCGTATTCTTCGCACCATGGGTATTGTGGAAGTGAGTTTATGAAGAAGGTAGACCAGCCGATGCAACACCACCAACTTGGGCTCAATTTTCAGAAATGTTTTTGAAAGAGTTTGCTCCCCAGACTCTCCGAGATGCGTGGTGCACAGAGTTTTAATGGTTGCGTCAAGGGACTATGACAGTGTCAGAATATGCTATCAGGTTCAGTGAGTTGGCCCGTTATGCACCTATCTTGGTATGTACAGTCAGAGAGTGAGTTCGCAGATTCATTGAGGGGCTCGATTATGATCTTAAAATATTCATGGCTCGAGAGTTGCAAACTGATACTCCATTTCATCAAGTAGTGGAGATTGCGAGGATGATTGAGGGTGTTCTAGGCGAGGAAAGGGAGTATAAGGAGGTCAAAAGGTCTCGAAGCTCTGGAGGGTTCAGTGGATTTTACTCTTCGGCTATGACCAATTATGGCGGAGGCTCGAGCAGTCGGCCAGCTCATTTCACACATCATATTACTCGGGGTACTTCAGTAAGTTCTTATAGTGCACCACCGATACGAGTTTCTTACAGTGGTTATTCCAATTATCCGTCACAAACTCAATACGAGCAGGCGCTACCTCAGAGGGACTGTTATGAGTGTGGTGATACTAGGCACATTATGAGAAATTTTCCCAGACTTGGGAGAGGTGGATTTCATCAGAACACTCAGGCTACGGGCCCCAATGCAATTACTACCCCACGTGCACAACCAGTTAGGGGTGGAGGAAAGGCGGGTAAAGGGTGCCCTGGAGGGGGAGGCCCAGCCCATTGATATATTTGCTATGGTGTGGCGGGAGCCACTACACTAGATGGTGTCGTTACAGGTATGATCCTGATTTGTTATAAAATGACATTTTCCCTTAATTTGATTCGGTTTTGAATATTGAGGTGAGTCCTCTTATTATGCTCCGCTTATGGGTGAACTTCATAACTTTGTGACCCACTTATATGTTATCCATGTTAGGAAATTTGATGATGATAGCCCGAGTCTATCATTTTTATTTTTGTACACCATTAAGGGCTATAAGTCCAAAAGTAATTTTTATTATTCACTACAGTGGGTTTTGATGTGATTTCGGAATAATTGATTTCAATTTTATGAATTTTATGCCCTACCGAGATGAGGGTTCATTATGTGTTGAGAAAATTATTTACGATATTTATTGAAAAGAAGAAGAAAGGAAATTGAAAATTTCAGTTGGCACAATGTGCAAAATACTTGTGATTCGGAGTTGAGAATGAGTTCCTCGCATTTTTATATATGATGTGAAATATTTAAACCGGGCTACAAGCTGCGGTGGAAGTTATATATGGACGAGGTCCTTGTGGTAAAAAATTTTATGAGTTTAAAATTCTCCCTTTGTGAAATTAAATTTATACTATAGTATAAATATGGAGTCATGCCTGTTAGGCTTATTTGATAATTCTTGTATATTTTTCTGTGCATATTTAGCCATAATTGTGCTGTAAATATTGAGTTTTAGACTATAAGGTGGGTGACCAGGTGGCGTTAAATATGACTCATTAATTCGGGTAAATAATTATGAGGTATTCATGCCCCGCGTGTTGCTGTCATTGTTACGAAAAGTTGAAATGAGATTTTGGTGAATACGAGATTAATTGAAGATGCTGGAAATTAATTATAAACAGTAATTACGACCAGAGATGTGGTTATGGACATACGTATGATGTGTGCATAGGCAAGAATTGCTACAGCCGGTTGAGACTAATATCGTGTGTTGATGTCAGAAATTCAAAATTTATTTGGAGTAGGAATTGGCTTAAAGGCTTATACGTGTGAATAAAAGAAATAATATACATTGAGATGATGTTGTCGGACCCCTATTAAGTTTACGGTGACGTAGAATCACCCATGAGTATGTGTGAAAAAATGCACTCAGTAATTTAATGTCATCAGAAAGATTCTTGGCACGTTCGAGGACGAACGTATGTTTAAGAGGGGGAGAATGTAATGACCCGACTTGTCGATTTAAGAATTTATGCCCCGTTCAGTGACTTAAGTTCTCGAGCAGCTTCGTAATATGTATTATGATCCGCGGGTGTGGTCGAGTTTGATTTTCGGAAGATTTAGAATTAAATTGAAAGAACAATTCCTATTTAGAAGCTTAAATGGAAAGAGTTGACCGGAGAGTTGACTTTTGAGCAAATGACCCCGGAATGGAATTTTTATGATGTCAATA
The DNA here is from genome assembly GCF_000715075.1 of Nicotiana tabacum. NCBI lineage: Eukaryota > Viridiplantae > Streptophyta > Magnoliopsida > Solanales > Solanaceae > Nicotiana > Nicotiana tabacum. The sequence continues at coordinate 147,164,192 of NC_134098.1, read as the reverse complement.
GCTTCGTATGGTGATTTCAGACTTAGGCGTATAATCTGATTTGGGTTGGAAGTCCGTAGGACAATTCGACGCATTTTGGCGAAAGATGAAAAATGAAAGATTTTTGGAAAGTCCGACCGAAGGTTGAATTTTTGATAACGAGGTCGGATTTCAATTCCGGGAAATTTGAATAGTTCCATTTCATCATTTATGACTTGTGTGTAAAATTTGAAGTCATCTCGGATTAATTTGATACGTTTCGGTGCAAAATATAGAAGTTGGAAAATTTGAAAACTCATAATTCGATTCGATGCGCGATTCATAATTTCGGCATTGTTTGACATGGTTTGAAGCCTCGACTAAGTTCGTATTGTATTTTGGGACGTGTTGGTATATTTGGTTGAGATTCCGAGGGCTTCGGGTGGATTTCGGAAGGTTAACGGATCAATTCGGACTTGAAGAAAAGCTGCTGGAATTTCTGGGCAGCAGCTGATGCTTTCGCTTCTACGAAAGTTTCATCGCAGAAGCTAGGAAATTGTCGCAGAAGCGACTGGAAAGGGAGCTGGACAGAGACTGCCTTGAACTCGCAGAAACGGACATTTCTGCGCACCTGCGCAATCGCAGAAGCGCAGGTAAGAACGCAGAAGCGAAGCTGGCAGCTTGCTGGTTTTTTTTTCACAGAAGCATGAACAGTGCTTGCAGAAGCATGAACAGTGCCCACAGAAGCGTGAATAACGCCCTCAGGTACGAAACTGGGCAGCAACATAAGGACAAAAAATCAGTCACTTTGTCATTTTCGATTGAGATTTTGGAGCTCGGTTTTTGGGCGATTTTGGAGGAGTTCTTCACGACTTTGACTTGGGTAAGTGTCCTATATCCTAAAGTGTTTATATTTCATGAATCTATGATTATATTCATCATTTAATTCGGATTTTAATGGAAGAAATCAAAATTTTGGCAAAATCTTCCAAAAACGAAAATTTAAGATTTGGAGGTCGAGTTGTTATCAGAATTGGATAAAATTAGTATGGTTGAACTCGTACCGGAATGGGTCTTTAAATTTCATGAAAATTATGTCGGGTTCTGAGAGGCGGGACCAGCGTTGACTATTGTTGAGTTTTTGGAATAAATTTTTAAGTCAACGTATTATTATCCGAAATTATTTTCGATATATTTTAATAAAGTTATACAATTAATTTGGATAGATTTGAGCGGTCCGGAGGTCAATTCAAGCAAGAAGATGATTTTGGAATATCGGCATAACTTCAAAAGGTAAGTATCTTTCCTAACCTTGAGTGGGAGAATAACCCCTTAGGCATCGAGTCTTATGTGTCATTTGTGAAATGTGAAAAGGCCGTGTGCGCGAGGTGACGAGTACGTACTCGGGCTTATATGTTCAAAATTTATTGAGTTAAAGTCTTGGATATATTTTGTAGTAAATTGGATAAGTGTTGGCATTTATTTAATCATCTATTTGCCATGCCTAAATTTGCATTAGTTGAATTTGTTTTTATAAGACAATTTGATGTGATTATTACTTGTATATTTATGTGAATTCCGTGAGTTTGATGGTTGGATATTTCTTGAAATTTAATTTTATTATGGATTTTTCCTCTGCAAATAATTAATTAAACAAGCTTCAGAAGAAGGCGTTGTCCTATGAAGAGTTATTTTTCCATCTCTTTTGTTGTTTGAGGTTTTATATATATTGTGTGGATCCTTGGGCTATTTGTTGTAAAATTAATTGATTTTGTTATATCCTTGGAATTAGTTGTGACCTTTGGGTAAATTGTGATATGAATTAATATTTTGTTATGTTGCCGTGATAATATTCCGTGTAAATTGTTGCGTTATTTGAATTATTATTATTCTGAGGATATAAGGGTGGCATTCCACTGTTGATATTATGTGGGTATAAGGGAGGCATTTCACTATTGTTATGTATGTTGAGACATTGTCTGGGCGGAGCGAAAAGGGTGACTATAGGAGAGATAAGGTTGGCTATTGTGAGGAATGATATGTGATGATGTGAAGTTATTGTGTTGGTAATTTTCATGTGATGTTGGGGTATTCCTTGTGTTTATTTTTACATCTTGTGCAACTTGTCTTGTTTTTTCGGTAAATTTGATAATAGCCTGATTTATATTGAAATTGTGAGCTTGTCGCGATTGCCGGGCAGGTAATGTTATATGAGATCGGGTTGCACTCCGCAATGGATATGAAACGTGGGCACGAGGTGCCGGAAAAAAATATGATGGTATTATTATTGGCACATGAACTGTCCTGTCATGACCCAAAATCCAACTAGCCATGATGGTACCTAACCCAACCCATTAGGTAAGCCAATTTATAAATAGCTGATTCAAATAATAATTAGCTGACTTTATTAAACTCCCTAAGAACTGGAAGTACAAATCATGAGCTTCTAAGAATAGAATTTACAAACTGGTATGAAATAATACATCATCTGTTCGAAATGTACATGAACAGATTGTTATAAATCTAAGGATACCATAAACAAGAGGCAACTACAATCGAAATGTGGGTACATCTTCAGATCCAGCTCCCAACGAACCCAACAACATCAACAGCAAACATCTGCACGCAAGGTGCAGAAGTTTAGTATGAGTACAACCGACCCCATGTACTCAATAAGTAACAAACCTAACCTTAGGTTGAAAGTAGTGACGAACTAGAACACAAGTCGGGAGCCAACACCAATAGCCAACAATATTTCATAACAATATAATTTAAAGTAGCACAAATAATAATTCAACAATAACATGCTCAACTTAATCATGATTTCTGAAAATAGCTCTGCCTTTCAAGTGTATCAGTGAAAACTCAAGTCTTTTACCAAAGTTGCCAAAAATATGAGTAAGTTTGAAACAGTAATTTTTCCAAAATTTCTTTCAACAATAAATAAGATGTTTTATTTTCTTTCCACATAGCCAGTGGAAAATGCATCAATATGCCCATATGCCAATATATGTGAGAAGTCATGAATGACGGGATACCGTACAGCATGAGGAAAATGCATCTTTATGCATGTCAATGCGATGCACCTCAATGATAAAACCATATGCATACTCTCATAGTATCATTTCACCTAGTCCTCCCAGTCACTCAATCCTCTCAGTCACTCAATCCTCCCAGTCACTCAATCCTCATAGTCACTCAGTCCTCCCAGTCACTCAATCCTCACAGCCACTCATGCCTCACAGTCACTCAATCCTCCCAAGTCACTCGGCACTCGCACTCAGTAGGTACTTGCGCTCATTGGGGGTGTGTACAGACTGCGGAGGGGCTCATTCGGTCCAAGCGGTATAATCTGCAAGGAAAACTCACGTACTATAGTATCAATATCTATATCCGCACGGACAACTCACGTGCTATAATAAGCCAATCTGGACTGCTGCGGCGTACAGCCAGATCCCATAATTATCCTCACAATCAGGCCCTCGGCCTCACTCAGTCATCAATCCCTTTAGTCTCCCGGGCTCACAATGTCATGAAACTAGCCCAAAATGATGATATGATGAATCAATAAATAGCAACAGAGACTGAGATATGATATAAAATGAATGAACATGACTGAATTTTAAAATTTTCAATTTAAACAAATTCAACAACAATATGACCTCCGCGAGTCTCAATAATACTGACATATATCCTCAACATGATTTTAACATGATTCTCAGCTGAATAGCTCTAGTACGTAGAGATTTCCATGATTTCAGATAAGTTCAGGTAACTACACAGTACCACAGGAATAACGGAATCACAATTCACACGGTAAACGCCCACACGCCCGTCAGCTAGCATGTGCGTCACCTCAACACCAAACACATAACACGTATAATTCAGCGTTTATACCCTCAGCTCCAAGATTAGAAGAGTTACTTATCTCAAACAAGCCCAATCCAATACCAAGCAAGCTGTACAATACTCCGAAAATTCCATTCCGAGCATATCAACCTCCATACGCCTTCCTACCTACTCAATTCAAGCCAAACGACTCGTATTTATTCAAACAACGTGCAAGTTAATCACAACTTACTCGAATGCTTACAATTTAACAATTTACAAAAATTCCCAACTCCGCTCGAAAAATCGACAGTGGGGACCATGTCTCAGAATCCAACGAAACTCACAAAATCCAAACACCAGTTCCGATACAAGTCCAACCATACAAAATTTATCAAATTCCGATATCGGATTGACATTCAAATCTTCAATTTATATTTTTGGAAGATTTTATAAAATCTGATTTTTCTTCCATACATTTACGGATTCATAATGTAAAGGAATATGGAATCATGAAATATAATCAATATAGCGTAAGGAATACTTACCCCAATATTTAATCATGAAAATCACCTAAACCGAGCTCCCCAACTTTGTTTTTTGTCACAAATGGCTGACCCCCCCTCCCCCGTTTTATGGGGTTTTACGTCTGTGGCACCACAGGTGGCATGGGGCGCTGACTGTGGAGCCCTTTCCAGTACCTCCAGCAGTCCTAGCGCCAGGGATAGCGCCTCACACTACCCTGGGCGCTGGCGGCAATAGGAAATAATTCTCGACACGGAAATGGGCATAACACTTTCATATGATGTCTGAATTCGGCGATTCGTTTTGCTATGCCTCCGTAATTTCAATACAGATCTAATGCTTCAATCAAAACGGAATTTGGAGCTCATTTTCTTAATGTCATACCACGTATTCTTGAAGAATCGACATCGAAACATAGCAAATCAAGTTCGATTGATTTCAAATTTTGCACAAAAGGCATAATATATCATATGAAGCTATTTAAGACTTCAAATAGTATAAAGGAGAGTAATTACTCAAAACGACAAATCAGGTCGTTACATTCTCCCCCACTTAACCATACGTTTATCCTCGAACGTGCCAAGAGTTATTTCCCAAGCCATCAAATCACTATTCCATCTTACCACGCATATACTCGGGGGTTATCCCATGCCATGCTATTCCATATAGGCCTGACAATACAACATAATTGAAGATCATTACTTTAATCTTAGTTCATAAAACTTAGAACCCAATTTCCAACATCCAGAATTTCTTACAAGACCCAAGTCTCACATCTACACACTATATAAGTTTGAACAAGCTATATCAAGCCATAACCATAACCCCAGATATAATCACATAACATACCACACAACGCGCATACTCGCAGTACCATTCTCAATCATAGTAACCGCTCAAAATTCAACCAAGTACTAGTATAAACCCCCATAACAAACAAAACCTCGTTCCAAAACTTTCGTATATTGCTGATAATGAATGAAACATGCGGAATCTCATGACCCCTTATCAGATCAACAAGTCATGGAGCTCTCTCGCCCCAACCAGAATCATAATCACTTGCTAAGCCGACTTTCAATATTATCCTTCTGAATATACTGTAATCAAACCTGATAGTACCCATTCTAGGTCCAATGACCTTATATTATTAAACACAACTATCCAACATACATGCCACATCAATATAACTCAAGCCAAAAACTGTGCAATCTGTGCACCCAAAAATGGAAAATATCTGAAAGAAGAGAACCGTTTCGCAAGTTCAGCTAGCACCACCACAACCTAATATTTACAACCAACTCCTCAAATTTCATAAAGAGGATAACCGTAGGCGCATGTACACAATTCCTCAAATACGCTACTCATGTAATTTTTATCGTAGAGGAAGGAAAGCAATGAAATTCGATAAATTATCAAAGAAATAAAATTCCCACACACGGCACGGACAACTCACGTGCCAATAATATGAATCGGCTGGCATGGTCACAGGCCTCCAGTCCCAACATATCATACATGAGCAATTAAACAAGTACACTTGTATATGATAATGAAATAAGATTCGCATGCTCCTAGATTGGTATAAATAACACGCCATAGTGTAAGCATGTGCAAAGTCTGCTATCACACTTCAAATTGGCAGTTTAATGCATAAATAGTAGTTACCCCGTTTATTCAGGGAATTATCCTCTTTGTAACCTCAAGTGTAGCCCAGATAGTTCTCAACAAAGGTAAGAACACGAGAAACGTTATAACTTTATGTTTAACAGTCAACTCTAGGCATATCATAGCCTAAGCATTCTTCCGAGTATGAATAGTTTCCCCGATTTTCTCACATGGGCTCAAACCTCACATATATGCATACTCATAACGCGTAGCTATCACAAATAATTAACGCAACTAGTGCCTCCACTAAGTTTAAATAAAATACTCACCTCAAGCGGGTCACAACCCTAAGACAATATGCTTCTGAGAATTCCCAGTCTCCAAATTCATAGGACGCATGAATCATCATAACTGATCCCAACTCTAGCATTCGAATGACCAACACGTCTTTCATGCACCATCATCCCACGAGGAATATTTTCATAATTCTTCCGTGCCACATAGCAATAACTATATTATCAACAGTCTATCAACCAGTGAGTACTGCAATATCGATGAACATCTATAAGTCAAAACACTATGTGCCTTCTAAAATGTGCACCCTTCTAAGGGATTACCAAGCAGTAATAACATTCATCTACATATCTGAAACTGACCATGCTGTCCAAAATTCTTGACCTTCCCTTCAAGACTGAACTACCAACATGTACATGTAAATCTTAACCCCGTATAACACACCACATTTATCATTCCATCATGTGACAAGCACAAAAATATCATTACTAACTCTAATTCACCAGCAGTTTACATATCCGGTTAGTTACAAACCTTCCATTTGCTCTCATGCAGGAGGAAATCACAATACACAACATGTCCCCCCACCGGTAGAAAACACCTGGTTCAAACCACGGTAGAAACCATCAAGAACACTTTGAAATCCATTTTCACATAACCAAGCTATCAGAACTGAATTCCTCTAACTCGACCAAGCCACACTGGTCACCATCCCATGAATATTTCCACTAAAACATCCGTAGAGCCTCACCACTCCATAGGTACCCAAAGAATCTATCATACCATACAAGTCCAGCCTACTACCCAGTCGTCCTATTTTCTCCGAATTTCTTCTAAATTACCCTCAATTTAACATTTCTCCTTGTCAGAATACTACGATCCTTACCCAAAGTTCACTACAAGACATCCTAACATAAAACCACACCGCCCTAAGGCCCATAAGTTGTTGTATACTTCTTAAGCACCCCCATAAATACAACCACCGAGATGCCCACTCTGAAAATACCTTATTTGAGTCTTAAGCCATTTTTATCACCTTCCTGATAACAAAATATAAAATCTATAATGATATAAAATAAATTCCACAAGTCTCGACACCATCCAACTTAAATCTCAGATTCTTGCCGTGTACAAATCCGCCAAAAATTCTCAGTTGCTACATATTAATCTTGAATCAATTAGAACTTACTCGGGAGTCATCAAATCTCAATTTCACCGCACAAACGGGATGAACTGCCTATGCTCAATTAGCACAACACCCCAAAGAAGTAAACCTGCCTTAACACCACCAATCAAATTCATAATTTGTGTGCACTACGTCCTTCACAAATATCAACTCACTCATTCCATGATTTTCATATATTCATAAGTGCAATATAACTCGTATCCAAAAATTTCCTTATTTGAGTGATCCTCGATCTCAACCTCTGCAAATCATATCTAACCCACAAGTATGCCTCAGCCCAAAACTAAACCTTTACATATAACCATGAAATTGAATTGTCAATAGCAGGCTCTCCCACTTGGCTCAAATCCATAGATTAAAATACTCGATAACTCACAATACCCATACTCTATTATTGCCTTAATACCGCAGTCAATTCAACGAAAATTCTTCTCGGGCCCATGCAACACCAACCATAAAATACCTCAATCATCCGTTAATCTCACATTCATTCTCTTGACAGTCAAGTCCACTTTCTCAACAAGATTCAAATTCAAATCTCAACACACATAACCCGCCGGTAGAAAAGAAACTCTCCAATCAATATTATAAGAAACACAGCTACTTAGCCTCAAATTGGCATCTTGTTATACCCTTTCGCATCCACAATTACTATGCAATAACTTTATATTCTTGAATCCAAACTCATTAACAAAACAAGAAAATTTAATTCTCTCCACAATTAAAATGCATGACAGATCCTTCGACACACTCACATTCGAGACTATACGTCACATCAAGCGAAAATCAAGCACCCAATGGCCCTCTTTACATTCCAAGGAAACACTTCTCGATATATTCAATCCATCTTAACACATCCCGCAATCGCATCATCCTCATCATATAGCCATTCGACCGCTCATCGAGCCATAAATTTTCCACTCATAGGGATATTACTAGACATATGAGTCCAAATGTACAAGTCACAACTGAAGCTACTGTCCAAACCTGGCCTCAAGTCCTCAAGACTGACCTATCACCAAAACACAGAATACACATCTCGCACATCATCACTGAAATCACAAGTCGATGATACATAGCTGATACTGAGAGCTCACATGCGCACAGGAATGTGTTGAAGGAATTCAAAGAGTTATGTTTCAAGCTGAATCAATTCTACACGATAAGGAAACAAAGATGGAAAATTATCCTAAATACCCGGTACCCTCTCGAAAATAAGTATGGACGTCATCATACTGATCCGCAAGACTCTACTAGATACTTGCTCATGACTTATAGAACCTATGAACCTAGGGCTCTTATACCAACTTGTCACGACCTAAAATCCAACTAGGCATGATGGCACCTAACACTACTTGTTAGGTAAGCCAATTTACAAATAGCTTATTCAAATAATATTTAGCTAACTCTATTAAACACCCCAAGAACTTGTAGTACAAATCATGAGCTTATGAGAATAGAATTTACAAGCTGGTATGAAATAATACATCATCTGTTCGAAATGTACATGAACAGATTGTTATAAATCTAAGGCTACCATGAACAAGATGCAACTACAACCGAAATGCGGGTACATCTTCAGATCCAGCTCCCAACGAACCCAGCAACATCAGCAGCCAACATCTGCACGCAAGGTGCAGAAGTGTAGTATGAGTACAACCGACCCCATGTACTCAATAAGTAACAAACCTAACCTTAGGTTGAAAGTAGTGACGAGCTGAAACACAAGTCGAGAGCCAACATCAATAGCCAACAACATTTCATAACAATATAATTTAAAGTAGCACAAGTAATAATTCAACAATAACATGCTCAACTTAATCATGATTTCTGAAACTAGCTCTCCCTTTCAAATGTATCAGTGAAAACTCAAGTTTTTTACCGAAGTTGCCAAAAATATGAGTAAGTTTGAAACAGTAATTTTTCCAAAATTTCTTTCAACAATAAATAAGATGTCTTATTTTCTTTCCACATAGCCAGTGGAAAATGCATCAATATTCCAATATGCCAATATGTGTGAGAAGTCATGAATGACGTGATACTGTACAACATGAGGAAAATACATCTCTATGCATGTATGTCAAGTATGCATGTCAATGCGATGCACCTAAATGATAAATCCATATGCATACTCTCATAGTATCATTTCACACAGTCCTCCCAGTCACTCAATCCCAACAGTTACTCAGTCCTCCCAGTCACTCAATCCTCACAGCCACTCATGCCTCACGGTCACTCAATCCTCCCAAGTCACTCGGAACTCGCACTCAGTAGGTACCTGCGCTCTTTGGGGGTGTGTACAGACTGCGGAGGGGCTCCTTCAATCCAAGAGCTATAATATGCAAGGATAACTCACGTGATATAGTATCAATATTTGTATCCGCACGGACAACTCACGTGCTATAATAAGTCAATCTAGCCTATTGCGGCGTTCAGCCCGATCCCATAATTATCCTCACAATCAGTCCCTCGGCCTCACTCAGTCATCAATCTCTCCAGTCTCTCGGGCTCACAATGTCATGAAACTAGCCCAAAATGATGATACGATGAATCAATAAATAGCAATAGAGACTGAGAGATGATATGAAATGAATGAACATGACTGAGTTTTAAAAATTTCAATTTAAACAAATTCAACAACAATATGACCTCTGTGTATCTCAATAATACTGGCATATAGCCTCAGCATGATTTTAACATGATTCTCATCTCAATAGCTCTAGTAGGTAGAGATTTCAATGATTTCAGATAAGTTCAGGTAACTACACAGTACCACAGGAATAACGGAATCACAGTTCACACAGTAAACGCCCACACACCCGTCACCTAACATGTGCGTCACCTCAACACCAAACACATAACACGTATAATTCAATGTTTATACCCTCAGCTCCAAGATTAGAAGAGTTACTTACCTCGAACAAGCCCAATCCAATACCGAGCAAGTTGTACAATACTCCAAAAATTCTATTCTGCATCAACCTCCATACGCCTTCCTATCTACTCAATTCAAGCCAAATGACTCGTATATATTCAAACTACGTGCAAGTTAATCACAACTTACTCTAATACCTACAATTTAACAATTTACAAAAATTCCCAACTCCGCTCGAAAAATCGACAGTGGGGACCATGTCTCAGAATCCAACTAAACTCACAAAATCCGAACACCCGTTCCGATACGAGTCCAACCATACAAAAATTATCAAATTCCGACATCGGATTGACCTTCAAATCTTCATTTTATATTTTTGGAAGATTTTATAAAAATCTGATTTTTCTTCCATAAATTCAAGGATTCATAATGTAAATGAATATGGAATCATGAAATATAATCAATATAGTATAAGGAATACTTACCCCCAATGTTTATCCATGAAAATCGCCCAAAGATCGCCTAAACCGAGCTCCCCAAATTTGTTTTTTGTCAAAAATGGCTGAAACCCCTCCCCCTCCCCCGTTTTATGGGGGTTTTACGTCTGTGGTGCCACAGGTGGCATAGGGTGCTGACTGTGGCGCCCTTTCCAGTACCTCCAGCAGTCCCAGCGCCAGGGATAGCGCCCCATGCTACCCTGGGCGCTAACGGTGATAGGAAATCATTCTCGACACGGAAATAGGCATAACTCTTTCATACGATGTCTGAATTCGGCGATTCGTTTTGCTATGCCTCCGTAATTTCAATACAGATCTAATGCTTCAATCAAAACGGAATTTGGAGCTCATTTTCTTAATGTCATACCACGTATTCTTGAAGAATCGACATCGAAACATAGCAAATCAAGTTCGATTGACTTCAAATTTTTACACAAAATTCATAATACATCATATGAAGCTATTCAAGACTTCAAATAGTAGAAAGGAGAGTAATTACTCAAAATGACAAATCAGGTCGTTACATTCTCCCCCACTTAACCATGCGTTCATCCTCGAACGTGCCAAGAGTTGTTTTCCAAGCCATCAAATACTATTCCATCTTACCACGCACATACTCGGGGGTTATCTCATGCCACGCTATTCCATATAGGCCTAACAACACAACATAATTGAAGATCATTACTTTAATCTTAGTTCGTAAAGCTTAGAACCCAATTTCCAACATCCAGAAATTCTTACAAGACCCACGTCTCACATCTACACACTATATAAGTTTGAACAAGCTGTATCAAGCCATAACCATAACCCCAGATATAATCACATAACATACCACACAACGCGCATACTCGCAGTACCATTCTAGATCACAGTAACTGCTCAAAATTCAACCAAGTATTAGTATAAAACCCCATAACAAACAAAACCCCGTTCCAAAACTTTCGTATATTGCTGATAATGAATGAAACAAGCAGAATCTCATGACCCTTTATCAGATCAACAAGTCTTGGATCTCTCTCGCCCCAACCAGAACCATAATCACTTGCTAAGACGACTTTCAATATTATCCTTCTGAATATACTGTAATCAAACCCGATAGTACCCATTCTAGGTCCAATGACCTTATATTATTAAACACAACTATCCAACATACATGCCACATCTATATAACTCAAGCCAAAAACTGTGCAATCTGTGCACCCAAAAATGGAAAATATCTCAAAGAAGATAACCGTTTCGCAAGTTCAGCTAGCACCACCACAACCTAATATTTACAACCAACTCCTCAAATTTCGTAAAGAGGATAACCATAGGTGCATGTACAAAATTCCTCAAATACGCTACTCATGTAATTTTTATCGTAGAGGAAGGAAAGCAATGAAATTCGATAAATTATCAAAGAAATAAAATTCCCACACACGGCACGGGCAACTCACGTGCCAATAATATGAATCGTCTGGCCTGGTCACAGGCCTCCAGTCCCAACATATCATACATGAGCAATTAAACAAGTACACTTGCATATGATAATGAAATAAGATTCTTATGTTCCTAGATTGGTATAAATAACACGCCATAGTGTAAGCATGTGCAAAGTCTGCTATCACACTTCAAATTGGCAGTTTAACGCAAAAATAGTAACTACCCCATTTATTCAGGGAATTATCCTCTTTGTAACCTCAAGTGTAGCCCAGATAGTTCTCAACAAAGGTAAGAACACGAGAAATGTTATAACTTTATGTTTAACAGTCAACTCTAGGCATATCATAGCCTAAGTATTCTTCCGAGTATGAATAGTTTCCTCGATTCTCGCACATGGGCTCAAACCTCACATATATGCATACTCATAACGTGTAGCTATCACAAATAATTAACGCAACTAGTGCCTCCACTAAGTTTAAATAAATACTCACCTCAAGCGGGTCACAACCCTAAGACAATATGCTTCTGAGAACTCCTAGTCACCAAATTCATAGGACGCATGAATCATCATAACTGATCCAACTCTAGCATTCGAATGACCAACACGTCTTTCATGCACCATCATCCCACGAGGAATATTTTCATAATTCTGCCGTGCCACATAGCAATAACTACAATATCAACAGTCTATCAACCAGTGATTATTGCAATACCGATGAACATCTTTAAGTCAAAATACTATGCGCCTTCTAAAATGCGCACCCTTCTCAGGGATTACCAAGCAGTTATAACACTCATTGACATATATGAAACAGACCATGCCGTCCAAAATTCTTGACCTTCCCTTCAAGACTGAACTGCCAACATGTACTTGTAAATCTTAACCCCGTATAACACACCACATCTATCATGCCATCATGTGACAAGCACAAGAATATCATTACCAACTCTAAGTCACCAGCAGTTTACATATCCGGTTAGTTACAAACCTTCCATTTACTCTCATTCAGGAGGAAATCACAATACACATCATGTCCCCCACACCGGTAGAAAACACCTGGTTCAAACCATGGTAGAAATCATCAAGAACACTTTGAAATCCATTTGCACATAACCAAGCTATCAGAACTGAATTCCTCTAACTCAACCAACCCACGCAGGTCACCATCCCATGAATATTTCCACTAAAACATTTGTAGAGCCTCACCAATCCATAAGTACCCAAAGAACTTATCATACCATATTGGTCCAGCCTACTACCTAGTTGTCCTATTTTCTCCGAGTTTCTTCTAAATTACCCTCAATTTGACACTTCTCCTTGTTAGAATACTATGATCCTTACCCCAAAGCTCACTACAAGACATCCTAACATAAAACCACACCGCCCTAAGGCCCATAAGCCATTGTATTCTTCTTAAGCACCCCCATAAATACCACCACCGAGTTATCCACTCAGAAAATACCTTATTTGAGTCTTAAGCCATTTTCATCACCTTCCTGATACCGAAATATAAAATCCATAATGATATAAAACAAATGCCACAAGTTTCGACACCATCCAACTTACATCTCAGATTCTTTCCATGTTCAAAGTCGCCAAAAATTCTCAGTTGCTACATATTAATCTTGAATCAATTATAACTTACTCGAGAGTCATCCACTCTCCTCAAATCTCAATTTCACCGCACAAACGGGACGAACTGCCTATGCTCAATTAGTACAACACCCCAAAGAAGTAAACCTGCCTTAACACCACCAATCAAATTCATACTCTGTGCGCACTACGTCTTTCACAAATATCAACTCACTCATTCCATGATTTTCATATATTCATAAGTGCAATATAACCCGTATCCAAGTATTTCCTTATTTGAGTCATCCTCGATCTCAACCTCTGAAATCATAACTAACCCACAAGTATGCCTCAGTCCAAAACTAAACCTTTACATATAAAAATGAAATTGAATTGACAATAGCAGGCTCTCCCACTTGGGTCAAATCCATAGATTAAAACACTCGATAACTCACAATACCCATACTCTATTACTACCTTAATACCGTAGTCAATTCAACAAAAATTCTTCTCAGGGCCATGCAACACCAACCATAAAATACCTCAATCATCCGTTAATCTCACATTTATTCTCTTGACAGTCAAGTCAACTTTCTCAACTAGATTCAAATTCAAATCTCAACACACATAACCCACCGGTTGAAAAGAAACTCTCCAATCAATATTATAAGAAACACACCTACTTAGCCTCAAATTGGCATCTTGTTATACCCTTTCGCATCCACAATTACTACGCAATAACTTAATCTTCTTGAATCCAAACTCATTAACAAAACATGAAAATTTAATTCTCTCCACAATTAAAATGCATGACAGATCCTTCGACACACTCACAATTTGAGACTATACGTCACATCAAGCGAAAATCATGCACCTAATGGCCTTCTTTACATTCCAAGGAAACACTTCTCGACATATTCAATCCATCTTAACACATCCCGCAATCGCATCATCCTCATCATATAGCCATTCGACCACTCATCGAGCCACAAATTTTCCACTCATAGGGATATTACTAGACATATGAGTCTAAATGTACAAGTCACAACTGAAGCTACCGAGCCTAAGCTACGGTCCAAACTTGGCCTCAACTCCTCAAGACTGGCCTATCACCAAAACACAGAATACACATCTCTCACATCATCCCTGAAATCACAAGCCGACGATACACAGCTGATACCGAGCGCTCACATACGCACACGAATGCGTTGAAGGAATTCAAAGAGTTATGTTTCAAGCTGAATCAATTCTACACGATAAGAAAAGAAAGATGGAAAATTATCCTAAATGACCGGTAGCCTCTCGAAGATAAGTATGGACGTCATCATACTGATCCACAAGACTCTACTAGATACTTGCTCATGACTTGTAGAACCTATGAACCTAGGGCTCTGATACCAACTTGTCACGGCCTAAAATCCAACTAGCCGTGATGGCACCTAACACAACCCGTTAGGTAAGCCAATTAACAAATAGCTGATTCAAATAATATATAGCTGACTGTGTTAAACTCCCCAAGAACTGGTAGTACAAATCATGAGCTTCTAAGAATAGAATTTACAAACTGGTATGAACTGTTCGAAATGTACATGAACAGATTGTTATAAATCTAAGGCTACCATGAACAAGAGGAAACTACAACTGGAATGCGGGTACATCTTCAGATCCAGCTCCCAATGAACCCAGCAACATCAGCAGCCAACATCTGCACACAAGGTGCAGAAGTGTAGTATGAGTACAACCGTCCCCATGTACTCAATAAGTAACAAACCTAACCTTAAGTTGAAAGTAGTGACGAGCTGGAACACAAGTCGGGAGCCAACACCAATAGCCAACAACATTTCATAACAATATAATTTAAAGTTCCACAAGTAATAATTCAACAATAACATGCTCAACTTAATCATGATTTCTGAAACTAGCTCTCCCTTTCAAGTGTATCAGTGAAAACTCAAGTCTTTTACCGAAGTTGCCAAAAATATGAGTAAGTTTGAAACAGTAATTTTTCCAAAATTGCTTTCAACAATAAATAAGATGTTTCATTTTCTTTCCACATAGCCAGTGGAAAATGCATCAATATGCCCATATGCCAATATGTGTGAGAAGTCATGAATGACGTGATACTGTACAACATGAGAAAAATGCATCTCTATGCATGTATGTCAAGTGTGCATGTCAATGCGATGCACCTCAATGATAAAACCATATGCATACTCTCATAGTATCATTTCACCCAGTCATCCCAGTCACTCAATCATCACAGTCACTCAGTCCTCCCACTCACTCAATCCTCACAGCCACTCATGCCTCATAGTCACTCAATCCTCCCAAGTCACTCGTCACTCGGCACTCGCGCTCGGCACTCGCACTCGGCACTCGCACTCGGCACTCATACTTAGTAGGTACATGCGTACATTGGGGGTGTGTAAAGACTGCGGAGGGGCTCCTTCAGTCCAAGCGCTATAATCTGTAAGGATAACTCACGTTCTATAGTATCAATATATGTATCCGCACGGACAACTCAAGTGCTATAATAAGCCAATATGACATGCTGCGGCGTGCAGCCCAATCCCATAATAATAAAGTATATAAAGCCAATATGACCTGCTGCGGCGTGCAGCTAGATCCCATAATTATCCTCACAATCAGTCCCTCGGCCTCACTCAGTCATCAATCTCTCCAGTCTCTCGGGCTCACAATGTCATGAAACTAGCCCAAAATGATGATACGATGAATCAATAAATAGCAATAGAGACTGAGAGATGATATGAAATGAATGAACATGACTGAGTTTTAAAATTTTCAATTTAAACAAATTCAACAACAATATGACCTCTGTGTATCTCAATAATACTGGCATATAGCCTCAACATGATTCTCAGCTTAATAACTCTAGTACGTAGAGATTTTCATGATTTCAGATAAGTTCAGGTAACTACACAGTACCACAGGAATAACGGAATCACAGTTCACACGGTAAACGCCCACACGCCCGTCACCTCAACACCAAACACATCACACGTATAATTCAGCATTTATACCCTCAGCTCCAAGATTAGAAGAGTTACTTACCTCGAACATGCCCAATCCAATACCGAGCAAGATGTACAATACTCTGAAAATTCCATTCCGCTCGTATCAACCTCCATACGCCTTCCTATCTACTCAATTCAAGCCAAACGACTTGTATATATTCAAACAACGTGCAAGTTAATCACAACTTACTCTAATGCTTACAATTTAACAATTTACAAAAATTCCCAACTCCGCTCGAAATATCGACAGTGGGGCCCATGTCTCGGAATCCGATGAAACTGACAAAATCTGAACACCCGTTCCGATACTAGTCCAACCATACAAAAATTATCAAATTTCGACATCGGATTGACCTTCAAATCTTCATTTTACATTTTTGGAAGATTTTATAAAAATCTGATTTTTCTTCCATAAATTCACGGATTCATAATGTAAATGAATATGGAATGGGGAAATATAATCAATATAGGATAAGGAACACTTACCCCAATGTTTATCCGTGAAAATCGCCCAAATATCGCCTAAACCGAGCTCCCCAACTTTATTTTTTGTCAAAAATGGCTGACCCCCCCCCCCTCCCCATTTTATGGGGGTTTTACGTCTGTGGCACCACAGGTGGCATGGGGCACTGCGTGTGGCACCCTTTCCAGTACCTCCAGCAGTCCCAGCGCCCCACGCTACCCTGGGTGTTGACGGCGACAGGAAATCATTCTCGACACGAAAATGGGCATAACTCTTTCATACGATATCCGAATTCGACGATTCTTTTTGCTATGGCTCCATAATTTCAATAGGGATATAATGCTTCAATCAAAACGGAATTTGGAACTCATCTATTAATATGATACCACGTATTCTTGAAGAATTGACATTAAAACATAGCAAATAAAGTCCGACTGACTTCAAATTTTACACATAAGTCATAATACATCATATGAAGATATTAAAGACTTCAAATAGTAGAAAGGAGAGTAATTACTCAAAACGACAAGTCGGGTCATTACATGTCCGTGCAGCTGTGATATGAAAAGTGGGCACGAGGTGGCGGGGAAATATGATAATTTAATTATGGGCACGAAGTGCCGTGGAAATATGAAATTGGGCTGAGACCCGTGTTTACGAAAAATATGAAAAAGGGCTGAGACTCGTATTTTTATGATTATGAAATGTAGTGTTACATGGTGACTTTTTAATTGAAAGAATTATATTCAAAATATTTATTTGGAAGGATTTTTATTCAAATAGATTTATTTGAAAGAATTATATTCGAAAGATATTTATTTGAAGAAATTATATTAGAAAGAGATTTATTTAAAGGAATATTTGAAAGATATTTATTTGAAAGAATTATATTTGAAAGAGATTTATTCGGAAGAATTATATGTGAAAGATATTTATTTGAAGGACTTGATTTAATTGGGTGTACTTGTATTTATTATTCGTTGTGCGATATCAATGGTGTTCTTGTTGCCCTACTGTGCATATCACTGGTTGATTTTTGTTGCCCTTATTGTTATTTGTTTCCTATTATTTTGTATATTGTATTGCACAGGTTATTAAACTAGTGAGTGTCTTGACTGTACCTCATCACTACTCCACTGAGGTTAGTCTTGATACTTATTGGGTACCGACCATGGTGTACTCATACTACACTTCTGCACATTTTTGTGCAGAGCCAGGTATTGGAGCTATCGGACTCGGACAGAGGTAAAGTGTGATAGCAAATATTCAAGGTAGAGCTGCTTGGTCGTCGCAGTTACTTGGAATCTTTCCATTTTATTGTACTGTCAATTATTATTCAAATAGTTTTGAGTATTCGATCCTTGAGATCATTTCATGTATTCAGTTAGAGTTCGTGGCTCAGTATTATCAGTCTTGGGAGGTTGTTGTAACTATTTCCATTGTTAGTTTCTATTTTTTTTTTAAATGGCTTGAAATGTAATTGTAATCGGCTTACCTAGTCTTAGAGACTAAGTTCCATCACGACACCATCACGACGCATGTGGTGGGATTTTTGTGTCGTGACATAGTGCCCCTTCTCCTTTTCTATAGTTCCACTCAAAAACTCAACCACACACCCACTTAGCTTGTAACAAGCTCCTAAATATTTCAAATGCTCATTAGAGATAAAAAGTTCAAGCAAATGGTCAATTCAACAAAGGGGGTCAGACTTGTAGTGTAGTTGTCAAATAAATAGGATTACAGGATCAACGGGGCTAACAAAGATATGCACCAATTAGGTGGGTAAAAGTATATATTTAGCTCAATAAAGAAACACATATATCACTTCCTAGACTAAACAAGACTTCTATTTCGCTTTGTAAACACACAGGGCAAGTTCTATATATAAACTAACATACACAGAATATCAACAAAATCCTCACACACATATTGGCACATAACTCACTTAGGATCGGATATATCCCGACTCTCTAGTCAAAGCAGTTAAGCAAAGATAAAATCAGACAATTCAAGGTACTACAATACATGAGTCAAGAATTGAGCATCACAACTAAGGCACCCACCACTCTCAAGGCACAACAAAGTCAAAAACACGTCAGCTCCATTTAACAGCATAGCATAAGACTTCTCTATTCCTAACAAAAGAAAAACTAACTACACCTGGTTCAAGCAAAACCCTTGGAAAAGAACTGCGGCACAAAGAACAACCAAGAGGGAATTATTACACTACCTCAGGAAATAAAAAACAAGTTCTTCGACTTTGATCCCTCAAGAAGACAGTCCAGGAAATCCATCGTCGGGAAAAGTAATTTATTTTTCTAACAAAACAAAAGAAAACAAACACACATGCATATTTACATCCCTCACCCCACGCTTTATATTGTGGCATGTCCCTATGACACACAAATAAAAAGTAAGAGGTAAAGAAAAGACCCTTTAATTATCTAATATGGGTCTGAATCGAAGTCGGGATCCTATTTGCACGCCCGACCCAATGCACACATCCATGCTGAAAGTTTTTTTTCTGCCTTCTTTGGATACACCCCACACTTGTCATGCTTACTCTCTCCAACTCACTCTTTTGGGGCCCTTGTCTTGAATTCAGAGTGTGCAGTCGGCTCGTCTATAGGTGCTCCCATTGCTTACTCCATCTTGAAATTCACCCTTTGTTCCCCCACTCTCAGCATGAGCTACCTTTCCTGAATGTCCAGAATAACTTTGCCAATTGACAAGAAGGATCTCCCTAAAATCAGAGGTACCTCCCTATTCTCTTCCATATTCGCCATAATGAAATCCACAGGGAACACAAATTTATCCATCCGAACTAGCACATCTTACACTATTCCTTCAGGTATGATTATGGTCTGATCTGCTGGCTGCAAAGACACAGGTATAGATATGATTTCGCAAATCTCTCCTTCTAATTTCCTGCAAATAGACAAAGGCATAAGATTAATAGAAGTACCTGAATCACACAAAGATTTTTCAAACTTAGTACTTCCTAAAGTAAAACTCTCTGGATCTCCTCACTTTTGAGGGAGCTTATTTTGCAAAATGGCACTACAATGCTCTGTGAGCTTGATAACTGATGTCTCTTCAACCTTACGCTCATTGGATAATATCTCCTTTCACAAACTTAGCATAGGCTGGTGCATCTGAGAGAGCACCTCTATGAAAGGTAGATTAACATGCACCTGCTTGAGCACTTATAAAAAATTCCCAAATTGTTTGCCCAACTTCTCTCTTATTTGATTAAGGGGAAAAGTTAAGGCAGGTATGTATTTGCTCTCCTTTTTCTCCTCATTCATTGAATTCTCATCCTTCTTCTATTTTAGAGCTCAAGTCCTCCCTTTCTTCTTCAGACCATCATATGGATCTACCCTCACTTCACCTTATTGATTTTTGCTCTCTTTCTGCTCCTCTACAATTTCTACCTGTCTTTCGATCAACTCACCCTTTTGTTTTGCTATTGGGTCATTCAATACTTGCCCACTTCTCAAAGACACCGCATTTATTGTCTCTTTAGGATTTCTTTTAGTATCAATAGGGAGAGTTCCTAGAACCCTCTCAAACAATATATTAGCAAGTTGTCCCACCTGTCTTTACAAGTTTTGAATAGTTGTTCCATGAGTTTCAAGCCTCTCATTTGTCTTAATAATAAAGGTCTTCATCAGATCTTCCATGCTAGACTGATTCGACTATGAAGGTTGGTATTGCAGCCTTTACTGATTGAGAAAACCTGGAGCTCCTTGTACCTGAGGTCTGGAGTTATTCTATTGCCATGCATTCGTACTACCAACTGGTGAACTCCAAGAAAAGCCTAGGTGCCTCTTCCCCATGGAGTTAAAATTATTGCCACTTTGGTAGTTACCTCTGTCAAAACCCCCCACAACATTTACCACTTCATCTGTAGTCGAGGATTGACATGCATGCGTTGGATGACCCATTCCACAAAAGTCACAAGTTGATGATGACTGGCTCTGGACCTTGGCTAAGGTTAACTTTCTTATCTCTCTGCCCATGGTGTCTAGCTGGGCTTGCACTGATATGTTAGGGTCTACTTGGTGAATCCCAACTGATTTTTTCTATCATTACTCTCAGTGGGCCATTGGTTATCATCTTCAAAGAGCTCATCAAGAATCGCAGCAATCTCATCAGGAATTTTCTTCGTTAAAGAGCGTCCAACTGCAGTACTCAGAGTTCGTCGTGAGGAAGGTGTCAGTCCATCCCAAAAGTCGGAGTTGCATCCACAATTCGATTCCATTATGCTGACACTTTCTCACTATCTCCTTGTGTCTTTACCAAGATTCGAAGACCGTTTCAGTGTCCTTCTAGCATAAGTTGTGGATTTCCCTTCTGAATTTCACTATTTTTGCAGCTGAGAATTACTTGTCAAGGAACGTTTTAGTCATATCTTCCATGTCCTGATCGACCCAGATGGTAAGCTTCAAAGCCAGTGCTTCGCGTCATCCTTCAATGAAAAGGGGAATGCCCTTAAGTAGACCGCATCTTTTGATAATCCATTATACTAGAAGGTATTCATGATTTCATTAAAGTCCATCAAGTAAGTGTTAGGATCTTCATTGGCCTTCCCTTTAAATACATAGTTGTTCTTGATGGTTTGAAGCAAGCCTTGGTTAAACTCAAAATAATTTGTTGCTATGGGTGGAGGTCACACACTTGACAGTCTTGATTGTATACCGGTCTAGCATAATTACCTAATGCTCTTCCAGGCATCAGAGCCATATTTTTGAACTGGTCTTCATCCAAGAGTCAATTTAGATTGAATCTTTGACCCCCATCATCTTCGATAGTCTCATCAGCAACTCAAAGGGCTGCTTCAGTTGCCATTTGTGTAGCTTGCTCTCTTTGTTGTGTTGCCTCTATTGCAGCTAAGTCTACCCCATCATCACTTTTATTATCCATGTGTACTTGGGTTGAAGGTTTCCACAAAATATTTCTAGTGAGTTCTTTCTCTTTCGTCAACTATCGCAGATGCTTTTCCACCTCTGGATTGTATGGAATCACTTCTTTTGAAGAAGATCGAGTCATACACCAGAGAAGTTAAACATGTTGCCTGCACACAAGTGAGATTTGAACACTATTGATTGCCAATCCCCGGCAACGACGCCAAAATTTGAAGAGCGCAAAACACAACACTAAATTATTGCTCGCTAGTCTAAGATAGTATAGTTAATTTATCGTCTCCACAAGGATTTAATTTAAAGAGTGTTCGAATAATATTTAGTTAATTACTATCTAGGAAAAGTATCTCTTGATTGAATGATTATCAACTACGATTAACAACTGATCACGGAAGATAACATATGAGCAACAAAGAATTATCAATGAGAGAAATAAGGGCAATTGACTAGACAGGTGCAATACAATTCCATGCCCTGATCGACCCAGTTGGTAAGCTTCAAAGCCAGTGCTTCGCGTCATCCTTCAGTGAAAAGGGGAATGCCCTTAAGTAGACTGCATCTTTTGATAATCCATTGTACTAGAAGGTGTTCATGATTTCATTAAAGTCCATCAATTAAGTGTTAAGATCTTCATTGGCCTTTCCTCTAAAGACATAGTTGTTCTGGATGGTTTGAAGCAAGTCTTGCTTCAACTCAAAATTATTTGTTGTTGTGTTGGTGCAAGGTTTGTAGAACTACCCTGAGATGATCACCATGGTCCTCTCGACTTCGTGAATATACAAGAATATCATCAACGAACACTATCACAAAGGAATGGAGGAACGACTTGAAAACTCGATCCATAATATCCATGAAGGCTGCCGGGGAATTTGTTAGCCCAAAAGACATCATCAAGAATTAAAAGTGCCCATATCGGGTTCTAAAAGTGGTTTTCGGAACATGCTGCTCTCTGATTTTCAAGTGGTGATACCCGGATCGTAAATGAATTTTGGAGAAGTACCTGGCACTTTGCAATTGATCAAACAAGTCATCTATCCGTGGTAGTGGGTATTTATTTTTTATTGCGACCTTGTTGAGTTGCCGATAGTCAATACACATTCTCAGTGACCCATCCTTTTTCCTTACAAAAAGAACCGGTGCGCCCCAAGGTGACACACTCGGCCGGATGAAACCTTTCTCTAACAAATCTCTCAATTGTTCCTTTAGCTCCTCCAATTATGTTGGTGCCATTACGTAGGATGGAATAGATATAGGTTGTGTGTCTGGCATCACATCAATCCCAAAATCAATCTCCCTGTTTGGTCGGATCCTAGGGAGCTCATCCGGAAAGACTCCCGGAAATTCATTCACAACTGGCACGAACTCAAGTGTAGGTGCCTCAGCATCGGTGTCGGTAACCCGGACCAAATGGTAAATACATCCCTTGTTGATCATCTTCACGGCCTTAAGGTAAGAACTAAACCTACCCTTCGGTATCACATCATCCCCTACCACTCAATGACTGGGTCATTTAGAAATTCGAACCTAACGGTCTTGGTTCGACAATCAATCTTGGCAAAACGTGAATAAAGCCAGTCCATTCCCATTATTACATCAAAATCAACCATCCCCAATTCAATGAGATCGGATATGGTGTCTCGACCGTACAACGTGACAAAAAGATCCTTATAAACCTGCGCGGCCAAAATAGACTCACCAACCAGAGTAGATACAAAGAATGGAATCGGGTTCAATAAGAGCATACACATCATGAGATTGGACAGTCAATATACTTGTAACAACATCTGGAGAAGCCTCCGAATTTTGACGACACCTCATAGCAAAGAAACGGTCATATCCTCCCGAACTCTGTGCTCCACCCCTAGTGGCACCACGCCCTGCGGGTGTTGGAGTGCCTCGAGCTGGAGGAGGTGTTGTGTATGTAGTAGCTGCAAAACTAGCTAGATGTGCTGGGCCCCTTTCCGCAGCCTGGTGGGATGAACGATAATCCCTCTGAATGTTACCCCTCAACCACATTCGTAGCATATGGGTAAGTCCATGTAGCATATTCCTATTTGTATCTTTCCACACCTAGGGCATGGGGGTCTCCGCTGTTGCTGGAATCTACCACCATGACGACCCCGCTGATAGGCGCCCCTATTGCCCTAATTGGGCCTAAAACGGCTCCACTGCTGCTGCTGACTGGGCCCTGCTGGTGGTGCACTATCCGAAGACTGAGCAAATGACTGAGATGGCCCTGACGACCCTCCCTTGAATGATTACCTGCCACCACCAGAAAAACCACCAAAGTTGCCCGTAGACCGGGCCTTATTGCTACCCTCTCTCTCCATTCTGTTCTTCAATTTGTGGGTCTGTGGCTTGAGCAAATGCCACCATCTTACCATAGTTCATATTAGAATTCAAGGAAGTTGTAGCGGCCTCATTAATTACCAAGGGACTAAGGCCCTGCACAAACCGGCACACTCTAGCCTCCATAGTGGGTAACATGTAAATAGCATACTTGGACAGGTACGCGAATCTCATATGGTAATCCCACTCACTCAGGATACCTTACCTCAGGTTCTCAAACTCAGCAGCACGGGCTGCCTTAGTCTCGGCAGGGAAGAATTGATCAATGAAGGCATTGGCAAACTCACCCCACTTCGCCGAAGGGATCCCTTCTTCACGGGACTCCTCCTATAGTTCAAACCAAGAATATTCCACCTCTTTTAGGCAGTAGGAAGCAGATTCCACTGCCTCTATCTCAGTAGCACGCATAACTCGGAGAGTTTTGTGCATCTCATCAATGAAGTCCTGGGGTTCCTCCTCTTGGTTAGTACCTGTGAACACTGGAGGATCCAACTGGAGAAACCTGTCCACCATGGAACTAGCAGAATCCCCTGGCTGACTGGAAGAAGTGAGTGCAACATTTGATCTCTGGGCCTGGGAAGCCACTATCTAAGCCAACATCTATATGGCTCCCCTAAGATCAACATCAGAAACACCAGAATCGGAAGCTGAAATTGGAGGTGGAACTGGTATATCAGTTGGAGGGACCGTTGCACCCTCAATAGGTATAGGGACAGGTGTGGTCTGATAAATTGTAGTAGAGTCAGGCAGCGTAGTAACTGGAGGAATATTCTCACTCCTTGGGTGCTTACGCATCATTAATTATAGAATGAACTGCCACTCCTGGGGTGACATTGGCTCTTTGGCCAGTTCTTGTCTTCTTTTTAGGTGCCATATACTCAAAGTTAGAGCAAAGCACGAGTTAAAGAAGGAACAATCTTACAATCAGCTTTATCGCATGATAGAGAACGTGAAAGAAGGGTATTATTCCTAAATAGCCATGTAACATCCTAATTATAGATGTTGTCGACAACACACCGATAAGAAGGACTCTACTAGACACGGCTCCGAGACATCCCAAGACACTTTAAAACCTTCGGTTTTGATACCAAGTTTGTCACGCCCCAAAATCAGGGAGCGAGACCGGCACGCAACCGAGTGAACCTGGCCGAGCAAGCCTGTTAGATTTTCTTCTACCCAAACTCATACATAAATGGAGATAATACATATTTTCATTAATTAGCCAATAAGGTGATCACGTCTACAATACCAATTCATTACCAATAGTTTCATCATTTTAAAGTCTCAAATTTCACACACATTTTTCATAGTCTGAAATGGAATAATTAATACAACCACAACATAATATTGTTTGACCTTCACAGCACCAATATACAACTCACACTATGTCTACGGAGCCTCTATAGATAAACAAGATTACTATGATAATGCCGGCAATAAGGCCCCGGCTATACCTCAAACACAATACACAATGAATAAAAGATACATGACCCCGAAATGAAGTAGGGCTCACCAAGTCAGATGGGAAGAGGGTGTACCGCTGTCACTGATTAATGTCTCCTGCTGTGGAATCACCTGCATCCATTAAAGATGCAGCGCCCCCGAAAAAAGGGACGTTAGTACCGTTGAATAACACTAATATGTATAACTAAACACCTTCTCAGTAGAATGAATAATATTACGAGAAGGAACAATCATACAATCAATGGAAGCCTCGAACAATACCAAAACATAAAGTTAGAACCACATAAATTTTCAAGTAAATTTCCATATTTTTAAGTTGGAGATCCTTAGTACCAATGTATCATCGTTCACAATACCATTATTCACAATACCAATACCACCATACTTTTAGCACGGAGTCGATCATGACCCGATCGGTTAGGCCATCTCATTAGAGACATCAACCACAATCACTCTCAATACCAATACCACCGTACCTTTAGCAAGAAATCTAATCACGACCCAATCGGTTGGGCCATCTTATTAGAGACATCAAGCACAATCACAATTTCAATTACAATTTCCAATACAATTACCACCATGTGTGCGGTATGGCATCTGATCACGACCTTATCGGCTAGGCCGTCTCATTCGAGACATCAATCTTTTTATATCGGTCATTTCATTTCATACTTCTTTTACATCTTTTCATTTCATTGGCAGTAGTGGCCACAATTATAAAATCATTCTTAGCACTTGGCCGTATTTCATAATTCAAATTCCTTTTCCACTTTCAAACACCATCATCGTCATCAACAATAACAAGGCTTTTCAATTCAAGACTTTAAATACTCATGGGAGCAACTAAGAATCTTAGGCACATAGAGACTTTTCACACAATTTGGCATAACAACCTTTATTTGAACTTGACTTGAAGTCTTAACATTTTCAACACACATCCCATGCTTTGAACACATCCTCAAATGATAAGATAGCATGATAAAAGAATTTGGAATTCATATTGAACATATATCTTTCAACACAAGCATATTCGGAATGGCCAAATTTATAATGATCAATTCGGGACTTACACAAATTACACGAACACCGTGGGATTCAATTCTAAGAGAAGAGTTTATCCAATATACCTCAATTGAGCTTCTTTGAACTCTAAAATATTCCGGAATTCTTAGCAACTTCAATCGGTTTTAGAAATATAACAAGTTGAACCAAAATTAGGAAGATGATCATGGTTCTAGCTCATTTGAGCATTTTATCAAACACTAGGTGTGTATTAAGGTTTGAAGGTTCTTTTATGGAGGATTCCATCATCCTACAACCCATTCTTTACCAATTTTAGCTCATAATCTTCCTACACCCTTTTATAACACATGCATGCAAAATAAACATCTCATATACCCAAGAATTGTCTTGCTAATTACCCATTTTTAGATAAATTTCGAAATTTAGTGCTAGGGTGTAAAATCTTACCTCTAGGATGAAAATCTAGTGAGTTTTGATGGCAGACGATTTGAGCAAGAATTGAAGGACAATTTGTTGAAGATCACTCTCCCACTCTAGGGCACACTCCCACTCTCAAAATATCAGGTTTTAGCTCAAAACTGACTTATCCCCTCTCTCTACCCAGCCATGGGGTTATTTAATGGGATCCTACGTGCACGGCTGCACACCTGGGCAAGTGGCCGCGCACACAGGGCAGAAACTCCCAAATATGTGCGGCCGCGCATCTGGCCGTGCATATGACATAGGTCCAGTTCAATAGCCATAACTTTCTGTATACATATCCAAATGACAAACAGTTTGATGCGTTGGAAACTAGACTCAAAGAACTTTAATTTGATAGGTAGATCACCACCTAAGTCATTATATTTTTGTAGCAGCATGCATTTGAAGTAGGATGTTGTGCGAATTGAGACATCCTTTCCACGTAATGTATCCAACTTGTTCCACACAAATTCTTGCCATTCACAAAACTCCATAGTATGTTCCAACACACCTTAAACACATATTTTCATTTCAAAATGATGTGGTTCTATCCTATGGGTCTCCTTTGATACTCGAACACGTTATTCCCAAATACTGTTGGCGCACCTTATAATCTTAAATTATTAGGAAATTTTAATGGGGCCTTACACTACCAGAGGCCAAAAATTACATCAAACAACATCAATTTTACGAATCGTAGCTTAATTCAAGCCTATTGAAACTATGAACATCTGATTTCCAAAACTAATGTCGATTCATACCAAAACAACTCCAATTGACCTCAAATTTTGCACACAAATCATAAATGACATGGCCGACCTATTCCAATTTCCATTATTGGAATCCGACCCCGATATTTATAAAGTCAACTCACAGTCAAACTTCTCAACATTCCAAACCTTCAACTTTCTAACTTTTGACAATTCAAGCTGAAACGACATACAGACCTACAAATCACTATCCGGACATGCTACTAAGTTCAAAATCACCATTTGGAGCTATTGGAACAATCAAAACTCCATTCAGGAGTCGTCTAAACAAAATTAAAACTACGATCAACTCCTTCAACTTAAACTTCTAACTTTGGGACTAAGTGTCCCATTTTACTCTGAAACACACCCGAACATAAACCAAACACCCCTAGAAAGTCACATAACCATAGTACAACATAGAGGAGAAATTAAATAGGGGATCAGAGCAAAAATACTTAAGACGATAGCCCGAGTCATTACAGCGATCACGAGGAGTAAGTCGCAAGCACGTAGAGTGTTCTGGATGGCAGACGAAATGTACTTCGAGTTCGCGAAGTGGTGACGCATTTACAAAGCATTGGATGGGAGTGGTCATCATGATCATGAGTGGATGGTCGCATTCGCGATGATTCACGCATGCGTTATAGACTTTGGAGGTTCTTGGGATTAGTTCTTTCCACTTGCTGAGTTTGCTTATAATAATAGCTACCGATCGAGCATTCAGATAGCTCCATATGTGGCATTATAAAGGCAATTTCGCTCGCCAGTTGGCTGGTTTGTACAGGGAAAGGCTCGGTTGTTGGATACCGATTTGGTACAGGATGCCTTGGATAAAGTCAAAGTTATTCAGGATCGACTTTGCATAGCTCAGTCTAGGCAAAAAAGTTATGCCGACCGAAAGGTTCGTGATATTGCATTCATGGTTGGATAAAGAATATTGCTCCGGTTTTCACTTATGAAAGGTGTAATGAGGTTCGAAAAGAAGGGCAAGTTGAACCCTAGGTATATTGGACCTTTCAAAATTCTTGAAAGGGTAGGTGAAGTAGCCTACAGGCTTGCACTACCACCTAGTTTATCATCGATTCATCTGGTGTTCTATGTGTCTATGCTTCGGAAATATCATGGTGATCCGTCCCATGTGTTAGATTTTAGCTCAGTCCAATTGGACAAAGATTTGACTTATGAAAAGGAGTCAGTAGCTATTCTAGCCTGGTAGGTCCGATAGTTGAGGTCTAAGAGTTATCCTTCAGTTCGGGTACAATGCAGAGGCCAGCCGGTAGAAGCATCTACCTGGGAGTCCGAGTCAGACATGCGAAGTAAATATCCACACCTTTTTACCAGCTCAGGTACTTTTCTAATTTCGTTCGAGGACGAACGTTTGTTTTAGAGGTGGAGAATGTGATGACCCAAAATGTCATCTTTAAATTTAATAATTAATTATGTGTTCTAAGACCTCGACAAGAACTATTCATCATTTCTCGACTTGCGTGCGTAGTTCGTATAATTTTTCGGAAAGCTTTTATGTGAAAAATGGATTAAAATGTGAAATAGAGCCTTAAAACTCAACTAAGTTGACTTTGGTCAACATTTTGAGCAAACTGACCCAGATCAATGTTTTGACAATTCCAGTAGGTCCGTATCGTGATTTGGGACTTGATCGTAGGTCCGGAATTTCATTTGGAGGTCCCTAGCTCAAGTTATGTCCATTCAACGTACTAGAAATTTAAAAGTTAAAGATTTCTAGGTTTGATCACGGAGTTGAATTTTTGATATCGGGGCCGGAATCCGATTCTGAAAATTGGAATAGCTCTATTATGCCATTTATGACTTGTGTCCCAAATTTTAAGTCATTCCGGATTCATTTAATATGTTTCGGCAGAAGTTTTGTAAATTGAAAAGTTTGAAACTCAAAAGTTCGAATCGAGGTGTGAATTATAATTTTGATGTTATTTGATATGATTTGAGATCCTGAGTAAGTCCGTGTTATGTTTTAGGACTTGTTGCTTTATTTGGTTGAGGTCACGTGGGCCTCGAGTGAGTTTCGGAGGGTTAACTGATCGAACTTGGACTTAAAAGAAAATCTAAAGATTTCTGCCATCTGATGTAATCGCATCTGCGGAATTTCCATTGCAGGTGCGAGCTCGTAGAAGCGAGCCTTCCATCGCAGATGCGGGACTGGGTTGGCCAGGGGTCTTCGCAGGTGCGGCCATTTTTGCGCAAAAGCGCGACCGCAGATGCGGTCCTAAACATTGTAGAAGCGGAGGCTGTGCAAGTGAGGTTCGCAGAAGCGAAACTCCTTCCGCAAAAGCGGATGCGCAGGTACGAGCCCAGGCATCGTAGGTGTGAAAATGCATGGGCAATATATAAATCGAAGAGTCCGAGATTTTTCTCATTTTTAGACATTTCAAGCACGGATTTAGGCGACTGCAAAGGGATTTTTCACGACTTTGAATTGTGTAAGTGTTCTATAACCAAAAGTAATTATATTTCATAAATCCTTGTCCATATTCATCACTTATTTCAGATTTAGATGCAAGAAATTAGAATTTTTGTAAAACTTTCCAAAAATGAAAGATTAAGATTTGAAGGTCCATTTGACATCGGAATTTGATAATTTTTGTATGGTTGGACTCGTCTCGAAACGGGTGTTCGGATTTCGTAAGTTTTTCTGAGATTCGAGATGTGGGCCCCACTATTGATTTTTTAGATGAATTTTAGATTTTAATCTGGAAAATTAGCAAATTCATATGGAATTAATCCCTACGATTTGTATTGAGTATATTGAATTGTTTATGAATATATTTGAGGATTTTAGACACGAATTCGCGAGGCAAAGGTTTATTGGATTCTTGAATTTGGTTGCAAAGTGAGGTAAGTGTCGTGGTTAACCTTGACTTGAGGGAGTAGGACTTATTTGTTTATTTGCTACATGATTTAATATACGGGTACAACGTATATGTGAGGTGACGAGTATTTATGCGTTGTGGTTGAGTCAAAGCATGCGAGTGGAATTTGTTTATTGTGAATAATTGTCTATTTAATTAAGATATTCCTGTTTATTGTGAATAATTGTCTATTATTGATTATTTGATCATTATTCGTGAAATTATTATTCATTTAATTATTATTGAATATTTTGGAAGGTGAAGTCGATATGTTGGTATTGAATTGATTGATAAGTGTATATCCCCGCATTTGAATACTCTTCCGAATTTATATTATTATTTTCATGGTAAGGAAGAGTGTAAAAGCACGAAGGGTGTTGTCGTGCCATTTGTGAGTGTAAAAGCACGAAGGGTGTTGTCGTGTCATTTGTGAGTGTAAAAGCACGAAGGGTGTTGTCGTGCCTTTTGTGAGTGTAAAAGCACGAAGGGTGGTGCCGTGTCATTTTCAAATGAGAGTAAAAGCACGAAGGGTGATGCCGTGCCATTTTCATATTATCATTTGCTCATTTTATTGTTGATGAATTAATTGACAACTAAGTGATACATCTCCTGCTGAAATTATTATATCTTTCCCCTTCGCATGTTCCCTCCCAATTTATAAATTATTATTTATTGTATTATTGTTTCTTTGTATTGTATATACTTGTAGAGGTTGTTTATGTACGTGTCTTGTCATAGACTCGTCACTATTTTGTTGAGGTTAGGCTCGGCACTTACCAGTACATGAGGTCTGTTGTACTGATACTGCACTCTGCACTTCTTGTGCAAATTTCGTAATTGGTCCCAATGCCGTATAGTAGATTTGCCCGGATACAATTACCAGTGGAGACTTGAGGTATAATTGCACATTGTTCACAGTTCTGAAGTCCTCTTCTATCTTATCTCAGCTATGTATTATATTTCAAACAACTTGAATTTTATTCAGACCTTTATTTGTATTATTGTAGAAGCTCGTGCACTTGTGACTCCAGTTCTGGGATGGTATTTAGATTTCGCAATTATTATGGTTTACTCACTTTATTTCAGACTTTATTTCCGCATTTGTTTCCTTGTTATTAATAAATTTAAAATTTAATTAAAATGGATAATTATATTCTAACGTTGGCTTGCCTAGCAAGTGAAATATTATGTGCCATCACGGTCCCAAAGGTGGGAATTTCAGGTCGTGACAGTAGTACCTTCTCCCTAACCATGTAAGCAACATCACGAACCTTCCGATCAGCGTATCTCTTCTTCATCCTCCTCCACCAATAGTGTTGCCTCAAGTCCCGGTACATCTTTGCGGACCCCGATTAAATGGAATACCACTAAATATGGGCCTCCTCAAGGATCAACTCACATAGCCCATCTACATTAGGCACACAAATCCGAATTTGCATCCTCAACACCCCATCATCCCCAATAGTAACATTCTTCGCATCACCATGCTAAACTGTGTCCTTAAGGACAAGCAAATGGGGATAATCATATTGGAGCTCTCTGATGCGATCATATAAGGAAGACCGAGAAACCACACAAGCTAGAACCCGATTGGGCTCCGAAACATCTAATCTCACAATCTGGTTGGCCAAGGCCTGAACATTAACTGCAAGCGGTCTCTTACCAATAGGAATAAATGTAAGGCTATCCATACACACCGCATTTCTACTCAGGGCATCGACCACCATATTGGCCTTCCCAGGATGATACAGAAAGTTAATATCATAGTCCTTTAGCAGCTCCAACCATCTCTACTGCCTCAAGTTTAGATCCTTTTGTTTGAACGAGTGCTGGAAACTCTGATGATCCGTAAATACCTCACAAGACACACCGTAGATATAATGCCTCCAAATCTTCAATTCATGAATGATGGCTACCAACTCCAAATCACGAATAGGGTAGTTCTTCCCATGGGGCTTCAACTAGCGCAAAGCATAAGCAATCACTCTACCATCCTGCATCAAGACACACCCGATACCGATCCGAGATGCATCACAATACACTGTATAAGATCTTGACGCTGAAGGCAAAATTAGAACTGGAGTTGTGGTTAAGGCAGTCTTGAGCTTTTGAAAGATCTCTTCACACTCATCCGATCACCTAAATAGAGTACCCTTCTGGGTCAATTTGGTCAAAGGCACTGCAATAGACGAAAAGCCCTCCACAAAGAGACGATAATAACTGGCCAACCCGAAAAAGCTCTGAATCTCAGTAGATGAGGACAGTCTTGGCCAACTATGAACCGCCTATATCTTCTTTGGATCCACCTTAATCCCCTCACTGGACACCACGTGCCCCAAGAACGCCACCGAACTAAGCCAAAACTCACACTTGGAGAACTTGGCATAAAGTTTCTCCTCCTCTAGCCTCTGTAGTACAATCCTCAAATGTTGTGCATAGGGGTGGGCATAAAATTTGAAAAACCAAATTCCGAATTGAACCGAATTAATTTTGTATCTTGGTATCCGATTTTTCAGTTCTTAGGTATTATTCGATATAGATTTTTGATATTTTGGTTCAGTACTCGGTATTGAATTTTTGATATTTCGGTATACCAAAATACCAAAATATATTAAGTCCAAGCCCATATCTATTTCTATTTTCCAGCCCAATAAAGAATAAACCTAAGCCCAACACCCCTAATCGCTTTGGCCTTAGTTAGTCCCTTAGGGCTTAGAGACTTAGAGAGCATAGGGTAAAACATTGCTTGACTGCTGTTGTAATTCACGACTACAATAGCAGAGACGGAGACGGAGACTTCCCGACCTCGGCGGTGGCGACTCCTCTCCTCGGCGACTGCTTGTTTGCTCATTGTTGACCTTTATTCTTTAATCTTCAAGTCTTCAATAGGTTCACAACTTCTTCATTCTTCATTCTTCAGGTTTTATGTTAGTTTCAACTTGTTATATTTCATTAAGTTTCTTATGTTGAATAATCAGTTTTTGAGCATTTAAAGAATAATTGTTTTGGGGGTTTTAGCTACTGAAAAGACCAGAGTTATGTACTTGAACTTGTATGGAGTTAAGAATTTAAGAATCATTGTTTTTTCCAAACTCAGTCTTAAAATTTTCTTTTCTAGAAAATTGTCGTCAAAGAGCACTGAGGTTGCCAGCTGAGAAGGACTACATTAAAATCAAATCAAGAAGCTCGAGTCGCTAAATTTTTCAAACATTACATTCCTTTGAAAAGCTTTGCCAGATTCCCTTAGGCCACTGGCAAAAGAACAATATCATCTTAGAGTAGAAGAGTAAGTAAGAAAGAACAATATCATCTTAGAGCATAAATCTCTTCCTGTCTATTTGCAATGTTCACATTTTCTTTTCATGATCCAATGTTGCAATTGTTAAATCTAGGTCACTGCACTCTATGAATTGTTTTTTACTCTATGTAATTATCAAGATTATATTTTCTATGTTTGCCTTTGAGTGGTTGAATTCTCAACAGAAGTTAGAAGAGACGTTACGTAATAGGCATAACATAATCTTGGACAATTTGGACAACTTTGGTATGATACCGAAACCGTACCGAACCAAATAAGAAAATATTAAACTGTATCGAACTACTTTAGTACGGTATTTGGTATGCACATTTGATATGCTGAATATCAAAGTACCGAACCGTAGTTATTAAATACTATATCAAAGTAACGAACGCTCTCCCCTAGTTGTGCATGCCCATCCTTGCTATATGAGTAAACAGAACACTATGACAAATGAGTCAAGATATGGCTGAAATACATTGTTCATCAGATGTATGATTGTTGCTGGGGCATTGGTCAGCCCAAAAGACATCACAAGGAACTCATAGTAACTGTAGAGGATCCTGAATGCCGTCTTCAAAATATTCGAGTCCCGAATCTTCAACTGGTGATACCCAGACCTCAAGTCAATCTTAGAGAACACCCTCGTTCTTTCAATTCCTTCAACTCAGTTGGTTTCATACGATACGGAGGAATAGAAATGGGTTGAGTACCCGGCACCAAGTCAATACCAAAATCAATATCCCTATTGGGTGGCATACCCGTCAGGTCTGCAAGAAATACATCCGAAAAATATCGTACTACCGATACAGAATCAATAGTAGGAGTATCAGCATTAATATCCCTCACATAGGCCAAATATTCCAGACACCCCTTCTCAACCATCCGTTGGACCTTCAAATATGAAAGAGAGAGCCTATATATATTAATAGGTAAACTTGTTCCCGAATAATAGAAATCTCTTAGTATAAACTTGTTCACTCTTTAGGCAAAGAAAAGGGATAACCTTTTAATACTTCTTACAAGGGGTGTACATGGAACGGGTTGGTTCGGTTTTTATCAAAACCAAACTAAACCAACTATATCAGTTTGGATTGGTTCGGTTTCGTCGGGTTTTTCGAATTTTTGGGTTTTTTGTTACTTAAATATTATTTCAATATTACTTTGTTAAATATTTGATAAGTAAATATATATTTAGTAAAAATATAAAAAATTAACAAACATATTATCGATTAAAATATTCTTATGGGAGAATTCTATTAGTAACACATAATAGTTATTTTTTTTTATCGTCTGACAATAATTTTTCGTTGATGTACACTTTCAGGTTAAATCGAATTTAGTAATTAAACATAAAAATCAATATGATACATAAATATTAATAATCACTTTACATTTGAAAAAGATATAAGAATTTAATAAATCTTAACATATGATATGAATATGGAAGAACAAAGAGATAGACGCATTCCAGTAACACTTGATAAGAAAGTGATCATACAACTCATTATTTAAGGTCAATAAATATGGAGTACTTCATATTCTATTAAAATTTATATCTCGCAAGAGAATCCCAAATATTTCTAGACATTTTTTAAAAATAATTCTATATAAAATCTTAAAAGTATATATAAAAATTATATATTTATATGTCAGATTGGTTTAGATTTTTTTACTCAATACCAAACCAAGTCGGGTGTTTTAATCGGTTTGGTTTGACTTTTCGGTTTGGTACGGTTTTTCGGTTCTGTTTGTACACACATGCTCCTTACGTGTTAATTTATGTGGATCTATAACTATTTTATGAGTCAATATTTGGTTATCAATATTATAGTTTTAAGAAAATACCATTAATTTCATATCTATTTTTCTTTTAAAATGCAAAACTAACAAACAAATATTATCGTTTGATATGTATAAAGTCATTCTTTTATAGTATCAGATTACGTTGATTATCAAACAAAGATTGTTATAACTAATAAAGATGCACATTTCATGCACTCATAAATATGATATTGTTTTATGCATTTTCAATTTAGCAGATGCTAATGAAATAAAGGTGATTTGGATGTGAAGTAGTGGATTAAATTTGTGTTGAAGCCATAAAGTATTGATATTGCTAATAAAACTTTT
This sequence comes from Nicotiana tabacum, assembly GCF_000715075.1. Classification (NCBI taxonomy): domain Eukaryota; kingdom Viridiplantae; phylum Streptophyta; class Magnoliopsida; order Solanales; family Solanaceae; genus Nicotiana; species Nicotiana tabacum. Next base: position 147,127,643 of record NC_134098.1, on the reverse strand, counting down.
TAGGACACGGTAGAGCAAGATAAATTTTTATGGCTAGAAAAGATGCACAGTTCATGCACGCATTCTATATGTTCATAGCACGTGCATCTTTTATGTTTCGTTACTTAAACTTAACTCACTTTGGATAACTAACTATGCCCGAAGTGATATTTTGGAGTAATTATCAATCCTTGAGAATTTCTTTAACACAATGTTGAAAATTTTATTCGTAAATATATTTTTTTTCGTGCGTACATTATAATAATCTTATTTTATTAATTGATACTGTTTATTATAAAATGATGATCATGAACCCTAACGAATAAGTACAATTAAAGAGATATAAACAAGTGTTAATAGATATTTTCTTTGTTAATAGGTAGATATGGACGGAACTTCACAAATAACAAAGTAGATTATAATTTCATTATACGGACTGAAACCTATTTTGGAACTAAATCTGGTCAACTTGTTGCAATCGATGGCCTTGAAAGATACTATCATTTTTATCGAAATTGTATCCGACGAGAAAGTTTGATTGGGCCATATTCCCAAAGAAAGACTGATCTACCATTCGTTTAAAGGCTAGGCACTGAAGTTTGCTACTATTTAGAATTGGAGGCATTATATTCTCCCCGGACAATAGGACATCAGCTCCAATAAAATGAAGCGTCATTGGAGGAATATCAGTGCCTTTCAGATCTTTGTAGCAGAGACTTAGCCTAGATGAAGAGTTGTCAACCCACGGTTCTACTTTAATGGCTTCTCTCACCAATGTATTGAATTGATTGTAAAACAGTGTAGGAAAGAAAGTATAAGTAGTTCCTGAGTCAATCACAATATTTTCCTCTTGAAAAACTCTAGAAGAATTAACAACAAGGTCAAGTTTTTGTTCACTAACTGGTATGCCTAAGAGGGTCAAGAAATAGTACACAAAGGTTGGTTTAACAATAACTGGATTGTCACCAAAGGTAAGTTTGCTAGGGATATCTAGTTGTTCCCTTGGCATAAAATAGTAGGATATTTTTTGTCCAAATGTTGGACTAAGTTGTGACACTAAAGACGCATAAGATGCGCCAATCTCTATTACGCCAGACATCATAGGGTTCACTGGTATAGATTTGGATATGTGACCACATCCATAAACAATACTTGGGAAAGAAGTTTCTTCTCCATTTTCATTTTCATAATAGAAAGTAAAAGTTTATGTGGCTACATCACCAAATGAGTAACTACTAGCAACGTAAGTCACAGAATACAATTCCTTGGCAGCTATTCTAAAAGCATTTATCTGAATAATTACTGAATATCAACTTAAAGGTTGAAGAGTTTACGGGATAGAAGATGAGGATATCTTGCTTGTAACAATCTAGACAAGGTTGGCATTGTATCCAATTAATATGACTGCCAGTGTCAACAAGTGCTAGTTGGAACTTTGGAGGAGTTCCAACAGAAAGGTTTATAAAGTATGCACCCAGAGGGTCAGGTACTAACTCGATTCGGAGTGAATTTGGAGAAGATAGAGGAGACATTATTTTTGAAAATGGTGAATAAGCTGAATAGTTGTCTCAAATTATTTATTATTTTAGAATTTCAAGACAAAATTAGTTACTTTTTTTAATTTTACCCTTGTAGTAATTGTTGTTGAAGACTGCAAACACCTCATTTATGGGGTGATATTATGATTGCTCAAATACCAATAAGATAATAAGAAAATAAAGCGAAAAAAATAACATGTACTAATAGAAATATAACAATAACATAATACAAGACCAAACCACTACTACTGGTATTGGAAACAAATACTCTCGACTATTTACTATCCTTTTATCTTAATTCTCAACCTCCATACCTTTCTGTCAAGGGTTATGTCCTTGGTAAGTTGAAGCAACGCCATATCTTGCCTAATCACCTCTCCCCAATACTTTTTTCGCCTACCTTTACCCCTTCTCATACCCACCAAGGGTCAACCTCTCACACCTCTTTGCATGAACATCTGTGCTTCTTCTCTTCACATGACCATACCTTCTAAACCTCGCTTCCCACATCTTGTCCTCCACCGAGACTACTCCTATAATTAGTTGAATGTCTTTATTCCTAATCTTATCGATCCTAGTATTCCCGCACATCTATCTAAACATGAGTGCAAGAAATGTGCATCTTTGTTAGTAATAACATTCTTTGTTTAATAATCAACACAATCTAAGTCGTATCCGACGAAAATGGCATTATATTCTTCATAGATAATAGCACATCATCTTCAATAAAAATAAAGCTTCATTGGAGGAATATCAATGCCTTCCATATCTTTGTAAGAGAGACTCCACTCTGATGATGAGTTGTCAACCCACGGTTCTTTTTTAATGGTTTCGCTCGCTAATGTTTCAAGTTGGTTATAGAACGGTGAAGGAAGGAAAGTATAAGAAGTTTCTAAGTCAATCACAATATTATCCTCTTGAAAACCAGTAGAAGGATTAAAACAAGGTCCAAGTTTTGTTCACCAACTGATATGCCTAAGAGGGTCAATAGTATACATTGTAAGGATTAACAACCATTATAGTGAAAACACTCATAGATCCCCAAGCATTCTCACTGAGGATAAGTTTGCTAGAGATCTAATTGTGGAAAAGGCACAAAACAATAGAATATTTTCCTCCATAGATGATACAGACTGAAGTCCACGTATGCGTATCAAAGTAGAATATAACAGACTTTAGAAGTCTAAAGCTAATTAAATAAATTAGGCCATCTTGATACAATCAGTGGCCTTAAAGGATACTGTCCTTTTATCTATATCATATCCAACGAGAAAATTTGATTAGGCCACTAATGAGCGCAAAACACAATACTAAATTAATGCTCGCTAGTTAAAGATAGTGTAATTAATTTATCGTCTCCGCATGGATTGAATTTAAATAGTGTTTGAATAATCTTTAGTTAATTACCATCCAGAAAAATTAACTCTTGATTGAATGATTATCAACTATGATTAACTACTAAAATTTAAAAAATTAACAGTTGATCACAGAAGACAACAGATGAGCAATAAAGAAATATCAATGAGAGAAATAAAGGTAATTGGCTAGACAAGTGCAAGACAATTGATTCGGGATCCAATTGTTGAATTAGCTCACTCTATAATACTGTTGATTCTCACTAATTCAATAGATAATTAGATTACACTTGATGTTAATGTTCCTCTTTCGATTAAACGTTAATTTCAGTAATTAATCCAAGTGAAGCATGGTGAAAAATTGCAACGAATAAAATGATGGTTTTAGTCTAAAGGATAACTTCTCACAAATATTTTCCTATTTTCTAGTTTGATTAATAATTCAAGAGGCTCTTTCAATTACCTAGTTAAATCACGAATTTAAACTATAGCGTAAGATGTAAAAAAATTCAATATCAAGCTCCTCTTTTGATTAATCAAAATAATAAATAACTTCACAATACGAATTAAAACTTACCAATTAATTAAAATAATTGTCAAGAATCGAATCTCTAATCAAGTTATGAGTACACCATATATGTCAACACCCTAAGTGAAATTACTCCATAGCAATGGAAAAAGCTATCTCAATAACGTTTAAAAATATAGAAAACATCAATGCTAATGATTTGATACAAACTACCGTATTGCACCGATTGTCACACCCCTTTTTACCACCCGCAAAATATATTATATGGATTGTTGTGGATTAAAGATTTTTTTTCAATTAAAGTGACAAATTTGAATAGGGATTATTTTACTTACATAGTCGCCACTTGGAATTGATTTTTGGTGTTCCAAGTCATTTTTTATTTGAATCCCTATTCAAAGGAAAGTTTGACTCTATATTTATTGGTCCACGAAAATAAGAGACCGGGTAAGAAATTTTGTTGACCGGGGAGATGGTATAAGGCATTCCCCGAATTCCGTGGTTCTAGCATGGTCGCTTTTATTTATTAAAACATGGCTTAATTAATATGGATAAATTGCGTGGTTTTGCCTTAAAGTACAGTTGTCTATTACCTTTTATTAATTAACTAAATTTTCTTAATTTTGGCCTAGGAGCGTATAGAGGTCTTTCTTTTTATCGTGTATGTTTAACCAAGGAGCGAGTATGAATGCATGGTCAAAAATAATTTATTATTAAAGAGTCAAGGAGCAGAAATGCTCACGTGACTATTTTATCAATTAAATGTTGACCAAAGATCGTGTATGAATACATGGTCTACATTTGAAACGTGCCTAAAATTGTCTTATCGTTTAAATTATTTGAGGTAATTAAGTTATTAATTAATTACTCGAGAGGCAAGGATTAAAATTGTTTAACTAAATATGAACATCAAACTTAGACTAACTCATGTTTATTGTTTTTTATGGCATTTGGCCACTCTATTTATCTATTGAAAAAAAAATAGCTCAACTTTGTTATTAAAAGATAATGGGCAAACTCATGAATTTTATTGGTATTGGACGGTTGCAATTTAGTATACAAAACCTGCCAGCTGAAATGGATTCGTGTGGCCCAATTAGCTATATAGAAAATGGACAGCTTTGTTGTTAAAGGGGATCTTTACATAAATAGTCGCCTATATTCATTATTTACTTTTTCTATCCATATACATAAATTATATATTGATTACATATAATTATATACATATAGTACATAAGTTATACATATATAATATCTTCGCTGACTATTTTTAGTTTAAGTGATTGGGTGGGCGGCTATTTAGGTGAATTCTTCTTAAAGAAAACTGGGCCAGCTTAATGTTGAAGTTGTTGGGCCCAACGAGTTAAGTTTTGTCCTTCTTTGCGGCAGATTAAATCTCATGGCCCTATTATTCATAACTCAATTTGAAAGATCATCTTTTATTGGCTTTTATAAATCGTATTTAAACCACAAAATTCAAACAGCAAAGGACATTGTGTTAATCATTAATGCAATCTAACAGTGAGCATAATACCCAAATTACATATAATATTCCAAACCAACAATAATAAAAAATCAGAGATTTGGAGAAGATATTGGACTCTTCAAGATGCATTTCTTTTTCTTTTTAAAACAACTAGCGGAGAATTTAATGTATTTACAGCTAAACTTTAATTTACAGAAAATCTAATGGTAAAGAGCTTATTACAAAGTCGGTCTTTGAAACATAGAATAGAAACTACAACTATATATGTGTGTATATACTGTTACGACACTTAGAGTTCTTACCATTCAAGATTTTCAAATAAGCTTAAAGATTCATGCCATGTGCTTCAAGTTTGCATTTTTAACAAGACTATGACAGATCTAAACATACAGATAGATAACATGACCACAATAAGTCAATTATCTAAGATAATAGCTCAAACCATATTATTTTCAGTCAAACTCGACCCTTATTGTGATATCTGGAAGATTTATAGATGTTTGCACATGTATAAGTAGATCCAGTTGTTCAACATTCACTTGTTAAAAAGAAAACAAATTAAAAACATGCAGAAAAATAACATCATAAATTCATAGCTTCAATATTCATCTTTTAATAATCGGAAATCTACATTAGAAGGTTCGGAAAAGTTACCTAAAAATTGCAGATCAAAGATAAAGCAACAGTGATGAACTCAAGGTTTCACCATAACTTTTGAATTTAATTATACAAGACCAACAACAGTAGCAAACCAACGACAACTTCTGTAACGACCTGACCGATCGTTTTGAGCCCTAGTGCATCATTCAATAGTTTGAAACTATGAGTAGCTTCACTTCAGGTATTATGACTTGTGCGCATGGTCGGAATTGGATTTCGGGAAGTTCGGAGTTGATTTGGAAAGAAAACTCTCATTTCAGAAACTTTAAGTTGGATGAATTTGACTAAGGTTTGATTTTTGAGTAAACGACCTTGGAATAGGGATTGGAAGGTTCCAATAGGTTCGTATGATGATTTTGGACTTGGGCGTATGTCCGGATCGGGTTTTGGATGACCCGGGAGCATTTCAGTGCTTATTATAGAAGTTGGCATTTTGGAAGAAATTCATAAATTTGGGTTGAAGTGCATTTTAATGTTATCGATGTTCTTTTGGGATTCCGAGTCTCGGAATAGCTTTGTATTGTGATTCTGGTATTGGGAGCACGTCTCGATGTGGATTTGGAGGTCCGTAGGTCATTTTGGGGTCATTTGGCGAAAGTTAGAAATTTGAAGATTTTTGGAGATTTTGATCGGGGTGGACTTTTTTATATTGGGGTCGGAGTCCGATTCCGGAAGTTGGAGTAGGTATGTAATGTCAATTATGACTTGTGTGCAAAATTTGAGGTCAATCAGACGTGATTTGATAGGTTTCGGCATCGATTGTAGATGTTTGGAATTTCAAAGTTCATTAAGTTTGAATTGGAGGGTGATTCGTAGTTTCGATGTTGTTGGGCGTGATTTGAGTCCTCGACTAAGTTCGTGATATATTTTGGGATGTGTTAGTATATTTGATTGAGGTCCAGAGGGCCTCGGGTGGATTCCGAATGGTAAACGGATCGAGTTTGGGCTTGGAGGAATGTTGGAGTTGTTGTCATCTAGTGTAACCACACCTGCGAGGTTTTGGTCGCAGGTGCGGAGCCGCAAAAGCGGCCAGGAGGTCGCAGAAGCGAAAAGGGAGTGGGGGACTGTGTATGCAGGTGCAGGCGATTTGAAGTAGAAGCGGTTGCGCACCTGCGGAAAATTTAGCGCAGAAGCGGAGGTTGGACAAAAGGCCTGGGACCGCAGAAGCGGGCACAAACGCACATGTGCGCATGAGGATCACAGAAGCAGAAACGTAGGTGCGCTGCATGGGGCGTAGATGCGGAGTTGTGCTGGGCAAAGGGAATGCGCAGGTACGAGGTTTTGGCCGCCCCTGCGAGACCGCAGATGCGATGAAGCGGTCGCATGTGCGGGAGTCGCTGGGCAGAAGGGTTCCTTAAAAACGGGGTTTTGGTCCATTATCTTCCATTATCTCTTGGTTGGGCGATTTTTGGAGAGCTTCAAGTGGGGGGTTTTCATCATCTATGCCAAGGTAAGTTATTCTCATCCATTGCAAGATAAATACATGGTTTTTATATGGATTCAAGTATGAAAATTTGTAGAAATTTAAGATTTTGAAGAAAAACCTAAAAATTGGTATTTTTTTGATTTTGACCACGAATTTGGGCATGGAATTGGAAGTAAATTATATATTTGAGTTCGTGAGGTTATGGGTAATGGTTATCTTCAAAAAATTTCGGAATCCAGCACGTGGGCCCGAGGGTTGCTTTATCGATTTTTCGAGCGGAGTTGAAAATTCATATGAATTGATTAATTATGAGTATTAAAGTATATTTTGATTGGGTTGCATCTTATTTGGCTAGTTTTGGAGTGACGGGCATCAGTTTGAGGTGTTATTGAGGCTTTGGAGCCGGTTATGGAATTTCGGAGCGAAGTAAGTCTCATGTCTAACTTTGTGAGGGGGAAGTTACCCCTAGGTGTTGTATATTGATGTGTGCTACTTGTTGTGGGGGCTACGTGCGCGCGAGGTGACGAGAGCCCCTTCGTAGCTACATTCATGTTATTGTTCGGGTAGGCTTAAGTCCACATCATACTTTAGCTGTACTATTTGAGCAGTCTCTCGCCTATTAAATTCCTCTATTTTATATTACTACTTGAGACTAGACTTGCTATTGTAGAGACTTCACGAGTTCATGATTAGTCACCGAATAATGTTACTCCTCTTGTGGCATGTTTCTGTGTTATATATGTTTCATTGAAAGGTTTTTGTTAAAGAAATTACAACTCACACGTTTATTCGTGAGTGGGGTCAAGGACCCGTCAAAACCTCTTATTTTAATGGGATTGAGCCGTCTGCCTCGGCAGGATTTTGTATTTCACTTCTTATGGGATCGGACCATTTGCCTTGGCATGATTTATGTACCACACTCTCATGGGAGCGGATCATTCTCCTCGGCAGTTTGAAAGATGTATCTATGACTCGCGTCATTCGACCCTCGACAGTGCACAGTTTAAATATTTATCTTGGATCAGATTGTACGCCTCGGCATTTCCTATATCATATCCTCATGGAATCATGCGTAATATTTGGCAAGAAGCCAGGGTATCTGTAAATTTTTCCCCTGATTCAAACTATAATAACCCTTTTGGTGAGGTCCATTATACACATATATATGCTCCGGGTTGAGGAAGAATTTGCTAATTAAAAGCTTGAGTTTATTGTAAGGAGGATAATTGTATAACATATTTACACTGGTTTATTTCATTTATTTACTTTGCCTCATATTTGTTCACCTCCTTACTGTACTTGATATTATTGGACCACTAGTGAGTGTCGATGTCGATCCCACATCACTACTTCTCCGGGGTTAGGCTAGATACTTACTGGGTACACGTTGATTACGTACTCATACAACACTTGTCGCACATTTTTATGCAGGTACATATGTGACTAATGACCTTGTGAGAGCATAAGCGTGTATGCATGCGGGGACTTACGTGAGTTGCATTCCATATTACGGCCCGCAGCCGGCAGAGTCTCCTGCAGAGTATTTGTATTTATCTTGTCCAAATTTGTATTCCAGATAAATGATGTATTTTATTTTACATTTCTAGTTGATGCTTGTGCACTCGTGACATCGGATTTTGGGGTGCTTATGGGTTGTTCTGTATTGAAATTGTTAAGAATATTATTATTTACACTGTGAATTTCATCTTTTACTATTTAATAGAAGGAAAATATGATTTCAAAATATCAAAACGAGTACCAAATTAAGTATTTATTTTTGGCTTGCCTGACAATGGTGTCCGACGCCATCACGACCTTTAGATGGATTTTGGGTCGTGACAACTTCAACAATTGAACCCAGAAACTAACAAGTTTAAGAGTGCCTAAAGGATCTCTTTTTCCTTCAAAGTTTTTACACTCTAAGAATCACTCCCAAGGTCAAAATCTTCAGCTTACTATTAGATGTCCAACTGATATTTTACTCTCCCTCAGATGTGTAAAAAGATGTGTGTCCATAGTGAGAAAAAAAACTATTTTTTATATAGGAGGAGAAAGGACCATAGGACAAATTTTTGTTTAAAATGATAATTATTTGACAGAACATCTTCCCAAAACTAAAAATCTACCCAAGCAACAGTTTTCCCTCACCAAATCTTGACAGTCTTTTGGAGTATTATACTTCAAAATAGTCCTCAATAGTAAAAGCAACCAAACACGGACCCTACAATCAAGTACTCTCCCTTTCTTCCCGTTTCCTCTCATTTAGCTCAAATATTCAGAGCCTAAAACAACCAAGACAGTCCCCGTGATAAACTACTACTAATTAGAATTCGGAATGCAACAACTTGGCTATCAAACCAACCAAAAAAGCTTATAAACTAACTAACATGTCTCTCAAAATACTTAAACCAAAACAACATCGACACATAAACTAATTAAATCAAACAAATAAACAATAGCAGTGATTGAACCAATCTAGCAAAAAGGAATGAAATAATATAGCTAACTCGATTAATATAAACTACTAACTATCCGAAACTACTTAATCACTCTCATAACACAACAGACAGTCATAGAGACATAAACAAGAAACAAAGCTAAACTAATTACTGAAATCAGGGAAAAAAGGTTTTTACCAAAGACAACGACTATATAAATGAAGAGAATGAAAGAAAATAGTTTTGGAATTTTTTTGTGATTTTATTTCTCTGTACAGTGTAACGCATAAATACAAAAGAATAAAATCTAGTCGAAATAAACTGTCGGCTGGCAGTATTTTACTAGTATACTCCTAACAGCTATTGTAACTAACTAAGGAATATTTACAAAAGAATAATTTTATCTACTATGAAGAGTATTTTTGTTGTATCTTTTGGGTCCTTCTATAATGGGTCAATAAAAATAGCTGAAGCTTTAAGGACCAATTGTTTAAAGCTAAATCCAAAGTAAAACGATCCCAATCACAGTAGAGTCCAATATGTCTTGACCCGTTTTTATAAGATATACACTTCTCTTCAAACACAATGTAACATAAGTAAAACCTTGCCACCTTTGTCTCTTTTGTCTCTCTGCATACCACCATCAGAAAGTTCGAGAAGACTGCCATTTTCATTTCTAAGACCAGCACACACCCCTCAAGTTGGAGGGGGATGAAAGGACACCCAACTTGCCCAAAGGATTGTGATGAACCGGCCTTGTGAGAGACTTTGTGAACAGATCTGCGAGCTGAGAAGAGGAGCGAACATATGAGAGGGAAATCGGCCCGGCAAGAAACTGTTGTCTGACGAAATGACAGTCTTGTTCTATATGCTTAATTCTTTTGCGAAAAATAGGGGTTTTCACGATATGGATTGATGCCTGACTGTCTGAATGAAGAGAAACATGAAGGGAAATTGGAATAGAAAGATCATCAAACAGGCGTACCAACCAAGTGAGCTCAGCTACAACCCGTCACATTGAGCGGTATTCAGCCTCTGCAAAGCATAGAGACGAATGCCTTTTGGATTCCCACGAAATTGGAGATGAGCCAAGAGAAATATATAAACCACTGACGGGTCGGTGCAAATCTGGACAAGTGGCCCAGTCGGAATCACAAAATGCAAGGAGTTGATATGAAGGAGATAAAGACATGAAGAGGCCAAGTCCATGATCCTTTAATAAGCAGCGGAGAACACAAAGTGCATCATTGAGATGGGGTTGTCAAGGATCCTGCATATACTGGCTAAGGTGGTGTACGATAAAAGACAGATCCGGCCTTGTATGTGTTAAATAGTTCAGCTTGCCCAACAAATGACAATACAAGGTCGGGTCTAAAATAGGAGCACCAGTCTTATCTAAGAGGAGAACAGAAGGATCAAGAGGACAGGAAACAAGTGTCTTGAGGAGAGAATCAAATTCGTGCAGTAAATCAAGGGTGAACTTCCTCTGAGATAGAATCAAACCATAAGGCTCACGGAGAACTTCCATGCTCAAAAAATAATGTAAGCTTCCAAGGTCCTTGATTCTAAATTGTTGATGTAGAAAATCCTTTAATGCAGTCAATTCCTTTGCATCATTACATGTTGATAGTATGTCATCGACATACACTGCGACAATAAAGATATAAGAATTTGTCTTTTAAAAAATTAAAGAATACTTATTCAATGAATGTGTATACCCCTTAAAATTAAGAGTAGTATTGAGCTTAGAGTACCATTGCCTAGAAGCTTGATGAAGACCATAAATGGACTTTTGTCAACTTACAAATATGGTTAGGAGAAGGTGGTGTAAAGCCAATATAGACTTCCTCATTTAAATCACCATGTAAGAATATATTGTTCACATCCAATTGACAAAGTCCCCAACTTTTCTTAACTGCTATGGCTAGGATGCATCTGATGGTGGTCATCTTGACCATCGGGGAAAAAGTTTCATTGAAATTTATTCCCTCCTTCTGTATATATCCTCTTATCACCAACCTGAACTTTAGTCTTTCTACACTACCATCTGAATGTTGCTTTACCTTGTAGACCCATTTACAAGGTAGACCTTTTCTACCTGGGGGTAATTCCATGACCTCCCAAGTTCTGTTGAGTTCAAGAGCTGTAATTTCCTATTTTATGGCTTTTTGTCAGCTTGGGTGATGTGCAACCTGTGAATAACTAATAAGTTCATGCATATTAGACAAATAATTTAACATTTATTGATTAGTGATGGGTAGGATACTAAAAGACAAAGATATGGGATAGACAGGTGTAAGAAAACTGGCATTACTCACATCTGAGAGTTGAAGAGCATTACAAATATAATCTTTAAGGTATATAGAAGGATTGTGAGGTCTCGTAGACTTTCTAATGAGGGTATCCAGTATAGGTGGAGAAACAGAAGAGGAGAGTGAGGGAAAAGGTACACTAGAAGTGGGCAATGGACTGGTAGGAAAGAAAATTGCACTAGGGCAAGGAGTCTGTGGTGAGATGATAAAAGAGGGAGAAACAACAGTCGTAGAGGAAGGGGTAGGTTAGAATGTTGGTTGACTGGTGAACACAAATGTGATAAAGAATCTGAGTTTAAGGGAAAGGAATTGTGCAACGTAGCAGCAAACAAATAGGAAGTCCCTATACAATCAGATTTGATAGAAGCAAAGGGAAAGAATTCCTCATGGAATACTACATCTCTAGATATGAAGACTTTTAGTGTCTTAAGATCAACAACTTTATAGACTTTTTTACCATGTGGATAACCTAAAAACACACAAGGAACAACCCGTGAGTCAAATTTGGTTATATGTTTTGAAAGAATAGAGGCAAAACATAAACAACCAAAGCATTTTAAAGCAGAATAATTAGGTTTGGCTTGAAAGAGGACTTCATAAGGAGTCTTGAAATTTAACACTCTAGAAGGGAATATGTTGATCAAGTAGGTGGATGTGAGTAGGCATTCCCCCAAAATGATATAGGCAAATGAGATTGAAACAGCAAGGCTCTAGATGTCTCTAGCAAGTGTTTATACTTTCTATCCGCAACTCCATTCTATTGTGAAGTTGAGACACAACTGGTTTGATGTATAATTCCATGTGATTGAAAGAATTCTGTTTGAACATTACCAGACCCTGATTCAGAAGAATTATCTGATCTTATTGTCTTAACTTTTGTATGAAATTGCCTTTCTACCATGGCCAAATAAGATTATATGACAATGAAAGCATTTGATTTGGTATTTAGTAAGTAAATCCATGTCTCTCTATTGTAGTCATCAACTATGGTGAGGAAATATTTATAACCATCATAGGTGGGATCCTTGTAAGGTTCCCAAGTATCCAACATGGATTAGTTCAAAAACCTTTTTAGTTGATATAGAGCCTGAAGGTAAATGAAGCTTGGATTGTCTAGCCATAGGACAAATAAGACAAGGAGTAGAATAATTAAAACATGAGGGAACAAAAACATCAAAATATTTCTTCATATTTCTCAAAGGCATGTGGCCTATCCTATAATGCCACAACCTTTCTTTTACATTGGTACTAGACTTAGGGAAACATTGAAAAACTGGAGCTGCTAGTCTTGACTTGAGGATGTATATGCCTCATTTCTCCTTACCAATCTCTATAGGGCTCTTTAGTGAAGGGCCCTGCAGCAGAAAATAAGAATTAGAAGTGAAAAGAACATATTGTTGAAGTTGTCTGAATAACTTATGCACATACAACAAATTGAATCTAAAGGAAGGCATATACAGTACATTGTGCAAAACTAGATTTGGTAATAATACAACAGAACCTGAATGAGTAACCTTTACTCTATGGGAATTAGGCAAATTGACCATGACAGGTTTAGGCAAAGCTTTGTAGTTGATAAAGAAGTTTTTGTTAAAAGTCATATGCTCAGTTTCTCCACCATCTAATATCCATGAATCACTATCAATTTGAATAAAATGGGCAAAAGAATTGAAAAACTTGGCTATACCAGCACAACTCAAATTTGCAGAAGCATAAGAGGTTCCTGCACCCTGCTGGCCCATGTTAACCTGTTGTAGAAACTGCAATAGTTGTGTCACATTTTCCTGAGTAAGTGATTTCACTCCTAGTATATTAGCATTTCCCTCGTTTCCCTTTTCATTTGTGTTAAACACATCATTTGCTTGCACATTGCCCTGAAATTTCCTCTGCTTTGTGAATTTAAAATCTGGAGAAAAACCATGAATCCTATAACACTTATCAATGCTATGGCCAGGTTTCTTGCAGTAAGCACAAATTCCTGAATTTTTTTTTATTAAAGTCAAAATTGTATTAAACAAAAATATATTTATACAATGCCAAGTAGTTGCTGACTAACTACTATCCTGAATATAAGTCTAGTCCTAGATTACATTTCATCCATGCCTACTACAAGTCCAGAAATTGCTTATAAAACTGGAAACAGAAGATGTATAGATAATTACATACAAAAGAACTAAGCAAATCTATGTAAGATGTGTAATGTCACCTCGCCATGTCTTCTTTACAGCCATTCGACATGCCCAGCTAAGCTCTTATTCCTAGCCAGTTATGTTCCTTTTCATACCTAACAACACCAGTAGGTTGCTCCACACTCATCTTGTTACTGAGCATTCAAAGAATAAATGCTCAAGTGTTTCAGTAGTTGCTTTGCAAAAAGCACAATCCTGAGGCATTTGCACTCCTATTTTATATAACAACTGATTCCTGCACTCAACACTGCAGACTAACAACTGATTCTTGCTGTGATCTTCTCAATTAGAGGTAGGCATTGATGAGAGGTTAATTTTTTAGAGGACAGTTGTACTCCTAAATTCTAGCATTCTTTCTAGGATTAAAACCTCCCTTCTGTCCTTTGTTCTAATTGAATCTTCTTTCATTTCCCTATAGGTTTGTAGCAAGGAAGGATCCAGAATCTCCTCGATATGTAGGAGTAGCATGGATAACTCTTTGTTTCTCATCCTGTATCACAAATGAATAAACATGTCCAATGAAAGGTAAGGGTGAAGACAATAGTATATTACTCCTAACACCTATGAATGTGTCATTTAAACACATCAAAAACTGTAGCAACCTTTCATCTTGATGTGCCTTGAAGTTCTTCACCTTGGCACCACAGTCACATTCACAAACACATATAAAAAAAGTACTCAAAGTATCAAGCTCATCCCATAGGCTTTTCATCTTAGTAAAGTAGGTTGATATACTAGAATTACCTTGCACCACAACACTAAGTTTCTTTTATAACTGAAATAACGTTACACCATTTGTTTGTCTTAATCTGTCCTCTAAATCACTCCATAAGTCCTTCGCACTTTGAGAGTAAAGCACACTCTCAGCTATCTCCTTAGATAGAGAATTGAGTAGCCATGACAGTACTATGTCATTACACCTAGCTCGGGTCTTTTGAAGTCCAGAATCAGCTTGTGGAATAGTAAGAGTTCTATCAATGAGAACTAACTTATTCTTTGTAGATAAAGCAATTATTACAGCTCTTCTCCATCCACTATAGCTTCTTCCATCAAAAACTGTGGAAACAAGATTCATCCCTGAATAATCCAAAGGATGAAGATAGTAAGGATGTGATGAATCAACCACTCCACTCATAATTGAAGTTGCATGCACAGTAGGATTGTCTGTGGAAATGGATAATGCAAGTGAATCCAGGGTCTGAGCAGTGGTACCCATAGCTTGAAGAAAGAAGAAAGAAAAAATAAAAATAAATGAAGCAAAAAGGATCGTGAAAAGGAAGAGCAGATTATTCATGCTCTAATACCATGAAGAGAATGAAAGAAATGATTTTGGAAAATTTTCTGTGTTTATTTCTCTATACAGTGTAACGTATAAATACAATAGAATGGAATCTAGTCTAAACAAACTTTGTCAGCTGGCAGTATTTTACTTGTCTACTCCTAACATCTATTGTAACTAATTAAGGAATATTTACAAAAGAATAATTTTATTATCTTTTGGGTCC
Organism: Nicotiana tabacum; assembly: GCF_000715075.1. Lineage (NCBI taxonomy): Eukaryota > Viridiplantae > Streptophyta > Magnoliopsida > Solanales > Solanaceae > Nicotiana > Nicotiana tabacum. The sequence goes on along the minus strand of NC_134098.1, from coordinate 147,112,226 downwards.
TTCTAGAATGGGTCAATAAAAATAGCTGAAGCTTTAAGGCTCAATTGTTGAAAGCTAAATCCAAAGTAAAACAAGCCCAATCACAGTGGAGTCCAATATGTCTTGACCCATTTTTGTAAGATATACACCTCTCTTCGGACACAAAGTAACATAAGTAAAACCTAGTCGCCTTTGTCTCTCTTGTCTCTCTCCATACCACCACCAAAAGGTTCGATAAGATGGCCATTTTTATTTCTAACACTAACAATAAACAACATGTTAATTCGCTAATTGATTTCAATTTAAAGAAACAATTGTATCAACTAACAAACTATAGGGCAAGTGATAACCACAATACAATCGATCCTAAATTTAAACTAACTAAGACCAGAAAATAGAAACAAAGAGGTATGGAAAAGATTGAGGCTCTACCATAAGTCGAGGCTCACGATTAATAGCTAAAAATTAGTTTGATCACTAACTGTCCAACAAACTACTAATCAATACAAACAAAGATAACTAATCAATAATGTACTAACTAAAAACTCTAATTAACAGTGCTTGATTAAAACCGAAAAATAAAAATAAAAAATTAACCTACTGCTATTAAAAGCCAAAAGTTAAACAAAGGTATGATGGTAATACCTAACAAGTATGCTCAAAGCAAATTCAAGTAGCGAGAAGATGCCGGAAATATCGAGCAGGGGTTGTCCTACATTGAAGCACACATTTTCTTTTAGCAGGCGCCAAACCAAACAAGTTTCGTCTTCGTGATAGAAAAGAACACATGCCTTTAGGTTGAGATAAGGCTAGAGTGGAGGAGCAGTGGTGGTAGTGGCGATGCTGAATTGACATTAGGAGTAGTAGGATGGCAGTGGTGGTGCCTTTGGGGGGTGAAACTAAAAGGGAAGTGTAGATGTCTAGGAGATCTACTGTTTATGTGAGGTTTGTGTGGTGGGGTGGTCGGATTCGAAGCGAATTTGAGAAAGAAAGAAAGAAAATTCGGGTGGCTAGGGTCTCGGATTTGGCCGGATTTGTGGAGTTTGAGAGGGAGTTTGAGGATTCGGGTTGGAGATATGGAAAGATGAAGAGGGGATAAGGAGATGGTGAAAAAATGGGGCCGATTGGAGGCCGTTCGTCGTTGGAGGGTGATTTCCGATGGCGGTGCACGGTGGGGAAAAGTGGTAGCGCAGAGAGAGGGTGAGAGTGAGAAGAGAGGGAGAAGAAAGTGATACTAATAGGGGAAATTAGGGGCAAAATTTCAGGATTTTGGGGATTAAATACCATGGGTGATGAGGGCCTCGGAACTATTGGATCAAAATATCTTAAACGACTGAGATTTGATCTCTGGATCACTAGACGAACCGGCGTAGTTTTGTCATAAAATTACGATGTTTAGATTGCAACACGGGCTGGCCTTGATCTAGATTGGGTCAATCGAATTGGGCCACTAATTTGGGCCAATATTTGGCCAAATGTCTTTAAAATTCAACTAGCACAATCCCTACCCCATTTATCAAACTATTAATCAACTCTTTAAACCTACACATACACAAATACACACACACACACACACACACACACACACACACACACACACACACACATATATATATATATATATATATATATATATATATATATATATATATATATATATATATATATATATATATATATATATATATATATATATATATATATATATATATATATATATAGGCATTTACACTAATTGTTGGTTGAAAATTTGATGAATTCTTGTGTCTTCTTGCCTTAGTTGCTTCTCAAATCTTTCGTAGGTCAAACGTTTCTTAAAAAATATATTTTTGGTGTATTTATACCATGTAGGAACGGCTCCGGACGGCTCTTTCCAAGCCAAAACGGGAAAGCACTCTCACAAAAGTACATATGCGCGACACATGGCACGGTTCCCCATGCGCGTCGCTCCAGTGGAGAACTTAGGGCCGATTTTTACACTCTGCAGAAAAATGTACTACCACCTTGCGCCCCGCTGTGTGGTAGTGCATTTTTCTCAGGGTAATCTTTTATTCTCACTTTTTGACATCAAAACTTGGTCCTTGACCCCCGAACGTGATCCCGGCTTAATTTCTTGAGCTTTTACTCAGACTTCAAAACTCCAACTTATTCGATTTAACTCCAAATTATCTTAATAGCCCGGAATCATTTCGTACAAGGCATAAAACACGTAATAAGTGCAAATCACCATCATTTAAGATCAAACACAAGTAAAATGCACTGATTAGAGTGTAATATACGACTAAAATATGGGTTTCTAGCCTACTATCAACACCCGACACTTAAACCATTGCTCGTCCTCGAGCAATCAAACTACATTTCAAATAGAGACGACATTTTCAAGCAACTCTCCTAACTCATCCTGGCAAGAATAATTAAAGTTGTCTAAGCACCATACCGTAACATCCTAGTCTCAAGATTTAACTCATAAGCACCATGTATTTTTCAAAACCTACTCACTTACACTAATACAAAGGTCAACGAAGTTACCTTTTCATCACAAGTCATGTGCCCTCACACAAACAATAGAGAGTTGTTCCACACACAATAAGGTTCAAGAACAATTAGGAACTCAAGATAGAAAGAATTTACTCGCTCTCAGAATTAAGATTCCTATGCCACAGAAGACGTACCATAGGCTTGCCCGTAGTGTAATAATCTACTAATTTGAGCTCATTCAGTCAAAGATCAAGTAAGGCTTTAATTGGTTGTAATGTAGGTTGCGGGATGGGTAGGATATATTTGGATATAGTGACTACACCTCCCTAAGTACTTTAATATAAATACATTAACAATTCAAACCCCACATTTATGTTGAACCAAATCCCAACCTTCACAGCCTAATAACATGAAGCTCCTAATTTCTTTAAGCACAAACAATATGAGAACTACCACTAGCAAGGAATCAAATTTATTTTCTCTAATATATACACAAACTTTTTTGCCCTCGTTTTTTTCTTTCTTTCTTTCTAAGTTCTGATTATTTTTCCAATTCCCTACAAGTGGCTCTGACAAATTTTTCAAATAGTGCCCCTTCTTCTTTTCTATAGTTCCACTCAAAAACTCAACCATACATCCACTTAGCTTGTAACAAGCTCATAAATATTTCAAATGCTCATGAGAGATAAAATGTTCAAGCAAATGGTCAATTCAACAAAGGGGTCAGACTTGTAGTGTGGTTGTCAAAGAAATAGAATTACAGGATCAATGGGGCTAACAAAGATACACAATAATTAGGTGGGTAAATATATATATTTATCTCAATAAAGAAACGCCTATATCACTTCCAAGACTAAACAAGACTTCTATTTCACAATGCAAACCCACAGGGCAAGTTGTAGATATCAACTAACATACACAAAATATCGACAAAATCCTCACACGCACATTGGCACATAACTCACTTAGGATCGGATATATCCTGACTCTCTAGTCAAAGCAGTTAAGCAAAGATAAAATCACACAATTCAAGGCACTATAATACATGAGACAAGAATTGATCCTAGGCGTCACAACTAAGGCACCCACCACTCTCAAGGCACAACAAAGTCAAAAAACGCCAGCTCCATTTAACACCATAGCATAAGACTTCTCTATTCACGATAAAATAAAAACTGACTACACCCGATTCAAGCAAAACCCTTGGAAAAGAACTGCGGCACAAAGAAAAACTAAGAGGAAATTATTACACTACCTCAGAAAAAAAAAACTTTTTTTTTCAACTTTGATCCCTCAAAAATTGTGGCATGTCTATATGACACATAAATAAAAGGCAAGAGGTGAAGAAAAGTCCCTTTAATCATCTAATATGGGTCTGAATCGAAGTCGAGATCCCATTTGCACGCCCGACCCAGTGCACACATCCATGATGAAAGTTATTTTTCTGCCTTCTTTGGGTACACCCCACACTTGTCATGCTTACTCTCTCCAGCTCGCTCTTTTAGGGCCCTTGTCTTGAATTCAGAATGTGCAGTTGTCTCGTCAATAGGTGCTCCCATTGCTTCCTATACTTGAAAATCACCCTTTGTTCCCCCGCTCTCAGCATGAGCTGCCTTTCTTGAATGTCCAGAATAAATTTGCCAGTTGCCAAGAAGGGTCTCCCTAAAATCATAGGTACCTCTCTATTCTCTTCCATATTCACCATAATGGAGCCCACAGGGAACACAAATTTATTCATCCGAACTATCACATCTTCCACAATTCCTTTAGGTATGATTGTGGTCTGATCCGTCGGCTGCAAAGATACAAGTATAGATCTGATTTCTCAAATCTCTCTTTCCAATTTCCTGCAAATAGACAAAGGCATAAGATTAATAGAAGTACCTGAATCACACAAATATTTTTCAAACTTAGTACTTCCTAAAGATCAAGGTATAGTAAAACTTCCCGGATCTCCACACTTTTGAGAGAGCTTATTTTGCAAAATGGCACTACAATGCTCTGTGAGCTAGACAATCGATGCCCTTTTAACCTTACGTTTATTGGACAATATCTCCTTTCATGAACTTAGCATAGGTTGGCACATCTGAGAGAGAACCTCTATGAAAGGTAGATTAACATGCACCTGCTTAAGCACTTATAGAAAAAACCCAAATTGTTTGTCCAACTTCTCTCTTCTTTGATTCTGGGAAAAGTTAAGGCAGGTATGTATTTGCTTTCCTCCTTCTCCTCCATTTCTTCTTCAGGCCATCATATGGATCTACCCTCACTTCACCTTCTTGATTGTTGCTCTCTTTCTGCTCCTGTTTAATTTCTTCTTGTCTTTCAATCAACTCACCCTTTTATTTTGCTATGAGGTCCTTTAATACTTTCCCACTTCTCAAAGACACTGCATTTATTTTCTCTTTTGGATTTCTTTCAATATCAGTAGGGAGAGTTCCTGAACCCTCTCAGACAATATATTAGCAAGTTGACCCACCTGTCTTTCCAAGTTTCGAATAGTTGTTCCATGAGTTTCAAGCCTCTCATTTGTCTTAATAATAAAGGTCTTCATCAGATCTTCCATGCTAGAATAATTCGACTATGGAGGATGGTATTGTTGTCTCTACTAATTGAGAAAACCAGGAGCTCCTTGTACCTGGGGTCTGGAGTTATTCTGTTGTCATGCATTCGTACTACCAACTGGTGAACTCCAAGAAAAACCTATGTGCCTCTGCCCCATGGAATTAAAATTATTGCCACTATGGTAGTTTCCTCTGTTAAATCCCCCCACAAAATTTACCACTTCATCTGTAGTCGAGGATTGACAAACATGCGTTGGATGACCCATTCCACAAAAGTCACAAGCTGATGATGACTGGCTCTGGACCTTAGCTAAGGTTAACTTTCTTATCTCTCTGCCCATGGTGTCTAGTTGGGCTTGCACTGATGTGTTTGAGTCTACCTGGTGAACCCCAACTGATTTTCTTCTATCATTACTCTCAGTGGGTCATTGGTTATCAACTTCAGAGAGCTCATCAAGAATCGCAACAATCTCCTCAGGAGTTTTCTTCATTAAAGAGCCTCTAACTGCAGTACTCAGAGTTCGTCATGAGGAAGGTGCTAGTCCATCCCAAAAGTTGGAGTTGCATCCACAATCTGATTCCATTATGCTGACACTTTTTCACTATCTCCTTGTATCTTTCCCAAGCTTCGAAGACCGTTTCAGTGTCCTTCTAGCATAAGTTGTGGATTTCCCTTCTGAATTTCACTATTTTTGCAGCTGAGAATTACTTGTCAAGGAACGTTTTAGTCATATCTTCCATGTCCTGATCGACCCAGATGGTAAGCTTCAAAGCCAGTGCTTCGCGTCATCCTTCAATGAAAAGGGGAATGCCCTTAAGTAGACCGCATCTTTTGATAATCCATTATACTAGAAGGTATTCATGATTTCATTAAAGTCCATCAAGTAAGTGTTAGGATCTTCATTGGCCTTCCCTTTAAATACATAGTTGTTCTTGATGGTTTGAAGCAAGCCTTGGTTAAACTCAAAATAATTTGTTGCTATGGGTGGAGGTCACACACTTGACAGTCTTGATTGTATACCGGTCTAGCATAATTACCTAATGCTCTTCCAGGCATCAGAGCCATATTTTTGAACTGGTCTTCATCCAAGAGTCAATTTAGATTGAATCTTTGACCCCCATCATCTTCGATAGTCTCATCAGCAACTCAAAGGGCTGCTTCAGTTGCCATTTGTGTAGCTTGCTCTCTTTGTTGTGTTGCCTCTATTGCAGCTAAGTCTACCCCATCATCACTTTTATTATCCATGTGTACTTGGGTTGAAGGTTTCCACAAAATATTTCTAGTGAGTTCTTTCTCTTTCGTCAACTATCGCAGATGCTTTTCCACCTCTGGATTGTATGGAATCACTTCTTTTGAAGAAGATCGAGTCATACACCAGAGAAGTTAAACATGTTGCCTGCACACAAGTGAGATTTGAACACTATTGATTGCCAATCCCCGGCAACGACGCCAAAATTTGAAGAGCGCAAAACACAACACTAAATTATTGCTCGCTAGTCTAAGATAGTATAGTTAATTTATCGTCTCCACAAGGATTTAATTTAAAGAGTGTTCGAATAATATTTAGTTAATTACTATCTAGGAAAAGTATCTCTTGATTGAATGATTATCAACTACGATTAACAACTGATCACGGAAGATAACATATGAGCAACAAAGAATTATCAATGAGAGAAATAAGGGCAATTGACTAGACAGGTGCAATACAATTGACTCGGGATCCAATTGAATTAGTTCACTCTATAATACTGTTGATTCTTACGAATTCAACAGATAATTATATTATATTTGAAGTTAATGCTCCTCTTTTGACTAAACGTTAATGTTAGTAATTAATCCAACTGAAGCACGATGAATAATTGCAACGAATAAAATGATGGTTTTAGTCTAAAGGGTAACTTCTCACAAATATTTCTCTATTTTCTAGTTCGATTAATAATTCAAGAGGCTCTTTTGATTACCTAGTTGAATCACGAATTTAGACTAGAGTGTATGATGTAAAGAAATTCAATATCAAGCCGATCTTTCGATTAATCAAAATAATAAATAACTTCACAGTACGAATTAAAACTCCATTAATTAATTCAAACAATTGTCAAGAATCTAATCCCTAATCAAGTTATCAATACACCATATATGTCAACACCCTAAGGGGAATTACTCCATAACAAGGGAAAAAGTCATCTCAATTAGGCTTTAAAACATAAAGAAAAACATTAATGGTAATGATTCGATACAAACTCCTCTATTGCACTGATTGTTGGTTGAAATCTTGATGAATTCCTCTATCTTCTTGGCTTAGTTGCTTCTCAAATCTTTCGTAGGTCAAAAGTTCCTTCAATGGCACAGTTTTGAATTGGAGGCATTATATCTCCGTAGACAATGGCACATCAACTCTAATAAAATAAAGCATCATTGAAGAAATATCAGTGCCTTTTAGATCTTTGTAGTAGAGAGTCAACCCAGATGATGAGTTGTCAACCCACTGTTCTACTTCAATGGATTCTCTCACCAGTCCAACAACCATCAACATTTTCTCAAGTTTAAAATTCTTCTGCTAACCCTCCGAAATCCACCCAATGCCCCCGTGACCTCAACCGATTATACAAACAAGTCCTAAAATACGATACGAACTTAGTAGAGGCCTCAAATAACATAAAACAACATCAAAAACACGAATCGCACCCCAATTCAAACCTAATGAAAACTAATAAATTCCAATTTCTACAATCGATGCCGAAACCTATCAAATCACGTCTGATTGACCTCAAAGTTTTTCACACAAGTCATAAAAGACACAACGGACCTACTCCAATTCCCAGAATCAAAATTCGAGTCCGATAACCACAAAGTCAACTCTTGGTCAAACTTCTCAATTTCCAAAACTTCTAATTTTCCAACTTTCGTCATTTCAAGACTAAATCAACTACAGACTTCCAAATCACTATCCAGACTCACTCATAAGTCCAAAATCACCCAACGGAGCTATCAGAACCATCAAAACTCCAATTCGGAGCCATTAACACATAAGTCAATATCTGATTAACCTTTTCAACTTAAGCGTCCAATCTTGAGACTAAGTGTCTCATCTCATTCTGAAACATCTCCGGAACCAAACCAACTACCCCGACAAGTCACATAACAAAAATTGAGCATAAAATAAGAAGTAAATGGGGGAACAAGGCTACAACAATCAAAACAACCAGCCATGTCATTACATCCTACCCTCTTAAACAAACGTTCGTCCTTGAACGGGTCTAGAAACATACCTGGAGTCTCAAATAGGCGTAGCTATCTGCTTCGCATCTCCCGCTCGGTCTCCCAAGTAGCTTTCTCGATTGGCTGACCTCTCCACTGCACCTTTAATGAAGCTATGTTCTTTGACCTCTACTTTTGAACTTGTCGGTCCAAAATGACCACCTGCTCCACATTATAAGTCAAATCACCATCCAACTGAGCCATGCTGGAGACCATAACATGAGGCGGATCACCAACATACTTCCGGAGCATAGAAACATGAAACACTGGATAAACACTCGATAGACTAGGCGACAAGGCAAGCTTTTAAGCCACCTCTCCAATCCTCTGAAGCACCTCAAACAAACCAATGTACCGAGGGCTCAACTTGCCCTTCTTGCCGAACCTCATAACACCCTTCATGGGCGAAACTCTGAGTAGTACTTTCTCCCTAACCATGTAAGCAACATCATGAACCTTCCGATCGGCGTAACTCTTCTTCATATTCCTCCACCAATAGTGCTGCCTCAAGTCCTGATACATCATTGCGGCACACGGATGAATGGAATATCGCAAAATGTGGGCCTCCTCAAAGATCAACTCATATAGCCCATCTACATTAGGCACACAAATCTGACCATGCATCCTCAACACCTCATCATCCCTAATAGTAACATCTTTCGCATCACCGTGCTAAACTATGTCCTTAAGGACAAGCAAATGAGGATCATCATATTGGCGCTCTCTGATGTGATCATATAAGGAAGATCGAGAAACCATACAAGCTAGAACCCGATTGGGCTCTGAAAAATATCTAATCTCACAAACTGGTTTGCCAAGGCCTAAACATCAACTGCAAACGTTCTCTCACCAATAGGAATAAATGCAAGGCTACCCATACTCACCGCTTTTCTACTTAGGGCATCGGCCACCATATTGGCCTTCCCGGGATGATACAAAAAGGTAATATCATAGTCCTTTAGCAACCCCAACCATCTTTGCTGCCTCAAGTTTAGATCTTTTTGTTTGAACAAGTGCTGGAGACTCCGATGATCCGTAAATACCTCACAAGACACACCGTATATATAATGCCTCCAAATCTCCAATGCATGAACGATGGCTGCCAACTCCAAATCATGAACAGTGTAGTTCTTCCCACGGGGCTTCAACTAACGCGAAGCATAAGCAATCACTCTACCCTCGTGCATCAAGACACACCCGATACCGATCCGAGATGCATCACAATACACTGTATAAGATCTTGATGCTGAAGGCAAAACTAGAACTGGAGTTGTGGTTAAGGAAGTCTTGAGCTTTTGAAAGCTCTCTTCACACTCATCCAACCACCTAAATGGAGCACCCTTCTGAGTCAATTTGGTCAAAGGCGCTACAATAGACGAGAAGACCCTCCACGAAGCGACGATAATAACCGGCCAAGCCAAGAAAGCTTTGAATCTCAGTAGTTGCGACGATCTGGGCCAACTATGAACTGCCTCTATCTTCTATGGATCCACCTTCATCCCCTCACTGGACACCACGTGCCCCAAGAACGCCACAGAACTAAGTTAAAACTCACACTTGGAGAACTTGGCATAAAAATTCTCCCCCTTCAGCCTCTGTAGTACAATCCTCAAATGTTGTGCATAGGGATGGGCATAAAATTTGAAAAACCAAATTCTGAATTGAACCAAATTAATTTTGTATTTCGATATCCAGTTTTTCAGTTTTTTGGTATTATTCAGTATAGATTTTTTGGTATTTTGGTTCGGTACTCGGTATTGATTTTTTGATATTTCGGTATACCGAAATATATTAAGTCCAAGCCCATATCTATTTTTATTTTTCAGCCCAATCAAGAATAAACCTAAGCCCAACACCCCTAATCCCTTAGGCCTTAGTTAGTCCCTTAGGGCGTAGAGACTTAGAGAGCATACAGAAAAACTTAGCTTCTGCTTACCCCTTCCCTTTTCTATTTTCTAACCCTAATTTCTCTCAAAAACATTGCTTGACTTTTTCTGTAATTCATGACTACAATAGGAGAGATGACGACAAAGACTTCACGACCTCGGCGACAACGACTCCTCTCCTCAGCAACTGTTTATTTACTCATTGTTGACCTTTATTTTTCAATCTTCAAGTCTTCAACAGGTTCACAACTTCTTCATTCTTCAGGTTTTATGTTAGTTTCAACTTGTTATATTTCATTAAGTTTCTTATGTTGAATAATCTATTTTTGAGCATTTAAAGAATAAATGTTTTGGGGGTTTTAGCTAGTGAAAAGATCTGAGTTACGTACTTGAACTTAAGAATTTAAGAATCATTGTTTTTGCCAAACTCAATCTTAAATTTTTCTTTTCTAGGAAATTACCGTCAAAGAGCACTGAGGTTGCCAGCTGAGAAGGACTACATTAAAATAAAATCAAGAAGCTCGAGTCGCTAGATTTTTCAAACATTACATTCCTTTGAAAAGCTTTGCCAGATTCCCTTAGGCTACTGACAAAAGAACAATATCATCTTAGAGTAAAAGAGTAAGAAAGAAAGAAAAATATCATCTTAGAGCATAAATTTCCTGCTGTCTATTTGCAATGTTCACATTTTCTTTTCAGAATCCAATGTTGCAACTGTTAAATCTAGGTCACTGCACTCCAGGAATTATTTTTTACTCTATGTAATTATCAAGATTCATTTTCTAAGTTTTCCTTTGAGTGGTTGAATTCTCAGCAGAAGTCAGAAGAGACGTTAGGTAATAGGCATAGCATAATCTTGGGAGATTTGAAAGACTTTGGTATGATATCGAAACCGTACCGAACCAAATACGAAAATATTGAATCGTACCGAACTTCTTTAGTATTGTATATGGTATGCACAATTGATATATCGAATATCGAAATATCAAACCGTAATTATTAAATACCATATCGAAGTATCGAACGCTCATCCCTAGTTGTGCTTGATCCTCCTGGATACGTGAGTAAACCAGGATATCATCAATGAACACTATGACAACCGAGTCAAGATATGGCTGAAATACACTGTTCATCAGATGCATGAATGTTGCTGGGGCATTGGTCAGCCCAAAAGACATCACAAGGAACTCATAGTGACCGTAGCGGGTCCTGAATGTCGTCTGGAGAATATTCGAGTCCCAAATCTTCAACTGGTAATACCCAAACCTCAAGTCAATCTCAGAGAACACCCTCGCTCTTTCAATTCCTTCAACTCAGTTGTTGCCATACGATACTGAGGAATAGAAATGGGTTGAGTGCCCGGCATCAAGTCAATACTAATATCAATATCCTTGTTGGGTGGCATGCCCGTCAGGTCTATAGGAAACACATCCAGAAAGTATCATACTACCGATACAAAATCAATAGTAGGAGTATCAGCATTAACATCTCTCACAAAGGACAAATATGATAGACACCCCTTCCCAACCATCCGTTGAGCCTTCAAATATGAAAGAGAGAGCCTATATATATTTATAGGTAAACTTGTTCCCTAATAATAGAAATCTCTTAGTATAAACTTGTTCACTCTTTAGGCAAAGAAAAGGGATAACCTTTTAATACTCCTTATGTGTCAATTTGTGTGGACCTATAACTATTTTATGAGTCAATATTTGGTTATCAATATTATAGTTTTAAGAAAATACCATTAATTTCATATATATATTTTGTTTTAAAATGCAAAACTAACAAACAAATATTAGCGTTTGATATATATATATAAAGTCCTTCTTTTATAGTATCAGATTGCGTTAATTATCAGACAAAGATTGTTATAACTAATAAAGATGCACATTTCATGCACTCATAAATATGATATTTTTTATGCATTTTCAATTTAGTAGAGGCTAATGAAAAAAAGGTGATTTGGATGTGAAGTAGTGGATTAAATTTGTGTTGAAGCCATAAAGTATTGATATTGCTAACAAATATGTTTAGGGCACGGTAGATCAAGATAAATTTTTATGGCTAGAAAAGATGCACATCTCATGCACGCATTCTATATGTTCATAGCACATGTATCTTTTATGTTTCGTTACTAAAACATAACTTACTTTGGATAACTAACTATGCCCGAAGCGATATGTTGGAGTAATTTTCAATCCTTGAAAATTTCTTTAACACCATGTTGAAAAGTTTTATTCGTAAATATATGGTTTTTTTCGTGCATACATTATAATAATCTTATTTTCTTGTTTGATCATGTTTATTATAAAATGATGATTATGAACCCTGACAAATAAGTACAATTACAGAGAATATAAACAAGCACTAATAAATATTTTCTTTGTTAATAGGTAGATATGGACGGAACTTCACAAATAGCAAAGTAGATTATAATTTCATAATACGGACTGAAACCTATTTTGGAACTAAATCAGGTCAACTTGTTGCAATCAATGGCCTTGAAAGATACGATCATTTTTATCTAAATTGTATCCAACGAGAAAGTTTGATTGGGCCATATTGCCAAAGAAAGACTGATCTTCCGGTCGTTTAAAGGCTAGGCACTGAATTCTGCTACTATTTAGAATTGGAGGCATTATATTCTCCCCAGACAATAGGACATCAGCTCCAATAAAATAAAGCGTCATTGGAGGAATATCAGTGCCTTTCAGATCTTTGTAGCAGAGACTTAGCCCAGATGATGAGTTGTCATCCCACGGTTCTACTTTAATGGCTTCTCTCACCAATGTATCGAATTGATTGTAAAACGGTGCAGCAAGGAAAGTATAAGTAGTTCCTAAGTCAATCACAATATTTTCCTCTTGAAAAATAGTAGAGAAATTAACAACAAGGTCATGTTTTTGTTCACCAACCGGTATGCCTAAGAGGGTCAAGAAATAGTGCACAAAGGTAGGTTTAACAATAACTCGATTGTCACCAAAGGTAAGTTTGCTAGGGATATCTAGTTGTACCCTTGGCACAAAACAGTAGGAAAGTTTTTGTCCAAATGTTAGACTAAGTTGCGACACTAAAGACGCATGAGAAGCGCCAAGGTCTATTACGCCAGACATCATAGGGTTCACTAGTGTAGATTTGGATATGTGACCACATCCATAAACAATACTTGGGAAAGAAATTTTTTCTCCATTTTCATAATAGAAAGTGAAAGTTTTTGTGGCTACATCACCAAATGAGTAACTACTAGCAACGTGGGTCGCAGAATACAATTCCTTTGGCAGCTATTCTAAAAGCATTTGTCTGAATTACAGGATATCAACTTAAAGGTTGAAGAGTTTACGGGATAGAAGATGGGGATATCTTGCTTGTAACAATCTAGGCAAGGTTGGCATTGTATCGAATTAATATGACTGCCAGTGTCAATAAGTGCCAGTTGGAACTTTGGAGGAGTTCCAACAGAAAAGTTTATAAAGTATGCACCTAGAGGGTCAGGTACTAACTCAGTCCGGAGTGAATTTGGAGAAGATATAGGAGACATTATTTTTGAAAACGGTGGATAAGCTGAATAGTTGTCTCAAATTATTTACTATTTTAGAATTTCAAGATAAAATTAGTTATTTTTTTTCATTTTACCCTTGTAGTAATTGTTGTTGAAGACTACAAATACCTCAATTATGGGGTGATATTATGATTGCTCAAATACCAATAAGATAATAAGAAAATGAAGCGAAAGAAATAACATGTAGTAATAGAAATATAACAATAACATAATACAAGGCCAAACCACTACTACTGGTATTGGAAACAAATACTCTCGACTATTTACTAGCCTTTTATCTTAATTCTCAACCTCCACAGCTTCTTGTCAAGGGTCATGTCCTCCGTAAGCTGAAGCAACGCCATATCTTACCTAATCACCTCTCCCCAATACTTCTTTCGCCTACCTTTACCCCTTCTCAAACCAACCAAGAGTCAACCTCTCACACCTCTTTGTATGAACATCTATGCTTCTTCTCTTCACATGACCATACTATCTAAGTATCTCTTCTCACATCTTGTCCCCCACCGAGACTACTCCTATCCTGAGCTGAATGTCTTTATTACTAATCTTATTGATCCTGGTATTCCCGCACATCTATCTCAACACGAGTGCAAGAAATGTGCATCTTTGTTAGTTATAACAACCTTTGTTTAATAATCAACACAATCTAAATCGTATCCGACGAGAATGGCATTATATTCTCCATAGATAATAGCACATCATCTTCAATAAAAATAAAGCTTCATTGGAGGAATATAATGCCTTCCACATCTTTGTAGGAAAGACTCCACTCAGATGATGAGTTGTCAACCCACGGTTCTTTTTCAATGGTTTCTCTCGTTAATGATTCAAGTTGGTTATAGAACGGTGAAGGAAGGAAAGTATAAGTAGTTTATGAGTCAATCACAATATTATCCTCTTGGAAACCAGTAGAGGGATTAACAACAAGGTCCAATTTTTGTTCACCAACTAATATGCCTAAGAGGGTCAATAGTATACATTGTAAGGATTAACAACAACTATAGTGAAAATACTCATAGACCCTCAAGCATTCTCAGTGAGGATAAGTTTGCTACAGATCTAATTGTGAAAAAGGCACAAAACAGTAGAATTTTTTCCTCCATAGATGATACATACTGAAGTCCACGTATGAGTATCAAAGTAGAATATAACAGACTGAAGAAGTCTAAAGCTAATTAAATAAATTAGGCCAACTTGATGCAATCAGTAGCCTTGAAGGATACGGTCATTTTATCTATATCATATCCAACGAGAAAATTTGATTATGCCACTTACGAGCGCAAAACACAGCACTAAATTATTTCTCACTAGTCAAAGATAGTATAGTTAATTTATCGTCTCCATATGGATTAGATTTAAATAGTGTTTGAATAATCTTTAGTTAATTACTATCCAGAAAAATTAACTCTTGATTGAATGATTATCAACTATGGTTAACTACTAAAACTTAAGCAATTAGCAAGTGATCACGGAAGACAACATATGAGCAATGAAGAAATATCAATGAGAGAAATAAGGGTAATTGACTAGACAGGTGCAAGACAATTGACTCGGGATCCAATTGTTGAATTAGCTCACTCTATAATACTATTGATTCTCACGAATTCAACAGATAATTAGATTAGACTTGAAGTTAATGTTTCTCTTTCGATTAAATATTAATTTCAGTAATTAATTCAATTGAAGAATGGTGAATAATTGCAACGAATAAAATGATGGTTTTAGTCTAAAGGGTAACTTCTCACGAATATTTTCCTATTTTCTATTGATTAATAATTCAAGAGGCTCTTTCGATTACCTAGTTGAATCACAAATTTAAACTAGAGCGTAAGATGTAAAGAAATTCAATATCAAGCTCCTCTTTCGATTAATCAAAATAATAAATAACTTCCAATACGAATTAAAACCCATCAATTAATTAAAATAATTGTCAAGAATCGAATCCCTAATCAAGTTATCAGTACACAATATATGTCAACACCCTAACGGAAATTACTCCATAGCAATAAAAAAAGTTATCTCAATAACGTTTAAAAATATAGAAAATATCAATGCTAATGATTTGATACAAACTACTGTATTGCACCGATTGTCACACCCCTTTTTACCACCCGCAAAATATATTATGTGAATTGTTGTGGATTAAAGAATTTTTTTCAATTAAAGTGACAAATTTGAGTAAAGATTATTTTACTTACAGAGTCGCCACTTGGAATTGATTTTTGGTGTTCCAAGTCACTTTTTATTTGAATCCCTATTCAAAGAAAATTTTGACTCTATTTTTATTGGTCCACGAAAACAAGAGACCGGGTAAAGAATTTTCTTGACCGGGGAGGTGGTGTAAGGCACTCTTCGAATTCCGTGGTTCTAGCATGATCGCTTTTATTTATTAAAACGTGGCTTAAATAATATGGATAAACTGTGTGGTATTGCCTTAAAGTATAGTTGTCTATTACCTTTTAGTAATTAACTAAATTTTATTAATTTTCAAACACAATTTATTATTAAAGAGTCAATGAGCAGGAATGCACACGTGACTATTTTATCAATTAAATGTTGCCAAAGATCGTGTATGAATACATGGTCTACATTTGAAACGTGCCTAGAATTTTCTTATCGTTTAAATTATTTGAGGTAATTAAGTTATTAATTAATTCCTCGAGAGGCAAGGATTAAAATTGTTTAACTAAATATGAACATCAAATTTAGACTAACTCATGTTTATTGTTTTTTATGGCATTTGGCCAAAAAAAAAAATAGCTCAACTTTGTTATTAAAAGAGAATGGGCAAACTCATGAATTTTATTGGTACTGGACTGTTGCAATTTAGTATACAAAACCAGCCAGCTGAAATGGACTCGTGTGGCCCAATTAGCTATATAGAAAATGGACAGCTTTGTTGTTAAAGGGGATCTTTACATAAATAGTCGCCTATATTCATTATTTACTTTTTCTATCCATATACATAAATTATATATTGATTACATATAATTATATACATATAGTACATAAGTTATACATATATAATATCTTCGCTGACTATTTTTAGTTTAAGTGATTGGGTGGACGGCTATTTAAGTGAATTCTTCTTAAAGAAAACTGGGCCAGCTTAATGCTAAAGTTGTTGGGCCCAACGAGTTAAGTTTAGTCCCTCTTTTCGGCAGATTAAATCTCATGGGCCAATTATTCATAACTTTATTTCAAAGATCATCTTTTATTGGTTTTTATAAATCATATTTAAACCACAAAATTCAAACAACAGAGGACATTGGTGTTAATCATTAATGCAATCTAACAGTGAGCATAATACCCAAATTACATATAATATTTCAAACCAACAATAATAATAAAAACAGAGATTTGGAGAGGATATTGGACTCTTCAAGATGCATTTCTTTTTCTTTTTAAAACAACTAGCGGAGAATTTAATGTATTTACAGCTAAACTTTAATTTACAGAAAATCTAATGGTAAAGAGCTTATTACAAAGTCGGTCTTTGAAACATAGAATAGAAACTACAACTATATATCTGTGTGTATATATTGTTACGACACTTAGAGTTCTTACCCTTCAAGATTTTCAAATAAGCATAAAGATTCATGCCATGTGCTTCAAGTTTGATTTTTTAACAAGACTATGACAGATCTAGACATACACATAGATAACATGACCAGGGCCGGCTCAACAGATCTCGGGCCCTAAGGCGAAATCATATTCGGAGGCCCTTAATCCCAGTATAATCTACTAGTGGGGTCTTGAAAGAGTAGTTTGTACGCAGACCTTACCCTTACCCTGGAGTAGAGAGACTATTTCCGATAGACCCTCGGCTCCCTCCCTCCAAGAACTACCCACCTTGCTCTTGGGGTGACTCGAACTCACAACCTCTTGGTTGAAAGTGGAGAGTGCTCACCACTATAGCAACCCACTCTTGTCAAATATACTAATTAATGAGGGAAGAAAATTATCATAATTTATAAATTTATTGTATAAAATAACCTCAATCAAGTAACAAAAAATATACTGTAACACTTTTTTTATTCTAATTATTTATATAAATTATATAATATATAATAGTAACAATAATAATAAGAATTTAAAATAAATTTGGGGGCCTAAGGCAATGGCCTCACTGTCCAAAGCCTTAGAGCCGCCCCTGAACATGACCACAATAAGGAAATTATCTAAGATAATAGTTTGCTGTACATTTTTGTGCAGGTACATATGTGACTAGTGGCCTTGTGAGAGCAGAGGCGTGTATGCATGCGGGGACTTATGTGAGTTGCATTCCATATTAGGACCTGCATCCGGCAGAGTCTCCTTCAAAGTATTTATATTTCTCCTGTCCAAAATTGTATTATGGACATATGTTATATTTTATTTTACATTCCTAGTTGATGCTCATGCACTTGTGACCGGGTTTTGGGGCGCTTATGGGTTGTTCTGTATTGAAATTGGTAAATATATTATTATTTACATTATGAATTTCATCTTTTACTATTTAATGGAAGGAAAATATGATTTTAAAATATTAAAATGAGAACCAAATTAAGTATATATTTTTGGCTTGCCTAACAGCGATGTCTGGCGCCATCACGACCTTTAGATGGATTTTGGGTCATGACAACTTCAACAATTGAACCCAGAAACTAATAAGTTTAAGATTGCCTAAAGGATCTCTTTTCTCCTTCAAAGTTTTTACACTCTAAGAATCACTCCCAAGCTCACAAATCTTCAGCTTACTATTAGATGTTCAACTAATATTTTACTCTCTCTCAGATGTGTGTCCATAGTGAGGAAAGCAACTCTTCTTTATATAGGAAGAGAAAGGACCATAGGACAATTTTTTGTTTAAAATGATAACTATTTGACAGAACACCAGCCCAAAACTAAAAATCTACCTAAGAAACAGTTTTCCCTCACCAAATCAGGACAGTCTTTTGGAGTATTATACTTCAAAATAGTCCTCAACAGTAAAAGCAACCAAACACGGACCCTACAGTCAAGTACTCCCCCTTTCTTCCCGTTTCCTCTCATTTAGCTCAAATATTCAGAGCCTACAACAATCAAGACAGTCCCCGTGATAAACTACTACTAATCAGAATTCGGAATGCAACAACTTGGCTATCAAACCAATCAAACAAGCTTATAAACTAACTAACATGTCTCTCAAAATACTTAAACCAAAACAACATCAACACATAAACTAATTAAAATCAAACAAATAAACAATAGCAGTGATTGAACCAAGCTAGCAAAAAGGAATGAAATAATATATCTAACTCGATTAATATAAACTACTAACTATCCGAAACTACTTAATCACTCTCATAACACAACAGACAGTCATAGAGACATAAATAAGAAACAAAGCTAAACTTTAAAACTAAACTAATTACTGAAATCAGGGAAAAAAGGTTTTTACCAAAGACAATGACTATATAAATGAAGAGAATGAAAGAAAATAGTTTTGGAATTTTTTTTATGATTTTATTTCTCTGTACAGTGTAACGTACAAATACAAAAGAACGGAATCTAGTCTAAATAAACTTTGCCGGCTGGCAGTATTTAACTAGTCTACTCCTAACAACTATTGTAACTAACTAAGGAATATTTACAAAAGAATAATTTTATCTACTATGAAGAGTATTTTTGTTGTATCTTTTGGGTCCTTCTATAATGGGTCAATAAAAACAGCTAAAGCTTTAAGGCCCAATTGTTGAAAGCTAAATCCAAAGTAAAATGAGCCAAATCATAGTAGAGTCCAATATGTCTTGACCCGTTTTATAAGATATACACTTCTCTTCAGATACAAAGTAACATAAGTAAAACCTTGCCGCCTTTGTCTCTTTTGTCTCTCTGCATACCACCATCAGAAAGTTCGAGAAGACTGCCATTTTCATTTCTAAGACCAGCGCACACACCCCTCAAGTTGGAGGGGGATGAAAGGACACCCAACTTGCCCAAAAGATTGTGATGAACCGGCCTTGTAAGAGACTTTGTGAACAGATCTGCGAGCTGAGAAGAGGAGCGAACATATGAGAGGGAAATCGGCCCGCAAGGAACTGTTGTCTGATGAAATGACAGTCTTGTTCTATATGCTTCATTCTTTCGTGAAAAATAGGATTTTTCGCGATATGGATTGCTGCATGACTGTCTGAATGAATAGAAACATGAAGGAAAATTGAAATAGAAAGATCATCAAACAGGCATACCAACCATGTGAGCTCAGCTACAACCCATCGCATTGAGCGGTATTCAGCCTCTACAAAGCTTAGAGAAAGAGACGAATGCTTTTTGGATTTCCACAAAATTGTAGATGAGCCAAGAGAAATGTAGAAACCATTGACGGATCGACGTGAATCTAGACAAGTGGCTCAGTCGGAATCACAAAATGAAAGGAGTTGATATGAAGGAGATAAAGACATGAAGAGGCCAAGTCCAGGATCCTTTAATAAGCAGCGGAGAACACGAAGTGAATCGTTGAGAGGGGCCTGTCGAGGATCCTACATATACTGGCTAAGGTGTTGTACGGTGAAAGACAGATCCAACCTTGTATGTGTTAAATAGTTCAGCTTGCCCAACAAATGACAATACAAGGTCGGGTCTGAAATGGGAGCACCAGTCTTAGCTAAGAGGTGAACAGAAGGATCAAGAGGACAAGAAACAAATGTCTTGTGGAAAGAATTAAATTCGTGCAGTAAATAAAGGGTGAACTTCCTCTGAGATAGAATCAAACCATAAGGCTCACGGAGAACTTCCATACCCAAAACATAATGTAAGCTTCCAAGGTCCTTGATTCTAAATTCTTGATGTAGAAAATCCTTTAATGCAGTCAATTCCTTTGCATCATTACATGTTGATAGTATGTCCTCGACATACACTGCGACAATAGAGATAGAATAATCTGCCTTTTAAAAAATTAAAGAATAATTATTCAATGAATGTGTACACCCTTTAAAATTAAGAGCAATATTGAGCTTAGAGTACCATTGCCTAGAAGCTTGACGAAGACCATAAATGGACTTTTTCAACTTACAAACATGGTTAGGAGAAGGTGGTATAAAGCCAACTAGGAATTTCATATAGACTTCCTCGTTTAAATCACCATGTAAGAATGCATTGTTCACATCCAATTGATAATGTACCTGTCACGACCCGAAATTTCCCAACGACGGGACCGTGATGGCGCCTAACATTTTACTTGCTAGGCAAGCCAACGTTAGAAAATTGTTAAACCAATTTCTTATTTCCATTCAGTAAATAACAATAATTAACTAAGATGAAATATAATAAGTACGGAATATTATTAAACTGTATTAATTACTACCACCCAGATCTGGAATCACAATTCACGAGCATTCTAGAATTTACTACAAGTAATAGCCTGAAAGAAATACAATTGTCTGAATAAAAAAAATAGTAGGACATAAAAGATAGACGGGGTCTTCAAGGTCTGTGAACGCCGACACATCTACCTTGAGTCTCCAGACAGCGGACCAATAGCAAATCTCAATTAACCTGAGCCGGTATTAAAATCTGCACAGAAAGTGCAGAGTGCAACATCAGTACAACCGACTCTATGTACTGGTAAGTATCGAACCTAACCTCGGCGAAGTAGTCATGAGGCTAGGACAAGACACTCACATATAACCTGAACAGTATAATCATGCTAGTAGCAACAACAGTAAATAAAAAAATAACGCGAAAATAATGGGAAGGGGACATACAGTGGGGGGATACAATATAAAGAGTGAGAATAATGAAAAGACAGAATTAAACCAAAAATCCTTAAACAAATTGAGTAAATAAAACAGCAAGGGAAAACTGCACGGCATCACCCTTCGTGCTTTTTACTCTCAACCTCACCAAATAAATAAATAGAACGGCACGGCATCACCCTTCGTGCTTTTACTCTCAACCTCACCAAATAAATAAATAGAACGGCACGGCATCACCCTTCGTGCTTTTACTCTCATAATATATACGGCATCACCCTTCGTGCTTTACACTCTTCCTCACAATATAAATAATGCATGCACAGCATCACCCTTCGTGCTTTACACTCCTCCTCACAAATCACAGAATCAATAAGACCTGATAATTAGGAGTATCACAAAGAAATCAGTATTTTACCCATAATCAATAGCACAAAGTAACCTTAACCTTGAATCAATATTCGAAAGTTACCAAATCTCAGTGAAACCAGATATAAGTCACCCAACATTTCAAATAACCCGCTAAGCATGGATAGTAGAATTTAAGGCTACAAAATAGATAAGAATAAAATTTCACTCGCAGGCTATGACTCAACAACGACGCATAGATGCTCGTCACCTCACCTATACATCGTATTTAACAACCAAACACGTAGCAAATAAACACATAATACCTATTCCCCCAAGCCAAAGTTACACACGATACTTACCTCGCTCCGAAGGCCACTCAATTCTCAATCACAGCTTTTCCTTTGGAATTCACCTCTAAACCACTTGTATCTATTCAAAAATGACTCAACAATATCAAGTATTTTTAAATGAATCAATTATATTGCATAAATTAAATTTCCTAAATTTTTCTTCCAAAAAGTCAAAATATCGACCCCGGGCCCGCTTGTCAAAATCAAAGGTTCGGACCAAAATCTAATTACCCATTCATCCCCGAGACCGAATATATAATTGGTTTTGGAATCCGACCTCAAATTGAGGTCTAAATCCCCAAATTCCCGAAATCCCTAGTTTCTACCCTAACCCCTAATTCTACCATGAAAACTCTAGATTTTAGGTTGATAATTCATAAAATGTAATGGGTAATTGAAAGAAAATAGTTTAGAATCACTTACCAACACTTTGGGGAAGAATATGATTCTTGAAGATCGTCTCTACCCGTTTGGTTCTTGAAAAATGTTGAAGAAATGGCTTAAACCCGTGTTTGGAGTCTGTTTTAAGTCACTGGACAGGCCTTCATCGCGTTCGCGAGTGGCCTGTCGCGATCGCGATGCACAGCGGCCTAAGGCCCTCGCGTTCGCGAGTCCTTCTACGCATTTACGTAAGGCAGCTCCCCCCCCCCAAGCCTTCGCGTTTGCGACCCAATGGACGTGTTCGCGTAGAAGAACATGACCCCCCCCCCCCCCAGGTCCCTTAAACTATCGCGTTCGCGTGAGACAGATCGCGTTCGCGAAGGGTACCACCCCAACGCTTCGCGTTCGTGAAGAAGAAAATTCCCCTGCCCCCATTTTCCCTTTCGCGTTCGCGACACTACCTACGCGAACGCGAAGAAAGGCACACCAGAACAAACGCTGCAGCAAAAATCTCAGATTTTCCAAGTGCAAATCACCCCGTAGCCTATCTGAAACTCACCCGAGCCCTCGGGGCTCCAAACCAAACATGCACATAAGTTTATAAACATCATACAGACCTGCTCGCTCGATCAAATTGCCAAAATAACACCTAAAACTACGAATTTAGTACCAAATCAAATAAAATTCTCAGGAACACTTTAAAATTTCTATTTTCTCAACTGGACGTCCGAATCACGTCAAATCAACTCTGCTTCATACAAGATTTCACCGACAAGTCTTAAATATCATAATGAACCTGTACCAGGCTCCGAAACCAAAATACGAACCCGATACTAACAATGCAAAATATCAATCAATTCTTAGAAATAAATAATTTCCAAACTTTTAATTTTCATCAAAAATTCATAACTCAAGCTAGGAACCTCCGAATTCGATTCTAGGCATACGCCCAGGTCCCATAATTCAATACGAACCTACCAGGACCATCAAAGTACAGATCCAAGCCCGTTTACCAAAATTATTGACCGAAGTCAACTAAAATTAACTTTTAAGGCAAAAATTCTTATTTTTATTAATTTTCAACATAAAGGTTTTTTGAAACCTGCCCGGACTGCGCACGCAAATTGAGGAAGGTAAAAATGAGATTTTAAAAGCTTAAGAGTGCAGATTCGAGTTCTAAAGCATAAGATGACCTTTTGGGTCATCACATTACCCAACTTTTCTTAACTGTTATGGCTAGGATGCATCTGATAGTGGTCATCTTGACCATTGGAGAAAAAGTTTCATTGAAATCTATTCCATCTCTCTGTATATCGCCTCTTATCACCAACCTGGCCTTTAGCCTTTCTACACTACCATCTGAATGTTGCTTTACCTTGTAGACCCATTTACAGGGTAGACCCTTTCTACCTGGGGGTAATTCTATGACCTCCCAAGTTCTGTTGAGCTCAAGAGCTATAATTTCCTATTCCATGGCTTCTTGCCAGCTTGGGTGATGTGCAGCCTATGAACAACTAATAGTTTCATGCATATTAGATAAAGAATTGAACATATATTGATTAGTGGTGGGTAGGCTACTAAAAGACAAAGATGTGGGAGAGGCAGGTGCAAGAAAACTGGCATTACTCACATCTGAGAGTTGAAGAGAATTACAAATGTAATCTTTAAGGTATATCGAAGGATTGTGAGGTCTAGTAGACTTTCTAATGAGGGTATCCAATATAGGTAGAGAAACAGGATAGGAGAGTGAAGGAAAAGGTACACTATAAGTGCGCAATGGACTGGTAGGAAAGAAAGTTGCACTAAGGCAAGGAGTCTGTGGTGAGAGGATAAGAGAGGGAGAAACAACAGTAGTAGAGGAAGGGGTAGGATTAGAATGTTGGTTGTCTGGTGAACACAAATGTGATGCAGAATCTGAGTTTAAGGGAAAGGAATTGTGCAATGTAGCAGCAGGCAAATAAGAAGTCCATGTACAATCAGATTTGATAGAAGCAAAGGGAAAGAATTCCTCATGGATTACTATATCTCTAGATATGAAGACCTTTAGTGTCTTAAGAACAACAACTTTATAGACTTTTTTACCATGCGGATAACCTAAAAACACACAAGGAACAACCTGTGAGTCAAATTTGGTTCTATCTCTTGAAAGAATAGAGGCAAAACATAAACATCCAAAGCATTTTAAAGCAGAATAATTAGGTTTGGCTTGAAAGAGGACTTCATAAGGAGTCTTGATATTTAACAGTCTAGAAGGGAATATGTTGATCAAGTAGGTGGATGTGAGTAGGCATTCCCCCAGAATGATATAGGCAAATAAGATTGAAACAACAAGGCTTTAGATGTCTCTAGCAAATGTCTATGCTTTCTCTCCGCAACTCCATTCTATTGTGGAGTTAAGACACAACTGGTTTGATGTATAATTCCCTATGATTGAAAGAATTCTGTTTGAAAATTACCAGACCCCAATTCAGAAGTATTATCTGATCTTATTATCTTAACTTTTGTATGAAATTGCCTTTCTACCATGGCCAAATAAGATTATATGACAATGAAAGCATTTGATTTGGTACGTAGTAAGTAAATCCATGTACCTTTATTGTAGTCATCAACTATGGTGAGGAGATATTTATAACCATCATAGGTGGGATCCTTGTAAGGTCCTCAAGTATCCAACATGCATTAGTTCAAAAATGTTTTTAGTTGATATAGAGCTTGAAGGGAAAGGAAGCTTGGATTGTCTAGCCATAGGACAAATAAGACAAGGAGTAGAATAATTGAAACACGAGGGAACAAAAACATCAAAATATTTCTTCATATTGCTCAAAGGCATGTGGCCTATCCTATAATACCCCAACTTTTCTTGTACATTGGATTCAGAAAAAGCAAAACATGAATTAAAAACAGGAACAAAACTAAATTTCTGCCTAGATACAAAGATACTAGACTTAGGGAAACTTTGAAAAACTGGAGTTGCTAGTCTTGACTTGAGGATTATAGGCCTCATTTCTCCTTACCAATCTCCATAGGGCTCTTGAGTGAAGGGCCCTGCAGTAGAAAATAAGAATTAGGAGTGAAAAGAATATACTGTTGAAGTTGTCTGCACAACTTGTGCAGATACAACAAATTGAATCTAAAGGAAGGCACATATAGTATATTGTGCAAAACTAGATTTGGTAATAGTGCAACAGAACATGAAGGAGTAACTTTTACTCCATGGGAATTAGGCAAATTGACCATGACAGGTTTAGGCAAAGCTTTGTAGTTGATAAAAAAGTTTTTGTTAAAAGTCAAATGCTCAATTTCTCCACTATATAATATCCACGAATCACTATCAATTTGAATAAAATGGACAAAAAATTGAAAAACTTGGATATACCAGCACAACTCAAATTTGCAGAAGCATAAGAGCTTCCTGCACCCTGCTGGCCCATGTTAACCTGTTGTAGAAACTACAATAGCTGTGTCACATTTTCTTGAGTAAGTGATTTCGCTCCTAGTATATTAGCATTTCCCCGGTTTCCCTTTTCATTTGTGTTAAACACATCATTTGCTTGCACATTGTCCTAAACTTTCCTCTGCTTTATGAATTTAAAATCTAGAGGAAAACCATGAATCCTATAACACTTATTAATGCTATGGCCAGGTTTCTTGCAGTAAGCACAAATTCCAGCATTATTTTTTTATTAAAGTCAAAATTGTATTAATAAAAAATATATTTGTACAATGTCAAGTAGTTGCTGACCAACTACTATCCTGAATATAAGTCTAGTCCTAGATTACACATTTCATCCATGCCTACTACAAGTCTAGAAATTGCTTATAAAACTGGAAACATAAGATGTACAGATAATTACATACAAAAGAACTAAGCAAATCTATCTAAGTTGTGTAATATTATCTCGCCTTGTTTTCTTTACAGCCATTCGACATGCCCAGCTAAGCTCCTATTCCTAGCCAGTTATGTTCCTTTTCATGCCTAACAATACCAGTAGTCTGCTCCATACTCTTCTTGTTACTGAGCATTCAAAGAATAGATACTCAATTATTTCAGTAGTTGCTTTGTAGAAAGCACAATCCTGAGGCACTTGCACTCCTATTTTATATAGTTTATCCACTATTGCTAGTCTTTCATGTGCAGCCAGCCATATGATGAATTTGAATCTGGGGTAGATGCTTGACTGTAAGACTATGCTCTTCCAAGGGACTTTTTGATACTGGGGCATCAGCATGAGGCAGGCCTTCTTAATCGAAAATTGCTCGTGCACCTGCAATATCTTCAGTTTATCAATCAAAGAGCCCTGCATGGATTGACTCTGCAGGGTCTCTCTAGTCTCTAAGATTTTCTTGATCATCCAAGCTGCAGCCTTACGTGTAGGCATGTACTCCAAATTCTGCTTTTTGATGTAGTAGTTATGCACCTATTTTATCCACAAGCAGTCTTTTTTCATTGCAACAACCCATAATTATTTCATTACAACATCTTTGTTCCAAGTGTACAAGTTTATGACATTTAGTCCACCTGTAGTTTGGGGCATACAAACTTTTTCCTAGGATACCACTACTTTATTTGTGATGGATACCTCTCTGGTCCATAAGAATGATTTGTACATTGTTTCAATCATCTTCATAACCTTTATGGGAAGGAGAAATATGTGTGCCTAGTAAGTTTGAATACCAAACAACACTGATTTGATCAGTTGTAGTCTGCCAGAGTAAGAAAGCAACATTGCAGACTAACAACTAATTCTTGTTTTAATCTTCTCAATTAGAGGTAGGCATTGATGAGAGGTTAATTATTTAGAGGACAATTGTACTCCCAAATTCTAGCATTCTTTCTAGGATTAAAACCTCCCTTATGTCCCTTGATCTCATTGAATCTTCTTTCATTTCCCTATAGGTTTTTAGCAAGGAAGGATCCAGAATTTCCTCGATAAGAAGGAGTAGCATGGATATCACTTTGTTTCTCATTTTGTATCACAAGTGAATAATCATGTCCAATGGAAGGTAAGGGTGAAGACAATAGTATATTACTCCTAACACATATGAATGTGTCATTTAAACCCATCAAAAACTGTAGCAACCTTTCATATTGATGTGCCTTGAAGTTCTTCACCTTGGCACCACAGTCACATTCACAAACATATACAGAAAATGTATTCAAAGTATCAAGCTTATCCCATAGGCTTTTCATCTTAGTAAAGTAGGTTGATATACTAGAATTACCTTGCACCACAACACTAAGTTCCTTTTATAACTGAAATAACATAGCACCATTTGTTTGTCTTAATCTGTCCTCTAAATCACTCCATAAGTCCTTCGCACTTTGAGAGTAAAGCACACTCTCATCTATCTCCTTAGATAGAGAATTGAGTAGACATGACAATACCATGTCATTACACCTAGCCCAGGTCTTTAGAAGCCCAGAATCAGCTTGTGGAATAGTAAGAGTTCTATCAATGAGAACTAACTTATTCTTTGTAGATAAAGCAATTACTACAACTCTTCTCCATCCACTGTAGCTTCTTCCATCAAACACTATAGAAACAAGATTCATCCCTGAATAATCCAAAGGATGAAGCTAGTAAGGATGTGATGAATCAACCACTCCACTCATATCTGAAGTTGCAGGCACAGTAGGATTGTATGTGAAAGTGGATGACACAAGTGAATCTAGGATCTAAGCAGTGGTACCCATAGCTTGAAGAAAGTAAAAAGTAAAAATAAAAATAAATGAAGCAAAAAGGATCGTGAAAAGGAAGAGCATATTATCCTTGCTCTAATACCATGAAGAGAATGAAAGAAAATAATTTTGGAAAATTTTCTGTGTTTATTTCTCTGTACAGTGTAACGTATAAATACAATAGAATGGAATCTAGTCTAAACAAACTTTGTCAGCTGACATTATTTTACTAGTCTACTCCTAACATCTATTGTAACAAACTAAGGAATATTTACAAAAGAATAATTTTATTATCTTCTGGGTGCTTCTAGAATGGGTCAATAAAAATAGCTGAAGTTTTAAGGCCCAATTGTTGAAAGCTAAATTCAAAGTAAAACAAGCCCAATCACAGTAGAGTCCAATATGTCTTGACCCATTTTTGTAAGATATAAACCTCTCTTCAGACACAAAGTAATATAAGTAAAACCTAGTCGCCTTTGTCTTACTTGTCTCTCTGCATACCACCACCAAAAGGTTCGAGAAGAGTGCCATTTTCATTTCTAACACCAACAATAAACAACATGTTAATCCGCTAATTGATTTCAATTTAAAGAAACAATTGTATCAACTAACATAATATAGTGGCAAGTGATAACCACAATACAATCAATCCTAAATTTAAACTAATTAAGACCAGAAAATAGAAACAAAGAGGAATGGAAAATATTGAGGCTCTACCACAAGTCGAGGCTCATGATTAATAGCTAAATATCAGTTTGATCACTAAATATCCACAAACTACTAATCAATACAAACAAAGATAACTAATCAATAATGTACTAACTAGAAACTCTAATTAACAGTGATTGATCAAAACTGAAAAATAAAAATAAAAAATTAACCTACTACTATTAAAAGACATAAGTTAAACAAGGGGATGATGGTTATATCTAATGAGCATGCTTAATGCAAATTCAAGTAGCGAGAAGATGCCGGGAATATCGAGCAGGGGTTGTCCTACATTGAAGCGCACATTTCCTTTTAGCATGCACCAAAACAAACAAGTTTCGACGTCGTGATAGAAGGAAACAAGTGCTTATAGGTTGAGATAAGGCTATAGAGGAGGAGCAGTGGTGGTAGTAAGGTGGCAGTGACGCCGCTGAATCGACATTAGGGGTAGTTGGATGGCAGTGGTGGTGACTTTAAGGGGTGAAACTAAAGGGGAAGGGTAGATGTCTATGAGATCTACATGTTTATGTGAGATTTGTGTGGTGTGATGGTCGTATTCAAAGCGAATTTGAGAAAGAAAGAAAGAAAATTTGGACGGCTAGGGTCTCGGATTTGGCTGGATTTGTGGAGTTTGAGAGGGAGTTTGAGGATTCGGGTTGGAGATACGGAAAGAGGAGGAAGAGACAAGGAGATGGTGAAAACATGGGGCCGATTGTAAGTCGTTCATCGCCAGAAGGGTGATTTACGACGGCGGTGCACGGTGGGGAAGAGTGGCAGCGCAGAGAGAGGGTGAAAGTGAGAAGAGAGAGAGAAGAAAGTGAGACTAATATGGGAAATGAGGAGCAAAATTTCAGGATTTTGGGGTTTAAATACCATGGGTGATGAGGGCCTCAGAACTATTGGATAAACATATCTTAAACGACCGAGATTTGATCTTTGGATCACTAGATTGGGTCAATCGAATTGGGCCACTGATTTGGGCTAATATTTGGCCAAATTTCTTTAAAATTCAACTATCACAATCCTTATCCCATTTATCAAACTATTAATCAATTCTTTAAATCTACACATACACAAATAAGCATAAAGATACACACACACACATACATACATATATATATATATATATATATATATATAATGTAGAATAAAAAGAAAGAGCAAAAAATAGACATTTATACCGATTGTTGGTTGAAATCTTGATGAATTCTTGTGTCTTCTTGCCTTAGTTGATTCTCAAATCTTTCGTAGGTCAAAAGTTTCCTAAACATTGTATTTTTGGTGTATTTATACCATGTAGGAACGGCTCCGGACGGAACTACCCTTTCCAAGCCAAAACAGGAAAGCACTCTGATAAAAGTGCACATGCGCGACGCAGGGCTCGGTTCCCCATGCGCTACGCCAGTGGAGAACTTATGGCCGATGTTTACACTCTACAGAAGAATTGTACTACTACCTTGCGCCCCGCGGCGTGGTAGTACATTTTTCTCACTTTTTGACATCCAGACTTGGTCCTTGACCCCCGAACGTGATCCCGACTTAATTTCTTGAGCTTTTACACAGACTTCAAAGCTCCAACTTATTCGATTTAGCTCCAAATTATCTTAATAGCCCGAAATCATTTCGTACAAGGCACAAAACCCGTAATAAGCGCAAATCACCATCATTTAAGCTCAAACACAAGTAAAGTGCAGTGATTAGAGTATAATATACGACTAAAATATGGGTTTCTAGCCTACTATCAACACCCGACACTTAAACCATTGCTCGTCCTCGAGCAATCAAACTACACTTCAAATAGAGACGACATTTTCAAGCAACTCTCCTAACTCATCCTGGCAAGAATAATTAAAGTTGTCTAAGCACCATACTGTAACATCCTAGTCTCAAGATTTAACTCATAAGCACCATGTATTTTTCAAAACCTACTCACGTACACTAATACAGAGGTCAAAGAAGTTACTTTTCCATCACAAGTTATGTGCCCTCACACAAATAATAGAGAGTTGTTCCACACACAATAAGGTTCAAGAACATTAGGAACTCAAGATAGAAATAATTCACTTATTCTCATAATTAAGGTTCCTATGCCACAGAAGACGTACCATAGTCTTGCCCGCAGTGTAATACTCTACTAATTTGAGCTCATTCAATCAAAGATCATGTATGGGTAGTAGGCTGGACTTGTATGGTATGATAGATTCTTTGGGTACCTATGGAGTGGTGAGGCTCTACAGATGTTTTAGTAGAAATATTCATGGGATGGTGACCAGTGTGGCTTGGTCGAGTTAGAGGAATTCAGTTCTGATAGCTTGGTTATGTGAAAATGGATTTCAAAGTGTTCTTAATGGTTTCTACCATGGTTTGAACCAGATGTTTTCTACCGGTGGGGGGACATGTTGTGTATTGTGATTTCCTCCTAGATGAGAGCAAATGGAAGGTTTGTAACTAACCGGATATGTAAACTGCTGGTGACTTAGAGTTAGTAATGATAATTTTGTGCTTGACACATGATGGCATGATAAATGTGGCGAGTTATACGGGGTTAAGATTTACATGTACATGTTGGCAGTTCAGTCTTGAAGGGAAGGTCAAGAATTTTGGATAGCATGGTCAGTTTCAGATATATAGATGAATGTTATTACTGCTTGGTAATCCCTTAGAAGGGTGCGCATTTCAGAAGGCGCATAGTGTTTTGACTTATAGATGTTCATCGATATTGCAGTACTCACTGGTTGATAGACTGTTGATAATGTAGTTATTGCTATGTGGCATGGAAAAATTAGGAAAATATTCCTTTTGGGATGATGGTGCATGAAAGACGTGTTGGTCATTCGAATGCTAGAGTTGGGATCAGTTATGATGATTCATGCCTCCTATGAATTTGGAGACTGGGAATTCTCGGAAGCATATTGTCTTAGGGTTGTGACCCGCTTGAGGTGAGTATTTTATTTAAACTTAGTGGAGGCACTAGTTGCGTTAATTATTTGTGATAGCTACGCGTTATGAGTATGCATATATGTGAGGTTTGAGCCCATGTGAGAAAATCGGGGAAACTATTCATACTCGGAAGAATACTTAGGCTATGATATGCCTAGAGTTGACTGTTAAACATAAAGTTATAATGTTTCTCGTGTTCTTACCTTTGTTGAGAACTATCTGGGCTACACTTGAGGTTACAAAGAGGATAATTCCCTGAATAAATGGGGTAGCTACTATTTATGCATTAAACTGCCAATTTGAAGTGTGATAGCAGACTTTGCACATGCTTACACTATGGCGTGTTATTTATACCAATCTAGGAGCATGCGAATCTTATTTTATTATCAAATACAAGTGTACTTGTTTAATTGCTCATGTATGATATATTGGGACTGGAGGCCTGTGACCATGCCAGCCGATTCATATTATTGGCACGTGAGTTGTCCGTGCCGTGTGTGGGAATTTTATTTCTTTGATAATTTATCGAATTTCATTGCTTTCCTTCCTCTACGATAAAAATTACATGAGTAGCGTATTTGAGGAATTGTGTACATGCGCCTACGGTTATCCTCTTTATGAAATTTGAGGAGTTGGTTGTAAATATTAGGTTGTGGTGGTGCTAGCTGAACTTGCGAAACGGTTCTCTTCTTTGAGATATTTTCCATTTTTGGGTGCACAGATTGCACAATTTTTGGCTTGAGTTATATTGATGTGGCATGTCTGTTGGATAGTTGTATTTAATAATATAAGGTCATTGGACCTAGAATGGGTACTATCAGGTTTGATTACAGTATATTCAGAAGGATAATATTGAAAGTCGGCTTAGCAAGTGATTATGGTTCTGGTTGGGGCGAGAGAGCTCCATGACTTGTTGATCTGATAAGGGGTCATGAGATTCCGCATGTTTCATTCATTATCAGCAATATACAAAAGTTTTGGAACGAGGTTTTATTTGTTATGGGGTTTTATACTAGTGCTTGGTTGAATTGTGAGCAGTTACTGTGATTGAGAATGGTACTGCGAGTATGCGCGTTGTGTGGTATGTTATGTGATTATATCTGGGTTTATGGTTATGGCTTGATACAGCTTGTTCAAACTTATATAGTGTGTAGATGTGAGACTTGGGTCTTGTAAGAAATTCTGGATGTTGGAAATTGGGTTCTAAGTTTTACGAACTAAGATTAAAGTAATGATCTTCAATTATGTTGTGTTGTCAGGCCTATATGGAATAGCGTGGCGTGGGATAACCCCCGAGTATATGCGTGGTAAGATGGAATAGTGATTTGATGGCTTGGGAAATAACTCTTGGCACGTTCGAGGATGAACGTATGGTTAAGTGGGGGAGAATGTAACGACCTAATTTGTCATTTTGAGTAATTGCTCTCCTTTCTACTATTTGAAGTCTTAAATAGCATCATATGATATATTATGACTTTTGTGCAAAATTTAAAATCAATCGAACTTGATTTGCTATGTTTCGATGTCGATTCTTCAAGAATACGTGGTATCACATTAAGGAAATGAGCTCCAAATTCCGTTTTGATTGAAGTATTAGATCTGTATTGAAATTACGGAGCCATAGCAAAATGAATCGCCGAATTCAGATATCGTATGAAAATGTTATGCCCATTTCCGTGTCGAGAATTATTTCCTGTCGCCGTCAGCGTCCAGGGTAGTGTGAGGCGCTATCCCTGGCGCTAGGACTGCTGGAGGTACTGGAAAGGGTGCCACAGTTAGCGCCCCATGCCACCTGTGGTGCCACAGACGTAAAACCCCATAAAAAGGGGGGGAGGGGGTTCAGCCATTTTTGACAAAAAACAAAGTTGGGGAGCTCGGTTTAGGCGATTTTCACGGTTAAATATTGGGGTAAGTATTCCTTACGCTATATTAATTATATTTCATGATTCCATATTCCTTTACATTATGAATCCATGAATGTATGGAAGAAAAATCAGATTTTATAAAATCTTCCAAAAATATAAATTGAAGATTTGAATATCAATCCGATGTCGGAATTTGATAAATTTTGTATGGTTGGACTCGTATCGGAACGGGTGTTCGGATTTTGTGAGTTTCATTGGATTCGGAGACATGGTCCCCACCGTCGATTTTTCGAGTGGAGTTGGAAATTTTTGTAAATTGTTAAATTGTAAGCATTCGACTAAGTTGTGATTAACTTGCACGTTGTTTGAATAAATACGAGTCGTTTGGCTTGAATTGAGTAGATAGTAAGGCGTATGGAGGTTGATATGCTCGGAATGGAATTTTTGGTGTATTGTACAGCTTGCTCGGTATTGGATTGGGCTTGTTTGAGGTAAGTAATTCTTCTAATCTTGGAGCTGAGGGTATAAGCACTGAATTATACGTGTTATGTGTTTGGTGTTGAGGTGACGCACATGCTAGCTGACGGGCGTGTGGGCGTTTACCGTGTGAACTGTGATTCCGTTATTCCTGTGGTACTGTGTAGTTACCTGAACTTATCTGAAATCATGGAAATCTCTACGTACTAGAGCTATTCAGCTGAGAATCATGTTAAAATCATGTTGAGGATATATGTCAGTATTATTGAGACTCACGGAGGTCATATTGTTGTTGAATTTGTTTAAATTGAAAATTTTAAAACTCAGTCATGTTCATTCATTTTATATCATATCTCAGTCTCTGTTGCTATTTATTGATTCATCATATCATCATTTTAGGCTAGTTTCATGACATTGTGAGTCCGGGAGACTAAAGAAATTGATGACTGAGTGAGGCCGAGGGCTTGATTGTAAGGATAATTTTGGGATCTGGCTGCACGCCGCAGTAGGCCAGATTGGCTTATTATAGCACGTGAGTTGTCCGTGCGGATATAGATATTGATACTATAGTGCGTGAGTTTTCCTTACAGATTATACCGCTTGGACTGAAGGAGACCCTCTGCAGTCTGTACACACCCCCAATGAGCGCAAGTACCTACTGAGTGCGAGTGCCGAGTGACTTGGGAGGATTGA
Source organism: Nicotiana tabacum (assembly GCF_000715075.1). Classification (NCBI taxonomy): domain Eukaryota; kingdom Viridiplantae; phylum Streptophyta; class Magnoliopsida; order Solanales; family Solanaceae; genus Nicotiana; species Nicotiana tabacum. The sequence continues at coordinate 147,077,335 of NC_134098.1, read as the reverse complement.
GTGACTGTGAGGCATGAGTGGCTGTGAGGATTAAGTGACTGGGAGGACTGAGTGACTGTGAGGATTGAGTGACTGGGAGGACTAGGTGAAATGATACTATGAGAGTATGCATATGGTTTTATCATTGAGGTGCATTGCATTGACATGCATAAAGATGCATTTTTCTCATACTGTACGGTATCCCGTCATTCATGACTTCTCACACATATTGGCAAATGGGCATATTGATGCATTTTCCACTGGCTATGTGTAAAGAAAATGAAACATCTTATTTATTGTTCAAAGGAATTTTGGAAAAATTACTGTTTCAAACTTACTCATATTTTTTGGCAACTTCGGTAAAAGACTTGAGTTTTCACTGATACACTTGAAAGGCAGAGCTATTTTCAGAAATCATGATTAAGTTGAGCATGTTATTGTTGAATTATTATTTGTGCTACTTTAAATTATATGGTTATGAAATGTTGTTGGCTTTGGTGTTGGCTCCCGACTTGTGTTCCATCTCGTCACTACTTTCAACCTAAGGTTAGGTTTGTTACTTATTGAGTACATGGGGTCGGTTGTACTCATACTAAACTTCTGCACCTTGCGTGCAGATGTTTGCTGTTGATGTTGCTGGGTTCGTTGGGAGCTGGATCTGAAGATGTACCCGCGTTCTGGTTGTAGTTGCCTCTTATTCATGGTAGCCTTAGATTTATAACAATCTGTTCATGTACATTTCGAACAGATGATGTATTATTTCATACCAGTTTGTAAATTCTATTCTTAGAAGCTCATGATTTGTACTTCCAGTTCTTGGGGAGTTTAATAAAGTCAGCTAAATATTATTTGAATCAGCTATTTGTAAATTGGCTTACCTAATGGGTTGGGTTAGGTACCATCACGGCTAGTTGGATTTCGGGTCATGACAGGGCAGTTCACGTGCCAATAATAAAACCATCATATTTTTTTTCCGGCACCTCATGCCCACGTTTCATATCCGTTGCGGAGTGCAACCCGATCTCATATAACATTACCTGCCCGGCAATAGCGACAAGCTCACAATTTCAACATAAATCAGGCTATTATCAAATTTACCGAAAAAATAAGACAAGTTGCACAAGATGTAAAAATAAACACAAGGAATACCCCAACATCACATGAAAATTACCAACACAATAACTCCACACCATCACATATCATTCCTCACAATAGCCAACCTTATCTCTTATATAGCCACCCTTTTCGCTCCGCCCAGACAATGTCTCAACATACATAACAACAGTGAAATGCCTCCCTTATACCCACATAATATCAACAGTGGAATGCCACCCTTATATCCTCAGAATAATAATAATTCAAATAACGCAATAATTTACACGGAATATTATCACGGCAACATAACAAAAAATTAATTCATATCACAATTTGCCCAAAGGCCACAACCAATTCCAAGGATATAACAAAATCAATTAATTTTACAACAAATAGCCCAAGGCTCCACACAATATATATAAAACCTCAAACAACAAAAGAGATGGAAAAATAACTCTTCATAGGACAACGCCTTCTTCTAAAGCTTGTTTAATTAATTATTTGCAGAGGAAAAATCCATAATGAAATTAAATTTCAAGAAATATCCAACCATCAAACTCACGGAATTCACATAAATATACAAGTAATAATCACATCAAATTGTCTTATAAAAACAAATTCAACTAATGCAAATTTAGGCATGGCAAATAGATGATTAAATAAATGCCAATACTTATCCAATTTACTACACAATATACCCAAGACTTTAACTCAATAAGTTTTGAACATATAAGCCCGAGTACGTACTCGTCACCTCGCGCACACGGCCTTTTCACATTTCACAAATGACACATAAGACTTGATGCCTACGGGGTAATTCTCCCACTCAAGGTTAGGAAAGATACTTACCTTTTTGAAGTTATGCCGATATTCCAAAATCACCTTCTTGCTTGAATTGACCTCCGGACCGCTCAAATCTATCCAAATTAATTGTATAACTTTATTAAAATTTATCGGAAACAATTCCGGATAATAATACGTTGACTTAAAAATTTATTCCAAAAACTCAACAATAGTCAATGCTGATCCCGCCTCTCGGAACCCGACATAATTTTTATTAAATTCAAATACCCATTCCAGTACGAGTTCAACCATACTAATTTTATCCAATTTCGATAACAACTCGACCTCCAAATCTTAAATTTTCGTTTTTGGAAGATTTTGCCAAAATCTTGGTTTCTTCCATTAAAATCCGAATTAAATGATGAATATAATCATAGATTCATGAAATATAAACACTTTAGGATATAGGTCACTTACCCAAGTCAAAGTCATGAAGAACTCCTCCAAAATCGCCCAAAAACCGAGCTCCAAAATCTCAATCAAAAATGACAGACTGATTTTGGTCCTTATGTTGCTGCCCAGTTTCGCACCTGCGGGCGTTATTCACGCTTCTGCAAGCACTGTTCATGCTTCTGTGAAAAAAAAGCCCAGCAAGCTGCCAGCTTCGCTTCTGCGTTCTTACCTGCGCTTCTGCGATTGCGCAGGTGCGCAAAAATGTTCGTTTCTGCGAGTTCAAGCCAGTCTCTGTCCAGCTCCCTTTCTAGTCGCTTCTGCAACAATTTCCTAGCTTCTACGATGAAACTTTTGCAGAAGCGAAAGCATCAGCTGCTGCCCAAAAATTCCAGCAGCTTTTCTTCAAGTCCGAATTGATCCGTTAACCTTCCGAAATCCACCCGAGGCCCTCGGAACCTCAACCAAATATACCAACACGTCCCAAAATACAATACGAACTTAGTCGAGGCTTCAAACCATGTCAAACAATGCCGAAATTATGAATCGCGCATCGAATTGAATTATGAGTTTTTAAATTTTCCAACTTCTATATTTTGCACCGAAACGTATCAAATTAATCCGGGATGACTTCAAATTTTGCACACAAGTCATAAATGATGAAATGGAACTATTCAAATTTCCCAGAATCGAAATCCGACCTCGTTATAAAAAATTCAACCTTCGGTTGGACTTCCCAAAAATCTTCCATTTTTCATCTTTCGCCAAAATGCGTCAAATTGTCCTACGGACTTCCAAACCCAAACCAGATCATACGCCTAAGTCTGAAATCACCATACAAAGCTATTGACATCATAAAAATTCTATTCCGGGGTCATTTGCTCAAAAGTCAACTCTCAGGTCAACTCTTTCCATTTAAGCTTCTAAATAGGAACGGAAGTCCGTAGTTAAATTAGGCTTGAAATGGCTAAAATAGGAATTTAAGTTTGGAAGTTTGATCGGGGAGTTGACTTTTTGATATCGGGGTCGGAATCCAGTTCCGAAAAATTACATAGCTCCGTTATGTCATTTATGACTTGGGTGCAAAATTTGAGGTCAATCGGACTTGAATTGATAGGTTTCGGTACATAATGTAGAAGTTGGAAATCTTAAGTTTCACTAAGCTTGAATTGGGGGATGATTCATTGTTTAAGCGTTGTTTGGTATGATTTGAGGGTTCGACTATGTTCGTATGATATTTTGGGACTTATTGGTATAATTGGTCGAGGTCCCGAGGGGCTCGGGTGAGTTTCGGACGACTAACGGATCACTTTTGGCCTTTGGAACACTACTAATAACTGCTGGTATTTTCTTCTGATTTTCTTATACGCGATCGCATAAGTTGGTCTGCGATCGCATAGAGTAATTTAGGAAAAGGTGGATTTGTTCTACGCGATCGCGTGAATGGGGTTGCGATCGCGTAGGGTTAATTTGGGCAACTAGGAATTTGTTCACTGCGATCGCGTGGACACGTCCGGGATCGCGTAGGATTGGCCAGTGTATGTATCGCGATCGCATGTCATTGTTTGCGATCGCGTAGTAGAAATTTGAGAGGAAGCTGGGCCACGCATTGTGCTACGTGATCGCGTGAAGAGGGATGCGATCGTGCAGAGTCGGAACCTGGTGCATCGCGATTGCGTGGAACTTGATGCGATCGCGTAGGGCTAATGTTTGGGCAGAAAAAAATTTGTGCTACGCGATCGGGGTGAGGAAGTTCGCGATCGCGTAGAAGAAATCACTGGGCAGAGAGTTTAAGTTCTGAAAATCCATTTTTAACGATTTGGAGCTCGAATTTAGGCGATTTTTGGGAGATGTTCAGAGAAAATAATGGAGTAAGTGCTCTTAACTCAATATTGGTTAAATTACCCGAATCCATCACTATTTTTATCATTTAATTGGTGGATTGAGTTGGAAAAGTTTGAAAACCCTCTTGGATAGATTTGAGGATTTGAGGGCCGAATTGTTATCAGAATTTAGTGATTTCGGTATGGATAGACTCGTGGTTGAGCGGGCGTTCATATTTCGTAACTTTCGCCGGATTCTGAGATGTGGGCCCCACAGACGAATTTTTAATTAATTTCGGAATTTTTATTGAAAGTGTGGTATTTTCTTCTAGAATTGATTCTAATAATTTTTTTGTGATTGTATTGAATTATTTTGGCTAGATTCGAGCCAGACAGAGTTGGATAATCGTGGAAAATGCCTTCAAGTGGATTAAATTGGAGAAATTCCGAACACGCTCCTAAGTCCATAATCACCATACGGAGCTGTTGGAATCATCAAAATTCTATTCAGGGGTCATTTTCTAAAAAATGTTGACCGAAGTCAAACTTGGCCTCTTAAAGTCAACTTAAGGAACTAAGTGTTCCGATTTCAACCCAAACACTTCTAAATCCCGAACCAACCATCCCCGCAAGTTATAAATCATTAAAAGCATATACAGGAAGTTTTATTTTAGGGGACGAGGTAAGTTTCTTGTCTAATCTTGTGAGGGAGAAATTACCCCATAGGTGATTAAAATTAAATAATTGTTGCTAATTGTGGGGGCTACGTACGCACGAGGTGACGAGAGTTCATGCGTAGCTACTATTAATTGCTAAAGTCCGGGTAGTTTAGGACTCAAAAGCATAAATTACTTGTATAAAATTACTTGTGTAAATTGTAGTCTTTACTTAATTAAATTATTTGATATATATATATATATATTGTGAATTGTTAGGGAAGATATTAAAGGATGAAAATCTCATATGCTTAAATTTTCTGTTTAAATTAATTAATTGTTAAGAGAAATTATTCTTCCTCCTGAATTTATCTTATAATAAATATACTCTCATTCCGGAGGTATATAAGAAAATGTCCTCCTTTCTTGTGGAGCGGGCCGAACGCCTCGGCATGATAGATGCATTTATGGATCGTGCCGCACGTCCCTCGGCAGTGTACACGAAACTCTGGATCGGGCCATACGACCTCGGCAGAAATCGTACTTAATAATAATAATTATACGATACTTTGATAGTTTATTGCAGCTTGCGAAGCTAATTGATAAATTAGAAATCTTTGGAATTTAAAGAATTATTATTCCTGCTTGTTAAGGAATTATTGTTATTCCTATAAATGAGACTAATTAATAAATTGAAAGTTTTACTGGAATTGAAGGAATTTAATTAATTTATTGAGAATTGTTGCATTTGAAGGAATTTAATTATTTTTACTGGTTAAATAAATTATTGTAAATTCTGTGAATCATGATGATTTAAATATTCTAGTTTTATTTCAATTATAATTATTGACCCATAGTGAGTGTCAAAGTCGGCCATCTCGTCTCTACCACTTCGAAATTAGGCTTGATACTTACTGGGTACACGTTGTTTACGTACTCATGCTACACTTGCTGCACTTTTTTGTGCAGGATCTGAGACAGATACTAGTGGAGGACCTATCATCGCACATCCTCGTTATCCAGGGGCGTAGTGGTGAGCTGCCATTCTGAGCCGTCCTGCAGCTACCAATGCCTCTTCTTGTATTTTTAATTCTGTCTATTTTCATTTCAGACAGTATTTGGAGTTTTGTATAATCTACTAGATGCTCATACACTTGTGACACCAGGTCTTGGCACACACATTGGTAGAATTTGGTGTCTTATATTTTTCCTTAGAATTAAATTCTATCGATATATATTTAATTTATTAGTTGGCTTGCCTAGCTATAGTGTTGGGTGCCATCACGACCTATTGGTGAAATTGGGTCGTGACAACATGGTATCAAAGCACTAGGTTCATGCAGGTCTCACAAGTTATGAGCAGACCTAATAGAGTCTTGCGGATCGGTACAGAGACGTCTATACTTATCTTCTAGAGGCTATAGGGTGTTAGGAAATTACTTTTCTTCATATTCCATCGTGCAATTAATGTAGTACTAAATATCCTTCTTTTATTCTCTCACAGATGGTGAGAACGCGCTCTAATGAGGTTCCAGACCAGGGAAGAGCTACTCCCCCAGTTTCTAGAGGCCGAGGGAGGGCTCCAGCCCGTGGTAGAGGGCGAGGACGTCCCAGAACTAAGGCTGTCCAATGGGACAGGATGTCCCGTCCCGTCCCGGTCCCGTCCCGCGTCCCGTCCCATCCCACTTAATTCTAAACGGGATGGGCCCATGTTAAACGGGACACGGGATGGGACGGGATGGCCATTTCGTCCCGTTTGTCCTGTCCCGTTTCGTCCCATCCTGTCTCGTCCCGCCTGTCCCGTCCCATCCCGTCTGGTACCATCCCGTCCCGTGCCTTTTTTTTAAAAAAAAATTCTAGCTGTTGGGCAACGGCTCCAATTGCTTACTAAAATTCAGAAAAAATTTATTATGCTACAAAATAATTTTCTGATATATATTATCCTACTGTTACACAAATATTATGGTATATTTGTTGAATTTCTGTTATATTTGGTAAGTATAAAACTAATCCAACTAATGCACCGGCCATTAATGAAATGATTGTAAAATTTAAAAAGTATTTTTTTTCCCTATTCCCCAAGTTTATTTAATTTCTACTATACTTAACCCATACTTGTTCGTAAAATTTATGAGAATTTAGCGATTTAAGAAAATGAACAACCATCTCTCGAAGACTGCCAAGCTAACATATACTCTTATGTTAGATCAATGTTTGATAAATATAAATCTATGGAAATAACAGGTGGTGAAACTGCTCCTTCTACTTCTAAGTCTAGAGTAGAAGTTCTATGGGAAGATATGGATGATATAACAGGTTTTGATTCCTCTATTGATGATGAACTTGATTCTTATCTTAATCAAGGATTAGAAAGTATTAAAGACGAAGAAGGCAACGAACAACTTTTGGCATGGTAGAGGGAGCGTGGCAATACTTTTCCAACACTTTCAATAATGGCCTGAGATATCCTTTCTATTCAAGCATCATCAGTAGCTTCGGAGAGTGCTTTTAGCACGGCAAGATTTCAAATCGGAGATCATAGACATTCATTAGCGGAGGACCTTACCTAGGAGGTGGCTGCATAGATTAGGTGCTCTTCAAAAGAATTATATTTGTATGTGAGATTTGAAAGTTCTATTAATAAAATAAAAGGCTCTAAGTGTTAAAATATTTTTTATGAATTGTCTTACACTCTTACTTAGTTACTTAATGACTTGAAATTATATTAAATAAAATATAACTCTATTATAAATTTAGAATTACTAGAATATTTCATTACAAGTCTTTTGTTTTAATATTTTATAATTCTTTACTTAGTTTCCTAATTTTTGTTTAATTTTTAAGTTTATTAAATAAGTTAAAAAACTAGTTGTTGCAAACTTTAAAAACTTAGTCATTGTCAAAAGAATAACCGTTGCCAAACTCAATGCTTAAATAATTTTTTTTTTAAAACGACACTTAAGGCCCGCGAACCCGTCCCCTCCCATCCTGTTTGTTAGTGGGACGGGATGGGCCTACCGTCTGTCCCGTCCAGTCCCATCCCACCCATTTGTTAGCGGGACGGGATGGGCCTACTGTTTTGTCCCGTTTGTCCCGTCCCGTTTCATCCCGTCCTGCCACCGTCCCGACTAAATATCATCCCATCCCGTCCCGTCCCGTTAATTTTGTCCTGTCTCGTCCCGTCCTATCTCGTTGGACAGCCATACCCAGGACTGTTCCAGTTATGTCGCTAGTGGGTCCAATAGAGAATCCCATTATTGAGTAGCAGAGTGAGGTGCCTGTGGCAGAGCCAGCTCCAGTGGATTTCACATCTGCACCGGGATTTCAGGATGTCATGGGTCGTATGTTGCGGTTCATGATAATATGACTCAGGCCGGTTTATTTCCGGCATAGTTAGCCACATCTCAGGCGGGCGGGGGAGCACAAACCCCTACCGCGCAGGCTCATGGACAGGCAGTTGTTGTATATCAGACCTAGGGTGCACTACTCGTAGGTGGAGCCCAGCAGTGGCAGCAGCTACACCTGAGCCCAGGCCAGCTGTAGCCGCCGATCCTCAGAAACTATTAGATAGATGGACTAGACTACATCCTCCTATATTTGGGGGTGAGCGACATGAGGATCCCCAGGATTTCATTGATCGGTACAAGGATAGACTATACAACATGAGGATATTGGAGTCTCATGAGGATAAGACTAGATGGTGGTAGTCTTATGTTCTTGGCAAACCAGCAGATTCTCCTCCCATAACTTGGGACAGGTTTACCCGTATCTTCCTGGATAGGTATATTCCACCCTCCCAAAGGGAAGAGTTGAGGTTTCAGTTTGAGCAGCTCCAAAGGGGTCAGATGTCAGTGACCGATTATGAGGCGAGGTTTTCTGAGTTATCTCGCCATGCATTTATGATACTCCCTACTGAGGCGGAGAGAGTGCGGAGGTTTGTTACGGGTTTACATACTGGCATTCAGGCCACTATGGCTCAAGAGGTTGAGATGGGTACTTCTTATGAGCTAGTCGTGGAGATAGCCCGCAAGATTGAGGGTGTACGTCAGCGGAGCCGAGAGCAGGTTATGAGAGATAAGCGGTTCATGAATTCTGGAGAGTTCAGAGGTGCTCCGTCTGGGGTCAGAGGTCAGTTCGTGAGAGGGCAGTCCAGTAGGCCCCCATATCCAGCACCACCGCCTCCTCGGGGTGCTCCGGTGCGACCTTATTTCAGTGCTATACCAGAGAGTTCTTATCGCCCACTAGCTCTTCAGGGTCCTCCCAGTGGGTATTCAGTTCCCCAGGGCTAGACTCCTAGTCAGCAGCTCATCACACCGAATAGTTGTTATGAGTGCGTGGATCCTAGTCACATACAGAGATTTTGCCCAGGCTTCGGGGTAAGCTAGTGCAACAGGGTCAATAGCCTATGATTACTTGACCAGTTGCTCCACCAGTTATACCACTACCAAGAGGTGGAGGACAAGTGGGTAGGGGCCGTTCTAGAGGTGAAGGTCAGCCAGGCGGAGGCCAGCCAGTTGGTGCTCCAGCTCGGTTCTATGCTTTTCCGGCCAGACCAGATGCAGAGGCCTCAGATGCTGTAATTACAGGTATTATTTCATATGTGTCATCTCTATTTTCTCCATTCCTAGGTGTTTCCCGTGAGTCCTTGAGTACTCTTGTTTATGTGTCCACTCCTGTGGGCGATTCTGTTATTGTGAACGGATCTACCATTCCTGTATTATTACATGTTGTTGTTATGAAACTAGAGCAGATCTCTTATTGCTTGAGATGACCGATTTTGAAATTATTCTGGGCATGGACTGGTTATCTCCATATCATGTTGTTCTTGATTGTCATGCCAAGACTGTTACCTTGGCTATTCCAGCATTGCCTAAGCTGGAGTGGAAGGGTTCGTCTGTTAGTTCATTTAATCGAGCTATTTCTTTTATAAAGGCTCAACACATGGTTGAGAAGGGTTGTTTGGCTTATCTAGCCTATGTTCAAGATACTACTGTAGAGACTCCGACTATTGATTCAATGCCTGTAGTTCGGGAGTTCTCCGACGTATTTCCTTCAGATCTTCCAGGTATGCCACCTGATCGTGATATTGATTTTTATATTGACTTGGCTCCAGATACCCAGCCTATATCTATCCCACCATATCCCATGGCTCCGAAAGAATTGAAAGAACAGCTTGAAGAGTTACTAGCTAAAGGGTTCGTCAGACCGAGTATATCTCCTTGGGGTGCACCGGTATTATTTGTGAAGAGAAGGATTGAACAATGCGGATGTGTATTGATTATCGTCAACTGAACAAAGTCACTATTAAGAACAAGTACCCGTTGCCGCATATTGATGATCTATTTGACTAGTTGCAGGGTGCTAGGGTGTTCTCTAAGATCGACTTGAGGTCGGGGTACCATCAGTTGAAGATTCGAGATTCGAATATTCCGAAGACTGCTTTTCTGACTAGATATGGTCATTATGAGTTTCTGGTGATGTCCTTCGGTTTAACTAACGCCCCGGCAACATTTATGGATTTGATGAACAGGGTATTCAGGCCATATATTGATTCGTTTGTCATTGTCTTTATTGATGACATTTTGATCTACTCGCGCAGTAAGGAGGAGCATGAGCAGCATATGAGAGTAATACTTCAGACGTTGTAGGAACAAAAGTTATATGCTAAGTTCTCTAAATGTGAGTTTTGGCTTGAGTCTGTAGCATTTTTGGGGCATATTGTATCGGGCGAGGGCATTAAAGTTATTCCGAAAAAGATTGAGGCGGTTCAAAGTTGGCATCGTCCCACTTCGGCGACTGAGATCAGGAGTTTTCTGGGTTTAGCAGGTTATTATCGTCGGTTTGTGGAGGGTTTTTCGTCTATTGCAGCACCTTTGACCAAATTAACCCAGAAGGGTGCTCCATTCCGATGGTCCAATGATTGTGAGGTGAGCTTTCAGAAGCTCAAGACAGCATTGACTACAACACTAGTGTTAGTGTTGCCTTCCGGTTCGGGGATGTATACAGTGTATTGCGATGCTTCACGCATTGGCTTGGGTTATGTATTGATGCAGGAAGGGCGAGTTATTGCATATGTTTCACGTCAGCTGAATCCCCACAAGAAGAATTATCCGGTACATGATTTGGAGTTAGCTGCAATTTTTCACGCTCTAAAGATTTGGAGGCATTATCTTTATGGGGTGTCTTGTGAAATTTACACTCATCATCGCAGCTTGCAGCATTTGTTCAAGCAAAGGGATCTAAATTTGAGACAATGCAGATGGCTTGAATTACTGAAAGATTATGATATTACTATCCTATATCATCCGAGCAAAGAAAATGTGGTTTCCGACGCGTTGAGTAGAAAGGAGGAGAGTATGGGAAGTTTGGCTTTCATTTCAGCAGAGGAGAGGCCATTAGCTTTGGATATTCAGTCCTTGGCCAACAGACTTGTGCGGCTGGATATTTCAGAGCCCAGCTGAGTTCTTGCATGTGTTGTAGCTCAGTCTTCACTATTTGAGCAGATCAAGGCTCGCCAGTATGATGATACACACTTAATTGTTCTTCGAGAAATGGTACTACGGGGTGGTTCCAAGGAAGTTACTATTAGAGCGGGTGGTGTTCTACGACTCCAGGATCGTCTCTGTGTCCCTAATGTGGATGGACTGAGGAAATAAATCCTAGGGGAGGCACACAGTTCTCGGTATTCTATTCATCCAGGTGCTACGAAGATGTATCGCGACCTGAGGCAACATTATTGGTGGCGACGAATGAAAAAGGACATTGTTGAGCATGTAGCTAGGTGTCTAAATTGTCAACAAGTTAAATATAAGCACCAGAGGCCAAGTGGCCTACTTCAGTAGATGACTATGCCAGAGTGGAAATGGGAACGCATCACTATGGACTTTGTAGTTGGGTTTCCACGAACCTTGCGGAAGTTTGATGCAGTTTGGGTCATTGTTGACAGGTTGACCAAGTCAGCACATTTCATTCCGGTTGTGACTACATATACTTCAGAGAGGTTGGCCCAAATTTATATTCAGGAGATAGTTCGGTTGCACGGTGTGCGAATTTCCATCATATCAGATAGAGGCCCTCAGTTTACTTCACATTTCTGGAGAGCAGTACAGAGTGAATTGGGGACCCGTGTAGAGCTCAACACAACCTTTCATCCGCAGACCGACAGGCAGCCAGAGTGGACAATTCAGATTTTGGAGGATATGTTCAGGGCATGTGTGATTGACTTTGGAGGTCAGTGGGATCGTTTCTTGCCTTTGGCCGAGTTTGCTTATAATAACAGTTACCAATCCAGCATCGAGATGACTCCATTTGAGGCTTTATATGGTCGGCGATGTCATTCGCCCATCGGATGGTTTGAGCCCTGTGAGGCTAAATTATATGGTACTGATTTGGTGAAAGATGCCTTGGAAAATGTAAAGTTGATTCAGGAGCGACTTCGTACAACACAGTCCAGACAGAAGATTTACGCAGATCAGAAAGTGCGAAATTTATCATTTATGATGGGTGAAAAAGTCTATTGAAGGTTTCACCGATGAAGGGAATCATGAGATTCGGGAAGAAGGGCAAGTTGAGACCAAGGTTTATAGGCCCATTTGAGGTGTTGAGACGAGTTGGGGAGGTTGCTTATGAGCTTGCATTACCTCCCAGCCTATCGGGAATTCATCCGATTTTTCATGTATCTATGCTCCGGAAGTATCATGCCGACCTATCACATGTGTTAGACTTCAACACAGTTCAGCTAGATAATAGTTTGGGCTATGAAGAAGAACCAGTTGCCATTGTTGATAAACAGGTTCGTCAGTTGAGGTACAAAAGGATTTCTGCAGTAAAAGTCCAGTGGAGGGGCCAACCAGTCGAGGAAGCGACTTGGGAGGTAGAGAAAAACATGCGGAGCAGATATCCACACTTATTCAGCACTTCAGGTATAATTCTAAACCCGTTCGAGGACGAACGTTTGTTTTAGAGGTGGAGAATGTGATGACCCAAAATGTCATCTTTAAATTTAATAATTAATTCTATGTTCTAAGACCTCGAAAAGTACAATTTATCATTTCTCGACTTGCGTGCGCAGTCCGTAAAATTTTTCGAAAAGTTTTTATGTGAAAAATGGATTAAAATGTGAATTAGAGCTTTAAAACTCAACTGAGTTGACTTTGGTCAATATTTTAAGCAAAAAGACTCGGATCAGTATTTTGACAGTTCCGATAGGTCTGTATCGTGATTTGAGACTTGGGCGTATGCCCGGAATCAAATTTCGAGGTCCCTAGCCCGAGATATGGAATTTTGATGAAAAATTAAAAGTTGAAGTTCAAATAGTAACCGGATGCCGAATTATGTGCAAACGACCCCGGAATAGAATTTTGATGATTGGAATAGCTTCGTATGGTAGTTTTGGACTTAGAAGCGTGATCGAAATTTTATTTGGAAGTTCGTAGTGAAATTAGGCTTCAATGGCTAAAACAAGAATTTAAGATTGGAAATTTGACCGGGGAGTTGACTTTTTGATACCGGAGTCGGAATATAGTTCCAGAAATTTACATAGCTCCGTTATGTCATTATGACTTGTGTGCAAAATTTGAGGTCAATCGGACTTGATTTGATAGGTTTCGACATCGAATGTAGGCTGAAAATTTAATATTTCATTAAGCTTGAATTGGAATATAATTAGTGGTTTTAGCGTCATTTTATGTGATTTGAGGTTTCAAATAAGTTCGTATGATGTTTTAGGACTTGTTGGTATATTTGGTTGAGGTCCCGAGGGCCTCGGGTGAGTTTCGGATGGTTAACGGATCAAAAATATTGGACTTAAAAAGCTGCTGCAATTTTTCCTTCTGCTGGATATTCTGGGCTGTGATCGAACCCAAGATCGAGCCCAGATATCGAGCCCAGGATCGATGGCCTAAGTCGAAATCAGGGACGAGGCTCAGTATCGAAGCCACGATCGAAGGTCCAGCTCGAGGGCCATGATCGAAAGCAAGGCTCGAGGGCCAAGATCGAGACCCAAGATCGAAGGCACATGCTCGATGCCATGATCGAGGCCATGACCGAAGCCTAGGCTCGAGGGCCACGATCGAGGCCCAATTCCGAAGGCCGCCTGGACAGATTTATAAAAGAGAGCATTCGTCCCATTTGCCATTTTTGACGAACTTGAGTTTGAGCAGAGGCGACTTTTGGCAGATTTTTAAGGAAATACATTGGGGTAAGTGATTCTAACTCGAATTTAGTCTATATATATAAATATATCATTGTTTTCACCATTTAATTAGTGTTTTGAGATTGAAATTTGGGAAATTTTTAGAAATCTCATAGAAACGAATTTTTGAGATTTCGGTATCGATTCGGAGTCGGATTTGAGTGAAACTGGTATGATTGGACTTGTAATTGAATGGGTTGTCGGATTTCGTAACTTTTGCCGGATTCTGAGATGTGTGCCCCATGGACGGATTTTTAATTAATTTCGAGATTTTATTGATAATGTAGTATTTTATAAAATTGATTCCTATAAATTTTAGTGATTGTATTGAATTATTTTTGGTTAGATTCGAGCCAATCGAAGTTGGATAATCGAGAAAAAGGCCTGCTAGTGGATTAAATTGGAGCAAGACGAGGTAAGTCTCTTTTCTAATCTTGTGAGGAGGAAATTATCCCATAGGTGATTAAAATTAAATAATTGTTGCTAATTATGGGGGCTACGTACGCACGAGGTCACACACACACACACACACACACACACACACACACACACACACACACACACACACACACACACACACACACACACACACACACACACACACACACACACACACACATATATATATATATATATATATATATATATATATATATATATATATATATATATATATATATATATATATTGTGAATTGTTAGATAAAAATATTAAAGGATGAAAATCTCATATGCTTAAATTTTGTGTTTAAATTAATTAATTGTTAAAAGAAATTGTTCTTCCTCCTGAATTTATCTTATAATAAATATACTCTCATTCCGGAGGTACATAAAAAAATGTTCTCCTTTCTTGTGGAGCGGGTCGAACGTCTCGGCAGGATAGATGCATCTATGGATCGTGCCGCACGTCCCTCGGCAGTGTACACGAAACTCTGGATCGGGCCGTACGACCTTGGCAGAAATCGTGCTTAATAATAATAATTATACGATATTTTGATAGTTTATTGCAGCTTGCGAAGCTAATTGATAAATTGAAAATCTTTGGAATTTAAAGAATAATTATTCCTGCTTGTTAAAGAATTATTGTTATTCCTGTAAATGAGACTAATTGATAAATTAAAATTTTTATTGGAATTGAAGGAATTTAATTAATATATTGAGAATTATTGCATTTGAAGGAATTTAATTATTTCTGCTAGTTAAATAAATTATTGTAAATTCTGCGAATCATGCTGATTTAAATATTCTAGTTTTATTTCAATTATTATTATTGACCCATAGTGAGTGTCAAAGCCGGTCATCTCGTCTCTACCACTTCGAGATTAGGCTTGATACTTACTGGGTACACGTTGTTTACGTACTCATACTACACTTGTTGTACTTTTTGTGCAGGATCTGAGACAGGTACTAGTGGAGGACCTATCATCACATACCCTCGTTATCCAGGGGCATAGTAGTGAGCTGCTTTTCTGAGCCGTCCTGCAGCTACCAGTGCCTCTTCTTGTATTTTTAATTCTGTCTATTTTCATTTCAGACAATATTTGGAGTTTTGTATAATCTACTAGATGCTCATACACTTGTGACACCAGGTCTTGGCATACACATTGGTAGAATTTGGTATCTTATATTTTTTCTTGGAATTAAATTCTATCGATATATGTTTAATTTATTAGTTGGCTTGCCTAGCTATAGTATTGGGCGTCATCACAACCTATAGGTGAAATTGGATCGTGACAAATAGGTTCAAAGCATATAAGGAATCTTGTGATGCTATACAGTAATTAAATGACAAGTAATTCTCAAAATTACTGAGAAATCTAATAAATTAAAATTGTGTGTGTTATACTAAATTTATTTGTATTCACATAATTTATATAAGTATTTACTAAAATTACGATGATTAAGAAAAGAATATATATATATATATATATATATATATATATATATATATATATATATATATATATATATATATATATATATATATATATATATATATGTAAAATCTCACAAAATCCTGATATCACGACCCAAACTGATGGGCCGCGACGGGCACCCGATACTTTACTCAACCGAGTACCAACATAACGTATCTGTTCGTATCATACTGTCTTAGATAATTGAGCCGGAGAGGTTACCGTGAGATAAGTAGAATACAACATGAAATACCAACTTATACTTAAGACATACGGGCCTATATGGCCAAAATGAGCACTCTTACACTGAACATAGGCCAACAAGGCCATACAATCTTTCATATATATGACATCTGTCTAGAAGCCTCTAAGAGTAGATAAATACCATAAAGGTCGGGACAGAGCCCCGCCATACCAATCAACACATGTTCTAATCATGCTGACCAAATAGCAACTCCGGAACAAATGGAATGCACCAACACCTTCTGCTGAGCTGATAGCCTACTTGGGGGACTCTCATCCTGTCTAACGGGACATCCGGGCATGAAACGCGGCGTTCCCAGGTAAAAGAAATGTCAGTACAAATAATGTACCGAGTATGTAAGGAATGAAAATCAGTAAATAATAGACATGAGAGAAACATGGAGTAAAAGACTCGACATGTACGTCTGCATAGCTCTGTGAATCATTTCATTTTTGTAATATCATGCATATGCGTATAAATGTCATACCATGTATAGGTATATGCGTTCATAACATCATCAAGCCTCTGAGGGCATACCATCCTATCATTTCGGCCACTGTGGGTAAATCATCAACGTATACCAGCTGATCAGGTGGTGGTACGTATATAACGCCGTAACCTTTTTCCATATCCCATATATATATGTGTGTATATAACGTCATCTGGTCATATATATATATATATATATATATATAACGTCATCTGGTCATGGGTCAATGTACATGTATAAATGAATGAAATGCATATGAAATACGTCAATAAAATCTCTCGGAACGTCATAAGACCATTATGACTTTGATTAATGTCATAAAATAAATTTATCAACTTACGTATTTTCGGAGACCCATGAACAGATAATAGAATAATAGGACACATGAAAAATCAAGAATATAGACACCCCTAGTATTTCTATGAATAGAGTCATTTATGAAAGTTGCGTATTTTACTCGTTTCATTTGTATCATTTGGATCATGCCAAAAGAAATAAGGGATAGCCTTAACATATCTGGACCGATTCTCTTGACAATTCCTCTAACACATATTAGTTGCGATAAAACACGGAACAAATAGTATGAAAAGCTTTAAGCAACCACATTGCTATGCTAAGAAAATCTTGGCTGAACCCTTTCCTTAAGAACTTATCAACAAAGTTGCTATGTTCCTTGGATTAGAAGTGATTTGAATGGTAAGGTTTCTATGTGCTTGGCTGAAACTTTCCTTGAGAGACTAAGATTTAACGTTATATGAAATGGCAAGTTTGGTTGAAAATGTTCCTTAAGATATTAAAATTGAATTATGAAGGTCATCTCTAATATTTGGGTAGGCCCCACATGCTAGTGACTAAGCCACACAACCTACTTACATGTGCCACATTTCATTCCTAATATAAGAGTCACATATCTTGGAATGGGGCTGCCACGTCGGTCTTAGCTTGGTCTTATCCAATATTATTAATTAATTACCCATTAAAAATTATTAATTATCCAATTATCCACATAATTTCCTAATTAATTAGGTAATATCCCATTATCCAATAATTAAGAATTATCTCAACTTACTTAAAATACTACTTACTTTTAACATGCCTTGTACACCTTACTATCATGACCATATGGTACCTTGTATGGTACTAGTCCATAAATATCGGGTATTATAGCTCGGGCCGTATTTTATCCCAAAATGTCAAACTTTGACGAAATTCCTTTTCTTCGATTTGCTTACTCTTTATCCTCCACGAATTTACTCATCACGTATTTGAAATAGCATAATGCTTATAATTTCAAAATAACCTCATTCCCAAATTCACGTCGATTAACTTACGACGAAATTTTAACGTACAAAAATGCGGGATGTAACATCTCATTTTCGAGCTTTCATCAATTTATTTATGACGTACTTTCACGTACGAAAACATGGGGTATAACATTTAATGCCTAATATTAGGAGTTCTTGCATAGTTCAAATATGTATGATTTAATAGCTATTAAAATAGTTAAATAAAATTTTAACCAATAACATACTAAAGAAGTCATTAGATATTTGTTAAATAAAAATTGTTCCATGCACAATTTGTGGAATTACCTTATTGTGATCTTTGTGATTCTTTTGTGGTAACACCTATTAAACTTGATCATAAATTGTACTTCCCATCATTTCATTAGAATCTCAAAATTGTTATCTAACGTTGGCATCAAATCGATGGTCAAATCTTATTTTATAAGAACTTTAGAAATGTAATATATTGATAATAATATTGGACATATGTGGTCAGGCCCACCTTGTTGTAAATGAATCGAATGGATAATTTCAAAATGAATCAAAACACATGAACTAAGGTACAGAGAATCCTATATAACCTTTTTATAATTGCAATTATATTTTCCATTTGACTTTTTGAATTATGAATAACCTTCATAATTCTTACCATAAAATACATGGCACATAATTTATATATATTTTTTAAATTCTCATGTAAATATATGCATAAATCAAACTTTTGATAATTTGGTCTTACCAATGGTTATGATGCGCTACAGAGTGGTTATGCACCATTATAGGTCACAACATGATTTTTCAAATGTTATTTTTATCATGACAATTTTTTTTTTAGTGTTATTAGGCAATGTAATAACCAATTAGAAAAAGGATTCATAGAAGTAAAATCTCATTCAATTTTAAATTCCTATATTTAGGAGTTCATACATCATTCAAAAAAGATATATTTAATAATTAAAATGTTAGGTTGATAACTTACTAAACTTTTCAAACCCAAGCTTGTCACGACCCAAAATCCCACCACAGGCGTCGTAATGACACCGAGTCTCTAAGACTAGGTAAGCCAATTTTTATTATATTTCGAAAATATTATTTTTCAATACAGGTGTCAAAACCAACAACGGAACAAATATGAATATAACAACCTCCCAAGACTGGGAGTACTGAGTCACGAACTCTAACTGAATACATGAAATGATCACGAGGATCGAATATACAATACTGTTTGATTAAAATTAACAGTACAATGAAATGAAAAGACTCCAAGGGACTGCGACGACCAAACAGTTGTATCCTGAATCCTTACGATCCCTCTTTAACTCTGCTCAAGTCCGATATATCCAATACCTGGCTCTGCACAAAAATATGCAGAAGTGTAGTATTGAGTACACCACGGTCGGTACCCAGTAAGTATTAAGACTAACCTCAGTGGAGTAGAGACGAGTATAGTCAAGACACTCACTAGTCAAATAACCTGTGCAATATATCAGTATACAATAGTACTGGAAAAAAACTAGCAATAATAACAACAAACTCAACCAGTGATATAACAACATCACAACCAGAACATTATAATTATTGCTCAGGCGAATAAAGAATACAAGTACAATCAATAAGTCAAGTCTTTCAAATATAAATCCTTCACATATTATTCTTTAAGATAAATATCTTTCAAATATAATTTTTTTTTTGAAAAAATATCTCTCGAATATACTTCTTTCAAATAAATATATTTTCAAGTAAAAGTCTGTCACGACCCAATTTTCCCTCCGTGTGACATCGTGACGGCACCTAGTCTCTACAACTAGGTAAGCCTAATATTGTTTTGCGAAATATTGAAATAAAAATATAAATTTAACCAAATTGTTCAAAAATACACAACAAATCCCAAAACCCGAAACATCGTGAATCACAAACTACAGGAGGAAAAATCTAGTGTCTCTATACATCAGAATCTAACAAGGAAAAATACAGAAGATAATGGACATGAGAAAGAGTAGAAGGGGACTCCGAGGTCTGTGGATACGGCAAATATACCTTGAAATCTCCAAAAGCTATCCCAGCTCACTGATAGTGCGGCTGATAAGGTACACCTGGATCTGCACACGAAAAATATGTACAGAGAGTAGCATGAGTACACCACAATCGGTACCCAGTAAGTGCCAAGCCTAACCTCGGTCGAGTAGTGACAAGGTCAGGTTAGGGCTCTACTAATAAATAGATAATAAAATAATATAGAGTGTAATACCGCAATAAAATAAAGGCTTAAATTTAACAACAATGAAATCATAGAAGGTAACAGCTTAGTACACAGAAACAAAATAAGGGATCTCCCGAGATACCATCTTGTAGTCCCAACGTAAATGTGCAGGGGGATCTCCCGGAGTACCGTTCCGTAGTCCCAAAGTAAATGTGCAGGGGCATCTCCCGGAATACCGTTCTGTAATCTCAAAGTAAATGTGCAGGAGGATCTTAAGGGAATTTTCCCCACACAAAGTTAGGCAAGCCACTTACCTCGAACCAAGCTCAATCAATCGGTCACAATGCCTTTTCCACGAATATCCGGCTCTGAATGGCCCAAATCTAGCCAAAAGCAATTACATATCATAAATACAACAATAATAGACTCATCTAATTAACGAAATCAACATTTTAACGAAAATTTTGAAATTAACTCAAAAATTGCCTGTGGGGACCACGTCTCAGAATTGGGTAAAACTCATAAAATACGAAAGCTCGTTCACTCACGAGTCTAACCATATCAAATTTACTAAAATCCGACACCAAATGGTCCTCCAAATTCACAAATCAAACTTCTAAATCCCTAGCCTCCAATTCCTAATTTCCACCTTAAATACACACTAACTAGGTGGAAAAATACATGGGGAAGCAAGATTATTGATAAAAAATAAGCACAAGGGACTTACCTCAAGAAATGCCTCAAAAATACTATCAAAAATCGCCCTAAACCGAGTTTGCAAAGTCAAAAATGACAAAAATCACGAAGCCCTTCGGTTTTAACCACTGCCCAGGTATTTCCGCACCTGCGGAACCTGGGCTCGCACCTGCGGGTGCGCTTGTGCGTAAATTGTGTGCATCTGTGAAATTCACTTGCCCCCTCTGCCTTCGCACCTACGATGAAAGGGTCGCATCTGTGCATGCGCGCCTGCAGAATTCCCTTCCGCTTCTGCGGACCTTGCGCACCTGCGAAGACCCCTAACGCATCTGCGGGCATCGTAGATGCGGAAAACACCTCGCACCTGTGACCCCCGGCATTCCTCCATTTTCCCGCTTCTGCGCCAATTTGCTTGCACCTGCGGGCAACCTTGCGCAGGTGCAATTACAGCAGAACCAGCAAAAGCACCAGATTTTCCAAAAATCATGAATTAAGCACGGATTCAAGCCTAAGAACTTAGAATTTTCCAAATTCTACAAACGATGCCGAACCACGTCAAATCTAGTCTGAATTAACTCAAATTTTACACACGTCACAAATGACACTACGAACCTACATCCACTTTCGGGAATCCATTTCGAGCTCGATATCAAAATTTCCACTATCGGCCGAAATCACCAAAAATCTAACTTTCGCTAATTCAAGCCTAAATCTACTACAGACCTCCAAAACACATTCCGGACGCGCTCCTAAGCTCAAAATCACTCAACGGAGCTAACGGAGTCGACATAATTCCATTCCGGATCCGTCTTCACACAGTTCTAACTACGGTCCAAATTCTAAGATTTAAGCTCTCATTTAGGGACTAAGTGTCCCAAAACACTCCGAAACTCAAAACCAATCATCCCGGCAAGTCACAATAGCAAAAATAGATATGGGAAAAGCAGTTAATAGGGGTTCGGGGCTCTAACTCTCAAAACGACCGACCGGATCATTACATCTTCCCCTTCTTAAAACAATCGTTCGTCCTCAAACGAGCATATAGACATACCTGAAGTGGTGAAAAGATGAGGATAATGACTGCGCATATCCTACTCGGTCTCCCAAGTCGCCTCCTCGACCGGCTGTCCCCTCTAATGAACCTTCACAGAAGCAATGTTCTTTGATCTTAGCTTTCTGACCTACCTGTCTAAAATAGCCACTGGCTCCTCAACATAGGATATATCCTTGTCCAATTAAACTGAGCTGAAATCCAACACATAGGACGGATCGCCATGATACTTTCGGAGCATAGAAACATGGAATACCGGATGAACTCCTGCTAGACTGGGAGGCAAGGCAAGCTTATAAGCAACCTCCCCAACTCGACGCAACACCTCAAATGGACCAATGAACCTTGGGCTCAACTTTTCCTTCTTTCCAAACCTCATAACGCCTTTCATAGGCAAAACCCGGAGCAAGACTTGCTCTCCAACCATGAATGCCACATCGTGAACTTTCCGGTCCACATAACTCTTCTGTCTGGACTGGGCTGTGCGAAGTCTATCCTGGATCACCTTCACCTTTTCCAAGGCATCCTGAACTAAGTCCATACCCAATAATCTGGCCTCACCAGGTTCGAACCAACCTACTGGGGATCGAAATCGCCTACCGTACAGAGCCTCATACGGTGCCATCTGAATACTGGACTGATAACTGTTATTGTAAGAAAACTCCGCAAGTGGCAAGAATTGGTCCCAAGCACCCCCAAAATCTATCACACACGCACAGAGCATATCCTCTAATATATGAATAGTGCGCTCGGACTGCCCGTCCGTATGAGGGTGAAATGTTGTGCTCAACTCAACCTTAGTACCCAACTCATGTTGTACAGCTCTCCAGAATCGTGATGTAAACTGCATACCCCGGTCAGAGATAATAGATACCGGTATGCCATGAAGCTTGACGATCTCACGGATGTAGATTCGAGCTAGCTACTCGGAAGAATAGGTAGTCATCACAAGAATGAAATAAGTCGACTTGGTCAACCTATCCACAATCACCCAAACTATATCAAACTTCCGCTGAGTCTATGGGAGACCAACAACGAAGTCCATAGTGATCCGCTCCCATTTCCACTCCGGAATCTCTATCTTCTGAAGCAACCCACCTGGTCGTTGATGCTCATACTTCACCTGCTGGCAATTTAGACATCTAGCCACATACTCCAATATGTCTTTCTTCATCCTCCTCTACCAATAATGTTGCCTCAGGTCCTGATACATCTTCACGGCACCCGGATGAATGGAGTACCGCGAGCTGTGAACCTCCTGAAGAATCAACTCATGCAAACCATCTGCATTGGGCAGACATAGCATGCCCTGCATCCTCAATGCACCATCATCTCCAATAGTAACCTCCTTAGCATCACCGTGTTGGACCATGTCCTTAAGGACAAGCAGATGGGGGTCATCATATTGACGCTCCCTGATACGATCATAAAGAGAATACTGAGAGACCACACAAGCCAATACTCGATTCAGCTCAGAAATATCCAATCTCACAAACTGGCTGGCTAAGGCCTGAACATCCAACGCCAATGGCATCTCTGCTGCTGGTAGATATGCTAAACTCCCCAAACTCTCTGCCCGGCGACTCAAAGTATCGGCCACCACATTGGCCTTCCCAGGGTGGTACAAAATAGTGATATCATAATCCTTAAGTAGCTCCAACCACCTCCGCTGATGTAAGTTAAGATCTTTTTGCTTAAACAGATGCTGCAAACTCCGATGATCGGTGTAAATCTCACAAGGAACACCGTATAAATAATGCCGCCATATCTTCAAGGCATAAACAATAGCTGCTAACTCAAGGTCGTGGACAGGATAGTTCTTTTCGTGCACCTTCAGCTGTCTGGATGCGTAGGCAATCACCCTACCGTCCTGCATCAACACCGCACCGAGACCAATACGCGATGCATCACAATATACAGTATAAGACCCCGAACCTGTAGGTAATACCAATACTGGGGCTGTAGTCAAAGCTGTCTTGAGCTTATGAAAGCTCTCCTCACATTCCTCTATCCACCTGAATGGAGCACCCTTCTGGGTCAGCCTGGTCATAGGTGCTGTAATAGATGAGAATCCCTCTACAAAGCGACGGTAATACCCCGCCAAACCAAGAAAACTTCGGATCTCTGTAGCTGAGGGGGCCAACTCTACACTGCTTCAATCTTCTTCGGATCCACCTGGATCCCCTCATTCAATACTATATGACCTAAGAATGCCATTGAGTCTAGCCAAAACTCACACTTTGAAAATTTTGCATATAACTTCTTTTCTCTCAAGGTCTGAAGTGCAGTCCTCAGGTGCTGCTCATGATCCTCCCGACTCCGGGAGTATACCAGAATGTTGTCAATAAACACAATGACGAATGAGTCAAGATAGGCCCGGAACACACTGTGCATCAATTGCATAAAAGCTGCTGGGGCATTGGTAATCCCAAAAGACATCATAAGAAACTCATAGTGACCATATCTAGTCCTAAAAGCAGTCTTCGGGATATCCGGCTCCCGAATCTTTAACCGATGATAACCTGAACATAAGTCAATCTTGGAAAATACTCTGGCACCCTGTAACTGATCAAATAAGTCATCAATACGAGGCAATGGATACATGTTCTTCACTGTGACTTTGTTCAATTGGCGGTAATCAATACACATCCGCATAGAATCATCCTTCTTCTTCACAAATAAGACAGGGGTACCCCAAGGTGACACACTGGTCCGAATGAAGCCTTTATCAAGCAATTATTGTAACTACTTTTTCAACTCCTTCAATTCAGGAGGAGCCATACAATATGGAGGAATAGAGATGGGCTGAGTGCTCGGCAAAAAATCAATGCCAAAATCAATATCTTTGTCGGGCGGCATGCCCGGAAGATCAGCTGGAAACACATCTGGAAAGTCCCTCACTACTGGAACTGACTCAACTGTAGGGGTATCAATACTAACATCTCTCACATAAGCTAGATACGCGTCACACCCCTTCTCAACCATTCATTGAGCTTTAAGAAAAGAAATAACTCTGCTGGGAGTATACTCTAAGGTACCTCTCCACTCTAATCACGGTAAACTTGGCATAGCCAGCATCATGGTTTTAGCGTGACAATCAAGAATAGAATAATGGGGCGACAACCAGTCCATGCCCAAAATAATATCAAAGTCCACCATGCTAAGCAATAATAAATTGGCTTTGGTCTCAAAACCACTAAGAGCAATCAAACACGACTGATACACGCGGTCCACAATAAGAGAATCTCCCACAAGAGTGGATACATAAATAGGGGAACACAAAGAATCCCGCGATACGCCTAAATACGGAGCAAAATAAGAGGACACATAAGAATATGTAGAGCCTGGGTAAAATAATACCGACACATCTCTATGACAGACCAGAACAATACCTGTAATGACAAAATCAGAAGCAACTGCCTCTGTACAAGCAGGAAGTGGGTAATATCTGGCCTGGCCTCCCCCTCTAGGGCGACCTCTACCTCCCCGACATCCACCTCGAGCTGGTTGAGCAGATGGGGTGGCAGTTGGTGCTGTAATCATAGCCTGAGGACCTAGTGGAGCACATTGTGGCTGAAAAGTTTGTGGAGGTGCACCCCTCCTAAGCCTGGGGCAATCCCTCATCATGTGGCGAGTGTCACCACACTCAAAACAAGCTTTGGGAGGTTGTGGCTGTTGTGACTGGCTTAGCCCAAGTCTGCTGGACTGGCCACTAGGAACACCCCGTGCAGGAGGCACACTAGATACTGGCGGTGCAAAATAAGGCTCTTGGGGTCTAGAAGGAGCTGGAACACCGCTGGAGGCTGGAAGAGCTGAATGAACGGGGCGGCTCACATAACCCCTATCATGGCGAGCTACTGAGGCACGAGCTCCAGAATAATAACCAGCCTCTCGAGACCTCTTGGCCTCCCTCTCCTCTCTATCCCGGGCAAACATGCCCTCGAATCTCATGGCAATACCCACAACCTGCTGATAAGAAATATCCATCTCCAATTCCCTGGCCATACTACTCCGGATACTGGGATGGAGACCCTCAATAAACTGTCGAACCCTCTCTCAAACTGTGGCAACTAAGGCCGGTGCATGTCGGGCCAAATCACTGAAGCGAATTGCATACTCTGACACAGTCATAGCACCCTGGCGCAGCTGCTCAAACTCCACGCGCCATGAGTCCATGAGGCTCTGAGGGACATACTCTCTCAGAAACATGTCCGAGAACTGAGCCCATGTAAGTGAAGCTGCCTCAGCCGGACTACTCAACTCATAAGCACGCCACCACTGATAGGCTACTCCTATAAGCTGGAATGTGGTAAAAGAAACCCCGCTCATCTCTGCTATGCCCATAGTACGGAGAATACGATGACACTCCTCCAGAAAACCCTAAGCATCATCTGTAGCCAATCTGCTGAAAGTAGGTGGGTGGTACTTTTTGTACCTCTCAAGTCTGAGCTGCTCCGCCTCAGAAGCTGCTGCCCTAACCTCGGGCTGAGCTGGAGCTACCGGCTGCATTGGTACAATCTCTGGAACCTGGTCGACCTAAACCCGCTGCTCTGGAGTACCGGCGACGGGAGTCTGTGCTCCTCCTCCGGCCTGAGATGTGGCAGGAGCAAGTGGAATCAATCTAGCCTGAGCTAAGGTGCTGAACATGCTCAGAAACTAGGCTAGAGTCTCCTGGAGGGCTGGTGCAGCAACAAGTATCTCAGGTGTCTACCCTCCAGCTTGAGCTACTGGGGGCTCCTCTGTAGCAGCTCGTGCAGGTGCTCAGGCTGCACCACGAGGATGTCCTCGGCCTCTACCCCGGCCCCGACCTCTCGCGTCTCTAGCAGGGGGTGCGGGTTCCTATTCATCATATCCTATTGTACGTGTCCTCACCATCTGTGAGAGAATAGAATACAGAAATTTAGAATCTCTGAAGTCAACAATTTTCGCACGACAAGGAATCAAAGTAGTGAAATTTTCCTAATAGTTCCATAGCCTCCCGAAGATAAGTACAAACGTCTCTGTACCGATCCGCGAGACTCTAATAAATTGGCTTGTGACTCACGACACCTACGAACCTAAAGCTCTGATACCAACTTGTCATGACCCAATTTCTCCTATGTGTGACGTCGTGTCGGCACCTAGTCTCTACAACTAGGTAAGCCTAACATTTTTTTGCGGAATATTGAAATAAAAATATAAATTTATCCAATTGTTCAAAAATACACAACAAATCCCAAAACCCGGAACATCGTGAATCACAAACTATAGAAGGAAAAATCTAGTGTCTCTATACATCTGAATCTAACAAGGAAAAATATAGAAGATAATGGACATGAGAAAGAGTAGAAGGGGACTCCGAGGTCTGCGGACGCGGCAGATATACCTTGAAGTCTTCAAAAGCTATCCCGACTCACTGATAGTGTAGCTGATAAGGTACACCTGGATCTGCACACGAAAAACATATGCAGAGAGTAGCATGAGTACACCACAATCGGTACCCAGTAAGTGCCAAGCCTAACCTCGGTCGAGTAGTGATGAGGCCAGGTTAGGGCTCTACTAGTAAATATATAATAAAATAATATAGAGTGTAATACCGCAATAAAATAAAGGCTGAAATTTAACAATAATAAAATCATAGAATGTAACAGCTTAGTACACAGAAACACAACAGAGGATCTCCCGAGATACCATCTCGTAGTCCCAACGTAAATGTGTAGGAGGATCTCCTGGAATACCGTTCCGTAGTCCCAAAGTAAACATGCAGGGGGATCTCCCAGAATACCGTTCTGTAGTCCCAAATGTGCAGGGGGATCTCCCGGAGTACCGTTCTGTAGTCCCAAAGTAAATGTGCAGGGGGATCTTACGAAATACCGTTCCGTAATCCCAAAGTAAATGTGCAGTACAAGAGGGTCTCCCAGAATATCGTTCCGTAGTCCCAAAGTAAATATGCAGCGCAAACAATAGAAATGCAACTACATCACGAAATCTTACGATTTAGACTAATTACCAGTCAAGGAAGAAGCAGGAAATTCACTAAGCATGTTGCACACAATTCACATAAACAATTAAGACACGTAGACATGTTGTATTAAACTAAACATGATAGCTACACATATTGTAATAACTCAATTAAGAATGAAAATAGATTAGTACTCATTAAAATGGTATAACTCAAAATAACAGGAAAACATATTGCTGCTCAGTAAGAAAAATTGGGTTTTACCACAACTAGCCTGTGTATGTACTCGTCACCTCAAGTACACGGCACTCACATATCACAATAGTTCCAAATCTTAAGGGGATTTCCCCCACACAAAGTTAGGCAAGCCACTTACCTCGAACCAAGCTCAATCAATCGGTCACAATGCCTTTCCCACGAATATACGGCTTCGAATGGCCCAAATCTAGCCAAAAGCAATTGTATATCATAAATACAACAATAATAGACTCATCTAATTAACGAAATCAACATTTTAACGAAAATTCCGAAATTAACTCAAAAATTACCTGTGGGGACCACGTCTCGGAATCAGGTAAAAGTTATAAAATACGAAAGCTCGTTCAATCACGGGTCTAACCATACTAAATTTACTAAAATCCGACACCAAATGGTCCTCCAAATCCACAAATCAAACTTCCAAATCCCTAGCCTCCAATTCCCAATTTTCACCTTAAATACACACTAACTAGGTGGGAAAATACATGGGGAAGCAAGATTATTGATCAAAAATAAGCACAAGGGACTTAACTCAAGAAATGCCTCGAAAATACTCTCAAATATTGCCCTAAACCGAGTTTGCAAAGTCAAAAATGACAAAAATCACGAAGCCCTTCGGTTTTAACATCTACCCAGGTATTTCCGCACCTGCGGAACCTAGGCTCGCACCTGTGGGTGCGCTTGTGCGGAAATTGTGCTCATCTGCGCAATTCACTTGCCCCCTCTGACTTCGCACCTGCGATGAAAGGGTCGCATCTGCGCGTGCGCGCCTGCGAAATTCCCTTCTGCTTCTGCGGACCTTGTGCACCTGCGAAGACCCCTAACGCATCTGCGGGCATCGCAGATGCGGAAAACATCTCGCACCTGCGACCCCTGGCACTCCTCCATTTTCCCGCTTCTGTGCCAATTTGCTCGCACCTGCGGGCAGCCTTGCGCAGGTGCGATTACAGCAGAACCAGCAAAATCACCAGATTTTCCAAAGTCCAATTTCATTCCGTTAAGCATCCGAAACACACCCGAGGCCCCCGGGACCTCAACCAAACCTACCAACCAATCCTATAACACCATTCGAACTTAGTCGAGCCTTCAAACCACATCGAACAACACCAAAAATCATGAATTAAGCACGGATTCAAGCCTAAGAACTTAGAATTTTCCAAATTCTACAAACGACGCCGAACCACGTCAAATCTAGTCCGAATTACCTCAAATTTTACACACAAGTCACAAATGACACTACGTACCTACAGCCACTTTCAAAAATCCATTCCGAGCTCGATATCAAAATTTCCACTATCGGCCGAAATCGCCGAAAATCTAACTTTCGCCAATTCAAGCCTAAATCTACTACAAACCTCCAAAACACATTCCGGACGCGCTCCTACGCTCAAAATCACTCAACAGAGCTAACGGAGTCGACAAAAATCAATTCCGGATCCGTCGTCACACAGCTCCGATTACGGTCCAAATTCTAAGACTTAAGCTCTTATTTAGGGACTAAGTGTCCCAAAACACTCCGAAACTCAAAACCAATAATCCTGGCAAGTCACAATAGCAGAAATAGATATGGGGAAAGCAGTTAATAGGGGTTCGGGGCTCTAACTCTCAAAATGACTGGCCGGGTCGTTACAAAGTCACCATGTGACACCTCATTTCACAATCATAAAAATTACGGGTTTCAGCCCACTTTCATATTTTTCACGGCACCTCGTGCCCATATTTCTATCAAAATCACATGGACAACTCACGTGTTAATAACAAAATCATCATATTTTCCCCTGCACCTCATGCCCATATTATTTTCATAACTGCACGGATAATTCACGTCCCAAAATATCAATGTATATAAGATCCGCATGATCAATTTATTTTCAATAAATTAAGGTTAAAATCTTTAAATCAAGTAAGAAATCAACAAAAAGATAAGTTTATTTTATAAATCGTTTGAGTTAAGAAAAATGACATTTGTATTAAAATAAAGCATCAGATAAGCTACTGATTTGGATATAAAATTTATTAAATTAAAACATACTAGAAATTTTCTTTTATTTAAAACAACTCAATGATCAAAAACAAGTACATCCCAAAAATACAAATCTTCAAAGTCTCGTACGAAGAAGTCAAGGTCAACACAATACATCAAGAAATACAAAACACTTAATATTAAGTCAAATAATATATAACGAAAAACACAAGAATTTACAAATTACGGAAAAATAAAATAACCAAAGGAAAGTGCAGCCATAGAGAAATATCAACAAAAGGGCACTCCCGAGGTACCGCCTCGTAGTCCCAAATCATAAATAAATTCACAATCTTTCCTTATATCACCGCGGGAGCCTTCACATATTATTATTTAAAAATTATTTTTTCCAAAATAGCATCCTGCGTTTTAGCCACCCTTATCACACCGCATGACTTCTAGTAGTTCCCCTACTAGCCACGCGTTTCAAGCCACCCTTATCTCACCGCATGACTTCTAGTAGTTCCCCTACTAGCCACGCATTTCAAGCCACCCTTATCTCACCGCATGCATATCAATATCACAATATTTCACAAATCGCACCTCAAGTGTCCAATTATCACAGCATAATACAACTTGCACCTCAAGTGCTCACATATCACAACATATCACAAATTGCACATCGAGTGCTCAAATCTTACCACATATCACAAATTGTACATCAAGTGTTCAAATCTTACAACATATCACAAATTGCACATCAAGTGCTCAAATCTTACAACATATCACAAATTTCACATTAAGTGTTCAATTCTTATAAGACATTATTTTTCCACAATAAGGAGCCACGACTCGATCATAATGTGCACAACATCTTAACAAAATGTTCGGGAGTGAACAACAACCTCGGCAAACAAGGAACGAGGCATGACAATAAGGGATTTAATAAGTTACAACAATTTTTCAACTTAATACTTAAGGGCGTCTACGAATTTCAACCAATATAATTTACACATATAAATCAAGTACGTACTCGTCACCTCGCGTACATAGTTTTCAATTACACAAATTTCCACATAAGACTCAATGCCTAAGGGGTAATTTTCCCACTCGAGGTTAGGCAAGATACTTACCTCGACGAAACTAAATCAATGCTTTAAATAATCTTCGCGAGTGAAGCCACCTCCGGACTGCTCAAATCTGAAATTGGCCCCTTAATAATACTACGATGGTCCACCACACTAAACAAATTTCAATCTACAATAATGAAACACAATTGCACCAATATTAATAACAAATTTCCAGTTTTTTGGTCATTTAGGCATTTTATCAAATACCTAGAGTACATAGCATTTTACTTCCTCTACTAAGGGTGTTTCTTCATCCAATAATCCCCCATTCCCACCAACAAGATATAATACAATATCCTTTGTCCAATAACTACATTCTTGGCATCGTTATAATCATCAATGAACACACATCCACCCAATTGTTACTAATTAATTCATTACAAAAATCTCTACAACACCCAATAATCTAGTTGAAACATTTATGGCTTCCAAGAACCATCCAATAAGTGCAAATACTTATTTCTTTCTCATATATTCAATAAAAATCCATGATTATAGGTTTAAGAGTGAAAGATTACCTCTTGAAGACCAAATCTTGAAAGTCAACTTTTGGGGTGTTCTTGAGATTTTAAAGAAATCCTATGAAATCTAATACAAAACCTTGTTGTAACTAATGATCTAGAAGTGGAATCATCATAAAAATACACTTAAAAACTCACCTTAGGTGTGTATTGGAAGCCTTGGCCGAATGGGTGATGGAGAGAAAGCCCTAGTCTTGAAAAATGACATAGCCCCTCTCTCTACCCGTCCTTGGAGTTCTTTAATGGGCTCCTACGCACCTGGGCAAGTGGCCGCGCATCCGGCCGCGCACCTGAGGGAGAAAGTCTCAAATATGCGTGGTCGCGCATCTGGGCGTGCATATGACACAGGTCCAGTAAAATGGCCATAACTTTCTATGTACTTATCCAAAAGACGAACGGTTTAATGCGTTGGAAACTAGAATCAAAGGGCTTTAATTTGATAGGTTGTACACCATATAACTTTTTATATCTTGAGAGTTATGCTCGTTGAAAGTTAAAACTTGTGCAAACTCACTTGAAACTTTAGTCTATTATGAAATCTCCAACTTCTACATTTGATGTTGAAACCTATCGAATCAAGTCCGATTGACCTCAAATTTTGCACACAAGTAATAAATGATATAACAGACCTATTCCAATTTGCAAAATTGGATTCCAACCTCGTTATCAAAAATTCAACCTTTGATCGAACTTTCCGAAAATCGTCTATTTTCCAACTTTCGCCAAAATACGTCGAATTGTCCTACGGACTTCCAAATCCAAATCCGGACATATGCCTAAATCCGAAATCATCATACAAAGCTATTGACATGCCAAAATTCCATTCCGTAGTCGTTTGCTCAAAAGTCAACTCTATGGTCAACTCTTTCCATTTAAGCTTCTAAATAAGAATTGTTCTTTCTATTTATTTCTGAATCTTCCGAAAATCAAACTCGACCACACCCGCGGGTCATAATACATATTACGAAACTGCTCGTGACTTTAAGTCACTGAATGGGGCGTTAATTCTTAAAACGATAAGTCGGGTCGTTACATTCTCCACCTCTTAAACATGCGTTCGTCCTCGAACGTGCCAAGAATCTTTCTGAGGACATTAAATTACTGAGTGTATTCTTACACACATACTCGTGGGTGATTCTACGTTCTGCAATTTAACATGGGTCCGACAACACCATCCCAGTTGAGATTATTTCTTTTATCCATACTTATAAGCTTTAAAGCAAATTCCCTAACTCTCCAATCATTTCCATAATGCCTGATTTTTACTTCGACGTACGGTATTAGTCTCAACTGGCTATAGCAACTCGTGCCTACGCCCACATCAACTTTCTTGATATTGTTGAAGTACTTTAAAAGCTTTTCGGGGTGTTGCATTCTCCCCCGCTTAGGATCATTCGCCCTTGAATGAGAAATAGAGTCTGCCCTCAAACACATAACGTAACTTTTCTTTTCTTCCGCATATATCAATCTCCCAAATTTTTCATACTCCCAAATTTTTCAGAAATTTTGGTAGAGTCTCCCCTGTAAATGGGCCTATCTACCTGCCAGAGTAATACCAAAACTACTCCTAACAACACATCCACAACCCCACAAAATACCAAAATGTATATATCAATAACACTAATCTCAGCATTACAAGCACTGCACTATCACAATGATATCCGGACATGAAGCGCATTATATGTATGTTCATCACCACATCTCTGGTCTTAAAAGCTGTTCATAATTAATTTCAGTATTATCAATTAATCTCATATTAACCATCACCTCATTTTGAATTTTCATAACACTGACAACAGAATGTGAGGCATGAAAACCTCATGATTACTTACTTGGGTCAATAAGTCACATTTAACGCCATCTGGGCACTCATCTCATAGGTTAAAACTCAATATTTACAGCACGAAAATGACTGAATATGCACAGAAAATATATAAGAATTATCAAATAAGCCTAACAGGCATGACTCCCTATTAATATTATTGTACAAATTAAATTTCACAAAGGAAAAATTTTTAAACTCATAAATATTTCACCACAAGGACCTCATCCTTATATAACTTCCACCGCGGCTCGCAATCCGGTTTAAATATTTCACATCATATAACATGTGAGGATCTCTCCCTCAACTCCGAATCATAAGTATTTTGCACATTGTGCCAATTTAAATTTTTAATTTCCTTTCTTGCTTCTTTTTAATATATTTCATAACAGTTTTCACAACACATAATGAACCCTCATACCGGTAGGGCATATAATTCATAAAAATTGGAATCAATCATTCCGAAACACATTAAACCCACTGTAATGAATAATAATAATTACTTTTGGACTTATAGCCCTCAATGGTGTATAAAAATAAAATGACAGACACGGGCTCACATCTTCAAATCTCCCAATAGGGATAAACATATAAGTGGGTCACAAATTTACGAAGCTCGCCCATAAGCGGATCATAATAGGAGGACTCACCTCAATATTTAGAACCGAATCGATCCGCAAGACTCTACTAAACTCGTTCGTGACTCATAGAAGCTATGAACCCAGAGATCTAATACCAACTTGTCACGACCCAAAATTACACCACAGGCGTCATGATGGCACCTAGTCTCTAAGACTAGGTAAGCCGATTTTCATTACATTTTGAAGCCATTTTTTTTTTCAATACAACTGTCAAAACCAACAGCGGAATAAATATGAATATAACAACCTACTAAGACTGGTAGTACTGAGTCACGAACTCTAACTGAATACATGAAATGATCACGAGAATCGAATATACAATACTGTTTGATTAAAAATTAACAGTACAATGAAATGAAAAAACTCCAAGGGACTGCGACGACCAAACAACTCTACCTTAAATCCTTACGATCCCGCTTTAACTCTGCTCAAGTCCGATATCTCCAATACCTGGCTCTGCACAAAAATGTGCAGAAGTGTAGTATGAGTACACCACAGTCGGTACCCGGTAAGTATCAAGACTAACCTCAGTGGAGTAGAGACGAAGTATAGTCAAGACACTCACTAGACAAATAATCTGTGCAATATAGCAGTATACAATAGTACTGAAAAATAACTAGCAATAATAACAACAAACTCAACTAGTGATATAACAAAAACGCAACCAGAACATCATAATTATTGCTCATGCGAATAAGGAATATAAGTACAATCAATAAGTCAAGTCCTTCAAATATAAATCCATTACATATTATTCTTTAAGATAAATATCTTTCAAATATACTTTTTTTTGAATAAATATCTTTTGAATATACTTCTTTCAAATAAATATATTTTTAAGAAAAAGTCACCATGTGACACCTCATTTCACAATCATAAAAATTACGGGTCTCAGTCTACTTTCATATTTTCCACTACACCTCGTGCCCATATTTCTATCAAAATCACACGGACAACTCACGTGTCAATAACAAAATCATCATATTTTTCCCGGCACCTCATGCCCATATTATTTTCATAACTGCACGGACAACTCACGTCCCAAAATATCAATGTATATAAGATCCGCAAGATTAATTTATTTTCAATAAAGTAAGGTTAAAATCTTTAAATCAAGTAATAAATCAACAAAAAGATAAGTTTATTTTAGAAATCATTTGAGTGAAGAAAAATGACATTTCCATTAAAATAAAGCATCAGATAAGCTACTGATTTGGATATAAAATTTATTAGATTAAAACATGCTAGAAATTTTCTTTTATTTAAAATAACTCAATCATCAAAAACAAGTACAACCCAAAAATACAAATTTTCAAAGTCTCGTACGAAGAAGTCAAGGTCAACACAATACATCAAGAAATATAAAACACTTAATATTAAGTCAAATAATACATCACGGAAAACACAAGAATTTACAAATTACGAAAAAATAAAATAACCAAAGGCAAGTGCAGCCATAGAGAAATATTAACAAAAGGGCACTCCCGAGGTACCGCCTCGTAGTCTAAAATCATAAATAAATTCACAATCTTTCCTTATATCACCGCGGGAGCCTTCACATATTATTCTTTAAAAATTATTTTTTCAGAAATAGCATCCCGCGTTTTAGCCACCCTTATCACAGTGTATGACTTCTAGTAGTTCCCCTACTAGCCACGCGTTTCAAGCCACCCTTATCTCACCGCATGACTTCTAGTAGTTTCCCTACTAGCCACGCGTTTCAAGCCACCCTTATCTCACCGCATGCATATCAATATCACAATATTTCACAAATCGCACCTCAAGTGTCCAAATATCACAGCATAATATAACTTGCACCTCAAGTGCTCACATATCAAAACATATCACAAATTACACATCGAGTGCTCAAATCTTACCACATATCTCAAATTGCACATCAAGTGCTCAAATCTTACAACATATCACAAATTGCACATCAAGTGCTCAAATCTTACAACATATTAAAAATTGCACATCAAGTGCTCAAATCTTACAACATATCACAAATTGCACATCAAGTATTCAATTCTTACAACACATTATTTTTCCACAATAAGGAGCCACGACTCGATCATAATGTGCACAACATCTTAACAAAATGTTCGGGAGTTAACAACTCGACCAAATAATATTTCACAATTTGGCACTTTGCCTCAATATGATTCACGACCTTTATAATTCAATACCAAATTTTCAACAACGTGAACTGAAAAGTAATTCATCCAGGAACAACACTTCTTTTAAATCACAACTTCAAGAAATAAATTGATTTAATCATCTTATTAACTAAATTTTCCATTTAAATTATCTGTAGATAAAATCAATAATGAAAGTATTTTCCATAAAAATGGCAACTCAAACAAACACAGAGTTCACATAAAAGTCAAGTGGCAATCACACCAAACTATCATATAAAAACAACCTCGGCAAACAAGGAACGAGGCATGACAATAAGGGATTTAATAAGTTACAATAATTTTCCAACTTAATACTTATTGGCGTCTAGGATTTCAACCGATATAATTTGCACATATAAACCAAGTACGTACTCGTCACCTCACGTACATAGTTTTCAATTACACAAATTTTCACATAAGACTCAATGCCTAAGGGGTAATTCCCCCACTCGAGGTTAGGTAAGATACTTACCCCGACGAAACTAAATCAATGCTTTAAATAATCTTCGCGAGTGAAGCTACCTCCGGACGACTCAAATCTGAAATTGGCCCCTTAATAATACTACGATGGTCCACCACACTAAACAAATTTCAATCTACAACAATGAAACATAATTGCACCAATATTAATAATACATTTTCAGATTTTTGGTCATTTAGGCATTTTATCAAACACCTAGAGTACATAGCATTTTACTACCTCAACTAATGGTGTTTCTTCATCCAACAATCCCTCATTCCCACCACCAAGATATAATACTACATCCTTTGTCCAATAACTACCTTCTTAGCATCGTTATAATCATCAATGAACTCACATCCACCCAATTGTTACTAACTAATTCATTACAAAAATCTCTACAACACCCAATAATCTAGTTGAAACATTTATGGTTTCCAAGCACCATCCAATAAGTGCAAATACTTATTTCTTGCTCATATATTCACTAACAATCCATGATTATAGGTTTAAGAGTGAAAGATTACCTCTTGAAGACCAAATCTTGAAAATCAACTTTTGGGGTGTTCTTGAGGTTTTGAAGAAATCCTATGAAATTCAATACAAAACCTTGTTGTAACTAGTGATCTAGAAGTGGAATCATCATAAAAACATACTTAAAAACTCACCTTAGGTGTGTATTGGAAGCCTTGGCCGGATGGGTGATGGAGAGAAAGCCCTAGTCTTGAAGAAATGACTTAGCCCCTCTCTCTACCCGTCCTTGGGGTTATTTAATGGGCTCCTACGTGCGCGGCCGTGCGCCTGGGAAAGTGGCCGCGCACCTGAGGCAGAAAGTCTCAAATATGCGTGGCCGCGCATCTGGGCGTGCATATGACACAGGTCCTGTAACATGGCCATAACTTTCTGTATACGTATCCAAATGACGAACGGTTTGATGCGTTGGAAACTAGAATCAAAGGGCTTTAATTTGATAGGTGTTACACCATATAACTCTTTATATCTTGAGAGTTATGCTCGTTGAAATTTAAATCCTATGCAAACTCACTTGAAACTTTAGTCTATTATGAAATTTCCAACATCTACATTCGATGTTGAAACCTATCGAATCAAATCCGATTGACCTCAAATTTTGCACACAAGTCATAAATGACATAACGGACTTATTCTAATTTTCAGAATCGGATTTCGACCTCGTTATCAAAAATTCAACCTTTGATCGAACTTTTCGAAAATCGTCTATTTTCCAACTTACGCCAAAATGCGTCGAATTGTCCTACGAACTTCCAAATCCGGACATACGCCTTAGTCCGAAATCACCATACGAAGCTATTGACATCACCAAAATTCTATTCCGGGGTCGTTTGCTCAAAAGTCAACTCTCTAGTCAACTCTTTCCATTTAAGCTTCTAAATAAGAATTGTTCTTTCAATTTATTTTTGAATCTTCTGAAAATCAAACTCGACCACACCCGCGGGTCATAATACATATTACGAAACTGCTCGTGACTTTAAGTCACTGAATGGGGCGTTAATTCTTAAAACGACAAGTCGGGTCATTACATTCTCCACCTCTTAAACATACGTTCGTCCTCGAACGTGCCTAGAATCTTTCTGAGGACATTAAATTACTGAGTGTATTCTTACACACATACTCGTGGGTGATTCTACGTTCCGCAATTTAACATGGGTCCGACAACACCATCTCAGTTGAGATTATTTTTTTTATCCATACTTATAAGCTTTAAAGCAAATTCCCTAACTCTCCAATCATTTCCATAATGCCTGATTTTCACTTCGACGTACGGTATTAGTCTCAACTGGCTATAGCAACTCGTGTCTACGCCCACATCAACTTTCTTAATATTGTTGAAGTACTTTAAAAGCTTTTCAGGGTGTTGCATTCTCCCCCGCTTAGGATCATTCGCCCTTGAATGAGAAATAGAGTCTGCCCTCAAACACATAACGTAACTTTTCTTTTCTTCCGCACATATCAATCTCCCAAATTTTTCATACTCCCAAATTTTTCAGAAATTTCGGCAGAGTCTTCCCTGTAAATGGGCCTATCTACCTGCCAGAGTAATACCAAAACAACTCCTAACAACACATCCACAACCCCACAAAATACCAAAATGTATATATCAATAACACTAATCTCAGCATTACAAGCACTGCACTATCACAATGATATCTGGACATGAAGCACATCATATATATGTTCATCACCACATCTCTGGTCTTAAAAGCTGTTCATAATTAATTTCAGCATCATCAATTAATCTCATATTAACCACCACCTCATTTCGAATTTTCACAACACTGACAACAGAATGCGAGGTATGAAAACCTCATGATTACTTACTCGGGTCAATGAGTCACATTTAACGCCACCTGGGCACTCATCTCATAGGTTAAAACTCAATGTTTACAGCACGAAAATGACTGAATATGCACAGAAAATATACAAGAATTATCAAATAAGCCTAACAGGCCTGACTCCCTATTAATATTATTGTACAAATTAAATTTCACAAAGGGAGAATTTTTCAAGTCATAAATATTTCACCACAAGGACCTCGACCTTATATAACTTCCATCGCGGCTCACAGCCCAGTTTAAATATTTCACATCATATAACTCTTTATATCTTGAGAGTTATGCTCGTTGAAATTTAATTCCTATGCAAACTCACTTGAAACTTTAGTCTATTATGAAATTTCCAACCTCTACATTCGATGTTGAAACCTATCGAATCAAATCCGATTGACCTCAAATTTTGCACACAAGTCATAAATGACATAACGGACTTATTCCAATTTTAAGAATCGGATTTCGACCTCATTATCAAAAATTCAACCTTTGATCAAACTTTTCGAAAATCGTCTATTTTTCAACTTACGCCAAAATGCGTCGAATTGTCCTACGAACTTCCAAATCCGGACATACGCCTTAGTCCGAAATCACCATACGAAGCTATTGACATCACCAAAATTCTATTCCGGGGTCGTTTGCTCAAAAGTCAACTCTCTAGTCAACTCTTTCCATTTAAGCTTCTAAATAAGAATTGTTCTTTCATTTTATTTTCGAATCTTCTGAAAATCAAACTTGACCACACCCGCGGGTCATAATACATATTACGAAACTGCTCGTGACTTTAAGTCACTGAACGGGGCATTAATTCTTAAAACGACAAGTCGGGTCATTACATTCTCCACCTCTTAAACATACGTTCGTCCTCGAACGTGCCTAGAATCTTTCTGAGGACATTAAATTACTGAGTGTATTCTTACACACATACTCGTGGGTGATTCTACGTTCCGCAATTTAACATGGGTCTGACAACACCATCTCAGTTGAGATTATTTTTTTTATCCATACTTATAAGCTTTAAAACAAATTCCCTAACTCTCCAATCATTTCCATAATGCCTGATTTTCACTTCGACGTACGGTATTAGTCTCAACTGGCTATAGCAACTCGTGTCTACGCCCACATCAACTTTCTTGATATTGTTGAAGTACTTTAAAAGCTTTTCGGGGTGTTGCATTCTCCCCCGCTTAGGATCATTCGCCCTTGAATGAGAAATAGAGTCTGCCCTCAAACACATAACGTAACTTTTCTTTTCTTCCGCACATATCAATCTCCCAAATTTTTCATACTCCCAAATTTTTCAGAAATTTCGGCAGAGTCTTCCCTGTAAATGGGCCTATCTACCTGCCAGAGTAATACCAAAACAACTCCTAACAACACATCCACAACCCCACAAAATACCAAAATGTATATATCAATAATACTAATCTCAGCATTACAAGCACTGCACTATCACAATGATATCTGGACATGAAGCACATCATATATATGTTCATCACCACATCTCTGGTCTTAAAAGTTGTTCATAATTAATTTCAGCATCATCAATTAATCTCATATTAACCACCACCTCATTTCAAATTTTCACAACACTGACAACAGAATGCGAGGTATGAAAACCTCATGATTACTTACTCGGGTCAATGAGTCACATTTAACGCCACCTGGGCACTCATCTCATAGGTTAAAACTCAATGTTTACAGCACAAAAATGACTGAATATGCACAGAAAATATACAAGAATTATCAAATAAGCCTAACAGGCATGACTCCCTATTAATATTATTGTACAAATTAAATTTCACAAAGGGAGAATTTAAAGTCATAAATATTTCACCACAAGGACCTCGTCCTTATATAACTTCCATCGCGGCTCGCAGCCCAGTTTAAATATTTCACATCATATAACATGTGAGGATCCCGTCCTCAACTCCGAATCACAAGTATTTTGCACATTGTGCCAATTTAAATTTTCAATTTCCTTCTTTCTTCTTTTCAATAGATTTCATAACAGTTTTCACAATACATAATGAACCCACATACCGGTAGGGCATATAATTCATAAAAATTGGAATCAATCATTCCGAAACACATTAAACCCACTGTAATGAATAATAATAATTACTTTTGGACTTATAGCCCTCAATGGTGTACAAAAATAAAATGACAAACACGGACTCACATCTTCAAATCTCCCAACAGGGATAAACATATAAGTGGGTCACAAATTTACGAAGCTCACCCATAAGTGGAGCATAATATGAGGACTCACCTCAATATTTAGAACCGAATCAAATTAAAGGAAAATATTCTTTTATAACAAAATCAGGATCGTACCTGTAATGACACCATCTGGTGTATCGGCCTCAGCCAAATCATAGTGATTATATCAACGGGTCGGGCCTCCACCTCTTAGGCGCCCACTACCCGCCTGTCCTCCACCTCTAGCTGAATGTGCACGTGGAGTATTAACTGGAATAAAGCTTGTAGCTGGAGTGCTCTGATGAAATCCACTCCTCCCAAGTCTGGGACAATCTCTCATAATGTGCCTAGTGTCACCATACTCATAACAACCCCTCCGCGGGTTCGGTTGCTCACACTGAGTATGTGCCGGATAACTGGAATAACTATCACAGGAATCCCGTGCCGGTGGTTCATTGTAAGAACTTACTGTAGCACCCCGAATATTCTGAAATTGTTATTGTTTTGTGACCCCGCCGGTACTAACATGTAGAATTATTAAGGACACGGAAATACCGCATGCCCCAGCATCATCCCATACAAATCTCACCTCTTAATCATATACAAGTTTCGGAGAACCTTTCAATACCACATAAATACATCTCAGGTCCCAACTGATATAGCACATGACCCCGCAATCTGATTGTTGATAGTGGACTCCTCTCACTTGGCGCGAAACCACAGGACACATTCCGATGATCCACAATACTAATCTTCATCGCTCGTAGGACACCGATAATAAGACACCTCAAGCCATTTATTTGGCGCATGTCATCCTCGTGATAGTTAAACTCGCTTCCTCCAGTGCCTTGGCTGTGTATGTACCCTTTGCTAAATAGAAATACCATACGAACTACATAGTCTATAGTACCACCAACTATTTCAGATCTATATCCACCTTATGACCCTACCACAATTGTGATGATTAGGCAATTAATTAAACCTTCTTAATATCATACTTATCAATCAGATGTCAGAACATGTTGCACCCCCATGTGCACAACTGAATGATCTCTCAATACTTCCGTATCCTCGATCTGGGCAACACGTTATAACAATAGTTGAGCAACCCTGGCTCCCTTATAACCCCTATGTAATATCACGAACCGTTGGTGCATAGTTGATACTGAGTGCGCAATTTCATACACGAATGGATGCAAAAGAACATAAGATATGTGATTCAAGCTGAATAAATGTTGCACGATAAGGAATGAAAGAGTGGAGATTTTTTCTACTAGCTCTGTAGCCTCTCGAAGATAAGTACAGACGTCTCCGTACCGATCCGCAAGACTCTACTAAACTCGTTCGTGACTCGTAGAACCTATGAACCCAGAGATCTGATACCAACTCGTCACGACCCAAAATCCCACCACAGGCGTCGTGATGGCACCTAGTCTCTAAGATTAGGTAAGCCGATTTTCATTACATTTCGAAGCCTTTTTTTTCCAATACAACTGTCAAAACCAATAGCGGAACAAATAATGAATATAACAACCTCCCAAGACCGGTAGTACTGAGTCACGAACTCTAACTGAATACATGAAATGATCACGAGGACCGAATATACAATATTGTTTGATTAAAAATTAACAGTACAATAAAATGAAAAGACTCCAAGAGACTGCGATGACCAAACAGCTCTACCTTGAATCCTTACGATCCCGCTTTAACTCTGCTCAAGTCCGATATCTCCAATACCTGGCTCTGCACAAAAATATGCGAAAGTGTAGTATGAGTACATCACGGTCGGTACCAAGTAAGTATCAAGACTAACCTCAGTGGAGTAGAGACGAAGTATAGTCAAGGCACTCACTAGTCAAATAACCTTTGCAATATAACAGTATACAATAGTACTGGAAAACAACTAGCAATAATAACAACAAACTCAACTAGTGATATAACAACAACGCAACCAGAACATCATAATTATTGCTCAGGCGAATAAGGAATACAAGTACAATCAATAAGTTAAGTCCTTCAAATATAAATCCTTTACATATTATTCTTTAAGATAAATATCTTTCAAATATACTTTTTTTTGAATAAATATCTTTCGAACATACTTCTTTCAAATAAATATATTTTTAAGTAAAAGTCACCATGTGACACCTCATTTCACAATCATAAAAATTACGGGTCTCAGCCCACTTTCATATTTTTCACGGCACCTCGTGCCCATATTTCTATCAAAATCACACGGACAACTCACGTGTCAATAACAAAATCATCATATTTTCTCCAGCACCTCATGCCCATATTATTTTCATAATTGCACGGACAACTCATGTCCCAAAATATCAATGTATATAAGATCCGCAGGATCAATTTATTTTCAATAAAGTAAGGTTAAAATCTTTAAATCAAGTAAGAAATCAACAAAAAGATAAGTTTATTTTAGAAATCATTTGAGTGAAGAAAAATGACATTTCCATTAAAATAAAGCATCAGATAAGCTACTGATTTGGATATAAAATTTATTAAATTAAAACATACTAGAAATTTTCTTTTATTTAAAACAACTCAATCATCAAAAACAAGTACAACCCAAAAATACAAATTTTCAAAGTCACGTA
The DNA here is from genome assembly GCF_000715075.1 of Nicotiana tabacum. Lineage (NCBI taxonomy): Eukaryota > Viridiplantae > Streptophyta > Magnoliopsida > Solanales > Solanaceae > Nicotiana > Nicotiana tabacum. The sequence continues at coordinate 147,033,381 of NC_134098.1, read as the reverse complement.
CGAAGAAGTCAAGGTCAACACAATACATCAAGAAATACAAAACACTTAATATTAAGTCAAATAATACATCACGGAAAACACAAAAATTTATAAATTACGAAAAAATAAAATAACCAAAGGCAAGTGCAGCCATAGAGAAATATCAACAAAAGGGCACTCCCGAGGTACCGCCTCGTAGTCCCAAATCATAAATAAATTCATAATCTTTCCTTATATCACCGCGGGAGCCTTCACATATTATTCTTTAAAATTTATTTTTCCTGAAATAGCATCCCGCGTTTTAGCCACCCTTATCACACCGCATGACTTCTAGTAATTCCCCTACTTGCCACGCGTTTCAATCTATCCTTATCTCACCGCATGACTTCTAGTAGTTCCCCTACTAGCCACGCGTTTCAAGCCACCCTTATCTCACCGCATGCGTATCAATATCACAATATTTCATAAATCGCACCTCAAGTGCCCAAATATCACAGCATAATACAACTTGCACCTCAAGTGCTCACATATCACAACATATCACAAATTGCACATCGAGTGCTCAAATCTTACCACATATCACAAATTGCACATCAAGTGCTTAAATCTTACAACATATCACAAATTGCACATCAAGTGCTCAAATCTTACAACATATCACAAATTGCACATCAAGTGCTCTAATCTTACAACATATCACAAATTGCACATCAAGTGTTCAATTCTTACAACACATTATTTTTCTACAATAAGGAGCCACGGCTCGATCATAATGTGCACAACATCTTAACAAAATGTTCGGGAGTGAACAACTCAATCGAATAATATTTCACAATTTGGAACTTTTCCTCAATATGATTCACGACCTTTATAATTCAATACCAAATTTTCAACAACGTGAACTAGCAAGTAATTAATCTAGGAACAACACCTCTTTTAAATCACAACTTCAGGAAATAAATAGATTTATTCATCTTATTAACTAAAAATTTTATTTAAATTATTTGTAGGTAAAATCAATAATGAAAGTATTTTCCATAAAAATGGCAACTCAAACAAACACAGAGCTCACATAAAAGTAAAGTGGCAATCACACCAAACTATCATATAAAAACAACCTCGGCAAACAAGGAATGAGGCATGACAATAAGGGATTTAATAAGTTACAATAATTTTCCAACTTAATACTTAAGGGCGTCTACGAATTTCAACCGATATAATTTGTACATATAAACCAAGTACGTACTCGTCACCTCGCGTACATTGTTTTCAATTACACAAATTTTCACATAAGACTCAATGCCTAGGGGGTAATTCCCCCACTCGAGGTTAGGCAAGATACTTACCTCGACGAAACTAAATCAATGCTTTAAATGATCTTCGCGAGTGAAGCCATCTTCGGACGTCTCAAATCTGAAATTGGCCCCTTAATAATACTATGATGGTCCACCACACTAAACAAATTTTAATCTACAACAATAAAACACAATTGCACCAATATTAATAATAAATTTCCAGATTTTTGGTCATTTAGGCATTTTATCAAACACCTAGAGTACATTGCATTTTACTACCTCTACTAAGGGTGTTTCTTCATCCAACAATCCCCCATTCCCACCAACAAGATATAATACAACATCCTTTGTCCAATAACTACCTTCTTAGCATCGTTATAATCATCAATGAACTCGCATCCACCCAATTGTTACTAATTAATTCATTACAAAAATCTCTACAACACCCAATAATCTAGTTGAAACATTTATGGCTTCCAAGCACCATCCAATAAGTGCAAATACTTATTTCTTGCTCATATATTCACTAACAATCCATGATTATAGATTTAAGAGTGAAAGATTACCTCTTGAAGACCAAATCTTGAAAGTCAACTTTTGGGGTGTTCTTGAGATTTTGAAGAAATCCTATGGAATCCAATACAAAACCTTGTTGTAACTAGTGATCTAGAAGTGGAATCATCATAAAAAAAACACTTAAAAACTCGCCTTAGGTGTGTATTGGAAGCCTTGGCCAGATGGGTGATAGAGAGAAAGCCCTAGTCTTCAAGAAATGACTTAGCCCCTCTCTCTACCCGTCCTTGGGGTTATTTAATGGACTCCTATGTGCGCGGCCGTGCACCTGGGCAAGTGGCCGTGCATCCGACCGCGCACCTGAGGCAGAAAGTCTCAAATATGCGTGGTCGCGCATCTGGGCGTGCATATGACACAGGTCCAGTAAAATGGCCATAACTTTCTGTATACTTATCCAAATGACGAATGATTTGATGCGTTGGAAACTAGAATCAAAGGGCTTTAATTTGATAGGTTGTACACCATATAACTCTTTATATCTTGAGAGTTATGCTCGTTGAAAATTAAATCTTGTGCAAACTCACTTGAAACTTTAGTCTATTATGAATTTTGCAACTTGTACATTCGATGTTAAAACCTATCGAATCAAATCCACCTCAAATTTTGCACACAAGTCATAAATGACATAACAGACCTATTCCAATTTCCAGAATCGGATTCCGACCTCGTTATCAAAAATTCAACCTTCGATCGAACTTTCCGAAAATCGTCTATTTTTCAACTTTCGCCAAAATGCGTCGAATTGTCCTATGGACTTTCAAATCCAAATCCGGACATACGCCTAAGTCCGAAATCACCATAAGAAGCTATTGACATCACCAAAATTCTATTCCGGGGTCGTTTGCTCAAAAGTCAACTCTCTGGTCTAATACTTGCCATGAGTCTAGTATCCATATAGACTCATACAGATATTCATAAAGATCATTAGTGACTTCATATAATTTGAAATTGAGGTGTAAATATATGAACAAAAGTTTGACTTCATCCATAGAATACGATGCAATAAGGAAGTTAATGAGCAAACTACAGCAAAATGCTCCATGTGTACATATAACTGAACCAGCGCCTCAAAGAGTATCCACAGGTTAAAACATTTCAATTACTGTTGAGGAAAAGTTAAAGAAAAACAAATAATAGTATGAGATATCAAACCAGTTAGTTTCTTATTGTATGGTGTAATGAGAAGAGTTATCCTATGCTGCCATCAGCTATTTACATGTCTGTACAGCAATCAGTTTTTTCCCCAATACATGTTATCCACTGTCAGGTGAAGGAATGCCTCAACTTTCATCTTAATCTTTGACAGACCTTTCAAATCCAACAATGATGGTGTTATTCGAGTTAATCTGCATCAAGCTTCTACAGTCGAAAATTGCACGCTGGTAACTTAATTAGTCTCCTCCAAGAAAATGAGGCATCAGCATTATAGGGTAAAGAAACCTGTACATGGACTATGGTTGGAATCAAAAAGCCTTGCATAGGCTAGACTTCAAGTTAGACGAACATTGTTCCCTTATTGGACTACTTGTCACACACAATCTGCTCCTTTTTGGTTCAGATATCCTGCAATGCAATATCGCTGCTGCAAGCACATCAACTAAGCCAGAGTCGTCGGATTCGTCAGATTCTCCAGATTCTCTATTCAAACTTTCACACCTTAAATCTTCGGTTTCCCCAGTGTTAGATTTACTGTATCTCTTCTTTCCATCTGATTCTAGTCTAGAGGTAGTTGTTGGTATTTGGCTTGGTGTACCAGAGAAATGCTTTGGCTTCAACCTGACAGACACTGTCTTCAAAGTTCGCTCTGTGTAGAACAGCATCCATGGATGACCTGAAATGCATCTTAATCATAAATTGGAAACTAAAGCAGCAAAGTGTTGATTATTATTTGATAAAGCTGATCAAGAAAAATTTAACTAGGCAAACGAAGGATACAGAAAAAGTAAAGGTGGTTCTGCCCGTGAACCAGTCAAAGGTAACAGAAAATTGTTAACAAGTCAATAGCTTTAATTAATCAGATACTACTCCGTAGAAAATTTCGTGTTTGATCAAAACTTAGGAACTGAGAATTGTCAACCCAGTTACCTACTTGTTGAAGCAATTAGCAAGGGGAGCAGTCAATAACAAGTAAACTAATATGCTTACTTAGTACTTCTTCTGCAGTTATCCTTGCAGCAACATCCCTTGTGAGAATCCGCTCAAGAAGATCTCGTGCAGGTTTAGACACAGATTGCCATTTTTCGGAGTGAAAATCAAGTTTCATGCTTTTAATTGCCTCAAAAAGAGCATCCAGAGATCCCCCTTGAAACGGAAGAACACCAACTAGTAGAGCATGTAAAAGAACACCAGCACTCCAAATATCAGTCTTTTTCCCGTAATCCCCTGTAAGAACTTCAGGGGCCACATAAGCAGGACTTCCAGCCAACCCACTTAAACTCTGACCTGCATTATAAAAACAACATCTATAAAAAGGTGGAAAGCAGAGTTAGGAGGAATGTATCCCCTCCTATACTTTGCAGAGTAACAGACATAACCACATTCTTCGGAAAAAGACCAAAGAATAAAATAAAAGGAAAAGAAACTTAGACATTTTTTGCCTGAAAAAGTCTATGGTCCCATACTGTCCTCTCTAGAATCAGCACCATCAACATATAGATTTGACAAATCCAAGAGAATATTACCACAATCTGATATTACTTCAGTTATATTTTGGATTTTTCCAGGTTTATACAAACATTCATCAGTCAAGCCGGAAAAAATTATTTGAATTGCTCAAAACTTCAAGCATAGAGGGTAACTCAATTAGATGTTTTACTATATTCACGATCATTGCTTTAGAAAGTTTATTTGAGGTATGCCTTGAAGAGAGGTGCTACTATATCACCATCTACCAACAGGGGTAGGCAAAAGTCCTTTGAAGTGTATGCAGTTTTCCATGGGGTGTTTGCCTGTAACTTTTTCTTTTTCATCAGGGAATATTTTTTACCCTTTAGGAAGTTAGACTTCAAAAATATCTTACTTTAATTTTTATTTTTTAAACTAATGAGAGGTAATTTAATCAACATCTATAGCACATGTAATTTGAGTTGGTTCACTACGCCAAAGGGAAAGAGAGAAATTTTGTGAAGCCCTGACTTGTGTAACGCTCCCCCCCCCCCCCACCCCACCCCACCCCACCCAAAAAAAACACACAAATAGACATCACTGATTGGACATCTCCAGCCATTCTTAATTTGCTGTTCGCTGCTCTGTTCGGACTCCACGATTTCAACTCTGTCCTACATACCTTGGTTCTTGCTGCTCTGAAATATTACTCCCTCCTTTTTCTGACTTAGTTTGAGTTTTGTGTCCTGTAGAAGCTTCAGGATTATATCATGGTTTGATTTTGTTAGTGAATTCCCGCTATCCAAGTTTTTTTTTCCTTTTTGGATTAGCCTATTCTCTGTATACTAATCCTATTTATGTTTTATTATGAAAATAAGCTCCAAAATGCTCCTCATGCCTCGAGGAAATATGTCTACCGCCACAGTAAGGGTCAAGCCTGACAAAAAGCACCGGGGGCTTTGTAAACTGCAGCAAACACGAACAATAAAAAGCATGGGAAGGAATAGGTGTTGTCTACGACCTCGCAAAATATTAGAGGTTTACATGGTCGTGAAAATGGGGTTAATATAAAGTTAATGTATAAAATATCACACTCAGTGAACCATAATCTAGAAATACTATATTGGAAAACCACAAAGGAGTTTCTGCTGATCTATGTGTAGTAGAGCTACACATCTGAAAGTACAAGTTACCAGCCATTCATTGAGTTTCACAATAGAATACATGAGGAAATACCGAAATAGGGATAGTTGGTATTGGAATTGTAGGACCCAGCTGTCTTAAGGTATTCAATAAAAATGGTCCTTCAACAAAAATCAACCAATAACACATCTGCAAGCTAAGTTGTTTTTCCAGATAAACCAATTTCTTCAATTTTACCTGACTTCAGTTAAATTGGGAAAAAACAAAAGAGAAAGAATGAAAAGAGCATCAAATACATAGGAATACACTCATGAGATCATTGATGTTCTCTGTTTCCACTTTCCACCATCCATCTATTCTCTATCACCTGAAAATTCAAGCATTGAAAATTCCATTGCTATGCAGTGACATGGGTGACAAATAGTGGAACACAGTGTAGATTTCAGATTAAGGAGGTGATATCATCCAAGCACTTGAACCTTTTTTTATAACCAAGAAATTTCCCAACAGCAAGTGGTGTACGGTTCAAAGCTCGGTGGATTGTGGACCCGCCCCTCTACCCTTCTCCACTTAAATACCAGGTTTTTGTAATCAGCAAGGCTCAAACCCGTGACGCGCGCCTAACCTGCGATGCTCTCTTACCACTAGGCCAAAGCCCTGTGAGCCCAAGCACTTGTGCCAATTAACAGAATAGCTAGGGGAAGGCTCACATGTAGGTAATCTCAAAATAACTTTCAAAGATTAGAATTCCCAAATTATCAGCATAATGGACACATCTTTTGAAGAAAGAAATAATCACAAGAGATATCCCAAGATTCAAACAAGTACACAGACCAACCACAGAATTTTTGAGTTAAAAAAATAACTAGAACATAAACTATTAGAAACGAATCGCAGTTGGAAGAAATGTGAAACCGAATGCTAGGCAGAGGCATTGCCACTAAGATAATACGAGCAAAATTTACCATAAAAATAAACCTTCTGGTTAACATGACAGTGTAATAAGTAACACAAAACAAGCAAGACTAACATATATAATTGGGTTCAAGTGCAAGTGTTTTACCATTGGCAATCCTCATAGCCAAGCCGAAATCTGCAAGCTTTATCTTCCCAGAAGCAGTTAAAAGGATATTCTCAGGCTTAATATCCCTATGTACAACTCCCATATCATGACAATACTGTGTCACCAACATCAAATCCTTAAATATATTAGCAGCCTTCTGTTCCGAAAACCTACCCTCCTTCGTCATCCGGTCAATCAACCTCCCACCGGAACACAACTCCATCACCAAATGAAAACTTTCCCCATCCTCATAGACAGACTGCAATGTCACCACACCTGGGTGCCCCGATAAGTGTTGCATTATCTCCACTTCCCTATGAACCGTCTCTTCGCCTTTAGGCAGCGTCTTGCAGGCGAATTCAACCCCAGTCAACTTACTCCTACACATAAAAACTGACCCAAATTTACCTTTCCCTAATGCTTCCCCCATTACATAATCATCTTCAATCTTATTCTTCCTACCCATTTGTGTGGCTGCATCTATACATCCTATTTTTCTTTTCAAACCTCGGGTACACAAACTAATCGACGAACTGCCACCTGGCGCCGGAGCAGTTGCAGCAGCAAGCCTAATACTAGTTCTACTACAAGATCCTAGGCCAACAGCATCATCTTCCTTGCACCTCTTTTTCAACCTTCTAGAACATTCCTCTAATGAAAAATGGGTTTTTTTCAAATTCGATATCATCGAATCATGGGTTGAAGTTGAATCCCATATTTCTCTCTGTTTTTTATAAGGGCACGGAATTTCACATCCTTTTCTCTTCTTCCTCATCAATCAATAAATCGATTGCAGCATATATATATACGTCAAATTAGGGCAAAATTAATCTAAACCCAATTCACATATCACTTATCCAGTGACTCTGAAAAGCTTTCCCGGAAAAAAGAACACGGAATTGAGGGAAATATGGGGATCAAATGATTTGGGTTTCTAGAGAGTGTCTGCAAAAAGAAAAGGATATAGAGAGAGTAATTTTCGATCTATTTATAAGAGCTTAATAGGTTATTTCTCCTTGTCCTACTTAAATGAGGATATTTATTAGGAGTCAAAAAAGTATGATTTTTTATTTAAAAAAATATTATATAAAAAAGATGTAAATATACTCCTAGCCCAAAGGTTTGAAAGTTCGCAATAATATTTCAATACTTCAAATAAATTTAAGAAAATTAGGAACTGATATTTAAATTTATTTCTGATTTAGATATTTGAATTTACCTGATTCTAAGCATCTTTTTGTGAAGCGTATATAATATTTTCTAAGGATTAACTAAATAATCACAAAGTTACTGATTGGATACTGATAATAATATATCATAATTAAGTGTTTCCTTTTTTATGTCATTGGACTTTTATTGCTTTTATTATCAATGGATCAAAAATAGATAAGAGAATTATTTTTGAGAGATATTACTTGTATTACTTGATAACAAAATGTTGGAAAAATAAGGTTTTTATGAACATTTATTTATGGATATACATTCCTTGTATAGTTAGGTTTATTAAAGGAAAGTTTCTTGTAAGAAAAGTAATTATTATATGGTAGCTTGATTTCTTTTGCCAAAAATGAGCACATTATTCCTGGTAGGGATGTCAATGTATATTTAAAAACGACTAAATCGACCGAGCCGTATCATGTCGAACCAATTTTTATGTTTCTTTTAATAAAACTATAGATTTTTATATAAATATATAATCATACCGATAATCAGGGTAGGCTTTTTATTTTATAAAAATAAATCAAGAAAATAATCGTACCGAATAAATTTACATGTGAAAAATATATTTACATATTAAGTTTTAAAATAATTGTAATATATTAAAATTTTCCTTGTACCTTAGAAATGTGAAAACTGTTACAAGCCAACAAGTAATTAAATTCAAAATCCTAATTCCCAAACATATAATGCTACTTCTATTGAAACTAAAATATTTCTAGCATATTCACTAGCAAGACATAAGGTATTCTAGCGATTAGTATCAAACTACAATATATTGAATATGTTTCCTTTTGTATGATTTAGATGTATATTTTTGAATATTTAATCTTCTATAGACTTTATTCTTGAGTTTCAGTTTGGTTAATGTCTTTTTACTCGTGTGGTTATGTTTTCTTTGTCTTTGTTTAGTTTCTTTTACGTTGTTGTAGAATAGTTGATGGATCTATACTCTCGCCATCTTTCGTATTTTCTTAATCCATCACCCTTTAAATAGTAAAAATATCTAGAGATTTTGTTAAGTTCTATAAAAGTACGTATGTTATTGCATTCTACTTGTACTAGTAATTTTTACATGACATTTTAAAAAAATATTGAAAATTAACCGAACCGGTTTTGAAAAGTCTTATTTTAGTTATACATAATAGAATAACCGAAAAATTAGTATGGTACAAATTTTAAAAAATAATTGTCTGAACCGAACCATTGACACCCCTAATTCCTGGGAAGAATATTTTATTCTTCTATAAATAATAAAAAAAGGAGAACTCCTTTATGCCAATTGTATAACTATATTTTTTAGAAATAAATTCTATACAGTTTTTTCTCTATATATTTTCTTTATATAACTATTTACGACATAGTTTAATTTATCACTAGATGGAATCATACCATAAAATCAATTCAGAAACACTACTAGAGTTTGGTGTGAATATGCTTCAAGAGAAAAGGCACAATTTAGAATTATCGAAATAACTCGACAAATTTTGGGATTTTTTTTTTTGGCATAAAGCAAGCTAGTTTAAATTATTTCACTTGATTTTAGTTAATTTTTCATTTGAATAAGTTGTCTTTATCAGAATGTTCTATATTCGTATCCATGGAAAAAAATATTCAAATTTTTGAAAACGAAAAAAGAACTTTTATAGGTTTGTTTAAAAGTACGATAATTTAAGTATGTCCAAAAAGGATTTAGAGTCGCCACCAAATAAAACCACTGATTTGATTAAGCGTATTAAGCCACCTAATGTGGTCATAATAAAATCATTAGTTGTTTTCAGAAACAAAACCTTTGAACTTGGAGTCTTAATGATTAATACATGTCATGAAGTTCAGTTGACTGTATGTGTCATTTGTCAACCACACGTTAGATCTTATATACTAATAAAGGTCACGTTGTATAATATTAACTAGTGAATATGTTCGCGTATCACGCTATTATTAAAGAGTTAGTGAATGTACCAATCATAAAAAATTCAATAATTATTTTTTTATATATGAAAAAAAAGAAAACATTCATAACAACATATATTTAGTTAATTCATACACTAATTCATAGGTTAATTCACCAGATTCGGAAGGAGCATGAGAAAACTAAAAATCTTTGTAATAAAATTACATAAATCTCATTTTATTTATTTTTTTGGTATGAGGGGAAATCCGCAACCGCTACAATCTCTGCCTTTCGGATGAGCACTCTGTGTGCACTGGGTAAACCTCCCTCTTTGTAATAGTACGCAAACTACACATACCGTACTAGGCTTTCAACCCCAGAAGGCATTGAGAGGGGAATCGATCCCAGGTCATCCGTATGGATGGTTCCCTCCAAACCAATTGAGTAACCCTAGAGGGTTAAATATAAATCTCATTTTATAACTACTAATTATCATACAATGGAAGCATTTAAATATATATTTAAAAAAGTCAATCTCTACGGACACCCAAGCTATAAAACACTATTTTAAAAAATCTAAATTAATGATGTCAATACGATTCAAAATTATTTGTCTAGCTGGCCTATTTTTAACAAACTTATATTCAGACTACTCATCTAAAATTTGAGTTTATCTCATAAGAAATTAATTTATCCAAGTTAAAAAGTGTTTGAGCGTGCCAAAAACAAAATTACACTTTTTTATTGGCACTAAATCTTGGACCATCAAACAAAAATAAGGTTTAATTGTTTTTTCTTCTCATTTTGTCTATTATTATGATATTATATTTCAAAACTAAAACCTCTCTCTCTCTCTCTCTCTCTCTCTCTCTCTCTCTCTCTCTCTCTCTCTCTCTCTCTCTCTCTCTATATATATATATATATATATATATATATAAAAAACTGAATTTGAATTAAAAGATAATTTTAAATTTATAGATAAAGTTTTAAAATTCAAATTTAAATTAATAAAATTTTATCTTATTTTAATCATGTTACTTAATTCGGTTAATGATCATATGCAATCATGTTAGAAACTTTTATTATCTTTTCTAATTATTTAAATACTACTTCGCCTCTGGTAAAAACAAAAACAAAAAAAACTACTCCTTATAACTATAAAACTCTTTCACATTTAAAACCCTATAATTATAGTTCTTTAAAACACTGTAGATAGATTTGAATAAAGCAAATTTCTTTTAAAATAAATGTAATATATATGGTACATGTCTATGTTTATCCAAATAACAAAAAAAAAAGAGTTTAAAAATCAAATAAAAGTTTACTTACATATATAATGAAGTAAACATACATTCTGGAGAAAGAAACATCACAAAAATTAGTCAATATTAAAAAAAAGTTGTTTTTCTCTTTTTTTTATGAAAAATATTTGTTTGAAGAGACAATTTGTATAAATGGACATCAAACAAATAACCAAACTTTGGCTATACAATTGCTATCATTAATTTCAATTTAGCACATTCTATGAATTGAAGGGTATAAGTTGAAACTCTTTCATTTAGCTGCAGTCAAGCCAATATTGCATGGTATAATATTTTTTTCGTTGAAGAATATTAGTTTTGAATCATTAGATTATGTGAAAGCTTTTATTTTTCTCGAACTCAACAAGAGAGATATTGGTTTCTAATTGATAGTTTCTATAGCGATTTTCAAGTGTAACAAAGAGTATATTTTTTTAAACAAAAATGGTATGGCGTGATTTTTTTCAAAAATGTAAACAAATTATTTTGAAAAAATTCCTTACTTTTTTCTACTTCAAAGATAATAAAAAGATAAGATATTTTTAAAAATTAGTAGAGAGTTTTTAAAATTATTATAATAGAAGTCATATCATGGATAAACTCAAAAAACCGAAATCTTATGGAATATTTACATAAATATCCACCCAGATTTATTCTTTACTTTTTATAGCTAATATAAATAGATGAGATACCGACAACACACGATTATACACACATTATATATGGATTATATATAAATTACACATCCTTTAATTTTTTAATTTAATTAGTCAGGTGAGCACCTATTTAGGCTGATTAGATAAAGCCAAAAGAAAAATATGAAAGAATTTCAACCAAAGACTAAATATATAAATAAAGTTCTTATGTAGGTAATTTCTATTAAAACTCATCTTTTTATAGTGAAATAAATTATTTTATTGTAACAAAAGAAATAATGACATAGAAAATAAGATAAAAAAAATAAATATTGAAAAGCGTGTATGAAAGATCTAAAAATCAGAAATAAGAGATGACAACGAATTTCTTCTTATGTTTCATCTTTGCTGAATATAAAAATTTTGGAAGTTAATCTCATCGATTTCAAATATTTTTTTCAACTCAAATACATAGATTATAAGATAAGGGTATCTTAGAATATTTTTTTTTATATTTACATTGTGTGCCATTTTTAAAAAATCACTATTACTAACAAACTTATATGATATTCGAATTTGAATTTAAATGCAATTTGAGTAGTTTGTATTGAGGTTAAGCCAAGTATGGTGTCGAAAAATAAACTACTTAGCAATTTTAAGACAATATATGCAGTGTTATATAATAACAATCAACTAATTTAACACTTAATAATTCAAAGAACAAAATTTTTGTATATATAGGGTATTAAAAATTTAAATTTTGTGGCTAGAAATATCGATAAACTTAAAATGGAGTCATACTGAAATAAAGTTTTTTCGACAAAAGAATCATTTAAATTTTTAGATAGCCGATTAAAGTAAATTTTAAATTAAGAATAATATCTTCACTTACATCATTATAAAGATAATCATTATTGATATATATATCATACCAAATATATTTCAAAATAGAAATTTTTTTTGCAAGATAATATCATATCAAATAAGAGTTCAAGTCGTAGTAAAAGAGTCACGTCGTAATCAAAGAATCGTTTATATTGTGTCAACCTTTGTGCTTTTCCATAAATATGAGTTATTATTTCGCTTTGTGGCTATTTTTAGGTTCCGATAACGCCAATGAGAATAGTGTAAAAATAAAATTATCACTGCGAGATTTGAGAAAATGTTAGTCTTTTTTCATGTAGTGTTTCTTAATTAATATCTAACGATTATTTATAATTATTTAGAAGGTTCAAATTTTAAGGTTATTAACATATAATTCAAATAACTCAGATATTTAACATGGTTAATGTCAAATATCAAAATAGAGTCATACTGGAAAACAATTCACTAGCTAAAGAATTTTTTAAATTTTTAGATAGCCAATTGAGATGAGTTTTGAATTAAGGATAATATTTTCACTTACATTATGTCACGACCCAAAAATACCACCACATGCGCCGTGATGGTACCTAGTCTATAAGACTAGGTAAGCTGATTTCAATTACATTTTTGGAGCCATTTTTTTTATTTTATTAAATAAGTAACTAAAACTAACAACGGAACAAATATGAATGTACAACCTCCCAAGATTGGTAGTACTGAGTCACGAACTCTAACTGAATACATGGAATGATCACGAGGACCGAATATACAATACTGTTTGATTAAAATTAACAGTACAATGAAATGAAAAGACTCCAAGGGACTGCGACGACCAAGCAACTCTATCTTGAATCCTTACGATCCCGCTTTAACTCTTCTCAAGTCCGATGTCTCCAATACCTGACTCTGCACAAAAATATGCAGAAATGTAGTATGAGTAAGCTACGGTCGGTACCCAATAAGTATCAAGACTAACCTCAATAGAGTAGAGACGATGTACAGTCAAGACACTCACTAGTCTAATAACCTGTGTAATATAATATACAAAATAATAGGAAACAAATAATAATAAGGGCAGGATAAAACAACCAGTTATATGCACAACAGATAACAAGAATACCATTATTATCACTCAAAAATTAATAAACACAATTACACCCAATTAAATCAAGTCCTTCAAATAAATGTCTTTCGCATAATTTTTTTTCCAGATAACTCTCTTTTAAATATAATTTTCTGAAATAATTATTTTTCAAATATAATTCTTTCAATAAATCTTTTCAAATATAATTTCCTCAAATAAATATATTTCAAATACAATTCTTTCATATAATACTTTCTAAGTAAAAATCATTTCAATTAAACATTTTGAATATAATTCTTTCAATTAAAAAGTCACTATGTGACATCTCATTTCATAATCATAAAAAAAATGCGGGTCTCAGTCAATTTTCATATTTTTTTTAAACACGGGTCTCAGCCCATTTTCATATTTTCACGGCACCTCGTGCCCATAATTAAATCATCATATTTTCCCGGCACCTCGTGCCCTCATTTCATCTCACAACAGCACGGACAATTCACGTGCCAAATATCATTATCATTTCATCACAGCACCTCGTGCCCACATTTCATATCACAACTGCACAGACAATTCACGTGCCAAATATCCTCATTATTTACTCACGACATCTCATGCCCACATTTCAATTTATAATCCGCCTGGCAATAGCCATCGGCTCTCAATTTCAACATAAATTATATTGTTATCAATTTACCAATAATAAGACAAATTGCACAAGGTATAAAAGTAAACACAATAAAATCACAACATCACATAAAAATTATCAACACCACAACCCCACGCTCCTATTGCCGCCCTTATCACTCCTATAACCACCCTTATTGCTCCACCCAGATAATATCAATAGCCACCCTTATCGCTCTTATTGCCACTCTTATCGCTCCGCCTAGACAATATTTCAACAAACACAACAACAGTGAAATGTCACCCTTATAACCACATAATATGAACGGTGAAATGCCACCCTTATCTCCCCAAAATAATAACTCACACAACACAACAATTTACACGGAAAATTATCACAGCAACATAATAAAAAATCAATTCATATCACAATTTTTTCAATGGCCACAACCAAAATCCAAAGCTACAACCAAGTCAATCAATTTCACAACAAATAGCCAAAAGCTCCACACAATGTGTACAACACCCAAAAATAATCAATAGAGATAGAAATTACTCAACATAAAGCAAAGTCTTCATAAAAATTAAATTTCTAATAATTATATAAACACCTCTTCTTAAGCTCATTTAATTAATTGTTTGCAGAGGAGAAAATCCAAAATGAAATTAAATTCCAATAATTATCAAACCAGCAAATTCACAAAATTTCATAAATAATCAAATAACAATCACATCAAATTGTCATATAACAATAAAGTCAACAACAAGGATTTAGGCACGACAAGTAGATGATTAAATATATGCCAACAATTATCCAATTTACTACACAATATGCTCAAGACTTTAACTCAATAAAATTTACACATATAAACCAAGTACGTACTCGTCACCTCGCGTATATGATTTTCAATTACACAAATTGCACATAAGACTCAATGTCTAAGGGAAAATTCTACCACTCGAGGTTAAGCAAGACACTTACCTCTTTGAAGCTATGTCGATATTCCAAAATTGCTTTCTTGCTTGAATTGACCTCCTAACATCTCAAATCTATCCAAATTAATTGTATAACTTCATTAAAATTTATCGGAATCAATTCCGGATAATAATACGTCGACTTAAAAATTTATTCCAAAAAGTCAATAAAAGTCAACGTGGGACTTGCCTCTCGGAACCCGACATAATTTTCATGAAACCCGAACACCCATTCCGATACAAGTTCAACCATACCAATTTTATTGAATTCCAATAACAACTCGACCTCCAAATCTTAAATTTTCATTTTTGGAAGATTTTGTAAAAATCTTGATTTCTTCCATTTAAATCCGAACTAAATGCTGAATATAATCATAGATTCATGAAATATAATTACTTTAGGATATAGAACACTTACCCCAACTAAGCTTGTGAAGAATCCCTCCAGAATCGCCCAAATCCGAGCTCCAAAAATTCTAAAACGAAATGCCAAAAATGGCCAAGTTTCATCTTTATGTTTCTTCACAGTTTCGCACCTGCGGACCTTTTAGTCGCACCTGCGAGTTCGCTTTTGCGAGTAAAAACCCGTTTCTGCAGAAGTGCACTGCCTAGTTGACCATCGCATTTGCGGAATCTTTTCCGCTTCTGTGTGAATCGCTTCCGCGATGCCTCACGCGCACCTGTGATGCCCCTCCGCTTCTGCGCTTTCTCTGCCCGCTTCTGCGATCACGCAGGTGCAGGATATTTTTCGCACCTGCGACCACTGCCTAGGCCTTTTCCTTTCACTTCTGCGACTTAAATCTCGCATATGCGATTGCGCATTTGCGATCAATTTCATCGCAGATGCGATGACACCAGCGGCAGATTTTCAGCAGTTCCTTCAAGTCAAAATTTGATCCGTTTAACCATTCGAAACTCGCCCGAGGCCCCCGAGACCTCAACCAATTATACCAAAATGTCCTAACATGCAATACGAACTTAGTCGAGGCTTCAAACCACGTCAAACAACGCCGGAATTACGAATCGCGATCAAATCGAATTATAAGTTTTCAAATATTTCAACTTCTATATTTTGCGCCGAAACGTCAAATCAATCTGGAATGACTTCAAATTTTGCACACAAATCATAATTGATGTAAGGGAGCTATTCCCATTTCCGGAATCAAAATCTGACCTCGTTATCAAAAATTCACCCTTCGGTCGGACTTTTCCAAAATCTTATATTTTCCAACTTTCGCCAAAATGCGTCGAATTATCCTACGGACTTCTAAATCCAAATCCGAACATACGCCTAAGTCCGAAATCACCATTCGAAGCTATTTCCATTATCGAAATTCCATTCCAGGGTCGTTTGCTCAAAAGTCAACTCTCCGGTCAACTCTTTCCATTTAAGCTTCTAAATAAGAATTGTTCTTTTAATTAAATTCCGAAAATCAAACTCGACCACACCCACGAGTCATAATACATATTACGAAACTTCTCGAGACCTTAATCCACTGAACGTGGCGTAAATTCTTAAAACGACAAGTCGGGTCGTTAAACTCTCCACCTCTTAAACAAACGTTTGTCCTCGAACATTCTAAGAACTATTCTGATATTACCAAATTAATGATTTTACTTTTACACATATACTCACGGTTGATCTCCCGTTACCGTATTTGAGATAAGCCCGACAACATCATCTCATTTGAGATTATTTCTTTTATCCATATTTGTAAACTTTAAGATCAATTTCTTACACTTCAAATATTTTCAAAAGGCCTGATTTTTACAACAACGCACGGTATTAGTCTCAATTGGCTATAACAACTCGTGCCTATACTATGATGACCCAAAATATCATCTTTAAATTTAATGATTAATTATGTGATCTAAGCACTATTTACCATTACTCGACTTGCGTGTGCAGTCCGTAAAAATATTCCGAAAAGTTTTCAGGTGAAAAATAAATTAAAACGTGAATTAGATGTTTAAAACATAACTGAGTTGACTTTGATCAATATTTTGAGCAAACGGACTTGGATTAGTGTTTTGACAGTTCTGGTAGGTCCGTATCGTGAATTGGGACTTGGGCGTATGCCCGGAATCAAATTCCAAGGTTCCTAGCCCGAGATATAGAATTTTGATGAAAAATTTAAAGTTTAAGTTCAAATAGTGACCGGATATCGAATTATGTGCAAATGACCCCGGAATAGAATTTTGATGATTCCAACAGCTCCGTATGGTAATTTTGGACTTAGGAGCATGATCGGAATTTTATTTGAAAGTCCGTAGTGGAATTAGGCTTGAAATGCCGAAAGTTGAATTTTTGGGAAGTTTGACCGAGGGATTGACTTTTTGATATCGGGGTTGAAATCCGATTCTGAAAATTTTCATAGCTCCGTTATGTCATTTATGACTTGCGTACAAAATTTAAGGTCAATTAGACTGGATTTGGTAGGTTCCGATATTGTTTGTAGAAATTGAAAGTTCAAAGTTCATAGATTTTGATTTGAGGTGCGATTAGTCATTTTAATGTTGTTTGATGTGATTTGAAGCCTCGACTAAGTTTGTATTGTATTTTGGAACATGTTGGAATAGTTAGTTAAGGTCCCGAAGGTCTCGAGTGGAATTCGGAAGGTAAACGGAATGGATTTCGGACAAAGAAGGTTGCTGGAAATTTGCAGAAATTTCGCCAGAAAATTGCAGAAATTTCGCCAGAAATTTTTGGTGTGTGGAGCCAATTTTGGAAGCTTATATCTCATAATTCATAAGGAATCGAAAAATTGTCAAAACACGAAAGTTGTAGTCGTTTGTTTCTCGTTTCCAGAAAGTTAAACCATTAATTATTTGGACATTTGTACAGAAAGTTATGATAGATTGAATAAAGACTGGTAGAGCAGTTTCGCCAGAAATTCTGATGCATGGAGCAGACTTTGGAAGCTTATATTTTGCAATTCATAAGGAATCAGAAAAGTTGCAAAACATGAAAATTGTAGTCGGTAGATTCTAGTTTCCAGAAAGTTATACAATTTATCATTTGGACATTTGTACATAAAGTTATGATCAATTGAAGGAAGGCTAATAGAGCAGTTTCTGGTGGACTTTTAGTGACGGAAAATGGACTTTTAGTGACGGATTGACAGAAACTTAAGGACCAAAAATGGTCATTTCATTCATTTCGTTTTGGATTTTTGGAGCACGGTTCTTGGACGATTTTTGGGCAATTTTCACGGAAAAACATTGGGGTAAGTGTTCCTTATCCTATATTGATTATATTTCATGATTCCATACTCATTTACATTATGAATCCGTGAATTTATGGAAGAAAAATTAAGATTTTTGTAAAATCTTCCAAAAATAAAAATTTAAGATTTGGAGGTCGAGTTGTTATCGTATTTTGGTAAAATTAGTATGGGTGGACTCGTAATTGAATGGGTTATCGAATTTTATAAGTTTCGCCGGATTCCGAGATGTGGGCCCCACAGGCAAATTTTGAGTTAATTTCGAATTTTAATAAAAATATAATATTTTCTTATGAAATTGATTACTATAATTTTTGTTGACTGTATCGAATTAATTATAACTAGATACGAGTCGATCGGAGTCGGAAAATCGAGGAAAAAACATAATACTTGGTTAAATTGGAGCAAGTCGAGGTAAGTGACTTGTCTAACCTTGTGTGGGAGAAATTTTTCATAGAATTGATATTAATGTGATTATTGAAATGTGTTGAAAGTCGTGTACACGAGGTGACGAGTGTGTACACGGGCTAAATATAAAAGATTATATTTTTAAATTGTGTAGATCATTGTTGCGCATTTATTAAATTATTTTATCTTAGTTATATTCTTCATCATTGATCTGTGATATATATTTTAAATTTGTTTGCCTTTTTCCTGCTAATTGTTTTACCTGTTTAATTAAAATTTGATTTCTTTCATACTGTGCATTATTTGAAGGTTGATTTTTTTTAATTAAAAATTATTAATATAAAGTATTTGACATTTTTAATTTTGATATTGAAGCAACGTATTAAAAATTTGGAATATTATTTTCCTGAATTATTTATTCTTAAATATTTTCGTGAGATTTGTTTTCGTGGAAAATTGAAATATTGGGCATTTGAGGTGCAAATTGTGATATATTGTGATATTGATACGCATGCGGTGAGATAAGGGTGGCTTGATACGCGTGGCTAGTAGGGGTGACTACTAGAAGTCATGCGGTGTGATAAGGGTGGCTAAAACACGGGATGCTATTTCCCGAAAAAAAATATTTTCTTTAAATAAATTGTGAAGGCTCCCGCGGTGATATAAGGAAATGAGATATTGTGAAATTATTTATAATTTGGGACTACGAGGCGGTACCTCGGTAGTGCCCTTGTTAATATTGATTTATAGCCATAGTTGCCTTCGATTAATTGTTGTGATTTTCATAAAGTTGAAGGAAATTCTGTTTTGATTCCACGAGATATTATTTGCAATTATTTGGTGTCATTAAATGGGACATACTATTTGATTCATTCCAGTGTCATTTTATTTTACTATATTGTTAAACATTTTACCATTCCATTATTATATTCCAGTAGTGCCTCACCTGACCTCGTCACTACTCTACCGAGGTTAGGCTTGACACTTACTGGGTACTGCTGTGGTATACTCATACTATGCTTCTGCACATTTTTTTGTGCAAATTCCAGTTACATCTTACCAGCCTAGACGTCAGTGAGTTACCTGTGTACGGAGACTTCGAGGTATATCTGCCAGCGTCCGCAGACTCTGGAGTTCCCTTCTATCATTTTATGTTACTTCCTTATATTTTATTTAGACCTTGATATATAGAGACATTGAGAATAAATTCTTATAAGCTTGTGATTTATTTCTACCGAGTTTTGGGAGTTGAAATTGTTTGAATTGTAGTTTATTTATTTAAGATATTTATTATTATTCTGCATTGTTAGGCTTACCTAGTTTTAGAGATTAGGTGCCATCACGACATCCTACGGAGGGAATTTGGGGTCGTGACACCTACGCACACATAAATTTTCTTGATAGTGTTGAAGTACTTCAAAAATTTTCTGGGGTGTTACATTCTCCCCGCTTAGGATCATTCGCCCTCAAACACATAATATAACTTATCTCTTCCTTTGCAAATCTCAATCCTCTAAATTTTACTAACTCCCAAATTTTTCAAAAAATTTCGGCAGAGTCTCCCCTGTAATTGGGCCTATCCACCTGCCAGAGTAACACCAAAACAACTCCTACCAACACTTCAACAACCCAACACAATACCACAAAGTATATATCAATAACACCAATCTCAGCATTACAAGCATTGCATTATCATAATGATATCAGGACATGAAGCACATCATATGGATGCTCAACACCACATCTCTGGTTTTAAAAGCTGTTCATAATTAATTCCAGTGTCATCAATTAATCTCATATTAACCACCACCTCATTTGAATTTTCACAACACTTACAACAAAATGTGAGGCATGAGGACCTCATGATTGCTTACTCAAATTAATGAGTCACATTTAGAAGAAATGGTTAATTTTTTTCATGTAGTGTTTTTTATTAATATCCAATGACTATCTATATTTACCGAGAAAGTTTAAAATTTAAGATTATTTATATATAATCCAAATAACTTCAATATTTGACATGATTAGTGTCCGCGAATCCGCGTGAGTGTTAATACTAGTGAAAATGAAAGTGACAATCAACTAATTTCTACAAGAATATGTCCTTTCTATATTCCTATTCTTTGACAACTTACTACATCCCTAGTCCCTATACCCCAGTACTCGCCTATCTAAACAAAGAAAAACCAATCGAAAGAAAATCTAACATAAAAGAATGAATGAAGAGGAAACCAAGAAAAAAAAACAAAAGGAGCAAATAAGCAATCAATATGACAAAACCAACCCATCAAAATTCTCGTATCATACGTAAAAAGTAGATAACTTGCTTGCAGTAAATTTCGCGAGAGATGCTTCTTATTTTTGAAAAAGAACTATTCCAAGAAAGTTTGTAGTTTTCAAGTGATTTTAAGTTTCATCTCCTAACTACTATACGTAATATCTAACTCTACCTTATTTCTTTGATTTTTAACATAACAAAATATAGTGCTTTTGAGTTTTACTTAGTACAACATGATTTAAATAGGGACTGATGTATCAAAGATTTTACAGTGAATTGTTTTCTAAAGATAATGTAAGGCATAACATGGAGACCATTTAGAAGAAGGATCTATAGAAAATAAGGACCCCTAATTGTACTGCAGCTTTCGCTGTTAAAATTTTCCAAATCACCTAGAATTTGCTGTATTTTTTCCCCAACTAATTAATAATAGAATAAATGTTGCTAATGAGTCAATCACATGACAAGAAAGATGCCATCTAATATACTTGGCTTCTACTACAGTTTCATTAAATTTTTATTGAAAATATTTTTTTATATATATTTAGTGTGATATAACAATAATAAAAACTGATAACAGGCCTTTATGTATTTTTTAAGTATATTATTATATATATGGATAGGGGAAGAAAAAAGAAGAAGAATTATAAAGTCATCACTCACAAAGTAAAACTCAAATAGCTAATAAATTGAGTTACTACTTATTTTCAATAGGGAATTGAGGAAAACCAACCCTCCGTATATTATTTCTTCTCTTTTTTCCTTCTTCCCTTTTCTTGTCTTTAAAGTTTAAACCCTCACAGCACAAAACCCAGAAAGGAGAAAGGAAAGAAGGGGAAAAACGATGGCACATCATTTGCCAGCCTTAAACCCTCCCAAAACCCTAAACCCTAACCTTCACTCTATCAGTAAACCAATCTTCTCATTCTCACAAACAGCATCTCGAAAATTTTTGAAATTCAAGAAATACCCATCAGTCACTTCATCCACTATGTCCAGCCAACAGCAAAACCCACTACCCCATATAGCGTTAACCGACAATGACCACAAGGAAGAAGTCATGAACGCTATCAAAACTTCAATATCTAATTGCCTCTCTGAAACCCATCTTGATTTAACTGTACCTGCACTCAAGTCCAAAATCAGAGGCAAGGTAATAAATATTAATACTTGTATTTTTCTCTTTTAGT
This sequence comes from Nicotiana tabacum, assembly GCF_000715075.1. Taxonomy (NCBI): domain Eukaryota; kingdom Viridiplantae; phylum Streptophyta; class Magnoliopsida; order Solanales; family Solanaceae; genus Nicotiana; species Nicotiana tabacum. The sequence goes on along the minus strand of NC_134098.1, from coordinate 147,011,029 downwards.
TAGAAGAATGTAACAGATAAATATGTAGGGTGCTGGAACTTTGTCCAAAAGTTTAAATGCATAGTTTTGATAAATGGATTTTATCTTCTTGATGAAACGTCGACGACTTTATCCCAAATTTATATGCGTAGTTTTGAAGGGAGTATGTTTTATTCACGGATGTATATATGACAAATTGCATGTGTGTATGAACATTATAGATGTATATGATGGAGGGATTATCTTTTAGTGTTTCTATTTAATGTTTTTTCTCTGTTAGCTAGCAGCGTGTGACAGATAAATATGTGGGATGCTGGAACATTGTCCCGAAGTGTTAATGCATAGTTTTGCTAAAAGGGATTTTATTTTCTTAATGGGACTTCATCAAAAAATATATGTTCATAGTAGTGAAATGTGATTTTTTTTCGAATGCACATATGACAAATTTCATGCGCTTTGAAGGTTAGAGATATATATGATGGAGGGGATTACCTTGTAATGGTGACAACAGATAGGCAAAGTGCATTTGACAGAATTCTTGCTTCCATCCCCTTCAAAGGCCAGGTAAAGTTTTTTTATTATTCCCGTTACAAGGTAGCTTATGTGAAGAATGTATTGATATTATTCAATTAGTAATAAGTATAATATGATCACTATCTTCAATATTTAACGTAGTTACACTCTGGGTATGCAGGTCCTTAATGAGACAAGTTTATGGTGGTTTAATAAGACTCAACATATTACTCCTAATGCAGTGGTATCGGTGCCTGATCGGAATGTAACTATTGCGAGGAAGTGTTCGGTTTTCCCTGTTGAGTTTGTTGGTGAGTTTCTACCTTATAGTGTTATTATCTGCAAAATTAGTTCACTGTTCGACCAATATATAATGAGCTTTATGTGTGGTTAGGTTCCTCACTACTACATGTAGTGAGGCAATTGTTGAAGTCAGCCAAATTATCAGTTTGTGTTATATTTTCTGGACCTGCATGTTTAGAAACAATGGAAGTTAACTCTCTTTGTTATTCTCAATCTGGGCACTTCTTGCTCTATGATGCTTATATGTTTAGTCGCAAAATTCTCCTTTTATGGCTTTACAAGCTTAACATGGTTTACCGAACTCCCACCCCCACCCCACCCCCACCGGGGGGAGGATGTAGAGGTTAAGGTATGGGTTCAAATAGCTTTTGCTCGAACTTTGTATGTGTTAGAAAATTTACTAAATAAGTGCAATATATTGATTTCGAACCTATTAAATCAAATGTTGTGTTAGAATTCCATACTCGAATCTATAAAGTTCAAATCCTGGATTTGCCTTTGACCCGCACCTCCCAATAAGGAGAAAAGAGGTAAAACAAAGAACAAATTTGACATAGTTTAGAGAACATAATAGTTGGACTATCATATGATTTCTCACTGTGAGGAAAATGCTGAAGGACTAGCTACGTGTTTGAATCTCGCTCTGGATCACATATGAGCCACTACTATAGCTATCCTACCATCCTCAGCATTTCCTTTCTCCTCTTTGGGAGGAAGGGTGCTAACTGAAGGTAAGTCTTTGCAATTTGTGCAATTGAAATTCTTTTAGATGTCAATTTGAAGCATCCTTAGCGCTTGGAAGGGACCTAATCAATGGTGAGTCTTTGTATTTATTAGATAGTTATATATATATAAGTAATAGTTATATATATATATATATATATATATATATATATAAGTATGTCTAGTCCCACATGGAATAGGAGTAATATGTACTATGTAGAGTATAGTTATAAATAAGACTTCTTGTATTATATTGTGAATATACATCAGTAATATTCTTTTCCCGTGCTACTTCTTAGTAATTAATGCCATTGAAAATCTTTTAGATGTCATTTTAAATATGTAAGCTCAAAACCTCCTAATAAGCATCTGATTTTTATGCTTCCATTTTATTTTTGACAAGTATGCTTTCAAGTTTTCAAATGTGTCTTTTAGTGGAATTAAAAATAAACGATAACTTCTCAAAGCTTTTTGTATTAGGTTACTAGGTCCTTGCATCTACTTCTCATGTTAGTTTATGTTTGTTGGTGACTGTCTTGTTATTGTACATCAACAAAGCCGTGACTTCAGATATTAACATTATCTTCTTTTTCTAGTAAGAGGGTATGTTACTGGAAGCACTGATACATCACTCTGGACAGTCTACAATAAAGGGCTTCGGAATTATTGCGGCAACAGCCTTCCAGATGGTGTGGTTTGTATAAATGCATGAATGCCACCATTTTCATTTAGCTTTTTGTCTTCTTCTTTTTATTTGTTTCCTTGATTTTTGTTCTTATGGTCAAGATGAACGTGTTTTACAGGCTTGGTGAAAAATCAAAAGCTTCAAGAAAATATACTCACTCCAACGACTAAAGCAGCAGATCATGATGTTCCTGTAACACCAGACGAGGTCTGTATTTTAACTCTCCTTTTTTCTTTTACTTCTTACTTCTCTACCAGTCTTTCTTTATTTCTATTTACTATTTTATAAAAGAATGAGCTAATTTCTTAAAAGTTGATGAGAATTAGCATAAGATATAATGGATGAATTATGAAAAAATGACTAGCTGGACGCGTTCTTGAAAGATTATATTTCCATCTTTCTGTTTTGCATCTTGGTATTTTGGTGGTATTTGTCAGAATCTGGTTGGTCGCTTTGGTATTATAGGCAGATTTTCTAGCTTTTTGAGCATTTTCATGCCAAAGCCTGGGGATTTTGATATCTGTCATAACACAGAATAAATGTTGATTTGGAAGTGAGAATGACACTTTATCTGCAATATATTTGGCCGACAAGCTAAAACTTATAGTAGACAATAGATGATAATACTACTAGATTTTTCTCTTGTTGCACATTTGTTGTCTTTACCAAATTGCTGAACTTTGTTGTAAGCAAAGATGGCTTAAGTGTCCTGAGCAATTTAAACTGCAGATAGTTCAACGTGGGCTTATGACTCAAGCTGATTATGACGAAGTGAGTAGGAAGGCGATTAGCTTATTTGAGTTTGGCCAGGTAATCAGTTTATATTATGTTTATCAATTATTTTACTTGGTATTCTTACCATGCTTCTTTTTGTTAATACCAGTCTCTTTCACTCAAATTCGCTGAACCAATAATGGCATGATCTCACTTCAATATCATCCCTGTTCCTTAATTTCAAGCTTTCATGATGTTTCTTATCAAATGGCTTTAGTTTGTGCTGTGCAATAGGTTAATGATTGTGGAGACCAAAGCTTTTCTTCCTTTTTTCTTAGTTAATTTTCCACAGTGACGATCTTGGAATTTCGAAGTTCCATTCTGTATGGACAAAGAAGTAGCATGCCTCTTTGTTATTATAAAAAAATGTGGCATGCCCCATAGTCGACATTTATTATTATACATAGATAGTTAAATCAATTCTCATACATAATTTGCTTTGGAACTTTTCACAAGTTTTAATCTATTTCCCATAAGTTTTTATATTTTAATCTATTTTGGAATATTCTTCTTATTTTTAAAAGTATTGAAACTTAAAAAGTTCGTTGGGCTAACGCCCATATCATGATAGGCAAAATACCTGCCCTGCTCCTTAACCTTTTAAAACACTAATGGTTAGAGTTTCTGATGTATATATTGTCTTAGCTGTAGAATGCAGTTAGACAATATTATAGGCATAAATATGCCTTGCTGTTCAGTTGTCTTCACTAACCTTCACATTGCAGCGTGTAGCATTAGATCATGGTCTGATATTGGTGGACACCAAATATGAATTTGGAAAGGGAGCTGATGGTAAAATTTATTTGATTGATGAGGTAAGCGATAGTTTCCTTGTGCCTCTTTGACAATGATTCTACTTTTCTCAGTTAAGGCCTCATCATCTGCTTCCTACTTTTAGGTGCATACACCTGACTCAAGCAGATATTGGATTGCTCATTCTTATCAGGAACGCTTTCAGAGTGGTCTTGAGCCTGAAAATATTGACAAGGTTTCTTACATGATTGAAACTTAATCAGTATCTCTTGCATACATGCTCATGCATTAATCTTTACTGGATTAGGAAAGTAGAAAATATAATTATACTTATTCTTTGATGTTCCCAGTTAGCTTATGAGTTTCGAGTATGTTGTCTCTTCCAAGATGCTGACATTTACTACAATATTTGACTAGGAATTCTTGAGGCTGTGGTTCAAAAATCATTGCAACCCATACGAGGATGAGGTAATCTGTAGGAAATGGGCATTTTATTTCCTCTCGTTTCCTTGGTATTCAGATAACACTCGTATTCGAACTGCACTAATCCAAAAAAATCAATTTTCCTGCTTAGGTCTTACCTGATGCTCCAGAAGAACTTGTCTCTGAATTAGCTTGGCGGTATGGTTCCATGTCTTTTCATGTTATCACTGTAGAGGCAATGCCTCCATTCCTTTTTAGCTAATAAAGCCCTGAAACTTCACTTGGCTGTGATCTACTTGTAACAAAGGTGTCTTGCGATTATCATTATTCAATGTTTCAGTTATTAGTGCTGATTTCCACCTTACTAACAGATACATTTTCCTGTTCGAGACGATAACAAATTCAAGATTCGAGATGCCTGGGACAAAGGTAAAGCTGAGTAGAAAACAATTATTTATTGGATGAATACAGCAGTTTACTGAAACTTGTTCTTCATGCAGGAGCCAGTTCATGATCGAATCTCGAGAAACGTTTCACAGGCTTTGTCATCTTTGCAGTAAAATAGCATCAAATAGGAAACATCTTGTACAAGGTTTATGAGGTGGAACTAATATGTTCTGCTGGGACATTTGGGAATAATTTGAAGAACTGTATCTTCCATATAATTTGAAGGATTGTAATGTAAGCTTGATATCGAGGAAGTTAGTCAATGTTGTAATGCTATGTGACGCACATATGACAGACTTATGCATCAGTCCCAAGTAAGTTGGGGTTCATAAATTGACAAGTTTTATCTGCATCCCACCCGTTTTATCTGGGCTTGGGACAGGCAATGTAAGTAAACTCATAGCTCTGCGGTGCGCAAATCTGCTTGCTAGTTTATTTCTGAACACTTTTTGAGTGATGGTCTCAACAATTGTATGCTAATAACCTTATTCAGTGGATCTCAGTTACTTGTATACTTTGCGTGAAGTGAAATTCCGACTCTCAAATTCCAAAAGGTAGAATAAGAGAAGCATGACTGTTAGAAGGGTTCAATCTTATGCTTCTAGTAAATCAAGAAATCTTACAAAATGGTGGAAATTGGTTTAAATTGCAAAAATAAATAAATAATTGTTTTATCTAGAACTTCTAGAGTTTTGGATTTTCATTATCCCTGTTTTTTTTTTCCAATTATCCTTGAGATTTGAGTTATCTTTATAGGCATTCTTGAGATCTGAGATTGGAGCAACGGTAAAGTTATTTACGTGTGACTTATAAGTTATGTATTCGAGCTGTGGAATCAACCACTAATGTTTGAATGTGGTAGTGTACAACTCTTTCTGGACCTTGCGTGAATGTGAGATGTATCGGGTAACTCAATAGTTGGCAGACAATAGTATTTCTCCAAGTGTCACCTTTTGACTTGTAAATGCTTCCAGAAAATGCTTTAAGATAGTATAGTTTTGATGTTTGCTCTTAGCTGTCTAGCGTTTTATACACATGGAGGGAATACGGAAAAATCACTGCACTATGCTACCGTTAACTCTTCAAAAGTAACGAAATTGTGATGGTGGCGTGCTTTGACTTGTCTCACTTGACTAAAAAGAACATATAGAGAGCAGCCTTCAACTTTCTTTATTCGGCTTTGATGTCAAACATTTACGTCTTGTGCCAAAAACATCTAATAGGGGGTAATATAAGAAAAATGATTTCTTATTTTTCAAATGAAAACTCTAATGTATTTTCTTGGACATTCCGAAGATAAAAATAAGAAGAGAACAATAGATTGTGCCAGGTGGAATAATCACAAAACTACATGATTATGATTGTAGAAATTGTCATTTTCCGATAAGATTAATAAAGGCCAAGGAAAGTTCTTAATATTAAAAGTCAAAGAACCAATCATCTTGCTGGTATACCTTGACCCGGCAGCAATAAAAATGTATAATTATCAAGATCACTTCACTATTTCACACATAATTACCTCAAAGACTTGTAATATATCAACATTTGGCAGCAGCCTTGGCCCCTTTTGGGTTGCATAGCAAGAATTGTACCTCTATATAACAAGAGAGTTCAGTAGCCTCTGCAAAGCAAGAATCAGCAAATGGCAGGTGAGGGAGTGAAATTGCTTGGATACTGGGCAAGCCCTTATGCTCTAAGGGTTCATTGGGCTCTGAAACTTAAAGGGGTTGAATATGATTACCAAGAAGAAGATCTCCCAAACAAAAGTCCTTTGCTCTTGCAGTATAATCCAGTTCATAAAAAGATTCCGGTTCTGGTTCATAATGGGAAACCTATTGCAGAATCATTAGTCATACTTGAATACATCGACGAGACTTGGAAGCAAAATCCCCTCCTCCCTGAAGATCCTTATGAAAGAGCCAAAGCGCGATTCTGGGCAAAATTTGTTGATGATAAGGCAGGTAATAACTGATGTTCAGATATGAAAGAATCGATTCTTGTCACTAGTTTATCATCTTGCAGCAAATCACTCACTGAAATTTTCATGCTCTTTCCTTCTTTCCAGTGTGTGCCAGGAATCTTTGCTACTTTCTCCAAGGTCGGAGAGGAGCAGCAGAAGATAGTAAAAGAAGCTCGTGAGAACTTGAAACTTTTAGAGGGCGAACTAGACAAGAAACGCTTTTTTGGAGATACGAGGATAGGCTTCATTGATGTTGCATCTGCTTGGATCATTTGTTGGGCTCAGATTGTTGAGGAGATTATTGATATCAAACTTATTGATGCAGAGGAAATGCCTTCACTTGTTGTATGGTTTCAGAATATCCTCGAAGCTGCTCCCATTCTGAAAGAGTGTACACCACCCAAAGACAAATTGTTAGAACATAACAAAGGATTTTACAAGATGTTGGTTGCTTCAGCGTCACCTTGAAAACTAAAATTTGATCACATGGTCGAAGATGTTACTACATATGATTATATGATATGTAATCTTTTAGATGAGTTTGTATGACATTTGAGATTTTGCTTATCAAATATAATTTTGTAGGGAAATAAGGGCCTAAGCATCTATGATTATGATATCATAAGCAAACTTCAACTCCTTAAATTGTCAGGGAGCTTTGCACCTTCAATTCCATATAAATTTGTATGTCTAGAAATCATCTCACTAAGGATAAAAATGAAAATTTGAAGTTGAATTGTTACTAAATATATAAAGGTGTAATTTTTTTGGGATTGACTAAAAAGGAAAGAGTGTCGCATAAATTGGGAATAGTAACAAGTTCTCTTACAATGCAACGTAGTAACCTATCTATTGCCCAGGTCTAAGAGTCAACTTCTAAAGAATAATTAAAGTACCACTATGAGTTTTCAGTTCTCACGAAGTAGATATATCTGCGACCTTCAGACTCAATGCAAAATGCCTGAACAGATAACAGAGGTCTCATCATCCACTTCAATTCCATCCTTCTGCATCATATCAAGGATGCCCTGTGGACTTTCTTCTCTTGAGGTTTGCATTCTAAGCAATGACTTGTACACTTGCAAATTAGCAAGACGAAAATGTCTAAGAGTCTTAAGAAACTCCATAGCATTCTCAAAATTTCTAGTTTCTTCGAAATATTCTGCAATGGCAACAACAATACTTGGTGAAGGCCTCCAATCATAACGTTTTAGAGCAGCAAGACCACTTTTCAAGGCATCAATAGCTTTAACCATTTGTTGACTTCTTATCCAGCCCTCCACCAGTATCTCCCAGGTTTTAGAATTTGGACATCCACCTTTCTCCAACGTGCGATAATGTAATGATTCAGCTTTTTCCACTGATCCATTTCTCATGTATCCACCAAGAAGTATGTTGCAGACCCTAATGTCATATGTTCTGCATTGAGACTCCCATTCTGCAAAAATTCTCTCGGCTTCTCTCATGTCGCCAAGCTTCACCAAAGATGACAAGATACACATGTAATTAGCACAAGTCATTTGAGAATTTACTGCTTTAGAAGCTTCCCAGACCCGAAGTACTCCATCTTTGTTATTCAAGGAAGCATACTGTGTAATGAGAAAGAAGTAAGGCCGGTGAGTACTTTTGGATATTTTCTTTTCAGCAATTTTTAGGGCCAAAAAGGCCTTATCCGTCAGTCCTGCTTTCATATAAATATTCGCTAATGTAGATAAAGAGGTCCATCCCACTTCTACATTTTGGTTGCTCTGCATTTCTTTGTATACCATCTCTGCTGATTCGACCCCAGAGAGCTTCCCACATGCGTCCATCCAGAAATTATAGGAGAGAACATTTAAGGATATTCGGTTTTGCTTCATTTGCAAAATGACAGATAATACTTTCTGGTACTGAGATGTAGCCATATAAAGCTTCATCATTTCATTAAACAGATGAGGGCTCAGAGCAAGTCCCAACCTGTTTATCTTTAGCATGAAAGCTTCAGCCTTCTCAGCGGACCTTTCTTTAACATAACAACGAAGAAGAGGGACGGAAGCAGCTTTCCGTATAAAAGTGCTTGTTAAACTGTCAAAATATCTTTCAGCTTCTGTGCTACCATGGTCTTTAACAGTTAATTCCAATCTCATGGCGTAATCGGAAGCTAACATGTGAGATCTGTGTTGAGTTTCCATCCACTTAAGTATCTGCAAATGAAGAAAAATAAAGATATACATTATCGTCTTAATGTATCTTGCTTCATTACATGCACACTCGGATAAAAGGAGGAGAGATTTCAAAAGAAAAGGTTTCGCAATTAAGAAAAGGTTTCACAATTAACAGTTAACGCCAAATCCTTACCAGCACTCCTCTATCAAGTATACAAAGCAAATATTAGCATTATATAATTGTATATAAAATTATAAGCAAACAAGTAGAAAATTCTTTTGTACATATTAGTAGAATGCTCTTTCGAGAAAGTCATGTCTTTATGTATGATTCTCTACTTTATGTCACACATGGTATCCGGGGTTTCCCACCACATCAATAATAATTTTTACCTTCATAAGAAGAAAAGAAAACTAGTAGCACAATATCAATAATATTTGACTAAATAGTAGTATAGAAATCACATAATCAAGCACCCACTTTTAACCCCTCAATTTTACAACAAAAAAGAAGAAGATATTTCTACCACCATCTCAGAAAGGAAACAATTGATTCATTTTATCGACTTAAAAAACCTTATTACAGTATTAATCAAGCACCCATAAGGAAAAAGTTCCTAATTTTTTTTTCAGAAAGAGATACTTTAAATGTATTAGCATTCAAAATACATTCTATGTCCAAATATATCTAGTCTCCAAATGTATAATTTTTATTTCCAAAAGCTTAAAGATTCTATGTCCAAATTGAAGTTTGACTCTCGAGAGTATATGGTTACTAACATTATTAACTTAAGTAACCTCACTAAATCATCACATATTCACGCACCAAGCATATGAAATTCTACAAGTTTTGTTTAATTAAAAAAGGACCTCCAGAGCGGGTTTGAAACGACGTCGTTTCACCAGCTGCCGGGTAATAATCCTGAGCTCGGGTACAGAAACTTTACGGCCTTCGTCCACCCAATTCTGAAGCACACTCCTCGTCGTGTTCACATCTGATGAAACCACCTTCAAAATTCGTTTTTTTAGATCAAACCCACTGGGGTAACTTCTGTTAAACAGCGTCGTTTTGTTGGTTGAGCTTGAGCATGATCGTGACAACGCATATCTCCATGTCCATGAGCTGCCAAAAAAATGTACTTAATTTCCATTTTCAGAATTGAAGAGATTGTACAAACAACAGAAATGGAATAAAGAGAGAAAAGGGTGTTTCGTACCCTTGAAATCTTGAAAGATTGAAGCCAACTACCTTGAATAGCATTTTTAGAGCTTTCCTACTTTCACTTCTGACGTTGTGAATAGGCTACTTCTTGTTCCTTTTGAGTGTTTTGTTTGGGTTTTGGGGCGTGTTTTAGCGGAAATCATTTGTTTTTGAAAATCCAGTTTAATCCTCGATGTCTGAAATCTTGTCCATTTCACCCCTTCATTAAATGTGTTAAAACATATAGTATTAAGTTGTAACTGTATGGCAACATTTGGACATAGATTTGACTGAAATTTAAAAAAGAGTTTTTGAAGTTGGATTGAAAAATAATTTTTTGAAAGTTGAAGTTGTGTTTGGACATGCATTTTATTTGAAGAAAAATTGAAGTTTTGTGAGTGAAAAAAAAAAATTCCCCCCAAAACTGGTTTAGCGCAGTTTTTGGGAACTTGAAAATTTTTAAAATTTTCCCCCCAAAACATGATCATATTTCATAAAAAAAATAAATAATGTTTTCAATCTTTTTTTAAAAAAATGAAGCTAAAATCTATGATCAAACGGGAGCTATAATGTTAATACAAAGTTCCAATTAGAGTTAGTAAACACAATTCAAACCAACTACCAAGCTTGAGCTTAGGTACAATTTGGAATAAAAACACTAATTAAACGGAATTGCAATTCTTTTCATGTTTAAAGTGAAATCAATTACTCCATCCGTCTCAAATTATTTGTCATGTGTTTCTTTTACACATCCCTTAAAAAATATTAATTATAATAGTTTTACTTATTTTACTCTTATACATGTCTTATTGGTATTTGAGCAATCATAATATCACCCCATAATTGAGGTCTTTGTAGTCTTCAACAATAATTACTACAATGGTAAAATGAAAAGAAAAAAAAAAACTAATTTTGTCTTGAATTTCTAAAATGATAAATAATTTGAGACAACTATTTTAGAAATCACGTCAAATAATTTGAAACGAAGGAGTAATACGAAGGAATAGTATATTCTATGTGCTACAAAGATCTTGAAGGCACTGATATTCCTCTGATGACGCTTCATTTTATTGGAGCTGATGTGCCATTATCTACGGAGAATATAATGCCTCCAATTTCAAATAGTAGCGGACTTCAGTGCCTAGCCTTTAAACCAGCGAAAGATTAGCATTTATTCGGCAATGTGGCCCAATCAAACTTCTTGTCGGATAAGATTTTGATAAAATGATCGTATCCTGAGGGCTACTGATTGCACCAAGTTGGCCCGATTTATTTAATTAACTATAGACTTCTTTGGTCTTTTATTTCTACTTTGTTATGTATATGTCGACTTCAGTCTGTATCATCTATGGAACAAAAAATTTCTTACTATTTTGTGCCCTCTTCATAAGTAGATCTCTCTAGCAAACTTTCCATCGATGACAATGCTTGGGACATGGAGTATTTTTGTAACTATTTGGGCGGTCATTTTGAGTGTTGTAGTCCTGTTCTCCCATTTACTGCTTATTTTATGCTCAATTGTCGTTATGTGGCTTGCCGGGGTAGTTGATTCAGTTCCGGAGATGTTTAGGAATGAGTTGAGACACTTAGTCTCAAGGTTGGAAGCTTAAGTTAAAAAGGTTGACTGTATATTGACTTATATATAAATGGCTCCGGAATGGAGTTTTGATAGTTCCGATAGCTCCGTTAGGTGATTTTGGACTTAAGAGTGAGTCTGGATAGTGATTTGGAGGTCCGTAGTTGATTTGGGCTTGAAATGGCGAAAGTTGGAAAATTAGAAGTCTTGGAAATTTAGAAGTTTGGCCGAGAGTTGACTTTGTGGTTATCAGACTCGAATTTTGGTTCTAGGAGTTAGAGTAGGTCCTAGAATTTCATTTATGACTTGTGTGAATAATTTGAGGTCAATCAGATGTGATTTGATAGGTTTCGGCATCGATTGTAGAAGTTGAAATTTTTTAGTTTCTATTAGGCTTGAATTGGGGTGTGATTCATTTTTTTGATGGTGTTTGATGTGATTTGAGGCCTCGACTAAGTTCGTATCATGTTTTAGGACTTGTTGGTATAATTGATTGAGGTTCCGGGGGCCTCGGGTGGATTTCGGAGGGTTAGCGAATCGATTTTTGGACTTAAGAAAATGTTGATGGGTGATGGAATGGTGTGATCGCACCTGCGAGGGTCATGGTTTCAGGTGCGGGGATGGCGTCACAGAAGCGACTTTGACTGGGCTACTGATGGTTAGTGCCGCATCTGCGAGCCCGCAGATACGTGTGTGGCTCCGCAGAAGCGGAGGGTGAGCTGGAAATGGTAGTTCGCAGAAGCGAACCTTGTTGCGCAAAAGTGAGCCTGCAGATGCGGGATTGGGGGACGCAGAAGAGATGGAGCGGAGTTTAAGTGAGTTTTGCAGATGCGGAGACTTGACCGCAAAAGCGATATCGCAGAAGCGTAGAAAAAGGGCATAGGTGCGAAAAGCACGGGGCAAAATAAAGGTTTAAGGGTTTTCGTGATTTTATCATTTTAGACTTTGCAAACTCGGACTAAGGCGATTTGTGAGAGGGATTTTGAGGGGTTTTTATTGAGGTAAGTCACTTGTGATTATTTTTATTCAATAATATTGTTTCCCCATTGAATTTCCCACCTAGTTTGTGTGTTTTTGAGGTGGAATTTTGGGAGTTTTAGGCTAGGGATTGGAGAGTTAAGTTTGGGGATTTGAGTGACGATTTAGTGTCGGAATTTAGTATGGTTGGACTAGTGGTTGAATGGGCATTCGGATTTTGTAACTTTTATTGGATTCCGAGATGTGGGCCCCGGGGTTGACTTTTGAGTTGACTTTTTGACTTTTTATTAAGAACTTAGTAATTTTATATGGAATTGATTCCTATAGCTTGAGCTAGATTGGAGGCATTCGGAGACCGGTTCGTGAAGCAAGGGCTTGTTGGAGTAAAGATTTTCATGGTTTGAGGTAAGTAACGCTTCTAAACTTGGTTCTGAAGATATGAATCCTTGAAATTACGTGCCATATGATTGGGTGTTGAGGTGACGCGCATGCTAAGTGACAGACATGCGGGTGTGCACCATAGTAATTGTGATTCAGTCAATTATGTGGAACTGTATAGCTGTCATATCAGAATAATTTTGTTGAACCCTATGTGTTAGAGCACTTGAGTTGTGGTTTATGCTAGAAATCATGTTTAGGCTATGTGCTGGTGTTATTGGGACCCGCATTGGTCGTTCTTTGATGTGGAGTTATTTGCTTAATTGCAGTTATGTACTCAGTCGCATTCATCATTGCATATCATATCTCAGTCTCTATTGTCATACATTGTCACATCACGCATTATTGATTTGGGCTACTTAGCATGAGTGTTGTGATCCCGAAAGCCTGGGAAGATTGATGACTGAATGAGGCCGAGGGCCTATTTGTGAGTGATATTTATGGGATCGGGCTACACACTGCAACATGCTTTATTGATTTATGCCATGATTGGCTTATTATAGCGCATGGGCTAGATCTGCCCCTCCGGAGTCTGCACACCAACAGTGAGCGCAGTTGCTATCGATTTATTTGCATTTAGGCTGGATCTATCCTGGATTTATTTGCATTTGGGTTGGATCTTCCCTATACAGTCCTGAGTGATTAAGTGTGATGAGTGACAATTGAGACAGCCAGGTTGAGTACTCCGAGAGTGTGAGTATGCAAGGCTTTCATTGTGTTGCATCACATACGATATGCATATTGGCATGTAGACCTGTCATATTACTCATATCATTCAGACTTGACATATTTTATCTGTTCTGAGTTTAACTGTTAAACCTGGAAGCATGTCTACATTCCTGTACTGGTACCTGCAGATTATGAGTTTTTCTGAGACATTACTGTGATATGTTCTGTAAAATTCTGTACCGTTTAATTATGTATTTGGACCGTATTATTGGGACTCGTCACTGCTTCACTACAAAGGTTAGACTTGTTACTTATAAAGTTGGTTGTACTCACGCTACACCCTATACTTCGTGTATAGATCCAGGTATTTTCGGGTACGGTGGTTGTTGATCTTAGAGTTTTCTGCCGTTCGGAGATTATCGAGGTAGCTACCTTGGAGTCCTTAGACCTTGACTCTCCTCCCATATCCCCCAATTTTACTTATTCAGTTCTACTTTCTTAGATAGTGTATCAGACTATTTATTTGTATAGATGTTCATGTACTTAGTGACACCCGGGTTTTGGGATATTTTTTATTGAGTTGCGATATTTTCATTCAGTTTTATGAGACTTTTACTTACTTAAGTTTATTTTCGTATAATTTAAATTTCAAGATGATGGTATGTGTGAGTTGTCAACTTGCCTAGTATCATGATATGCGCCATCACAACACTTGGGATTTTGAGTCGTGATAAGTTGGCATCAGAGCCTAGGTTACATAGGTCTCATGAGTCATGAGTAGGGTTAGTAGAGTCTTGCGGATCGGTACGGAAATGTCTGCACTTATCTTCGAGAGGTTGCCGAACCCTTAGGAAAACTTCACTTTCTTGTATTCTTTTCGTGAGAATTTATAGATTCCGGGAACTAAAATTCTGTTATTCTATTCTTTCATAGATGGTGAGGACATGTGCTACCGTATCAGTCTAACGACCACAGTACCAACAGCTAGGGCCACGAGAGGTCGAGGTCGCGGTAGAGGTTGGGGTGCAGCTCGCACAACAGCTAGAGCAGCTATGGGTGTTTGTTGGTCAGTACAGTACGGTATTTAGATGTTTCAGTTTGGTATTTTCGGTATTCGGTATCCTAAAATGCTATACCAATACCGTACCAAATTAAATTCGGCATGGTTCGGTTTTTCCCTTTCGGTTTATTCGGTACGGTAACTTTGGTTTATTCGGTTCTAAAGCAGCTTCTGAACATTATATTTAGGGGAGAATAATACCTTAACTAGCCAGTAAAATTAAAATTATAACTATCCAGCAAAATCAATCTTATGAATTCAACAACACTACACATCATATATGGGACTTCTATAAACAAGAGCATAAGATTAGAATAATATTTACAAACTTCATCAACATGTAAGTATGTCTGGTCTAAAGCTTTAACTTGCATCTCCGTAATATACCAGACACCAGTAAGCTTCTCAAATGTGACCAAAATAAGTTTTTCACAAGTGTTGTTTACAGAAATCATTCGGGTAACATCCATTAACCACATAGGCAAAAATAGGTGGCGCACAAGCTTTAACTAAAGAACATGGAACTAGAAACATTCTCCATAAGCTCTCTAGTAATTGCGGGCTGTAAGGATGACCTGATATTTAAATTAATCCAATATATATTTTGGTACGGTATCAATATTTTGGTATTTAAAAAAAATACCAAATACCATACCTAATACCAATTTTTTAAAAATTTAAACCAAATATCAAATACCAAAAATTTCAGTTTCGGTATGGTAATTCAGTATTTACCAAATTATGCATAGCCCTAAGAGCAACACCTGAAGATCCACCAGTTTCTCCAGCTCAGGAGCAGGTTCCTGATGTGGTCGAGCCAGTGGGGCCATCTTAGGTAGGGGTGCTCAAAATTAAACCGAAATCGAAAACCGAACCGCAAAAATAACTTAATTGCTTATTGGTATCGGGTGGTGAACGAATTGAGATTTTATTATTAATGACTTATCGATTTGGGGGCGGATTATTTAATTTTATTATTGGATAAACCGTTAACCCGTTAAATATTCCTTCCATTTATCCATATGCAATAATTTACCTTGGATATAGTAAGGGCGGTGCTCCATTGTTCTTTTAGGATGTCAAGACAAATACTACCATTATTGTTGATGTTTGGGTGGAATACTTTGGTTTTGAAGGCAACCTACAAAATGCACAAGCCAAAATAAAGTAATGTAGATAATCCAATCACTAGAACTAGGTGCCTTGAGAGACAACTAAAGAATGAATAAATGCACAAGTAAACTGGCTTTTTGCTGGTATTTACTAGTAACACGAAGGACCAAAATAGGCCTCTATAATACTGATTCAAATAGGCCGATAAAACCCCTGATAATAGCTAAACCGATATCAATCTGCCTGATATCTTATCTGATGGCTAGCGAATTAATGCATTTAAAAGTAGATAACCGATAAGCTGAACCGTTAAGAGTAAATAACCGCCCGATCCACTCGATAAGCAGCCCTAAGCTCAGGCACAAACTGTGCCCATTGTGATTCCAGGCCTTCAAGAGGCTTTGGCTCAGATATTGAGTGTTTGCACTAGCCTTACTCATGCGGTTTCTGTTTAGACCGCGCCAACCACTTCTCAGGCCGGGGGAGGTACTCAGACTCCCACCGCCCATACTCCAGAGCAGGTGGTGCAGGGACTTCAGATACTGGGGGTACTACCAGCCCAGTCGGTTGCAGTTGCTCATGCCCATATGGGTCCCGTTATAACTGACGAGAAGCAGAATAGACTAGAGAGGTTTGGGAGGCTCCAACCTCAGTGGGGCTAAGTCAGAGAATGATCAGGACTTCTTGGATAGGTGCCAGCGGATTCTTCGCACGTCGGGTTTTCTGGAGACTAGTGGAGTCTCCTTTACTACTTTTCAGCTATCAGGGCTACCTTCAGGTGGTGGGAAGCCTATGAGAGGATCAGACCAGTCAGTGCTGCACCACTTTTATGGCATGAGTTCTCTGTTCTCTTCTCGGAGAAGTTTGTGCTACAGACTCGCAGGGAGGAGTTGTGCAAGCAGTTCGAGCAGCTACGTTAGGAGGGCATGTATGTGACTAGGGGTGGGCATAAATTCTGAAAAACCGAATTCCGAACCGAACTAAATTAATTCAGTATTTCGATTTTAGTTTTTTCGGTATAATTCAGTATTACATTTTTCAGTATTTCAGTATAATGGTACGGCCCTCGGTATTAGGATCTTGAAGTTTCAGTATACAGAAATACCGAATTTTTAAAGAATTTTATGTTGGACCTATACTGCCCAGCCTAACCCAATATGTTGTATATCTAATTCTCTATACTGCCTTAGTGCCTAACGCCCCAGCCCAACCCAATAAGGCCCAACAGAAACCTCTTTAGTCTTTCACTATAGGGATTAAGGAATTATAAAGGGAGAAACAGAAACGGAGAAACCTAACCTAAGAGAATAGAGATCGGCTGTTGTGACTGTGAGAGAGAACTCAGAGAAGTGAGAACCTCGGCGCGATATAGATTAGTCATATGACGCCAAAATGACTTCACAACCTCGGCGCTGGCGACTCTACTATTGGTTTCCTCATTTTTTTACCTTCATTCTTCAATCTTCAACTCTTTAACAGGTTCATAACTTTTCATTCTTCAATCTTCAATTTGTTTTTTTTATAATAATAGTTGTACTGTTGGAGAAGGAATGTTTTTGGGGTATGAATTTTGATGTAAATGTAGTGTTGAATTTTTGGGTATAATTTAGGATTAAGTCCTGTCTAGTTTTTCTGTTTCATTTAATTCGTTTCTGCTTGTATCGTCACTTATTTATCTTTTTTTAGTCTTCAAGTGCAATCATGCCCCGTGTTCCTAAAGTACGCTCTCATATTTGGGAACACTTTGAGGTGAAAGAAGATAACGGAGAAGTTCGCAAAGTAGAGTGCAAGTATTGTGGTCGAGTCTGTAATGTTCATCCAAGAATGGATGGCACATATTGTTTAAGGAAGCATATTAGGTGTTGTCTTGAGCGTCTTCCTGAAATCCATATTTAAGAATTAAGACTAAGTTGATTCGAGACTATTAGTGTAAACTTGAATTGAGGGATGCAATCTTTGTTTTTGTTGCACTGTGTTTAATTATGCTGCTACTGTTGCACTGTTAAGACTAAGTTAATTCTTCTGCTACTGTTGCACTGTTAGAGTCTTTGTTTTATGTTTAATTCTGCTACACTGTGTGAGTTAGGCAGAATTATTAATTGTGCAATGTGTACTGTGAAGATGCTGTACTCCTTAGTCCTTAATCGTTGTGCAATGTGTGAGTTAAGTAGAATTGTGAATTGTGCAATGTGCACTTTGAATTGACAACTTTGAAGTTTGAATTGTACACTGCGAAGATGTTGCACTCCTTAGTCCTTAATCGTTGTGCACAGTGCACTGTTGCACAGAATTGTGCACTTGTTAATCGTTGTGCATTGTTGTCACCCATTAGTGTTGCTTATTTAGCATTATTAAACTGAAACTGTACCGAACCAAAATAAGAAATACCGAACCGTACCAAAATAATTTGGTATGGTATTTGGTATACACAATTGATAAACCGAATATCGAAATACCGAACCGAAATTCTTAAATACCGAACCGAAATACTGAATTCCCACCCCTATCTGTGACCCACTATGAGATGAGGTTTTGAGAGTTGTCTCGTCACACAGTTTGGTTGGTTCCCATTGAGAGAGAGAGGATTAAGAGATTCATTGATTCACCTATCAGTTGCGTTTTGTTATGACTCGGGAGAGTGTATCCGGTGCTAGGTTTAACGAGGTGGTTGATATTGCTCGATGACTAGAGTTAGTCCATATCCAGGAGCATGAGGAGAGGGAGGCCAAGAGGCCTCGTGGTTCGGGTGGTTTCAGCGGTGTTCCCTCTAAGGTCAGTTCCACCACAACAGGGGTCGCCCTTATAGGCCTGCTCAGATGGCTCGCCCAGTTCATCATGGCGCATCAGCTAACCGTGGTTCATACAGTACTCGACCGGATCAGTCATCTCTCAGTGCACTCCCAACTCAGAGTTCATCTCGTGCTCCTTCAGTTCAAGGTTCATTTGTAATAGGTTCTTCTGGTAGTTATTCTGATTCTCAGGGTCCGCCTCAGTATTTGCCACCATTTTCTGAGAGGGGATATTTTGAGTGTGGAGAGTTGGGTCATATGAAGAGGCATTGTCCTCGCCTTTCGGGAGGTCCAGTTCAGCAGAGAAGTCAGGCTGCGACTTCCGCACCAGTTACTTCACTACCCTCTCAGCCAGCTCGGGGTCGGGGTCGGGCTCAGGCACCTTAGAGGGGAGGCCGATCAGGTGGCGATCATGCTCGATTCTACGCTATTCCTGCCAGTCCAGAGATCGTTGCTTCAGACACAGTAATCATATGTATTGTCTCAGTATGCCACATGGATGCTTCTATATTATTTGACCCTGGTTTCATTTACTCATATGTATCATCATATTTTTCTCGTTATCTAGATATGCCCCATGAGTCCTTAGTTTCATATGTTCATGTATCTACGCTAGTGGGCGATACTATTATTGTGGATCATGTATATCGATCGTGTGTAGTGACTATTGGGTGATTGGAGACTAGACTTGTTCTCTTATTGCTTAGTATGGTCGATTTCGATGTGATTTTGGGTATGGATTGGTTGTATTTGTTTCATGCTATTCTGGATTGTCACGCTAAGACCGTGACATTAGCTATGCCAGGGTTGCCAGGGATCGAGTGGAGAGGTTCTCTAGATTATGTTCCCAATAGATGGTTGGGAAGGGGTGTCTTTCATATTTGGCCTTAGTGAAGGATGTTAATGCTGATACTCCTACTATTGATTCTGTATCGGTAGTACAATACTTTCCGGATGTGTTTCCTGCAGACATGACGGGCATGCCACCCAACAAGGATATTGATTTTGGTATTGACTTGGTGCCGAGCACTCAACCCATTTCTATTCCTCCATATCGTATGGCATCAGCTAAGTTGAAAGAATTGAAAGAGCAGCTTCAGGAACTTCTTGATAAGGGATTTATTAGGCCTAGTGCGTCGCCTTGGGGTGCACCAGTTCTGTTTGTGAAGAAGTAGGATGGTACTATGCTGATGTGCATTGACTATAGGCATTTGAATAAAGTTACAATCAAGAACAAGTATCCTTTGTCGCACATTGATGATCTATTTGACTAGCTTCAGGGAGCGATGTTGTTCTCTAAGATTGACTTGACTTCTAGGTATCACCATTTGAAGATTTGGGACTCGAATATTCTGAAAATGGAATTCAGGAGTTGCTACGGTCACTATGAGTTCCTTGTGATGTCTTTTGGGCTGACCAATGCCCCATCAACATTCATGCATCTGATGAACAGTGTATTTCAGCCATATCTTGACTCGTTTGTCATAGTTTTCATTGATGATATCCTGGTTTACTCACGTAGCTAGGAGGAGCATGCACAACTAGGGGTGAACGTTCGATACTTCGATACGATATTTATTAACTACGGTTCGGTACTTCGATATTCGGTATATCAAATGTGCATACCAAATACCGTACTAAAGTAGTTCGGTACGGTTCAGTATTTTCTTATTTGGTTCGGTACAGTTTCGGTATCATATCAATGTCTTTCAAATCTCCCAAGATTATGCTATGCCTATTACCTAACATCTCTTCTGACTTCTGCTGAGAATTCAACCACTCAAAGGCAAACTTAGAAAATAGAATCTTGATAATTACATAGAGTAAAAAATAATTCCTAGAGTGCAGTGACCTAGATTTAACAATTGCAACAGTGGATCCTGAAAAGAAAATGTGAACATTGCAAATAGACAGCAGGAGATTTATGCTCTAAGATGATATTGTTCTTTCTTTCTTACTCTTGTACTCTAAGATGATATTGTTCTTTTGTCAGTAGCCTAAGGGAATATGGCAAAGCTTTCTAAAGGAATGTAATGTTTGAAAAATCTAGCGACTCGAGCTTCTTGATTTTATTTTAATGTAGTCCTTCTCAGCTGGCAACCTCAGTGCTCTTTGACGGCAGTTTCTTAGAAAAGAAAAATTAAGACTGAGTTTGGCAAAAATAATGATTCTTATATTCTTAACTCCATACAAGTTCAAGTACGTAACTCAGATCTTTTCACTAGCTAAACCCCCTAAAATAATTATGCTTTAAATGCTCAAAAACTGATTATTCAACATAAGAAACTTAATGAAATATAACAAGTTGAAACTAACATAAAACCTGAAGAATGAAGAAGTCGTGAACCTGTTGAAGACTTGAAGATTAAAGAATAAAGGTCAACAATGAGCAAACAAGCAGTCGCCGAGGAGAGGAGTCGCCACTGCCGAGGTCAGGAAGTCTCCGTCGCCATCTCTGCTATTGTAGTCGTGAATTACAACAACAGTCAAGCAATGTTTTTGAGAGAAATTAGGGTTAGAAAATAGAAAAGGGAAGGGGTAAGCAGAAGTTAAGTTTTGCCCGTATGCTCTCTAAGTCTCTAAGCCCTAAGGGACTAACTAAGGCCAAAGGGATTAGGGGTGTTGGGCTTAGGTTTATTCTTTATTGGGCTGAAAAATAGAAATAGATATGGGCTTGGACTTAATATATTTTGGTATTTTGGTATACCGAAATATCAAAAATTCAATACCGAGTACTGAACCGAAATACCGAAAATCTATATCGAATAATACCGAAGAACTGAAAAACCGGATACCAAAATACAAAATTAATTTGGTTCAATTCAGAATTTGATTTTTCAAATTTTATGCCCACCCCTATGCACAACATATGAGGATTGTACTACAGAGGCTGGATGAGGAGAAACTTTATGCCAAGTTCTCCAAGTGTGAGTTTTGGCTTAGTTCGGTGGCGTTCTTGGGGCACGTGGTGTCTAGTGAAGGGATTAAGGTGGATCCAAAGAAGATATAGGCAGTTCCTCATCTACAGAGATTCAGAGCTTTCTCGGCTTGGCCGGTTATTATCGTCGCTTTGTGGAGGGCTTCTCGTCTATTGCAATGCCTTTGACCAAATTGACCCAGAAAGGTGCTCCATTTAGGTGGTCGGATGAGTGTGAAGAGATCTTTCAAATGCTCAAGACTGCCTTAACCACAACTCCAGTTCTAGTTATGCCTTCAGCGTCAAGATCTTATACAGTGTATTGTGATGCATCTCGGATCGGTATCGGGTGTGTCTTGATGCAAGATGGTAGAGTGATTGCTTATACTTCGCGCTAGTTGAAGCCCCATGGGAAGAACTACCCTGTTCGTGATTTGGAGTTGGTAGACATCATTCATGCATTGAAGATTTGGAGGAATTATATCTACGGTGTGTCTTGTGAGGTATTTACGGATCATCAGAGTTTCTAGCACTCGTTCAAACAAAATGATCTAAACTTGAGGCAGTAGAGATGGTTGGAGCTGCTAAAGGACTATGATATTACCTTTCTGTATCATCCCGGGAAGGCCAATATGGTGGCCGATGCCCTGAGTAGAAAGGCGGTGTGTATAGGTAGCCTTGCATTTATTCCTATTGGTGAGAGATCGCTTGCAGTTAATGTTCTGGTCTTGGCCAACCAGATTGTGAGATTAGATATTTCGGAGCCCAATCAGGTTCTAGCTTATGTGGTTTCTCGGTCTTCCTTATATTATCGCATCAGAGAGCTCCAATATGATTATCCCCATTTTCTTGTCCTTAAGGACACAGTTTAGTATGGTGATGCGAAGAATGTTACTATTAGGGATGATGGGGTGTTGAGGATGCAGAGTCGGATTTGTGTGCCTAATGTAGATGGGCTATGTGAGTTGATCCTTGAGAAGTCCCATATTTAGCGGTATTCCATTCATCCGGGTGACGCAAAGATGTACCGGGACTTGAGGCAACACTATTGGTGGAGGAGGATGAAGAAGAGCTACGCCGATCAGAAGGTTCGTGATGTTGCTTACATGGTTAGGGAGAAGGTACTACTGTCATGACCCAAAATTCCCACCTTTGGGACCGTGATGGCGCCTTACATTTCACTTGCTAGGCAAGCCAACATTAGAATATAATTAGCTATTTTAACTAAATTTTAAATTTATTGATAACAAGGAAACAAATGCTGAAATAAAGTGAGTAAACCATAATAATCGCGAAATCTAAATGCCATCCCAGAACTGGAGTCACAAGTGCACGAGCTTCTACAATAATACAAATAAAGGTCTAAATAAAATTCAAGTTGTTTGAAATATAATACACAACTGAGATAAGATAGAAGGGGACTTCTGAACTGCGAACGTTGTGCAATTATACCTCAAGTCTCCACTGGTAGTTGTATCCGGGCAAAACTACTATACGGCATTGGGACCAATTACGAAATCTGCACAAGAAGTGCAAAGTGCAGTATCAGTACAACATACCTCATGTACTGGTAAGTGCCAAGCCTAACCTCAACGAAGTATTGACGAGGCTATGACAAGACACGTACATAAACAACCTCTACAAGTATATACAATACGAAGAAACAATAATACAATAAATAATAATTTATAAATTGGGAGGGAACATGTGAAGGGGAAAGATATAATAATTTCAGTAGGAGATGTATCACTTAGTTGTCAATTAATTCATCAACAATAAAATGAGCAAATGATAATATGAAAATGGCACGGTATCACCCTTCGTGCTTTTACTCTCATTTGAAAATGACACGGCACCACCCTTCGTGCTTTTACACTCACAAAAGGCACGGCAATACCCTTCGTGCTTTTACACTCACAAATGGCATGACAACACCCTTCGTGCTTTTACTTTCTTCCTTACCATGAAAATAATAATATAAATTCGGAAGATTATTCAAATGCGGGGATATACACTTATCAATCAATTCAATACCAACATACCGACTTCACCTTCCAAAATATTCAAAAATTAAATGAATAATAATTTCACGAATAATGATCAAATAATCAATAATAAACTTAAGCAGGAATATCTTAATTAAATAGACAATTATTCACAATAAACAAATTCCACTCGCATGCTTTGACTCAACCACAATGCATAAATACTCGTCACCTCACATATACGTTGTACCCGCATATTAAATCATGTAGCAAATAAACAAATAAGTCATACTCCTTCAAGTCAAGGTTAACCACGACACTTACCTCGCTTTACAACCAAATTCAAGAATCCAATAAACTTTTGCCTCGCGAATTCGTGTTTGAAATCCTCAAATATATTCATAAACAATTCAATATACTCAATATAAATCGTAGGGATTAATTCCATATGAATTTGCTAATTTTCTGGATTAAAATCTAAAATTCATCTAAAAAATCAACAGTGGGGCCCACGTCTCGAATCTCAAAAAAACTTACGAAATCCGAACACTCGTTCCGAGACGAGTCCAACCATACAAAAATTACCAAATTCCGATGTCAAATGGACCTTCAAATCTTAATCTTTCAATTTTGGAAAGTTTTACAAAAATTCTAATTTCTTGCATATAAATCTGAAAAAAGTGATGAATATGGACAAGTTGAAACTAACATAAAACTTGAAGAATGAAGAAGTTGTGAACATGTTGAAGACTTGAAGATTGAAGAATAAAGGTCAACAATGAGCAAACAAGCAGTCGCCGAGGAGAGGAGTCATCGTCTCTGAGGTCGTGAAGTCTACTTCGTCGTCTCTGCTAATGTTGTCGTGAATTATAGAAACAGTCAAGCAATGTTTTTGAGAGAAATTAGGGTTAGAAAATAGCAAAGGGAAGGGGTAAGCAGAAGCTAGGTTTTGTCGTATGCTCTCTAAGGCCTAAGGGACTAACTAAGGCCTAAGGGATTCGGGGTGTTGGGCTTAGGTTTATTCTTTATTGGTTTGGAAAACAGAAATAGATGTGGGCGGACTTAATATATTTCGGTATTTCGGTATACCTAAATATCAAAAATCAATACCGAGTACCGAACCAAAATACCAAAATACCGAAAAATCTATACCGAAAAACTAAAAAACCGGATACCGAAAAAAAAAATTAATTTGGTTCAATTCGGCATTTGGTTTTTCAAATTTTATGCCCACCCATATGCACAATATTTGAGGATTGTACTACAGAGGCTGAGGGAGGAGAAACTTTATGCCAAGTTTTTCAAGTGTGAGTTTTGGCTTAGTTCGGTGGCGTTCTTGGGGCACGTGGTGTCTAGTGAGGGGATTAAGATGGATCCAAAGAAGATATAGGCAGATCAGAGTTGGACCAGACCGTCCTCAACTACAGAGATCAGAGCTTTCTCGGCTTGGCCGGTTATTATCGTCGCTTCGTGGAGGGCTTCTCGTCTATTGCAGTGCCTTTGACTAAATTGACCCAAAAGGGTGCTCCATTTAGGTGGTCTGATGAGTGTAAGGAGAGCTTTCAAAAGCTCAAGACTGCCTTAACCACAACTCCAGTTCTAGTTTTGCCTTCAGCGTCAAGATCTTATACAAAGTATTGTGATGCATCTCGGATCGATATCGGGTGTGTCTTGATACATGAGGGTAGAGTGATTGCTTATGCTTCATGCTAGTTGAATCACCATGGGAAGAACTACCCTGTTCATGACTGAAGTTGGCAACCATCTTTCATGCATTGAAGATTTGGAGGCATTATATCTACGGTGTATCTTGTGAGGTATTTACGGATCATCGGAGTCTCCAGCACTTGTTCAAACAAAAAGATCTAAATTTGAGGCAACATAGATGGTTGGAGCTGCTAATGGACTATGATATTACCATTCTATATCATCCCGAGAAGGCCAATATGGTGGCCGATGCGCTGAGTAGAAAGGTGGTGAGTATGGGTAGCCTTGCATTTGTTCCTATTGGTGAAAGACTGCTTGCAGTTGATGTTCAGGCTTTGGCCAACCAGATTGTGAGATTAGATGTTTCGAAGCCTAATCGGGTTCTAGCTTGTGGGGTTTCTCGGTCTTCCTTATATGATCGCATCAGAGAGCTCCAATATGATGATCCACATTTGCTTGTCCTTCAGGACACAGTTTAGCATGGTGATGCGAAGAATGTTACTATTGGGCAGGGTTGGATTTGTGTGCCTAATATAGATGGTCTATGCTAGTTGATCCTTGATGAGGCCCACATTTTGTGGTATTCCATTCATCCATGTGTCGCAAAGATGTACCAGGACTTGAGGCAGCACTATTGGTGGAAGAGGATGAAGAAGAGCTACGCCGATCGGAAGGTTCGTGATGTTGCTTACATGGTTAAGGAGAAGGTACTACTCAGATTTTCGCCTATGAATGATGTTTTGAGGTTCGGCAAGAAGGGCAAGTTGGGCCCTCGGTACATTGGTCCGTTTGAGGTGCTTCATAGGATTGAACATATGGTTTACAAGCTTGCCTTGCCTCCTAGTTTATCGAGTGTTTATCTAGTGTTTCATGTTTCTATGCTCCCCAAGTATGTCAGCGATCCGTCTCATGTTTTGGACTCCAGCACGACTCAATTGGATGGTGATTTGACTTATGATGTGGAGCCGATGGCCATTTTGGATCGACAAGTTCGAAAGTTGAGGTCAAAGAACATAGCTTCAGTAAAGGTGCAGTGGAGAGGTCAACCAGTCGAGGAGGCTACTTGGGCGACTGAGCGGGAGATGCGGAGCATATATCCACGCCTATTTGAGACTCCAGGTATGTTTCTAGACCCGTTCGAGGACGAACGTTTGTTTAAGAGGGGTAAGATATAACGACTTGGCCGGTTGTTTTGAGTGTTGTAGCCTTGTACCCCATTTACTTCTTATTTTATGCTCAATTGTCGTTATGTGACTTGGCCGAGTAGTTGGTTCGGTTCCGGAGATGTTTCAGAATGAGTTGAGACACTTAGTCTCAAGGTTGGAAGCTTAAGTTGAAAAGATTGACCGGATGTTGACTTATGTGTAAATGGTTCCGAATTGGAGTTTTGATGGTTCCGACAGCTCCGTTGGTTGATTTTGGACTTAGGAGTGAGTCCGGATAGTGATTTGGAAGTCTGTAGTTGATTTAGGCGTGAAATGGCGAAAGTTGGAAAATTAGAAGTTTTGGAAATTAAGAAGCTTGACGGAGAGTTGACTTTGTGGTTACCGGACTCGGATTTTGATTTCGGGAGTTGGAGTAGGTCTGTTGTGTCATTTATGACTTGTGTGAAAAACATTGAGGTCAATCGGACGTGATTTGATAGGTTTCGACATCGATTGTAGAAGTTGGAATTTCTTAGTTTTCATTAGGCTTGAATTGGGGTGTGATTTGTATTTTTAATGTTGTTTTATGTGATTCGAGGCCTCACCTAAGTTCGTATCATGTTTTAGGACTTATTGGTATAATTGGTTGAGGTTACGGGGGTATCAGGTGGATTTCGGAGGGTTAGCAGAAAGAATTTTGGACTTGAGAAAATGTTGATGGTTGCAGGATTGGTGTGATCGCATATGTGAGGGTCATGGTCGTAGGTGCGGGGATGGCGTCGCAAAAGAGAGTTTGACCGGGCTGCTGATGGGTGGCAGGTGCGAGGGTAATGCTGCATCTGCCAGCCCGCTAATGCGTGTGTGGCTCCGCAGAAGCGGAGGGTGAGCTGGAAATGGTAGTTCGCAAAAGCGAACCTTGTTGCGCAAGAGCGAGCTAGCATATGCGGGATTGGGGGCCGCAAATCGATGGAGCAGAGTTTAATTAAGTTCCGCAGATACAGAGACTTGACCGCAGAAGCGATATCGCAGAAGCATAGAAAAGTGGAAAAGCACTGAGCAGAATAAATATTTAAGAGTTTTTGTTATTTTTTTTTATCATTTTGGACTTTGCAAACTCGGAATAAGGCGATTTCTGAGAGGAATTTCGAGGGGTTTCTTGAGGTAAGTCACTTGTGATCATTTTTATTCAATAATATTATTTCCTCATTGAATTTCCCACCCAATTTGTGTGTTTTTGAGGTGGAATTTTGGAAGTTTTAGGCTAGGGATTGGAGAGTTAAGTTTGGGGATTTGAGTGACGATTTGGTGTCGGAATTTGGTAAATTTGGTATGGTTGGACTCATGGTTGAATGTGCTTTTGAATTTTGTAACTTTTATTGGATTCCGAGACGTAGACCCCGCGGTTAAATTTTTAGTTAACTTTTTGACTTTTGATTAAGAACTTAGTAATTTCATATGGAATTGATTCCTATAGCTTGAGTTGTTCATATAGAATTGTTTGTGGCAAGATTCGAGGTATTCAGAGCCCGGTTCGCGAGGCAAGGGCTTGTTGGAGTATAGATTTGCATGTTTGAGGTAAGTAATACTTCTAAACTTGGTTCTGAGGGTATGAATACCTGAAATTACGTGCTATGTGATTGGTGTTGAGGTGACGCACATGCTAGATGACGGGCGTGTGGGCGTGCACCGTAGTAATTGTGATTCAGTTAAATTCGTAGAACTGTATAGTTGTCATATCTGAATAATTTTGTTGTACCCTATGTGTTAGAGAACTTGAGCTGTGGTTTATGTTAGAAATCATGTTTAGGCTATGTGTTGGTGCTATTGGGACCCACATTAGTCATTCTTTGCTGTGATTATTTGCTTAATTTCAGTTATGTACTCAGTCGCATTCATCATTGCATACCATATCGCAATCTCTATTATCATACATTGTCACATCACACATTATTGATTTTGGCTACTTAGCATGAGTGTTGTGATCCCGAAAGACTGGGAATATTTATGACTGAGTGAGGCCGAGGGTCCTATTTCTGAGTGATATTTATGGGATCGGGCTGCACATCGCAACATGCTTTATTGATTTACGCCATGATTGGCTTATTATAGCGTTTAGGCTGAATCTGCCCCTCCGGAGTCTGCACACCCACAATGAGCACAATTGTTATCGATTCATTTGCATTTGGGTTGGATCTGCCCTAGATTTATTTGCATTTGGGCTGGTTCTCGCCTGGTCTGGATCTTCCATGTACAGTGCTGAGTGATTGAGTGTGATGAGTGAGAATTGAGACGGTCAGGTTGAGTACTCCCAGAGTGTGAGTAAGCGAGGCTTTCATTATGTTGCATCATATACGATATGCATATTGGCATGTAGATATAGAGATGTCATACTACTCATATCATTCAGACTTGACATATTTTATCTGTTCTGAGTTTAATTGTTAAACTTGGAAGCATGTATACATTCTTGTACTGGTACCTGCAGATTATGAGTTTATCTAAGACATTACTGTCATATGTTCTTTAAAATTCCGTACCGTTTAATTATGTGTTTGGACCGTATTGTTTAGACTCGTCACTGCTTCAGCCCAAAGGTTAGACTTGTTACTTATTGAGTTGGTTGTACTCACGCTACACCATGCACTTTGTGTGCAGATCCAGGTGTTTTCGGGTATGGTGGTTGTTGATCTCAGAGTTTTCTGCCGTTCGGAGATTATCGAGGCAACTGCCTTGGCGTCCGCTGACCTTGACTCTCCTCCCATATCCCTCAGTTTTACTTATTCAGTTCTACTTTCTTAGATAATGTATCAGACTATGTATTTGTATAGATGCTCATGTACTCCGTGATGACACACGGGTTTTGGGATATTTTGTATTGAGCTGTGATGTTTTCATTTAGTTTTATGAGACTTTTACTTACTTGAGTTTATTTCGTATAATTTAAATTTCAAGATGATGGTATGTGTGAGTTTTCGGCTTGCCTAGTATTACGATAGGTGTCATCACGACACTTGAAATTTTGGGTCGTGGCAATTTTCACTTCAGTTGTTGTTAAACTTTTCAATGTATACTATTGATCCTCTTAGGAATATCAGTTGGTGAACAAAAGTTAGAACTTTGTTATTGATCCTCCACTATTTTTCAAGAGGAGAATATTGTGATTGACTCAGAAATTACTAATACTTTCCTTCCTACACCATTCTACAACTAACTTGAAATATTGGTGAGAGAATCCATTGAAGTAGAACCGTGGGTTGACAACTCATCATTTGGGTTGACTCTCTACTACAAAGATCTAAAAGGCATTGACATTTTTTCAATGATGCTTTATTTTATTGGAGCTGATGTGCCATTGTCTACGGAGATATAATGCCTCCAATTCCAAACTGTGCCAATGAGGCAACTTTTGATCTACGAAAGATTTGAAAAGCAACTAAGCCAAGAAGATACAGGAATTCATCAAGATTTCAACCAACAATAAGTGCAATAGAGGAGTTTGTATCGAATCATTACCATTAATGTTTGTTTTTTTTAATGTTTTAAGCATTATTGAGATGACTTTTTCCATTATTATGGAGTAATTCCCCTTAGGGTGTTGACATATATGGTGTATTAATAACTTGATTAGGAATTCGATTCTTAACAATTGTTTGAATTAATTGATGGAGTTTTAATTCGTACTGTGAAGTTATTTTTTATTTTGATTAATCGAAAGATGGGCTTGATATTGAATTTCTTTACATCATACGCTCTAGTTTAAATTCGTGATTCAACTAGGTAATCGAAAGAGTCTCTTGAATTATTAATCGAACTAGAAAATAGAGAAATATTTGTGAGAAGTTACCCTTTAGACTAAAACCATCATTTTATTCGTTGCAATTATTCACCGTGCTTCAGTTGGATTAATTACTAACATTAACGTTTAGTCAAAAGAGGAGCATTAACTTCAAATATAATATAATTATCTGTTGAATTCGTGAGAATCAACAGTATTATAGAGTGAACTAATTCAATTAGATCCCGAGTCAATTGTCTTGCACATGTCTAGTCAATTGCCCTTATTTCTCTCATTGATATTTCTTTGTTGCTCATATGTTATCTTCCGCGATCAGTTGTTAATCGTAGTTGATAATCATTCAATCAAGAGATACTTTTCCTAGATAGTAATTAACTAAAGATTATTCGAACACTCTTTAAATTAAATCCTTGTGGAGACGATAAATTAACTATACTATCTTAGACTAGCGAGCAATAATTTAGTGTTGTATTTTGCGCTCTTCAAATTTTGGCGTCGTTGCCGGGGATTGGCAATCAATAGTGTTCAAATCTCACTTGTGTGCAAGCAACATGTTTAACTTCTCTGGTGTATGACTCGATCTTCTTCAAAAGAAGTGATTCCATACAATCCAGAGGTGGAAAAGCATCTGCGATAGTTGAGGAAAGAGAAAGAACTCACCAGAAAATTTTTGTGAAAACCTTCAACCCAAGTACACATGGATAATAAAAGTGATGATGGGGTAGACTTAGCCACAATAGAGGCAACACAACAAAGAGATCAAGCTGCACAAATGGCAACTGAAGTAGCCCTTTGAGTTGCTGATGAGACTATCAAAGATGATGGGAGTCAAAGATTCAATCTAAATTGACCCTTGGATGAAGACCAGTTCAAAAATATGGCTTTCATGCCTGGAAGAGCATTAGGTAATTATGCTAGACCAGTATACAATCAAGACTGTCAAGTGTGTGACCTCCACCCATAGCAACAAATTATTATGAGTTGAAGCAAGGCTTGCTTCAAACCATCAAGAACAACTATGTAGTTAGAGGGAAGGCCAATGAAGATCCTAACACTTACTTGATGAAATCATGAACACCTTCTAGTATAATGGATTATCAAAAACTACGGTCTACTTAAGGGAATTCCCCTTTTTATTGAAGGATGACGCGAAGCAC
This sequence comes from Nicotiana tabacum, assembly GCF_000715075.1. Classification (NCBI taxonomy): domain Eukaryota; kingdom Viridiplantae; phylum Streptophyta; class Magnoliopsida; order Solanales; family Solanaceae; genus Nicotiana; species Nicotiana tabacum. The sequence goes on along the minus strand of NC_134098.1, from coordinate 146,979,794 downwards.
TGGCTTTGAAGCTTACCATCTGGGTCGATCAGGACATGGAAGATATGACTAAAATATTCCTTGACAAGTAATTCTCAGCTGCAAAAATAGTGAAATTCAGAAGGGAAATCCACAACTTATGCTAGAAGGACATTGAAACGGTGTTTGAAGCTTGGGAAAGATACAAGGAGATAGTGAGAAAGTGTCAGCATAATGGAATCAGATTGTGGATGCAACTCCGACCTTTGGGATGGACTGGCACCTTCCTCACGACGAACTCTGAGTACTGCAGTTGGAGGCCCTTTAATGAAGAAAACTCCTGAGGAGATTGTTGCGATTCTTGATGAGCTCTCTGAAGTTGATAACCAATGACCCACTGAGAGTAATGATAGAAGAAAATCAGTTGGAGTTCACCAGGTAGACTCTAACACATCAGTGCAAGCCCAACTAGACACCATGGGCAGAGAGATAAGAAAGTTGACCTTTGCCAAGGTCCATAGCCAGTCATCATCAGCTTGTGACTTTTGTGGAATGGGTCATCCAACGCATGTGTGTCAATCCTCGACAATAGATGAAGTGGTAAATCTTGTGGGGGGATTTAACAGAGGAAACTACCATAGTGGCAGTAATTTTAATTCCATGGGGCAGAGGCACATAGGTTTTTCTTGGAGTTCACCAGTTGGTAGTACAAATACATGGCAACAGAATAACTCCAGACCCCAGGTACAAGGAGCTCCTAGTTTTCTCAATTAGTAGAGACATCAATACCATCCTCCATAGTCGAATTAGTCTAGCATGAAAGATCTGATGAAGACCTTTATTATTAAGACAAATGAGAGGCTTGAAACTCATGGAACAACTATTCGAAACTTGGAAAAACAGGTGGGTCAACTTGCTAATATATTGTCTGAGAGGGTTCCAGGAACTCTCCCTACTGATACTGAAAGAAATCCAAAAGAGACAATAAATGCAGTGTCATTGAGAAGTGGGCAAGTATTAAAGGACCCCATAGCAAAACAAAAGGGTGAGTTGATTGAAAGACAAGAAGAAATTAAACATGAGCAGAAAAAGAGCAACAATCAATAAGGTGAAGTGAGGGTAGATCCATATGATGGTCTGAAGAAGAAATGAAGAACTAGAGCTATAAAAAAGAAGAAGGATGAGAATTCAAAGAATGAGGAGAAGGAGGAAAGCAAATACATACCTGCCTTAACTTTTCCCAAAATCAAAGAAGAGAGAAGTTGGACAAACAATTTGAGTTTTTTCTATAAGTGCTTAAGCAGGTGCATGTTAATCTACCTTTCATAGAGGTTCTCTCTCAGATGCGCCAGCCTATGCTAAGTTCATGAAAGGAGATATTGTCCAATAAGCGTAAGGTTAAAAGGGCATCGATTGTCTAGCTCACAGAGCATTGTAGTGCCATTTTGCAAAATAAGCTCTCTCAAAAGTGTGGAGATCCGGGAAGTTTTACTATACCTTGATCTTTAGGAAGTACTAAGTTTGAAAAATATTTGTGTGATTCAGGTACTTCTATTAATCTTATGCCTTTGTCTATTTACAGGAAATTGGAAGGAGAGATTTGAGAAATCAGATCTATACTTGTATCTTTGCAGCCGGCGGATCAGACCACAATCATATCTAAAGGAATAGTGGAAGATGTGATAGTTCGTATGGATAAATTTTTGTTCCATGTGGGCTCCATTATGGTGAATATGGAAGAGAATAGGGAGGTACCTCTGATTTTAGGTAGACCCTTCTTGGCAACTAGCAAATGTATTCTGGACATTCAAGAAAGGCAGCTCATGCTGAGAGCGGGGGAACAAAGGGTGATTTTCAAGATAGAGGAAGCAATGGGAGCACCTATTGATGAGATAACTGCACATTCTGAATTCAAGACAAGGGCCTAAAAGAGCGAGCTGGAGAGAGTAAGCATGACAAGTGTGGGGTGTACCCAAAGAAAGCAGAAAACAAACTTTCATCATGGATGTGTGCACTGGGTCGGGCGTGCAAATGGGATCCCGATTTCGATTCAAACCCATATTAGATGATTAAGGGGACTTTTCTTTACCTCTTGCTTTTTATTTGTGTGTCATATAGACATGCCACAATTTTTGAGGGATCAAAGTCGGAAAAAAAAAGTTTTTTTTCCTAAGGTAGGGTAATAATTCCCTCTTGGTTTTTCTTTGTGCCGCAGTTCTTTTTCAAGGATTTTGCTTGAAACGAGTGTAGTTAGTTTTTATTTTGTCATGAATAGAGAATTCTTATGCTATGGTGTTAAATGGAGCTGGCATTTTTTGACTTTGTTGTGCCTTGAGAGTAGTGGGTGCCTTAGTTGTGACGCCTAGGATCAATTCTTGTCTTATGTATTATAGTGCCTTGAATTGTGTAATTTTATCTTTGCTTAACTGCTTTGACTAGAGAGTCAGGATATATCCGATCCTAAGTGAGTTATGTGCCAATGTGTGTGTGAGAATTTTGTCGATATTTTGTGTATGTTAGTTGATATCTAGAACTTGCCCTGTATGTTTGCATTGCAAAATAGAAGTCTTGTTTAATCTTGGAAGTGATATAGGCATTTCTTTATTGAGCTAAATATATACTTTTACCCACCTAATTATTGTGTATCTTTGTTAGCCCCATTGATCTTGTAATCCTATTTCTTTGACAACCACACTACAAGTCTGACCCCTTTGTTGAATTGACCATTTGCTTGAACATTTTTTCTCTCATGAGCATTTGAAATATTTATGATCTTGTTACAAGCTAAGTGGATGTATGGTTGAGTTTTTGAGTAGAACTATAGAAAAGAAGAAGGGGCACTATTTGAAAAATTTATGAGAGCCACTTGTAGGGAATTGGAAAAATAATCAAAACTTAGAAATAAAGAAAGAAAAAGACGAGGGCAAAAAAGTTTGTGTATATATTAGAGAAAATAAATTTGATTCCTTGCTAGTGGTAGTTGTCATATTGTTTGTGCTTAAAGAAATTAGGAGCTTCATGTTATTAGGCTGTGAAGGTTGGGATTTGGTTCAACATAAATGTGGGGTTTGAATTGTTAATGTATTTATATTAAAGTACTTAGGGAGGTGTAGTCACTATATCCAAATATATCCTACCCATCCCGCAACCTACATTACAACCAATTAAAGCCTTACTTGATCTTTGACTGAATGAGCTCAAATTAGTAGATTATTACACTACGGGCAAGCCTATGGTACGTCTTCTGTGGCATAGGAATCTTAATTCTGAGAGCGAGTAAATTCTTTCTATCTTGAGTTCCTAATTGTTCTTGAACCTTATTGTGTGTGGAACAACTCTCTATTGTTTGTGTGAGGGCACATGACTTGTGATGGAAAGGTAACTTCATTGACCTTTGTATTAGTGTAAGTGAGTAGGTTTTGAAAAATACATGGTGCTTATGAGTTAAATCTTGAGACTAGAATGTTACGGTATGGTGCTTGGACAACTTTAATTATTCTTGCCAGGATGAGTTAGGAGAGTTGCTTGAAAATGTCGTCTCTATTTGAAATGTAGTTTGATTGCTCGAGGACGAGCAATGGTTTAAGTGTCGGGTATTGATAGTAGGCTAGAAACCCATATTTTAGTCGTATATTACACTCTAATCAGTGCATTTTACTTGTGTTTGATCTTAAATGATGGTGATTTGCACTTATTACGTGTTTTATACCTTGTACAAAATGATTCCGGGCTATTAAGATAATTTGGAGTTAAATCGAACAAGTTGGAGCTTTGAAGTCTGAGTAAAAGCTCAAGAAATTAAGCCGGGATCACGTTCGGGAGTCAAGGACCAAGTTTGGATGTCAAAAAGTGAGAATAAAAGATTACCCTGAGAAAAATGCACTACCACGCCGCGGGGCGTAAGGTGGTAGTACAATTTTTCTGCAGAGTGTAAAAATCGGCCCTAAGTTCTCCACTGGCGCGATGCGCATGGGGAACCGTGCCATGTGTCGCGCATGTGCACTTTTGTGAGAGTGATTTCCCGTTTTGGCTTGGAAAGAGCCGTCCAGAGCCGTTTCTATATGGTATAAATACATCAAAAATATAATTTTTAAGAAATGTTTGACCTACGAAAGATTTGAGAAGCCACTAAGGCAAGAAGACACAAGAATTCATCAAATTTTCAACCAACAATTAGTGTAAATACCTATTTTTTGCTCTTTCTTTTTGTTCTACAATATATATATATATATATATATATATATATATATATATATATATATATAGTGTGTGTGTGTGTGTGTGTGTGTGTGTGTGTGTGTATGTATGTGTGTGTGTGTGTGTGTGTGTGTGTGTGTGTGTGTGTGTGTGTTTATGCTTATTTGTGTATGTGTAGGTTTAAAGAGTTGATTAATAGTTTGATAAATGGGGTAGTGATTGTGCTAGTTGAATTTTAAAGAAATTTGGCCAAATATTGGCCCAAATCAGTGGCCCAATTCGATTGACCCAATCTAGATCAAGGCTAGCCCGTGTTGCAATCTAAACATCGTAGTTTTATGACAAAACTATGCCGGTTCGTCTAGTGATCCATAGATCAAATCTTAGTCGTTTAAGATATTTTGATCCAATAGTTCTGAGGCCCTCATCACCCATGGTATTTAATCCCCAAAATCCTAAAATTTTGCCCCTCATTTCCCCTATTAGTCTCACTTTCTTCTCCCTCTCTTCTCACTCTCACCCTCTCTCTGCGCTGCCACATTTCCCCACCGTGCACCGCCATCGGAAATCACCCTCCAACAATAAACGGCCTCCAATCGGCCCCATATTTTCACCATCTCCTTATCCCCCCTTCCCCTTTCTATATCTCCAACCCGAATCCTCAAACTCCCTCTCAAACTCCACAAATTCGGCCAAATCCGAGACCCTAGCCGCCAGAATTTTCTTTCTTTCATTCTCAAATTCGCTTCGAATCCGACCGCCCCACCACACAAACCTCACATAAACAGTAGATCTCCTAGACATCTACACTTCCCTTTTAGTTTCACCCCTGAAAGGCACCACCACTGCCGTCCAACTACCCCTAATGTCAATTCAGCATCGCCACTACCACCACTGCTCCTCCGCTCTAGCCTTATCTCAACCTAAAGGCACGTGTTTCTTTCTATCACGAAGTCGAAACTTGTTTGTTTTGGCGCCTGCTAAAAGAAAATGTGCGCTTCAATGTAGGACAACCCCTGCTCGATATTTCCGGCATCTTCTCGCTACTTGAATTTTCTTCGAGCATGCTCGTTAGGTATTACCATCATCCCTTTGTTTAACTTCTGGCTTTTAATAGCAGTAGGTTAATTTTTTATTTTTATTTTTTGGTTTGATCAAGCACTGTTAATTAGAGTTTTTAGTTAGTACAATATTGATTAGTTATCTTTGTTTGTATTGATTAGTAGTTTGTTGGACAGTTAGTGATCAAACTGATTTTTAGCTATTAATCGTGAGCCTCGACTTATGGTAGAGCCTCAATCTTTTCCATACCTCTTAGTTTCTATTTTCTGGTCTTAAATAGTTTAAATTTAGGATCGATTGTATTGTGGTTATCACTTGCCACTATAGCTTGTTAGTTGATACAATTGTTTCTTTAAATTGAAATCAATTAACGGATTAACATGTTGTTTATTGTTGGTGTTAGAAATAAAAATGGCCGTCTTCTCGAACCTTTTGGTGGTGGTATGGAGAGAGACAAAGGCGACTAGGTTTTACTTATGTTACTTTGTGTCCGAAGAGAGGTGTATATCTTACAAAAATGGGTCAAGACATATTGGACTCCACTGTGATTGGGCTTGTTTTACTTTGGATTTAGCTTTCAACAATTGGGCCTTAAAGCTTCAGCTATTTTTATTGACCCATTCTAGAAGGACCCAGAAGATAATAAAATTATTCTTTTGTAAATATTCCTTAATTAGTTACAATAGATGTTAGGAGTAGACAAGTAAAATACTGCCAGCTGACAAAGTTTGTTTAGACTAGATTTCATTCTATTGTATTTATACGTTACACTGTACAGAGAAATAAACACAAAAAATTTTCCAAAATCATTTCTTTCATTCTCTTCATGGTATTAGAGCATGAATAATTTGCTCTTCCTTTTCACAATCCTTTTTGCTTCATTTATTTTTATTTTTGCTTTCTTCTTTCTTCAAGTTATGGGTACCACTGCTCAGACCCTAGATTCACTTGCGTCATCCATTTCCACAGACAATCCTAATGTGCATGCAACTTCAGTTATGAGTGGAGTGGTTGATTTATCACATCCTTACTATCTTCATCCTTTGGATTATTCAGGGATGAATCTTGTTTCCATAGTTTTTGATGGAAGAAGCTACAGTGGATGGAGAAGAGCTGTAATAATTGCTTTATCTACAAAGAATAAGTTAGTTCTCATTGATAGAACTCTTACTATTCCACAAGCTGATTCTGGACTTCAAAAGACCCGGGCTAGGTATAATGACATGGTAGGCTACTCAATTCTCTATCTAAGGAGATAGCTGAGAGTGTGCTTTACTCTCAAAGTGTGAAGGACTTATGGAGTGATTTAGAGGACAGATTAAGACAAACATATGATGCAACGCTATTTCAGTTATAAAAGAAACTTAGTGTTGTGGTGCAAAGTAATTCTAGTATATCAACCTACTTTACTAAGATGAAAAGCCTATGGGATAAGCTTGATACTTTGAATACGTTTTTTTATATGTGTTTGTGAATGTGACTGTGGTGCCAAGGTGAAGAACTTCAAGGCACATCAAGATGAAAGGTTGCTACAGTTTCTGATGTATTTAAATGAAACATTCATAGGTGTTAGGAGTAATATACTATTGTCTTCACCCTTACCTTCCATTGGACATATTTATTCACTTGTGATACAGGATGAGAAACAAAGGGTTATCCATGCTACTCCTACATATCAAGGAGATTCTGGATCCTTCCTTGATACAAACCTATAGGGAAATGAAAGAAGATTCAATTAGAACAAAGGACAGAAGGGAGGTTTTAATCCTAGAAAGAATGCTAGAATTTAGGAGTACAACTGTCCTCTAAAAAATTAACCTCTCATCAATGCCTACCTCTAATTGAGAAGATCACAACAAGAATCAATTGTTAGTCTGCAGTGTTGAGTACAGGAATCAGTTGTTATATAAAATAGGAACAGGATTGTGCTTTTTGCAAAGCAACTACTGAAACACTTGAGCATTTATTCTTTGAATGCTCAGTAACAAAAAGAGTGTGGAGCAACCTACTGGTGTTGTTAGGTATGAAAAGGAACATAACTGGCTAGGAATAAGAGCTTAGCTAGGCATGTCGAATGGCTGTAAAGAAGACATGGCGAGGTGGCATTACACATCTTAGATAGATTTGCTTAGTTCTTTTGTATGTAATTATCTATACATCTTCTGTTTCTAGTTTTATAAGCAATTTCTGGACTTGTAGTAGGCATGGATGAAATGTGTAATCTAGGACTAGACTTATATTTAGGATAGTAGTTAGTCAGCAACTACTTGGCATTGTACAAATATATTTTTATTTAATATAATTTTGACTTTAATAACAAAAAGAATGCAGGAATTTGTGCTTACTGCAAGAAACCTGGCCATAGCATTGATAAGTGTTATAGGATTCATGGTTTTTCTCCAGATTTTAAATTCACAAAGCAGAGGAAATTTCAGGGCAATGTGCAAGCAAATGATGTGTTTAACACAAATGAAAAGGGAAACGAGGGAAATGCTAATATACTAGGAGTGAAATCACTTACTCAGAAAAATGTGACACAACTATTGCAGTTTCTACAACAGGTTAACATGGGCCAGCAGGGTGCAAGAACCTCTTATGCTTCTGCAAATTTGAGTTGTGTTGGTATAGCCAAGTTTTTCAATTCTTTTGCCCATTTTATTGAAATTGATAGTGATTCATGGATATTAGATGGTGGAGAAACTGAGTATATGACTTTTAACAAAAACTTCTTTATCAACTACAAAGCTTTTCCTAAACTTGTCATGGTCAATTTGCCTAATTCCCATAGAGTAAAAGTTACTCATTCAGGTTCTGTTGCATTATTACCAAATCTAGTTTTGCACAATGTACTGTCTGTGCCTTCCTTTAGATTCAATTTGTTGTATGTGCATAAGTTATTCAGACAACTTCAACAATATGTTCTTTTCACTCCTAATTCTTATTTTCTGCTGCAGGGCCCTTTACTAAAGAGCCCTGTGGAGATTGGTAAGGAGAAATAAGGCATATACATCCTCAAGTCAAGACTAGCAGCTCCAGTTTTTCAATGTTTCCCTAAGTCTAGTACCTAGTCTAGTACCAATGTAAAAGAAAAGTTGTGGCATTATAGGATAGGCCACACGCCTTTGAGAAATATAAAGAAATATTTTGATATTTTTGTTCCCTCGTGTTTCAATTATTCTACTCCTTGTCTTATTTGTCCTATGGCTAGACAATCCAAGCTTCATTTACCTTCAGGATCTATATCAACTAAAAAGGTTTTTGAACTAATCCATGTTGGATACTTGGGGACCTTACAAGGATCCCACCTATGATGGTTATAAATATTTCCTCACCATAGTTGATGACTACAATAGAGAGACATGGATTTACTTACTAAATACCAAATCAAATGCTTTCATTGTCATATAATCTTATTTGGCCATGGTAGAAAGGCAATTTCATACAAAAGTTAAGACAATAAGATCAGATAATTCTTCTGAATCAGGGTCTGGTAATGTTCAAACAGAATTCTTTCAATCACATGGAATTATACATCAAAACAGTTGTGTCTCAACTTCACAATAGAATGGAGTTGCAGAGAGAAGGTATTGACACTTGCTAGAGACATCTAGAGCCTTGCTGTTTCAATCTCATTTGCCTATATCATTCTGGGGGAATGTCTACTCACATCCACCTACTTGATCAACATATTCCCTTCTAGAGTGTTAAATTTCAAGACTCCTTATGAAGTCCTCTTTCAAGCCAAACCTAATTATTCTGCTTTAAAATGCTTTGGATGTTTATGTTTTGCCTCTATTATTTCAAGACATATAACCAAATTTGACTCACGAGTTGTTCCTTGTGTGTTTTTAGGTTATCCACATGGTAAAAAAGTCTATAAAGTTGTTGATCTTAAGACACTAAAGGTCTTCATATCTAGAGATGTAGTATTCCATGAGGAATTCTTTCCCTTTTCTTCTATCAAATATGATTGTAGAGGGACTTCCTATTTGTTTGCTGCTATGTTGCATAATTCCTTTCCCTTAAACTCAGATTCTTCATCACATTTGTGTTCACCAGTCAACCAACATTCCAATCCTACCCCTTCCTCTACTACTGTTGTTTCTCCCTCTTTTATCATCTCACCACAGACTCCTTGCCCTAGTGTAACTTTCTTTCCTACCAGTCCATTGCCCACTTCTAGTGTACCTTTTCCCTCACTCTCTTCTTCTGTTTCTCCACCTATACTGGATACCCTCATTAGAAAGTTTACGAGACCTCACAATCCTTCTATATACCTTAAAGATTACATTTGTAATGCTCTTCAACTCTCAGATGTGAGTAATGCCAGTTTTCTTGCACCTGTCTATCCCATATCTTTGTCTTTTAGTATCCTACCCATCGCTAATCAATATATGTTAAATTATTTGTCTAATATGCATGAACTTATTAGTTATTCACAGGTTGCACATCACCCAAGCTGACAAGAAGCCATGGAATAGGAAATTACAGCTCTTGAGCTCAACAGAACTTGGGAGGTCATGGAATTACCCCTAGGTAGAAAGGGTCTACCTTGTAAATGGGTCTACAAGGTAAAGCAACATTCAGATGGTAGTGTAGAAAGGCTAAAGATCAGGTTGGTGATAAGAGGATATATACAGAAAGAGGGAATAAATTTCAATGAAACTTTTTCCCCGATGGTCAAGATGACCACCATCAGATGCATCCTAGCCATAGCAGTTAAGAAAAGTTGGGGACTTTGTCAATTGGATGTGAACAATATATTCTTACATGGTGATTTAAACGAGGAAGTCTATATTGGCTTTACACCACCTTCTCCTAACCATATTTGTAAGTTGACAAAAGTCCATTTATGGTCTTCATCAAACTTCTAGGCAATGGTACTCTAAGCTCAATACTACTCTTAATTTTAAGGGGTATACACATTCATTGAATAAATATTCTTTATATTTTTTAAAAGACAAATTCTTATATCTCTACTATCGCAGTGTATGTCGATGACATACTATCAACATGTAATGATGCAAAGGAATTGACTGCATTAAAGGATTTTCTACATCAAGAATTTAGAATCAAGGACCTTGAAAGCTTACATTATTTTTTGAGCATGGAAGTTCTCCGTGAGCCTTATGGTTTGATTCTATCTCAGAGGAAGTTCAACCTTGATTTACTTCACGAATTTGATTCTCTCCACAAGACACATGTTTCCTGTCCTCTTGATCCTTCTGTTCGCCTCTTAGATAAAACTAGTGCTCCCATTTCAGACCCGATCTTGTATTGTCATTTGTTGGGCAAGCTGAGCTATTTAACACATACAAGGCCGGATTTGTCTTTCATCGTACAACACCTTAGCCAGTATATGCAGGATTCTTGACAACCCCATCTCAATGATGCACTTTGTGTTCTCCGCTGCTTATTAAAGGATCATGGACTTGGCCTCTTCATGTCTTTATCTCCTTCATATCAACTCCTTGCATTTTGTGATTCCGACTGGGCCACTTGTCCAGATTTGCACTGACCCATCAATGGTTTATATATTTCTCTTGGCTCATCTCCAATTTCGTGGGAATCCAAAAAGCATTCGTCTCTATGCTTTGCAGAGGTTGAATACCGCTCAATGTGACGGGTTGTAGCTGAGCTCACTTGGTTGGTACGCCTGTTTGATGATCTTTCTATTCCAATTTCTCTTCTTCATTCAGACAGTCAGGCAGCAATCCATATCGTGAAAACCACTATTTTTCATGAAAGAATGAAGCATATAGAACAAGACTGTCATTTCATTAGACAACAGTTCCTTGCCGGGCCGATTTCCCTCTCATATGTTCGCTCCTCTTCTCAGCTCACAAATCTGTTCACAAAGTCTCTCACAAGGCCGGTTCATCACAATCTTTTGGGCAAGTTGGGTGTCCTTTCATCCCCCTCCAACTTGAGGGGTGTGTGTGCTGGTCTTAGAAATGAAAATGGCAGTCTTCTCGAACTTTCTGATGGTGGTATGCAGAGAGACAAAAGAGACAAAGGCGGCAAGGTTTTACTTATGTTACTTTGTATCTGAAGAGAAGTGTATATCTTATAAAACGGGTCAAGACATATTGGACTCTACTATGATTTGGCTCATTTTACTTTGGATTTAGCTTTCAACAATTGGGCCTTAAAGCTTTAGCTGTTTTTATTGACCCATTATAGAAGGACCCAAAAGATACAACAAAAATACTCTTCATAGTAGATAAAATTATTCTTTTGTAAATATTCCTTAGTTAGTTACAATAGCTGTTAGGAGTATACTAGTAAAATACTGCCAGCTGACAGTTTATTTCGACTAGATTCTATTCTTTTGTATTTATACGTTACACTTACACTGTACAGAGAAATAAAATCACAAAAAATTTTCCAAAACTATTTTCTTTCATTCTCTTCATTTATATAGTCGTTGTCTTTGGTAAAAACCTTTTTTCCCTGATTTCAGTAATTAGTTTAGCTTTGTTTCTTGTTTATGTCTCTATGACTGTCTGTTGTGTTATGAGAGTGATTAAGTAGTTTCGGATAGTTAGTAGTTTATATTAATCGAGTTAGCTATATTATTTCATTCCTTTTTGCTAGCTTGGTTCAATCACTGCTATTGTTTATTTGTTTGATTTTAATTAGTTTATGTGTTGATGTTGTTTTGGTTTAAGTATTTTGAGAGACATGTTAGTTAGTTTATAAGCTTTTTTGGTTGGTTTGATAGCCAAGTTGTTGCATTCCGAATTCTGATTAGTAGTAGTTTATCACGGGGACTGTCTTGGTCACAGTTCATAAATATTTGATCTAAATGAGAGAAAACGGGAAGAAAGGGAGAGTACTTGAGTGTAGGGTCCGTGTTTGGTTGCTTTTACTGTTGAGGACTATTTTAAAGTATAATACTCCAAAAGACTGTCAAGATTTGGTGAGGGAAAACTGTTTCTTGGGTAGATTTTTAGTTTTGGGAAGATGTTCTGTCAAAGAGTTATCAATTTAAACAAAAATTTGTCCTATGGTCCTTTCTCCTCCTATATAAAAAGGAGTTTCTTTCCTCACTATGGACACACATCTTTTTACACATCTGAGAGAGAGTAAAATATCAGTTGGACATCTAATAGTAAGCTGAAGATTTTGAGCTTGGGAGTGATTCTTAGAGTGTAAAAACTTGGAAGGAAAAGGAGATCCTTTAGGCACTCTTAAACTTGTTAGTTTCTGGGTTCAATTGTTGAAGTTGTCACGACCCAAAATCCATCTAAAGGTCGTGATGGCGCCGGACACCGCTGTCAGGCAAGCCAAAAATAAATACTTAATTTGATTCTCGTTTTAATATTTTGAAATCATATTTTCCTTCCATTAAATAGTAAAAGATGAAATTCACAGTGTAAATAATAATATTGTTAACAATTTCAATACAGAACAACCAATAAGCACCCCAAAATCCGATGTCACGAGTGCATGAGCATCAACTAGGAATGTAAAATAAAATACAGCATTTGTTTGGAATACAAATTTGGACAAGATAAATACAAATACTCTGAAGGAGACTCTATCGGCTGCGGGTCGTAATATGGAATGCAACTCACGTAAGTCCCCGCATGCATACACGCTTATGCTCTCACAAGGCCATTAGTCATATATGTACCTGCACAAAAATATACAACAAGTGTTGTATGAGTACGTAATCAACGTGTACTCAGTAAGTATCTAGCCTAACCCCGGAGAAGTAGTGACGTGGGATCGACATCGACACTCACTAGTGGTCCAATAATATCAAGTACAGTAAGGAGGTGAACAAATATGAGGCAAAGTAAATAAATAAAATAAACCAGTGTAAATATGTTATACAATTATCCTCCTTACAATAAACTCAAGCTTTTAATTAGCAAATTCCTCCTCAACCGGAGCATATATATGTGTATAATGGACCTCACCAAAAGTGTTGTTATAGTTCGAATCAGGGGCAAAATTTACAGATACCCTGGCTTCTTGCCAAATATTACGCATGATTCCATGAGGATATGATATAGGAAATGTCGAGGCGTACAATCTGATCCAACATAAATATTTAAATTGTGCACTGTCGAGGGTCAAATGACGCGATCCATAGATACATCTTTCAAACTGCCGAGGCGAACGACCCACTCCCATGAGAGTATGGTACATAAATCATGCCAAGGCGAATGGCCCGATCCCATAAGAAGTGAAATACAAAATCTTGCCGAGGCGGACGGCCCAATCCCATTAAAATAAGAGGTTTTGACCGGTCCTTGACCCCACTCACGAATAAACGTGTGAGTTATAATTTCTTTAACAAAAACCTTTCAATGAAATATATATAACACAGAAACATGCCACAAGAGGAGTAACATTTTTCGGTGACTAATCATGAACTCGTGAAGTCTCTACAATAGCAAGTCTAGTCTCAAGTAGTAATATAAAACAGAGGAATTTAATAGGCGAGAAACTGCTCAAATAGTACAGCTATAGCATGATGTGCACCTAAGCCTACCGGAACAATAACATGAATGTAGCTACGTAGGGGCTCTCGTCACCTCGCGTGCACGTAGCCCCCACAACAAGTAGCACACATCAATATACAACACCTAGGGGTAACTTCCCCCTCACAAAGTTAGACATGAGACTTACTTCACTCCGAGATTGCATAATCGGCTCCAAAGCTTCTATAACACCTCAAACCGATGCCCGTCACTCCAAAACTAGCCAAATAAAATGTAACCCAATCAAAATATACTTTAATACTCATAATTAATCAATTTATATCAATTTCCAACTCCGCTCGAAAAATCGATAAAGCAACTCTCGGGCCCACGTGCCGGATTCCGAAAATTTTTAAAGTTAACCATTACCCATAACCTCACGAACTCAAATATATAATTTACTTCTAATTCCATGCCCAAATTCGTGGTCAAAATTAAAAAAAATACTAATTTTTAGGTTTTTCTTCAAAATCTCAAATTTCTACAAATTTTCATACTTGAATCCATATAAAAATCATGTATTTATCTTGCAATGGATGGGAATAACTTACCTTGGCATAGATGATAAAAAACCCCCCCTTGAAGCTTTCCAAAAATCGCCCAACCAAGAGATAATGGAAGATAATGGACCAAAACCCCATTTTTAAGGAACCCTTCTGCCCAGCGACTCCCATACATGCGGCCGCTTCATCGCATTTGCGGTCTCGTAGGGGCGGCCAAAACCTCGCACCTGTGCATTCCCTTTGCCCAGCACAACTCCACATATGCGCCCCATGCAGCGCACCTGCGTTTCTGCTTCTGTGATCCTCATGCGCACATGCGCGTTTGTGCCCGCTTCTGCGGCCCCAGGGCTTTTGTCCAACCTCCGCTTCTGCGCTAAATTTCCCGCAGGTGCGCAACAGCTTCTGCGGCAAATCGCCTGCACCTGCATACACAGTCCCCCACTCCCTTTTCGCTTCTATAGCCTCCTGGCCGCTTTTTCGGCTCCGCACCTGCGACCAAAACCTCGCAGGTATGGTTGCACTAGATGACAACAACTCCAACATTCCTCCAAGCCCAAACTCGATCCGTTTACCATTCGGAATCCACCTGAGGCCCTCTGTACCTCAACCAAATGTACTAACACGTCTCAAAACATATCACGAACTTAGTCGAGGCCTCAAATCATGTCCAACAACATCGAAACTACGAATCACACTCCAATTCAAACTTAATGAACTTTGAAATTCCAAACATCTACAATCGATGCCGAAACCTATCAAATCACGTCTGATTGACCTCAAATTTTGCACACAAGTCATAATTGACATTACATACCTACTCCAACTTCCGGAATCGGACTCCGACCCTGATATTAAAAAGTCCACCCTCGGTCAAACTCTCCAAAAATCTTCAAATTTCTAACTTTCGCCAAATGACCCCAAAATGACCTACGGACTTCCAAATCCACATCGAGATGCGCTCCCAATACCAGAATCACAATGCAGAGCTATTCCCAGGCTCGGAATCCCAAATGAACATCGATAACATTGAAATGCACTTCAACCCAAATTTATGAATTTCTTCCAAAATGCCAACTTCCATAATAGGCACTGAAATGCTCTCGGGTCATCCAAAACTCGATCCGGACATACTCCCAAGTCCAAAATGATCATACGAACCTGTTGGAACCTTCCAATCCCTATTCCAAGGACGTTTACTCAAAAATCAAACCTTAGTCAAATTCATCCAACTTAAAGTTTCTGAAATGAGAGTTTTCTTTTCAAATCAACTCCGAACTTCCCGAAATCCAATTCCGACCATGCGCACAAGTCATAATACCTGAAATGAAGCTACTCATAGTTTTAAACTGTTGAATGACGCTCTAGGGCACAAAACGATCGGTCAGGTCGTTACAGAAGTTGTCGTTGGTTTGCTACTGTTGTTGGTCTTGTATAATTAAATTCAAAAGTTCTGGTGAAACCTTGAGTTCATCACTGTTGCTTTATCTTTGATCTGCAATTTTTAGGTAACTTTTCCGAATCTTCTAATGTAGATTTCCGATTATTAAAAGATGAATGTTGAAGCTATGAATTTATGATGTTATTTTCCTGCATGTTTTTAATTTGTTTTCTTTTTAACAAGTGAATGTTGAACACTTGGATCTACTTATACATGTGCAGACATCTATAAATCTTCCAGATATCACAATAAGGGTCGAGTTTGACTGGAAATAATATGGTTTGAGCTATTATCTTAGATAATTGACTTATTGTGGTCATGTTATCTATGTGTATGTTTAGATCTGTCATAGTCTTGTTAAAAAATGCAAACTTGAAGCACATGGCATGAATCTTTAAGCTTATTTGAAAATCTTGAATGGTAAGAACTCTAAGTGTCGTAACAATATATACACACATATATAATTGTATTTTCTATTCTATGTTTCAAAGACCGACTTTGTAATAAGCTCTTTACCATTAGATTTTCTGTAAATTAAAATTTAGCTGTAAATACATTAAATTCTCCGCTAGTTGTTTTTAAAAGAAAAAGAAATGCATCTTGAAGAGTCCAATATCCTCTCCAAATCTCTGATTTTTTTATTATTGTTGGTTTGGAATATTATATGTAATTTGGGTATTATGCTCACTGTTAGATTGCATTAATGATTAACACCAATGTCCTTTGTTGTTTGAATTTTGTGGTTTCAATACGATTTATAAAAGCCAATAAAAGATGATCTTTCAAATTGAGTTATGAATAATTGGGCCATGAGATTTAATCTGCCGCAAAGAGGGACAAAACTTAACTCGTTGGGCCCAACAACTTCAGCATTAAGCTGGCCCAGTTTTCTTTAAGAAGAATTCACCTAAAATAGCCGCCCACCCAATCACTTAAACTAAAAATAGTCAGCGAAGGTATAATATATGTATAACTTATGTACTATATGTGTACAATTATATTTAATCAATATATAATTTATGTATATGGCTAGAAAAAGTAAATAATGAATACGACCCGCTATTTATGTAAAGATCCCCTTTAACAACAAAGCTATCCATTTTCTATATAGCTAATTGGGCCACACGAATCCATTTCAGCTGGCAGGTTTTGTATACTAAATTGCAACCGTCCAATACCAATAAAATTCATGAGTTTGTCCATTATCTTTTAATAACAAAGTTGAGCTATTTTTTTTTTTCAATAGATAAATAGAGTGGCCAAATGCCATAAAAAACAATAAACATGAGTTAGTCTAAGTTTGATGTTCATATTTAGTTAAACAATTTTAATCCTTGCCTCTCGAGTAATTAATTAATAACTTAATTACCTCAAATAATTTAAACGATAAGATAATTTTAGGTACGTTTCAAATGTAGACCATGTATTCATACACGATATTTGGTCAACATTTAATTGATAAAATAGTCACGTGTGTATTCCTGCTCCTTGACTCTTTAATAATAAATTGTGTTTGACCATGCGTTCATACTCGCTCCTTGGTTAAACATAAATGATAAAAAGAAAGACCTCTATACGCTCCTAGGCCAAAATTAATAAAATTTAGTTAATTACTAAAAGGTAGTAGACAACTGTACTTTAAGGCAAAACCACGCAATTTATCCATATTAATTAAGCCACGTTTTAATAAATAAAAGCGACCATGCTAGAATCACGTAATTCGGGGAGTGCCTTACACCATCTCCCCGGTCAACAAAATTTCTTACCCGGTTTTTTATTTTCGTGGACCAATAAAAATAGAGTTAAACTTTCCTTTGAATAGGGATTCAAATAAAAAATGAATTGGAACACCAAAAATCAATTCCAAGTGGCGACTCTGTAAGTAAAATAATCCCTATTCAAATTTGTCACTTTAATTGGAAAAAAATCTTTAATCCACAACAATCCACATAATATATTTTGCGGGTGGTAAAAAGGGGTGTGACAATTGGTGCAATATGGTAGTTTGTATCAAATCATTAGCATTGATGTTTTCTATATTTTTAAACGTTATTGAGATAGCTTTTTCCATTGCTATGGAGTAATTTCACTTAGGATGTTGACATATATGGTGTACTTATAACTTGATTAGGGATTCTATTCTTGACAATTATTTTAATTAATTTTTGGGTTTTAATTCGTGTTGTGAAGTTATTTATTATTTTGATTAATCGAAAGAGGACCTTGATATTGAATTTCTTTACATCTTACGCTATAGTTTAAATTCGTGATTCAACTAGGTAATTGAAAGAGCCTCTTAAATTATTAATCAAACTAGAAAATAGGAAAATATTTGTGAGAAGTTATCCTTTAGACTAAAACCATCATTTTATTCGTTGCAATTTTCACCATGCTTCAATTAGATTAATAACTGAAATTAACGTTTAATCGAAAGAGGAACATTAACTTCAAGTGTAATCTAATTATCTGTTGAATTCGTGAGAGTCAACAGTATTATAGAATGAGCTAATTCAACAATTGGATCCCGAGTCAATTGTCTTGCACCTGTCTAGTCAATTACCCTAATTTCTCTCATTGATATTTCTTTATTGCTCATCTGTTTTCTTCCGTGATCAACTGTTAATTTCTTAAGTTTTAGTAGTTAATCATAGTTGATAATCATTCAATCAAGAGTTAATTTTTCTGGATAGTAATTAACTAAAGATTATTCGAACACTATTTAAATTCAATCCATGTGGAGACGATAAATTAACTACACTATCTTTAACTAGCGAGCATTAATTTAGTGTTGTGTTTTGCGCTCCTTAGTGGCCTAATCAAATTTTCTCGTTGGATATGATATAGATAAAAGGACCGTATCCTTCAAGGCCACTGATTGCATCAAGTTGGCCTAATTTATTTAATTAGCTTTAGATTTCTTCAGTCTGTTATATTCTATTTTGATACGCATACGTGGACTTCAATCTGTATCATCTATGGAGGAAAATATTCTATTATTTTGTGCCTTTTCCACAATTAGATCTCTAGCAAACTTATCCTCAGTGAGAATGCTTGGGGATCTACGAGTGTTTTCACTATAATAGTTGTTAATCCTTACAATGTATACTATTGACCCTCTTAGGCATATTAGTTGGTGAACAAAAATTGGACCTTATTGTTAATCCTTCTACTGGTTTTCAAGAGGATAATATTGTGATTGACTTAGAAACTTCTTATACTTTCCTTCCTTCACCGTTCTATAACCAACTTGAAACATTAGCGAGCGAAACCATTAAAAAAGAACCGTGGGTTGACAACTCATCATCAGAGTGGAGTCTCTCTTACAAAGATATGGAAGGCATTGATATTCCTCCAATGAAGCTTTATTTTTATTGAAGATGATGTGCTATTATCTATGGAGAATATAATGCCATTCTCGTCGGATACGATTTAGATTGTGTTGATTATTAAACAAAGAATGTTATAACTAACAAAGATGCACATTTCTTGCACTCGTGTTTAGATAAATGTGTGGGAATACTAGGATCGATAAGATTAGGAATAAAGACATTCAACTCAGTATATGAGTAGTCTCGGTGGAGGATAAGATGTGGGAAGCGAGGCTTAGATGGTATGGTCATATGAAGAGAAGAAGCACAGATGTTCATGCAAAGAGGTGTGAGAGGTTGACCCTTGGTGGGTATGAGAAGGGGTAAAGGTAGGCGAAAAAAGTATTGGGGAGAGGTGATTAGGCAAGATATGGCGTTGCTTCAACTTACCAAGGATATGACCCTTGACAGAAAGGTGTGGAGGTTGAGAATTAAGATAAAAGGATAGTAAATAGTCGAGAGTATTTGTTTCCAATACCAGTAGTAGTGGTTTGGTCTTGTATTATGTTATTGTTATATTTCTATTAGTACATATTATTTTTTTCGCTTCATTTTCTTATTATATTATTGGTATTTGAGCAATCATAATATCACCCCATAATTGAGGTGTTTGCAGTCTTCAACAACAATTACTACAAGGGTGAAATAAAAAAAGTAACTAATTTTGTCTTGAAATTCTAAAATAATAAATAATTTGAGACAACTATTCAGCTTATTTATCATTTTCAAAAATAATGTCTCCTCTATCTTCTCCAAATTCACTCTGAACTGAGTTAGTACCTGACCCTCTGGGTGCATACTTTATAAACCTTTCTGTTGGAACTCCTCCAAAGTTCCAACTAGCACTTGTTGACATTGGCAGTCATATTAATTGGATACAATGCCAACCTTGTCTAGATTGTTACAAGCAAGATATCCCCATCTTCTATCCCGTAAACTCTTCAACCTTTAAGTCGCTATTCAGTAATTATTCAGACAAATGCTTTTAGAATAGCTGCCAAGGAATTGTATTCTGCAACTTACGTTGCTAGTAGTTACTCATTTGGTGATGTAGCCACATAAACTTTCACTTTCTATTATAAAAATGAAAATGGAGAAGAAACTTCTTTCCCAAGTATTATTTATGGATGTGGTCACATATCCAAATCTATACTAGTGAACCCTATGATGTCTGGCGTAATAGAGCTTGGCGCTTCTCATGCGTCTTTAGTGTCGCAACTTAGTCCAACATTTGGACAAAAAATATCCTACTATTTTATGCCAAGGGCACAACTAGATATCCCTAGCAAACTTACCTTTGGTGACAATCCAATTATTGTTAAACTAACCTTTGTGTACTAGTTCATGACCCTCTCAGGCATATCGGTTAGTGAACAAAAACTTAACCTTGTTGTTAATTCTTCTACTGTTTTTCAAGAGGAAAATATTGTGATTGACTTAGGAACTACTTATACTTTCCTTCCTACACCGTTTTACAATCAATTCAATACATTAGTGAGAGAAGCCATTAAAGTAGAACCGTGGGTTAACAACTCTTCATCTAGGCTAAATCTCTACTACAAAGATCTGAAAGGCACTGCTATTCCTCCAATGACGCTTCATTTTATTAGAGCTGATGTCCTATTGTCCGGGGAGAATGTAATGCCTCCAATTCTAAATAGTAGCAGACTTCAGTGCCTAGCCTTTAAACGAATGGAAGATCAGTCTTTCTTTGGCAATATGGCCCAATCAAACTTTCTCGTCGGATACAATTTAGATAAAAATGATCGTATCTTTCAAGGCCATCGATTGCAACAAGTTGTCCAGATTTAGTTCCAAAATAGGTTTTAGTCCGTACTATAAAATTATAATCTACTTTGTTATTTGTGAAGTTCCGTCCATATCTACCTATTAACAAAGAAAATATCTATTAACACTTGTTTATATCTCTTTAATTGTACTTATTCGTTAGGGTTCATGATCATCATTTTATAATAAACAGGATCAATTAAGAAAATAAGATTATTATAATGTACGCACGGAAAAAAAAATATTTACGAATAAAACTTTTCAACATGGTGTTAAAGAAATTCTCAAGGATTGATAATTACTCCAAAATATCACTTCGGGCATAGTTAGTTATCCAAAGTAAGTTAAGTTTTAGTAACGAAACATAAAAGATGCACGTGCTATGAACATATAGAATGCGTGCATGAAATGTGCATCTTTTCTAGCCATAAAAATTTATCTTGCTCTACCGTGACCTAAAAAGTTTTGTTAGCAATATCAATACTTTATGGCTTCAACACAAATTTAATCCACTACTTCACATCCAAATCACCTTTATTTCATTAGCCTCTGCTAAATTGAAAACGCATAAAACAATATCATATTTATGAGTGCATGAAATGTGCATCTTTATTAGTTATAACAATCTTTGTTTGATAATCAACGCAATCTGATACTATAAAAGAATGACTTTATACATATCAAACGATAATATTTGCTTGTTAGTTTTGCATTTTAAAAGAAAAATATATATGAAATTAATGGTATTTTCTTAAAACTATAATATTGATAACCAAATTTTGACTCATAAAATAGTTATAGATCCACATAAATTAACACGTAAGGAGCATGGGTGTACAAACAGAACCGAAAAACCGCACCAAACCGAAAAGTCAAACCAAACCGATTAAAACACCCGACTTGGTTTGGTTTGATTTGGTTTGGTATTGAGTAAAAAAATCCGAACCAATCCGACATATAAATATATAATTTTTATATATACTTTTAAGATCTTATATAGAATTATTTTTTAAAAATTTCTAGAAATATTTGGGATTCTCTTGAGAGATATAAATTTTAATAGAATATGAAGTACTCCATATTTATTGACCTTAAGTAATGAGTTGTATGATCACTTTCTTATCAAGTGTTACTGGAATGCGTCTATCTCTTTGTTCTTCAATATTCATATCATATGTTAAGATCTATTAAATTCTTATATCTTTTTCAAATGTAAAGTGATTATTAATATTTATGTATCATATTGATTTTTATATTTAGTTACTAAATTCGATTTAACCTGAAAGTGTACATCAACGAAAAATTATTGTCAGACGACTAAAAAAATAACTATTATATGTTGCTAATAGAATTCTCCCATAAGAATATTTTAATCGATAACATGTTTGTCAATTTTTTTATATTTTTACTAAATATATATTTACTTATCAAATATTTAACAAAGTAAGATTGAAATAATATTTAAGTAATAAAAAACCTGAAAACCCGAAAAACCTGACAAAACCGAACCAATCCAAACCGATATTGTTGGTTTAGTTTGGTTTTGATAAAACCGAACCAACCCGGTCCATGTACACCCCTAGTAGGAGTATTAAAAGGTTATCCCTTTTCTTTGCCTAAAGAGTGAACAAGTTTATACTAAGAGATTTCTATTATTAGGGAACAAGTTTACCTATTAATATATATAGGCTCTCTCTTTCATATTTGAAGGTCCAACGGATGGTTGAGAAGGGGTGTCTGTCATATTTGGCCTTTGTGAAGGATGTTAATGCTGATACTCCTACTATTGATTCTGTATCGGTAGTACGATACTTTTCGAATATGTTTCTTGCAGACCTGATGGGCATGCCACCCAACAGGGATATTGATTTTGGTATTGACTTGGTGCCGGACACTCAACCCATTTCTATTCCTCTGTATCGTATGGCACCAGCTGAGTTGAAGGAATTGAAAGAGCGGGGGTGTTCTCTAAGATTGACTTGAGGTCTGGGTATCACCAGTTGAAGATTCGGGACTCGAATATTCTGAATACGGTCACTATAAGTTCCTTGTGATGTCTTTTGGGCTTACCAATGCCCCAGCAGCAATCATTCATCTGATGAACAGTGTATTTCAGCCATATCTTGACTCATTTGTCATATTTCAATGATGATATCCTTGTTTACTCTCATAGCAAGGATGAGCATGCACAACTAGGGGAGAGCGTTTGATACTTCAATATAGTATTTATTAACTACGGTTTGGTACTTCGATATTCAGCATATCAATTGTGCATACAAAATACCGTACTAAAGTATTTCGATACAGTTCAATATTTTCTTATTTGGTTCGGTACGGTTTCGGTATCATACCAAAGTCGTTCAAATTGTCCAAGATTATGTTATGCCTATTACGTAACGTCTCTTCTAACTTCTGTTGAGAATTCAACCACTCAAAGGCAAACATAGAAAATATAATCTTGATAATTACATAGAGTAAAAAACAATTCATAGAGTGCAGTGACCTAGATTTAACAATTGCAACATTGGATCATGAAAAGAAAATGTGAACATTGCAAATAGACAGGAAGAGATTTATGCTCTAAGATGATATTGTTCTTTCTTACTTACTCTTCTACTCTAAGATGATATTGTTCTTTTGCCAGTGGCCTAAGGGAATCTGGCAAAGCTTTTCAAAGGAATGTAATGTTTGAAAAATTTAGCGACTCGAGCTTCTTGATTTTATTTTAATGTAGTCCTTCTCAGCTGGCAACCTCAGTGCTCTTTGACGGCAATTTCCTCGAAAAGAAAATTTTAAGACTGAGTTTGGAAAAAATAATGATTCTTAAATTCTTAAGTCCATACAAGTTCAAGTACGTAACTCAGATCTTTTCAGTAGCTAAAAAGCCCAAAACAATTATTCTTTAAATGCTCAAACACTGATTATTCAACATAAGAAACTTAATGAAATATAACAAGTTGAAACTAACATAAAACCTAAAGAATGAAGAAGTTGTGAACCTGTTGAAGACTTGAAGATTAAAGAATAAAGGTCAACAATGAGCAAACAAGCAGTCACCGAGGAGAGGAGTCGCCACCGCTGAGGTCAGGAAGTCTCTGTCGCTGTCTCTGCTATTGTAGTCGTGAATTACAACAGCAGTCAAGCAATGTTTTTGAGAGAAATTATGGTTAGAAAATAGAAAAGGGAAGGGGTAAGCAGAAGTTAAGTTTTGCCGTATGCTCTCTAAGTCTCTAAGCCCTAAGGGACTAACTAAGGCCAAAGGGATTAGGGTTGTTTGGCTTAGGTTTATTCTTTATTGGGCTGAAAAATAGAAATAGATATGGGCTTGGACTTAATATATTTCGGTATTTTGGTATACCGAAATATCAAAAATTCAATACCGAGTACTGAACCGAAATACCGAAAATCTATATCAAATAATATCGAAGAACTGAAAAATCGGATACCAAAATACAAAATTAATTCGGTTCAATTTGGAATTCAGCTTTTCAAATTTTATGCCCACCCCTATGCATAACATTTGAGGATTGTACTACAGAGGCTGGATGAGGAGAAACTTTATGCCAAGTTCTCCAAGTGTGAGTTTTGGCTTAGTTCGGTGGCGTTCTTGGGGCACGTGGTGTCTAGTGAAGGGATTAAGGTGGATCCAAAGAAGATATAGGCAGTTCAGAGTTGGCCTAGACTGTCCTCATCTACAGAGATTCAGAGCTTTCTCGGCTTTGCCGGTTATTATCGTCGCTTTGTGGAGGGCTTCTCGTCTATTGCAGTGCCTTTGACCAAATTGACCCAGAAAGGTGCTCCATTTAGGTGGTCGGATGAGTGTGAAGAGATCTTTCAAAAGCTCAAGACTGCCTTAACCACAACTCCAGTTCTAGTTTTGCCTTCAGCGTCAAGATCTTATACATTGTATTGTGATGCTTCTCGGATTGGTATCGGGTGTGTCTTGATGCAAAATGGTAGAGTGATTGCTTATACTTCGCGCTAGTTGAAGCCCCATGGGAAGAAATACCTTGTTCGTGATTTGGAGTTGGTAGCCATCATTCATGCATTGAAGATTTGGAGGCATTATATCTACGGTGTGTCTTGTGAGGTATTTACGGATCATCAGAGTTTCTAGCACTCGTTCAAACAAAATGATCTAAACTTGAGGCAGTAGAGATGGTTGGAGCTGCTAAAGGACTATGATATTACCTTTCTGTATCATCCCGGGAAGGCCAAGATGGTGGCCGATGCCCTGAGTAGAAAGGCGGTGTGTATGGGTAGCCTTGCATTTATTCCTATTGGTGAGAGACCGCTTGCAGTTAATGTTCAGGCCTTGGCCAACCAGATTGTGAGATTAGATGTTTCGGAGCCCAATCAGGTTCTAGCTTGTGTGGTTTCTCGGTCTTCCTTATATGATCGCATCAGAGAGCTCCAATATGATTATCCCTATTTTCTTGTCCTTAAGGACACATTTTAGCATGGTGATGCGAAGAATGTTACTATTGGGGATGATGGGGTGTTGAGGATGCAGAGTCGAATTTGTGTGCCTAATGTAGATGGGCTATGTGAGTTGATCCTTGAGGAGTCCCATATTTACCGGTATTCCATTCATCCGGGTGACGCAAAGATGTACCGGGACTTGAGGCAACACTATTGGTGGAGGAGGATGAAGAAGAGCTACGCTGATCGGAAGGTTCGTGATGTTGCTTACATGGTTAGAGAGAAAGTACTACTGTCACGACCCAAAATTTCTACCTTTGGGACCGTGATGGCGCCTAACATTTCACTTGCTAGGCAAGCCAACGTTAGAATATAATTAGCCATTTTAACTAAATTTTAAATTTATTAATAACAAGGAAACAAATGCGAAAATAAAGTCTGAAATAAAGTGAGTAAACCATAATAATCGCGAAATCTAAATACCATCCCAGAACTGGAGTCACAAGTGCACGAGCTTCTACAATAATACAAATAAAGGTCTAAAAAAAATTCAAGTTGTTTGAAATATAATACACAGCTGAGATAAGATAGAAGGGGACTTCAGAACTGCGAACGCTGTGCAATTATACCTCAAGTCTCCACTGGTAGTTGTATCCGGGCAAAACTACTATACGGCATTGGGACCAATTACGAAATCTGCACAAGAAGTGCAAAGTACAGTATCAGTACAACAGACCTCATATACTGGTAAGTGCTGAGCCTAACCTCAACGAAGTAGTGACGAGGCTATGACAAGACACGTATATAAACAACCTCTACAAGTATATACAATACGAAGAAACAATAATATAATAAATAATAATTTATAAATTGGGAGGGAACATGTGAAGGGGAAAGATATAATAATTTCAGCAGGAGATGTATCACTTAGTTGTCAATTAATTCATCAACAATAAAATGAGCAAATGATAATATGAAAATGGCACAGCATTACCCTTCGTGCTTTTACTCTCATTTGAAAATGATACGGCACCACCTTTCGTGCTTTTACACTCACAAAAGGCACGGCAACACCCTTCGTGATTTTACACTCACAAATGGCACGACAACACCCTTCGTGCTTTTACACTCTTCCTTACCATGAAAATAATAATATAAATTCGAAAGAGTATTCAAATGCAGGGATATACACTTATCAATCAATTCAATACCAACATACCGACTTCACCTTGAAAAATATTCAACAATAATTAAATGAATAATAATTTCACGAATAATGATCAAATAATCAATAATAAACTTAAGCAGGAATATGTTAATTAAATAGACAATTATTCACAATAAACAAATTCCACTCGCATGCTTTGACTCAACCACAATGCATAAATACTCGTCACCTCACATATACGTTGTACCCGCATATTAAATCATGTAGCAAATAAACAAATAAGTCATACTCCCTCAAGTCAAGGTTAACCACGACACTTACCTCGCTTTGCAACCAAATTCAAGAATCCAATAAACCTTTGCCTCGCGAATTCGTGTCTGAAATCCTCAAATATATTCATAAACAATTCAATATATTCAATACAAATCGTAGGGATTAATTCCATATGAATTTGCTAATTTTTCGGATTAAAATCTAAAATTCATCTAAAAAATCAACAGTGGGGCCCACGTCTCGAATCTCAGAAAAACTTACGAAATCCGAACACCCGTTCCGACGAGTCCAACCATACAAAAATTACCAAATTCCGATGTCAAATGGACCTTCAAATCTTAATCTTTCATTTTTGAAAAGTTTTACAAAAATTCTAATTTCTTACATCTAAATTTGAAAAAAGTGATGAATATGGACAAGGATTTATGAAATATAATCATTTTGGTTACAGAACACTTACACAATTCAAAGTCGTGAAAAATCCCTTTGCAATCGCCTAAATCCGTGCTTGAAATGTCTAAAAATGAGAAAAATTTCGGACTCTTCGATTTATACACTGCCCATGCATTTTTACACCTACGGTGCCTGGGCTCGCACCTGTGCATCCGCTTTTGCGGAAGAAGTTTCGCTTCTGCGAACCTCACTTGCCCAGCCTCCGCTTCTGTGATGTTTAGGACCGCATCTGCGGTCGCGCTTTTGCGCAAAAATGGTCGCACCTGCGAAGACCCCTGGCCAACCCAGTTCCACATCTGCGATGGAAGGCTCGCTTCTGCGAGCTCGCACCTGCAATGGAAATTCTGCAGATGCGATTACATCAGATGACAGAAATCTTCAGATTTTTTTCTATGTCCAAATTCGACCTGTTAACCCTCCGAAATTCACTCGAGGCCCACGTGACTTCAACCAAATAAATTAACAAGTCCTAAAACATAACACAGACTTACTCGGGGTCTCAAATCACATCAAGTAACATCGAAATTACAATTCACACCTCGATTCGAACTTTTGAGTTTCAAACTTTTCAATTTACAAAACTTGTGCCGAAACTTATTAAATGAATCCGAAATGACTTCAAATTTGGCACACAAGTCATAAATGGCATAAAAGAGCTATTCCAATTTCCAGAATCGGATTCCGAACCCGATATCAAACTCCGTGATCAAACCAAAAAATCTTTAACTTTTAAATTTCTAATTTCGTTGAATGGACATAACTTGAGCTAGGGATCTCTAAATTCAATTCCGGACATACGACCAAGTCCCAAATCATAATACAGACCTACTGGAATTGTCAAAACACTGATCCGGGTCCGTTTGCTCAAAATGTTGACCAAAGTCAATTTAGTTGAGTTTTAAGGCTCTATTTCACATTTTAATCCATTTTTCACATAAAAGCTTTCCGAAAAATTATACGAACTGCGCACGCAAGTCGAGGAATGATGAATAGTGCTTGTCAAAGTCTTAGAACACATAATTAATTATTAAATTTAAAGATAACATTTTAGGTCATCACATTCTCCACCTCTAAAACTAATGTTCGTCCTTGAACGGAATTAGAAAAGTACCTGAGCTGGTAAAAAGGTGTGGATATTTACTCCGCATGTCTGACTCGGACTCCCAGGTAGATGCTTCTACCGGCTGGCCTGTCCATTATACCTGAACTGCAGGATAACTCTTAGACCTCAACTATCGAACCTACTGGGCTAGAATAGCTACCGACTCCTATTCATAAGTCAAATCTTTGTCCAATTAGACAGAGCTGAAATCTAACACATGGGACGGATCACCATGATATTTTCGAAGCATAGATACATAGAACACCAGATGAATCGCTGATAAACTAGGTGGTAGTGCAAGCCTGTAGGCTACTTCACCCACCCTTTCAAGAATTTTGAAGGTTCCAATATACCTAGGGTTCAACTTGCCCTTCTTTTCGAACCTCATTACACCTTTCATAGGTAAAACCCGGAGCAATATTCTTTCTCCAACCATGAATGCAATATCACGAACCTTACGGTCGGCATAACTCTTTTGCCTAGACTGAGCTATGCGAAGTCGATCCTGAATAAATTTGACTTTATCCAAGGCATCCTGTACCAAATCGGTACCCAACAACTGAGCCTCTCTCGGTTCAAACCAGCCAACTGGCGAGCGAAATTGCCTTTATAATGCCACATATGGAGCTATCTGAATGCTCGACCGGTAGCTATTATTATAAGCAAACTCCGCAAGTGGAAAGAACTGATCCCAAGAACCTCCAAAGTCTATAACACATGTGCGAATCATATCTTCCAATATATGAATAGTGAGCTATCTGTCCGTCTGTCTGTGGATGAAATTCTGTACTCAACTCAAGCCACCTGCCTAACTCATGTTGTACAACCCTCCAAAAATGTGAGGTAAACTGCGTACCTCGATCTGAAATAATAGACACTGGCACACCATGAAGGCGAACAATCTCACGAATGTAAATTTCAGTTGACCGCTCTAAAGAATAGGTAACTACCACTGGAATGAAATGTGTTGACTTGGTCAACCTGTCCATAATGACCGAAATTGCGTTGAATTTTCTGTGAGTCCGTGGAAGCCCAACAACAAAATCCATAGTGATACGCTCCCACTTCCACTCAGGAATTTCTAACTTCTGAAGCAAACCACCAGGTCTCTGATTCTCGTACTTAACTTGCTGACAATTCAAACACCGAGCTACATATGCAACTATATCCTTATTCATTCTCCTGCGCCAATAATGTTGCCGTAAATCTTGATACATTTTGGCGGTACCTGGATGAATAGAATATCTGGAACTATGGGCCTATTTAAGAATTAATTCACGAAGCCCATCCACGTTAGGCACACAAATACGACCCTGCATTCGCAAAACTCCATCTTCCCCCACAACAACCTGTTTTGCATCATCGTGTCGCACTGTGTTCTTAAGGACAATTAAATGAGGATCATCATACTGCTGCTTTCTGATGCGCTCATATAAAGAAGACCGAGCGACTGTGCAAGCTAGAACCCGACTAGGTTCTAAAACATCTAACATCACGAACTGATTAGCAAAAGTCTGAATATCTGCAGCTAACGGTCTCTCACCAACCGGAATATACGCAAGACTACCCATACTCACAACCTTTCTACTCAAAGCATCAACCACCACATTGGCCTTTCTGGGGTGATATAAAATAGTGATAACATAATCTTTCAACAACTCAAATTGAGATCGTTTTTCCTGAACATATACTGCAGGCTACGATGGTCGGCAAACACCTCACACGAGATATCGTAAAAGTAATGTCTCCAAATCTTCAAAGCGTGGACAATGGCTGCCAATTCTAAGTCATGAACAAGATAATTCTTCTCATGAACTTTCAACTGCCGCGACGCATATGCAATCACCTTGCCATCTTGCATAAATACTGCACCAAGACCAACGTGAGATGCATAACAATACACCGTATAAGATCCTGAATCTGTGGGTAATACCGACAATGGCGTCGTAGTCAAAACAGTCTTGAGCTTCTGAAAGTTCAACTCATACCCGTCTGACCATCCGAATGGAACACCTTTTTGGGTCAGTCTGGTCAATGGGCTTGTTATAGATGAAAACCCCTCCACGAACCGACGATAATAACCTGCCAAACCCAGGAAGCTCTGGATCTCTGTAACTGAAGTAGGTCTAGGCCAATTATGAACAACCTCAATCTTCTTAGGATCCACTTTTATGCCTTTTGCCGATATAACATGTCCCCAAAAGGCAACTAAGTCTAACCAAAATTCACATTTTGAAAATTTGGCATATAACTGATTATTCTTCAAAGTCTAAAGCAAACTCCGAAGATGTTGCTCATGCTCCTATCGATTGCTGGAGTAAATCAAGATATCATCAATGAATACAACCACAAAGTAATCCAAATAGGGCTTGAACACCCGATTCATCAAATCCATAAATGTTGCTGGGGCATTTGTCAGCCCAAATGACATCACTAGGAATTTGTAATGCCCATACCGAGTCTGAAAAGCTGTCTTAGGTACATCAGATGCCCTAATCTTCAAGTGATGGTAACCAGACCTCAAGTCGATCTTTGAAAACACCTTGTCACCCTGAAGCGGATCGAATAAGTCATCAATTCTTGGTAGTGGATACTTGTTCTTGATAATAGCCTTGTTCAACTGCCTATAATCTATACACATTCGCATTGAACCATCTTTCTCCTTTACAAATAATACTGGTGCACCCTAGGGTGAGACACTGGTCTAATGAATCCATGATCAAGCAATTCTTGTAACTTCTCCTTCAATTATTTCAACTCTGACGGGGTCGTACGGTATAGTGGGATGGGCTGAGTGCCCGGAGCTAAATCAATACAGAAGTCAACATCTCTGTCGAGTGGCATTCCCGGCAAATCTGCAGGAAATACTTCTATAAATTCACGAACAACTGGTACTAAGTCCATAGAAGGCACATCCGTACTGGGATTGCGAATATAAGCCAAATAGGCTAGACACCCTTTCTCGACCATACGCGGAGCCTTCATATAAGAATTATCCCTGCTGGTAGAATAACCAAGAGTTCCTTTTCCACTCTAATTGAGGTAACCCGGGCATGGCTAGGGTCACCGTCTTGGCATGACAATCCAATATAGCATGATAATATGACATCCAATCCATTCCCAAGATGACATCAAAATATACCATATCAAGAAGTAGAAGATCCACACTAGTCCCAAGACTCCCAATAGTAACCACACACGAACGATAGACATGATCTACCCCGATAGAATCTCCCACTAGAGTGGACACACACAGGAGCACTCAGAGAATCACAAGGCATCACCAGATATGAAGAAAAATAAGATGACACGCAGGAATAAGTAGATCCTGGATCAAATAGAACTGAAGCATCTCTATGGCAAACTGGAACAATATCTGTAATCACAACATTGGATGATTCGGCCTTAGGCCTAGCTAGAAAAGCATAAAATCGAGGCTGGGCCCCACCACTCTGAACTGCGTCCCTGGGACGACCTCTAACTGGCTGGACTCCACCTCTAACGGTCTGGCTTCCACCTCTAATGGTCTGACCTCCACCTCTAGCTGCCTGACCCCTACCTCTAGCTGGCTGAGATGGCGGTAAAATAATTGGTGCTAGAACCATAGCACGAGAACCCTGCTGTTGCATGCTGCCCTGAGACATGGGGCAGAATCTAGCAATGTGCCTCGGATCACCACAAATATAACAGGACATCGGCTGTTGTGACAGCTGACCCGAACGGGCCGAATAACTGCTGTAGTGACTATGGAGTGGTGGTGCACTGATATGAGCTGAATGTGCACTAAATGTTGGCTGCCCAGAGTAAGGCATAATAGGACCGTGTCTTCATGAAGCACTGGGAGATGCCTGAAGTGCTGAATGAAACGGTCTGGGAGGATGACCCTTACCAAAATTACCCCCGTCTCCAGACGAGGCACCACTGAAACCATCAAACTGACGAGGCCTCTTATCAGACCTCTGCCCTCTCTCTTGTACAAGAACCATCTCGATCCTCCTTGCAACATTAGCAGTCGCCTGAAAGGAAATCTCACTTTCGGCCTCCTAAGTCATCTGAAGCCTGATAGGGTGATGAGTCCCTCAATAAACCTCCTCACTCTCTTTCCCCCTCAGTAGGTAGTAAAAGAAGAGCATGGCGGGCAAAATCCACAAAATGGGATTCATACTGAGTAACAATCATGCTGCCCTACTGTAGACGCTCAAATTGCATGCGGTAATCCTCTCTCAATATGATAGGGAGAAACTTCTCTAGAAATAGCCGTGAGAACTGTTCCCACGTTAGTGTAGGTGACACAACTGGTCTGGTCAATGTAAAATATCTCCACCACCTCTTGGCGGAACCCGTCATCTGGAATACAGCAAAATTGACCCCATTGGTCTCAACTATACCCATGTTCCGTAGTACCTCATGACAGCGGTCAAGATAGTCATGTGGGTCCTCAGAAAGTGTACCACTGAAGTAAACTGGAAAGAGCTTAGCAAACTTATCTAGTCTTAATAAGGCCTCAGAAGACATGGCGGGCCTATTACCGGCCTGCGCTGCAACACCTAGCTGAATTACACCCAACTGGAGCCTGATTCTGGGGAGCCATCTGCTCCGGACCCGGAGTAGTGGGAGTTTGTGATCTTCCCCTAGCCTGTGAGATGGTTGGTACCACTGGAAATATACCATTATGGGCCACACCCTCCATAAGACTTACCAAATGGACTAGAGCGTCCTGAAGCACTGGAGTAGCTATGAATCCTTACGGGACCTGAACTGGTCCAACCGGTACAGTATGAACGATAACCTCCTCCTGAAGATCCACCCGAGGTTCTACAACAGGTGCTGCCGCTCGAGCTCTAGAATGAGATCTACCTCTACCTCTGCCTCAGCCTCTAGCATGACCACGACCTCGACCTCTACCCCTGGTCATAGTTGCTACTGGGGGCTCTCATCCCTGTCCATCGGTTGATGTATTACGTGTTCTCTCCATCTGCGAGAGAATAAGAATAGAATGGTTCAATCATCGATGATAGAATTAGATCACACGACAGAATAAGAAAGAAGTGATATTGTTCCTAAACTTCATAGCCTCTGAGAGATAAGTACAGAAATCTCCATACTGATCCTTCAGACTCTACTAAGCTTTCTCGTGACTCGTGAGATCTATGTAACCTAGTTCTCTGATACCAACTGTCATGACCCAAAATTCCCACATTCGAGATCGTGATGGCGTCTATCATTTCACTTGCTAGGCAAGCCAATGTTAGAATATAATTAGCCATTTTAACAAAATTTTAAATTTATTAATAACAAGGAAACAAATGCGGAAATAAAGTCTGAAATAAAGTGAGTAATCCATAATAATCGCAAAATTTAAATACCATCCCAAAACTAGAGTCACAAGTGCACGAGCTTCTAGAATAATACAAATAAAGGTCTGAATAAAATTCAAGCTGTTTGAAATATAATGCACAGCTCAGATAAGATAGAAGGAGACTTTAGAACTGCGAACGTTGTGCAGTTATACCTCAAGTCTTCACTGGTAGCTGTATCCGGGCAAATCTACTATACGCCACTAGGACCAACTCTGAAATCTACACAAGAAGTGCAGAGTGCATGGGGTCAGTACAACCGACCCCATGTACTGGTAAGTGCCGAGCCTAACTTCGACGAAGTAGTGACGAAGCTATGACAAGACACGTACATAAATAACCTCTACAAGTAATACAATAAATAACAATTTATAAATTGGGAGGGAACATGCGAAGGGGAAAGATATAATAATTTTAGCAAGAGATGTATCACTTAGCAGTCAATTAATTAATCAACAATAAAATGAGCAAATGATAATATGAAAATGGCCCGACACCACCCTTCGTGCTTTTACTCTCATTTGAAAATGACACGACATCACCATTCGTGCTTTCACACTCACAAATGGCACGACAACACCCTTCGTGCTTTTACACTCACAAATGGCACTGCAACACCCTTCGTGCTTTTACACTCACAAATGGCACGAGAACACCCTTCGTGCTTTTACACTCTTCCTTACCATGAAAATAATAATATAAATTCTGAAGAGTATTCAAATGCGAAGATATACACGTATCAATCAATTCAATACCAAAATACCGACTTCACCTTCCAAAATATTCAACAATAATTAAATGAATAATAATTTCACGAATAATGATCAAATAATCAATAATAAACTTAAGCATGAATATCTTAATTAAATAGAAAATTATTCACAATAAACAAATTCCACTCGTATGCTTATTACACATAATAACTCGTCACCTCACATATACATTGTACCCACACATTAAATCATGTAGCAAATAGACAAATAAGTCTTACTTGTTGATACACATTTTTAAATATATATATATATATATATATATATATATATATATATATATATATATATAATATACTTTCAAAATAGTGCATATACATCATCATTTTGATTTGTAAGCATACACATGTAGTTTTTATAATTTTCCATAATTTTTAAAGACTTTAAACCAATTTATTTATGCATTTTATTATATAAGTATCCTGTAATTATCCTTCAAATTATATTTTATGATGATTTAATCATCTAAACTTATTATTTATACCATATTAATATATAATTACATTATTCATGCATAAAATGACTTTTTATATTTTTATAATGTTAATTAATTATTTTTAATCATTTTAGGACACAAATGATATTTTTGCTATTTATTAATTATTTATTTTTAATTATTTTTATTAAATATTGGGTATTTAAAAACTAGCCTAAAAACCTACCCATTTTCGGACCAATTGCTGGCCCAAACCTAACACCCTAGCCCAAATAACCCCAACCCAAACCAATTAACCCAACCCCACAACCCGGTCGCAACCCGTTTAACCACCCGACCCAAGACCCCTTTTAAATCGTGGCCATTGATCTCTGAGATCAACGGTCCATATTACCACATCTCTTTTAATTACCACCCAAACCCTAATCATTCTCATCGACCGCCGCCCCTAAATCCTCTCTTCTCTTCTCCTCCTTAGAACCCTAGCCGCCGCCTCCCCTAAAATCTCTTCTAATCCCACACGATATGGGATTCTGTGGCTACCTTATGCCATATATGGACTCTCTTTGGTACTGGATCATTCTCTATACCGCTTGCCTAAACATGGCAAGCAGATCTCATCATAATCGAACCAAAGTCGGTTCAACTTCTTGACGTTTCTACTATTCTGTCTATGTTCATTCTTGTTCTATTATGGGTATGAATCTTTGTGTATCTCTGTTGATTCTTACTTACCTTAAAAATTAGGGTTTTGGATTTCTTTAGATGGAACCAAAATTGGTTTGATTCTTTGATTTTAAGCGATGTTTCTGTCTATATTCATCTTATTCTATGCAATGTTTGACTTTTTATTTATAGATTCTGCCGATTTTTTGTACTTTCCCTAAAATTAGGGTTTTGAAATTTCTCTCTTTTCCTTACCGATTTCGATTGCATGTGATTTTCTTTCCTTTCTAGTTTTTGATTGATGATTTTCCTTGTTTGGGTGTTCGATTTCTACTGCTATATAAACCATTCCACATTCCCCTTTGGGGAGATCATTAAGAAATTTACTAAAAAGAAAAATTAAAGTTGCGTGCTCTTTGTTCTCGAATACTCTTGCTCTATATTCTAGTTCCTAGCCGGCTGAAAGCCAAGGCCATAAATTCTGGGTTCTTGCTTCTCGTTGATGTTCAGAATACTGTGGACTTTTGTTCTTTCTTGTATTTTCATTTAACTGGTAAGTTACTTGACCTTTGTGATTTCATCCTTCTGTGTCTCTGATTTGCATGTGTTCTTACTTCTGAAATTCATGGCTTAATATGTTTCTGGGTTACTTTTAAGCACCACTCTGTTAACTTTACACGCGCTTTAAGTCTCTTTAGCATTTAACTACTCCTAATGTTGCTAGTTCGGAGATTATCCACGCCTAACTAGGTAATCTGAATCTTCCTAAGATTGTTTAGCTAGTGTACTGATGCCTGAATGTTCATGAATCTCTTTACTTGCTTTGTCCTAAATCTCTGTAATGAATACCTCACATTTGTAGTAACCTGTGTTGAGACTTTCATTGTTAATTATAATTTGCCTCTCTGCTATTGTGTCACTCAACATGTTCACTCGATCCCATACCCCTTTAGTGTTTGCTTGTGATTTAGAACAGTTATCTCAGCCTGTTTAAATTGTTGTTTTCTGATATTAGGATGAATCGTTGATACAACTGGACCTTCTTTAGTTAATTAGTCTACTATGTCAATGTCTGAATGCCTACATCTACTATTTGACATGAATTTACTTTCCACTATATTCTAAATCTCTGTAATGATAGTCTTGCATATGTTATGTTTCCTAATTTGTGTTGAGACCTTTTCTATTGACTATGATCTTGCCTATCTGATAACATGTCCCTCAGTATGTCTTTGACCCACTTGATGCCCTGTTCCTTCTGTGATTACTTGGCTCATCACAATGCGCATTCCCCATCATGTCTAAATGCTGTGTTGTTTCTCGATAATAATACTAGGATGTATACTTAGCATAATTTCCAACCATATTTTAACTTGTTTAGTATTGTGCATATGTGCATAATAATCTTTGTCAATTCTGCAAACTTGTTGTTTCCCTAACTCTTTCAATATGTGACTGCCTATGTGCTAAGTGTTAAACCTGCTAAGTTTGTGACTTGTTCGATTATCTGCTATACATGCTCAATTTGGTCAGGTCTGTTTAAATTATAAGTGTCCCCTAATCCTTGTCTCTCAACCTTGGTCCACTCTCTTTCACTTGATAGTTGGGCTCTTTTTTGATTTCTTATTCTTATCCGGGTGAAAGCCAAGGCCACTTAGGTTCTATTATTTGACCTCCCTAGTGTGAGCACTACCGGGGTCCAATTGAGACCCTTGTGAACTCTGACACACTAGGACTTGGTCCCTAGTCATTCTCTGATTTTCCTCTATCAACCTCCCTAGTGTGAGCACTTCCCTGGGTTCTTGAAGCCCTTGGGAACTCTGAAACACTAGGGTCATGGTTCTAATTGCTCAACTATGTTTCACCTACTAGCTGAATCAATTGATTTCTGGCTGCCTTATTTAAATGAAGATATGACTTCTGGATTGTTGTGAACTATGTGGACTTTAGAATGAAGGCCTGTCCTGGGTGGGTATATCTTTGGGCCTGCTGTAGGCTCACTATAGTTATTTTACTCTGTAATTTATGCCATTAATTGGGTCTGTAATAATGTTGTAATAACAATTGGGGTATTAGTAAAATTGGAAAAGGGGGTTTATCTTAATACTTGCATTGAAATGGGTAAAAATCTTGCCTATATGTGTTTTACTTTGCTCAAATATATTCTGCTACTGTGTGAGTTAGATAACCTACCTATAGGTATTTAATTTGCTTGACATATTTTGCTTTCACATGCTAGAAACCATGCCTATAGGAAATTAAATGACCAATGTCTCAATGTGCATTACAGCATACTCATTAGGCGCTATAGGATTCTGTTAATTTACATGCTACCTAATCTACAATTTAAAAATCCTGCCTATAGATCTTAATTATTGATTATAGAAATCATGCGTATAAGATCTAAAATCAGTCTTAATTATTGATTATAGAAATCATGCCTATAGGATCTAAAATCAGCCATTGTGACTATAGAAATCATGCCTGTAGGATCTAAAATCAGTCTTAATTATTGATTTTCTTGCTCATTTCCTTTAAGTGCTAATGATGAACTTTCAACACTATGTCATTGTCACTATTAGAAACCATGCCTATAGGATCCAACTAAGCAGTTCTGAATATTCTCTTGCAATTATCATTGCTAATTATTGCATAAATCACCTAGATATCATGCCTATAGGTTTAACCTCTTATAACATATAATCAGTAGGCAACTGCGTAGTCACTTAGAAGTCGTTCTAAAATGGCATCTTGCTCTGAAACTGCCGGCACGCTTGAATCCCAAGGTCACATAGAAACCATGTCTATAGGGTTTAATGGCTTTAACTTGTCTCAATTTTGAAATTGTCAAACGCCTAATTTGTTTGCGTGCATTTGTTGTTTAAGTGTGGAGGCTAACTTGAGCCCTTAACTACCTTCACATGAAGTCCAACTTGTTTTGTATGTCGACTAGTTTTATCATTTTGAGAAACCTAAGTTAAGTCTAGAACCACCCAAAATAGAGGTTCAAACGCCTCCAGGACCATAGGCATGGGACGGGAAGTGCACGCATAAGGTACGGTTTAGAATCAACTAGCGCGCTTTAGGTAAAAACTTAAAGATAGTAATCGGGTAGCAGGAGATGATAGTCTGTGCCCGCTGAATAATACGAGCAACACCCCACCTCGAGGGAGTTACGAAGTATTATTTATGTTGCACGGGGTGATCCTTTAGGCTAAAAAACTTAGGACCCCCCATCTTGTCTTAAAGTCAATTATTTGTGTTTATTTGTAGACTTTTGATAATTGCCCAAACTTCTTGTCTTTCCCTCTTGTTTTTGACTAATTCATATAATTCGAGTTCAGTCGGGACCCGCAGTTGTGGACCTCGAGGAATGCCTAACACCTTCTCCTCGAGGTAATTTGAGCCCTTATCCGATCTTTGGTGACGCAAACTGGTTAAACTAGAGTTATTTGCAAATAGGTGCCCTAATGCACCTCAAACCCGTTAGGTGGCGACTCTCTCTTTTAACACCCTTCCTTTAAAAGAGTTGTCACGTGTCAAAACCCGATTTCGCGAGAAAGAAGGGGCGCGAAACTACTCCCTCAAGTCAAGATTAACCACGACACTTACCTCGCTTTGCAACCAAATTCAATAATCCAATAAACCTTTGGCTCGCGAGTTCATGTTCAAAACCCTCAAATCTATTCATAAACAATTCAATATACTCAATACAAATCGTAGGAATTAATTCCATATGAATTTGCTAATTTTTCGAATTAAAATTCGAAATTCATCTAAAAAATTAACAGTGGGGCCCACGTCTCGAATCTCGAAAAAAACTTACGAAATCCAAAAATCCGTTCCGAGACGAGTCCAACCATACAAAAACCAAATTCCGATGTCAAATGGACCTTCAAATCATAATTTTTCATTTTTGGAAAGTTTTACAAAAATTCCAATTTCTTGCATCTAAATCCGAAATAAGTGATGAATATAGACATGAATTTATGAAATATAATCACTTTTGGTTATAGAACACTTACACAATTCAAAGTCGTGAAAAATCCCTTTGAAATCGCCTAAATCCGTGCTTGAAATGTCTAAAAATGAGAAAAATATGGGACTCTTCAATTTATACACTGCCCAAACATTTTCGCACATGCGCATCCGCTTTTGCGGAAGGAGTTTCGCTGTTGTGAACCTCACTTGCCTAGCCTCCGCTTCTGCGATGCTTAGGACCGCATCTGCAGTCGCGCTTTTGCGCAAAAATGGCCGCACCTACGAAGACCGCAGGCCAGCCCAGTCGACTGGCAATTAGTTAATTGTTTAACTGCAATTATTTAGTGACAATTAGTTAATTTTAGCGGCAATTATTTAGTGGCAATTAGATAATTGTCACTAATTTATTATTGACAAAGGGATATTACCGACAAATGCACGTTAGCCGGGAGAAACCACCTTTTTGCTGGCAATTAAAAAGAATGGCCCCTAATAATCACTAATTGAAGTCAATGTTTTATCTTTCCCACCAATATTTTCTCATAAAATTCACATATTCCCTCCAATTGTAAATCACGAACTAAGGATAATTTTAGGAAAAAGTTTTTCCAAAGGTCCTCCATCGTGCGACGCCGCTGCCCAACTAATCGATATCTCACTAAATTTTAGTTTTTCCAAAGTTTTACTAAGGATAATGTAGATTCTATTCATTTTTTGTGTTGTACTTCTTGCTTTCTTACTGTTTGTTAGATGTTCTCAGTTCTATTCACAGTTGCTTGATGGGATCTGATTTTACATGAGAGTGGTGAATTTCAGAGGTATTAGTGATGTAGTTTGAGATTCTTTTTCCCCTTTTTGGTATCTATTTTTCAGTTACTGATTTGTATTCACTGTTCCTTATGAATTTGGGATGCTTTAAAATGTAAAACAATAGCTAAGAAGAACACTTGGTGCTTATACATATGAAATTTATAAAGAATTGTCTAAACTTTTAGGCTGCAGAGCTCATCTACCTCTCTATTGGGAAGGAAAGCTAACAAAGTCTTGCTCTCCGAGTCTCTATTGTTGCCTTTGGCCTTCCTATCCTCTGTTTTATTTGAGGACTGCAAGACGTACAGTCAACTATTTTAGTAGCTTAGTAATCCAATTGCTTCCACATGATAGGGGAATAAAGTTCCTATTTTTAAGCACAAATACTCTATAAAAACCCATTTGGTTTTGATCACCAAATTGACTCTTAACATTTAAACAAACAGGATATACTAATTGCTACTAGACTTTGTTAGAATATTTAACTCAAGTTCTTGTTTGATTCCAATTGCCAAAGGATAGGGACAGTTGATCACCTATCAGTCTATCTCTAAGGATTGGACCGAGGTTGTAACTAATCTGTAGAATACTTCTTATTCGTCTAAAACATGATACTTATTATCTGTATATTTGTTAAATTACTGGGAATACGAAGCAGTCTGTTAAACGACAAATTTCAGCTGAAGAAACAATATTTAACAATACCAGGCTCGTCAATGCATCTGTAGCTTGATGATTTAGTTTCAGTCCAAATTTGCAAGTTTATATATAACTATTGATTAGAATTTAAATGTGGGTTTTAACTATATATTAGATTATATTACTTGAAAATTATATGAAGTCCATTCGTATCTGATGGTTTTATGGGGAAATCCTCACAAACATGTGCGGAGTTTTCAGAGTACTTCACAATTTTGTCCTCATATTCAACTTATGGTAAGATTGTTGACATATCTTGAGAGCATGGGTTGTGAAGATTATTGTAATACATACTTACATATAGTGAAATGTCTATTTATTCAAACTATTTAAGATTCTATAGCTGATTAAGGTGTTGGAAGATATTGTTTGATAACATGATGTCTTTAGGATTTGAATTGAGTCCTGCAATGATAGGTCTCTTAGCCCATTTTCCTTCTTTAATACAGACATTGCTATATTCAGCCAAAAAATATACTACATTAATGATCTTTTGCCTTTTTAGTTCTTGATGACTTGGTCTTCTTCTAACATGCTTTATGGAAGTAGCTCTTTAATAGTGTTGTAGACCAACAAGAAGTCAAAGTTTGTTGTTGTCCTGAAGAAGAAAATGATGTAATTGAAGCTCTTATTGGTGTTCAAGCCCGTGGTTGTTGTGCTTCTCCTCACCAACTTCAAGTTAGTTCATCCACTTATTTCCGTTCTTTTTTTGTGTGCTCTAAGATGGTAATATAATTGTTATGGTATTATAACGATAAGATACTACGCTTATATTGTAATACTCGGAGATTAAGAAGCTCATGGATTAAAAAGTGGACTAAATATTTGAAGTACTTATTGTTATAGTGATTCCGAATTTCTTTCTAATAATAATAATCTTTTAATGATCATTATTAAGGTGATCAGATAATAGAGTGCGGTTTAATACGGAGATTATACTAAATGGGTCGTAGATTACATGTCCTTGTTCCAGTCCTTACAGTATTAGTGTTTCCTCTATGTCATTGAAATAGTTGTGGTAAAGGAGGTTCATTTATTACTTATTATTGATTTTAAAAAAGCCAGTCAATACTCAATAGTTGAAACCCATTTTTTAAACTTCTTTTAAGATTAAGATACCATTGAAAATTTCAATTGTGAACGACCTACGAGACAGAGCAGTCACGGGCCATACAGTGACAGTACATGACTACATTCAATAGCACTATAGGAATTATTTGGCCTTGAATCAATTATCTGAATATTCTACTTAAGTATGTGTTGCTTACAAGTAACAAGTTGCTTTAGTGTGGCATCTGATCCATTGCAGCTGCAAGAGTTTGGTCTGCTTTTAGGCATAGAAAGTCCATGAACTTGTGTAGATTGGTATTTAACAAATAGTTAGTTCGCTGCTGTGATAACTTATCTTTCCACTGCCCGGATTGTTGGTTTGATGGTGCTGTGCATTAGACAGTTACTTAATGATATCTTTCATGAAGCAGTAAAGTTGTTTTTTCTATGTCATATGACTAACTAGGTATACTAGGAATATACTTTAGAAGTCAAATTTCTCAAGGAGTTCATGCTTTCCTTTTAGATCGACCTCATTGAAATAGTATGGAACTCAGTTCTTGCTTTAGTAGATGCTTTCGTTCAAATTTGGTCTTTAATTATGATAAAGGGCTTATCTGTTTTCTTACTTGAAGAAGTGGGTGATTTATTATCAGATTCTGCTAGGAATGAGTTGCTTGTTACAGCTGCCACTAACTATTGTGTCACTGCTGCTACTTTTATTGTCAATATGCATTAGTCATCATAGCTATTGCCAAGTTTTATTGTCAATATGCATTAGTCATCATAGCTATTGCCAAGTTCTGAATAATGTGATATCTCAAAGATTGCTAACATTACTGTAGTGTTATGAAGTGCTTAAATGGTTAAATATATGCTTTGGCTGATAGAAAGCAAAAACAACTCCTGCTAGTTTTTTCTTGAGATGGTAACATAAATTACTCCTGCTAGTTATTTCTCCATTATCACACAATGGTTACTTGGATCGGCATTTTAAAAAGCCTTCTTTATGCTTCCCTAAGACAGACATGCATGACTGAAATACATCTTAGGAAAGTCATGT
Organism: Nicotiana tabacum; assembly: GCF_000715075.1. Lineage (NCBI taxonomy): Eukaryota > Viridiplantae > Streptophyta > Magnoliopsida > Solanales > Solanaceae > Nicotiana > Nicotiana tabacum. Next base: position 146,936,735 of record NC_134098.1, on the reverse strand, counting down.
CTTTAAAAGGAACTTTAATGTATTGAAAGTCTCTACGGACTCATTCGTTTAATCCCTGTCTTTGAAGAGATGCAGTTCATGAGTTTCATCAAAGCAATAGATTTCATGCAGTTCTCACCTTCTAATTCTATCTGTATATCTAACCTAATTTTACAGTGTTTGAATTCATGCAACCATTAGCTTGAATTGAGTTTTGTCAACTTTGTTTTGCTTTGTGTATTTTTGACATAAAATATCCAGTCCCATATCATCTCTCATATTGATGTTCTTGTTATTTTGTTATTCCATTTTATCATTTCTTAATGTCTTTGTAATACATGTACATGACAAAGATCCAAACTGACTGGTTGTCCCATGTAGTATGATGTAGTTGCTCCTGACACTGTCTCGGTCAGTTCACTATTATCGCAGTTTCTCTTCCCGACGTTGCATGAGCATTGTGTGTTCTCTTTTACTATGTGGAAGAATTGACTTGTCGAATAATAATTTCAAGCAAGCTCCAACTAGCCTGGAATTGATGATTATTGTATTTCATCTATTGTCATAGTTATTTTATAATTTCAGGTCATACAGTTTGATGTTCGATAATTTAGCGGGTGGAAGATTTCAATATGACGAAGAGTTGCAGAAATTATTTGAAGATTGTAATTCGTTAAGATTAATTATGTAATGACATTAGCTATTTAGTTCAAATAATTTAAGTTTATTTTTTAAGTTACTGTGATATTAATATTTTAGAAGTACTTCCTTTTATTTGTTAAGATTTAATGAGATATATTATGGTTTGATGAATTAATATTGATATATTTTGTTATTTGCATTATTTTTTGATCGAATGTAGTAGTTAATATTAATGGTGGCTAAACTTACCGTTATAGCTTGTGACTTTTAGCGCCAATTTAACGGGATATACTGACTATAAAATGGACGATAAAAGGGCACATTAAGACGTTTATATAGGAATATTGTAGCCATTATATTGCTATTAAAGATGACTTTTAGTGGCATTTTAATTGAATAGCATAATAATACGTTTTTAGAAGAGATATTGTTGCCACTCTAATTGCCACAAAATAACAACCCAGTATAATCTCACTAGTGGGGTCTGGGGAGGGTAGTGTGTACGCAGACCTTACTCCTATCCCGGGGTAGAGAGGCTGTTTCCGATAGATCCTCGGCTCCCTCACTCCAAGAACTTCCCACCTTGCTCTTGGGGTGACTCGAACTCATAACCTCTTGGTTGGAATTGGAGGATACTCACCACTAGAGCAACCCACTCTTATCAGAATTGCCACAAAACAATTACCGCTAAAGGTATGGACTTTTAGCGACAATTGTTTTAACTTTAGCGGCTATAAGAATGGACGTTAAAGGAGCATTATTAGCCTTTTATAGAGTGGGTTTAACAACCATCATAATTGCCGCAAATATTTGCCATTAAAGCAAATGCGTTTTAGCGGCAATAAGTCATACCCTTTACCAACTTTTGTGAGAAACGCCACTAACGGCTTTACCGACCCCGGCTTCAGCGGCTAAACACCAATTGCCGGTAAATGATATAGCGGCAATTGTTATTGCCGCCAATGCTGTTTTTTATTGCCGCCAAAGGCCTTTTTTGTAGTAGTGGTCCCGCATCTGCGATGGAAGGTCCGCTTCTGTGAGCTCGCACCTGCGATGGAAATTCCGCAGGTGCGATTACATCAGATGGCAGAAACCATCAGATTTTCTTCTAAGTCCAAATTCCATACGTTAACCCTCTGAAACTCACTCGAGGCCCCCTGGACCTCAACCGAATATATCAACAAGTCCTAAAACATAACACAGACTTAATTGATGTCTCAAATCACATCAAATAACATCGAAATTATAATTCACACCTCGATTCGAACTTTTGAGTTTCAAACTTTTCAATTTACAAAACTTGTGCCGAAACATGTTAAATGAATCCGGAATGACTTCAAATTTGGCACACAAGCCATAAATGATATAACAGAGCTATTTCAATTTTCAGAATCGGATTCCGGCCCCGATATCAAAAAGTCAACTCTGTGGTCAAACCTGAAAATCTTTAGCCTTTGAATTTCTAGTTTTTGTTAAATAGTCATAACTTGAGCTAGGGACCTCCAAATTAAATTCCGAGCATATGCCCAAGTCCCAAATCACGATACGGACCTATCAGAACTGTCAAAATACTGATCCGGGTCCGTTTGCTCAAAATGTTGACCAAAGTCAACTCGGTTGAGTTTTAAGGCTCTATTTCATATTTTAATTCATTTTTCACATAAAAGCTTTCCAGAAAATTATACGTACTGCGCACGCAAGTCAAGGAATGATGAATAGTTCTTTTTGAGGTCTTAGAACACATAACTAATTATTAAATTTAAAGATGACCTTTTGGGTCATCACAACCACTCAGAGTTTCACCCATGAAGGGTGTTATGAGGTTCGACAAGAAGGGCAAGTTAAGCCCTTGGTATATTGGTCCATTTGAGGTGCTTCAGAGGATTGAAGAGGTGGTTTACAAGCTTGTCTTGCCGCCTAGTCTATCGAGTGTTTATCCAGTGTTTCATGTTTCTATGCTCCGAAAGTATGTCGGTGGTCCGTCTCATGTTTTGGACTCCAGCATGGCTCAGTTGGTGGTGATTTGACATGATATGGAGCCGGTGGCCATTTTGGACCGACAAGTTTGAAATTTGAGGTCAAAGAACATAACTTCAGTAAAGGTGCAGTGGAGAGGTCAGCCAGTCGATAAGGCTACTTGGGAGACCGAGCAGGAGATGCAGAGCAGATATCCACGTCTATTTGAGACTCCAGGTATGTTTCTAGACCCGTTCGAGGATAAACGTTTGTTTAAGAGAGGTAGGATGTAACGATCTGGCTGATTATTTTGAGTGTTGTAGTCCCGTTCCCCCATTTACTTATTATTTTATGCTCAATTATCATTATGTGACTTAGCGGGGTAGTTGGTTCGGTTCCAGAGATATTTCGGAATGAGCTGAGACACTTAGTCTCAAGGTTGGAAGCTTAAGTAGAAAAGATTGACCAGATGTTGACTTATGTGTTAATGGCTCCGAATTGGAGTTTTGATGGTTCCGATAGTTTTGTTGGGTGATTTTGGACTTAGGAGTGAGCCCGGATAGTGATTTGGACGTCTGTAGTTGATTTAGGCTTGAAATGACGAAAGTTGGAAAATTGAAAGTTTTGGAAATTGAAAAGTTTGACCGAGAGTTGACTTTCTGGTTACAGGACTCAGAATGTGGTTCCGGGAGTTGGAGTAGGTTTGTTGTGTCATTTATGACTTGTGTGAAAAAATTTGAGGTCAATCAGACGTGATTTGATAGGTTTCGGCATCTATTGTAGAAGTTGGAATTTATTAGTTTTTATTAGGCTTGATTTGGGGTGAGATTCATGTTTTTGATGTTGTTTTATGTGATATGAGACGAGCCGACTAAATTCGTATCGTGTTTTAGGACTTGTTGGTATAATTGATTGAGGTCACGGGGGCATCAGGTGGATTTCAGAGGGTTAGCAGAAAGTATTTTGGACTTGAGAAAATGCTGATGGTTACTGGACTGGTGTGATCGCATCTGCGAGGGTCATGGTCGTAGGTGCGGGGATGGCATCGCAGAAGCGGGTTTGACCGGGGTGCTGATGGGTTGCAGGTGCGAGGGTAGTGCTGCATCTGCGAGCCCGCTAATGCGTGTGTGGCTCCGCATAAGAGGAGGGTGAGCTGGAAATGGTAGTTCGCAGAAGTGAACCTTGTTGCGCAGGAGCGAGCTAGCATATGCGGGATTGGGGGCCGCAAAAGTGATGGAGCAGAGTTTAATTGAGTTCCGCAGATGCAGAGACTTGACCACAGAAGCGGTATCGCAGAAGTGTAGAAAAAGGCTGCATGTGCGAAAAGCACTGAGCAGAATAAATATTTAAGGGTTTTCGTAATTTTTATCATTTTGGACTTTGCAAACTCGGAATAAGGCGATTTTTGAGAGGGATTTCGAGGGGTTTCTTGAGGTAAGTCACTTGTGATCATTTTTATTCTATAATATTGTTTCCCCATTGAATTTTCCACCTAGTTTGTATGTTTTTGAGGTGGAATTTTGGGAGTTTTAGTCTAGGGATTGGAGAGTTAAGTTTGGGGATTTGAGTGATGATTTGGTGTCTGAATTTGGTAAATTTGGTATGGTTAGACTCATGGTTGAATGGGCTTTAGAATTTTGTAACTTTTATTGGATTCCGAGACGTAGACCCCGGGGTTAAATTTTTAGTTGACTTTTTGTCTTTTGATTAAAAACTTAGTAATTTCATATGGAATTAATTCTTATAGTTTGAGTTGATCGTATAGAATTCTTTGTGGCAAGATTCGTGGCATTCGGATCCCGTTTCGCGAGGCAAGGGCTTGTTGGAGTAGAGATTTGCACGGTTTGAGATAAGTAACACTTCTAAACTTGGTTCTGAGGGTATGAATCCCTGAAATTACATGCTATATGATTGGTGTTGAGGTGATGCACATGCTAGGTGATGGGCGTATGGGCTTGCACCGTAGTAATTGTGATTCAGTTAATTTCGTGAAACTGTATAGTTGTCATATCTGAATAATTTTGCTATACCCTATGTGTTAGAGCACTTGAGCTGTGGTTTATGTTAGAAATCATATTTAGGCTATGTGCTGGTACTATTGGGACCCACATTGGTCGTTCTTTGCTGTGGAGTTATTTGCTTAATTGCAGTTATGTACTCAGTCGCATTCATCATTGCATATCATATCTTAATCTCTGTTATCATACATTGTCACATCACACATCATTGATTTAGGCTACTTAGCATGAGTGTTGTGAGCCCGAAAGACTGGAGAGATTGATGACTGAGAGAGGCCGAGGGCCTGTTTGTGAGTGATATTTATGGGATCTGGATACACACCACAACATGCTTTATTGATTTATTCCATGATTGGATTATTGTAGCACTTGGGCTGGATCTGGCCCTCCGGAGTCTGCACACCCACAGTGAGCGCAGTTGCTATCGATTTATTTTCATTTGGACTGGATCTACCTTGGATTTATTTGCATTTGGGCTGGATCTGCCCTGGCTTGGATCTGCCATGCACAATGCTGAGTGATTGAGAGAGAATTGAGATGGTCAGGTTGAGTACTCCCAGAGTGTGAGTAAACGAGGCTTTCATTGTGTTGTATCACATACGATATGCATATTGGCATGTTGATAGAGATGTCATATTACTCATATCATTCAGACTTGACATATTTTATCTATTCTGAGTTTAATTGTTAAGCCTGGAAGCATGTCTACATTCTTGTACTGGTACCTGTAGATTATGAGTTTCTCTGAGACATTACTGTCATATGTTCTTTAAAATTCCGTACCGTTTAATTATGTATTTTGACTGTATTGTTTGGACTCGTCCCTGCTTCATTCAAAAGGTTAGAGTTGTTACTTATTGATTTGGTTGTACTCACGCTATACCATACACTTCGTGTGCAGATCCAGGTGCTTTCGGACACGGTGGTTGTTGATCTCAGAGTTTTCTGCCATTCAGAGATTATCGAGGCAGTTGCCTTTGCGTCAGCTGACCTTGACTCTCCTCCCTTATCCCTCACTTTTACTTATTCAGTTCTACTTTCTTAGATAGTGTATTAGACTATGTATTTGTATAGATTCTCAGGTACTCAGTGATACCCGAGTTTTGGGATATTTTGTATTGAGCTGTAACGTTTTCATTAAGTTTTATGAGACTTTTACTTACTTAAGTTTATTTTCGTATAATTTAAATTTCAAGATGATGGTATCATGATAGGTGCCATCACGATACTTGGGATTTTGGGTCATGGCAATTTTCACTTCAGTTGTTGTTAAACTTTTCAATGTATACTATTGATCCTCTTAGGCATATCAGTTGGCGAACAAATGTTAGAACTTTGTTATTGATCCTCCACTGTTTTTCAAGAGGAGAATATTTTGATTGACTCAGAAATTACTAATACTTTCCTTCATACACCATTCTACAACTAACTTGAAACATTGGTGAGAGAAGCCATTGAAGTAGAACTGTGGGTTGACAACTCATCATTTAGGTTGACTCTCTACTACAAAGATCTAAAAGGCATTGATATTTCTTCAATGATGCTTTATTTTATTAGAGCTGATGTGTCATTGTCTACGGAGATATAACGCCTCCAATTCCAAACCGTGCCAATGAGGGAACTTTTGACCTACGAAAGATTTGAGAAGCAACTAAGCCAACAAGACACAGGAATTCATCAAGATTTCAACCAACAATCAGTGTAATAGAGGAGTTTGTATCGAATCATTACCATTAATATTTTTTTATGTTTTTAAATGTTATTGAGATGACTTTTTCCATTATTATGGAGTAATTCCCCTTAGGGTGTTGACATATATAGTGTATTGATAACTTGATTAGGAATTCGATTCTTAACAATTGTTTGAATTAATTGATAGAGTTTTAATTCGTACTGTGAAGTTATTTATTATTTTGATTAATCGAAAGATGGGCTTGATATTGAATTTCTTTACATCATACGCTCTAGTTTAAATTCGTGATTCAACTAGGTAATCGAAAGAGCCTCTTGAATTATTAATCGAACTAGAAAATAAAGAAATATTTGTGTTAAGTTACCATTTAGACTAAAACCATCATTTTATTCGTTGTAATTATTCATCGTGCTTCAGTTGGATTAATTACTAACATTACGTTTAGTCGAAAGAGTAGCATTAACTTTAAATGTAATCTAATTATCTGTTGAATTCGTGAGCATCAACAATATCATAGAGTGAACTAATTCAAGAATTGGATCTCGAGTCAATTGTCTTGCACCGGTCTAGTCAATTGCCCTTATTTCTCTCATTGATATTTCTTTGTTGCTCATATGTTGTCTTCCGTGATCAGTTGTTAATTGCTTAATTTTTGTAGTTAATCGAGTTGATAATCATTCAATCAAGAGATAATTTTTCTGGATAGTAATTAACTAAAGATTATTCGAACACTCTTTAAATTCAATCCTTGTGGAGATGATAAATTAACTATACTATCTTTGACTAGCGAGCAATAATTTAGTGTTGTGTTTTGCGCTCTTCATATTTTGTCATCGTTGCCTGGGATTGGCAATCAATAGTGTTTAAATCTCACTTGTGTGCAGGCAACTTGTTTAACTCCTCTGGTGTATGACTCAATATTCTTCAAAAGAAGTGATTCCATACAATCCAGCGGTGGAAAAATGTCTGCGATAGTTGAGGAAAGAGAAAGAACTCACCATAAAATTCTCGGGGCAACCTTCAACCCAAGTACACATGGATAGGAAAAGTTATGATGGTGTAGACGTAGCTGCAATAGAGGAAGCACAACAGAGAGAACAAGCTGCACAGATGGAAGCTAAAGCAGCCCTTTGAGTTGATGATGAGACTATCGAAGATGATGGGGGTCAAAGATTCAATCTAAATTGACCCCTGGATGAAGACCAATTCAAAAATATGGCTCTCAAACCTGGAAGAACATTAGGTAATTATGCTAGACCAGTATACAATCAAGGACTGTCAAGTGTCTGACCTCCACCCGTAGCAGCAAATAATTTTGAGTTGAAGCAAGACTTGCTTCAAACCATCCAGAACAACTATGTCTTTAGAAGGAAGGCCAATAAAGATCCTAACACTTACTTGATGGACTTTAATGAAATCATGAACACCTTCTAGTACAATGGATTATCAAAAGATGCAGTCTACTTAAGGGCATTCCCTTTTTACTGAAGGATGACGTGAAGCACTGGCTTTGAAGCTTACCAACTGGGTCGATCAGGACATGGAAGATATGACTAAAACGTTCCTTGGCAAGTACTTCTCAGTTGCAAATGCAGTGACATTCAGAAGGGAAATCCATAATTTATGCTAGAAGGACACTGAAACGGTCTTCGAAGCTTGGTAAAGACACAAAGAGATAGTGAGAAAGTGTCAGCATAATGGAATCAAATTGTGGATGCAACTCCGACTTTTGGGATGGACTTACACCTTCCTCACGACGAACTCTGAGTACTGCAGTTGGAGGCCCTTTAACGAAGAAAATTCCTGATGAGATTGCTGCGATTATTGATGAGCTCTCTGAAGATGATAACCAATGGCCCGCTGAGAGTAATGATAGAAAAAATTAGTTGGGGTTCACCAGGTAGACCCTAACACATCAGTGCAAGCCCAGCTAGACACCATGGGCAGAGAGATAAGAAAGTTAACCTTAGCTAAGGTCCAGAGCCAGTCATCATCAACTTATGACTTTTGTGGAATGGGTCATCCAATGCATGTTTGTCAATCCTCGACTATAGATAAAGTGGTAAATGTTGTGGGGGGTTTTGACAGAGGCAACTACCAAAGTGGCAATAATTTTAACTCCATGGGGAAGAGGCACCTAGGGTTTTCTTGGAGTTCACCAGTTGGTAGTACGAATGCATGGCAATAGAATAACTCCAGACCTCAGGTACAAGGAGCTCCAGGTTTTCTCAATCAGTAGAGGCAGCAATACCAACCTTCATAGTCGAATCAGTCTAGCATGGAAGATCTGATGAAGACCTTTATTATTAAGACAAATAAGAGGCTTGAAACTCATGGAACAACTATTCGAAACTTGTAAAGATAGGTGGGACAACTTGCTAATATATTGTTTGAGAGGGTTCTAGGAACTCTCCTTATTGATACTGAAAGAAATCCTAAAGAGACAATAAATGCGATGTCTTTGAGAAGTGGGAAAGTATTGAATGACCCAATAGCAAAACAAAAGGGTGAGTTGATCGAAAGACAGGTAGAAATTGTAGAGGAGCAAAAAGAGAGCAACAATCAAGAAGGTGAAGTGAGGGTAGATCCATATGATGGTCTGAAGAAGAAAGGGAGGACTTGAGCTCTAAAATAGAAGAAGGATGAGAATTCAATGAATGAGGAGAAAGAGGAGAGCAAATACATGCCTGCCTTAACTTTTCCCCTTAATCAAATAAGAGAGAAGTTGGGCAAACAATTTGGAAATTTTTTATAAGTGCTCAAGCAGGTGCATGTTAATCTACCTTTCATAGAGGTGATCTCTCAGATGCGCCAGCCTATGCTAAGTTCGTGAAAGGAGATATTATCCAACGAGCGTAAGGTTGAAGAGACATCAGTTATCAAGCTCACAGAGCATTGTAGTGCCATTTTGTAAAATAAGCTCCCTCAAAAGTGTAGAGATCCAGAGAGTTTTACTTTACGAAGTACTAAGTTTGAAAAATCTTTGTGTGATTCATGTACTTCTATTAATCTTATGCCTTTGTCTATTTGCAGGAAATTGGAAGGAGAGATTTGTGAAATCAGATCTATACCTGTGTCTTTGCAGCCAACAGATCAGACCATAATCATACCTGAAGGAATATTGTAAGATGTGCTAGTTCAGATGGATAAATTTGTGTTCAATGTGGACTTCATTATGGCGAATATGGAAGAGAATAGGGAGGTACCTCTGATTTTAGGGAGATCCTTCTTGTCAACTGGCAAAGTTATTCTGGATATTCAGGAAAGGCAGCTCATACTGAGAGTGGGGGAACAAAGGGTGAATTTCAAGATGGAGTAAGCAATGGGAGCACCTATAGACGAGCCGACTGCACACTCTGAATTCAAGACAAGGGCCCCAAAAGAGTGAGTTGGAGAGAGTAAGTATGACAAGTGTGGGGTGTACCCAAAGAAGGCAGAAAAGAAACTTTCAACATGGATGTGTGCATTGGGTCGGGCATGCAAATGGGATCCCGACCCATATTAGATGATTAAAGGGTCTTTTCTTTACCTCTTGCTTTTTATTTGTGTGTCATAGGGACATGCCACAATTTAAAGAGTGGGGTGAGGGATGTAAATATGCATGTGTGTTTGTTTTCTTTTGTTTTGTTAGAAAAATAAATTACTTTTCCCGACGATGGATTTCCTGGACTGTCTTCTTGAGGGATCAAAGTTGAAGAATTTGTTTTTTATTTCCTGAGGTAGTGTAATAATTCCCTCTTGGTTGTTCTTTGTGCCGCAGTTCTTTTTCAAGGATTTTGCTTGAACCAGGTGTAGTTAGTTTTTCTTTTGTTAGGAATAGAGGAATCTTATGCTATGGTGTTAAATGGAGCTGACGTGTTTTTGACTTTGTTGTGCCTTGAGAGTGGTGGGTGCCTTAGTTGTGACGCTCAATTCTTGACTCATGTATTGTAGTACCTTAAATTGTGTGATTTTATCTTTGCTTAACTGCTTTGACTAGAGAGTCGGGATATATCCGATCCTAAGTGAGTTATGTGCCAATATGTGTGTGAGGATTTTGTTGATATTCTGTGTATGTTAGTTTATATATAGAACTTGCCCTGTGTGTTTGCAAAGCGAAATAGAAGTCTTGTTTAGTCTAGGAAGTGATATAGGTGTTTCTTTATTGAGCTAAATATATACTTTTACCCACCTAATTGGTGCATATCTTTGTTAGCCAAGTTGATCCTGTAATCCTATTTATTTGACAACCACACTACAAGTCTGACCCCCTTTGTTGAATTGGCCATTTGCTTGAACTTTTTATCTCTAATGAGCATTTGAAATATTTAGGAGCTTGTTACAAGCTAAGTGGGTGTGTGGTTGAGTTTTTGAGTGGAACTATAGAAAAGGAGAAGGGGCACTATGTCACGACACAAAAATCCCACCACATGCGTCGTGATGGTGTCATGATGGAACTTAGTCTCTAAGACTAGGTAAGCCGATTACAATTACATTTCAAGCCATTTTAAAAAAAAATAGAAACTAACAACGGAAATAGTTACAACAACCTCCCAAGACTGGTAATACTGAGTCACGAACTCTAACTGAATACATGAAATGATCTCAAGGATCGAATACTCAATACTATTTGAATAATAATTAACAGTACAATAAAATGGAAAGATTCTAAGTAACTGTGATGACTAAGCAGCTCTACCTTGAATCTTTGCTATCACACTTTAACTCTGTCCGAGTCCGATAGCTCCAATACCTGGCTCTACACAAAAATATACAGAAGTATAGTATGAGTACACCACGGTCGGTACCCAGTAAGTATCAAGACTAACTTTAGTGGAGTAGTGACGAGGTACAGTCAAGACACTCACTAGTTTAATAACCTGTGCAATACAATATACAAAATAATAGGAAACAAATAACAATAAGGGCAACACAAATCAACCAGTGATATGCACAGTAGGGCAACAAGAACACCATTGATATCGCTCAACGAATAATAAATACAAGTACACCCAATTAAATCAAGTCCTTCAAATAAATATCTTTCACATATAATTCTTCCGAATAAATCTCTTTCAAATATAATTCTTTTAAATAAATATCTTTCAAATATTCCTTTAAATAAATCTCTCTCAAATATAATTTCTTCAAATAAATATCTTTCGAATATAATTCTTTCAAATAAATCTGTTTGAATAAAAATCCTTCCAAACAAATATTTTGAATATAATTCTTTCAATTAAAAAGTCACCATGTAACACTACATTTCATAATCATAAAAATATGAGTCTCAGCCTTTTTTAATATTTTTCGTAAATACGGGTCTCAGCCCACTTTCATATTTCCACGGCACTTCGTGCCCATAATTAAATTATCATATTTTCCCGCCACCTCGTGCCCACTTTTCATATCACAGCTGCACGGACATGTAATGACCCGACTTGTCGTTTTGAGTAATTACTCTCCTTTCTACTATCTGAAGTCTTTAATATCTTCATATGATATATTATGACTTGTGTGTAAAATTTAAAGTCAATCGGACTTTATTTGCTATGTTTTGATGTCAATTCTTCAAGAATACGTGGTATCATATTAATAAATGAGCTCCAAATTCCATTTTGATTGAAGCATTATATCCGTATTGAAATTATGGAGCCATAGCAAAAAGAATCGTCGAATTCGGACATCGTATGAAAGAGTTATGCCCATTTTCGTGTCGAGAATGATTTCCTGTCGCCGTCAGCGCCCAGGGTAGCGTGGGGTGCTATCCCTGGTGCTGGGACTGCTGGAGATACTGGAAAGGGTGCCACACGCAGTGCCCCATGCCACCTGTGGTGCCACAGACGTAAAACCCCCATAAAATGGGGGGGGGGGGGCAGCCATTTTTGTAGTTGTGATTAACTTACACGTTGTTTTAATATATACGAGTCGTTTGGCTTGAATTGAGTAGATAGAAAGTCGTATGGAGGTTGATACGAGCGGAATGGAATTTTTGGAGTATTGTACATCTTGCTCGGTATTGGATTGGGCATGTTCGAGATAAGTAACTCTATTTGGCTTCGACGACTTCTGCTCCCAAGTTTTTAGCTATCTCGAAACCTGCAATCATGGCCTTATACTCGGACTCGTTGTTAATCAACCTAGAAGTTTTAATAGATTTCCTAATAGTGTTACCTGTGGGTGGCTTTAAAACTATGCCCAACCCGGACCCTTTTACGTTCGAGGACCCGTCGGTAAAAAAGGTCCATACCCTCGAGGACGTACCTGATTTCAGCAGGAATTCTCTTTCGACTACCGGTACGAGGGTTGGCGTGAAATCGACCACAAAGTCTGGTTGTAATGTAGGATGCGAGGTGGGTAGGATATATTTGTATATAGTGACTACACCTCCCTAAGTACTTTAATATAAATACATTAACAATTCAAACCCCACATTTATGTTGAACCAAATCCCAACCTCAATAGCATGAAGCTCCTAATTTTTTTAAGCACAAACAAGATGAGAACTACCACTAGCAAGGAATCATTTTTTTATAATATATACACAAATTTTTCTTTCTTTCTTTCTAAGTTCTGATTCTTTTTCCAATTCCTTACAAGTGGCTCTCAAGATTCTTTCAAATAGCGTGTAACGACCCGACTTGTGGATTTAAAAATTATGTCCCGTTTAATGACTTAAGGTCTTGAGCAGTTTCGTAATATGTATTATGACTCGCGGGTGTGGTCGGGTTTGATTTTCGGAAGATTTAGAATTAAATTAAAAGAACAACTCCTATTTAGAAGCTTAAATGGAAAGAGTTGACCGGAGAGTTGACTTTTAAGCAAACGACCCCGGAATAGAATTTTTATGATGTCAATAGCTTCGTATGGTGATTTAGGACTTAGGCGTATCTTCGGGTTTGGATTTGAAAGTCCGTAGGACAATTCGACGCATTTTGGCGAAAGTTGGAAAATAGAAGATTGTTGGAACGTCCAACCGAAGGTTGAATTTTTTATAACGAGATCGGATTTTGATTTCGAAAATTTGAATAGCTCCATTTCATCATTTATGACTTGTGTGCATAATTTGAAGTCATTCTGGTTTAATTTAATATGTTTCGGCGCAAAATATAAAAGTTGGAAGATTTGAAAACTCATAATTCGATTCGATGCGCGATTCGTAATTTTTGCATTGTTTGACATGGTTTGAAACCTCGACTAAGTTTGTATTGTATTTTGGTACGTGTTGGCATATTTGGTTGAGGTTCCGTGGGCCTCAGGTGGATTTCGAAAGGTTAACGGATCAATTCGGACTTGAAGAAAAGCTGCTGGAATTTCTGGGCAGAAGCGCAAGTAAGAACGCAGAAGCGAAGCTGGCAGCTTGCTGGTTTTTTTTCATAGAAGCATGAACAGTGATTGCAGAAGCGTGAACAGTGCTCGCAGAAACATGAACAGTGCCCGCGGAAGCGTGAACAGTGCTCGCAGAAGCGTGAAGAGTGCCCACATGCGCGAAACTGGGCAGCAACATAAGGACCAAAAATTAGTCACTTTATCATTTTCGATTGAGATTTTGGAGCTCGGTGTTTGGGAGATTTTGGAGTTCTTCACGAATTTGACTTGGTTAAGTGTCCTATATCCTAAAGTGTTTATATTTCATGAATCTATAATTATATTCATCGTTTAATTCGAATTTTAATGGAAGAAATAAGACTTTGGCAAAATCTTCCAAAAACGAAATTTTAAGATTTGGATGTCGAGTTATTATCGGAATTGGATAAAATTGGTATGGTTGAAACTCGTATCGGAATGGGTATTTGAATTTCATAAAAATTATGTCAGGTTCCGAGAGGCGGGTCCCGCATTGACTATTGTTGACTTTTTGGAACAAATTTTTAAATCGACGTATTATTATCCGGAATTATTTTCGATAAATTTTAATGAAGTTATACAATTAATTTGGATAGATTTGAGCTGTCCGGAGGTCAATTCAAGCAAGAAGGTAATTTTGTAATATCGGCATAACTTCAAAAAAGTAAGTATCTTGCCTAACCTTGAGTAGGGGAATTACCCCTTAGGCATCTAGTCTTATGTGTCATTTGTGAAATGTGAAAAAGTCGTGTACGCGAGATGACGAGTACGTACTCGGACTTACATGTGCAAAATTTATTGAGTTAAAGTGATGGGCATATTGTGTAGTAAATTGGATAAGTGTTGGCATTTATTTAATCATCTATTTGCTATGCCTAAATTCGCATTAGTTGAATTTTGTTTTATATGATAATTTGATGTGATTATTACTTGTATAGTTATGTGAATTCCGTGAGTTTGATGGTTGGATATTTCTTGGAATTTAATTTCATTATGGATTTTCTCTCTGCAAATAATTAATTAAACAAACTTAAGAAGAAGGTGTTGTCCTATTCAGAGTTATTTTTCCATCTCTTTTGTTGTTTGAGGTTTTATATACATCGTGTGGAGCCTTGGGCTATTTGTTGTGACATTAACTAATTTTGTTATATCCTTGGAATTGATTGTGGCCATTGGGCTAATTGTGATATGAATTGATTTTTTGCTATGTTGCCGTGATAATATTCCGTGTAAATTGTTGCGTTATTTGAATTATTATTATTATGAGGATATAAGGGTGAAATTCCACTGTTGATATTATGTGGGTATAAGGGAGGCATTTCACTATTGTTATGTGTATTGGTACATTGTCTGTGCGAAGCGATAAGGGTGGATATAAGAGCGATAAGTGTGGCTATAGATATTGTCAGGGCAGAGGGATAAGGGAGGCTATTATAGGAGTGATAAGGGTGGCTCTAGGAGAGATAAGGGTGGCTATTGTCAGGGATGATATGTGATGATGTGGAGTTATTGTGTTGGTAATTTTCATGCGATGTTTGGGTATTCCTTGTGTTTATTTTTACATCTTGTGCAACTTGTCTTGTTGTTTCGGTAAATTTGATAATAGCCTGATTTATGTTGAATTTGTGAGCCTGTGGCTATTGCCGGGCAGGTAATGTTATATGAGATCGGGTTGCACGCCGCAACGAATATGAAACATGGGCACGAGGTGCCGGAAAAATAATATGATGGTTTTATTATTGGCACGTGAACTATCCGTGCAGCTGTGATATGACAAGTGGGCACGAGGGTGGCTATTGATATTCTCAGGGTAGAGGGATAAGGGAGGCTATTATAGGAGTGATAATGGTGGCCATATGAGATATAAGGGTGGCTATTGTCAGGGATGATATGTGATGATGTAGAGTTATTGTGTTGGTAATTTTCATGTGATGTTGGGGTATTCCTTGTGTTTATTTTTACATCTTGTGCAACTTGTCTTGTTGTTTCGGTAAACTTGATAAAAGCCTGATTTATGTTGAAATTGTGAGCATGTGGCTATTGCCGGGCAGGTAATGTTATATGGGATCGGGTTGCACGCCGCAACATATATGAAACGTGGGCACGAGATGCCAGAAAAAAAATATGATGATTTTATTATTGGCACGTGAATTGTCCGTGCAACTATGATATGACAACTGGGCACGAGGTTGGCTATTGATATTGTCAGGTCAGAGGGATAAGGGAGGCTATTATAGGAGTGATAAGGGTGGCTATAGGAGAGATAAGGATGGCTATTGTCAGGGATGATATGTAATGATGTGGAGTTATTGTGATGGTAATTTTCATGTGATGTTGGGGTATTCTTTGTGTTTATTTTTACATCTTGTACAACTTGTCTTGTTGTTTCGGTAAACTTGGTAAAAGCCTGATTTATATTGAAATTGTGAGCCTGTGGCTATTGCCGGACAGGTAATGTTATATGGGATTGGGTTGCACGCCGCAACAGATATGAAACGTGGGCACGAGGTGCCGGGAAAAAATATGATGGTTTTATTATTGGCACGTGAACTGTTCGTGCAGCTGTGATATGAAAAGTGGACACTGAAGTGCCGGGAAAATATGATGATTTAATTATGAGCACGAAGTGTCGTGGAAATATGAAAGTGAGCTGAGACCAGTATTTTTTTTATTATGAAATGGGGTGTTACATGGTGACTTTTTAATTGAAAGAATTATATTCAAAATATTTATTTGGAAGGATTTTTATTCAAATAGATTTATTTGACGAAAGATATTTATTTGAAGAAATTAGATTTGAGAGAGATTTATTTAAAGAAGTATATTTGAAAGATATTTATTTGAAGAAATTATATTTGAAAGAGATTTATTTAGAAGAATTATATGTGAAAGATATTTATTTGAAGGACTTGATTTAATTGGGTGTACTTGTATTTATTATTCGTTGAGCGATATTAATGGTGTTCTTGTTGCCCTATTGTGCATATCACTGGTTGATTTGTGTTGCTCTTATTGTTATTTGTTTCCTATTATTTCGTATACTGTATTGCACAGGATATTAGACTAGTGAGTGTCTTGACTGTACCTCATCACTACTCCACTGAGGTTAGTATTGATACTTACTGGGTACCGACCGTGATGTACTCATACTACACTTCTGTACATTTTTGTGCAGAGCTAGGTATTGGAGCTATCAGACTCGAACAGAGTTAAAGTGTGATCGCAAGGATTCAAGGTAGAGCTTCTTGGTCGTCGCAGTTTCTTGGAGTCTTTCTATTTTATTGTACTGTTAATTATTATTGAAACAGTATTGAGTATTCGATCCTTGAGATTATTTTATGTATTCAGTTAGAGTTCGTGACTCAGTATTCCAGTCTTGGGAGGTTGTTGTAACTATTTCCGCTGTTAGTTTCTATTTTAAAAAATATGGCTTGAAATGTAATTGTAATCGGCTTACCTAGTCATAGAGACTAAATTCCATCACGATGCCTGTTGTGGAATTTTTGGGTCGTGACAAGTTGGTATCAGAGCTCTAGGTTCATAGGTTCTACGAGTCACGAACGAATCTAGTAGAGTCTTGTGGATCGGTACGGAGACGTCTGTACTTATCTTCGAGAGGCTACAGAACTGTTAGGAAATTTCCACTTCTTTCATTCATGTCGTGCGGATTTGTTGATTGTGGAATTTGAGCCTTTGTATCTCCATTCTCTCACAGATGGTGAGGACACGTACTACCGGGTCAGCCAAGCAAGCACCCGTGCATACTGCTAGGGCCGCAAGCGGTCGAGGCCGAGGTAAAGGCCGAGGAAGGGCATGTGTCACAACTAGAACATCGGTTATAGGGGCAGCTGAGGAGCCGCCAGTTGCTCCAATTGGGGGACAGGCACCAGAGACACTTGTTGTTACCCCCGAACTTCAAGATACTTTAGTATAGTTCCTAAACATGTTTGGTACATTGACTCAGGCGGGATTGATCTCCGTTTCACCAAATATTTCACAGGTTGGGGGAGGAGTTCAGACTCCTACCGCCCATATTCCAGAGCAGCGAGTTCACATTGGTCAGGTTTCAGGTGTAGTACCAGTACAACATGTTATTCTGGTTCAGCCTGAGGTGAGGCCAGGGGCATCAGAAGTAGAATAAAAGAGACTTGAGAGGTTTAAGAGGTATAGTCCACCTACTTTCAGTGGCACAACTTCAGAGGATGCCCAAGGATTTCTAGAAAAGTGTCACTATATTCTTCGCACCATGGGTATTGTGGAAGTGAGCGGAGTTACCTTTACTATATTTAAGTTGTCAGGCGCAGCGTATCAGTGGTGGCAAGTTTATGAAGAAGGTAGACCAGCCGATGCAACACCACCAACTAGGGCTCAATTTTCAGAAATATTTTTGAAAGAGTTTGCTCCCCAGACTCTCCGAGATGCGTGGTGCACAGAGTTTGAACGGTTGCGTCAAGGGACTATGACAGTTTCAGAATATGCTATCAGGTTCAGTGAGTTGGCCCGTTATGCACCTATCTAGGTACGTACAGTCAGAGAGTGAGTTCGCAGATTCATTGAGGGGCTCGATTATGATCTTAAAATATTCGTGGCTCGAGAGTTGCAAACTGATACTCCATTTCAGCAAGTAGTAGAGATTGCGAGGATGATGGAGGGTGTTCTAGGTGAGGAAAGGGGGTATAAGGAGGTCAAAAGGTCTCGAAGCTCTAGAGGGTTCAGTGGATTTTACTCTTCGGCTATGACCCATTATGGCGGAGGCTCGAGCACTCGGCCAGCTCATTCCGCACATCATATTACTCGGGGTGCTTCAGTAAGTTCTTATAGTGCACCACCGATACGAGTTTCTTACAGTGGTTATTCCAATTATCCGGCACAGACTCAATATGAGCAGGCACTACCTCAGAGGGACTGTTATGAGTGTGGTGATAGTAGGAACATTATGAGAAATTGTCCCAGACTTGGGAGAGGTGGATTTTATCAGAACACTCAGGCTACGGGCCCCAATGCAATTACTACCCCACGTGCACAACCAGTTAGGGGTGGAGGAAAGGCGGGTAAAGGGTGCCCTAGAGGGGCAGGCCCATCCCGTTGATATATTTGCTATGGTGTGGCGGGGGCCACTACACTAGATGGTGTCATAACTTTGTGACCCACTTATATGTTATCCATGTTGGGAAATTTGATGATGATAGCCCGAGTCTATCATTTTTATTTTTGTACACCATTGAGGGCTATAAGTCCAAAAGTAATTTTTATTATTCACTACAGTGGGTTTTGATGTGATTTCGGAATAATTGATTTCAATTTTATTAATTTTATGCCCTACCGAGATGAGGGTTCATTATGTGTTGAGAAAATTATTTACGATATTTATTGAAAAGAAGAAGAAAGGAAATTAAAAATTTCAGTTGGCACAATGTGCAAAATACTTGTGATTCGGAGTTGAGGACGAGATCCTCACATTTTTATATATGATGTGAAATATTTAAATCGGGCTACAAGCCGCGGTGGAAGTTATATATGGACGAGGTCCTTGTGGTGAAAATTTTTATGAGTTTAAAATTCTCCCTTTGTAAAATTAAATTTATACTATAGTATAAATGTGGAGTCATGCCTGTTAGGCATATTTGATAATTCTTGTATATTTTTCTGTACATATTTAGCCATAATTGTGTTGTAAATATTGAGTTTTAGCCTATAAGGTGGGTGACCAGGTGGCGTAAAATATGACTCATTAATTCGGGTAAATAATTATGAGGTATTCATGCCCCACGTGCTGCTGTCATTGTTACGAAAAGTTGAAATGAGATTTTGGTGAATACGAGATTAATTGAAGATGCTGGAAATTAATTATAAACAGTAATTACGACCAGAGATGTGGTTATGGACATACGTATGATGTGTGCATAGGCAAGAATTGCTACAGCCGGTTGAGACTAATATCGTGTGTTGATGTCAGAAATTCGAAATTTATTTGGAGTAGGAATTGGCTTAAAGGCTTATACGTCTGAATAAAAGAAATAATATACATTGAGATGATGTTGTCGGACCCCTGTTAAGTTTACGGTGACGTAGAATCACCCGTGAGTATGTGTGAAAAAATGCACTCAGTAATTTAATGTCATCAGAAAGATTCTTGGCACGTTCGAGGAAGAACGTATGTTTAAGAGGGGGAGAATGTAATGACCCGACTTGTCGATTTAAAAATTTATTCCCCGTTCAGTGACTTAAGGTCTCGAGCAGCTTCGTAATATGTATTATGACCTGTGGGTGTGGTCGAGTTTGATTTTCGGAAGATTTAGAATTAAGACGAGGTAAGTCTCTTGTCTAATCTTGTGAGGGGGAAATTTTCTCATAGGTAATTAAAAATTAAATAATTATTGCTAATTGTGGGAGCTACGTACGCACGAGGTGACGAGAGTCCATGTGTAGCTACTATTAATGCTAAAGTCCGGGTAGTTTAGGACTCGAAGCATGAATTACTTGTGTAAATTGTATTCTTTGTTTAATTAATATTATTTGGTATATATATATATTGTGAATTGTTAGATAAAAATATTAAAGGATGAAAATCTAATATATTGTGAATTGTTAGATAAAAATATTAAAGGATGAAAATCTCATATACTTGATTTTCTATTTAAGTTAATTAATTGTTAAGAGAAATTGTTCTTCCTCCTGAATTTATCTTATAATAAATATACTCTCATTCCGGAGGTACATAAGAAAATGTCATCCTTTCTTGTGGAGCGGGCCGAACGCCTCGGCAGGATAGATTCATCTATGGATCGTGCCGCACGTCCCTCGACAGTATACACGACACTCTGGATCGGGCCGTACGTCCTCGGCAGAAATTGTGCTTAATAATAATAATCACACGATACCTTAATAGCTTATTTCAGCTTGCGAAACTAATTGATAAATTGGAGAATCACCTTGGAATTTAATGAATTATTATGCCTACTTGTTAAGGAATTAATTGTTATTCTTGTAAATGAGATTAATTGATAAATTAGAAATTATTTGAATTGAAAGAATTTAATTAATATATTGAGAATTGTTGCATTTGAAGGAATTTGATTATTTCTGCTGCTTAAATAAATTATTGTAAATTCTGTGAATCATGCTGATTTAGATATTCTAGTTGTATTTCAATTATTATTATTATTGACCCATAGTGAGTGTCAAATTCGGCGGCCATCTCGTCTCTACCACTTCGAGATTAGGCTTGATACTTACTGGGTACACATTGCTTACGTACTCATACTACACTTGCTGCACTTTTTGTGCAGGACCTGAGGCAAGTACTAGTGGGGGGGACCTATCATCTTACACTCACGTTATCCAGGGGCATAGTGGTGAACTGCCTTTCTGAGCCGTTCTGCAACTACTAGTGTCTCTCCTTGTACTTTTTATTCCGTCTATTTTTATTTCATATAGTATTAGAAGTTTTGTATAATCTACTAGATGCTCATACACTTGTGACACCAGGACTTGGCACACACATTGGTAGAATTTGGTGTCTTATATTTTGTCTTGGATTCAAATTTTAACGATATATGTCTAATTTATTAGTTGGCTTGCCTAGCTATGGTGTTGGGCGCCATCACGATCTATACGTGAAATTGGGTCGTGACAACATGGTATCAGAGCACTAGATTCATGTAGGTCTTACAAGTTATGAGCAGGTCTTATAGAGTCTTACGGATCGGTATGGAGACGTCTGTACTTATCTTCGAGAGGCTATAGGGTGTTAGGAAACTACCTTTCTTCATATTCCATCATGCAATTAATGTAGTAATAAATATCCTTCTCTTATTCTCTCACAGATGGTGAGAACGTACTCGAATGAGGTTCCAAACCAGGGAAGAGCTACTCCCCCAGTTGCTAGAGGCCGAGAGAGGGCTCCAGCCCATGGTAGAGGGCGAGGACGTCCCAGGACTGTTCCAGTTATGCTGCCAGTGGGTCCAGCAAAGAACCCCATTGTTGAGGAACATGATGAGGTGTCTGTGGTAGAGCCAGCTCCGGTGGATTTCATATCTGCACCGGGATTTCAGGATGTCATGGGTCGTATGCTGCGGTTCTTGGACAATATGGCTCAGGCCGGTTTATTTCCGTTAGACCCAGCCACATCTCAGGCGGGCTAGGGAGCACATACCCCTACCCCGCAGGCTCATGGATAGGCAGTTGCTGTATATCAGACCCAGGGTGCACTACCCGTGGGTAGAGCCCAGCCAGTGGCAGCAACTACACCTGAGCCCAGGCCAGCTATAGCCGCCGATCCTCAGAAACTATTAGACCGATGGACTAGACTACATCCTCCTGTCTTTGGGGGTGAGCGACATGAGGATGACAGGACTTCATTGATCGTTGCAGGGATAGGCTGCACAACATGAGGATATTGGAATCTCATGGGGTTGACTTCGCTACTTTTCAACTAGAGGGCAGGGCCCGTAGATGGTGGCAGTCTTATGTTCTTGGCAGACCAGCAGATTCTCCTCCCATGACTTGGGATAGGTTCACCCGTATCTTCCTGGACAGGTATATTCCACCCTCCCAGAGGGAAGAGTTGCGGTTTCAGTTTAAGCAGCTCCAGCAGGGTCAAATGTCAGTGACCGATTATGAGGTGAGTTTCTCTGAATTATCTCGCCATGCACTTATGATACTCCCTACTGAGGCGGATAGAGTGCGAAGGTTTGTAGCTGGTTTACATACTGGTATTCAGGCCACTATGGCTCGAAAGGTTGGGATTGGTACTTCTTATGAGCTAGTTATAGAGATAGCCCGCATGATTGAGGGTGTACGTTATCAGAGCCGAGAGCAGATTATGAGAGATAAACGGTTCAGGTACTCTGGAGAGTTCAAAGGTGCTCCATATGGGGGCAGAGTTCAGTTCGTGAGAGGGCAGTCCAGCAGGCCCCCATATCCAGCACCACCACCTCCTCGAGGTGCTCTAGTGCGACCTTATCTCAGTGCTATACCAGAGAGTTCTTACCGCCCACCAGCTATTCAGGGTCCTCCCAGTGGGTATTCAGTTCCCCAAGGCCAGACACTTAGTCAGCAGCCCATCGCACCGAAGACTTGTTACAAGTGCGTGGATCCCAGTCACATGCGGAGGTTTTGCCCCAAGCATCAGGGTAGACCAGTACAGCAGGGTCAGCAACCTATGCTTACCGGACCAGTTGCTCCACCAGTAGTCCGACCACCAAGAGGTGGAGGACAGGTGGGTAGGGGCCATCCTAGAGGTGGAGGTCATCCAGGCGGACGCCAGCCAGTTGGCGCTCCAGCTCGGTTCTATGCTTTTTCGGCTAGACCAGATGCAGAGGCCTCAGATGCTGTGATTACATGTATTCTTTCTGTTTGCGGCAAGGATGCCTCAGTATTAATTGATCCAAGATCCACATATTCATATGTGTTATCTCTATTTTCTCCATTCCTGGGTGTTTCTCGTGAGTCCTTGAGTACTTATGTTTATGTGTACACTCTTGTAGGCGACTCTGTTATTGTGAACCGGATTTACCGGTCTTGTATTATTACATTATGTGGTTATGAAACTAGAGCAGATCTCTTATTGCTCGAGATGACCGATTTTGAAATTATTCTGGGTATGGACTGGTTATCTCCATATCATGATATTCTAGATTGTCATGCCAAAACTATTACCTTGGCTATTCCATCTTTGCCTAGGCTGGAGTGGAATGGTTCGTCGGTTAGTTCATTTAATTGGGTTATTTCTTTTATAAGGGCTCAACACATGGTTGAGAAGGGTTGTTTAGCTTATCTAGCTTATGTTCAGGATACCACCGCAGAGACTCCGGCTATTGATTCAGTGCTTGTAGTTCGGGAGTTCTTCGATGTATTTCCTTTAGATCTTCCAGGTATGCCAACTGATCGTGATATTAATTTCTGTATTGACTTGGCTCCAAATACTTAGCCTATATCTATTCCACCGTATCACATGGTTCCGAAAGAATTGAAAGAGTTGAAAGAACAACTTGAGGAGTTACTAGCCAAAGGGTTCGTCAGACCGAGTGTATCGCCTTGGGGTGCACCGGTATTATTTGTGAAGAAGAAGGATGGCACAATGCGAATATGTATTGATTATCGCCAATTGAACAAAGTTACTATTAAGAACAAGTACCCATTGTCGCGTATCGATGACTTATTTGACCAGTTGCAGGGTGCTAGGGTGTTCTCTAAGATCGACTTGAGGTCAGGGTATCATCAGTTGAAGTTTCGAGATTCGGATGATCCGAAAACTACTTTCCGTACTAGATGTGGTCATTATGAGTTTCTGGTAATGTCTTTCGGTTTAACTAATGCCCCGGCAGTGTTTATGGATTTGATGAATATGGTATTCAGGCCATATATTGATTCGTTTGTTATTGTCTTCATTGATGACATTTTGATCTACTCGCGCAGTAAGGAGAAGTACGAGCAACATATGAGAGTAGTGCTTCAGACATTGTGGGAACAAAAGCTATATGCTAAGTTCTCTAAATGTGAGTTCTGGCTAGAGTCTGTAGCATTTTTGGGGCATATTGTATCGGGTGATGGTATTAAGGTTGATCCCAAAAAGATTGGGGCAGTTCAGAATTGGCATCGTCTCACTTCGGCGACTGAGATCAGGAGTTTTTTGGGTTTAGCAGGTTATTATCATCGATTCGTGGAGGGGTTTTCATCTATTACAGCGCCTTTGACCAAATTAACCCAGAAGGGTGCTCCGTTCTGATGGTCCGATGATTGTGAGGTGAGCTTTCAGAAGCTCAAGACAACATTGATTACAGCACCAGTGTTAGTGTTGCCTTCCGGCTCGGGGATGTATACGGTGTATTGTGACACTTCACGTGTTGGTTTGGGTTATGTATTAATGCAGGAAGGGCGAGTCATTGCTTATGCTTCACGTCAGCTGAAGCCCCACGAAAGAAATTATCCAGTACATGATTTGGAGTTAGCTGTGATTGTTCACGCTCTTAAGATTTGGAGGCATTATCTTATGGGGTGTCCTGTGAAGTTTATACTGATCATCGCAGTTTGCAGCATTTGTTCAAGCAGAGGGACCTAATTTTGAGGCAGCACAGATGGCTGGAATTACTGAAAGATTATGATATTACTATCCCATATCATCCGGGCAAAGCAAATGTGGTTGCAGACGCCTTGAGTAGAAAGGCGGAGAATATGGGTAGTTTGGCTTTCATTTCAGCAGAGGAGAGACCATTAGCTTTGGATATTCAGTCCTTGGCCAACAGACTTGTGCGGCTGGACATTTCAGATCCCAGCCGAGTTCTTGCATGTGTTGTAGCTCAGTCTTCACTATTTGAATAGATCAAGGCTCGTCAGTATGATGATCCACACTTGATGGTTCTTCGAGAAACGGTACTACGAGGTGGTTCCAAAGAAGTTACTATTGGAGTGGATGGTGTTCTGTGACTCCAGGATCGTCTATGTGTTCCTAATGTGGATGGACTAAGGAAAAAGACCCTAGAGGAGGCACACAGTTCTCGGTATTCTATTCATCCAGGTGCTACGAAGATGTATCGTGATTTGAGACAACATTACCAATGGAGACAAATGAAATAGGACATAGTTGAGTATGCAGCTAGGTGTCTAAATTGCCAGCAAGTTAAATATGAGCACCAGAGGCCAGGCGGCCTACTTCAGTAGATGACTATACCAGAATGGAAATGGGAACGCATCACTATGGACTTTGTAGTTGGGTTGCCGCGTACCTTGCAGAAGTTTTATGCAGTTTAGGTCATTGTTGACAGGTTGACCAAGTCGACACATTTTATTCCTGTTGTGACTACGCATACTTCAGAGAGGTTGGCCCATATTTATATTCAGGAGATAGTTCGGTTGCATGGCGTGCCAATTTCTATCATATCAGATAGAGGCCCTCAGTTTACTTCATATTTCTGGAGAGCAATGCAGAGTGAGTTGGGGACCCGTGTAGAGCTCAGCACAGCCTTTCATCTGCAGACCGACGGACAGTCAAAGCGGACAATTCATATTTTGGAGGATATGCTCAGGGCATGTATGATTGACTTTGGAGGTCAGTGGGATCATTTCCTGCCTTTGGCCGAGTTTGCTTATAATAACAATTACCAATCCAGCATCGAGATGGCTCCATTTGAGGCTTTATATGGCCGTCGATGCCATTCACCTATCGGATAGTTTGAGCCCGGTGAGGCTAAGTTATATGATACTGATTTGGTAAAGGATGCCTTGGAAAAGGTAGAGTTGATTCAGGAGCGACTTCGTACAACACAGTCCAGACAGAAGAGTTACGCGGATCAGAAAGCGCATGATTTATCATTTATGGTAGGTGAAAAAGTTCTCTTGAAGGTTTCACCTATGAAGGGAATTATGAGATTCGGGAAGAAGGGTAAGTTGAGCCCAAGGTTTATAGGCCCATTTGAGGTGTTAAGACGAGTTGGGGAAGTTGCTTATGAGCTTGCATTGCCTCCCAGTCTATCGGGAGTTCATCCGATTTTTCATGTATCTATGCTCCGGAAGTATCATGCTGACCTGTCACATGTGTTGGACTTTAGCACAATTCAGCAAAATAATAGTTTGGACTATGAAGAAGAACCAGTTGCCATTGTTGATAAACAAGTTCGCCAGTTGAGGTCCAAGAGGATTTCTACAGTAAAAGTCCAGTGGAGGGGACAACCAGTCGAGGAAGCGACTTGGGAGGCCGAGAAAGACATGCGAAGCAGATATCCACACTTATTCAGCACTCCAGGTACGATTCTAAACCCGTTCGAGGACGAACGTTTATTTAAGAGATGGAGAATGTAATGACCCAACCGGTTATTTTTTACTTTTAGAACCCCGTTCCCTAAAATAAAACTTTTCGTATGTGCTTTTAATGATTTATGACTTGCGCGGATGGTTGGTTCGGGATTTGAAAGTGTTTGGGTTGAAATCGGAACACTTGGTTCCTTAAGTTGGCTTTAAGAGGCCAAGTTTGACTTCGGTCAATATTTTTGAGAAAACGACCCCTAAATAGAATTTTGACGATTCCAACAACTCCGTATGGTGATTTTGGACTTAGGAGCGTGTTCGAAATTTTATTTGGAAGTCCGTAGTTAAATTAGGCTTGAAATGGCTAAAATAGGAATTTAAGTTTGGAAGTTTGACCGGGGAGTTGACTTTTTGATATCGGGGTCGGAATCCAGTTCCGAAAATTTACATAGCTCAGTTATGTCATTTATGACTTGTGTGCAAAATTTGAGATTATTAGGACTTGAATTGATAGGTTTCGGTACATAATGTAGAAGTTGGAAATCATAAGTTTGATTAAGCTTGAATTAGGGGATGATTCGTGATTTTAGCATTGTTTGGTGTGATTTGAGGGTTCAACTAAGTTCGTATGATGTTTTGGGACTTGTTGGTATAATTGGTCGAGATCCCGAGGGACTCAGGTGAGTTTCGGACGACTAACGGATCACTTTTGGCCTTTGGAACACTGTTGATAACTGCTAGTATTTTCTTCTGATTTTCTTATATGCGATCGCGTAGAGTAATTTAGGCAGAGGTGGATTTGTTATACGCGATCGCATGAATGGGGTTGCAATTGCGTAGGGTTAATTTGGGCAGCTGGGAATTTGTTCACTGCGATTGCGTAGGATTGGCCAGTGTGTATATTGCGATCGCATGTCATTGTTTGCGATCGCGTAGGGAAAATTTGATAGGAAGCTGGGCCACGCGTTGTGCTACGCGATCGCGTGAAGAGGGATGCGATCGCGTAGAGTCGGAACCTGGTGCATCGCGATCGCGTGGAACTTGATGCGATCGTGTAGTGTTAATGTTTGGGCAGAAAAAAATTTGTGCTACGCGATTACGTGAGGAAGTTCGCGATCGCGTAGAAGAAATCACTAGGCAGAGAGTTTAAGTTCTCAAAATGGGACTTCGTCCCATTTTTTATTTTTAACGATTTGGAGCTCGAATTTAGGTGATTTTTGGGAGATTTTCAGAGAAAACAACGAGGTAAGTGTTCTTAATTCAATGTTGGTTAAAATATCCGAATCCATCACTATTTGTATCATTTAATTGGTGAATTGAGTTGGAAAAGTTTGAAAACCCTCTTGGATAGATTTGAGGATTTGAGGGTCGAATTGTTATCAGAATTTAGTGATTTTGGTATGGGTAGACTTGTGGTTGAGCGGGTGTTCATATTTCGTAACTTTCGCCGGATTCCGAGACGTGGGCCCTACGGACGAATTTTTAATTAATTTCGGAATTTTTATTTAAAATATAGTATTTTCTTATAGAATTGATTCCATTAATTATTTTTGTGATTGTATCGAATTATTTTGGCTAGATTCGAGTCGGACAGATTTGGATAATCGTGGAAAAGGCCTTCTAGTAGATTAAATTGGAGCAAGACGAGGTAAGTCACTTATCTAATCTTGTGAGGGGGAAATTTCCTCATAGGTGATTAAAAATTAAATAATTATTGCTAATTGTGGGGGCTATCGGCTATGTACGCACGAGGTGATGAGAGTCCGTACGTAGCTATTATTAATGCTAACGTCCGGGTAGTTTAGGACTCGAAGCATGAATTACTTGTGTAAATTGTATTCTTTGTTTAATTAATATTATTTGGTATATATATATATTGTGAATTGTTAGATAAAAATATATATATATATATATATTTGTGAATTATTAGATAAAAATATTAAAGGATGGAAATCTCATATACTTGATTTTCTGTTTAAGTTAATTAATTGTTAAGAGAAATTATTCTTCCTCCTGAATTTATCTTATAATAAATATACTCTCATTCCGGAGATACATAAGAAATGTCATCCTTTCTTGTATAGGGGGCCGAACGCCTCAGCAGGATAGATGCATCTATGGATTGTGCCGCACGTCCCTCGGCAGTATACACGACACTCTGGATCGGGTTGTACGTCCTCGGCAGAAATCGTACTTAATAATAATAATTACACGATACTTTAATAATTTATTTCATCTTGCGAAGCTAATTGATAAATTGGAGAATCCTTGGAATTTAATGAATTATTATGCCTGCTTGTTAAGGAATTAATTGTTATTCCTGTAAATGAGATTAATTGATAAATTAGAAATTATTTGAATTGAAAGAATTTAATTAATATATTGAGAATTGTTGCATTTGAAGAAATTTGATTATTTCAGCTGGTTAAATAAATTATTATAAATTCTGTGAATCATGCTGATTTAGATATTCTAGTTGTATTTTAATTATTATTATTGACCCATAGTGAGTGTCAAAGTCGGCCATCTCGTCTCTACCACTTCGAGATTAGGCTTGATACTTACTGGGTACACATTGCTTACGTACTCATACTACACTTGTTGCACTTTTTGTGCAGGACCTGAGGCAAGTACTAGTGGGGGGGACCTATCATCTTACACTCACGTTATCCAGGGGCATAGTGGTGAACTGCCTTTCTGAGCCGTTCTGCAACTACTAGTGTCTCTCCTTGTACTTTTCATTCTGTCTATTTTTATTTCATATAGTATTAGAAGTTTTGTATAATCTACTAGATGCTCATACATTTGTGACACCAGGTCTTGGCACACACATTGGTAGAATTTGGTGTCTTATATTTTTTCTTGGATTCAAATTTTAACGATATATGTCTAATTTATTAGTTGGCTTGCCTAGTTATGGTGTTGGGCGCCATCACGACCTATACGTGAAATTGGGTCGTGACAGTTTCATTTATATGTACACAAGAACTTCATTTTCGTAGCTATCTATATAAATCTGGTAATTAAGCATAAAAATTATATGCTTTATAATATTGTGACACATATTATATTTGTGACATATGTCTTTATTTTTTATTATTATTGAATTATAGTTAATTAATACACAATTTTACTTTATTTTATCATTTAATCATAATAATTTAGCATAGTTTCGTCTTTGTATATTGAATGAATTATCTTTTTCAATATATTGACCATGATTGAGGACTTTTATGTGGCTGTTTCCCGCCTTATTGAGTTGGTTATATAGAATCAATGTTCTTCATTTTCAGAACTCATATTTTACTTTTAAAACTCAAACATAATTTTAAACAAAATATTTATATAATTTTTAAAATGCTTTTACTCATTTAGACAAGATACACGCGCAACGCACGTTTACCCTTTAATAATAAATTTTATACTAGACAAAATAGTCATTTATTATTTTTTTAATTCTTAGGACTCTGAAATCAACTAAATTTTATTTATTGAACCCTTCCTTATTTGAATTAGGTAAGAAATTTTAATATTTAAAAATTTAAATTCTATTTAGATTCTAACACTTCAATTGGAATAAAGACATAAAATTAAGCAAAAATATAAATATTGAACCTTTACGCAAGTTAATACTTATATGATCATTAAATGATACTTAATACTTATATGTTTAAATAAGTAAACATATATAAAAATTATAGATATGTATGTAGTATAAGAGCACTAAAATAAAAGCACACTCATAATACCGTCTATTTATAAGAAAATACGTAGGACAGAGTTTCTTGCCTTATTGAATAATTAGATAAATAGAATACAATAATCATTATTTTAAAAATTTATACGTTTTTCTTTAACTTTCTTTTATAATAACTCAAACATAATTTTCTATTTAAAATTTATGTAATTTAAAAAAAAAATTATACTCATTTACACGAGATACACGCGCAACGCGTGTACCCTAAAGACTAGTTATATTAAAAGTACGAAGGCCCTTAGTGAAATGTCGTTCGTCTTTTTTACCCTTTTAAAATGGAGTTCACGCTGGACAAAATAGTAATTTAAATGTTCTCCTAATATGTAGAACTTTCAAATCAAATAAAATATTATTTATTAAATCTTTCCTTATTTGAAATATATAAGACTCTTAACTAAAATTTTGGTTATGAAATCTTTCCTTTTAAAATTAGTAGAAAGTTTAATATTTAGAATTTCAAAATAAATATAGTCTGGGAGAACTAGGAATATGTTTTCTTTTCCTTCTATTTTCTTACGGCAATTCCCTTCGATATATGTCTAGGCATTCATTCTTTTTATAGGTAATAACTTAGAATTTTAAGGGATAGTGAGATGTTTATACTTAAGAAATATTTTAATTATTAAATGTATTATTAAAATATTACATAAGAAGATAAAAAATTATCTATATTTTCACTATTATTATAAAATTAAAAATTCCCAATGCAAAAAATAAATAAATTATTCTTTTAATGTTAAAAATAAATAATCAAATATTTGAAAAGTATGACATATATCAAAATATACAAATTAGTTGCAATGTCGTTACAACTCAAACATCAAAAGTAATCTATTCGATGCTAAATCTTATATGTATCCCTTAAGGAGTAATGAATATTGAAAGAATTTCGGTATTATAATTTGATATTTTTTTAAAAATACTTTTTTTATTTAATATGCTTACTATTCGAAAGAGAATTTATGTAAAAACATAATTCACAATTTAAATATGGTTCTCTAGCATCATTTATTTTTAAGTTTTAACAAGTTAATAAAGTGACACATAATTCACCATACTATACCATGATAACTATTTATTTGTAAATAGTTACTAGCTAATACTGAGCTATTAAATTAATAAGTATTGTATCTCGTAAACGTAAAAAAAATAATATTTAGGAATATAATTATAAAATATTATGGACTATTATAATAAAGAAAGATTTATTTAAAATTTAAAAATAAATACTTTTAAATGAAAGATTTATTTAAAATTTACTACCATAGCAGTGTTAGTGGATAACGTCCAATAATTTTTATTTGAATTATCACATAAAATACTCTCAACTTAATGATTTATGATTAAGAAAAAAGTAATTTTGAATAGTCAACGATTTATTAAGAAAATTTGAGGATTTACGATGTTAGTTACACACAATTGCATAAAGTTCTATTAGGCGAGCCTAGTACGCTAGGCGTTGGCGTGTCCGAGGTGTAAGCCCCGAAAGCCGAGGCGTAAGTCTCACGGAATTAAGCCCCACACATAAGTCCAGAGACGTTTACAAGTGCTCCGCTCCAAGCGAGCCCCGGGCGAGTCCTAATTCTGCATTTTAAAACACAGTGAGGAACAAGTGGTTTACTACAGCAACTCCAATAAAAGTTGCAACATATCGTTTGAGGACTGTTCAGCTTCTCTGTCAGTAGGAAAAGGAGTGATCATAGGTAAGTCGGTTCAAAATTTGAAATTTTTGCAAACATTTGAATGATCGAACAAAGAACATTGAAGATCAAAATCTCAAACAGTAAAGTCACCTGATAATTCTTCAAGGAAGATTGTTGTTGGCGGAATGATCGAATCGAAAATTATTTGGTCGCAGAGAATTTACTCTCCTCCCATCACTTAAAAATTGAGCTTATTCGGGTTATTTTTAAATTGCATACGTTTTCCATTTTTGTTTATGTATTGAATCTATTGTTCACAACTATTACTAAACTTTAGAGAATATTCTGCCGTTGTGATGATTCAAAATGTCATCTTTAAATTTAATAATTAATTTTATATTTTAAGACCTCGAAAAGTACTATTTATTATTTCTCGACTTGCGTGCGCAATCCGTAAAATTTTCTGGAAAGTTTTTATGTAAAAAATGGATTAAAATGTGAATTAGAACTTTAAAACTCAATTGAGTTGACTTTGGTCAACATTTTGAGCAAATGGACTCGGATCAGTGTTTTGACAGTTTCGGTAGGTCCGTATCGTGATTTGAAACTTGAGCGTATGCCCGGAATCAAATTCTGAGGTCCCTAACTCGATATATGGAATTTTGATGAAAAATTAAAAGTTTAAGTTCAAATAGTGACCGGATATCGAATTATGTGCAAACGACCCCGGAATAGAATTTTGATAATTCCAACAGCTCCGTATGGTGATTTTGGACTTAGGAGCATGTTCAGAATTTTATTTGAAAGTTCGTAGTTAAATTAGGTTTGAAATGGCTAAAAACAAGAATTTAAGTTTGGAAGTTTGACCGGGGAGTTGACTTTATGATACCAGAGTCGGAATTCAGTTCCGAAAATTTTTATAGCTCTGTTATGTCATTTATGACTTGTATGCAAAATTTGAGGTCAATCGGAGTTGATTTGATAGGTTTCGACATCGAATGTAGAAGTTGGAAATTTTAAGTTTCATTAAACTTGAATGGGAGCATAATTCGTGGTTTTAGCATCGTTTTATGTGATTTGAGATTTCAAATAAGTTCGTATGATATTTTAGGACTTGTTGGTATATTTGGTTGAGGTCCCGAGGGCCTCATGTGAGTTTCGGATGGTTAACGAATCAAAAATTGGACTTAAAACAGCTGTTGTAATTTTTCCTTTCTGCTGGAAATTCTGGGCCAAGATCGAGACCCATGATCGAAGCCACGATCGAGGCCGAGGATCGAGGCAATAATCGAAGCCACGATCGAGGCCATGATCGAGGGCTGCCTCGGCAGAATTATTAAAGAGGGCATTCGTCCCATTCGCTATTTTTAACAAATTGGAGCTTGAGCATAGGCGATTTTTGATAGATTTTCAAGGAAAAGATATTGGGGTAAGTGATTCTAACTTGGATTTGGTCTATAAACATAAATATATCATTGTTCTAATCATTTAATTAGTGTTTTGAGATTGAAATTTGAGAAATTTTTAGAAATCTCATACAAACAAATTTTTGAGATTTCGGTATCCATTCGGAGTCGGATTTGAGTGAAATTGGTATGGTTGGACTCGTAATTGAATGAGTTATTGGATTTCATAAATTTTGCCGGATTCTAGATGTGGTCCCCATGGACGAATTTTTAATTAATTTCGGAATTTTTTTATTAAAAATATAGTATTTTCTTATAGAATTTATTCCTATAATTTTTAGTGATTGTATCGAATTATTTTGGTTAGATTCGAGTCTGACAGAGTTAGATAATCGTGGAAAAGGTCTTCTAGTGGATTAAATTGGAGCAAGACGAAGTAAGTCTCTTGTCTAATCTTGTGAGGGGGAAATTACCTCATAGGTGATTAAAATTAAATAATTGTTGCTAGTTATGGGGGCTACGTATGCACGAGGTGACGAAAGTCCCTGCGTAGCTACTATTAATGCTAAAGTCCGGGTAGTTTAGGACTCAAAGCATGAATTACTTGTGTAAATTAATTAATTGTTATGAAAATCTCATATACTTGATTTTTCTGTTTAAATTAATTAATTGTTAAGAAAAATTGTTCTTCCTCCTGAATTAATCTTATAACAAATATACTCTCATTCCGGAGGTACATAAAAAAATGTCCTCCTTTCTTGTGGAGCGGGCCGAACGCCTCGGCAGGATATATGCATCTATGAATCGTGCCGCACGTCCCTCGGCAGTGTACACGAAACTCTGGATCGGGCCGTACGACCTCAGCAGAAATCGTGCTTGATATTAAAAAAATTTATTTACGATACTTGGACAGTTTATTGCAGCTTGTAAAGCTATTTGATAAATTGAAAATTTATTGAAATTGAATTGCAGCTTGTATAGTTATTTGATAAATTAAAATTTTTATTGAAATTGAAGGATTTAATTAATAGATTGGAAATTGTTGCATTTGAAGGATTTTATTATTTTTGCTAAATGAATAAAATTATTGTTAACTCTATGAATCATGCTGATTTGAATAATTATAATTTATTCCATTTATTATTGTTGACCCTTAGTGAGTGTCAAGGTCGGCCATCTCGTCTCTACCACTTCGAGATTAGGCTTGATACTTACTGGGTACACGTTGTTTACGTACTCATGCTACACTTGCTGCATTGTTTTGTGCAGGATCTGAGACAGATACTAGTGGAGGACCTATCATAGCACATTCTCGTTATCCAGGGGCGTAGTGGTGAGCTGCGATTGTTCTCTAAATGTGAGTTCTCTAAATGTGAGTTTTGGCTAGAGTCTGTAGCATTTTTGGAGCATATTGTATCGGGTGATGGTATTAAGGTTGATCCCAAAAAGATTGAGGCAGTTCAGAATTGGCATCGTCCCACTTCGGCGACTGAGATCAGAAGTTTTCTGGGTTTAACAGGTTATTATTGTCGGTTCGTGGAAGGTTTTTCATCTATTGCAGCACATTTGACCAAATTAACCCAGAAGGGTGCTCCGTTCCGATGGTCCGATGATTGTGAAGTGAGCTTTCAGAAGCTCAAGACAGCATTGACTACAACACCAGTGTTAGTGTTGCCTTCCGGTTCAGGAATGTATACAGTGTATTGCGATGCTTCACGCGTTGGTTTGGGTTGTGTATTAATGCAGGAAGGGCGAGTTATTGCATATGCTTCACGTCAGCTGAAGCCCAACGAGTAGAATTATCCGATACATGATTTGGAGTTAGCTGCGATTGTTCACGCTCTTAAGATTTGAAGGCATTATCTTTATGGGATGTCTTGTGAAGTTTACACTGATCATCGCAGTTTGCAGCAT
The DNA here is from genome assembly GCF_000715075.1 of Nicotiana tabacum. Lineage (NCBI taxonomy): Eukaryota > Viridiplantae > Streptophyta > Magnoliopsida > Solanales > Solanaceae > Nicotiana > Nicotiana tabacum. The sequence continues at coordinate 146,901,657 of NC_134098.1, read as the reverse complement.
TTGTTCAAGTAGAGGGACCTAAATTTGAGGCAGCGCAGATGGATGGAATTACTGAAAGATTATGATATTACTATCCTATACCATCCGGGTAAAGCAAATGTGGTTGCAGACGCCTTGAGTAGAAAGGCGGAGAGTATGGGTAGTTTGGCTTTCATTTCAGCAGAGGAGAGGCCATTAGCTTTGGATATTCAGTCCTTGGCCAACAGACTTGTGCGGCTGTACATTTCAGAGCCCAGCCGAGTTCTTGCATGTGTTGTAGCTCAGTCTTCACTATTTGAACAGATCAAGGCTCGCCAGTATGATGATCCACACTTAATGGTTCTTCGAGAAATAGTACTACGGGGTGGTGCCAAGGAAGTTACTATTGGAGCGGATGGTGTTCTGCGACTCCATGATCGTCTATGTGTTCCTAATGTGGATGGACTGAGGAAAAAGATCCTAGAGAAGGCACACAGTTCTCGGTATTCTATTCATCCAGGTGCTACGAAGATGTATCGTGATTTGAGGCAGCATTATTGGTGGAGGGAAATGAAAAAGGACATAGTTGAGTATGTAGCTAGGTGTCTAAATTGCCAGCAAGTTAAATATGAGCACCAGAGGCCAGGTGGCCTACTTCAGCAGATGATTGTACTAGAGTGGAAATGGGAACGCATCACTATGGACTTTGTATTTGGGTTGCCGCGGACCTTGCGAAAGTTTGATGCAGTTTGGGTCATTATTGACAGGCTGACCAAGTCGGCACATTTTATTCCTATTGTGACTACGTATACTTCAGATAATTTGTCCCAAATTTATATTCAGGAGATAGTTCGGTTGCACGGTGTGTCAATTTCTATCATATCAGATAGAGGCCCTCAGTTTACTTCACATTTCTGGAGAGCAGTACAGAGTGAGTTGGGGACCCGTGTAGAGCTCAGCACAGCCTTTCATCCGCAGACCGATGGACAGTCAGAGCGGACAATTCAGATTTTGGAGGATATTCTCAGGGCATGTGTGATTGACTTTGGAGGTCAGTGGGATCGTTTCTTGCCTTTGGCCGAGTTCGCTTATAATAACAGTTACCAATCCAGCATCAAGATGGCTCCATTTGAGGCTTTATATGGTCGGCGATGTCGTTCGCCCATCGGGTGGTTTGAGCCCGGTGAGGCTAAGTTATATGGTACTGATTTGGTGAAAGATGCCTTGAAAAAGGTAAAGTTGATTTAGGAGCGACTTCGTACAGCATAGTCCAGACAGAAGAGTTACGCGGATCAGAAAGCGCGTGATTTATCATTTATGGTGGGTGAAAAAGTTCTTTTGAAAGTTTCACCAATGAAGGAAATCATGAGATTCGGGAAGAAGGGCAAGTTGAGCCCAAGGTTTATAGGCCCATTTGAGGTGTTGAGACGAGTTGGGAAGGTTGCTTATGAGCTTGCATTGCCTCCCAGCCTATCGGGAGTTCATCCGATTTTTCATGTATCTATACTCTGAAAGTATCATGCCGACCTATCACATGTGTTAGACTTCAGCACAGTTCCGCTAGATAATAGATTGGGTTATGAAGAGGAGCCAGTTGCCATTGTTGATAAACAGGTTCGACAATTAAGGTCTAACAGGATTTCTGCAGTAAAAGTCCAGTGAAGGGGCCAACCAATCGAGGAATCATATTGGGAGGCCGAGGAAAATATGCGGAGCAGATATCCACACTTATTCAGCACTTCAGGTATAATTCTAAACCCGTTCGAGGACGAACGTTTGTTTTAGAGGTGGAGAATGTGATGACCCAAAGTGTCATCTTTAAATTTAATAATTAATTTTGTGTTCTAAGACCTCAAAAGTACTATTTATCATTCCTCGACTTGCGTGCGCAATCCGTAAAATTTTCTGGAAAGTTTTTATGTAAAAAATAGATTAAAATGTGAATTAGAGCTTTAAAACTCAACTAAGTTGACTTTGGTCAACATTTTGAGCAAACGGACTCGGGTCAGTATTTTGACAGTTCCGGTAGGTCCGTATCGTGATTTGGGACTTGGGCGTATGCCCAGAATCAAATTTCGAGGTCCCTAGCCCGAGATATGGAATTTTGATAAAAAATTAAAAGTTTAAGTTCAAATAGTGACCGGATATCGAATTATGTGCAAACGACCCCGGAATAGAATTTTAATAATTCCAACAGCTCCGTATGGTAATTTTAGACTTAGGAGCGTGTTCAGAATTTTATTTGAAAGTTCGTAGTTAAATTAGGTTTGAAATGGCTAAAAACAAGAATTTAAGTTTGGAAGTTTGACCGGGGAGTTGACTTTTTAATACCGGAGTCGGAATCCAGTTTCAAAAATTTTTATAGCTCCGTTATGTCATTTATGACTTGTATGAAAAATTTGAGGTTAATCGGAGTTGATTTGATATGTTTCGACATCGAATGTAGAAGTTGAAAATTTAAGTTTCATTAAGCTTGAACAGGAGCATAATTCGTGATTTTATCGTCGTTTTATGTGATTTGAGATTTCAAATAAGTTCGTATGATATTTTAGGACTTGTTGGTATATTTGGTTGAGGTCCCGAGGGCCTCAGGTGAATTTCGGATGGTTAACGGATCAAAAGTTGGACTTAAAACAGCTGTTGCAATTTTTCCTTTCTACTGGAAATTCTGGGCCAAGATCGAGCCCAATATCGAGGCCCAAGATCGAGACCCATGATCGAAGCCACGATCGAGGCCAAGGATCGAGGCCATGATCGAGGGCTGCCTGGGCAGAATTATAATAGAGAGCATTCGTCCCATTCGCCATTTTTAACAAATTGGAGCTTGAGCAGAGGCAATTTTTGATAGATTTTCAAGGAAAAGATATTGGGGTAAGTGATTCTAACTTGGATTTGGTCTATACACACAAATATATCATTGTTCTCATCATTTAATTAGTGTTTTGAGATTGAAATTTGGGAAATTTTTAGAAATCTCATACAAACGAATTTTTGAGATTTCGGTATCGATTCGGTGTCGGATTTGAGTAAAACTGGTATGGTTGGAGTCGCAATTGAATGAGTTGTCAGATTTCGTAACTTTCGCCGGATTTCGAACGTGGGTCCCACAGACGATTTTTTAAATAATTTCGAAATTTTTATTAAAAATATAGTATTTTCTTATAGAATTGATTTCTATAATTTTTAGTTTTTTTATCGAATTATTTTGGCTAGATTCGAGCCAGACAGAGTTGGATAATCGTGGAAAAGGCTTTCTAGTGGATTAAATTGGAGCAAGACATGGTAAGTCTCTTGTCTAATCTTGTGAGGGGGAAATTACCCCATAGGGATCAAATTAAATATTGTTGCTATTTGCGGGGGCTACGTACGCACGAGGTGACGAGAGTCCATGCGTAGCTACTATAAATGCTAAAGTCCGGGTAGTTTAGCACTCAAAGCATGAATTACTTGTGTAAATTATAGTCCTGAATTAATTAAAATTAATTGATATATATATATAAAATTATTAAAGGATGGAAATCTCTTATACTTGATTTTTCTGTTTAAATTAATTAATTGTTAAGAGAAATTGTTCTTCCTCCTGAATTTATCTTATAACAAATATACTTTCATTCCGGAGGTACATCAGAAAATGTCCTCCTTTCTTGTGAAGCGGGTCGAACGCCTCGGCAGGATAGATGCATCTATGGATCGTGTCGCACGTCCCTCGGCAGTATACACAAAACTCTGGATCGGGCCGTACGACCTCGGCAGAAATCATGCTTGATAATTAAAAAAAAATTCACGATACTTGGACAGTTTATTCCAGCTTATAAAACTATTTGATACTTGGACAGTTTATTCCAGCTTATAAAGCTATTTGATAAATTGAAAATTTATTGAAATTGAATTGCAGCTTATATAGCTATTTGATAAATTGAAATTTTTATTGAAATTGAAGGATTTAATTAATAGATTGAAAATTGTTGCATTTGAAGGATTTTATTATTTATGCTAAATGAATAAAATTATTGTTAACTGTGTGAATCATGCTGATTTGAATAATTATAATTTATTCCATTTATTATTGTTGACCCTTAGTGAGTGTCAAGGTCGGTCATCTCGTCTCTACCACTTCGAGATTAGGCTTGATACTTACTGGGTACACGTTGTTTACGTACCCATGCTACACTTGCTGCACTTTTTGTGCAGGATCTGAGACAGATACTAGTGGAGGACCTATCATAGCACATCCTCGTTATCCAGGGGTAGTGGTGAGCTGCCTTTCTGAGCCGTCCTGCCGGTACCAGTGCCTCTTCTTGTATTTTTAATTGTATTATTTTCTTGGATTTAAGTTAATCGGTATCTTTTCTAATTTCTTAATATTGCTAGTAAAATATTAAAATTTCTTAGAAAATTATTCTTAAAATAATTGATATATGTTTATTTTATTTGTTGGCTTGCCTAGCTATAGTGTTGGACGCCATCATGACCTATAGGTGAAATTGGGTCGTGACATTTCTGCCGTGCCATTGTGATTATAAATACGCATGCGGTGGTATAAGGTAGGGGTGTTAAAACGATAGTGTAATTGAAAGACCTTTTCACATTTCAATAATTCAATTAATATTACCTTACATTTTTAGAGTGGACCCAACATTAAATATAATTAACATTTATTATTTTTTAGGAACTTTTAATTTTATTAATTTTTATTTTATAACATAAATATATATTTTAAATATTACTTATGTTGATTTATTTTTATTGAAACAGGCGTATCTTAAAACTAGTAAAATCTATATGCCCAAGAGAAGATGAAGTCTTCTAGACTTTATAATTTCAACAAATTGATATGGATAAATGAATCTTTTGCTTCTATTTTGTTAACTAGAACTAGAATCTTCTCGGTAAGAGCACATAGGGATTAATACTACACATTTCTTTGTTTAAATAGGACTACAAAATTAGACTATAGCATTGTACCAGCGGGCGTGGAAAGGACTCGGAATGCTATAAAACCTGTTGGTTTCAAATATATCAAAGATGTTATTGTTTTATCCATGAAGCTCATAAAGCTTGGCAGTGCAGGCCAAAGAACCGACGATTGCTTCCATATTTTGCTCTCAAGAGCATTATCATCTGTTAAAAACCGAACTAATCTCCACAAAGTTCATTCTCTCATAGTAATTTCAGGCCAGCACCAATCAACATTCTTCTGTGGAAAACTCATTTCAAAGTACTCCGAGTTCAAAGACCCTGCTTCTTCATTATCCATTTTCCGCATAAATTCACCTACCCATAATGTTTACTTATGGAATACTATCATTAGAGCCATGACCCATAATGGGTTATTCTCTAAAGCATTAGACTTTTATACCCAAATGAGAAAATTAAATGTTAAGCCGGATAATTATACTTTTCCTTCGATTATTAACTCGTGTGGCAATTTACTGGATCTTAAAATGGCTGAAATTGTTCATGATGTTTTGGAGATGGGTTTTGGATCAGATTTGTATATATGTAATGCTTTGATTGATATGTATGCGCGGATGAAGGAACTAGGGAGAGCTCGTGAGGTGTTTGATAAAATGCCTCATAGAGATGTGGTTTCTTGGAATAGTTTGATTTCGGGGTATAATGCGAATGGGTGTTGGGAAGAGGCGGTGGAAGCTTTTCGGGAGGGAAGGTTACTGGGTGTTGTGGCTGATACTTTTACCGTGTCTAGTGTTTTACCTGCATGTGGGGGTTTGATGGAGGTTGAACAGGGTCAGACAGTTCATGGGTTGGTGGAGAAGAGTGGATTTAAGGGAGATACGACTGTGAGTAACGGACTTCTTTCGATGTACTTTAAGTTTGAGAGGCTGTTGGACTGTCAGCGAATCTTTGATGAGATGATAGTTAGAGATACTGTCACTTGGAATATCATTATTTGTGGGTTTTCTCGCTCCGGGTTGCATCAGGAGTCCATCAACTTGTTTCGAGAAATGGTTTGTGAGTATCAGCCGGATCTGGTTACAATTACTTCTGTTTTACAAGCTTGTGGACATTTGGGGGATTTAAGATTCGGAAGATATGTTCATGACTTTATTTTGAAACATAGATATGAATGTGATACTACTGCTAGCAATATCATAATTAATATGTATGCAAAATGTGGTGCTTTAGCAGCTGCAAGGCAAGTATTTGACACCATGAAAAGTTGGGATTTGGTCTCATGGAACTCAATGATTAGTGGCTATGTTGAAAATGGTTTTAATAAGGAAGCAGTAGATCTGTTTAAGATAATGAGGATAGACGTGCAACCAGATTCTGTAACCTTTGTGACACTTCTGTCAACCTGTACAAAGTTGATGGACGTGGATTTCGCAAGAGAGCTCCACTCTGATATAATTAGGAGAGGATATGATTCCACTCTTATTGTGGGCAATGCTCTTCTAGATGTGTATGCCAAATGTGGTAAAATGGAGCATTCAGTGTGGCAATTTGAAATCATGAATACTAGAGATATTGTAACGTGGAATACTATTATTGCTGCATGTGGTCATTATGATGAAAGTTACGTAGGTTTAAAGATGCTCAGTAGGATGAGAATGGAAGGTATCATGCCAGATGTTGCTACCCTTTTAGGTTCGTTGCCTTTGTGTTCCTTGCTTGCTGCCAAAAGACAGGGGAAAGAGCTGCATGGCTTCATTATCAGGCTCAATTTTGAGTCACATGTCCCTGTTGGAAATGCACTGATCGAAATGTACTCCAAAACTGGGAGTTTAAAGAGTGCAATCTCGGTCTTTGAGCACATGAGGATCAAAGACGTGGTGACGTGGACAACAATGATCTCTGCATATGGAATGTATGGCGAAGGAATGAAAGCTCTCAGATCTTTTCAACAGATGAAGGAGAGGGGTACTGTTCCCGATCATATTGTTTTTGTTGCCGTTATATATGCATGTAGCCATTCTTGTTTAGTGCAAGAAGGCCGTGCTTGCTTTAACCAAATGAGAAAAGAATACAACATTGAGCCTAGGATTGAACATTATGCTTGCATGGTTGATCTTTTATCACGTTCTGGTCTACTAACTGAAGCAGAGGACTTTATCCTTTCTATGCCGCTGCAACCTGATGCAAGTATGTGGGGAGCTCTACTTAGTGCTTGTCGAGCTAGTGGAGATACCAAGACTGCTGAACGTGTTGTAGAACGTCTTGTTGAATTGAACTCTGACGATCCTGGGTATAATGTTTTAGCTTCCAACGTATATGCCACCTTAGGGAAGTGGGACCAAGTAAGAACAATACGAAAATCCTTGAAAGCTAGAGGACTCAAAAAAGACCCAGGATGTAGTTGGGTTGAAATTCGCAGCAGAGTTTTTATTTTTGGCACTGGGGATAGGTCTTTTCAACAATACAAACAAGTCAATGAGCTCATAGAGGACCTCAACAGTGCAATGGATAAGGAAGGTTATGTTGCTGACTTAAAATTTGTTTTGCATGATGTCGGTGAAGATGAGAAGATAAATTTTCTTTGTGGGCATAGTGAAAGACTTGCTATAGCATTTGGATTATTGAACACAAAAGAAGGTTCACCTTTGCAAGTAATGAAGAATCTCCGGGTTTGTGGGGATTGCCACACTTGGACCAAGTATGTGTCAAAAATTGTGCAGAGGGAAATACTAGTTAGAGATGCAAATCGCTTTCACTTGTTCAAGGATGGGACATGTAGCTGCAGAGACTACTGGTGATTAAAGTCTGTCGTCCTTCCTCATACTTAGCAGATAAAAAGATTCCTAAAATTGAAGAAATTAAGGATTTATCATTTGGAAACAATCTGGAGGTGAAATATCTCTCTGCTTGCTAGATTTGTGAGGTTTCAAGCTATATCTCCTGTACTATTACGTTTCTACCTTACGTTGCAGGACTGGTGCACTATTCGACTTCAAAAAGAGATGCAAAAGTATTAAGGATCTTCGTATCTGGTAAAGTCTTCACTTTTTAAAGATAAAACTGCTGTTATAGAGTTTGTGAGCCATCTCCAGCGTGCTTTTTACTTCTGTGTATTCCTGTTAATCCATTATTAGGGTATTTCATTAGAAACTCCTTTATGTTGTGATAAAATTTCAGATAAAATGGTTGTACTTTTATCTTCATTCCTTATTTTGTTTTAATTTTGGCCATTGTCATTGAAGGGCCTGCTTCTTTCTAGTGGAATAGCGTACCTACTTTCTCATTCGGAGGTCAAAAGATAGAGATACATACAAAGGTATACTACTATATTTCTTTTCTGGTAGGTTAAAAGTACATTAAATTTCTTGCTGTGATACACCTGGTATTGGACGTTTAATTCAATAGTCCAACCATTTAAATCTCATAAATCAGTAGTTTTGTCCTCTTTATCATGTATGGGTTTATACATACATCTAGAAAAAGAATATACCTGGTAGATCCGTGAGCTTCTTTTCGATTGATCTTTTCATTCGTCCTTCATATCTTTTTGTTGCTTCTATCAGCCGGATCATAATTCCAGAAAATAAAGGTTTACATGACAAATTAAACACCATTATTGTTAATGACCTCACTAGGTTCTGGGACTATTATCCGAGCAATCAAAAGCTTGATCATAGCCCACTGGAGTTCGAGATATAAGTGGCAGAAGAAAAATGAAAGTTGTCTATAATTATAAGCTAGATATTTCATGGGATCTCGTGTTACTAATTCATTCATTGAATATCTTTCTTGCCTGTATGAAGAATGTGAATAGCAGGAACCAGCAAAATACTCCTAAAGGGAATGAACGCAGAGCGTGAGCTACTTTGATTTCAACTTTGTGCTAGGTGCATGGAGGAAACTTGTATGTAACAATCAAGGGTGTCCTAGGTGGATTTTTATGCTTACTTTAGCTGGTCATGGCAGATTGACTACCAGAGATAGGCTGGCTAGATGGGGTGTAACTGCTGATCAAATATGCCCTCTTTGTTCTGTAGAGAATGAAAGTGTAGAGCATTTGTTCTTCAGGTGTGACTGAATGGTCTGCCAGAATGTGGTTGAAGTTGTTACAGTGGCAGGGTATATGTAGAGCCAGTCATGGGCTGGGAGGATGAATTTGCCTTGGCAGGAAGTCTTATGCAAGGGAAAACTGCTGGTGCTGCGGTATTTGGAATTGTGCTTGCAGGTGCAATTTACTTTATATGGCAAGAAAGAAATATGAGAGTTTTTCAGGGTAGATAAAGAAATGCTGAAGTGGTTACAAAGCTGCTTATACAAAAGACATTCTGCAGAGGAACTATGAAATGCAGTTTGACAAGAAGACTGGAGCAACTCAATTACTATCCATAGCATGTATTAGATAATTTTCTTTTGACTAGGCTGTGTAGTAGGTTGAACGGGAGCTGGCTGAAATTGGGATGAAATTCCACTTTCAGCTCTTTTTTGTACTGTACATAATGTTTACTTAGTAATTAAAATTTTTTATTCAGCCCCAAAAGAAAAAAACTTTGTGCTAGCTACTTCCTCACTGTTTTTGCCAAGATATTCTACTGCTGCAAGCTGAGCACATAGCTATTTCTGTGGGCATTAGAAACCATAAGAATATCTGTGGGTATTAAAATAAATAATGTTTCAGTACTCTAACAGTAACAAATTGATCTTCTGAATTAAAATTATGTACAATTTATTACTTAATCGACACTTGAGAATTACATCTACAGTGTTACTTCAGGTAGCAAGTAAAGATAGCCAAGTAAGAATTTCAAAACTTTTATTCCTGATAGTCCAGAAAACATCGAAAACTTGATACAAGCGGTTCAGCCATCAGCTGATGGAGTTTGTTGTTATTTCCATGAACTATAATACAGCAGCAACTTAACAAACTAGTTCATTTAGGAGCATTTGCTGTCTGATAATTTTCATGAAGCAGCTGGAATTTGGTTATTAATTTGTCTCGAGGTGGCCAGTGCTCTTTGATTACTGGAGCATCATAAAAGTTATCCATCCATGCTGACAAGAGAGGAAATTTGCCTGCATCGAACAACTTCAGGTCGATTACCTCTTCAAATACATCACGAAGATATGCCAACAAACCAAGTGAAAGGTCCAGGTATCCTATTTTCTCTCCACCAAAAAATTTCTTCTCTTTCAGTTGCTCTTCAAGGAGTTCTAGATTTTGTACTGCTGGACCAAGAGCTTCGTTTTTCTCGTTTCCTTGTCCTGTGAATACACTCCATATTGATGGAAGAAGCTGCGGACAAAAGAAACATATCAACAAAAATTCAATGCATTCTTGAAAAAGGTTAGCTTCTTGTTATAACTGGAAAATGTCTTACTGTCTGAGTAATACTCACTATTATCTTGGCACTCTCTTCACATATTAATATAGACACAAAAGGACAACAATAACAACTACACATCCGTCTCAAACAAGTTATGGTCGGCTATATGAATCTTCACTTCTTTTAAGTGAAAGCGTAAAATAAGTTTTATATATATCACCTATATGAATCTTTTTCTTTCATTGAGCTCTATCTTTAGCTAAGTCTATATTGATTTTAATGATTTGTAGGTCTTTCGAAACAATTTATTTTAGGTCTACCCTGCCCCGTCTTAACACCTTCACTCACCATAGTTTTATACTGACGACCGGTGCATCTGTAGGCCGATTCAGTGGCGGAAATTCTATTTTTTTTTTCTTCTGAAATTAACAGATCAATGGTTTCTTACCTTGTCCTCCCCAAATTTTGCCCAAAAACGTGCTATGGCTTTTTCATAAGGGTCCTGAGGTAACAAAGGAGCTTCCTTCCAAGTCTCGTCAATATACTCGAGAATTACCAGTGATTCACAGATTGGTTTGCCTTTGTGTACAAGCACAGGAATCTTTTTGTGAACAGGATTATGCTGCAGGAGTTCAGGGCTCTTCTGGCTTAAATCTTCAAAAATGGTTTCATATTGGATTCCTTTGATATGTAGCGCCCAAACGGCCCTCAAACCAAATGGGCTCGACCATGTTCTGTGAAGCTTGAGTTCTTCTGCCATGTTGCTTTGCAAGTGATATCTGAAAGCTAAGTCTATTTAAACACTCAGGTTGTTCTTTTATTTGACAGAAGTGATGTATAATGGAGTATATGGCTAGAAATTCATGTGCTTGGAATTTTCTAGATAATGCAGTATATGGCTAGAAATTCAATTGGAGGAATATTTTCCAAAACTCCTTCTCAACTTTTCTCACCATGTCCCCCACCTCACACCCCAACCCACCCACTCCAACCCCCACCCCATCCCCACCTATCCACCCCACCCCTCCACTCCACCCCACCTTAAATAAAAATATTATTAATAGTACTTTCTTTTTATTATTATATATATATATATATATATATATATATATATATATATATATATATATTTTCATTTCAACAAATGAGTATTTTATTTTCATGATATAAAAAAGTATTTTTTTTCATTTCTACAAAATAAGTATTTTCTTTTCATGATGCAGAAAAAATATTTTCTTTTATTTCAATAAAATGAGTACTTTATTTTCATGTTAGAGAAAGAGTTTTTTTTTCCAACCAAAAAAGAGTATTTTCTTTTTAGTTATGGAGCACAAATTTCAACGTTATTTTTACGTAAAAAAATAAAGCATCACATTAGTTCCTTTGAGTTTGTGTGAATTTTTAGAAAAATAATTAAATTCTTGAAGAAAATAGAGTCATGAAAATGTTGTCTATTTGGAGGGGAGGGGAGGAGGAGCAAGGAAACACAGGGACTTGGAGGAAGGGGGTGGGTGAGGAGAGTAGTACAAAAATATATTTTCTATTTTCTAACCAAACATTGAAAAATATTTTTTTCACTCACCAAATAAACAAGGGAAAATAAGTAATAAAACCACCCATTCTCCCTGAAAACATTTTCCTTCGTGCCAAACACGCCCGATCTTTGATGTCAGCCATTGCGTTGCAAAGCGTGGAAATTTCTCAATTACTAGTAGACAAATATGGACTAATCTGCTTCGTTTGGAATCTTTGGAAGGGATCAAGAATTTCTTGCATTAAGCTAAAGATGATTTGGACTTGCCTTATCACAACATTGTTACCAGAGATGACAACTCCAATGAATTGTTTCACTTGGTCGTTTGTGTTGGTTTGGTCTTTGTCTTGTCTTGAGAGGGATATTCGCATTCATCTGGTAGTACATGGTGATAGAAGCTTTGTACCTCAAAAAAATTTCAAGAATTTTAATAAGTATTCAAGTCGATTCCACAATTTCATTAGTTTCAACACTTTAGCAACCCTAATTATATTTTTCTACCAGTGTTCTCAGAATTTTTCTAGTATCCAAAGAGGGGAAGGTAACATCTTTTGATTCATATTTTCTATTTTCTTTCCGTTATCAAAAGTGTGAAATAGATGGAATTATCAATGGTTAAAAATGTGAAGTGTTCAAGAAGTAGTAAGTTTACGTTGGATTTTTTCCATTGGTAAACATTATGTTGGCTGAATAAAAAGTAACTATGCAATTAAGCGTTCACAAGGTGGTTCGTGTTCAGCTTTCTAAATGTTGAACCATAAGAGCAAGTAAATAGCTTTTCTTAATCCAATTCTAAAAGATGAAAATCATTATATTCTGTCATCCCAACATTCTACTAACCGTTTTGAGAAAATCTTTGAACTCGATAGATTTAGATTGCAAGTAAAAGTCAACAACTTAAAAAGATATAGATGACATATAATAATGTTGTATCCTTAATTTCATAAATCGACAACCATCTACTGTCATTTCGTAAAAATTGCATTGGGCGTCCTATTTGGTCGACCATTTTTAATTTATACCCGTTTTATTTTTTCGTTTGCATCCGTACCCTTTTTTTGTTAAAAGTATTTTAAAAAGATTGATTTTGCCCTTCTTTAATAAAAGACTATTGACAAAACTGTAGACTGCAAAGCAAAACTTCAGCATGTTTTGGTATGAAATTTTAGCAAATGAACTAAATAATTTCAGCATGCATTAGAAAAAACTAATTAGAAAATTACATACTGCAAGACAAAAACTTAAGCATGTTTAGTATGAAATTTTAGCAAATGAACTAAAAAACTTAAGCATGTTTAGTCTAAAATTTTAGGAAATGAACTAAAAAACTTAAGCATGTTTAGTCTAAAATTTTAGCAAATGAACTAAAAAACTTAAGCATGTTTAGTCTAAAATTTTAGCAAATGAACTAAATAATTTAAGCATCTTTAGTCTGAAGTTTTAGCAAATGAACTAAAAAACTTAAGCATGTTTAGTATGAAGTTTTAGCAAATGAACTAAATAACTTCAGCATGTTTAGACTGAAGTTTCGGATAAAACTCATGACAAAACTGTAGACTGCAGTATAAATAACTTCAGCATGCATTAGCATGATGTTTTAGCTTCAATGTGAAACAACTTCATGCTATATTAGCATGAAGTTTTTAGTTTCAAAATGAAACAACTTCATGCTACATAGGGGTATTCAAAACCGAAACCGAAACCGAAAACTGAATTTTAGCTTCAAGGTGAAACAACTTCATGCTATATTAGCATGAAGTTTTAGCTTCAACATGAAACAACTTCATGCTAATGAGTGTGATTCTAAAGATGAATTTGGACAAGTTTCTGGTCTTTTGATAAAGCTGCTGAGAGGAGTGGAAGAGATCTTTTTTCATGAATGAGGTTGTAGATCACGCGATTAATGCGTGATGCATATTTTATATCTTTTGTCAGGGGTGTAATTGTCATATTATTACGGATCTTTTGTCAGGGGTGTAATTGTAAAATTAATAATTTTTAAAAATATAGTAAAGGTTAAAAAGTGGCACAAATATAGGGTACGACTGCAAATATCCCTATCATTTCCTTGTAATTTTGTTTATTTTTGGGCTAATATGGCCCATCTACATAGCAGGAAGGGAGAAGTGCATCAGTAGCCACTTTTAAGCCTACTATTAAAATATATCCTTAATTCATAATGTAATAAAGATTAGCCAAATTACCCAAATTTCATGACAAAGTGTCCTAAGTTTCTGAAATGCTAACTTAAAATTCAGGCCATACGATTCGAAATTTTGGACACAATTTTTAAATTTTAGGACACGATGTCTTTAAGTTTAAACTTCAAGAAGCCTCCTACTAGCCCAGTGCTATAATTGGCCTTTTGACACAAATAGCCACTACCGTGAAGTCTCCTGGTCTGAAATTTAAAATCTAAAACTAACTCTTCAGACCATGAATCTAATTTTTTAGAAGTGTTCAACTTCCAAATACAAGGCCTCAAAAGTGGTCACCTTGTGTGAATAATTCCCGCGGGAACACTTCCTTGTGCTCGATAGTCTTATTCAAGTGATCTCACAAATTTTCAGGGAAAGAAATTCATCACAAATTTCAAAATCGACTAGTAACACAATTTGATTTCTACACTTGGAGCGAAATTACTGATCTCATTACTTTTTCCTTTTTTCCCTTGATGAAATGATCAATAATAAGATTAGTATATTCGTCATGGATGATAATTGAATATTTTACCCCCCAAAAAAACTTTATTATTATGCATAGACGGCTCAAATGGGCTTCACACATTTGCTTTTGGAGCGTAAAGTCTTATTCTTGGATTCGTCATGTGAGTTCCACTGCAAACTCGTTGTTCAATTGGAACTCAAAAATTACTAGCTATTTTAGGAAAGGTGATGTTGAGGCGGCACGCAAGCTGTTTGATGAAATGCCCCAAAAGAATGTAGTAACTTGGAACTGTATGATATCTGGGTATATCAGAAATGGGATGATTAATCCTGCTCAAAATGTTTTTGATGCAATGCCTAGCAGAAATGTTATTTCTTGGACAGCCATGTTAAGCGGGTATGCCAAAAATGGGAATTTAGAGATGGCACGACGTATGTTTGATGGAATGGATGATAAGAATGTGGTTTGCTGGAATTCGATGATCTCGGGGTATGTGAGCAATGGGAAAATAGAGGAAGGTAGAGAATTGTTTGATCTGATGCAGATTAAGAATGATGTGTCATGGGCGATTATGATTGAAGGCTATTTCAGATACGGGGATGTGAGTGAAGCTGAGAGGTTGTTTAGTGAAGCACCAGTGAAAAGTGTGCCACTTTGTAATGCTATGTTAGCAGGTTATGCTGACATGTGGAGGACTGAGGATTCATATAAGTTATTTATGAGAATGGATACGCATGATGTGGCTTCTTGGACTAGTATGATCACATGTTTCTCAAGAGTGAGGGAGGTGGAGAAAGCTAGAAGATTATTTGATGATATGCCTGAGAAGGATGTAGTCGCTTGGACTGCCATGATTCAAGGGTACTGTGAAAATAATAACATAGAGGAGGCAGAAAAACTTTTTGCTGCAATGCCTCACAGGGATATTGTTGCTTGGAATTCAATGCTAAGTGGTTATCTGCAGAATGGAAGACTGCAAGATGCTCTTCATCTGTTTCAAAAGATGGCATGGCGGAATACAGTGTCATGGAATTTGATGTTGTGGGGTTATGTTCAGCAAGATGATATAACTAGTGCTCGAGAGTTATTTGGGCAGATGCCCAGAAAAGATGAAACCTCGTGGAACACTATGATTTCGGGATATCAAAATGAGGAAACTTTGCTTTTATATGTCCAGATGTTGCAAAATAATTACAAGCCGGATCAGAGCACATTTTCCAATGTGGTCTCATTGTGTGGTGTTCTTGCTTTGCATGCTTGGGGAAGAGCTTTGCATGCCTGTGTAACCAAGAGTGGTTTTCAAAATGACACAATGATAACGAGTGCGTTCATATCCATGTATTCTAGGTGTGGATTTATAAATGATGCTTCCTCGCTTTTCAGAAATATGAAAAGACCCGACACAATAGCATGGAATGCCATGATTGTATCACAAGCATGTCATGGTTCGGCTAAAGAGGCCCTTGATCTTTTTCTTTGTATGATTCAAGCTGGATATGAACCAGACCATGTAACTTTTCTTGGTGTCCTAACTGCTTGTGCTCATTCTGGATTAGTGGACGTGGGTTGGAGCTACTTTATATCAATGGAGAAAAGGTGGAGTATAATTCCAAAGGCTGAGCACTATAATTGCATGGTTGATCTCCTTGGGAGATCAGGTATGCTAGCTGAAGCCTTCGAGCTTGTCGAACAAATTCCTGTAAATCTCCCTGCACATGCTTGGGAGACATTGCTTAGTTGTTGTAGAGTCCACGAAAATTTTGATTTAGGTGATCTTGTAGCCCAGAAACTTCTAAGCGTTCAGCCTTCTAATATTGGAATGTGTGTTCTTTTATCAAATCTGTATTCTACAAGAGGAATGTGGAAAGATGCAGCTCGTGTGAGAGCACTACTTAAAAAGTATGATTTGAAGAAAGAATTGGCATGTAGTTGGATTGAGATAAATGGTTGTATATCTCAGTTTGTTTCAAATGAAAGATGTAATCCCAGAGCAAAGGACATATACAAAGAACTAGAAAGTCTTTCTGCACTGATTGAGGATAGTGGCACAGTAGTGTAGCAGGGATGCTATTCAAAATTCAGTTCTTCTGAAGAAATTAATGTTTCTTAACATGTTTTTTCCCTGTATTCCTATCTATAAAAGTTCCTGAATAGAATTTCTGGTTCCTTCTTGATGAATTCATCTAGGATTGGAACATTACTCAATAGCCTTCAAATCTCATTAAGAGGTTGGTTCTTCAAACATCTCTAAATTGAAGAGCTACGCATGTGAATCTTTTGCACATGCATCAACTTAAAGCTTCTCTTTCTTCGCAGATGTTGCTTGATATCTGTTACAGATGCTAGTCCAGTATGTGATTGTATGAAGACCTGAAACCTTATGCTTGACGAAAGTACTCTTGGTGTTAGTCAGAGTTGGGTGCAATTACTGGTGAAAGCTGTGAATCTTGGAAGGTAAGTTCAAAATTAAGCAGTTTTACGATGAGAGCTAGATGAAAATCTTGAATATAGTTGTGCTTTACAAAAGTGAAAATCGAATTAAGCTTCTGCAGACTATTAGGATAAAATTTTCGAATGCCTTGCAACATGATAGCCTCTATATATTCATCAATGAGAAAACAGAAACGTTTATGCAAAGCTTTAGAGGAACGTTTAAACTGAATACTAGTAAGTTTTCGCATACAAGGTAGGAGATGTAGGGTAGGATGCTTATATATCTTTTGACTTATGAACTTAGTAAATTAAGTATAAATAAATACGATATTAAGAATATGCACATAGCGAATAAAAAATAGACATGGATTTATAAATCACCAGTCAATTCTGTCCTATAAAATCATAATCTAAATTAAGATAGGTCATAATCTAAATTATAGATAGAGCACTTAACTTGAAATAAAGAATTAAAGTATTATAATTTAAAAGATTACGTATAGTGGGGATTGAGAATGTACGGGTAAAATATACTGCTTGGGATAGGGGGAGAAAATGTCTATAGTGTAAAATTGGAGAGAGAATTTGATTTTGAAGACAATAGGAGGGACAAAATGAGTTTCACTCATAAAATTGCTTTAAAGAACCAAAAAACCTAAGTTTTGTCCAACTTCATGACAATTTTTTCTGTCTTTTGTCTTAATAAGGTTAAAATTAATGACATTACCATTTCATATTTTATAAACAACCTTCCGCTTTAAACGCTTTTCTTCTTTCCTGTCTGAAATTGTCCTTCCTGTTGTTTATTTTTTGCATCTCACGAAAAACAGGTACCCGAAAAAAGAAAATAGGAAAAAGAGAGATCTTGATTGCATGATCTCCATTAGAGGGGGAGGAGGAGGAAGAATCTGGAAGAGAGAAAAATGACGACAATGAAAGAAAAACAAAGAACATACTAGAGTAAGGGAGGGAGAAGGGAAAAGGAAAACAAAGAATAGAAGAAAAGAAATCAACGGAAAGAAAAGAAACAGATCCTTCTGTAGGGATATAAAAAGGAAAATATTTGAAGAGGGATAATGGAGGAGAGGGAGGGGGATTTGAGGGTTCCTCTGATCTCTTCCTTGTTCTGTCTTTGTGTACTAACGGGTGGTGTCCTCCTTGTTCTCTACCTTTTCGTGCCAGATCAATCCCAGCCATGGTTTCCAGCTGCAGGATTGATCTTGATTGGTTCTCCCTACATATTTTGGCTCCTGACTTACTTTTACACCGGCATGAAACGGTGCTGTTTTGGCGACAGCAGCGTTGACAACCGCCAGATTTCAAGGCGCACCTCAAGGGATGCCACAATGGCAAACCCTGGGGTGGCCAGGACTGATTCCAAGGCAAATGCTGCTACTTCTAATAACAATAACATTAACAATGGCAAACAAGAAAGTGGCCATATCCAACAAGATGGAGGAGATGCATCATCCATCAACTCTGCAAAGGAAATTGAGATGCCTTTAGCCTTATCAGTTGCTTCTTCATGAAATGAATACTTTATCAAGAAATGATCTGGTGAGGTGGATTGATAAATGGCTGCATTATGCATGAGCTATCACAGGAACGAGAGATTTGGATTTGCGGAGATAATTTATAATTCAAGGATCATGTCATCATTCAGGAGCTGTTAAGGATGGTGAAAATGCGTGATAATGGTGAATGTAAGTAGAAATAGCACAAACAGATATTTTAACTTGTCTTGGCATTAACAAAAATTGAACAAACAAAAAATTGCTCTTCTTATTTCGTAGGTAGTTCTCTCTTATTTCCTATTTAGTCTCTTCCCCTCTCTCCTCCCCCAACTTTTCTTAATTTCTCTTGAAACTTCACGTTCAACCTATACAGTACTCTCCGTTTTAGTGATTACAGAATATCAATGATAAATTTGGTATAGTATACCTTCTTGTTCTATCTCAGATTCCTTATTTGGTCAGTCTATGTTGTTAATTGGTATGAAGCATGAAAACAGATCGATCATGTTTTAATCGTCATATGATGCTGCCAGAATTTGTTAATGAAAGTATAAAGTAGGTGCAAAACTAAGAGATTAAGTAGCCAGGCAGTAGGCAAAGTAGTCGCACAATCTTTTGACTAGTTCCGATTTGACTATAGATGGGAGTCGCACAGGGAAACAACGGAAATGGATTAGCTAATACCCCAAACCAAACATGGGATAAATTTAATCACAAACTTTATCCCGAAATTATTATTCTTGTCTAATGTACCAAACAACCCCTAAAAGTGTCAACAAGTGAGCCCATCTATTCCTAATGAGAAGCTAAATACGACTAGGGCATCAATAGAAAGGGAGAGAGTTATTGTTGGGATATATATAAAGATTTCAACTTCTCTATATTGACCGTGTATGAAATTTTTATAGTACACGAGAAGGTCACTTAAAAGATAAATACACCTAACAATGAGGTACGTGAACCATATTACAATAAGTTAAAATATATGTAGGTGTAAAAATATTTATATTATAATTGTCAATGTATATAAGTTAAATCCAAATATAAAAAGAGGTTAACACCTTTGAGATTATGCTTATCATTTTATGTACGGAGCATGAGTACTCCATTACTTTGATCACTAGAATATAATATTTGTTATCATTTTAGTAAATTTCCATATATATATATATATATAATATATTTATACATCATATCGACAATACTGAGATCTCATGAACTAATAACTAAAAGGCTACATCGATCTCTGCTAGATGCCACGGCATGACAGCATCAAGCTGTATTTGAAATTAAGCCAAAAATAAAGCTGACGTTGATAATTACGAACTTTTTGCTACGCTCATTGCCTAATTTTTCATGGCGGTTTAGGTTTAAAAAAGGAAAGAGTGACGTTATAATGGAATTATTGAACAGTGCATGACGTGCCAATATTGTGAATTTTTTGTTGCAATTCAACTGATAATTCCATGACGATATGTTTTTAAAATGTTAGGTAGGAGAACTGGAGAAGAGAGAGCTTTTTTTTTCTCTTTCTTCTGTTTGCAGAGATCCCAACAATAATACATGAGATTCAACTAGAGTATTTGAAAAGGAATAATCATCGAATCCACACTTCATCATTTCCTTCTATTTTAAGAAATCATCACTAATTTATATTATTTCTCTCGGTCCAAAGTAAGTGATTTTTTAGTTGTTTTCACACAAATTAAGAAATTCACTTTTTAACATTAATTAGTAATGAAGTTGACCATATTAACCTTTACTATCTCTTCACATAAATATTCCTAACACATACTCCAACACTATTTACTCCATGGGTAATGTAAGAAAAAAAAAATGATTAATTCATTCTTGAAATCTTGAAAAATCACTTATTTTGAACCAAAAAAAAATACCAAAAAATTCGTGGACCGGAGGGAGTATTAAATTTCATTGCGAAAACATGGAATATTAAAAGCAAAGAAACTGGATAATTTGCTCACTGTTGATGTCAACAAGTCAAGTAATAGAAGTTTGTAATGAAATCTATGTGGACAACAAATTCCTACACAAGTACTAAAAAGGGAAATGTCAAAATGTTCACCTCATTAATCTCAAGATAATTGTATCATATAAACTTATTTAATATTACAGAAAAAGGAAAATGAAAAAGGATTAAAGTACAATTTATGATATAATTTATGAATTTGTATCATGATTTTAAAACATTTGTTTTGTGCATTAAATCTATGATTAAGTGATATAATTTCACTTTAATTTATAAGTACGCGGTGCGAGTAAATATATCGATAATTCAAGTCAAACCGGAAAAAAAATTCCGACGTGATTTGATTTGATTTGGTATTGAAAAAAACCCGACCATAATTTGTTTGGTCTGGATTTAACTATAAAAGTCAAACCGAAACCAAACCAACCCGATATTATATTTATACAATTATTTAAAATATTTTTTGTGATGTAATTTATAAATATTTCTTAAACTTTTTTCACAGTTTTATCTTTTAATGTATTATTTTAATCTTAGACTTAACATTCTCGAATGGTACAATAAGTTTTATAGCCCATAAATATAGCAACTCAAATAAAGTTAAGATCAATATTAATGCTAACAAAATAAATTCAATTCAATACTAGAAGTCACAATAATGTTGGATATCTATTTTTAGTTTTGCATTGGTTTATAATGAAAATGTATAACGTAGTTTATCTTTCTTTAGTGCTTAGTTATGTACTTATTTTAGCATGACTTATATAGTACTTTTAGATTGTGTTCATTTTTATTATGGTTTATTAATTAGCAATATCTGTTTTATGTGATTTTATTATCATTGTTATTGAATATTTTAGTATATTTCTATGACCCATCTCATATTATTGTGTTATTTTCTTGAAAAATACATTATATAGTTGTATCCTACTAGAACTAAAGAAATATTTGGAGCACAAGTTACATATTTTGCGCTATGAAGACATTACAGGGGAAAACCCGAAAATTTCGAGAAAAACTGAGATTAAAAAACCGGACTTTATTGGTTTGATTTGGTTTACAGATTTAAAAACTCGACACCATTAATTTAGTTTGATAATTAAAAAATCTGAATAAACCCGCTAAGCAACTAAATACGTGGTTCAACACGGTCCATTAAAATCATACTTTAGAGAGAAACTTTTCCTATAAAGTAGATTTTTGACTGTATTATCATCTTTGAGGTATTGTGCACTATCTTCCTCATTTTATGTCGGATACTCGGATCCAAACAAAGTTTTCTAACAATATCCATTTTTGGACTTTCTTGAGATATTTTTCATTTCTCGTCAATTTTCAATTTGTAAGCATCCTTTTAATATCTTATGTAATTTGTGAGCATTAAATACGTAAAGTTTTGCATTTATAGCATGGACAAAGTCCAACTAGCTAAGATTTTAAGTACTTCAATTATGACTTCAACAGCCAGCAAGAAAAAAAATTACAAAGCCAAAAGACACCATCATTCCAAGCACCAAAAGCCATGCCTATACAATTTTTTATATTATTAGATCGTTAGTATAAATAATTTTTATATTATTAGATCACCTTTATTTATTTATTGTAATAAATAATCTATCTTATTTTTAAGATTATTGATCCCGCATTTTAAGGAGACTTATGTAAATATCTCTTTTCTTTGAATAATATGATAGTGTAAATAATTTTTTATACTTAGTATATATAACTTAGCTAGCATTTAGATATAGGGTTGATTGAAACTTGAAAAAAGATTTTTTGAAGTTGTGTTGAAAAATAATTTTTGAAAGTTGAAGTTACATGTGTTTAGACATGCATTTTATTTGAATAAAAGTTGAAATTTTGCGAGTGGAAGAAAAATAGGGCAGTTTTTGGGAAATTAAAAATTTTTGATTTTTTTTTCCAAAACGATATCATATTTCATAAATAAATTTTATTTTAATTTTTTTTTTTTTAAAAAAATGAAGCCCAAATCTATGGCTAAACGGGAGTTTAAACTGTATATATATATATATTTCATTGTGTATAGGCCACTTTTGCTCTTTCCCCTCAAAGGCTATGAAGTTAGAAACGGGGAGCAATTTCACAGCCATGGAAGATGCCTTAAAGCGCATAAAAATTCAAGAAAATGACCGAGAAAGCAGTATTGAATCATCAGTACTGATTCCTGGTTTGCCAGATCACTTAGCTCATCTTTGTCTTTCCAACCTTCAGCCTTCACTTCTTTATGGTGTTTCCAAATCTTGGCGACGCCTTATTTACACCTCATTTTTTCCTCCTTTTTATTCTCTTTATGTTGTATGCTCTCCAACTACTACTTCATCATCCAGTACAAGTGCTAATACTAGCAATAAGCATACAAAAGTTGATCATGAACAAAACTCTGTGGAGTTTTTCTGCTTAGATCCAATTTCATCTAAATGGAAAACTTTACCAAATCCTCCTTCAGATCCACCTATTCGTGTACTTCGCCGTCATCCTTCTTTTATATCAAGAAGCCTTTCAATTCAATCTTTAACTGTATCTGAACGTATGGTTCTTATTGCTGCTACTACACATAAGTTTCTACCTGCATTTGAACGTCCATTGGGATTTAATCCATTGTCTAATGAATGGTTTTTTGGACCTAAATTGCCTACGCCGCGGAGATGGTGTGGTACGACTTCTGTACATGGAAATGTGTATATAGCAAGTGGTATTGGATCTGTATATGATGGAGATGTAGCAAGGTCTCTAGAGAAATGGGATGTGAAGAAAAAGGCTAATGAATGGAAATGGGAAAAAATGGCTGGATTGAAAGATGGAAGATTTAGTAGAGAAGCTGTTGATGCTATTGGCTATAGAGGGAAACTATGCATGGTAATCTATGTGTCTATCTCATTCAAAAGTTTGATTTTTTTTTATGACCGGTTAAGTACGTTATTTGTTTTTTGTTTTAATATAATAATGAGTAGCGATGAAATTGTGTAACATACTCTAGTACTGTTACAATGTCCTTAACCAGAAATTGTAAGAAGGGTATTGGACAACGTCATAATTGCCACTCATTACCTGCTTTGACTGGTTGTGAAATCAGAATTCGCTAAAAGGGTTAAAGATTTAATATATATATAACCTATAATATTTATATTAAGTTTTTGTATACCAGTATATTCTCTGGCAAAGAATTTTCAACTGGCCATTCTTGAGCCTATGTGCTCCGCCACTGGCTTTGAAACCATATTGTGTTGTGTGACCAACTCATCCAAAAAACGGAAGGCTGTATTCAAAATCTATGTCGGAATTGGCCATTTCAAAATCGTAGTTATTGAATTTTTTTTTAATTTACTTAATTATATTTTTAACAGGTAAATATCAAGGGACGTGCAGTAAAACAAGGCGCCATTTACGACATAACAAAAGATGAGTGGGAAGAGATGCGAGAGGGAATGCTAGCAGGATGGAATGGGCCAGCAGCAACAACAATAAATGATGAAAGTGAGATGTACGTAGTAGATGAGATAAAGGGATCATTGAGTAAATATATATCAGAAATTGATGAATGGGAAGAGTTGATTGAGTCTTGTGAACATTTGAAAGGTGCTGAGCAAATTAGTGTTGGAAGAGGACGAGTTTGTGTCATTTGTAGTGGTGGACGGCAGATTGCGGTGGTGGATGTTACAGTAAAACCAGCTAATGTAATTCGAGTTGTGAATACTCCGCCGGAGATGGAGGCAATTGCTTTGCATATATTGCCAAGGATCAGTATTGTTTCACACTGATACAGTAATATTGAATGATCAAAAAAGGGAAGAAACAAATTTTGCTGATCTTGAATTTACAAATTGCCTCAAAGCCTCCTATTTTCATTTACATTTTACTATTGCTATCTAAAAAGATAACTATAGGTAAATCGTCTATAAAAATCAAAATTAACTAGTAATCTAAAAAATAAGGAAGTTACATGTTTGTCTTATATTACATTTCTATAAGAGACTGTTTTCACGTCTTAAACACATGATCTCTTGGTCACACGATGGTAATATGGTAAAATACACTTTTATGTAAATATTTAGGTTATCAATATATAAATGTTATTCCAACTTGGCAAAACATAATAGGGATGGTGAGTATATAAAGAAATAAGTTTTCTAATTATATGTTTTAAAGTTGTGGAGATCTAGACTCAAAGAAAACAATCAAAGAAAACAATATAAGTAGTGGGTTGAGTTGTTACACAACCTTTTTTTCCATTAACATTAATTATACTCACCCTACTGTGTTATCCATCTTTAATCAATTAATTCTTGGTTATTACTTATGATTTCGCATTTAATGGATGCAAAGAGCAGACTTGTAAATAGAGAGTACTTCTGACTGTTCTTCTTCTCTTTTTTTTTTTTGGGGGGGGGGGGGGGGGGTTTGTACATTGGAAAGAAGAAACTCTTGAGTGTTCTTCAGTTACACATATATACTAAATCAAAACAATTGATTAAAGAAAAAAGTCACAGAAACTTCACCACTTTTCTTCAACAAAAAGCAAAACTTCCACGCAATGATCACACTTACAGTAGATAGGAAGGGATATGCACACCGAAAGGCATTTGGTTATAGGAATTCCAATATTAATTTCGGTACAAAATTTTAGACTGCATTGATTTCGTGTTATGTTGTTGATATTAACTAAAATCGATATAAATTTGTATTAAAATTTTAATATTATCTATTTCATATAGGATATGCGAAATTATAATCTCGAGAATATAATTTTAAAATATCCTTATTCTGAACCAAATAACCCAAGTGTAGTGCATATAATATTTTTTAAGAAAAGCTGGAGTTTGTTATATTAGCATATGAACATGACCAGTTATTACAAAATTCCTTTCTTCGTGAAGCATACTCAACAAACTTTAACCTCATGCGAAAAAAGTTTGTCACGTAGCTCGAGTTTCTGGAAAAGCTTTGCACCAAAGATTAATTAAATTATAATAAAATGAATTGATAATAATACTTTACAAAAGTTGTGTCCCTGGATCAATCAGGACCACCTAAAAGTAAAGTCAATATGTCATGATTCACAATAAAGATAATAATACTCCATTTCATATACGAAAGCCAAAGGGCAAAGGCACACCAAGTATATATAGACATGTCTTTAGTTAATTAATCAATGATATTTTTTGTACCAAAACCACGATCTTTGAAAAGGCCATCATATATCACAAGGAATTCAAAGTGTTTTTGTGTCTTTATCTGTGTGGGGTTTGATCTAACCATATGACACAGCTTGCATAAAGTGCAACATATATATATCCTTAATTAACCGAACAATTGCTTTTGTCTCTTTCTTCCTTTTCTTTTTTCTCCTTCTTGGTCTCTTTTTGAAGACCAAATTAGGTTTGGCTGTTCCTTAGAATGTGGCGGTGTGTAAACACGCCTTACACGCTCTCTCTCTCTATAGATATAAATATATAGATCAAACCAACCCCAAGATTGCTTCTATCCCTAGACCTACCCATGGGGCATAGCTTGACCTTTTCCTTAACCCAAGAGGCCTAACATAACTACATACAGAATTTAAAGGGCCCCCTTAAGATTTACTTTCATCGTAGAGCTTCAACGTATAAAAATATTTTTCGTTCATTAGCTTGAAATGAGCCTTGAAACAACAGTAATATTATTTTTATATTATCTATAGGTAATAGTTTCGGTCGGTGAAAATAGTCATTAATGCTTGCTAGATTGGCTACATCATATCCCCTACGGATGCAACTCTACCCTGGACCATGCATGAATACGAGATATTTTATACACCGAATTATCTCTAATTATACAACTTGAATCTAAAAGTTTATCCCGCATAAATGAAGTAGTCGTATTGTTTAATATATTGGTAGCGTGAAGATGAAGTAGTTCCATCATCAACTTTGAGTGTGACAATGATTCATGTACACAACTATTCTTCCTAAGTTAGTTGGAAATTCATGCATCTCTAGTTTCTAGTTTAAAAGAATATATAGTGCAACTTGACAACTTTACCAATTAACTGCAACAGCTAAAAGCTAAGTTGTTCTTATTTTTCAAGTTATAAAGGAGGTCCCCACCGTCACGTTATGACAATTATATATCGTATGGTAGTACGTTGGATTTGTCTTAAACTACAGAAGCATGTTATATAAACATATAGGCATATATGAATCGTATTCGCTTATAGTTTCAATTGAACTCATAAACTTCGGCATACGCACAAAACATTTAAAATGTATACATATAATAAGGTCACATTCAGTTTAAACTTACTACAATAATTAATTTGTCTTCACTAATGAGTAATAGTAACATCTGGAATGTATAAGAGAACGTGCTATATATGACAAAATTATCAAAATGCAAGAATATTAGATAGGGAGTATATGCAAAAGAGAAATCTAAGGTTAGAAATTTGAAGCCAACGATGTACATTATCTTCTGTCACTACTATGAAAAGAATATAATAAAGCAGCACAAATTAAAGTTACCTAACAAATGCCAAGAAGATAACTGCCATGGCAATATGTCAAAAAAGTAGTTGAAAAGCCAAAAAGCCAAAACCTCATTCCTTGTAAAAACACTTTAAAAACAAACTTTTCCTAAATCAACTACTCCATCATAATATATAGTAGTAATGATTATTCTTAATTCCTCATTAACCACTCCTATATTTTTATGCTTAATACGTGTATCCCCTTGTTAATATAATCAATTATTTACTCCATGTCTCCACAAGGACTATAACAGTAATTATCTGCATCTTTAGACAAAAAGCCCAAAACCATACATTATCTTTGGCTTTAGACTCAAAGTCATACATATTCTTCCACATGGAGCACTAATAGTCCATTTACTTTAACAAAGTGGTGCATTTTTAGTCATAACACTAAACACATTTTAGATTTGACAAAATATATGTTCCATTTATTTTCTTGTTTACCGAAAGAAATAAAGATGACAGATTTATCTAGATAGCAAATAGTAAATATACATAGAATTTATTTACTAATTATCTATTTACTATACGTAAAATATACATTTTACTAAGAAATGTTAAACACCGTTAATTTTTATTTGCAATAATTTTTATCTAGATAACCTCAAATGTTATCTAGATTTTTTATTATATACATAATATTTACTATACGTTGACATAAAATAAATATATATTTATTAGATTTTTTTTATTTTAAGGGGAGTCAACGTATAGTAAATATACATAAAATAAAAATAAATTTTATGTATATAATAAAAAAATCTAGATAACATTTGAGGTTATCTAGATAACAATCATTACAAATAAAAATTAACGGTGTTTAACATTTCTTAGTAAATGTATATTTTACGTATAGTAAATAAATAGTAAATAGATAAATAGTAAGTAAATTTTATGTATATTTATTATTTACTATCTAGATAAATTTGTCATCTTTCTTTCTTTCGGTAAACAAGAAAATAAATGGAACATATATTTTGTCAGATCTTAGATTTCTGTTAAAAATTAAAATGTGTTTAGTGTTATGACTAAAAGTGCACCACTTTGTTAAAGTAAATGGACTATTAGTGCTCCATGTGGAATAATGTGTATGACTTTGAGTCTAAAGCCAAAGATAATGTATGTTTTTGGACTTTTTCGCAGTGTTATGACTAAAAGTGCACCACTATATTAAAGTAAATAGACTATTAGTGCTCTATGTGAAAGAATATGTATGACTTTGAGTCTAAAACCAAAGATAATGTATGATTTTGAGCTTTTTCTCGCATCTTTATCACATAAATGCAAACAATAAAGGTCAATGCAGCCACATGGAAAGGTTATGGATTTTATCTAGAAATTGAAATGATTTAAAATCAAACTATATTTTATCTAGAAAAGTCCTTCCAAATTTACATTATTAGTCTCGATTCACATAAATGCAAACAGTAAAGGTACACCCTTGATACGTTGCACTTAGAGATAACCAAAGAGGACCTGAACCTCTATTTAAATGAGTAGACCCCAAATTAAATGATACGACCCAAACCTAAAAATAAAAAACCTGATTGGTAAATTCAACCATCTAAGGAATTCAACAAGAATAGTTATACAACAAATATCGAAATAACAAGAGTAGGAAGAAGATTGCAGACACTACTAGAAAAGGGCAAATTTTCGACCGTCAAATCGGTCGGAAATCGAGCTTTTCCGACGGATTACAGATTTCGAAAATAGTCGGTCGAAAAATACATGGTCGCAAAAAATTTGCGACCGAACCGGTTGGAAATTTCCGACGAATTTGGTCGCAAATTGAAAAATAAGGACGCGCTTGAATATAAGGGATTTGCGACTGAATTGGTCGGTAAATTTTCGATCGATTCGGTAGCAAATTTAAATAATAAAATAAATACATAATTTAAATTTTCGACCGAATAGGTCGTAAAATTTGAGAATAAATTAATTTAAAGAATTAGAAATTCATAATTTATGACCGAATTGGTCGCAAATCTAGGAAATTTCTGGTAAGATTTGCGACTGATTCGATCGCAAATCAGCCCCAAATCTGAAGGAAAAAAAATAGAATTTTGTTGTATTTTTTAACTATATCACCTGCCAAATAAAACAGTCAACCAAACACATAATATATCACCTACCATTTATAACAAACCAAATACCAATATTGATATCTAACTAAATTATAACAAACCAAAAGTTAATATATATAACAAACCAAACTACTAAGCAATCAAACACCAATTATCAAAATACTAATATACACTCATAATTTAAACATATCTCTATCTTCAAGTCTAAGATATAACATCCATAATCAAATAGCTACTCCTATTGATCAGATTCAATCTCCTCGTCAGACTCATATTCATTTATTGTAGGTTGATTATCTTTCTTGCTTTTCTTTTTTAATAATCTCTGGATCAAAGCTTGAGTTGCGTTCCATTCTTTACCGCGAGAAGCCATCTGAGTAATAAATATAAAATATTTACATATAAAATAATTCAATATAACAAATATAAACACAAAATATACATAATAAATATAACAATATAAACATAAAAAAATCAAGATGTCACTAACAATATAAGGTAATTCTATTACATATTACAATAATTTAAGGAATAAGATATAAATACTCAACAAGTCATAAAACACACAAATAGCTTAATCCTCTTGACTTGTTTCATTTTTATTTTCTTCATCATATAATTCTTCATAGCTTGCTTCATTTTCATCATATAAATTCTTCACTGCTTGTTTCATTTTCATCATATAAAGTCCACACATGGCTTTAATTTATATGTTCATACCACACATGGCTAATGATTTGTCAAATCTATAAAATTCCTTTTAATGTAGCAATTATTAAGTTTTAAATTTAATATCAATCCATTAATAAATTAGGAAGCAACAATAAGCTTAACTTCTTAAACTTAAAACTAGGGCTTTGAACTATAAGTATTTAATACAATTCCAAATCAATAAATTAAAGGTTAATATCATTCCAATAATAAACTAACTTCATAAATTTTAAACTAAAGCTTTAAACTATAATTAAGTACTGCAATTCCAATCACAAACTAAGAATTTAAATAATTAATCTCAAATCTCAATCAGCTAATTCAATCAATTAAATTCTTCGACAACAATCTCAAACCTAGATTCAATCAAATTTTTCGACAACAATCCAAAACCTAGGTTCAACTACCAAATTAATATGAAAAGTGTAACAAAAGCATAATAAGAATAACAATTAGTTGCACCAAACAAATCAAAAAGTGCATACTAATTTACACTAATCTTTTTTAGTAAAACATTCCAAACTTGTTCCACTATTGATTCATTGTGGCTTTTCAAGTTTTGATAACAAAGAAAACTGTGAAAAAATAAAAATTGCAAATACAAATTTCAGCAAACAATGTATTTTTCTCTATGAGGGAGAGGAGAAAACTGACCGAGCGAGGGGAGAGAGAGAGGTGTCACCGGAGAAAGAGGGTTGTCGCCGGAGCACCGTGCTACTTAGGGAAGGGGGTTTCCAGCGAGTAGAGAAAGAAAAGTGAGAAG
Source organism: Nicotiana tabacum (assembly GCF_000715075.1). Classification (NCBI taxonomy): domain Eukaryota; kingdom Viridiplantae; phylum Streptophyta; class Magnoliopsida; order Solanales; family Solanaceae; genus Nicotiana; species Nicotiana tabacum. The sequence continues at coordinate 146,871,239 of NC_134098.1, read as the reverse complement.
AAAGAAAAGAGATAAAGAAAAAAAGGGTCGGGGGAGGAAGGTTTAAAAACTATTTCCCACTGAATCGGTCGAAAATTTGAAAAAATAAAAACAATTCGACTAAATCGGTCGCAATTTTTTTTAAAAAAATTTTCTGACTGAATCGATCACAACTTTTAAATTTTTATTTTTATTTTTCCGATCAAATCGGTCGTAAATGAGGTCAACGAAGTCAGGCCTTGTTTTAATAATTTTTTGAGATCGAATTGGTCGCAATTGTTTTTATTTTATTTTTATTTTTTCCGACCGAATCGGTCGCAAATGCCTTCGCGGTATTTTTCACCAAATTTTGCGATGGATATAGACGGAAATTTCCGACCGATTCCGTCGAAAATGGGCCATTTTTTAGTGAGAGAGAATAGATGCGTGAATTTCACAAATGGTCACATAACTATGACTTTTTTTTACCAAAGTCATATAATTTTATTTTCTCACACAAAAGTCATATAACTATGATTTGTTTTCCACTAAAGTCATATAACTATGTCTTTTCACACAAAAATCATAAAACTTTTACTGAATCACAAAAATCATAGTCATCGAAAAATAAAAAAATTCAGTAGTATTTTCTTATTTTTTTAACGACTCGACCAGTCGTTTTGCTTTCTAGATCCTCATTCCCCTAATTAAGACTCCTTATACATGCTTTTACTATTTTATGACTTGCGGCGATCGTTAGTTCGAGATTGGAAGAGTTCGGGTTGAAATCGGAACACTTAGTTCCTTAACAGTTGCCTATAATGGTTAATTTTGACTTGTGTCAACGTTTTGAGTAAACGATCTCGGGACCGAGATTTGATGATCCCAATAAGTTCACATGATGATTTTGGACTTGGGCGTGTGTTCGGATCGGGTTTCGGATGATCAGGGAGCGTTTCGGCGCTTAATATTGAAAGTTGGTGGATGGGAGATTTTCCAAGTTCTTTAAATTTGGTCTGGAATAGACTTTATCGAGGTTCGTTTGGGATTTCGGGCATGGGAATAGTTCCATATGGTGATTTAATACTTGCACGTAAAATTTGGCGTCATTGTGAGTTGATTTGATAGGAATTGGACGTGCAAAAGTATTTTTAGAAGTTTTGAGCTTCACGATTTAATTCATGTGTTTTGGCATCCGGTTCGTGATTCTAGATGTTATTTCAGTGTTTTGATCGCGCGAGCGAGTTTGTATGATATTTTAGAACTTGTGTGGACATTTGGTGTGGAGCCTCGGGGGCTCCAGTGAGTTTCGGACGCGTTCGGGGGGGTGGAAGGACTTCAGTTTTCTAGTTTTTTTGTTGGTGCCTCAGGTATCGCAAATGCGAAGTTTTGTTCGCATTTGCGAGCTCGCATTTTTGAGGGGCCTTTCGCATTTGTGAAGTTGGGAAGGAACTGAGGATTTCGCATCTGCGAAGATCAATCCTGCCGCTTTTGCGAACCTATCCCTCTTCCCATTTGCAAAGTTTTGGTCGCATTTGCGACCATAACAGAGATGGTCAGCCTACGCATTTGCGATGGTTTTGTCGCATTTGCGAACAAGATGTCGCAAATGCGACATCTGCGAGTGGAGCAAGAGCTTTTATTACGAGCCTTAGCTTTATTCCCCTCATTTTCCACTTGGTCTTAGGCGATATTGAGAGAATTTTATGGATGAATTTCATCAGCATCAAGAGGTAAGTAATCCCTATCAATTCTCTGGCTAAATACGCGAATCATAGGTAGATTTAACATGGAAAATGGTAAAATTAATGGAATTTTGAGAAGAACCTAGGGTTTTGGGAAAAATTAGATTTGACCACAAAATTGGTTATGTAATTAAGTAAAAATTATTTATTTGAGTTCCTGAGGCTATAGGTACTATTTATCTTCGAAAATTTTCGGAATCCAAGCACATGGGCAAATTTTAAGAACCTTCCAATTTGGGTTGAGTAATTACTCTAATTGCTAAATTATGAACTTTTGAGTATATATTCATTATATTATATAATATTTGACTAGTTCCGGATTGTTCGACATCGACTTGGGGCTTATAGAGAAATTAGTGGACCGGAAGTGAGCTTGGAAACGAGGTTAGTCTCTTGCCTAACCTTGTAAGAGGGAACGCATACCTTAGGTGTATCTTGTTGTGTATTACTTGTGTGGGGGAGCTACGTACTCACTAGGTGACAAGAGTCCGTACGTAGCTATATTCCATGATATGTCCGGGTAGGCTAAGATCCACATCATGCCTTTAATTGTACTGTTGTGTTTATCATATGTATTAACTGTCTTGAATAGAGCTAAGACTAGGGATTTTGAAGTTGCAATTATCGACTTAGTCTTCTTATTTCGGAAAATTGAGGAATAATGAATAATTATGAAAATCCATGTCCTCTCGTGTTGCAAGCACTTCTGCGAGCGAGGTAAACTTCACCACTCTTATGGGATCGGTCCATTCGTGTAAGACCACATAAAATTTTGCAAAAAAAAAAAATGTTTCGTGGTGCCGAATAGGTTTTACGTGTTGAGGATTATACTCGGACTTTTTGGGTTGAACAATGCACTGAGGGATAAAGGAAATTTTTTGGCAGAAAAATGCGTTTCTACGGTCCATTATGCGACCGGAGAATCACTCTGCGGACCGCATAATGGTCGTAGAGTGAGACAGGAGAGGGGCAATTTTGGATGACATTCTGCAGTCAACTATGCGACCGAAGAACTGTTCTGCCGTTCATTATGCGACCGCAGAACAAGTCTGCGGGTCGCATAGTGACCAGACCCAGGCAGATTTTTTGCCATCTTTGGACACCAATTATGCGGCCGATATGCGGTCCGCATATCGATTATGCGATCGCAGACCTTGTTCCGGAGCTACATTTTTGGGGTTTTAAAACCCGACCCTACTTCGTTAAATACACTCTTTGGGCCATTTTTGAGCTAAAATCTGATATTTTAGAGTGAGAGAGAGTGCCCTAGAATGAGAAGGTGTTCCTCAATAATTGTTCTTCAATTCTTGCTCAAATTTTGGAAGATTAAGAAGGGAAACTCACTAGGTCTTCATCCTAGAGGTAAGATTCTAAACCCTAACCCTCAATTTCGAATTTTGTCTAGAAATGGGTAATTGGCAAGATAATTTTTGGGCATGAGAGTTGCTTATTTTACATGCATGTGTTATCAAAGGGAATAGGAAGATTGTTGAGCTAAAAATGGTAAGATTGAGTTGTGGGATGATGGAATCCTCCATAGAAGGACCTTGTAAACTTAATGCACACCTAGTGTTTGATAAAATGCTCAAATGAGCTGGAACCATGAGCATCTTCCTAATCTTGGTTCAATTTGTTATATTTTTAAAATAGATTAAAGTTGCTAAGAATTTCAAAATATTTTAGAGTTTAAGGAAAGTTCTATTGAGGTATATTGGCTAAACTCTTCTTTAAGAATTGGAACCCCAATATCCTTGTAAGTTCCAAGATATTTATTACAAGTTGAGTATTCCGAATAAGTTTTGTGACAAAGATATATGTTTAATTTGCGTTTCAAATTCTCTCATGATATTGTATTATAAATTGAGGATATGTTCCAAACTATGGATTGTGCATCTACGTGTTATGATTCCAAGTTGTGATTTATGTGGAAAACTATTATGCCAAATTATGTAGAGAATGTGATTGGGGTTACACCTTCACCCGCATATATTGGGGTGAGGCGGCAATGCCGCTTTGTGTATGATTTTGGTATTGTTGTTGCACCACCACCCATATATATATATTGGGGTGAGGCGGCAGGGCCAATTTGTATAGGTATTGGTATCGTTGATGCATTTCCACCCGCACATATATTGGGGTGAGGCGGCGCTTTGTGTGAAAATGGGTATTGTGTTTACACCTCCACCCGCTTATATTGGGTTGAGGCGGCAAGGACGCTCTGTGTATGATTTTGGTATTGTTGTTGCACCACCACCCGCATATATGTATTGGGGTGAGGCGGCAGGGCCGCTTTGTGTAGGTATTGGTATCGTTGATACATTTTCACCTGCACATATATTGGGGTGAGGCGGCGGGGCCGCTTGAGTAGAGTTATGGGTATTGTGTTTACACCTCTACCCGCATACATTGGGGTGAGGCGGCAGGGCCACTTGAGTAGAGTTTTGGTATTGTGATTACACCTCCACCCACATACATTGGGGTGAGGCGACGAGGCCGCTTTGTATGGAAATGGTTACAGAGGATCTCACCTTGAATTCTATAAATATTGATGATAGCTCTTGATAAGCTTGTTTTGGTATAACCGGCTACCTATGTTATTCTATTGTCACTCTGGTTCATCATGTTCATATTGTATTTCCGAGTTCTTAAATTTGTGTTTGGTTTTCATACTAGTACTATTCGACATGTACTAACATACCTTTTGTCGGGGGTGCTGCATCTTTAATGGATGCAGGTGGTTCCACAACGGAGGATACTGACCAGTGACAGCAGTGCTCATTCTCCCCAGCTGACTTGGTGATCCCCATCTCATTTCGGGGTGTGCATCTTTTGTTTCGTATGTGTATTGAGGTATAGCCAGAGTCTTGTTGCCGACACTATCATTGTACTCTTTGGTATTTTTAGAGGTTCTGTAGACTAAGTGTGGATTGTGTATGGGTGTTGGGAATGTTAAACAAGTTGTGTTATGATTAAATTACTTGTTCCACTTTGAACTATGAAGGTATGTGTGTGTGTGTTTTGAGACTTATTAATTGAGTAACTAATGGTAATGAATTGGTATTGTAGATATGATCATCTTATTATCTAATTAACGAAAATATGTATTATCTCCACTCATGGATGAGTTGGGTAGAAGGAAATCTAACAGGCTTGCTCGGTCGGGTTCACTCGGTTAAGCGCCGATCGCGCTCCACGATTTTTGGGCGTGGCAATTCGCCTCGGTAGTATAGTAACACCACTCTAATGGGATCAGGTCATTTTCCTCGCGCTATCATGTAACACACTCATATGGGATCGGTTTGTTCGCCTCGGCAGAGCACATATTCTTATGTGATTGGGTCATTCGCCTCGGCAGTATCATGTAACACACTCCTATAGGATCGGGCCTGTCACGGCCCCAAATTCCCTCCGTAGAATGTCGTGATGGCACCTAGTCTCTAAGATTAGGTTAGCCTATTAATGTGAAATAACTGAATATAAAATAAAATTTAATCCTTAACAATTGATTAAATAAGAACTTCAAATTTAACAATTTCAACTCCCAATACCCGGTAGGAATAAGTCACAAGCTTCTAAGAATTTATTGACCTCTAGTAAGTGTCAAGACCCCTCGTCACTACTTGTTCGACGTCAGACTAGATACTTACTGGGTACGCGTTATTCTTTGTACGCACGCTATACTTCTGCACTGATGTGCAGGTACTGAGACATGTTCCACTAGTGGTCACGCATGCGCGTAGGCGGTCATTTCAAAGACTTAGGGGTGAGCTGCTTGCCTTGCTACGATCTGTAACACCCGAGTCTCCTTCCATCTTATTTACTATTCCTGTCTATTACTTTCGGACAGTAGTTCTAGTAGGTTTGTATATTCTCTAGATTTCTCATGTACTTGGGACGCCGGGGTTTGGGGATTTGAGCACTTATGTACTGTTGTACTTGTCATTCTTATCACCGCAGACTATGTACTTATTATGTTGATATTTTGTTTAAGGCCAAATACATAGACATCTACTTAAACTTGTCATGATATTCAAGTTAGACACCTCAACTGAGGATGTTTCCTATTAGACACTCAAACTATCATCAAAGTATATCTATTGGACACAAAATGGTGACATGGCAAATGTAGTGTTATTCACCCACATCTGGGCGCGTAAGCTAATGTGGATCTATTGACTTGACTTTTCTTTTACTCTTTATTTCGTCCCTCATCTTCATCTTCTTAAACAAAAATATTACAAACTCGTTCCTCTCCCATTTCGTGCCCCTTTTTTTCTCCAGCAAGTTACTACTTTTCCATCAAGTCAATGTGTTTCATCCCAAAGAATACAGAAGGGAATTTTTTTCCTCTTTGTCTTTTCTCATTATCTATGTACTTTTGCCTGTTCCTCACTTGAAAGATCCAAATCCTTGAGTTTGAAAAGTTTATCACTACATGGTTAATATTTGCTCCTAAAAAAATATAAAACAAATATATTTTTTCATTCTTTCAACATCCCCACTAGACAATGAGGACTGAAGTTTGTCTGCTCTATTGAAAGAACTAAATCAATAGATTTTGATTTTCCTTCCTTTTATCCTTGTCGAACCACATGGAGTGTGAGAATATATTAGAATTATATAAAAAATAAGATTTTCAGAAGAAAAGAAGCCATTTATAGTTGATAATAATAAACCAATAACCTTTTCGAAACTAAATTAATTTGAGTGTATATTAAGAATAAATGGTGAATCCAAATTACATCTGAAATCCTTAACTTCGACCGGCGGAGCATCCAAACTAAGGAGTAAAGCTATTATATTCTCCTTCCTTGAAGAACATGTTAACTTGAGAAGGGGAAAGGGGCGATACAATACGAGGGGTTTTATTTCGTCGCTGGAATGAGGGCAGGAGAGAAGAAGAGCTAGGGTAAGGGGGAGGTAGTGGGTCTAGTTGTGGGGATTTAAATTCAAGGTGGATTTCTTTTAATTGATGTGGCTTTTTGTAATTGGTTACTTTGAAACGTAAGCATCGTTTGAGATTCACACATTGATCTTTTTTTGGGACATGGATTTTAGTGTCCAATAGATACACTTTGATGGTAGTTTGAGTATCTAATAGGGAATATCCTCCGTTGAGGTGTCTAAATGAAAATTCATGACAAGTTAAGGTGGTTGTATATATATTTGGCCATTATTTAAAAATGGCGTATCACAGCTGCATGAAATTTAGTGTAATTAAAAATAGGTTAAAAGGGGATAAATAAATAGTAGCTTCGCTTATGAGCTTTCCTAACAACCACATTAGGTGCAGTCTCGACCTAGTACAGAATTGTGTTGTGACAGCTCGGTATCAGAGCTTTAGGTTCACATAGGTCTCACGAGTCATGAACAGACCTAGTAGAGTCTTGAGGATCGGTGCAGAGACGTCCGTGCTTATCTTCGAGAGGTTATAGGGTATTAGGAAACTTCTCTTTATTGATCTCCTATCGTGCAATTGATATTATACTAAGTGTCTTTCTATTGATCTCTCACAGATTGTGAGAACGCGCGCGATGGATGGACCAGGCAGTCGAGGGGCTGCTCCGCCTATTGCTAGAGGGTGAGGCAGAGGCCGGGGGAGGGCTCCAGCTCCGGTCAGAGGATAAGGGTGCCCTAGGGTTGCTCCTGTTGCACCACCAGTGGATCCAATTGAGGATCCTGTTGTTGAGGAGTAGGATGAGGCACTTGAAGCTGTGCCAGCCTAGTAGATTTCATGACCGCGCCAGGATTCCAGGAGGTCATGGTCTGTGTGCTGCGATTCAAAGTCTCTATGACGCAGGCTGGTTTATTTCCAGCAGACCCTGACACATCTCAGGCAGGAGGGGGAGCACAGACCCCTACCGCGTAGGCTCCAGGGCACCCCGCTACTGTTTATCAGACTCTAGGTACACTACCCGTAGGCGGGCCCCAGCCTGTTGTAGCGGGGGCGAGCGGTCAGAGGACCCCCAAGATTTCATTAACCAGTGCAAGGACAGGCTCCGGATCATGGGGATATTGGAGTCCAATGGGGTGGACTTCGCTACTTTTCAGCTTGAGGGCATGGCCCGTAGATGGTGACATGCTTATATTTTTAGCAGGCCAGCAGGTTCACCTCCCTTGACTTGGGATCAGTTTACACATCTGTTCTTGGAGAAGTATATACCACCTTCTGAGAGTGGAGCTTCAGGATCAGTTTGAGCGACTCTGTCAGGGTCATATGTTTGTCACCGACTATGAGGCGAGATTCACTGACTTGTCTCGCCATGTAGCTATTATACTCCCCACAGATGCACAGAGGTTGCGGAGGTTCATTGCAGGTCAGCACCTTGAGATTCAGGTACCTATGGCCTGTGAGGCAGAGATGGGGACTTCTTTTCTTCAGGTTTTGGATATAGCTCGAAGGATTGAGCGTATTCACAACAACTATGGTGAGTTTGCGCCGAGGGACAAGTGGCCCCGACAGGTTGGAGGATTCAGTAGCGCCCCACCTAGGTTAGAGGTCAGTTCATGAGGGGTCATCCTAGCAGGCCCATGAAGTCAGCACCACTGCATGCTCGGGGTGCTCTAGTACGACCCTATTTCAATGGCATTCTAGAGAGTACTTACCGCCCGCCAGCTATTCAGGGTCCCTCCAGTAGGTATTCAGGCCATCAGGGTCAGGCTTCAGATCAGCAGTCCACCGTCCCGAGGGGTTGTTTCGAGTGCGGGGATCTTGGCCACATGAAGAGGTTTTGTCCTAGACTTCGGGGCAAGGCTGAGCAGCAGGACTATCGGCCCATGATTACCACACCAGCCGTCCGGCCGAGTAGAGGCGGATGGTAGGTGGGTAGGGGACATCATAGAGGTGGAGGCCAGTCAAGTGAAACTCCATCTAGGTTATATGCCTTTCCAGCTAACCCAGATGCAGTAGCCTCAGATGTCGTGATTACAGGTATTATTTCTGTTTGCAGTAAGGATGCTACAATACTATTTGATTCAGGGTGTATGTATTCATATGTTTTATCTCTGTTGCTCATTTTCTAGGTGTTCCATGTGAGTCCTTGGGTACTTCTTTATATGTATACACGCCAGTGGGCGATTCTGTTGTTGTGGATCGGATTTACCGGTCCTGTATCATGACTTTCTGTGGTTATGATACTACAGCGGATCTTCTGCTGCTTAATATGATCGACTTCGAGGTCATCCTGGTCATGGATTGCTTGTCTCCATATCATGTCGTCCTTGATTGCAATGTGAAGACTATTACCTTGGTGATACAAGAGTTGCCTAGATTGGAGTAGAGGGGTTCATCTGGTAGTGCATCTAGTCAGGTTATCTCTTTCCTAATGGCTCGACACATGGTCGAGAAGGATTTTTTGGTTGATCTAGCCTATGTTCGGGATACTGTTGCAGAGACTCCGACGATTGATTTAGTGCCCGTGGTGCGGGTGTCCTCTGATGTATTTCCTTTTGATCTCCCAGGCATGCCACCATATCATGATATCGATTTCTATATTAATTTGGCTCCAGGTACCCAGCCTATCTTTATTCCACCGTACCACATGGCTCCGAAAGAGTTGAAGGAACAACTTGAGGAGTTTCTAGCAAAGGGGTTTGTCAGGCCGAGTGTGTCGCCTTGGGGTACACTGGTGTTGTTCGTGAAGAAGACGACTGGGATTATGCGGATGTGCATTGATTACCGCCAGTTGAACAAAGTTACCATTAAGAACAAGTACCCGTTTCCACGTATTGATGATTTGTTTAACCAATTGCAGGGTGCTAGGGTGTTCTCTAAGATCGACTTGAGATCTAGGTATCATCAGCTGGAGATTCGTGCTTCGGATGTTCCGAAGATGGCTTTCCGGACTAGTCACTATGAGTTTTTGGTGATGTCCTTCGGCTTGACTAACGCCCTAATGACGTTTATGGATTAGATGAACCGAGTGTTCAGGTCGTATCTTGATTCTTTTGTAATTGTGATGACCCAAAAATGTCATATTTAATTTATACGTTCATTTCTGTGTTCTATGAAGATGTTGAGAACTTACCTGCTATGAGTTACGTATCACCTAAATAGTTGATGTTAATGGCGTTTCTTTTCTAGTAATATATTGCTTATGATGCCACTGTTAGTATTGTTTTCATGTTGTATTTCATGTGAAGGACGTATAGGCGAGGTGACGAGTGTCTATACGTCGTCAAATTAATTGTTTGCATAACTACTTGACAAATCATGAATTAATTATTATATTAATTGTTTCTCTCGTGTTCTTTTCTCAATATGATTCCTTGAATCCATGCTATAATTGTTACATGCTTAATTGATTTATGTGACTTAATTGGTATCAGAGCATTAGGTTACATAGGTCTCATGAGTTACGAGCAAGCTTAGTAGAGTCTGAAGGTTTGGTACAGAGACGTCTCTACTTATCTTCCAGAGGCTATAGAGTTTAGGAATAATTCAACTTCTTTCATTCCTTATCATGCGACATTAATTTAGCTTGAAACATATATCTCATATTCCTTTGTATCCACTCGTGTATGACATTGCGCACTCGGTATCAGTTTTGTGTTGACGGTTTGTGATGCCGCAAATGGACTACGATGGAGCCAGAGATGCTCAAACATTGCCTCAATGTGTGGTTTCGACTGAAGATGCGACGTACTGAGAGATCACCCAGCGAATCATGTGGGGTGGGGTGCAATGGACCTTGGCATCTGGTTGATTTATACGAGCTGTGAAGGTTAATATTGTGGATCATCGAACGTTGTGACCTATGATTTCGCACCGAGTGGGGGAGTCCACTATCAATGGATGGATTGCGGGGTCATGTGTTTTATCAGTTTTGGCCTCAAAATGTATATATGTGGTATTGAAATGTTCCCCAAAAATTTACACATGTTTAAGGCCTCAGATTTTGTAGAGAATAAGGTTAGGACTTGCGGTATCTCCGCCTCCTTAATAATCCTCTACTTTAGTACCAAAGGAGTTAGAGAAACAACTTTAAATTTACAAAAGGTCTACTCAGCATGGACGTCACGGTTGCGGATTTTGGGGTGCTTCGGAGGAAGTACAGTGGTTGACGAGATTCTGGACTTTGTGGTTCATGCCAAGATTTGTCTGTATGGAGCTCTACTTTTGTGATCTTTGTATATAAATAGGGGTAAGAGTTACCCCAAAGAAGAATCGAAGAGTATGTTAAGAAATGGGCCAGCTCAGTAGTGTTGAGACAACATAACAAAAGAAGAAATTGGCCTTGGGAGAGATAATTCTCCACCGGTGTTCGTGGCAAGCCTATTAAGAGGGCAGACCAGCCAATGCAACACCGCCCACTTGGCTCAGTTCTCAGAAATGCTTTTGAAAGTGTTTGTTTCCCAGACTCTCCATAGTGAGTGGCACATATGGTTTGAACGGTTGCGTCAGGTCACCATGACGATATCAGAATATGACATCAGGTTCAATAAGTTAGCCTGTCATACTCCTACTTTCGTTCCTACAGACAGAGAGCGAGTCCATAGACTCTTTAAAGGACCCAATTATGATCGTAAAATTTTGTACGACTCGGGAGCTACAGACTGATACTTTATTTCCGCTAGTGGTAGAAATTGCCAAGATATTAGAACGTGTTCGGGGTGAGGAAAAAAGAAACTAAGGAGACCAAGACGTCTCAAGGTTTTGGGGGATTCAGTGGATTCTACTCTGCAAGTATAAATCATTATGGTGGGGGCTCGGGCAGTCGGCCAGCCCAGTTCGCACATCGGATTAATCGGGGTGCTCCAGTAAGTTCTTTTAATGAACCACTAACATGAGTTTCCTACAATGATTATTCCAGTTATCTAGCACAGATTCAGTATGAGCAGCCAAACCCGCAAAGGGTTGTTATGAATGTGGTGATACTAGGCACATCATGAGAAAATTGTCCCAGACTTGGGAGAGACATATTTCATCAAAGAACTCAGGCTACGTGCCCCTTTGCAGTTACTACACCACCCACACGAATAGTTAGGGGTTGAGGACATGCGGGTAGAAGGCGTCCTAGAGGCGGAGGCCCAGCCGTTGATATATTTGTTTTATGGTATGGCGGAGGTCTCTACATCAGATGGTGTCGTTACAGGTACGACCTCTATTTAATTAAAGGAATAATTTCCTTAACTTGATTCAGTTCTAAGTATCTTGACGAGTCATCCTATTGTGCTCCGCTTATGAGTGAGCTTCGTAATTCTATAATATACGTATATGTTTACTTATGTTGGGAAATTCTATGGATATAACTATTCCTAGCATTCCGTGTTGGTCACTAATAAGAGCTGCGAGGCTAAAGGTGGCTTTGTCGGTAAGTTTTGATGTAATTTTTGGATAATTAATTACAAATTATGAATTAGATGCCCTGCCGGTATGGGGTTCATTATGTGTGGTGATTTTGTGTAACCAAAATTATTTAAAAGGAGAAAATAAAATTTTCGATTGGCACAGTGTGCATATTACTTGTGATTCAGAACTGAGGACGATATCCTCACATTTTAATATAAATTGATATGTTTAAATCGGGCTACGAGCTGCGGTGGAAGTTATATAAGGACGAGATCCTTGTGAGGAAAATTCTTGTGTTTAAGTTCTCCCTTATGAAATTAAATTTGTACTGTAGCAATAACAGGGAGTCATGCCTGTTAGGATTATTTGAAAATTTTTGTATGAAATTCTCTGTGCATACTTTCCAAATTCATGTTGTAATTATTGAGTTTTAAACTACGAGGTAGGTGCCCGCCTAGGTGGCATTAAATGTGACTCGTTAATTCGGGTAAATAATTATGAGGTCTTCTTGTCTCGCATCTCGTTATCAGTATTGTGAAGGTTTGAAACGATATTTTTGTTAACATGAAGTTAATTGACGATTCTGTAATTGATTATGAACAATTAGTAAGACCATATTAACCCACAAGGGTGACCCATTTAGATGGTCAGACAAGTGTGAGTTGAGCTTTCAGAAGCTCAAGACTTCTTTGACTACGACGCCAGTGTTGGTATTACCCACAGGTTTAGGATCTTATACTGTGTATTGTGATGCATCTCGCATTAGGCTTGGTGCAGTATTGATGCAAGATAGCATGGTGATTGCATACCCGTCGCGACAATTGAAAGTTCACGAATAGAATTATCCTGTTCATGCACTAATTACGGACCTACTCCAACTTACGGAATCCGAATCCAACCCTGATATCAAAAAGTACACTCCCGGTCAAACTTTCTAAAATCTTCCAACTTTCCAAATTTCGCCAATTAACGTTGAAATGACCTACGGACCTCCAAATCAACATCTGGACATGCTCCTAAGACAAAAATCACCATGTGGAGGTATTGAAACCGTCAAAACTCCCTGTAATGTCATTTATGACTTGTGTATAAAATTTTAGGTCAATCGGATTTGATTTGATAGTGTTCGGCATCGAATGTAGAAGTTAAAAGTCTATAAGTTCATTATGCTTGAATTGGAACTAAGTCCGTTCTGTGTTTTGGAACTAGTTGGTATATTCGAAAGGGGTCCCGAGGTCCCCGAGTGTGATTCATATCGATATCGGAACAAAATTTGGACTTGTGCAAATGCTGAAGCTCCCAGTTCTGGTGTCGTCGCACATGCGGAGGGATTGGCCGCAGGTGCAGACTTGCATGTGCTAGCAGTGGAATGCAGAAGCGGAGAGAGCAGTCCAAGCATGACTCGCAGGTGCGGCAATTGTTCCACAGAAGCGACGTCGCTTTTGCGTGGAGAAGAACGAATGTTAGGCCAGAAACGCAGGTGCGACTTAGTCACCGTAGACGCGCATGCGCAGGTGTGACCTGCCCTCGCAGATGCGAAGTGTGTTGGGCTTAGTCATAACCGTACTTGCGATGGAAATTCCACAAGTGCGGAGCCGCAGATGCGGAAGTAAGGTCGCATGTGCGACATAACTGGGTAAAAAAGAGGATTTTGTTTTTAGGGTTTGCTTCATTTTTAGTTTTGGGACTTTGAGAGCTCGGATTGAGGCGAGATTTTAAGGAATTTTTAGAGGAATAATTTGGGTAAGGATTCTTGACTCGTTTTTCATTAATTCCCATGAATCTATTGTTAATTACACCTTTTAATTATTGTTTTGGAGTTTAAAATTGGGGAGATAGTGTAGAAGTTCTTAGACCAAGTTTTTGGGTTTTGAAATGATAAATGTGGTCGGATTTGTATAATTCTTGCATGGTTAGACTCGGTATCGAATAGGTGTACGAATTTTATAATTTTAGCCTGGTTCTGAGAAGTGGGCTCAGGTCGACTTTTTGGAGCAATTTTTCAATTCTTAGCTAAGATCATTATTTCATTATTTAAATTATTTTTGTATAGTTATATTTATATTATGAAATTGTTTTGGATAGATTCGAGCCGTTCGAAGTTGAAAAATCGAGGGAAAAACCTTCTAATTGATTGATTTAGCATGGTTTGAGGTAAGTGGCTTGTCTAACCTTGTGGGGAGAAATTCTCCTTAGGATTTGGTATTTTGGTGATAATTTATGATATGTGAAGGCCGTGTACGCAAGGTGATGAGTGCGTACACAAGCTAAATATTGAAATTCTATTTTTTTGCTACGTAGTTTCCTTTTCATACCTTAATTGAGTTACTTTAGCACGTTATAGTCATTGTGTTTAGCCTAATTTCACATGTCTACTTGTCTTATCTCCTATTTGCAACTTCTATCATATGTTTAGTTGAATTACTTGCTTTTCCTGATTTCCGTATCTTAACTATGAAAATTCTTTACTTTAAATTGCTATCCTTGGAATATCATTTATTCAGTTGTTGCGTTTTGGCTTTCGTGTTATTGTTGATGTGATTGTTTGGTCATTATTGTTTGCACGAGATTTCTGTCGTGCAGTTGTTATTGTTTGCACAAGGTTTTTGTCATGCGGTTGTTATTATTGCACGAGGTTTCTACCGTGTTGTTGTGATTATTGATATGCATGCGGTGGTATAAGGTCTGGGTGTTGAAACACATACGGTGAGATAAGGTGGGCTTAATGCGTGGCTAGTAAGGGAACTACTAGAAGCCATGCAGCGTGATAAGGTAGGCTAAATGCGGGATGCTATTTCGGGAAAATGATATTTAAAAACCAAATATAAAGGCTCCCGCGGTGATATAAGGAAAGACTGTGATTTGTTTTTACGATTTGAGACTACGAGGCGGTACCTCAGAGTGCCCCTGTTAATATTCTTTATTTTGCTGGATTGTTTGGTTCTTGTTTTCCTTAACATGTAAAATTCATGTTTTCCTTTCGTGTTGTATTACCTTTCCTTGATTTTGTGTTGTTATTTCCCATAAATTCTTTATTGTTCACTTCCTTGTCATTTTCATTATATCATATTATCTCTATTTTGTTTCTTATTATCTCCAGTAGGGCCTTGACCCGACCTCGTCACTATTCTATCAAGGTTAGGCTTGGCACTTACTGGGTATCGTTGTGGTGTACTCATACTACGCTTCTGTACATATTTTGTGCAGATCCAGGTACATCCTATCAGCCTCGGTATTAGTGCGCTATGTTGTTGCTTGAAGACTTCAAGGTACACCTACCCATGTGCGTAGGGCTCGGAGTCCCTTTCTATCATATTTTTCCTTATTTCTTTATGTTTCTGATAGTCAATGATGTATAGGATTGTTCATCATTGTATCTAGAGCTTGTGACTTATATCTCACCAGTTTTTGGGAATATTGTACGTGTGAGACCTCAGGTGTTTTTCTCTTCTCTTACGTAATATACGTAACGTGGCATGGTTATATTAGGTATATAGGATTGGGTATAGCACATTGGAAGAATAAGACTGAAAATGTGTGGTAATATCAAGGAACTAAACTAAAGCTTTAAGTCAAAGGAATCCCTTAAACAAAGGTTCATGGTTAAAGAAATGGCTCGGGTAGCACCCCGCACGTTCGGAAGGTTTAAGTTAACTTGCACCTGTGGGATAAGACTAAGAATGTATAATATGCTAAGAATAATGTGTTATGAGGTATTATAATATCACACTGGTCACATGTTAAGTTTTGGAGTCAAGCAAGTTACGAAATAAAGGTCGGAAAAAGTTATCGTAAATTTCTCTAATAAATTTTCTAAACTTTGGATCAAATGTATCAGATCATTTCTCAAAATATATAAAGGTTTATGGGACCCACAACCTACCAAATCGAAGGTTTACGAGTCTAGTTTGCAACCGAAGAAATCTCACATCAAACCGACATTGGAGTAAAAGGTTAAGACTGTTTTACCGCGGACTGTCCGGGCTGAAATCGGGTCGCAAACCGGGTCGGGTCAAACAAGTGGTATAAGTCGGAAAATCCGACTTTTAAGACCCAAAACATTTCATCTTCATCCCAAAACAGTGATAAAGCTTAAGAGGGGGTTTCATGGTGTTCTTGAGTGATTAAGGTGCGTTTTTAATGATTTCTATCGTTAAAGTTTGCCCCCGTGCCTAGAAGCGCAATCTCGACGCTTTGTAATCGTTTTCCTCTTCTATTAGCTGTGTTTGGAGCTATTTTTGGAAGATAGGAAATTGTTGTTCTTGCTGGTTCTTCAGGATTTATAGTTGGTTTGCCAAGGTAATCATCTTGGGACTCTTTTATGATCGTTTTTACAAAGTTCTACGGGCGTTTCATCAAGTTAGGTTCATATGGCAAATCTGCCGATTTAAACTCATTTATGAACTATTTATAGGTGCATATAAGCTGCATATATATAGTGGTTTCGAAGCTTAGGACGTAAGGAACAACGTTCGTGAAGGAACTACAGGCATTCGGACGTTCGTTTGAGAGGTATGTTAAGGCTAAGCTTCGTCCTTCCTTTTAGCACGAATTTTGGGAAATTCCTAAGACGCCAAATGTGATATTTTACTATTCTGTTGCTAGAAAGACCTTCTGTGAAAGGCATTGGTATCGTAGCTGAAGTATTTTCATGATGCTGTTAGGTTGATATTCCACTCGTTCGGTTAAAAAGGGTATTCGACATTTATATATGTCATTTTGTCGGCTTTCTTAAATATATGTCCATATATATGAATTCTTATTCGTCTTTGGGTTGTGTGACTTAAAAATAAAGGCATTTAGTATTTGTGATCAGTCATTCTTCCTTGTAAAAGTGTATTTTTAAAATCTTTAAAGTGACACGTCGATTTCAAAATTTTCAAATATAATTTTTATGTTTAAACTACTAAAACATTTGATTTTTTTTTGAAATACTTTCTTTTACTAATTATCAAGAAATCAGGTATAAGGACTAAGTGAAGCACCTTAAGATTTTTATGAACATATTCAGAGTTAAGTTATCTTTCTAAAAGTCGAGTTAAGTTTTCAAACTTATTAAAAAAAGATATTTGGTTCCACGAGACATTTGTATGCGATACGAAGGTGATTATGAGATTATGAGAATAAGAGTACCAATGAGCCAAGGTTGGCTAAGTTCTTGTTATGGCCTATTATTTGCATTCAAAGTTCATACCATACATGACATATTATGCATGGACTTCGAGCTATAATCGGAGGTAAGGGGCCTATTTGCTCGAAAGACTATATATATTGTACAGATGGCCACAGGTTGGCAATATGATACCGGTTAGCTACCGGGAGAGACCGCCATTGCTAGCATTTGGTTGGGTATGTCATGCATTCACATCAATATATATGTATTCACGACATACGATTACACGAGCATACCATGCATATTTTATTACTATGAGGTCGGATGTCGGCCATGGAGGCTATCAGAGTTTCAGTGTCAGGTGGTATCTTTATTACCTTTTTACATCAGCTATGTATGATTCTACTTTCTGCCTTACATACCAGTACATTTTTATTCGTATTGATGTCCCGTTGCCTGGGGACACTGCATTTTTGTTTCGTGCGTGCAGGTCCAGGTAGGGACTCTGATCGACCCCTCCGCTAGGATTTCGGGGTTCAGCTGTGAGTTGGTAAGCTCCACCTCTTCCTGGAGCTTTCATAGGATGGTTACTTTTGTTGTACAGTTTGGGTATAGTTGGGGCCTTATCCCGACAGTGCTTATGACACTCTTAGAGGCTATTGTGGACACAATATTCTGGGTTTCTTTTTTTTGCTGCTTTCAGTCTCCAGCCCATAGGCTTGGCATGTATATATAGGTGTGTAGGCATGTATGTCTTCAGTCGTGGCCTCTGTTGGGCCCCCAGTCTAGTTAGCTAGTATGTTTAGTGGCTAACTCGATCGAATACAGTATCGAGTGCCAGTCGTGCCTCCCCTAGTTTGGGGCATGACAAACTTGGTATCAGAGCAGGTCGTATCCCAGGGAGTCCACAAGCCGTGTCTAGTAGAGTCTTGCTTATGGGTGTGTTGTGCACCACACTTATAATCAGGAGGCTATGAGGCATTTAGGAATGGTTACATTTCTTTCAATTAATAGATCGTGCTATAGAGCGAAGTTATAAGAACATATGAAATCTAAATCGTGCTTTGTGTTTCCTATCTAACAGGCTACCTACGCTCAGGAGATGGCACAGCGAGAGATAGGTATGGATCCGGGAGAAGGTACCAGTCGTTCCCCACCGGGTCAGAGGGATAGATTTCCCTTAGAGGCTCACAGTGAGTCTCCAGTACCCCTAGTTTCAGCTTCCCCAGCACTTGTTGGAGCCCAGGGAGATGCAGTACCCCCAGCCTCACCAGTTCCATTGGTACCTGAGGCAGCTAGAGACACAGGACCTCCAGCACCTATTGTTCCCCCATCAGAGACTGGGGAGCAGGGGATGAGGGAGGCTGTTCAGTTGCTGACTAGGATGGTTTCTATTCATGAGCGACAACTAGAGTCAGGAGCAGATGCCCGAAGAGATTGGATAGGAAGCTCGACAGTACGAGAGTTTCTTCACTTGGCCCCTTCATTATTTACAGGATCCAGTTCCACTGAGGATCCCCAGGACTTTATAGACCATATGTATAGAGTATTGAGGGTGATGCATGCCTCCGTCACCGAGGCTGTGGAGTTGGCTTCTTTTCGACTACGTGATGTAGCCGTCCTATGGTATGAGGCATGGGAGAGATCTAGAGGACCTGATGCTCCGCCAGCAGAGTGGGAGGACTTCTCTGAGGCTTTTTAGCCCATTATTTGCCACGGGAGGTTCGGGAGGCCGTCTTGACCAGTTTCTTAGCCTAAAGTAGGGGGATATGAGTGTGAGGGATTATAGCCATAAGTTTAATTCTTTGGCAAGGTATGCACCAGATATACATAATGCACCAGTATGTATTATGTGAATGGTTTGGGGGATCATCTGATTAGAGACTGTAGGGTTGCATCCCTATCGGATGATGTAGATATTTCCCGCATACAGGCTTTCGCTCAGACTATAGAGGACCTTTCCCGTCGGATTCGTGATACTCGCAGGGATATGGAGCAGAGTAAGAGGGCTCGTACTATGGGGTCTTATAGGGAGCCACGAGTTGATTTTAGGCCCCCACTCCATCGATATCCACCTCGGTCAGCAGGTAGTTTCCCACCACAGATGCAGGGCCAGCGGTTTGATCGTTATATTCAGTCAGGACCGAGGCAGAGCTCAGGCCAGCCTGAGGGCCGTCGACAGGAGCGTTCTGCACAGATAAGACAACTTACTCCTCCATGTACTCAGTGCGGTAAGCTGCACACCGGGAAATGTAGACAGGGTTCGAGTGCATGTTTTCATTATGGGCAGACATGACATTATATTAGCCGGTGCCCGGGGTTAGGCAGAGGTACACCAGCTCAGCCTTCAGGATTCACAGCAGCCTCTTCGCCCTCAGTCCGTGCTCCCCGACCAGGTCCACAGTCTACTCAGGGTCGTGGTAGGGAGAGAGTTGGAGGAGACACCTCAGGTTCTAGTGGTGGCCAGAACCGCTTTTATGCACTCACAGGCCGACAGGATTCAGAGGCATCCCCAGATGTTGTCACAGGTATATTGACAATACATTCTCATGCCATTTATCCATTGATGGATCCCGGCTCTACACTTTCATATATTACTCCATTTATTGCTGGTAAGCTTGACATGAGATCTGAGTTGTTGCCACAACCAGTTGAGGTGTCTACGCCAGTTGGCGACTCTATTGTAGCTACTCATGTCTATCGAGATGTACAGTGTTAATTAATGACCGTTCAACCTCTGTTGATTTAGTTGAATTGGTTATGCTAGACTTCGATGTCATTATGGGTATGGATTGGTTGGCAGCTTGTTATGCTAATATTGATTGTCGTGCAAAGTTGGTCCGATTTCATTTTCCTGGTGAGCCTGTCCTTGAATGGAAAGGTAATGCAGCCATGCCCAAGGGTAAGTTTATTTCATACCTTAGGGCTCGGAAGTTTATTGCTAAAGGTTGTATATACCATCTGGTTCATGTTAGGGATATAGATAAGGAGCCAGCGACTCTTCAGTCGGTTCCTATTGTGAATGAATTCCCGACGGTATTCCCTGACGAGCTTCTAGGAATTCCCCCGAAAGGGAAATCGATTTCGCTATAGATTTGCTTCCTGATGCGCAACCTATATCCATTCCTCCCTACAGAATGGTTCCTGCAGAGCTAAAGGAATTGAAGGAACAACTGAAGGACTTGCTCGATAAAGGCTTTATTAGGCCAAGTACATCCCCATGGGGTGCTCCGGTGCTCTTTGTTCGAAAGAAAGATGGGTCCTTGCGGATGTGCATTGACTACAGGCAACTAAATAAAGTCACTATCAAGAATAAGTATCCTCTTCCACGGATTGATAACTTGTTCGACCAGTTACAAGGTTCCAAATGCTTTTCGAAGATCGACTTCGATCCAGTTATCATCAGCTACGAGTCAGGGATATTGATATCCCAAAAATAGCATTTAGGACGAGGTATGGCCATTTTGAATTCCTTGTCATGTTTTCGGGCTTACAAATGCCCCAGCAGCCTTTATGGATCTTATGAACCGGGTATTCAAAACATTCTTGGATGAATTTGTGATTGTGTTTATTGATGACATCCTGATATATTCGCGATCGGAAGCCGAGCATGCGGACCACTTGCGAGTTGTATTGCAGACTCTCCAGGACTACATGTTATATGCTAAATTCTCTAAACGTAAATTTTGGCTAACTTCTGTAGCTTTTCTTGGTCATGTTATTACCGGCGATGGTATCAAGGTTGATGGCCAAAAGATTGAAGCTGTGATGACTTGGCCGAGGCCCTTGAATCCGAAAGAGGTTCGTAGCTTTTTAGGCTTGGCAGGGTATTACCGAAGGTTTGTGGAGGGATTTTCCTCTATCTCTGCACCATTGACAAAACTGACACATAAGAGAGCTAAGTTTCAGTGGACTGAGGCATGTGATCAAAGTTTTCAGGAACTAAAGAAAAGGCTTACTACGGCACCTGTCTTGACTCTTCCGGATGGCACCGAGGGTTATGTTGTATATTGTGATGCCTCGAGAATTGGCCTAGGTTGTGTTCTTATGCAGCATGGTAAGGTTATCGCGTACGCCTCCAGACAGTTGCAAAAACATGAACAGAACTATCCTACGCACGATCTTGAGTTAGCCGCAGTTGTATTTGCCCTAAAGATTTGGCGGCATTATCTATATGGGGTTCATATTGATGTTTTCACCGACCACCAGAGCCTTCAGTATTTATTTAAACAGAGGGAGCTGAACCTACGACAAAGAAGATGGCTAGAATTACTAAAGGACTATGATGTTGATATTTTATATCATCCCGGCAAAGCTAATATTGTTGCTGATGCCCTTAGCCGGAAGTCCATGGGCAGTCTAAGCCATGTTGAAGCTGATAAGGTCAAGATGACCAAATATCTATGCCAGCTAGCTAGTTTGCAGGTGCGTTTGGTAGATGCAGAGGGTGGACGCATTCTCGTTCAGAATACGGCAAAATCTTCTTTTGTTACTGAAGTGAAGAGCGACAACACGAGGATCCTGAGCTTATAAAACTGAGGGAAAGTATTCCACAGCAGCGACAACCTTTATTTGAGCTCACTGGAGATGGAGTCCTTAGATACTAGGGCCGCTTATGTGTACCGTCAGTAGGAGAGCTCCGTGCCAAGATTCTTTCGGAGGCCCATTATTCTAGATATGCAGTTCATCCCGGAGCGACAAAGATGTATCGGGACCTTCGACAGATCTATTGGTGGAATGGAATGAAAAAAGATATCGCGGAGATGGTAGCCCAATGTCCCAACTGCCAGCAATTTAAAGCCGAACATCAGAGGCCTGGAGGCCTAACTTAGTGTATTGAGCTTCCATTATGGAAATGGGACATAATAAATATGGACTTCATCACTGGTTTGCCTCGCACTCCACGGAGGTATGATTCTATTTGGGTAATTATTGATAGGCTTACAAAATCTGCTCATTTCCTGCCAGTCAGGACGACATATTCAGCCGAGGATTATGCCAAGCTTTACATTCGAGAGATTGTTCGCCTTCACGGAGTGCCATTATCTATTATCTCTGATCGAGGGGCTCAATTTACAGCATATTTTTGGAAATCTTTTCAGAAGGGTCTAGGCACACAGGTAAATCTTAGCACTGTTTTTCATCCGCAAACTGATGGACATGCAGAGCGTACTATTCAGACAGTTGAGGATATGTTACGTGCCTGCGTGCTAGATTTTAAAGGAAGTTGGGATGATCATCTACCTCTTATTGAGTTCGCTTATAATAACAGCTTCCAAGCTAGTATTCATATGGCTCCTTACGAAGCCCTATACGGGCGGAAGTGTAGGTCGCCGATCGGTTGGTTCGAGGTCGGGGAAGCAGAGTTGCTAGGTCCTAACTTAGTCCAATAAGCAATGGAAAAGGTAAAACTTATTAGAGACCAGCTGCGTACAGCACAAAGTCGGCAAAGTCTTATGTAGATGTTCGACGACGAGACTTAGAGTTTAATGTAGAAGATTGGGTTTTCTTGAAAGTATCGCCTATGAAGGGCGTCATGCAATTTGGAAAGAAGGGGAAGCTCAGCCCTATGTATGTTGGACCGTATAAGATTATTCGGAGGATTGGTAGGGTGGCGTACGAGCTTGATTTGCCTTTAGAATTGGAAACAGTCCATCCTGTGTTTCATGTATCTATGTTGCGGAAGTGCATTGGAGATCCTTCACGTATTACGCCCATTGAGGATATTCACATTGTTGAAGACTTATCTTATGCAGAGGTACCAGCAGTTATTTTAGATCGGCAGGTAAGGAAGCTTCGAACTAAAGAAGTGGCTTCCGTGAAAGTGTTATGGTGAAATAACAACATCGAGGAAATGACCTGGGAAGCTGAGGAGGAAATGAGGAAGAAGTACCCCCACCTATTTACGACTTAAGGTGAGTCGCATTTAAATAATTGCCAATTATTTCTTTACAGCAACTTAATTGGATTTTAAATGACTTGAAAGTGCAATTTAAATTTTTTTTATTGCGAGATAGCTATACGAAGCCTAGTAGTTGGAATCTTCAGAATTTGATTTATGCTTTGCAAATGTAACAAATATAGCCTCGCAAATAACGTATTAGCGGACAAGAAATGAAACCAAGGAATTGACTTGACCCATTCGCGGACGAATGTTCTTAAGGGGGGGAGACTGTGAGACCCCAGGTGTTTCTCTCTTCTCTTACGTAATATACGTAACGTGGCATGGTTATATTAGGTATATATGATTGGGTATAGCACATTGGGAGAATAAGACTGAAAATGTGTGGTAATATCAAGGAACTAAACTAAAGCTTTAAGTCAAAGGAATCCCTTAAACAAAGGTTCATGGTTAAAGAAATGGCTCGGGTAGCACCCCGCGCGTTCGGAAGGTTTAAATTAACTTGCACCTGTGGGATAAGACTAAGAGTGTATAATATGCTAAGAATAATGTGTTATGAGGTATTATAATATCACGCTGGTCACATGTTAAGTTTTGGAGTCAAGCAAGTTGCGAAATAAAGGTCGGCAAAAGTTATCGTAAATTTCTCTAATAAATTTTCTAAACTTTGGGTCAAATGTATCAGATCATTTCTCAAAATATATAAAGATTTATGGGACCCACAACCTACCAAATCGAAGGTCTATGAGTCTAGTTTTCAACCAAAGAAATCTCATATCAAACCGACATTGGAGTAAAACGTTATGACTGTTTTACCGCGGACTGTCCGGGCTAAAATCGGGTCGCAAACCGGGTCGGGTCAAACAAGTGGTATAAGTCGGAAAATCCGAATTTTAAGACCCAAAACATTTCATCTTCGTCCCAAAACAGTGAGAAAGCTTAAGAGAGGGTTTCATGGTGTTCTTGAGTGATTAAGGTGCATTTGTAACTATTTCTATCGTTAAAGTTTGCCCCCGTGCCTAGAAGCTTAATCTCTACGCTTTGCAATCGTTTTCCCCTTCTATTAGCTGTGTTTGGAGCTATTTTTGGAAGATAGGAAATTGTTGTTCTTGCTGGTTCTTCAGGATTTATACTTGGTTTGCCAAGGTAATCATCTTGGGACTCTTTTATGATCGTTTTTATAAAGTTCTACGGGCGTTTCGTCAAGTTAGGGTCATATGGCAAATCTGCCGATTTAAACTCATTTATGAACTGTTTATAGGTGCGTATAAGCTGCATATATATAGTAGTTTCGAAGCTTAGGACGTAAGGAACAACTTTCGTGAAGGAACTACAGGCATTCGAACGTTCGTTGGAGAGGTATGTTAAGGCTAAGCTTCGTCCTTCCTTTTAACACGAATTTTGGGAAATTCCTAAGACGCTAAATGTGATATTTTACTATTCTGTTGCTAGAAAGACCTTATGTGAAAGGCATTGGTATCGTAGCTGAAGTATTTTCATGATGTTATTAGGTTGATATTCCACTCGTTCGGTTAAAAAGGGTATTCGACATCTATATATGTCATTTTGTCGGCTTTCTTAAATATATGTCTATATATATGAATTCTTATTCGTCTTTGGGTTGTGTGACTTAAAAATAAAGGCATTTAGTATTTGCGATCAGTCCTTCTTCCTTGTTAAAGTGTATTTTTAAAATCTCTAAAGTGACACGTCGATTTCAAAATTTTCAAATATAATTTTTATGTTTAAACTACGAAAACATTTGATTTTTTTTTTTGAAATACTTTCTTTTACTAATTATCAAGAAATCAGGTATAAGGACTAAGTGAAGCACCTTAAGTTTTTTATGAACATATTCAGAGTTAAGTTATCTTTTCTAAAAGTCGAGTTAAGTTTTCAAACTTATTAAAAAAAGATATTTGGTTCCACGAGATATTTGTATGCGATACGAAGGTGATTATGAGATTATGAGAATAAGAGTACCAATGAGCCAAGGTTGGCTAAGTTCTTGTTATGGCCTATTATGTGCATTCAAAGTTCATATCATACATGACATATTATGCATGGACTTCGAGCTATAATCGGAGGTAAGGGGCCTATTTGCCCGAAAGACTATATATATTGTACAGATGGCCACAGGTTGGCAATATGATACCGGTTAGCTACCGGGAGAGACCGCCATTGCTAGCATTTGGTTGGGTATGTCATACATTTACATCAATATATATGTATATTCATGACATACGATTACACGAGCATACCATGCATATTTTATTACTATGAGGTCGGATGTCGGCCATGGAGGCTATCAGAGTTTCAGTGTCAGGTGGTATCTTTATTACCTTTTTACATCAGCTATGTATGATTCTACTTTCTGCCTTACATACCAGTACATTTTTATTCGTATTGATGTCCCGTTGCCTAGGGACACTGCATTTTTGTTTCGTGCGTGCAGGTCCAGGTAGAAACTCTGATCGACCCCTCCGCTAGGATTTCGGGGTTCAGCTGTGAGTTGGTAAGCTCCACCTCTTCCTGCAGCTTTCATAGCATGGTTACTTTTGTTGTACAGTTTGGGTATAGTTGGGGCCTTATCCCGACAATGCTTATGACACTCTTAGAGGCTATTGTGGACACAATATTCTGGGTTTCTTTTTTTTGTTGCTTTCAGTCTCCAGCCCATAGGCTCGGCATGTATATATAGGTGTGTAGGCATGTATGTCTTTAGTCGCGGCCTCGTCGGCCCCAGTCTAGTTAGCTAGTATGTTTAGTGGCTAACTCGATCGAATACAGTATCGAGTGCCAGTCGTGCCTCCCCTAGTTTGGGGCGTGACAGTACGTATTGAGCTTATAGTCTATTGGTGAAATTGTTGTAGTTTTGAAATTTTAAGTTTTTATTTGATGTTTTCGCATATTGTTAGGCTTACCTAGTCTTAGAGACTAGGTGCCGTCATGACATCCTACAGAAGGGATTTGGGGTCGTGACAATAAGTAGTGTGAGTGAATGGGGTAGGGATCTTATGAGAATCTGAGGGGACATGTATCCATAAACAGCCTCAAATGGGGTGGTCTTTAGGGTTGTGTGGTAGTTTGTGTTGTACCACCACTCAAAAGGAAGCCACTTAAGCGAGTGTCTAGGAATAGAAAATCATGGCTTTGAGGTATGACTCTAGGCACATGTTAAGCCTCTCAGTCTTACTATCTGACTGAGGGTGATAAGAAGTAGACATGTTGAGCTTAGTTCCCGTGGACTTACACATCTGTTGCTAGAATTTGCTAGTGAACAAGGAATCTCTGTCTGTTACTATGGACTTGGGTAGCCCAAATAGTTTATATATCTCCTTCAAGAACACATCTGCAACTTTCTTAGCTGTGTAGGGGTACTTAAGAGGAATAAAATGCCCATATTTGGTAAGTTTGTCTACTACCACCAAAATAGAGTTCTTGTGTCCAGAATGAAGTAGGCCTTCAATGAAATCCATAGCTATATTTTCCCATGGTCCTTCAGGGATGGGCAGGGGTTGTAATAGGCCTAGGTAATGCACATGTTCAGTCTTCACCCTTTGACACACATCACATTCAGCTACCCATTTATGTATGTCCTCCTTCATCTTTAGCCAATAAAAAACCACCTGAAATCTTCTGTAAGTCCCTTATTGACTAGAGTGACCACCCAAGGGTGATTGATGGAATACCTTAAAGATCTTTGTTCTAAGATCAACCTTTCTTCCCACCCAAATTTTCTGTTTACACCTGATGATGCCCTGCTGTAGGGAAAATTTGGCTTGTTAATAGGGCTGGTGATCAACTCAGTTATCATTTGTAGAGCCATAGGGTCATGTTCATAACTATGTGCAATCTCCTTCATCCAAGTTGGATTAGTAGTAGTAATGGCACATAAAGAAGGTTCTTCTTCCTTTCTTCTAGATAGTGCATCTGCACCCCTATTCTATGTTCCTTTTTTTTGTACTGCACTTCATAATCTAAACCAAGTAGCTTGGCTAGACCTCTTCGTTAGAAAGTAGTGGTCACCATTTACTCTAGTAGGTACTTTAAGCTTTGATGGTCTGTTCTAATAATAAAATGTCCTCCTTGTAGGTAGTGTATCCACTTATCTTCAGCTGACAGAACAACCATGTACTCCTTTTCATAAGTAGATAAGCCCATGTGTCAAGGTCCCAAAGCCTTGATGAAGAATGCAAGGGGTTTGCCTTCTTGCGTTAGCACACCCCCCAATCCTTGTAGAGCAAGCATCAGTTTCCACAATGAAAGTCTTTGTGAAGTCTGACAGGGCTAGTATAGGTGCAGTAGACATGGCCTGTTTCAATGCCAGGAAGGCAGTATTGGTTTCTGCAGACCATTGGAAGGCATTCTTTTTCAGTAGACTGGTTAGGGATCTGTTGATGATGCCATAAGATTGTATAAACCTTATGTAATATCCTGTTAGGCCCAAAAATTCCCTTAGAGCCTTGATGGATTTAGAAATAGGCCAATTAATCATTGCTTCTATTTTAGAGGGATCTTTAGCTACACCTTCCCAAGTGATAATATGCCCCAAATATTCCACCTTTGATTGTCCAAAAGAGCACTTAGATAGTCTGGCAAAGAGCTGCTCCTCCCTCGGTATTTCCAGTACTCTTTCAAGGTGTTGTTTGTGTTCATTTAATGAGGCACTGTAGAATAATATATCGTCAAAGAAAATCAGAACAAACTTTCTCAAATAATCTCTAAACACATTATTCATGAGTGACTGGAATGTAGTAGGGGCATTGGTTAGGCAAAATGGCATAACCTTGAACTCATAGTGCCCCAGATGTGTTCTAAAGGCTGTTTTGTACACATCCTCTTCCCCCATTCTAATTTGGTGGTAACCCGTCCATAAGTCAATTTTAGAGTAGATACAAGAACCATGTAATTCATCCATTAAGTCATCAACCAGTGGGATGAAAAATTTATCCTTAAAAGTTATGTTATTGAGGGCTCTATAGTCAATACAGAACCTCCAACTTCCATCTTTCTTCTTAACTAGTAGTACTGGTGAAGAAAAGGGGGAATGACTAGGCTGTATTATTCCTTTTGCTAACATCTCATTGACTTATTTCTCAACCATCATTTTTTTGAAAAAGCTGTAAGGCCTTATGCTGACTGGTGTGGTGTTGGGTTTAATGGGAATTTAATGATCATGGTTCCTCCTGGGAGGAAGGCTTGTTGGCTCTTCAAACACATCAGGGAACTACTTCAGAACCTGCTGTATCACTGCAAGTACCTACTCATGTTCTTCCACTTCTACTGCAGTTACAGTAAATAGGTAAGCCCAGATAGCTTGTCCTTTCTTCAATAGGTGTTTGACTCCAGTGATTGACATACTCCTAAGTTCCCCTTGGCTGTAGATACCCTTGAGCTCCACTCTCTTTCCCTTGTGGGTGACCTGAACCTTGTACTCCAACAAAACTAGCAATACTGGATTATGGCCTTTCATCCAATCCCCTAATAGTATCATATCATTTCCTACTCGGCTTACTAGTCTAACAGAATCCTCAAACTCCACTCCTTGAATCACCCATTTGAACCTGTGGCACGTATGCCTATTCATGAGGTAATTACCATTTGCTACAGTGATCCTCATAGGAGCAGACTCTGTAATCTTGCACCCTATTTTCTTAGCAGTCTCTATGTCTAGGAAGCTGTGGGTGCTTCCTGAATCCAATAAGATAGTTATTGAATTCCTCTTGGACTTACCTCTCAGTTTAATTATGTTTGGACCTCAGTCCCAGAGAGAGCATTGAGGCTGATGACCTCATCTATTACTTCCTCCTCTACTTGATCTACTGGGCTTCCTTCTTCTACAAGGTCTCCTTCTTCAATTGGCTTCATCATAGCTTGGTGTTCAGAAGCAGCCATATCATTAATCGGTTTCTGCTTGCACACATGCCCAAAGAAATACTTGTCCCCACATTTCCAGCACAACCCATTATTCCTCCTGTTATCAAAACCCTTGTTCCCTTGTGTTGTATAGTTTGATGCCCCTGCTCCCTTGGTACCTATAGTTGGTTTGTGAGTGTTTGTCTGTTGGTAACTGCCATAGGTTACTCCTTTACCCCAAGTATCCTTCCCTTTTCCTATTCCAAGTTTCAATTATCCTTTCTTGATGTCTAGCTTTTTCCACAACTTGGCTTAGGTTATAGGGATTCAACATCTTCACTGTATGTCTTATATACTCTTTAAGGCCTTCTACAAATAATTCTAGAAAGAATTCCTCTGGTATTGTAGGACTCATGATCAGAACCCAAGCCTTTAGATCCTTAAACTTCTCCAAGTATTCATTGATTGTTCCCTTCTGCTCTATCTTCTTAAACTCACCAATGAGATTGAATCTACTGTTGTCTGCATCTTGGAACCTCTTACAAATTTTTTCACAAAACTCTGGCCATCTAACATTCCCTTTGCTTAACTGATAGGAGAAGTACCAGGCATCTTCTCTTCCATTGAGATGCAGTACTGCCTCTTCAAATTTTTGCTATGGATTGGAAACATAGTTATAATGAAAATACCTCTCACACTTTCTCAGCCAAGAACAAGGATCAGCTCTCACAACACCATCAAAATAAGGAAACTCTACCCTGGAGTTGTAACTGCCATGATTGCTATGGTGACTTCGATCATTGACCAAAGCAACATGGACCTCTTCTCTTCTAAGGCCACTTCCCTATTCCTCTTCTTGATGTATCTCCATTAGTGCACTACCCAGTATACTTGTGCGATTGGGCAATAATTTTTCCATCAACACATCAAACCTTCTCGCCAGTTCATCGATTTTGGCACATGTAGTCTCATATTTCTTACTTTCTTCTGTGATGTGATTTTGTAGCTCTGTCTCTAACTTCTTGAGACATAGGTTTCGATCGGGTTTCTGTAATAGTCATAATTGTGGGGCCGGGAGATGCTCTGATACCAAATATAGTACTCTTATGTAATTTTGACAATAAAAAAATAGAATTCGAACTTTTATTGATAATTGTCAAATGTATTACAACTCAGAAAACTACAATTGGAACTAATGTGCCTTCAACTGAAGCTTGAGCTTTAATGGCGGATAATCTGAGAGAATAAGAAGTAAGGTAAGAGAGAGAAGAGAAGAGAATAACGAAGAGAGAGAGAGAGAGAGAGAGAGAGAGAGAGAGAGAGAGAGAGAGAGATAGAGAGAGGGGGGGGGATTTGAAATGAATTACCAGAATTTGCATAACCATCTCTTCCCATCTCTTTCGAATATAAGGCCCAATATGTAGCAGCCCTCTAACTAACTAACAACCCACTAACTAACTCAGCCGAGGACTGATCTGAGCCCTTTATTGATTAAGCTAACTTCTAATCTTAGACGTCTAATACAACTAACTATTACAACACGTGTACTCATGAAGTGTAATAAGCTGCCACATCGCCTTTCTCATTTTCATCTCTTAAACGTATCGATCAACTCACTTTCTAATTCTAAACCCTAATTCAATCAATTTCCCAATTAAGAACCTTTTGATTCAAATGGATAACATCTGCTCATTTGTGCCTATACATGCATCACCGTAATATTTACCTAGGCGGTATCATATCCAATGGAAAGCTCCTAATGTTGAGATCCTTCTTGAGTCACTGTTTTCCTCTCCGGTATATGTAACTTCTATGGTTGGAATAATTATTCTACTCCTTTATGAATAGTATCATGAATCCTTTCATGGTAAGGAAGAAAGATGGCTAACTAAAACTAACGGATTTGGGAAATTAGGCTGGGTATTTAATTTTGGGCTGGAGTATCGGAGCCTAGAAGGAAGAACGATAGCGAAGAGGCCTATATATTTTTTCAAAAATTTCAGTAATTCGGCAATTAAAAAAAAGGTAAAAATAGCATGGCTTAGCCAGTTTTTGGACTGATAATCGAAAAATAGTCATCATTTACAAAGTCATTAAAAATAGTCATTATTTTATGCGAAGATAAAATTCAGACAAAAAAACCCTAGCTGAATCACAGAAAGTTCCAGCATAATATGTTGGATTATGGAACTCCTACGTATAAACTTCTAGCATATTATGTTGGAACTCTAGCACATTATGAAATTCCAACATATTATGCTGGAATCTCATATATAAAAATTTGAACTCCAACATATTATGCTGGAATTTTTTCGGAATTTTAAGAATATTTTTGTTCACATTTTATCTTTACATGAAAAAGTGGATAAGATGTAGAATATTTTTAAAATTTTTTCAATTTTTCGATAATCGAAAAAGTCGAACCACTGAAACTGAAGGACCGAAGTGATAAATCAAAAAAATTAAAGATTCAATCGATTTTCTTGATTTCTTTTTTAATTTCAGGTCTTCTCCTATTTCCAATCCAAATGAATTCTCTATGACATAACGACATATATACCAAAATAACACTGTTCCACTAAAATGACTTAAGTGGAACATCATTGTTTTAAAGTCTTTTTACTTGAGAATCAAAGTCTTAATTAAGCTAGAGAGCTCATTCTATTTACTACCACCTACGTAGCAGACTTACCTCCAAAATTAGGAAGGCCTCGAATTAAATCCATAGAAATGCGTTATCACGCTATATTTTTTCAATACACGGCTTCTTCTTTTCTTCTATTTCAAAAAAACAAAAGGCTCCAATTGAGCTTACATGTTTCCTCAACAATAAGTACACTAAGAAATTAACATATTCGATTGTTCCTCTTTATGATTGTGTCACATTAAACTAAATTACAAAAAGGAAACGATGGAATAAAAGGTAGAATACGATGCAATGAAATTCACCTATTTGTCTAGTTTTATTTTTATTTTTGAATATGCGATGGATTTATTTCAACCTTCATCCCAAAAAGTTCAAAATGTCAATTCGGACTCGCAGATCCTAAATCCAAAATCGAGACCAAATCTTGATAATCCATTCTTCCCCAAGTCCAAATATCTGATAAACATCAAAATCTGACGTCAAATCAAGGTCCAAAGCCCCAAAATTTATCTCTTAAGTTTCAACAGAAAACCCCAATTTCTACTCTTTAAATTCTTTATTTATGGGTACTATAATTCTCCGAAAAAAAAAAAGTAGTTCCTCCAAGGGGTGAGTCTGAAGATTTCAATTATGTGGAGGGACAAAATGACATTACTCAAGAATATTTGGGTCAATTTGATATTTATTAAGGAAAAAATCAATCTGTCAAGAAACTTCGAATTCTAATGCCAACTCAATTCTGTAGTGGAGCAATCAGTAACCAAATAAACAAACAAATCACAAGACAAGTTTGCAAGACAAATTATTCACATTGGCTATGGCTTACATAGACAATAAGCAAAAATTTATCCTACTGTTAATTTTTTCAGCACTTTTACTATCTTCTCCTGCAGTTCTTGCTAAACGTCGCCCAATCTCTGTAAGTTTTTTTTT
Organism: Nicotiana tabacum; assembly: GCF_000715075.1. NCBI lineage: Eukaryota > Viridiplantae > Streptophyta > Magnoliopsida > Solanales > Solanaceae > Nicotiana > Nicotiana tabacum. The sequence continues at coordinate 146,838,791 of NC_134098.1, read as the reverse complement.
TTTTTTTTTTGGGTATTGGGTTTTGTAAATCTTTTTCTTGTTATTGATGTTGCTTTATCATTATTTTAATATTTTTTGGCTGTTCTTGAATACAAATACAGGATGGAGAGATCAGAGAGAAGAAACTCCAATGTTATGCAGATATTGAAAGGTACGTTGAAATTTATCCCACAAATATATATTAAATGTTCCTTAGTTGTTTTAAGACCTATCTGATTAAAACTTTTCTTAATTTATAATTGACCCAGGGAAAAAAATATTTATATGATGTTGGTGTCGGGCCAGCTTGTGGCTCGAAATATGATGAATTTGTGTTCTGGGTTTCAAGGCCCAAACAAATATAAAAGTTTTTTGTTAATTGGTATTGGACCTAGAAATAGATTTTTTCTTAATGAAAGAAACTGTTGAACTTATTGCTAATTCTTACTACTAAAAGTTTAGTCCTGAAAGAGGGATGACCAACAAATATGTTAAATTTTGTGTATTGGGTTTAAGACCCAAAAGGTTTAAAACTTATTTGTAATTGGGGTGGACCCAGAAAAATGATTTTCTTTATGGAAGGAGTTGTTGAATTTTTTGGCTCATTTTTTGTATTTATTTTTGTCTTGAAAATAGTGGGTTGTGGGGTCAGAAGTGCAAGGCTACAACAGTAGACAAGGAGAATTGTGCTCTAGAATGCTTGTCACCAGTTTGTTATGAGCGCGTTTATCGGAGTGATCCTGTAAGAATAATTTACTTGTAATGCTTCTCCCGGCTTGTTTAGATGTGTATCTCTATGTTCATAATGCTGAATATGTGTATTGGTGTATTTTGAATTAGTTGGAGGAAGGGGAAAAGGATACTGTAAGGAGTCAAGAATACAAGTACTGCATGCACAAGTAAGAAGCCTATACTTATATCTTATGAAATATACGGTTGCTTTTGTCTTTGTTGATTTGATGGTTTGATCTGAGAGTTATGAGTTGTTAAAGAAAGTAGAACTCCTTGATATTTTGTGTATGCAACTCTTTCCTCTTGTGTTGTTACCTTCCGCAGTTCCGCCTTCTATCTCTCTTTTCTGGTTGTCATATTTGGTGATGGAATCTGCAGAATTGTCCACTGCCTAGTGCACCAAGGTTATTTAAAGGTTAAAGGTGGCAATGTTGTTACAATAACTTTATATGCTTGTCGAGGAGGATATAATCACAACTAGGACTTCTATTTATGTATAGATATCCATGGTCAACATGAGTTTTGAGGGTGGCCACCTCTGCAAATGGCAGAAATTGAATGATGAAGATTGATAACAGTTCTAATTGCTGAGAACCTTTTAGGATACATGGTTACTGGTTAAGAGTTGGCATTGGGAAATGTGTTGGGGCTTATTGTTGGTCAGTATATTTCTGTACCACGTTTCCAGTAATTTGGTTCAGTTGCAATTTCATTTAGCTGATTGAGTCCGAGTCTATGTAACTATAACAGTTCGTTGTGGCTGTATTGTAGCCTGACTAGTACTAGAATTACCCTTCGGACAATATTTAGCCATATGTCCTTTTTCACCACAAGTAAAACAAGCACCCACAATACCAAAGCAACGACCACTGTGGTTCCTACCACATGTATAACATCTCGGATACTGTCCGAATTGAAACAAACTGTTATCCTTCTCCTGCGTGTGTTGTTGATCTTGTCTTACCGGAAACGTACTCCCAGAGGACTGTAGCTCAGACTCTAATTGAGTAAGCCTAAATTGCCCATGATTATAACCACTCTTGTCCCCAGATGGAGCACCACTAAACTCGCCTATACTACGAGCCTTTTTGTTTTCTCGTTGGACCCTGTCCCTTTTCTGATAGGACTCATAACGGAGAACAATGTCAACTACCTTTGAATATGTGCCACCTCGCACATCCCTAAGACCATGATAACAATGTTCAAGTCCATCCACAAACCGGCTCACCTTATCGTGCTCATCTGCAACCAAAAAGTGTGCATACGTGGCTAACTCAGTAAATTTAGCCTCATACTCTGTAACTGTCATAGTGCCCTGACGCAGTTTCTCAAACTGACATCTCATGTCGTCTCGTTTGCTTAGTGGAACAAACATATCCATAAACATGGCTGAAAACTCTGATCAAGTAAATGGTGGTAACCTTGCTTGTCTACCTCTCTGAATCGAAGTCCACCGTGACTCAGCATTCCCTGAAAATAGAAAAGTGGCACACTCTACTTCACGAGTCTCCTTTAATCCCAATGTAGTCAATATCTTTTCACAACGCCGAATGAACTTTTGAGGCTCAATAGAAGTCGGGGTAGCATCAAACTCCGGTGGCTCAAGATCCTTGGACTGTCCTATAGCCGCAACTTGCTGAACAACCTGTTGAGGGACCATCTTTGGTGCCTGAGGAGCTGCAACATTCAGATGAACTTGTATTTGTGTCTGTGAAGCAGTTTGAGAAACTGGAAGTCCACCCTATGTAGGCACTAATGCCTCTAGCACATTCAACAACCTCGCACTACGTCTGCAGGTAGGGTAACAGTAGGCACAACAACTGGCACTGGTGGTGGTGGAGCGTCTGGAACCACCTATTCTTGCACTTGCTTGGCATAACAGCTTGGGCTTGACCCATGTTCACAACTTCAGACTGAGGAGCGCTCTGTGTCCTGGTTTGAAATCTAGTCTGGTGAATCCTAGTTTGACCACTACCGCGGGTAGTATCACTTCCAGCAAATGCATTTGATCGACTAATAGAGGAGGATGCGCGTTTCCTAGCCATCTGCGAAAGAAATATTTAAAAGTCAATCTCGAGTCATCTCAACGCACGATTAAGGAATGAAAGAGGGGAAAACATCCTAAATGTTTAGTAGCCTCAAAATCATAAGTATAGGCGCCTACATACCCATGAACAAGACTCTACTAAATACTGCTCCATGACCCGAGACTTAAAGTCTAAGCTCTGATACCAACTTTGTCACGTCTCAAACTATCCCCTAGACGTGACTGGCACCCAGCTAACACCACCCGCCAGGCAAACTAATTCATGTACTTTTAACCTTTTATATAAGCATTGAGAGAAACACGCACAAGTCCAAACCAAAAAAATAATTCTAAATACGAAATAATTATCCAACTAAAATTATAATCTATTTATAAAATTTAATGAACACTCAAGTAATAAATCTCTACCCCAAATTCCATACTAAGACCATGGAGCATCTAATAGAGTTATATGAGTTTGATTGTCGGACATGTAAACCCCAAAAGATAAGGAAAAAAAAGACATGAAATAGGTAAAGCTGAAAAATGGCCTCCACGAACAATGTGACGGCTCACCTCAGCATAGAATCTGCTCACGCACTCTTCAGCCACTAGTCTCGTCCTCAGCAATAGTATCTGCATGGACATGCATATAAGGAGTGAGTTATACGTAAATATAACCCAGTAAGATCCTCGACCCGCCACTTTAAAATACTCCTGGAACAAGTGTTAGAAAATACAAACACACAACGAACACAGAAATAATATGCACATAAATTCTTTCATCATATAATTACTCCATAAAGTCCAAACCATTATTCAACAACAACACTATATATCTCAATACAATCTATACTAAGGACTTGTCATAAACGGCAGCGAAAAAGATTAACCAAACACCCCAACGAGTCCACGGCATCATACACAATTCCCCAAATCTACCACAGTGGCATGCAAAATGCCCTAAATATATTACGACAACGAAGAAATAATTTCTAACGCCCCAACGCCATAGCACGAGGCTACACCATACCACAAATCACTTATTAAATAATTTTAGCTTTTTCACAAATAATATATATATGTTGCTGGTCAAAAACCATCGATTCTGCCAAGCACACGCTCGTCCCAAAACTTGAACCAGACAAACAAAACATACTTTCAAAACGGGTTTGAAAAGCAAGCATCAAAAGTTTAAAGTCTTACTTACCTCGCTAACGAGACGTTCCCAACCTTGCAACGTCTAGAACACCAATCAAATAGCCTCTAATGGCCTCAATCTATCCAAAATATTGAATAGCATGTACTAATTAGTTTAGGAGAATAATTTTCATAATTTTAGGACAAGTCAAAAATCAAAGTCAGCCCTCGGTCTAATTAATGAAAATATATGTACCACAATAAATATCCGACACGTCACTTTCAGCCTTGGAGAATTGTCAAAATAGTAGCTTCAGATATATACCTAAAAGTTTCGAAACATTAATTTCTCGTGCAATTTGATACTACCTATGGTAGTGGTCAAACTAGGGTTCACTAGACTAGATTTCAAACCAGGACACAGGGCGCTCCTCAGCCTGAAGTTATGAACATGGGTCAAGCCCAAGCTGCTATGCTAGAGCAAGTGCAAGAACAGGTGGTTCCAGACGCTCCACCTCCACCAATGCCAGTTGTTGTGCCTACTGTTACCCTACCTGCAAATGCAGTAGCGAGGTTGTTGAATATGCTAGAGGCATTAGTTCCTCCTCATGGTGGACCTCCAGTTTTTCAAACTGCTTCACAGACACAAATACAAGTTCATCTGAATGTTGCAGCTCCTCAGGCACTTGAGATGGTCCCTCAATAGGTTGTTCAGCCAGTTGCAGCTATAGGGCAGTCCAAGGATCTAAAGAATTTCATGAATCTTAAGCCACCAGAGTTTGATGCTACCCCAACTTTTATTGAGCCTTAAAAGTTCATTCAGCGTTGTGAAAAAATATTGACTATATTGGGACTGAAGGAGATTCGTGGAGTAGAGTTTGCAATTTTTTCTATTTTCAGGGAATGCTGAATTATGGTGGACTTCGATTCAGAGAGGTAGACAGGCAGGGTTACCACCAATCACTTGATCAGATTTTTCAGCCATGTTTATGGATATGTTTGTTCCACTAAGCAAACGAGACGACATGAGATGTCAGTTTGAGAAACTGCGTCAGGGCACTATGACAGTTACAGTTTACTGAGTTAGCGACGTACACACACTTTTTGGTTGCAGATGAGCACGAGAAGGTGAGATAGTTTGTGGATGGACTTGAGCATTGTTATCGTGGTCATGTGGTTAGGGATGTGCGAGGTGACACATATTGAGAGGTAGTTGACACTGCTCTCCGTTATGAGTCCTAACAGAAGAGGGATAGGGTCGAGCGAGAAAAAAAAAGGCCTGTAGTACGAGTTTAGTGGTGCTCCATCTGGGGCCAAGAGTGGTTATAATCGTGGGCAATTTAGGCTTACTCAATCAGAGTCTGTGCTATAGTCCTTTGGGAGTACGTTTCCGGTGAGACAAGGTCAGCAACAGACGCAGGAGAATGATAACGGTTTGTTTCAGTTCGGACTGTTTCCAAGCTGTTATACATGTGGTTAGGAACCACAATGGTCGTTGCTTTTGTATTGCTGCTTATTTTACTTGTGGTGAAATAAGGCTTATCGCTAAATATTATCCGAAGGGTAATTCTAATACTAGTGTGGCTACTATACAGCCATAAGGAACTGTTATAGTTTCTTAGACTTAATCAGCTAGAGCCGCTCCATAGGGTGCCCGTGGACATAATAGACAAGGTGCTCAGGGGGTGGGTGGACCGCCGAGATTCTTTGCAATGAACAGACAGGACGCTGAGGCATCTAATGTGGTAGTCACAGGTATTATTACTGTCCATATGATATTCGTATGTGTCCTTATCTTTAGCTTTAAATTTAGAACGGGAAGTCGAGTCTCTTAATGTGGTGACGATCCTAGTGAGGATACTATATTTGTGGATAGAGTATATAGAGATGGTGTACTATTTGTTCAAGGAAGGGTCACCGTAGTCGCTCTACTAGTGTTGCCGATGTCCGACTTTAATGTTATTATGTGCATGGATGATTGGTGTCGTGCGATTTGATGCATAATTATCAGGTAAAGGATATTAGATTTGTTGTTTCTTATGGTCTTAGAATAACATGGAAGGGTATTCACGATTGCCATAGGCGAGTAAGTTCCTTATACGAAGGTTCTACATAAGATGAATATAAGCGTATCTAATTATGATTTAAGACACTAGAGTAGAGATTCTGACTCTTGGGATAATTGTAGTTGTTACTAAGTTTCCAAAAGAGTTACAAGAGGCGTATGTAGTGTAAATATGAAGATAGACGAGTGTAACGACGAAGTATTCACACCTCTCTTTCTAGGGGATAGCTCGCTTAACATTTGAGGACGAATATTCTTTTTAGTGCGGGAGAAGGTAATAACCCGAAATATTTTGATATATTTATTAATTGTGGGATTGAAGAATTGATCTTTTTTTAATATAGTTAATGGGCCTAAGCTAGCAGAAGAGAAATTACTATAATATATAAGATAGTATATTAAATAAATGACTAGGGGGCTAACTACGCATTATAAACTGAGAATTAGAAGTAAGTGACTTTGGTTATTATTTAAAAGGTTAATAACTAGGTCAAACCCACCCTTCTTAATATCCTATTGTTAGATTTTTCGTAGGAGTTAGGTATACTAGAGCTTATATTTTATAGGGAAAAGAAAAATAATAGCAATAAGATCAACTGAAAGAGGATTTCTCGGAAGTTGGTGGCTGCGTAAAGGAGTTGGCACCATAGACATTCGGCTTCACGTTTTAAAGTTCCATTCAATACATATTTGCTGCAATCTCTTTGCACAAGAAGAATAAGATTTATATTAAGTAACCAATTATATTGTAACGATTAGAAAGTAAAATAGTAGTAGCACAACAATTATGCAATGATTAGTTAGTTAATGGTTAGACAAAAATATATAGAATTCTAAGAAGAAACAATCTGGATGGAAAGAAAGTTTTTGCTTATACAATTCGGTCTCTTCTATTTTTAATTTAGGATACTTAATAATTAGTAATTACCCAATGATTGGGTAATAATAAGGAGACCATATAATTGTATAATAATGAATGTATGTAAATTGTATAATAAAATAAGTACCAGCAGATGCATTTGATCGACCAACAGAGGAGGATGCGCTTTTCCTAGCCATCTGCGAAAGAAATATTTCAAAGTCAATCTCGAGTCATCTCAACGCACGATTAAGGAATGAAAGAAGGGAAAACATCCTAAATGTTTATTAGCCTCAAAATCAAAAGTATGGACGCCTACATACGCATGAACAAGACTCTACTAAACACTGCTCTATGATCCGGGACTTAAAGCCTAAGTTCTGATACCAACTTTGTCACGTCCCAAACTATCCCCTAGACGTGACTTACACCCAGCTAACACCACCGGCCAGGCGAACCAATTCATGTACTTTTAACCTTTTATATAAGCATTGAGAGAAACACATACAAATCCAAATGCAAAAAAAAATCTAAATAAGAAATAATTATCCAACTAAAATTATAATCTATTTATAAAATTTAATGAACACTTAAGTAATAAATTTCTAACCCAAATTCCATACTAAGACCATGGAACATCTAATAGAGTTATATGAGTTTGATTGCCGGACGCGTAAACCCCAAAAGATAAGGAAAAAAAGTCATGAAAATAGGCAAAGCTGAAAAATGGCCTCCACGAACAATGTGACGGCTCACCTCAGCAATAGAATCCGCTCACGTACTCTTCATCCACTAGTCCCGTCCTCAGCAATAGTATCTGCATGGACATGCATGTAAGGAGTGAGTTATACATAAATATAACCCAGTAAGATCCTCGACCCGCCACTTTAAATACTCCTGGAACAAGTATTAGAAAATACAAACACACAACGAGCACAAAAATAATATGCACAGAAATTCTTTCACCATATAATGACTCCATAAGATCCAAACAATTATTCAACAACACTATATCCAACACAATCTATACTAAGAATTGGTCATAACGGAGTGAAGGAGATTAACCAATCACCCCCAACGAGTACACGACAGCATACACAATGCCCCAAATATATTACGGCAGCGAATAAATAATTTCTAACGCACCAACACCATAGCACGAGGCTACGCCATACCACAAATCACTTAAGTATTAAATAATTTCACCTTTTTCACAAAATAATATATATTTGCTGCTAGTCAAAGACCACTGATTCTGCCAAGCACACGTTCGTCCCAACACATGAACCAGACAGACAAAACATACTTTCAAAATAGGTTTGAAAAGCAAGCATCAAAGCTTAAAGTCTTACTTACCTTGCTAACGGGACGTTCCCCAGCTTTGCAACATCTAGAACACCAATCAATCGGCCTCCAATGGCCTCAATCTATCCAAAATATTGAATAGCACGTCCTAACTAGTTTAGGTGAATAATTTTCATAATTTTAGGACAAGTCAAAATCAAAGTCAACCCTCTGTCTAATTAATAAAAATATATGTACCCAAATAAATATCAGACACTACACTTTCAGCCGTGGAGGATTGTCAAAATAGTAGCTTCGGATATATACCCAACAGTTTAGAAACAGTAATTTCTCATGCAATTCACTACTTATTTTATTATACAATTTTATATTCAATCATTGTTATAAAATTATATGGTCTCCTTATTATTACCCAACTAGTTTCTCGACACGCGCATCGCGCGTGTATCTCATATCCACGAGTACCAAAATTTAATGTTGCATAAAATGTTATCAAAAATATTTTCAATTGTAAAATTGAAGTCGTTAAATGAAAAGTGAAAGTTTTTACAAATAATGAATATTGATCCTATTTAGCTAACTCAATCACAATTGTTTTTTTTGATGACCGGCAGATTCCCTTAAATTCTTATAGTCTGAGTTATGTATTTTCTTTAGAAGCCAATAGCACAAACTGTTGATTCCTCTTGACATTGTTTACAATAATTCCTCACTCCAAATATATGACCTATATTCTTCTTTGAGAAAATAATTAGAAAAGGCAAAGATTGAAATATATGTAACATCCTAAAAGAAAAGAAAAAAAGAAACATGACCATATCTTTTCCAGAAAATCCAAAAAAATGGATATGAAATTTGTGTAAATTTAATAACTTAACATTCTTGTTGTTAAGGATTTATTTGGTTTTTTTGTGCAAAATAATTTTGATTATTAAGAAAGTGACTGTCACATATTAGCAAATTAATTAATTTATTAAAGAAATGATAATTAACTCAGAGAACAATATCTTGATATGGTAATTAAAGTAAAAAATGAAAATAAATAACAAACAATTCAATAATTTGGTAATATCATAAAAGTAAGAGGAAATGACGAAGATATTATGTGAAACAACAATACATCAAATGTTGCTATTTTGTGAAAAACCAAACAAAAGCTATAAGCTATTGAATACATGAGATCTCATCATATGAATATTTTTATGATTTTATCGAAAAACAATAACCCATTGGAAGTCCAACAAACATCAAACATAAGTATTGAATTATCTTTTTTTCATTATCATGCTTCCAAAATGTACAAGAACCAAAAGCTACATTCTGTAACTTTGCTATTACACAAATTGAATACATGAGATCTCATCACATGAATATTTTTATGATTTTATCGAAAAACAATAACCCATTGGAAGTCCAACAAACATCAAACATAAGTATTGAATTATCTTTTTTTCATTATCATGATTCCAAAATGTACAAGAACCAAAAGCTACATTCTGTATCCAAAGAGATTTCATTACCTTTTGTTAAGCTCGTGCTCCTAATGTTGCCTTCATGAAACGAACCATGGCTCTGAATACCATTCAAAACTCATGGGAACGAATGAACTATCATGAAATGAGATTATAAAGTCACAAAAATTGATCCAAACAATACTTTGGCTTTTGGTCTCTTTCTTTTCCAAAGGTAACTTCTAGCCCTTCAGGCCCCCCGTAGATTATTGTAATAAAGGTGAAACTACTAATTGCCATATTAAACGTACAATTAATGTTGAATGAACTAAAAAATTTCCTACCACTCCAAGTTAGTTTTTGAAATCCAACATCAAACATTTGAAATTATATTTTTGTACTTAAATGCAGAATAGTCATTTGAATTTTAAAGGCAAAAAAGTTGTTCTAATGTTTCGACAATATCTTTGAATCTACAGTAATTTCACATGTTGTCTTTAAAAAATGTTTTTAATTTGTTGAATATATGTCTCCTTATTAAAATTGATGTACTATAAGACATCTAAAATCTTCTAGAAATTTGAAATGCCAAACTTAGAATTCTGAAACTGCAAAAGGTTAATTTTAGATAAACGAATAGTCTTTAGATACATTCAATATGGGATAATTAATTCTGTTAATATTTAATAGTAGATTTTAAGATATTATTTATTACTCCCTCCGTTTCAATTTATGTGAACCTATTTCCTTTTTAGTCCGTGCCAAAAAGAAACTCCTTGCCTTATTTGGAAACAATTTACCTTTATTCAATGATTTATAGCCATACAAAATATATGTGCCTCATTTTACACCACAAGCTCAAAAGTCTTCTCTCTTTTCTTAAACGTCGTGCCCAGTCAATTGAGTTCACATAAATTGAAACGGAGGGAGTATAATTTTGTGTTTACATTCTTGTCCTAAAATATTTACAATATTGTTTAATAGAAGGGCGGGCAATAGTGTTATTTATCTTTATAAGGATATTTTAATATTTTAACTTTTCACTTGAGATGTTCCCGCTTATAATATAGTATGATCAATGAGTAATCATTATGTATCCTAAATTAAAAATAGAAGAGACCGAATTGTATAAGCAAATACTTTCTTTCCGTCCAGATTATTTCTTTCTTAGAATTCTATATGTTTTTGTCTAACCATTAACTAACTAATCATTGGATAATTGTTGTGCTGCTACTATTTTACTTTCTAATCGTTACAACATAATTGGTTACTTAGTGCCTATCTTATTCTTCTTGGGCAAAGCGATTGCAGCAAATATGTATTGAATGAAACTTTAATACCTGAAGCCGAATGTCTACGGTGCAAACTCCTTTACGCAGCCACCAACTTCCGAAAAATCCACTTTTAGTTTATCTTATTGCTATTTTTTTTCTTTTCCCTATAAAATATAAGCCATAGTATACCTAACTCCTAAGAAATATCTAGCAATAGGATATTAAGAAGGTGGGCTTGGCCCAGTTATTAACCTTTTAAATAATAACCAAAGTCACTTCTATTTCTCAATTTATAGTCTGTAGTTAGCCCCCTAGTCATTTATTTAATATACCATCTTATTTATTATAATAAGTTCTCTTTTACTAGCTTAGGTCCCATAAACTATATAAAAAAATGATTAATTCTTCAATCTCACAATTCATAAGTATATCAAAATGTTTCGGGTTATTACAGTAAAAGCTGACAATAATGTTATTTTTATGTTATGTTAATGTTGTTATATGATGAACATATGGAGACCATGTTTTCTACAACAATGGAGGCTTATTGGGCTTGAAAGTGCCAATGGATTTGGAGAATTGAGCCACGATTTTAAAATGCTTACACTAATTAGCCTTAGTCCAATTAAGGCCCAAAAATCTATTCAAGATTAAGATTTTTTTCCCTTAAAGGTTAGGATGCCTTAATTCTTGTTTTAGTAGGATTATATTTATACTTCTAGTCAAACTAGGATTATTTGTTGGTAGCCCATTCCTAGTAAAATTCTTTTTCCTATTTTAGTTAGGATATGCTTTCTTAGCCTTATTCTTATTCTGGTTTAATTAGGATTAGTTTTCCTTAACCTTATCAATTTTACTCATTGTAAGGTCTATTTAAAGGGCTCAATATACTGAAAATAAACATTGGTGATTAGTTTTTCTAAGCTCTTGCTTCAAAAACGCGATTTACGTTTTATTTCACCCTTCTCCCTTTATGCAACGCTTCTTGCAATCTTGCGAGATTGAAGAACGAGTGGGTAAGGTTCTTTTCATCTTACATTTTTCTCACGTGAGTTTGAAGAACGCTTTCGGTAGTTTTGTGAAAAACTTTAGCGATGTGCTTTTGTTTTTTTCTCTTCTTTGTGCTTGAGGGGTGCAAAACCTTGAAAGTACATCAATTTGGTATTAGGACACAGGTTCCAAGTCTGAATTATGAATTGCTATCTTGTTCATCATGTTGCTAGACAAGAAAATAACAAGCTCGGGATCCTCTTCACTTGATGAACAACTTAGATTGAAAGATTAAGAACTATAGACCTTGAACGAGACAATGAAGAAATTAAAGTGCAGTTAGATGGCTTTAAAGTGCGCAACTAGATGACTTAAGGAAATCAATGCAGAATCTGACTGGATTGGTTGAAGGTTTGGCGATTCAAAATCAGCCACCAAATCTGCCACAACGCCTACAACCTCCATCGCCACCAAGACACAACATACCAGTGCTACCGCGACGTCTTCCACCCCGAGATCCACCAATTCAACCGCGTAGAATAGGACATATTGAGCAAGCAGAAGAAGCTATAACTGACCAAGGCATGAGAATACCGAGGCCATGCTTACTATGATAAAAACTCAGATTCGGAATACTCTAATAATCAAGGTAGTGAGGAGTTTGACTCTGATGAAGTTAAGTATCAACATGATAGAAGGAGATTTCAGAGAAGGCCACACAATAATAATCAAGAGAGAGGTATCGACGTGATGATATAAGCTTGAAATTCCGGAGTATGATGGCATATCTCAAGGCGATGAATTCATTGATTGGCTTATAACTATTGAGTGTTTTTGATGATAAAGAATATTCTAATGAGAAGAAGGTCAAGCTTGTTGCTATAAAGCTTAGAGGTTATGCATTGCTATGGTGGGAAAACCTCAAAAGAGAGCGAGGGATTGAAGGAAAAACACGAATTCGCACTTGGGAGAGAATGAAATGTGAATTGCGCAAACAGTTCTTGCAAGATACATATGAAGAAGATTCTTACTTGAAGTTTCATTCTTTTAGACAAGGAACTTTATCCGTGGATGAGTACACAAGAGAATTTGAATATCTTAGGCTCAAGAGTGATAAAGAAAAACAAACCTGCCTAATTGCTCGATATTTGGTTGGATTAAATTAGCCTATTACGAGTGTGATACGATTGCAGCCCTATTGGACCTTTGGAGATGTTGTCAAACTAGCCAAGGTCGTAGAGACAACAGAAGGAAGCCGAAGCCACATTTTCATTAACTATTAACAACCATAAAAAAGTTGAACACTTTCAACCATGGGAGTGCTAGTTTGAGCTCTACAAAGCCACAATCATCTACAACAAAACCAAGTGTCCAGAAAGTTGAAGGGAAGCCCATGACTTCAGAAGCTATTTTTAGAAAGAGATGCCATAGATGTGGAGGACTTTATGGGCAAAACTTGGTACTAAGCTAACACCTAGCACTTCTCATCATCCCCAAACTGATGGGTAAGCCGAAGTTGTCGGTCGAAGTTTAGGTGCTTTGCTCCGTGGGTTAATAAAGAAGAATCTCAAAGAGTGGGAATGTTACTTCCTACTGCTGAGTTTGCTTTCAACAAGTCAACCAACCACACTACGGGAAAGAGTCCATTCGAATTTGCTTTCAACAAGTCAACCAACCGCACTACGGGAAAGAGTCCATTCGAAGTTGTCTATGGTAAGAATCCTCTTGGACCACTTGATCTTTCCCCTCTTCTAGTTGCTCATTCTTTTAGTGGAGATGTTGATCGAGTGAAGAAACTCAAGAAACTACATGAGAAAGTTCGGGCACATATCGAGAAGCAAAATGCTAAATATAAAGAAAAGGCTAATACACGTAGGAAACATGTGGTGTTCAAGGAAGGCGACCTGGTTTGGGTTCATTTGAGCAAGGAGAGATTTCCCAACCGCAAGTTTTCGAAATTACAGAAGCGAGCTAATGGAACTTTTAAGGTACTGCAAAATATCGGTGATAATGCTTATCGCTTGGAGCTTCCCAATGACTTTGAAATTGTTGAGTTGTTCCACATAGGTGAGATTTGAGGTCCTTAGTCTTCTTATATGGTTTTGGGCAATCCTCACCTCACAAGCTAGCTTTTGGGGTTGAGTTAGGCCCAAAGTCCATTTATCATGGTATCAGAGCCAGGCTCATCCCAATTATTATTACCGATGTTAGGCCCTCATTTATGTTGTCCACGCTCTAGTTTGCAGGCTTGGGCGTGAGGGGGGTGTTGAGTTATCCCACATCGGTGGGATTTGAGGTCCTTAGTCTTCTTATATGGTCTTGGGCAATTCTCACCTCACAAGCTAGCTTTCAGGGTTGAGTTAGGCCCAAGGTCCATTTATCAGAAATATCACCTATCTTCAATGTAGCAGATCTTGTTCCCTATTATTCCGATGACTCGAGGACGAGTCCTTTTCAACCATGAGAGAATGATGAACATATGGAGGCCATGTTTTCTACAACAATGGAGGCTTATTGGGCTCTTGAAGGTGCCAATGGATTTGAAGAATTGGGCCACGATTTTAAAATGCATACACTAATTAGCCTTAGTCCAATTGAGGCCCAAGAATCTCAAGAAATTGAAGAGGTCCAAGAATCCATTCAAGATTAGGATTTTTTTCCTTAAAGATTAGGATTTCTTAATTCTTGTTTTAGTAGGATTATATTTATAGTTGTAGTCAAGCTAGGATTATTAGTTGGTAGCCCATTCTTAGTAGAAATCTTTTTCCTATTTTAATTAGGATATGCTTTCTTAGCCTTATTCTTATTCTAGTTTAATTAGGATTAGTTTTTCTTAACCTTATCAATTTTACTCATTGTAAGGTCTATTTAAAGGGTTCAATATGCTGAAAATAACCATTGATGATTAGTTTTTCTAAGCTCTTGCTTCAAAAACGTGATTTACTTTTTATTTCAATGTTCTTCCTTTATTCAAACGCTTCTTGCAATCTTGCGGGATTGAAGAACGAGTGGGTAAGGTTCTTTTCATCTTACATTCTTCTCACGTGAGTTTGAAGAACGCTTTCGCTAGTTTTATGAAAAACTTTAGCGAGGTGCTTTTGTTTTTCTCTCTTCTTTGTGCTTGAGAGGTACAATACCTTGAAAGTACATCACTATATAACCTTTCAGAGAGCTGAATAACTTAAGTAGATTAAGTTACAATTGGTTGCTATCAACTTGTTAACAAACATATATAGGAGTACAAAGTAAGCAATGATCCTCAGGCTTAAGATGATAAAATTTCCGTGAAAACAGAAATATTTTGTACCTAGGGGATTGCGCCAGAGGCTCCTATAAATTTATTGAGTGAGATTAAAATTCTTTTTTCTGATCAATGCTTTGCTTCTTTTGGATAATTTATGCAGAAAGTGGATTACTTTGAGTAATTTTTGAAATATTTTATTTTTGTTGACTGATCAATTAGGATTTAGACATCCCAAAGATTGGTAACAATCTGCATTCAAGCTTAAATATGGATTAGAGGATAATTTTTCAGACCATGGTAATTATCTTTACATTTATAATGGTTTCACCATCTGAATTTAGATACGTAGGTGTTAATCTCTTATAAGAATCTACTTTAGGGTGGGGTTGGCGGTTTAGATTGTTTAAACTGTTTTGCAATTTCCACCATTTTCATAAAAGCATCAAACCTTGCTTGTTAAATTATTTATATGTGTGTGATCGTGCGTGTGTTTTCCTTATAACTCACTCTCAGATTGAGATATTGCTGACTTGTGCCCATCAATCATGTTTATGTTTTTAGCTTGGTTCCTACATGCACCAGCAAACCTACCTTACCGCAATTGAGTGAACCAGCATGAAAAGCTTTTAGAAGCTCTTGAAAACATCTTGTTAATCAAGGACCCAATGCCTTTCTGAATAAATAGCTGATATATCCACTGAAGCTTTCTGTTTTCCCCATGAACGCCTCATCAAAATGGTGATGCTATGATCAACTAAAGTGTTTTATGTGGAGTTGATCTCATATCTCAGTTAAGCTGATGCAAAACTTTCAGATAGATTTCCACTTGAAAATGTTGCAATCAGTTCAGTAGTACTAAATTTTACTTCCCTCTTAATTACTAGTTACAACAGTCTTACTAGGTTTTCACATTTCTTCTCAGAATACTGTCTGTTGGGCAGATTTAAAGCTTGTATAATAGTAATTTTACCATGAGGTTTTACTGAGTGCTCGCTCTCGCTCTTGTGTCTTAACTGGTACCAAGCAGATGAAACTAGCCACTGGAAATAATTCTGTTAAAACCTTTTTTCTTCTACTGCCTACCCCTCTTGTTTATTTTTCAGTTGAAACAAAATCTAGAACATATGATGTCTGAACAGCGGCATATGCATAAATTTTTGTAAGTGGTGTCGAAATTTTTAAAAGAACGAAAATAAATAACTTTAGTTATCGCATTTGTAGACAACAAATAGCCTTAGCCCATAAGTTAGAAAAGGTCATGAGTTCAATTCCACGGCTCTCTCAAATATTTCTAAAAAAAAATGTTGCTAGTTGAGGTTTGAACCTCTAACCTCTTAGAGCAAAGTCAAGCACATAACCAACACGCCAAGAGACATATGTTAAGTGGTGTTATTTTTTTTCTGCTTATCCGTTTTCTCATAGTATTAATACTTTTTTTAGTAAAATTTTCCCGGCGTGATACCGCTTCGTTGAAGGTGCATCCGCCCCTGATACCGGATATTGTTCATATAAACAGCATGGTAATGGAATTCACTTTGAGTCTTTCTTTCTGCAACCTTTCTCATTCTGGCATTTACCTTCTCATTGAATTTGTTTCAAAGCTAATAAAATGAGCTCCTTTCACCTTTGTTTACCCTTTGGTTTTAGGATGCATTCTGAATCTCTAGTTTGTACTTATTCTTTCTCTTTTGGCAGGCATTCCCTTGGGCAGAGCTTGGATGATATTAAAGGTTCCTTCGAGTGGTAAACGGCAAATCTGCTAGCATTGCCTGTGTATTCCTGCATCTTTTTTCCATTAACAACTTCATGCTGTATGTATGGTGTGTGTCGTGTGGATGCTCATTGATTTATACTAACGAAGTACTCCTTTCAGATAGAGTAAGGTTTTGTTCTCCATTTCCTTGGGTTGGGAACAATTACGTTGTTTTTCAATTCCCTTTCTGTGCATGACAGTGCGAGTAATATGCTTAATTTTTTCTTTTTAATTCAACCGATTATAGCAAGTTGTACTCTATTTTTCTTGTTACTATACCAACTCTGCTATCAAGATTACCTGATGGTTTGAAAAACGTAATACATGTCAGTACACAAATTTAAACTCTTCAAATAATGCTCGAAAGTGGCAAAAGAACAAAGTTTCAGCCAGTAGAGCAAATGGCCTTGGGATGTCTTTTCTTGTGGACGCATCTTCTCGTGAGCTAGCTTTTGGGGTTGAATTAGACCCAAAGTCCTGAGCTGACCGAAACTGCATGCGGTGAGAAAAGCTGCTCATATCACCAATTACGCCAAACACAATGTAAAAGTTAGTGAGCTGCCCAACCGAAACATGAATTCACATATTAGCCTAATGCAAGGATTTACATAATCTGAATTCACAAGAGACTTGTGCAAGTTATAGTAACTATGATCAACAATGAGATGTCTGTTATCTTAATACACATTAAGTAGAAACTTTTTTTCTGTAAGAAAACAAATTTCACTATTCCCTAGCTTCAACTGCTTTCTGAAACATGACAATCGTGAGGGTCACAAGGGAAGCGTAAACAGCATTTGGGATCTTCTGCACCACTTTCCCAACACCAGGGACTCCTTCAGTTGTCCTCTTTGTTACAAGAGCAACTGTTGGTGCTACTGCCAATGTAATAATCAGTCCCTGACTGACAGTGATGAATGTATCCTTTGTTAATTTCTTTATAAATTTGACAAATTCTTCGTGATCTAGTTCCCCGTCAAGATTCATGTCACATTCCTGTAACAACGAGGAAAAAAAGAAGATCAAATAATACTATGATAGAAATGAAACAACCCCCTAGATTACGATAACTCTAAAAGTCAAAGTGAAGTCAGATGAGATTGAAAAAGAAACACCCCATTGTTAAGTATGAAGTAAAAGGGCCAGTAAACTAATAAAGTTTATTTCTAAATTCATGTCGATACTCGATATATTACCCAAGATTAAGTTTCATAAGGCTAAGAAAACACTAATTCTCAGAGAAGGAACATAAGATGCATCGTCAGAACTGATAGTTATTACTATAGCAAAGATGAAACTCTAGTTTTCTATCTAACAATGTGTGGATAATTAACTCTGCCTAAATTATATCATGTACAAAATGGTTCAAGTGACCAATCAGTTAAAATGCAGCATACCTGCATCAAGGCTCTAACTTCTTCTTTAGGAGGAGGATCAAAGTGAGGACCAGGCAAAAGCTTGTTTATATCACTGCAAGATCACAAGTGATTAGATGTAGCACCTTCTCAAATAATAAATGAAAAAATAAAAGGGTATTGATGTTCTCCACAAGGTACTGAAAGGATTAGGCTGAAAAAAAACTTACTTGTAGACAAGTAGAACAGCAATATAAAGGTCTTCAAACTTCAGATTAGCTCTTCCTGTTTCATTTTTGAAACGATAAAACACCTTGTCTGTTATCTTTCGCATCTGTTTCTCTCTCCATTGCTTGCCTGCAACAGTTAGTTAGTAAAAACCGAAATTAGAATAAGAATTACATTTATCTTTGTTACAGTTAAGTGCCTGTGGACTGGAACCTGAAAAGCCTCAAAATACCCCAAAATGGTACATCCCCTGGTACTACAGGTTATTAGAAAGTGATATATTATAGGTTAGGCAAGCTATAATTGTTCTAATATCAACCCTCAGTAAGTCGTAGACTCAATGAAATGCCAGGTAAAAAAAAGTAAATTAGCTAGCGTAAGATGTAGACAATGTATACACAGAAACTGTAGAAAATCAATGTCTGTGATGTCTTCTACATGAAAGACACACAACAGCCAAGTATTTTACTTTTGACAGCCACAAAAGAAGAGCGACGAGGTTTCAGTACTTTTGTTGAAATTTGCCTTTCAACAGTTGAATCATCCCAATAACTGCAATTGTCTGTTTGATTTAAGAAATCAACTCAAATTGTTTGTTGCTAATTTTTATTCATTCAAAATCAATAAAGATGCAAAGCTGTGATAAATAGTAATACTAATCGGCCGAGATAATTTATCAGTATAAACTCCAGCACAATCAAACAAGCAGAAAAAGAGAAGTCCCAATACTCATGTCTATCATGAAAATCAGGAAAAAAATTGTTGTATGACATTTTGCCAGGTCAGAAATTGCTATAACTAAATAATTAAGTACTCTTCCAAGACCAGCAAGACCAATCTGTCGAGACTGCAAGAGGATTTAGGATTTAAACTGATAGGTTCAACCTTTATATTCTCACCACTGAGTTCAAAATTTGATACTATTTATTACAGTTAAATGATTTTTTACACATATCTATAAGTATAAGGCGTGTAAGAAATACAGGATCACACCACATGTATCCCTGGACAAGATACACGTTACATCTGGCTACTGCTACAAAAAGATATGACGGAATTCATTATGACATATGTATTAACAAAAACCAAAGAAATTGAATTCCAATAAGGGTGCATATGCTACAGCATATTATCAGTTGCTACAACTATTCAAGATGCACAATTAAATTAGAAGTAGAACAGAAAAGGGTCAAATTACCTTGGAGTTTTTCAAGAATCTGTCCCATGGTTTGGAAATGCTGATGAGATAAGAGTGAAGACCACCACTATTTGGGATGAGAATGGAATAAGAAATATTGAAATTGGGGAAGCTTACAAAGTCTTAAACCACCAAATTAAGCCAATGTGATTTTGTCAGGTGGCAGAAGAAACGAAAGGCTCGGGATCCACTTCAAGTCGGATAGTATTTTATTTGAGACAAATCAATCGAAGGTAACTCAGGAAAAGGTTTCTATCGTCTGATGGTGACATTTCGTTGTTTCTATCTCCTCCTATGCTGTATCATCTACTAGTTCCACAAGCACACGTCAAATAATATTGTTTGTCTTTACCCTTAAAACAGATAATAGTTAAATTTGTACACGATTATAAAAATATGTGATTTGATTCGATACAAGAAATCAAGAATGTTAGATAATGAATTAAAAATGAAATCAATAATCAAACCAGTTGTGACGTTGAGTCCGAGCTCGGTTTTAGCTTAGCAGTAATCGGGCCCTTGATTCGAAGCTAAGTGGGCGTTTGGACATACGAATTGTAAAATTTCAAAATAGGGAAAAAAGAATTCAAGTGAAAATGGTATTTGAAATTTAGAGTTGTGTTTGGACATGAATATAATTTTGGGTTGTTTTTGAAGTTTTGTGAATGATTTAAGTGAAAATTTTGAAAAACAGCTTTTTGGAATTTTTCAAATTTTCGAAAATTTCCAAAATGCATCTTCAAGTGAAAATTGAAAATTTTATGAACAAACGCTCATTTCGAAAAAAAGGGAAAAATTTCTTATGTCCAAACGGGCTCTAAATGTGTATGGAGAACTATAAATAAAATAAGAACCTTTCAAAGGCTAGAAAGCAGAGAAGTAAGTTTGATTGCTTTGATATGTATGTTACAATGTGTATTGAATGAAAAAGCTTCCCATTTATATAATATGAGAGTCTCATCCCTAGTACAACTCTAAAAAGGTAAAAAAATCCTCCTTTCTCGTCAATTACTGATATGCCGCCGATGTCAAGCGAGATTCACGCCGTGATATCCGGTCGGGCGCGGATATCACGTCCTTCTGTTAGTCGTGTGCAACCGTTCGTAGTGCTTTCCGAGGTTTAAGAGCTCGCTCTGGGTTCAGGGAGTGTTGTCTTGCCAGGGCCGGTGACGAGCACTCCATTCGACCCCTGATATGAGAAGTCCCCAGCTTCAATTCTAACTCCATGCATCATGAGCTCGGTTTTACCCGTATATAGATAATCTCCTCATTTCCCAGAGAGTAGGTTTGCCGAAACGATGGGAAACGATATATGTTCCCCGGTTCCTTCCTTCGTACGTTACAATCGAGACGACGAAGGAGCCGAAACATCCTATCAGTAACGTCGCTCTGACTTCGGATAGTGTCACCCATCAGCTGGTCGCCTCCGAATGTGAAACGTCGCACAATGATTACGTTTTCTCCTATAAAAGCTTCAACCTTTTGTACCGTTTCCACTTTCTGATTTTAGCTCTTATCTTCGAATTCTCTAGCAGCTTCAAACTCTTTTAAATCTTCATCTTTTTACCTTCAACCTTCAAATCTTCATAATTGTTCTTAAGTTTCTACCTAGGTCTTCATCCTACCTTCAAACCTTTATACATTTTCTTGGATTTTCAACCCAGAACCTCATATCTTTCTTCTCAAGCTTAAAGTCTTCACATATTTTCCAGATTTACGATGGCCAAGACTTCCAAATAAGTTCCTCAACAGGCTGCCTCTTCATTTTCTCACTCGGACACAGGTCCCGAGGCAGCCGTCCCTGAAGTGGTTGTTCTCGAGACGGTTGCTCCCGAGGCGGCTGCTCCCAAGGTGGTTGCCGCCGAAGTGGCCCCAGAGCCCCCCATGAAAAGTTTTATTCCGGGGGCTGCTCGATTTTAGATGACTTCAAAGTTGAGAAGGCCTCATCCAAACAAGACCGAGGCAAATGGGCATCGAGATATATATGTTGTCACCGAAGATACCCTTCCCGTTGACCGAAGGGACTGTAACTGGGGAGGTAAGGACTTGGTAGTCCCCGGGCCTGAGGACGATATCACCACTCATGTGGAGGGGTATTTAAGTGTTTACACTTATCCCTTCACACTGGGCCCGATAGACTCAGTTATTTTGGACTTCTGCAAGAGATACGAGGTGTGCCTTGGGAAAATCCACTCGTCTCTTTAGAGGATCGTGATCCTCCTCCGTTACTTTGCGAATAATACCATGTCTCTTCGGTTCACCCTCGACCACCTGCTCCGTCTATACAGTCCTCGAATTTTTCGAGGGGGGAGGGGACTAATCAAGCTCACATGCCGGGACAACAAGGCCCTCTTTTCGAGCATTGACAAGGATCGAGACCGAGGCTGGTAGGGACACTTCGTTCGGGTGAAGACCGGAGATTTTATCTCTCCCGAGTTTCTACCATTCCCCGAGAAGTGGAATGCATCTCGTAAGTGCACTCTTTCCATAAGTGTTGAGTTTTCTTTGTTCCCTTTCTCACCGTCACTATTTTTGATCGTGCAGTTGTTGCTTGGGTTCCCAATGCGGTCCCCCGGCTTAAGGAGTTGATTGAAGGCATCTGCAAGCAGATGTCATATTTTGAGCGCTCATGGCACAATCTTTCAAAGGGCCGATGGGAGGCCCGTTCACATGGTAAGGCTCTTCTTAGAATAGTTATCGTTATGCCCCAAGCATACATAAGACCACTGAACTTAGGCCGCTAAAAGGGGACGAGGATGCGTCCTTGTCCGTTGATCCCTCTGCTACGGGGCAACCTCGGACTGCTGCGTAGGAGAAGATGATAAAAAGGAAATTCTCGGGCTCGGAGGGGCCCGAGGTGAAGATAAAAAAGAGGTCGGCCACTCGGTCCCACAAGTCCAAGAAGAATACCAGGTCCCGGGTACCGGACTCCGATTTGCTTTAATGGCTCAGGGATAAGCCTAAAGAAGATGAAATCTTTGTTGCCCACGGGTCGACCCTTGCTGGGGAGCAGGTGATATCCAAAGAAGAAAACCATGAGAGGCCGGGATTGAAACGGGGGCTGAGACCTCCCGAGAAGATACTTCTATTTTGAAGGGGGCGACCGATGTAATAGACTTCGTTGAGACGCCCTCGTACACCGAGTCCATGCTCGATAAGGCCCAACTAGGAAAGGAAAAGTCGAGTGAAGGAGTTCACGGCGCGGAAGACCCTCTCCACTCCTTTTTCGATGGCGTGGACACGTCTACTTTGGAAAACTTTTCGGGGCTGGGCGACTTAGAGATTATGAAGAAGGACACTCCTTTGGAAGTTGGCGGGCCGAGTTCGAGCCCAAAATTGGTTAATTAGTTTCCCTCTCCGGGTGCGGACCCCAGTCGCAAGAGATCGATTATTCTTACTGCCTCGGAGGATGCTCGAATTCTATCCACTCCCGTGGGCATATCCAGCTACCTCTGATGCCTGGTGACCGAGGAGGACCAGGTAAAGATGAACGAGGTGGGCGCGTCGTGTCTCTTCAACGAGGCGCAACAGGCGCTGAACTAGATAATGCATCAATACTCCCTCTTGAATTCCACTTAGATTTTGATATCTCTGACCATTTTTGTCATTTTGCAGGCCTCGGTTCTTCACCATGAGAGCTTCCTCCGGTACCGCTCCGAGATCAGCCAGCTCGAGTTCGAGTTCAAGGAGCAAGATCGAAAGAAGGATATGTACAAGCTCCTCAGTGAGCAACAAGACGGGGCCATCAAGGACCTTCAGGCTGAGCTGGACATGGCTCCCAAGGAAGCTTCGACCCTGAGGCGGGAACATGCCGACCTGGTCGAAAAGGTAAAGGTCTTTGAAGTTAAAAACGATGAGCTAATCGTGGTGACTAACGACAAAACCTCGCAGATCCAATAGAAGAACGAGGTCCAAGCCATGGCCTATGGGTGGAAAATCAAAATGGAGCTGCTAGCTTCGGAGAAGGAAACTGCCAAGGCGAAGTTGGCATCGGTAGAAGTTCAACTCTGGATGGCAAAGGAGAAAGCTGACAAGTGGTCTTAGGTGAACGATGACCTTCGAGCATAGCTGAGCTCGACTGTTGTGGAGCGGAACACCCTCGGTAGAGAATACGAGGTAGTGAAGTCCAAGTTAGATACAACCTCCATTGATACTGATAAAATGGTGGCCCAATAGAAGACCGATGTAGAGGCAGCCGAATATATAAAGCGCCTATCCCGAAGACAGACCCTCGAGGAGATCCACGCCCGAGGTTTCAACATGTCAGCTGAGATCGAAGAAGCTAAAATATTCGAGGCCGAGGCGAAGAAGCTTTACGAGCCCGAAGGTGCCGAAGGTTCCGAGGGTTCTGAGGGTTCGGCGAGATCCGAAAGTTCCGACGGCTCTGGAGAGGAGTCGGGTCCTGGTGAAGATTAAGCGTAGATGCCTTAGTACTTTTTTAGTTTTTTGTCTCATGTACATTTTTTGTTTATTTTGAGGCCGTTTTCCTTGGGCCTTTGTAAGTAGATTCCGGAATATATATAAAATTTTTCCCTTCTGGCAATTTCACTAAGGAGAGATAAATATACATAAGAGAAGAGATAAAACCTAGATAAATACAAATAATAAGAGAAAGAGTATCATTCAATTATTACGGACCAAGTGTATCAAAATGTACCAATGTGTCAACTAAACTCCACCCCCCTCCTGAATAAAAGTAAGCATTGTCCCCAATGCTTAGTAAAATAAGAGTAAAAGATGAGAGGGTGAAGAAAACTCCCTATAGATCCTTGGACATCTCAGTGTCCCCAACAAGGTCATCTCCCTCGGGATCAGACAACTGAATCTCATAATTATCAAATCTAGGTGCGGATGGGTTGGCGAACATCTCACACACTGCCTCATAAGTGTTGGCAGCAAGGCCTGGCTCGTCATACTAGCCAGCTGGTGCTACCGGTGCATATGGTGCTGAAGGATCTGGGGCGGATTGGTGCTGGTCAAGCAGCATGTCAAAGGGAAGGTCGCCAGCTGTAGCAAGTCTAGTCACTTCCCTCCGGAGCTTGTCCACTAATTTCTTGCTGACCTGGGACTTCCTCATCTTCTTTACTTCCTTTCCCAGCTCCTGAATCACTAACATGTGCTGTACCAAGGTATCCATGATCGTCTTCTGGTTCTCCAAAATATTCTTCAGTGTCTCATCAATGTCATAAGGATCCTATAGTGCCTGAGAAGTGGACTTCGCTGCAACAGTACTAGACATGTCAGACAGCTTAGAAGTAGCTTTCTGCATCCAGTTGTTGAGACTCGCCAATGTATGGGAGACTCGTAGAGAAGACAGGTGAACTGTGGGCACGAGCATTGCTTTAGAGAATTTCAAGGGGTTGTGGTAGGAGCTGAAGATGATGGTGGAGGCATAGCAGTGGCACTGGTAGAGGGCTCGGCATAGATGGATGGAAGATTAGCTACCTTAGAAGCTTATTGGCTTATCAGACTAGCCTGCGGTGGTAGAAGGCTGGGCTTTCTTCTTTGGGTTGCTCACATCCATCAGTGAATACCAATTGAAGTGCTTCTTTGCCTTCACCTTAGTTTCAAAATCCCTGGGCTCTACCTTTGCATCGGTGAGGTACTCTGTGATAGTGTTGGGATAAGGGTAGGCCGAGCTGTCTTACCGTACAATCACTGAAATGTTGGCCGGCATCACGGCACCTACATTGATTTGGTAACCGGTCATTATGGAATCCACAAGCACTGCCCGAGGGATAGGAAGGTGTGTCTCGTTATAGCTCGGATCCAGTCTTCTGCAGACAAAGGTTTGCCACCCCTTTACCTCAAAACTCAGAGTGTTCCGGTGGATGGGAACCCCAACAAAGATCCATGGTGGTGGTGGCTTTGGTGGTGCTAGAATCTCAGCCAACCAAGGTCAGACTTCATCCTTTAGTGCGTATTTCTCCAGATATTCCTTTAGCTCAACATCCTCAAAGCCCAAATATGCATTTAGCGTATGCTGATCAAACTTCACCTTGAGGTTGCGTACTTTGGTCACCTTCGTCCTTTTCTTTATATGAGCCACATTGGCATAGAATTCACGGACGAGGTATTCTTTGGCATCCTCTACTCTCTTGGTGAACCACATCCACCCCTTTCGTGCCCTGAACTTTTCAATATAGCTGGGTTGTACTTCTCCAAATCCTTCAACAGAAACTATCGCTCAAGAGTTAGCTACCTCACTGGCCACCACACACGAAAACTGGTGAAGGCGGCCAGGTTGACAAAGCGATCCTCCCAAACCTCTTTCTTCTTTGATCTTTCAAGCCATGTAGCTGTAACATCTCCCCCTATGCCATCATCGGGGATATCATGTGTAACTTGTGCCTCAGGGAATAGTGTAGCCGATAGCTCAGAAATCTGACTAGCACTTTTCGATCCCTCGGAGGTGCTGTGAGATGAAGACGGCTCGTCCCTGAGCTGGTATCTCCCCTGTGGCCTCGACTGTGTGGCCAGTTGCTCCTCCTGAACAGAGGCTGAGTTGCCCTCTGACACCTCCCTAGATGGGACATAGGAGCTAGACTCGGAGAGGTCTTCACCTCTCTCTCTACCTGTTGTTGTTTTCTTTCTTATTGTCTTGGGCTGGCCAAGGGGCAAGGCACTTTGCCTCGACCCCGAGAAGATTCACCCCGCCCTTTTGAAATGTCGTCTCGTCCTCTTGATCGAACCATTATCTGTATCAAGCAGAGGAGATTATTAGTTGCAATTCATTGTTCAAACACATACATGAGATATGTAGGTAAGGGAGAAACCATAGGACACAGTGGGGTTGTACAGTTGAGTTATGCCTGCAGGATAAGGGATCTGTGGTCCGCACAATTTGACCTGCGGCCGTAGATGGGAACTCGCGGTCCGCACATTTTGAGGCCCAAGTTTTTGAACTCTCTGATGACAGAGAAATGGTCAATCTGTGGCTGCAAGAGGATTTCTGCGGTCCGCATAATTTGAATTGCGGCCACACCTTGGAGTCTCAAAAGTGAAGACTCTCTGATGATAGAGAAGAGCCTAATCTGTGGCCGCAAGAGGAAATTTGTGGTCCGCACAATTTGACCTACGACCGCAGATTCCTGCCTCACATAAGTGTCTAAAAATGCATATTTGCGGACCGCAGAATTCAAAACATTACAAATAGACAACTTTTTTAGTCTAAGATTTTTCAATTTCTTTCACAAACAGGCATGGAAACATTGTAAAAGTATAAAATTTCACTAACCCAGTCCCCTTAGAGGATGTATCAAGTTAACCAAGTTTAGATCTACCCTACATGGACACACAATGGAACTCTAATAATAGATGACCTAAAAAGAACTACAAAAAATCTACAAATTAAACTAACTTAAAGATTAATATGAAATTGAAGCATACCAGATAGAGTGAATGCACTGAGTGAGTAATCTAGGCGACTGTGTGTGTGAATAGTTGAAATCTCCAAGAAAACTTAGCAGGGCAACAATGTTTGTTCAAAGTGGGAAAAGAGTAAAATGAGCCCTACTATTCTATTTATACAATTCAAAATGAGAAGGGATCAGAGACGAGTACGTCTGCACATATTATGTATGATCCACACTCTTTAACCCGGGAGATCGTTCTTAGAAACCAATCTGCTGTGCGCACATTTTCAAGTGCGGTCGCAAATTTCACGTGCGGCTGCAGATCAGCCTCCGCACTGACAAGGCTAAACTTCAGAGAGTTGGTATTTTTGTTGTTCAAATATGCGGTCCGCAAGAGAAATTTGCGGCCGCAATGCTCATCTGCTATGGCACATAAAAATGTGCGGTCCACACAAATAAAATGTGGTCTGCACTCTCTTGAGCACTTAGCCATATTTTCGTCCACAATTCTCGTAAGTCACACTCACCCCTGTAGCACACTTCAAATCAAGTTATAACAAAAATAACACCTAATTACAAAAGAAAAAGGAAAAGAAACATGGGTTGCCTACCAAGAAGCGACGGATTTAACGTCGCGACACGACGTAGAATACCCTCAAGTGAAATGAATGACCGGCACAACGTGGCTATCTACAACCTTTCCCAAGTAGTGCTTCACTCGGTGACCATTGACTCGGAATATTTCATTTCTTTTGTTCTTAAAGTCTATTGCACCAAAAGGTATCACACCCACAATTTCAAAAGGACCACTCCATTTGGATTTTAGCTTCCCGGGAAACATCCTCAACCCTGAGTTAAATAACAATACAAGATCGCCTACCTTGAAATATTTGTTCCAAATGTATTTGTCATGAAGATATTTTATCTTTTCTTTGTACAAGGACGAACTCGCATAAGCATAGTACCGGAACTCATCCAATTCATTCAAATGTGCAACCCTCAAGTTAGCGGCTACATCCCAATCAAGATTCAACTTCTTGAGAGCCCACATGGTCTTTTTCTATAGTTCCACCGGAAGATGACAAGCTTTACCAAACACCAACCGGTATGGCGACATTCCGATAGGTATTTTGTATGTCGTCCGATAAGCCCATAATGCATCATCAAGCTTCTTGGACCACTCTGTCCGATTAACATTCATCGTTTTGGACAAGATACTCTTTATCTCCGAGTTGGTGACTTCCACTTTCCCACTAGCTTGTGGGTGATAGGGAGTTTTGACTTTGTGAGTAACACCATACTTACTAAGTCAAGTGTTGAAAGCCTTGTTGCAAAAATGTGAACCCCTATCGCTTATAATTGCATGTGGAGTACCAAACCTTGTGAAAATATTCTTCCTCAAGAAAGCCATCACACTTCTTGCCTCATTGTTGGGTAAAGAAATGGCCTCAATCCATTTGGACACATAATCCACTGCGACCAAAATGTAGGTGTTTCCACAAGAACACACAAAAGGGCCCATGAAGTCAATACCCCACACATAAAAAATATCAATCTCCAAAATGGTTGTGAGAGGCATTTCATTTTTCTTTGAGATTTCACCGGCCCATTGACATTCATCACATCTTTTTAACTAACTCACTAGCATCTTTGTAAAGAGTAGGCCAATAGAAACCGCAACTAAGCACTTTGGCCTCCGTTCTTGCTCCACCATGATGACCACCATATGGCGAAGAATGACAAGCCCCATGAATTTCACCTTGCTCTTCTTCTGGTATACATCTTCTAATCACCCCATCCGTACAAATCCAGAAAAGGTATGGTTCATCCCAATAATAATCTTGACAATCCCGTTTGAGCTTCTTCCTTTGGCTTGAATAGAACTCATCCGGAATGATTCACACATAAGAAAATTTTCTGAATCCGTGAACCATGGCACCTCTTTCATTGAATTGCCAAGAGTTGCTCATAAGGGAAGGAGTCATTAATTTCAAGGCCATCATGCACCTCCCCTCCTCCTTCAAACGAGACAAGTGGTTTGCCACTTGGTTTTCACTACCTTTTCTATCTTGGATGTCAATAACAAATTCTTGCAACAAGAGCACCCATCTCATCAACCGAGCTTTGGAGTCCTTTTAGCTTATAAGATAATGAAGCGCCGTATGATCCGTGTGGACAATGACTTTTGCACCCATCAAGTACGGGCGGAACTTCTCAATTGCAAACACAATAGCAATGAGCTCTTTCTCCGTAACAGTATAGTTGACTTGGGCATTATTCATGGTCTTACTAGTATAGTAAACTGGATGAAATTTTTTTCTTGATGCATTTCCCCAAAATAGCCCCAACCGCTACATCACTTGCATCACATATGAGTTCAAAAGGCACACTCCAATTCAGAGCGGTGATGATGGGAGTAGTTGTCAACTTGAGCTTCAACAATTCAAAAGCTCTCATGCAATCAACATTGAAATGAAACTTAGCATCCTTCTCAAGAAGCTTGCACCACGGGTTCACCACCTTAGAGAAGTCTTTGATGAAGCACCGGTAAAAAACCGCGTGGCCTAAGAAACTTCGCACTCCCTTTACCAAAGTTGGGGGTGGAAGCTTAAAAATCACCTCAATCTTTGCCTTGTCAACTTCAATTTCATTCCTTGAGATTTTGTGGCCAAGGACAATACTTTCCTCGACTATGAAATGTATTTCTCCCAATTGAGTACCAAATTTGTTTCTTCACATCTAGCCAACACTTTGTCCTAATTTGCAAGACAATTATCAAAAGAATCTCCAACCACCAAGAAGTCATCCATGAAAACTTCAAGGTAGTCCTCCACCATGTCCGTGAAAATGGTCATTATACACCTTTGAAAAGTCGTTGGTGCATTGCACAAACCAAATGACATCCGCTTGAAAACAAAAGTACCATATAGACATGCAAAGGTTATTTTCTCTTGATCTTCCGGAGCAATGAGAATTTTGTTGTATCCCGAGTACCCATCAAGAAAATAATAGAAAGCACGGTCGACCAATCTATCGAGCATTTGATCTAAGAAAGGAAGTGGAAAGTGATCATTCCTTGTGACTTTGTTGAGCTTGCGATAGTCCATACACACCCTCCATCCGCTCACTGCTCTTGTAGGAATCAACTCATTCTTGTCATTGGTGACCACCGTCATGCCCCCTTCTTTGGGACACATTGAACTGGAGAAGTGCATGAACTATTAGAGATGGGGTAGACAACCCCCGGCATCCAACCACTTGTTAATCTCCTTCTTGACAACTTCTTGCATAGCCTCATTGAGTCTCCTTTGATGTTCAATAGATGGTTTAGTGTCATCCTCCAACTTGATCTTATGCATGCAAAAGGAGAGGCTTATTCCCCGAATATCCATCAAGGTCCACCCAATAGCCTTCTTCCTCTTTTGTAGCACCGCCAATATGGAATCTACTTGCACGTTAGTCAAACAAGAGGAAAGAATAACCGGTAAAGTAGAACAAGGACCAAGAAATTCGTACCGAAGATGTGGAGGCAATGGCTTTAACTCCAAGGTAGGAGGCTCTTCAATAGAAGGTTTTGTAGGAGGAGTTATCCTATTTTCAAGATCCAAGGATAGTTTTCGGGTTGCATAGTTGTACGACCCCATTCACACATTCCATGAAGCCATCCATCTCGTCATCATCAAAGTTAAGCAAGATGGCCTCCAACATATCACCAACATTGATTGTAGCATTTGTTTCATCAACAATAACATCGGTCACCAAGTCCACAAAATAACACACCTCATTGCTATTTTGTTGCCACATGGACTTGCACACATGGAATACCACTTTTTCATCTCCAACCCGAAAAGTGAGGTCTTCGGCTTCAACATCACAAATAGACTTACCTATTGTAAGGAAAGGTCTCCTAAGAATAATCGGCACTTCATAATCAACCTCACAATCTAGAATGACAAAATCCTCCGGAAGAATGAATTTATCAACACGAACCAAAACATCTTCAATCACTCCCAAGGGCCTCTTCATGGTATGATCGGCCATTTGTAATTTCATAGAGGTGGGTCTTGGTTGCCCAATTCCCAAAGTCTTGAAAACCCAATAGGGCATCAAATTGATACTTGCCCCAAGATCACAAGGAGCTTTAGCAAACTTGGCACTTCCAATTGTACAAGGAATCATATAAGCACCAGGATCCTCCAATTTAGGAGATATTGAATGCACAATTTCACTCACTTGATGAGTGACATTGATGGACTCAAAATTTATTGACCGCTTTTTTGTCATAAGATCCATCATAAACTTTGCATAACTGGGCATTTGTTCCAAAGCTTCAACTAATGACAAATTAATTAAGAGACTCTTCATCATTTGAATGAACTTCTTGAATTGATTCTCACCATTTTTCTTGGTAAGTCTTTGAGGGTATGGAGGTGGAGGCTTAGGCAATGGTGCCTTAGCATTTTGCACTACCTGCTTCAGTATGTCAATAATTTGTTGCCTAGACGGGTTCACCTCCTCTTGAGTCTCTTCCACACTATAATCAATGTTAATCTAAACTTCATCATTAGGTGGTACCACATTGTTCGGGATCTATTCTTCTTACATCACTTGATCATCATCAACAAGTTGCCTTTCACTTGAGGTGGGTGCATTCTTGCCTTTTCATCTTCTTATGATAACTGACATGGAATGCCCTGTGTTGTTACCACCCTTTGGGTTTACCACCGTGTCACTTGGTAGTGTCCCTTTAGGGAGAGAATTTAGAGCTTGAGAGATTTTCCCCATTTGAACTTCTAGGTTGCGAATTGGTGTGTTGTGTGAGGCAAGTTGAGCATCCGAATCGGCATTCTTTTCCATCATTTGCTTGAACATATTTTCAATACGCCCATCTCATTGTTTGAAGAACTCAAACCATGGGAAGGATAAGGATGTGGGTTGCTTGGATTTTGGTACATAGGGGGCCTTTGAAAACTCGACCCACGGTTGCCTTGATTGTTGTTCCATCCACCTTGATTGTTAACTCCACAATTTTCTTGGTTGTTTCCACTCCAATTTCCTTGATTGTTGTTATTATTCCAACTCCCTTGATAGTTATCTCCACTCCAATTTTCTTGATTGCTAGAATTCTAATTGCCTTGATTGTTTTGTGCTCGCCATTGTTGTTGGATTGGGCCTTGGAAGTTTTTTCATTGCCCTTGAAAATTATTCACATATTGCACTTCCTCTTTTTGTTCATTATAGGAATCATCTAGCTCAAAACTACCATCTTCTTGCACATAGTTCTCCCTTAGATTTTACACTTGTGGACCCTTGGTCCTCCTCTTGTTCACCATCATGTTCACTACTTCCATAGCATTGACTTTCTTTGGAGTTTGCACTTGATTTAGTTGGGCCTTTGCTAGTTGAGTTATGGCAGTTGTCAATTCGGCAATGGATTGCCCATGGTCTTGAAATTCTTTGTGAATGTGGATCACATTTGGGTCACCTTGCGGAACAATAGCCCGAGATTGCCAAGCCGACGATGTATCCGCCATCTGATATGAAATCTCACACGCCTCCGCATAAGGCATAGTCATAAAGTTCCCACCGCTAGTTGATTCATTATACATTAGTTGGTTGTGTTAATCCCACGATAGAAGGTTTGTTGAATCATGTTTTCCGTCATATCGTTGTTGGGACATTCCTTGATCATAGTTCTATAGAGTTCCCATATCTCGTGTAGTGGTTCATTCGGCTTTTGCTTGAATGCCAAAATGTCATCTCGAAGCATAGCCATATGTCCGGGAGAGAAGAACTTAGTAATGAACTTTTCCGCCAACTCATCCCAAGTGTGAATTGAATGGTTCGGCAAATCATTCCAACCAATCTAAAGCTTTCCCCCGTAGAGAGAAGGGAAAACGCCTTAGCCTCAATGCATCCTTGGAGACATTTGTTTGCTTGCTCCACCAACAAGTATCCACAAAACCCTTCAAATGTTTATAAGCATTTTGTGTTGGAGCACCGGTAAAGAATCCCCGTTGCTCAAGCAAAGTGAACATCACATTGGTTATTTGGAAGTTGTCCACCCTAATATGGGGAAAGACTATTATACTAGCATAACCTTCATTGGGAAATATCCGGTGTGGAGCCTCTCGTGGTGGAGGTGGGGGGTGGAACGGGCACATTGTCATGAGGAACCCGACCTCTTCGATTGGCTTGAGGTTCAAGAGGTACCTCCTCAACTTGCTCATCCTCGCCGTCCACATCCCCCAAAGGCACATTCCCGAGATCATTGTTCGCCACCATGGTTGTAACTACAATTTCTCACACAAGTTAGTAACACGGATGGAAAATAAGATATTCCAAAAACAAACCAAAATATATAGCTAACACCATTTAACTCCCCAACAATGGCGCCAAAAATTGATCCACGTCCAATTCGCACTCAATAGTGGGTGAAAATGGTCGTTGGAAGAATAGTACCCAACAAGAGTCGGAGTAGATTTCCATAGGGAGTTACTAGGGGTGTTAGGAGTATACACTTGACGAAAGCGAAAGTAATAAATAAATTGCACTTCCATAAAAGGTTTTGATTTCTAATTCCTATTTTACTCTAGCAATTATACGGTAAGAGAAGAAACTAGAAGCGAATGATTGTT
Source organism: Nicotiana tabacum (assembly GCF_000715075.1). Taxonomy (NCBI): domain Eukaryota; kingdom Viridiplantae; phylum Streptophyta; class Magnoliopsida; order Solanales; family Solanaceae; genus Nicotiana; species Nicotiana tabacum. The sequence goes on along the minus strand of NC_134098.1, from coordinate 146,805,199 downwards.
TTTGGTGTTTTTTTCTAAATAGTTAAAAAGCCTAAGGATGTAACCATAACCTAGGTATTCGCCTAATGAGTTAAATACGTTAATACTTGTTTTATTGATTGGGGTGTATTGTAGTTCTTAGTTCTACATTACCCACTCAATACCTCTCGGTCAAAGAGTGATTTTGCCCAATTTGGCTTTCTCAAGTCCAAATGGATATCAAACAAAATAGTTGATATGAGCTCAAGTCGGGTTCTCACTATCTCTAGTTTGAACTATATAATTAGGCTAATCAAACCCTCAATTAACTCAATTCCTTGTTAACCAAGTTATCCTAGACTAGGTCCCTTTTTCTTAAGTAGAGACGAAGTCAAAAAGGCATGAATCAATGTTTGCAACCATTAATTCTAAAATTGAAGCACAAACTAAGCTAAATAATCAACACCCAATCATAAACACACATTAAATTAAATACCTATAAGGTTTACACACTAGGGTTGGGTCATAACCCTAGTAAGAATCTAGCTACTCATAGTGATAATTGAAGAAAATAAAGAAGAAATGCTAATTAAACTCATAATCTAAGATTAAAATGATAAAATATAATGTTTAAACACTAAAATAGTTACAAATTTCCCAAAATGGCAAATTATAACGGTTACAGCAGCTCAAACTTCGAAACTTGACCTAAAAAAATGAAGCTCGTCTATTTATAGTGGCCCACAATTCGCTGACAAAAATGCCTCTCGGGAGGTACTACGACCGCACAATTCCATGTGTGGTCCGCAGATTTCTTCAGTTGGCAAGATCTTGGATTCTGCAGCCGCACAATTCTGGATTGCGGTTGCGAAGCATCTTCTGCGGCCGCACAATTATTGTGCGGTCCGCACTTCAGCAAGGCTTCAGGTCTTGGTCTTTTGCACACTCTCTGAACTTTAATCATTTGTCAGTGTAGACCTTGTTCTGCGGCCGCAAAATTCATGTGCGGTCAGCATATTGGACAAATTCCTGCGGGGCTCTTTCACTTGATCTGCGACTGTAGATGGTATTCTGCGGTCCGCACTTTCTTCTGCGGCTGAAGAAATCCTTCTGCGGACCGCACTTCTTTAGTTCTGCGCCCTTTGTTACCTTGTGATTCAGAACACTCCTTTTTGAGTTAGATTTTATCATGGGAGACCAAACTTCCAACATTCCTGCAATTTGCACACTTTCATTAGTTTCGAGAACATAAATCAATACTTTCGAACTAAAACAAAAGCAAAAAGGTGCTAATAAGTAGTCAAAAATCCCCCTTTATCAATCGTCATCGACCGAGGACCCCAAGTTAGCCAGAGCATCGGCCTCTCTATTTTGGTCTCGTGGCACGTGCTACAGGGTCACTCCTTGAATTGATGCAGTGTCACCTGTAACTTGTCTAAATACCTTCGCATTCATTTCTCTTTTACTTCGAATGTCCCATTGACTTAATTTACCACAAGGAGGGAATCACACTTAGCTTCGACTATTTCAGCCCCAAGGCTTTTAGCCAATTCGAAACCTGCAATCAAAGTTTCATACTCGGCTTCATTGTTAATCAACTTGACAGTTCTAATAGATTGTCTAACTACATTCCCCGTAGGAGGCTTCAGCACGATGCCGAGCCCGAACCCTTTTGCGTTCGAGGCACCGTCCATAAAAAAGGGCCAAATTCCCGAGGTATTCCCCGAGGCTAACAACAATTCTCTTTCGACTTCGGGCACTAAGGCTGGCATAAAGTCGGCCACGAAGTCGGCCAAAATTTGAGATTTTATGGCAGTTCGGGGCCGATACTCGATATCGTACCCGCTAATTTTGACGGCCCATTTGGACAATCGGCCCAAGAGCTCAGATTTGTGAATGATGTTCCTTAGTGGGTAAGAGGTCACAACACATATGGGGTGACATTAAAATTACGGTTTTAACTTTCTAGAGGCGCTTAGCAAAGCGAACGCCAATTTTTCTAGGTGAGGATACCTCGTTTCGGCCTCGCCTAGAGTTCTGTTGACATAATAAATAGGGAATTGAGTTCCTTCCTCTTCTCGGACTAAGACTCCACTTACTGCCACCTCAAAAACTGCCAAGTAAAGGTACAATTGTTCGTCCACCTTTGGAGTGTGGAGCAGGGGGGACTCGAAAGGTACCGTTTGAGTTCCTCCAAAGCTTGTTGGTATTCCGGGGTCTAGGAAAAGTATTGAAGAATCGGTGGCTTTTGTCCAAGGATCTCGATATAAACCGGCCTAGGGCGGATATACGCCCGGTCAACCTCTGAATGGCCTTGATGCTGTCTACCACTATGATATCTTTGATAGCATTGATTTTATCGGGGTTGACCTCGATCCCTTGATTGGACAACATAAACCCAAGGAATTTTCCGGATCCGACCCCGAATGCGCACTTTTCCGGGTTCAGCTTCATATTGTACCTCTTCAATATGTCAAAAGTTTCCTGCAAATGTTTCAGATGGTCCTCTGCTCGCAAGGACTTAACTAACATGTTGTCAATGTAAACTTCCATTAGTTTTCCTATATGTTCTTCGAACATTCGATTTACTAGGCGTTGATAAGTGGTACCGACATTCTTTAATTCGAATGGCATTACGTTATAACAATAGGTGCCGAATTTAGTGATAAAGAAATTTTTTTCTTGATCGCCTGGGTCCGTCTAAATTTGGTTGTACCCGGAATAGGCATTGAGAAAACTGAGTATCTCGTGCCCGATCATCGCGTTGATCATCCGATCGATGTTAGGCAAAGGAAAAGAATCCTTAGGGCATGCCTTGTTCAAGTCTTTGTAATCTTCACTCATTCTTAGCTTATTTCCTTTTTAGGTACTACCACTATGTTAGATAACCAGTCCGGGTACTTAACTTCCCGAATGGATCCTATTTAAAAGAGTTTAGATCCCATGTCCATGATGAATGCGTGCTTGACTTCGGACTACGGTCTCCTTTTCTGCTTAACCGGATGGAACTTTGGGTCCAAACTTAACTTATAATTGGTTACCTCCGGTGGTATCCTTGTCATGTCAAGATGGGACCAAGCGAAACAATCTATGTTAGCTATAAGGAATTCAATGAGTTTTTTTCCTGAGCTAGGGAGTTGCTCCAGCTCCTCGACCGTCAATTTGGTGGCATCGGTATCATCAAGAGCTATGAAAGATCTTGGAATTTCGTAATTATCTTCCTCGTCAACTCCTCGATCCTCCGGTCCCACTGGGACCAGCGTCGGTGATTACTATTTGACTTCGGCCTTTTTGGCCAGCTCTGTGTTCTTTAATGTCGGGACGTCGGGTACCGGGAGTACTTCATTGACTGCGAACATCTCTTTTATAGCCGGTTGTTCTCCTTATACCATCTCAATTCCTCCCGGAGTAGGGAATTTTAATGCCTAGTGTAAGGTCAAAGGTACTGCCCTCATGTTGTGAACCCATGGTCTTCCGAATAGAGCGTTATATCTCATGTCCCTTTCGATTACATAGAATTTTATTTCCTGGATGGTCCCGGCAGTGTTTACGGGCAGGGTTATATCCCCTTTAGTGGTTTCACATGCCATGTTAAACCCGTTCAATATCCGGACTGCTGGCACTATTTGATCTTATAACCACAACTACTCTACGACTCTCGATTTGATAATGTTGGCCGAACTACCTGGATCACTCAACACACATTTAACTCGTAATTTATTGAAAAGTACATAAATTACCAGTGTATCATTATGAGGTTGTACGATGCCCTCTGCATCCTCGTCACTGAATGAAATGGTTCCTTGCGGGATATAATCTCGGATGCATTTCTCCCTTGTGATCAACACTTTAGTGCATTTTATCACCGGCCCTTGGGGGACATCGACCCCTCTAATGATCATGTTGATGACGTGTAGTGGTTCATCTTGTTCAGTCTGTTTGTTGGCATCCCTGTTTTTGAAGTGGTTTTTGGCTATACCACTTAGAAATTCTCGTAGGTTTCCATTATTAAATAACCGAGCAACTTCTTCTCTCAATTATCGGCAGTCCTCGGTCATGTGTCCATGAGTGCCATGATATTTACACATCAGGTTAGGATCTCTCTAGGTAGGATCAGGCTGCAATGGTCAAGGCCACTTGGTCTCCTTGATGTGCCCGATGGCTGATATGATGATGGCCGCATCAACGTTGAATTTATACTCTAACAATCTAGGAGCTTCCCTTCCCCCGAGAGGCATGTCGAAACCATTTTTGCTCATCAGGCCTCGGTTATTGGGCCCTCGATCGCTTCTCCTTTCGTTCCTTGTAGAGTCATGCTCGGACCCATTTCCCATTCGATCTGTATTGTATGGTAGGTATCGATCTCGGACCGGCCTTGATTCATGATCGACTACCCTCTTAGGCCTATCGTCGCTTTTGATAGGATAAACGGAACAAGAAGGGGCTCCGAGTTGGTCATCATCGACTCTGATTTTTGATCGATACCTGTTGTGGACGTCGGCCCAAGTTACACCGGGTTCTCTAAGTTTTGTTTCAGCTGCTTTGAAGCCAAGGAGCTTCGGGGTTAAGTCCCTAAGTGAATGCCTGAATAGCCCAATCATCCGCAACCGGAGGTAAGTCCATCTGTTCCATTTGAAATCTTGACACGAACTCTCTGAGCATCTCATTGTCCCTTTGCTTAACCTTGAAAAGATCCGATTTTCTGGTTTCGACCATGATGGCCTCGGCATGAGCCTTTACAAAGGCATCCGCCAGTATAGCGAATGAATCAATGGAGTTTGGGGGCAAGTTGTGGTACCATATCATCGCTCATTTTGACAGAGTTTCCCCGAACTTCTTTAGTAACACTAACTCAATTTCGTCGTCTTCTAAGTCGTTACCTTTGATGACGCTTGTGTACGAGGTCACATGATCATTTGGATCCGTGGTTCCAGTATATTTTGGAATATCGGGCATACAAAACCTTTTTGGGATCGGCTTCGTCACCGCTCTCAGAGGAAAAGGCTTTTGGAAAAACTTCTTGGAGTCCGAGCTTTTCAACATTGGAGGTGCTCTTGGGATTTGATTGACCCGAGAATTATATGTCTCTACCTTCTTGTCATTTGCCTCAATTTTCTTTTCACCCGATTCCACTCGTTTCGTTAATGCTTCCAGCATTTTCATTGCTTCCATGCTGACACCGGACTCAGCTTCACCCGGTCTTTCGGTAACCTGCTCATTTCTTCGGGTGTTCTCCCGAGATGGTTCGGGTTCAACTCTGCTGGGGGCGCAGCTTTGATTTTTCAGTTGCGCTATCGCCGCCTGTTGAGCCTGCAACATTTCAAAGATCAATCATAAACTAACCCTGTCGCCTTCACCTTCGGGCGCTCCTCGAGTCGTTGGTCGGGCTCCTCCGCGGACGCTGTTCTCGGGATCAATAGGCAGGTTGGCGTCGATGGCCACCTATGAGTTAGCATCGATTGGTCTGCAACCGGGACTTCGTTGGGGTCGACATGGGGCACTTTATTGCTAGGCACCAGATTGTTGTTTTCGCCCCGATGACCGGATTTAGCCTCAACGTTCAAGTGAGCAGATTGAGAACTTGACATTTCTATATTGACCTGAAATTGAGACCTTAAAGAATAGGTGTAAAATAGAGTGTGTTATGAAGATTTGTATCAAACCACCACTATTATCCTTAGCCCCACGATGGACACCAAACTGTTTACCCTTAAAACGGATAACAATTAAATTTGTACGCAGTTCTAAAAAATGTGGTTTGATTTAATACAAGAAATCAAGAATGTTAGATAAACAAATTAAAGATGAAATCAATATTCAAACGAGTTGTGACGTTGAGTCGGGGTTCGATTTTTAGCTTAGCAGTGATCTTACCCTCGATCGGGCCCTCGATTTGAAGCTAAATGTGTATGGAGAACTATAAATAAAATAAGAACCTTTCAATGGCTAGAAAGCAGAGAAGTAAATTTGTATTGCTTTGATATGTTGTTACAGTGTGTATAGAATGAAAAGGCTTCCCCTTCATATAGTAGGAGAGTCCCATCCCCAGTGCAACTCTAAAAAGGTTTAAAAAATCCTCTTTTCTCGTCAATTATTGATATGCCACCGATGTCGGACGAAATTCACGCCGTGATATCCGGTCGGGCGTGGATATCACGGCCTTCTATTAGTCGTGTGCAACTGTTTGTAGTACTTTCCGAGGTTTGGGAGCTCACTCTTGGTTCGGAGAGGTGGCGAGCACTCCGTTCGGCCCCTAATACGAGAAGTCCCCAGCTTCGATTTTGACCCCATGCAGTCATACCTCGGTCTTACCCGTATACACCTTCGTTTGATTTAAGGATCATTCTATTATGTGTTTGCTTAAATGTTTTTCACTTCTATAAGTAATTTCGAGATCATTTAAATCATAATTTGATACGTTAGCGTTTGGACTTAGATTTGATTGAAACTTAAAAAAATAAGTTTTTGAAGTTGTGTTAAAAACTGTTGAAGTTGTGTTTGGACATGCATTTTATTTAAAGAAAAGTTGAAGTTTTGTGAGTGGAAGAAATTTTTTCACCCAAAAACTATCCTAAACCAGTTTTTGAGAACTTGTTTTTTGATAAACAAACAGTGTTTTCAATCTTTTTTTAAAACTAAAGCCAAAATCTATGGCCAAACGGGAACTACATTTACTATAGGATAATAATTTCAGAATTAGCTGCTCATGGAGTAAAATGGCAAATATGCCTTCCTCCAAAGCTATTCCACCAAAGTCCTCTTAGAAAGAAATTAAAATTGAAAATAAAATTTATCTACAGCGGTCGAGTGTAAAACCAAATACATATTTTATATTACACCCAATATATTCTATTTTTAATAGAATGAATGAAAGATCTACAAAAAATAGTATATCTACTAAATAATTTTGTTATTATCTAATCCCCTTATTATATAATCCATAGTATTAACTTGTTGCAAACCAGCAACCCTTAAAGTGTACTACTTTCTTTGTTTCATTTTATCTAGCCCGGGATTTGACAATGTATAGAGTTTAACAAAGCAACAAAGATTATTAAAACTTATGGTCTAAAAAATGGCATCACATTATTATTACTATAGCATATGTCATTAACGTTAAAATAAAAAATTTAAAGTCAAGTTATTTTCAAATATTGAGTTATGTCATTCTTTTTAAAGTTGAGTAAAAAGGAGAGAATGGAGTCACATAAAATAAAACAAAGGGAGTATGAGGGATCAATTGGTTGGCATAAAATTATGCAATGATTATAATATAAAAATATTTTTAAATAAATAATAATATAAAATTATTATAAGAGGAATAATAATGTATTAATTAATATACGGTAAAAAATAATACAAAAACTGTTATGCAATACGCATTGGAAAATATTTGAGATTGCCTTTCACGCATAAAGTGAATTGGATCCTTAAGATCTCTTATAATTGTTTTAATTTCTTATGCTAACAAATTAACGAAAAGAAAATTTATATTGCAACGTCTCTTCTTTTCTCCAGAATTAGTAGCAGTATTTTAGGAACAGACAAAAGTTAATACATCTGCCGAAAGTAGATTAACGAAAAAGAAGAGTCGAAAAATGTAAAGTTAGTAAATAATCAAATAAAGAAAGAAAAGAAAAGAGCAAAAACAAAAGAAAAAAAGACCTTAGTGTTATGCTCTCTCTCTCTCTCTCTCTCTCTCTCTCTCTCTCTCTCTCTCTCTCTCTCTCTCTCTCTCTCTCTCTCTCTCTCTCTCTCTCTCTCTCTCTCTATATATATATATATATATATATATATATATATATATATATATATATATATATAACTGAATTTGAATTAAAAGATAATTTTAAATTTATAGATAAAGTTTTATTAATTTGAGTTAAAATACAAAAGAAATTTATCTTTTGTTATCATGCGATCATACTTAATTCGATTAATGATCATATGCAATCATGTTAGGAACTTTTATTAACTTTTCTAATTATTTAAATACTACTTCGCATTTGGCAAAAAAAAAAAAAACTACTCCATATAACTATAAAACTCTTTCACATTTAAAACCCTATAATTAAACACTATAGCTAGATTTGAATAAAGCGAATTTCTTTTAAAATAAATGTAATATATAGGGTACACATATATATTTATTCAGATAACAAAAAAGAGTTTAAGAATCGAATAAAAGTTTACTCACATGCTGGAGAACGAAACATCACAAAAATCAATCCATATTCAAAAAAAAGTTATTTTTCCCTTTTTCTTTTAGAAAAATATTTGTTTGAAGAGTCAATTCGTAAAAATAGACATCAAACAAATAACAAAACTTTGGCTATACAATTGCTATCATTAATTTCAATTTAGCACCTTCTAAGAATTGAAGGGTATAAGCTGAAACATCTTCATGTAGTTGCAGTGAAGCCAACATTGCAAGGGTATAATATTTTTTTCATTGAAGAATATTAGTTTTGAATCATTAGATTATGTGAAAGGTTTTTTTTTTTTCTCGAATTCAACAAGAGGAATAATCGTTTCTAATTGATAGTTTCTATAGCAATTTTCAAGTGTAACAAAAAGTATATTTAAAAAAAATGATATGACGTGAAATATTTTTTTTAAATGTAAACAAATTATTTCGAAATGGGATTATTTTTTAAAATATAACGTAATTTCAAAAATAAGAAGATAAGATATTTTTATATTTTAGTAGAGAGTTTTAAAATTACTATAATAGAAATCGTATCATGGATAAAATTAAGAAACCGAAATCTTATGGAATATTTACATAAATTGTAACACTCCATAAATTCGGACTAGGTGTGGATATGTTAAATGAGTATTAATGTGACATCTTAGACATATAAAGTCCAATCGGGATAAGTATGGGTGGAAATAGTTGTTTTGGAATCAAGACAGAGACTGAGGTGCATAAGATTCGATAAAATCGACTAAGTTTATGGAAAGTCTATCTTCTATCAGGATTTCGTGAAAATATGTTTAGAATTTTGAAAAACATAAAACATGAAAGTTGTATCCCTTTGAAATACCTTTCCAATGATATATTATTGAGCCGAAAGTAACCTATTTGCAAAAAGTTATATACGTTTTACTGGACAATGTGCAGTATGCACGCCAGGTGTGCGCCCAGCTGGTCCCGTGCGCAGCCGCGCACTTGTGGCAGTGCTACTGCCCTTGCTGTACGTTTAGGTGCGCGGGAGCACCCGAAAGGTCATTTTAAAAGCCCTACTTCCTCCCCCACACTCCAAAATACAAAAACGTGCTCTAAAAAGGAAAGTTCTCAAGAACCTAACCTCCCCAAGGTCCCTCCATCATCCAAGGTAAGTTCTAATGGTGATTCTAAGTTAATTTCAATTCTCCAACACCTTATTAACATGGGTAAACCCTTCAAATCATTAGGTATTCTATTGGGACATCATTGTTGAGAGAAGAAACCCTAGAACTCGAATTCAAGAGGATTGAACGTCAAAAGGTAATATCTTCATCCTCTAATTGATTATAGAATCTAAGTTCATGAGATATGAGTTGATGGGATTGATAGAAAATCATGAATGATTATAGGTTTGGGTTGTTGATTATTGATTAAGGGTGTTGTTTATCTTATGGATGATGAAGAATGGTAATGATTATAGCAAGTTGAGATTTTAGAATTTTCTAGGAGTAAGAGAATGGGATGTTGGGTGTAGAAACACCATTAATGAGGGCTATGAAGCTTTATACCCATCAAGTATTTGATAAAATACTTAAGTGACCAAAACATGAGTATTATTGCTAATATAGAATCCATTTGACTTGTATTGATATAGATTATAGTTGAAAAGGTTGGCGAATGTTGTATTACGCTTAAGAACAGGAAGTTAAGGTATGTGAGGCTAACTCTCTATGTTTGAGAATGTTAATGATTCTCCCTACACTACGTTTCTTTTATGACATTACTAATTTCCTCAGAAATATAGTTAAGTCTAGTTCCTTGAATAGTTGCATAACTTCTATTCTCTAGCTTCGTAACTCGTTCATGACTTTCATTCTGAACGTTGTGATCTCAGTGCGTAATCAATATAGACTTGGGTTTGATTCCCATAAGTCTCAGTCTAGATTACTCAGTATGTCATAAGCAGTTGAAGTATCAGTTTTCATAACAGTTCATGAATACATGTCTCAATCTAGTTCTATTCAGCATTCCAGTATCATATAACTTAGTATGATTCAGTATTTCAGCATCACGTACTGTAGTATGATTCTCACTTCATGAATTTAAATTCCTGAATGTTGAACACCTGTATTTAGGCCCGAGGTCGCAGTTTATGCTTTATGCATGTTTGGGCCTGAGGCCGTAGCTTATGTTTTATTCATGTTTGGGCCTGGGGCCACAGTTATGTATACGTATACTTGGGCCCGAGGCCGTAGTTTGTGCACATATATATTGGGCCTGAGATCGTAGTTTATTTATTCAGATAAATAGGTGGTTTATCATTTAGAAGAAGGAGTTTTCATATCCATACTTCCTTTGTTATGTTCAGTTATCAATATTAGTTATTAGTTATCCGTTCTCAGTTATTAGTTATCGGTTTAGTTTCAGTTTCAGCATTTATAATTGTTTCCCTCAATTGCTTTACATACCAGTACAATTCAAATGTACTGACGTCCCTTTTGCCCGAGGCCTACATCTCACGATACAGGTAACACTTTACATGTTGACAATTCATAGCGCTAGAATTCTCGTACCAGCTATGTGGTAAGCCACAGTTATTTCGGGGCATTTATCATTACTTTATAGTATTTCAGTATTGTAACAACCCGACCGATCGTTTTGGAGTTGTAGCCTCGTTCCCCCATTTACTGCTCATTTTGTGCTTTATAGCTGTCATGTGACTTGTCGGGGTAGTCGGTTCGTGTAATGACCCAATCGGTCATTTTGAGCCCTAGCGCGTCGTTCAGCAGCTTGAGGCCCTGAGCAGTTTCACTTCAGGAATTATGACTTGTACGCATGGTCGGAATTTAATTTCGGGAAGTTCAGAGTTGATTTGGAAAGAAAATTCTAATTTCGGAAGCCTTAAGTTGGAGGAATTGACTAAAGTGTGATTTTTGAGTAAACAACCTCAAAATCGGGATTTGAAGGTTCCAACAGGTTCATATGATGATTTTGGACTTGGGCGTATGCCCGGAGCAGGTTTTGGATGACCCGGGAGCGTTTCAGCGCCTATTATGGAAGTTGGAATTTTGGAAGAATTCCCTAAATTTGAGTTGAAGTGCATTTCAATGTTATCGATATCCGTTTGGGATTCCGAGTCTGGGAATATCTCAGTATGATGATTTTCGGTCTTAGGAGCGCATTCAGATGTGGATTTGGAGGTCCGTAGGTCATTTCGGGGTCATTTGGCGAAAGTTAGTAATTTGAAGGTTTTAGAGAGTTTGATCAGGAGTGGACTTTTTGATATCGGGGTCGGATTCCGATTTCGGAAGTTAGAGTAGGTCCGTAATGTCAATTAAGACTTGTGTGCAAAATTTGAGGTCAATCAAACGTGATTTGGTGGTTTCGGCATCGATTGTAGATGTTTGGAATTTCAAGGTTCATTAAGTTTGAATTGGAGGGTGATTCGTAATTTTGATGTAATTGGGCGTGATTTGAGGCCTCGACTAAGTTCGTAATGTGTTTTGGAACATGTTGGTATATTTGGTTGCCGTCCCGAGGGCCTCGGGTGGATTCCGGACGGTAAACGGATCGAGTTTGGACTTGGGAAGAACAGTTGAAGCTTCTAGCTTCTGGTGTAACCGCACCTGCATAGAGGTAGCCGCATGTGCGAGCTCGTAAGTGAGAGCTATGAGCCGCAGAAGTGAAAAATGAGGGCGGGCCATCCACCGCAGGTGCGGAAGTTTTGGTGCACCTGCGTGACCGCATGTGCGAGAGCAGTAGTCGCAGAAGAGGATGGGCTCGCAGAAGCGGCCCCTTTTGTCCGCAAATGCGGAGCTTGGCCAGGTAAGGGAAATGCACGCCTGCGAGGGTATTGTCGCAGTTGCGGGACTGCAGATGCGGCCAAGGCACAGCAGGTGCGAAAATCGCCTGGGCAGTGAGGTTTTTAAAAGACGGGATTTGGCCATTTTTCTCTATTTTTCTTTTGGATGGGCAATTGTTTGGAGCTCTTGGAAGGGGAATTTTCGTCATCTATGTCAAGGTAAGTGATTCCCACATATTGTAAGTTAGATACATGGTTTATATAAAGATTTAAACATGGAAATTAGTAAAAATTTGGTAGAAAACCTAGAAATGGATATTTTTGGATTTTGACTACGAAATTGGATATGGAATTTGGAATAAATTATATACTTGAGTTCGTGGTGTCATGGGTAAAGTTTATCTTTGAACATTTTCGAAATCCGAGCACGTGGGCCCGAGGGTGGTTTTTATCGACTTTTCAAACGGAGTTGGGAATTGTTGTAAATAGGATTATAATGAGTAATTGAGTATATATTTATGGAATTTCTCAATTTTTGACTAGTTTCGGAGCGTTGGGCATCAGTTTGAGTTGTCGGGAGGCCTTGGGAGCCGGTTATGAAATTTCGGAGCGAGATAAGTCTCTTTTCTAACCTTGTAAGTGGGAAATAACCCTATAGGTGAAATAATATGATATGTGCTTCTATTTGTGGGGGCTACATACACACGAGGTGACGAGAGTCCATGTGTAGCTACTATTATGCTAGGTCCGGGTAGTCTAGGACCCAAATCATGCTATAATTGCGATATTTGCAACCTTATTGTTAATTTAAATTATTTAAATCATATTGAACTTGGTAAATAAATTTTTAAAAGGTTAAACTTCGTTTTCCTTGACCGTTAAATGAGAATTGACATTTCCTTGGATAATTGCTCCTTAAAGAATTCTTGATTGACTGTTGAACGTGTTTATCTTTTGTGGAGCAGGCCGAACGCCTCGGCAGATTAAATAGATGCATCTATGGTTCGCGTCGTTCGACCCTCGACAGTGCACAGTTTAAATATTTATGTTGGAGCGGGTCGTACAACCTCGGCATGATTTGCGCATGACTGAATTGATTGCTTTGGAATTTACAATAAATAATATTGCCTCCTTGGCCTAAGATAAATTGTTAAATGAAGGGGAAACAAATTTGGAGATTTTTTAATTATAAAAGAACTACTTATTTACTTCAAAATATTGAGCTTGCAACCGTTTTATATAACACATGCTTAATTATATCATTGTTATTTTATTGTCAGCCCATAGTAAGTGTCGGAATCGACCTCTCGTCACTACTTCTTCGAAGTTAGACTGGATATTTAATGGGTACGCGTTGATTTACGTACTCATATTACACTTGCTGCACATTTTGTGCAGGTACCTATATGCCTAGTAGCGTTGTGAGCGTTGAGGCGCAGTTATTGTGGGAACTTAGGTGAGCTGCATTCCACGTTACGATCCACAGCCAGCAGAGTCTCCTTCAGAGTATTTGTATTTCCCCTATCCAAATTTGTATTTCGGACGGATGTTGTATTTTAATTTACATTCCTAGTTGACACTCATGCACTTGTGACACCGAGTTTAGGGGTGATTTGGGTTGTCTTGTATTAAAGTTATTAATAATAATATTATTAATTCTGTAAATTCTACCTTTTACTATTTAATTGAAGGAAATATGATTTCAAAAATATTAAAATGAGAACCTAATTAAGTATTTATTTTTGGCTTGCCTGACAGCGGTGTTCGGCGCCATCACGACCTTTAATGAATTTTGGGTCGTGACAACATGGTATTAGAGAATTAGGTTCACTTAGGTCTCACGAGTCAGGATCGAGTCTAGTAGAGTCTTGCGGATCGGTACAGAGATGTCTTTACTTATCTTTGAGATGTTACGGGACTTTCTAGGAGCACTTCCCTTCTTGATTCCTCATCGTGCGATTCGATTCCTTTGAGGCTTATGCCTTCATTCCCTTCCTATTAAGTCTTATGCGACATGAAGTGCTTGTTATAAATTAGAATCGAGGAATTTTAATGGTACTGCAGATGTGGTGCAGGATGTTTCTCCCTGCGTATTCGATTGAGCTAATGCCGTCGCCTTGTGGAAGGATGTTCTATCATCTCAGCTCAGTAGCTGTATTTCTGAAGGTTTTGAGGTTTGGCATTGATTGTTATGACGATTCATGCGTTATTATCGCACCGTGTTTGTGTAATGGTAGGATGCTTGTCTATGCGTCGAAGCAGTGAATGACTTGGAAGGAGGTTTACTCAGTGCATGATTCAGAGATCCAGTATTTTATTTTCGGCAAAGGAAAGGCAATCGGACTATGAATGTTCAGGGTTGGGTTGACGAAGTAACGAGACTTGGTATTTCGAGCATGGTGGAATTTTCATCTGTGATGTGGTGTCGTCGCCCTGGATTGAATGTTAAATTTGCCGATGTTATGGTCTTCATCAATTTGCCTTCGGGGAAGGGTAGTGTGAAAACAGTGACAGGGAAGCGGCTGTTAGAGATCGCAGTGTGCGGTGGTTCAGGACTCAATCGGTGGTCCGGGTGTTAAGGGCTCAAGGAAGATGATCTTCGAAAAGGTTAAAGTTGGTAGTTTTCGATTGGTTCAAGTGCTACAGAGGTAGATTTTGATTTAAGGCAACAACTGGGCAGCGAAGGATGAGGAAGAACATGTGGGGAGTGTCTTATCGCGGTTAAGTTTCTAGAAGGCCAAGTGTGAGAAGCAGAAATCGAGTAGTTGCTTAAAGGAGAGGGTTTGACCAAAGTGGGAGAGTGGCAGAGTAGCACATGGGTTCTGTGGTAGGATGACTACACTCCTTGAGAAAGTTTAGAGTGATTTGGAACTCATGGTGGACAGTGACTAAGTCTACGAACTTAATTTGGAATATTGGTTGTTATACGGAAAAGGATTGGATATGACGAAAAGGAGTTGCTTGATATGAAAAAGGATACAACAGGACGTTGGATTGGGATGTATTGTCGCACCTTTAATTGATGTCCATGAGGAGTGAACGCTCTCGTACCACTGGTGAATGAGCACGGGCTCAGGATGGGTTACTGATTTCATAGTAATTGTACACAGTGCAGCGGCATTGGATGATGTTGGGATGGAGTTTCCACTGGCGGGTTATCTCTGTGAGCAGTTTAGCTGTTGCATGATGTTGATGAAGCTTCTACAAAGAATTTCTACTGATTATTCAGGAAGAGGTCGAATATGTGCATGTGGCTAGTGATTCAGAGTGGCCATGAAGAGTTTAACAGCAAGGTTTCGAGAAATTTGGTGGGTTGATTATGCAAGATCATGTCAATGGGGGATAAGGAATCTTGGTGGGTTCCAGAGTTATGCAATGGTAGCTTTGAGCCAAGTGAGAGAGCCCAACCGCCTATGATTTGATTGTATGGTTATCTACTTATGGGGTTTCTGGTTAGAAGCATATTGAAAGGTTATTACGACTAAGGAAAGAAAACATCAGTGGCAATTGGAGCAAAGGATTTGAGGAATGTACGTTATTACTGGCCTTATCGATTTATGTTCAACCTTTGGGAAGACTCAGGATTTATGCTTCGTGTAGAGGTGAGTTACAAAGAACGTGATTCAGCCGAGTGCTTTTTTGAGAGGGTGTTCATGTGCTACCAAGTCAGAGTGGGTGGCTCTCGTCAACGGTCCTAGCGGATTCAAAAGTTAAAGTGTAGTGCCTAAGGATTTCGAATCAGTAACATGGTTAAGTATGGAGCTTTTGCAGTGGATTATGAAAAGTGGATTGGAGTGTTCTACGTTATCTTCGATATGCGGTGTGGCATTTGAGGAATGGGAGAAAATGACTTCGGATTCATAGAGGGGTTTTCAGAATGGGTGTACCAGTTGAAGATGCGAATGTGAGCACCAGGAGGGTATGAGTTAGTTCATGGGTTTTGAGACAGCATGGTCTCGTGAAATAAGGTCACTCAAGTGAATGAAGATTTGGGTTCATGATGTTTTGAATAGAGCTATTATTATTCTGAAGGCAAGTCCGAAGTAAATTAGAAGAAGTGGCTCGGTTGGTAATGGTCGAATCAACACGGTTATGGCAGTGACCAGTTTCTCCAGCGTGAAGTTTTACATGTGGTTTATGGTTGTACACTTGGGCTTGAGCGCCACCACAACTTGGTTGATTTGGGAGGTATTCGATTCGTATGGCCTTGTTGTGTAAAGGGATTTTCCGGAAAAGTTATGGCAGTTTAGATTATGATATGAAGTTGTATTTTCTGTGGTTTGAGAATTTAGTTGCGTGTTGCATTGGTTCTTCTGAGATGATCTAAGAAAAAGGTTTCTATATGATAAAGTGTCTATTCTATTAGTGGTTCAGGAGTTATTGTGAAATTCTTGTACAGTCGCGTATTGGCATGTTAGATGTAGTGAGCGGCATGGGAAAAATTGGAATCTGAGGATCAAGGTTGTAGTTCGGTGTTTAACAAGAATGTCACGAGCTCGGATGATCAGGGAAGAATTCAGATGTTTAGAGTAAGCTGGTATTGTCTTTAGCGTCACCTGAGATCGGTGTCCTATGTAAGAGGCTTTGTGTACTGATTTGCAACCTCTTGATTTGCTTTATAACATTAGTGTGGCAGATGGTATAGATGTGCAGACTTGTTACCTAGTGCGGAAGGTCGTTGGAGCGTATCCCACGGGAATATTGTATAAGTGTAACATGTAGTCACTTGATTGATTAAAGATTGAAACAAAGTATGAGGATTTTTGGTACTATTGCTGATGTAAGAGTTTAGGCCTGAAATGCGCTCTATTCGGTTGATTGTGAATTGTGGAAGTTGTTCCGGATTCGACGATTGTTCTTGTGTGTCATGGGAAAAAGGTCATTGTGGATCCTTAAAAGGTTATTAGCCAGTGTGGTACGATCAGGATTGACTTGAGGTCTGTAGATGGATCTAAATGTGAATGTGGGCTCTATATCAGGCCGGATGTGTTCATTTTAGCATAGCGCTATTTTCGGAGGGGCTTCGGGCCTTGGATGTTATTTTTGTTGTCGGCCCTCCCATGTAGTCTCTATTGTGCCATGTGGATTGTGAGGCGGTTTGATTATTCACACTCGTATTGAGATCCCGTATAGTTTGTGGTGTTATATAAGCAGGATGGCTCTCGAGATGCAGGTCATTTATTGCACCTTAGTTGTGCTTGAGTTTATAGCGTATGATGTTACCCATCTCCCCAAGATTTGTATTATGCACTTGGCGTGCTTATGGTTGATATTCGGGTATTTCGTAGGTATAAGTGTTTTGGCTTGATGGGTACTTCCCTATTTATTGCCATGTGTGGATCGGGTGGCATGCCGCCACAGATATGTTGTTAGGATCGGGTTGCATGCCGCAAAGGGTATCATGGTCGAATCGGGTTGCACGCCACAACGGTGTCATATGTGGGTCGGGTTACACGCCGCAACAGTGTGATATTGAGTACAGTTTCCCATATCTATTATGGTGTGTTTTGCCTCTCATTTCCGGAGGAAGGTTCCTAACATCCTTTCGGTTGTTTAAATTAGCTACATGGGTTGAGTAACTCCTTCCAGAGTTCGTTTTCCTTATGTACCACATTCGAGCTTGTGGATTGTTGGCACATGGTAGCATCATATAAGACCTTTGGTAGTGTTTGTGGTGGCTTATTGCCGGAACGACTTATACTAGGTGAGACGAGATTTTTGGACTTGGGATCAGTGCGATCAGATTTATATGAAACATCTTAAAGAGTAGATATTGTTATTCAGTCCAGAATGAGGTAATGGTTCTTGTAGGGAAGAGAGACTCCATAAATTGTAATTCGGCAGGTGACTATGAGTTCTACACATCTTCTCTGTCATGGCATTTCGAGAATTGGAACAAGACTTATATGTGTCATGAGGTGTGTTGTGAGCATCAAATTCGTGGGATTTCGGCTATTGTTGTCAGAGGATGTTATTATGGTCCTGTGAATAATGTGGTGCATGGTGTGAATTCAGTGAGAGTATACAATCATGTATTGGTACGTCGTGTAGTGATTGAAGGGGTGTTCGTATGTTGGAAGCAGGCCTAGTAGAGAATTTCGGATGTTGGAATTTGGCTCTAAGGCTCATTTGCCTAAATAAAGGGGAGAATCTTCATATTTGGTCAAGCTAATGTGCTCAACTGGGTTGTGGTAGCATGAGTAGGTGCACGAGGTGTTAAATAGTGATTTCAGACAACTCCAGAGCAATTCTTAGTACGTTCGAGGACGAACGTATGTTTAAGTGGGAGAGAATGTAACGACCCGACCGGTCGTTTTGAGCCCTAGCATGTTGTTCAGCGGTTTGAGACCCTGAGCAGCTTCACTTCAGGTATTATGACTTATACGTATGGTCGGAATTTAATTTCGGGAAGTTCGGAGTTGATTTGGAAAGAAAATTCTAATTTCAGAAGCCTTAAGTTGGAGGAATTGACTAAAGTGTGATTTTTGAGTAAACGACCTCGAAATCAAGATTTGAAGGTTCCAACAGGTTCGTATGATAATTTTGGACTTGGGCGTATGCCCGGAGCGGGTTTTGGATAACCCGGGAGCGTTTCGGCGCCTATTATGGAAGTTGGCATTTTGGAAGAATTCCCTAAATTTGAGTTGAAGTGCATTTCAATGTTATCGATGTCCGTTTGGGATTTTGAGTATGGGAATATCTCACTATGATGATTTTCGGTCTTAGGAGCGCGTTTGAATGTGGATTTCGAGGTCCGTAGGTCATTTCGGGGTCATTTGGCAAAAGTTAGAAATTTGAATGTTTTGGAGAGTTTGACCGGGAGTGGACTTTTTGATATCGGGGTCGGATTCCGATTCCTGAAGTTGGAGTTGATCCGTAATGTCAATTATGACTTGTGTGCAAAATTTGAGGTCAATCGGACGTGATTTGGTGGGTTTCGGCATCGATTGTAGAAGTTTGGAATTTCAAGGTTCATTAAGTTTGAATTGGAGGGTGATTCGTAGTTTCGATGTTATTGGACGTGATTTGAGGCCTCGACTAAGTTCGTAATATATTTTGGAACGTGTTGGTATATTTGGTTGAGGTCCCGAGGGCCTCGGGTGGATTCCGTCGGTAAACGGATCGAGTTTGGACTTGGGAAGAACAGCTGAAGCTTCCAGCTTCTGGTGTAACCGCACCTGCGCAGAGGTAGCCGCAGGTGCGAGCTATGAGCCGCAGAAGCGAAAGAGTGAGGGCGGGCCAGCAGATGCGGGTTTTGTACCCAGTAAGAGAAATGCGCACCTACGAGGGTTTTGTCGCAGGTGCAGGACCGCAGATGCGGCCAAGGCACCGCAGGTGCGAAAATCGCCTGGGCAGTGAGGTTTTTAAAAGACGGGATTTGGCCATTTTCCTCCATTTTTGTTTTGGATGGGCGATTTTCTAGAGCTCTTGGAAGGGCAATTTTCGTCATCTATGTCTAGGTAAGTGATTCCTACATATTGTGAGTTAAATACATGGTTTATATAAGGATTTAAACATGGAAATTAATAGAAATTTGGGATTTTGGTAGAAAACCTAGAAATGGATATTTATGGATTTTGGCCAAGAAATTGGACATGGAATTTGAAATAAATTATATACTTGAGTTCGTGGTGTCATGGGTAAAGTTTATCTTCGAAAATTTTCGGAATACGGGCACGTGGGCCCGAGGGTAGTTTTTATCGACTTTTCGAATGGAGTTGGGAATTGTTATAAATAGGATTATAATGGATAATTGAGTATATATTTATGGAATTTCTCAATTTTTGACTAGTTTCGGAGCGTTGGGCATCGGTTTGAGTTGTCGGAAGGCCTTGGGAGTCGGTTATGGAATTCTGGAGCGAGGTAAGTCTCCTTTCTAACCTTGTAAGAGGTATATAACCCCATAGGTGAAATGATACGATATGTGCTTCTATTTGTGGGGGCTACGTACGCACGCGGTGACGAGAGTCCGTGTGTAGCTACTATTATGCTAAGTCTGGGTAGTCTAGGACCCAAATCATGCTATACTTGCGATATTTGAAACCTTATTGTTAATTTAAATTACTTAAATCATATTGAACTTGGTAAATGAATTTTTAAAAGGTTAAACTTTGTTTTCCTTGACGTTAAATGAGAATTGATATTTCCTTGGATAAATGCTCCTTAAAGAATTTTTGATTGACTGTTGAATGTGTTTATCTTTTGTGGAGTGGGCCGAATGCCTCGGCAGATTAAATAGATGCATCTATGGTTCGCGTCGTTCAACCCTCGACAACGCATAGTTTAAATATTTATGTTGGAGTGGGCCGTACGACCTCGACATGATTTGCGCATGACTGAATTGATTGCTTTGGAATTTACAATAAATGATATTTCCTCCTTGGCCTAAGATAAATTGTTAAATGAAGGGGAAACAAATTTGGAGATTTTTTAATTATAAAAGAACTGCTTATTTACTTCAAAATATTGAGCTTGCAACCGTTTTATATAACCCATGCGTAATTATATCATTGATATTTTATTTATAGTCCATAGTAAGTGTCGAAGTCGACCCCTCGCCACTACTTCTTCGAGGTTATGCGGGATACTTACTGGGCATGCGTTGATTTATGTACTCATACTACACTTACTGCACATTTTGTGCATGTGCATATATGTCTAGTGGCCTTGTGGGCGCAGAGGCACGGTTATTGTGGGGACTTAGGTGAGCTGCATTTCACGTTACGATCCGCAGCCAGCAGAGTCTCCTTCGGAGTATTTATATTTCCCCTGTCCAAATTTGTATTTCGTACGGATGTTGTATTTTAATTTACATTCCTAGTTGAGACTCATGCACTTGTGACACCGGGTTTTGGGATGATTTGGGTTGTCTTGTACTGAAATTGTTAATAATATTATTATTTACTCTGTAAATTTCACCTTTTACTATTTAATTGAAGGAAATATGATTTCAAAAATATTAAAATGAGAACCTAATTAAGTATTTAGTTTTGGCTTGCCTGACAGCGGTATCCGGCGTCATCACGACCTTTAATGAATTTGGGTCGTGACAGTTCGGGTCCGGAGAGCTTTCGGAATGAATTGAGACACTTAGTCTCAAAGTTAGAAGCTTAAGTTGAAAAGGTTGACCGGATGTTGACTTATGAGTAAACGACTATGGAATGGAGTTTTGGCGGTTTCGTTAGCTCCGTTGGGTGATATTGGACTTAGGAGCGTGTTCGGATAGTGATTTGGAGGTCCGTAGTTGAATTAGGCCTCAAATGGCAAAAAATTAAAATTTGGAAGTTTGACCGAGAGTTGACTTTGTGGTTACCTGGGTCGGATTGGGGTTCCGAGAGTTGGAGTAGATCCGTGGTGTTATATGTGACTTGTGTGCAAAATTTGAGGTCAATCGGACGTGATTTGATAGATTTCGACATCATTTGTAGAATTTGGATTTCCTTAGTTCCATTAGACTTGAATTGGGTTGTGATTCGTGTTTTTGATGTTGTTTGATGTGATTTGTTGGCTTGACTAAGTTCGTATCGTGTTTTAGGACTTGTTGGTATGTTTTGTTGAGGTCCCGGGGGCCTCGGGTGAGCTTCGGATGGTTAACCGATCAATTTTGGACTTGGTGTTATAGCTGCAGATTGTCTGGTGCACTGATCTAGTTTCCTTATACGCGATCGCGTGGGAAGTTCTGCGATCACGTAAGCTTAGCTGGGCAATGGAAAACTTTGTTCTACGCGTTCGTGAGAAGAAGGTTGCGATCGCGTAGTTGTGGGATGTTGTGATTCGCGAACGCGTGGCTAAGATCGCATTCGCGTAGGGTATAGGAGGCAAAAGTTGGGGTCACACATTTGTTCTTCGCGATCGTGTGAAGAGGGCCGCGATCGTGTAGGTTTGAGGAAGCATTGATTCGCGTTCGCGTAAGGCAAATTAGAGGGGCAGACTATTTTATGCTTCGCGAACGCCGGAAGATGGTCGCGTTCGCGATGAAGGATAACTAGGCAGCAGTGTTAATTTTAAAAAACGAGGGTTTGAGTTCATAACACAAAATTGATTTTTGGGGGCTCGGTGGGAGGCGATTCTTGGAGAGATTTTCAAGTGGGTGATTGAGGTAAGTGATTCCTACCTAGTTTTGGTTAATTTCCATGTTTATGTCTTTGATTCCATCATTAAATTAGTGATTTGGGATGGAAAATTGGGGAAAATGGGGGAATGTTCTTAGGCCGAATTTTGAGGTTTTGATCGAGATTTTGGTATCGGATTTGAGTAATTTTTGTATGGGTGGACTCGTGGTTAAATGGGTGTTCGGATTTTGTGACTTTTACTCGATTCTGAGACGCGAGCCCGAGGGCCGGCGTTTGAGTTCGCTTTTTGACTTTTGATTTAGAGCTTAGTATTTTCTTACAGAATTGATTCCTTTAGCCCATGTTGATTGCATCGAACTGTTTGTGGCTAGATTCGAGGCATTTAGAGGCCGGTTCGCGAGGCAAGGGTGTGTTGGAGTAGGAATTTGCACGGATTGAGGTAAGTAACCGTTCTAAATATTGTCTCGAGGGTATGGAACCCCGTAATATGTGTCATGTGATTGGTTTTAAGGTGATACACATGCTAGGTGACTAGCGTATGGACGTGCACTGTAGGAATTGTGACTTGGTCAATTCCATGGAATTGTATAGTAGAAAAATCTGTCGTTCTCCATGTGTTATAGAAATTGAACTGCAAACCATGTTAGAAATCATGTTTAGACTATATGTTGGCACTGTAGGGACCCACAAAATTCGTGTACATGTTGAATTATTTGCTAAATTGTTGTTTTCTACTCAGTCACAGTTTTACTTGCATATTATATCTCAGTCTCTATTGCTCTTTATTGATGCATTATATCATTATTGTTTGGGCTGATTATCATGATTACTGAGAGCCGAGAAATTGGAAAGCTTGATGACTGAATGAGGCCGATGGCCGATATTTATGGGATAGGGTTGCACGCCGCATCATGTTTTATTGATCTATGCCATGATTGGCTTGTTATAGCACTTGGGATGAAGGAGCCCCTCCGGAGTCTGTACACACCCCCAGTGAGTGCAGGTACATACTGAGTGCGTGTGCCGAGCGACTGAGATAAATGAGAGAATGTGAGGAAATGAGTGACTGTGACGTTGGACTGAATGGGAGGACTGAGTGACTGTTGATCTGAGATTATACACTTGATTTCATTACTGTTGCACTTCAGCGGGCATATATCACTGTCATGTAATTTCTGAAGGATATTATATCATGTTTCAATTGAACTTGACATGAATTAACTGTTTTGGCCTTAATTGTCGAACTTGAAAGCATACCTACCTTTCTACATTGAAATTACTGTAATTTAGCAATATCTGTGAAGCTCGTCACTACTTTCAGTCCATTATTTAGTCTTGTTACTTACTGAGTTGGTTGTATTCACGCTACACCCTGTACTCCGTGTGTAGATCCAGGTGCTTCTGGTCACCGTGGGTATTGATTATCTACGCAGCTTGATCGATTGGAGATTTCAAGGTAGTTGCCCGGCGTTTCGCAGACCTTGACTCTCCTTCCCTATCTTTCAGCTTTATGTATTTAGTTCCAGTTTTTCATAAACAGTATTCTCAAACTTGTGTTGTATAGGCGCTCATATACTTAGTGACACCCCGATTTGGGAACTTCGGTATTGAGTTTTGAGTTTTATCCAGTTTATGAGAGCTTTAGTTATTTAAACTGTTTAACTCATTTTCATTTAAAAGTGTTGTAATATTTTGAAATGTCGGCTTGCCTAGTACCATGTTAGGTGCCATCACGATGGGTTAATTTTGGGTTGTGACAAGTTGTCATTAGAGCCTAGGTTACATAGGTCTCACGAGGTAGTCGATACGGGTCCGGAGAGATTTTGGAATGAATTGAGACACTTAGTCTCAAAGTTGGAAGCTTAAGTTGAAAAGTTTGACCGGATGTTGATTTATGATTAAACGACTCTGAAATTGAGTTTTGGCGGTTCCGTTAGTTCCGTTGGTTATTTTGGTCTTAGGAGTGTGTCCGGATAGTGATTTGGAGGTCCGTAGTTGAATTAGGCTTGAAATGGCAATAAATAAAAATTTGGAAGTTTGACCGAGAGTTGACTTTGTGGTTACTGGGCTCGGATTGGGGTTCTGGAAGTTGAATTAGATCCGTGGTGTTATTTGTGACTTATGTGCAAAATTTGAGGTCAATCGGACGTGATTTGATAGGTTTCGGCATCGTTTGCATAATTTGGATTTCCTTAGTTCCATTAGGCTTGAATTGGGCTACAATTCATGTTTTTGATGTTGTTTGAATAGATTTGAAGGCTCGACTAAGTTCGTATCGTGTTTTAGGACTTGTTGGTATGTTTGGTTGAGGTCCCGGGGGGCCTCGGGTGAGCTTCAGATAGTTAATGGATCAATTTTGGAATTGGTGTTATTGCTGCAGATTTTCTGGTGCACTGATCTGGTTTCCTTATAGGCGATCACGTGGGAAGGTCCGCGATCATGTAGGCTTAGCTGGGCAGTGGAGGACTTTGTTCTACGAGTTAGCGAGAAGAAGGCTGCTATCGCGTAGTTGTGGGATATTGTGATTCGCGAATGCGTGGCTAAAGTCGCATTCGCATAGGGTATAGGAGGCAGAAGCTGGGGTCACGCGTTTGTTCTTCACGATCACATGAAGAGGGCCGTGATCGGGTAGGTTTGTGGAAGCATTGGTTTGCGTTCACGTGGATGTCTCCGTGTTCGCGATGAAGAATAACTCGGCAGCAGTGTTAAATTTAAAAAACATGGGTTTGAGTTCATAACACAAAATTGATTTTTGGGAACTCGGTGGGAAGCGATTCTTGGAGAGATTTTCAAGTGGGTGATTGGGGTAAGTGATTTCTACCTAGTTTTGGTTAATTTCCATGCTTATGTCTTTGATTTCATCATTAAATTAGTGATTTGGGGTGAAATATTGGGGGAAATGGGGGAAAGTTCTTAGGACGAATTTTGAGGTTTTGATCGAGATTTTGGTATCAGATTTGAGTAATTTTGGTATGAGTGGACTCGTGGTTGAATGAGTGTTTGGATTTTGTGACTTTTACTCGATTCTGAGATGCGGACCCGGGGGCCGACTTTTGAGTTGACTTTTTGACTTTTGATTAAGCGCTTAGTATTTTCTTACGAAATTGATTCCTTTAGCCTGTGTTGATTGTATCGAACTATTTGTGGCTAGATTCGAGGCATTTGGAGGCCGGTTCGCGAGGCAAGGGTGTGTTGGAGTAGGGATTTGCACGGCTTGAGGTAAGTAACAGGTCTAATTATGGTCCTGAGGGTATGAAACCCCGTATTATGTGTCATGTGATTGGTTTTGAGGTAACGCACATGCTAGGCGACGGGCGTGTGGGCATGCACCGTAGGATTGGTGACTTGGTCAATTACTAGGAACTGTGTATTTGAATAATCTGTTGTTATCCGTATATTCTCCATGTGTTATAGAGATTGAACTGCAAACCATGTTAGAAATCATGTTTAGACTATGTGTTGGCACTGTAGGGACCCATAAAGGTCGTGTACTTGTTGAATTATCTGCTAAATTGCTGTTCTATACTCAATCACAGTTTGGGATGGCCACCGAACATAGCTATTCTGCTTGTCACCGGAAGGAATAACAATCATAAATAGAGTATTAAATGCTTTGCGTCCGGTAACATTTAATACAGAATATTTTGCAGCATTAAGGATGATGGTGCGTTACAAGGAATTTCGCATTTATGTCCAATGTTACATCTTCATCAATGGCCCTCATAATTGACATTAAAGAAGGGCATGATCCGAGGACTTCCTTCCCTAGACATAGCTATAAAAAGGAGCTCAGTTATCATTGTAAAGAGGCAATTTCCTCGTTAAATTACACTACATTCTATACAGCGTTCTAATATAATTTTGTTCTTTTATTCTCTCGCTTTTGATCTGATCATTATTGTGCCCGGAAACCCTGTTCCTGGACTCACTAGCTCTGCCGTTTCATCTATATTCTAAGGCTAAGTATTTTATATTTCATTAGTTATTTCATTACTTTTTGGATCAAATTAATTCACTTGTCTAGAAACCACGAACAAATTCAACTGTATCGTTTTATGGGTAAACAGTTTGGTGCCAACTATGGGGCCTAGACAGCCGTGCGATTAAATTGATCCTTGCCTTTTTTGTACTAACGTGTTTTGATTACTTTGGCTTAGCAAAACATCACAAAAATGGCAGATAATACTATTAACGGCATACGCAACCCTGAAATTCAAGAGGAACAACCTCATTTCGAGAATTCAATCAGTGACACTCGCAATGAGGGGAACGACGCCATACCGGTACATGATAGGAGGTACCCTCGACAAGTTCGGGAGGCAACTCCTGATGATGCAGATGAGGAGCATGTAGTGGATGCAGTAAGGGTCCTGCAAGAGCAACATGCAATCGTTCTAGGCTATCTCACGCGGCAGGATCAGGTTATGACAGAACTGATGCAGGCATTGTCAGGTGCCTCAAATAATGCAAATAGGTGAGATCCAGTTCCTCCCGATGTTCCCGTGAACCAGACGATGCAAATAGTTGATAATAACACTCCTAGGGGCGAAGTTGGCTCCGACGGGGCTGGGGGAGTAGATCCAGCCTCAACAACGAGAACGATCCGTACAAGGATTAACTTTTGCGGTTCATGCGGAAGTAAACGTCCGCATGGATCAAATCCCGGGCACACTACCAGTATTACAAGGCCTGTCGCGCCCTATTTTTTCGTAAAAGTGGGCTTCGACATGTGATAACTTTTTTAAAAGGAGGTATTAAAAGAGAAGAGTCGCCACCTAACGATTTTTAAGGTGCGTTAGGGCACCTAGTTGCAAATAACTCTGCTTGACTAGTCAACGCCACCAAAGATCGAGTAAGGGCTTAAATTACCTCAAAGAGAAGGTGTTAGGCACTCTTCGAGGTCCACAACTGTGGGTCCCGGCCGAACTTTAGACCATGTGGATTATACAATTAGGCTAGGCGATCAAATAAATAGAAGGAAAGTTTAGAGGTTGTAGAGTCTTATTAAAACATATGAGAATCGATACAAGTCTTAATGACTACAAGGATACAACTACATTGGTCTATATTAAACGACTAAATATAGATAACAAGTACATAAATGAAAAAGAATGGGGGTCCTATGTTTTTTAGCCTATAGGAGCACCCCGTGCAACATAAATAATACTTCGCAACTCCCTTAAAGTAGAGGTTGCTCGTATTATTCAGCGGGAATAGACTATCATCTCCTGCTACCCCATTACTATGTTGCAGTTGTTTACTTAAAGGCATTCTAATTCAATTCTAAGTCGTACCCTATGCGTGCACTACTCGTCCCATACCTATGGTCCAGGAAGCTTTGGACCTACTATAAGGTGGTTCTAGACTTTACTTAGGTTTATCAAAATGATAAAACTAGGTGACATGCAAAACAGATAGGACTGCATATAATTGCAAAACAAGGCTCAAGTAACCTCCACACATAAGCAGGAAAGCACGCAAACAAATTTTTAGTTAGGCAATAGACGACATTAAGACGTGTTGGAATCGTTAAGTCCTATAGGCATGATTTCTATGTGATTCTGGATTCTAGTATTATATAGGCAGTGCTGTAATTTCTGGACTACCGTATAGGCAAATTAGAGCGTTGCAAGTCCTATAGACATGATATCTAATCGTTTGCGTAATAAGGTTGTGAAAATAATCCCACAATTCTAAATTACTAATGCTGATTTTATAGATATGCGTCTTAGGCAGGTGATAGTACTCTATAGGCATGATCTCTAATAATCGCATAATTAGGCAGTGAAGTCATTTGAAAACACAACAATAGTAGCGTCAATAAACATCCTATGGGCAGGATTTCTAACAATTTACAATTGGACTTGATTTTTAAACACTTTATCCCTATAGGCATGCTATCTAAATGAAGCAGTACAAAAGAAGCATGAAGCAATTGATTAATTAGTTAAGACCCTATAGCCATGCTATCTAGATATGTAACAGTATTGCATTATTGTATCCTATAGGCATGTTATCTAATAGTGCATAGAAGTAAACATGCGAACAAGTGAAACACTTAGGTTCTTACAGATATATTTCTGATAGTGTGCGGGCATTAGACAGATTGAATAGCTGAAGTGTTTGAGTTCCTATAGGCATGATATGTAACTGCAAGAAGTCCAGTTTGGATCCTATAGGCATGCTCTCTAGCCATTCAAGTCATAACATTGTGTGCATATAATTCCATAGAATGAGACGTGATGAGTAAACAAGCTATTAAGATCTTATAGGCATGATCTCTACCCATTCATGCAAAAGATAAAGTATCCAAGTTCCCTCTTTCCACTAATCCCCAATTGTTCGTTATTACAAGTTATTACAGGCCCAAGAATGAAATAATACAGACTTGAAGATGACAAAACATAGGCTGAAATGAATATAAGCCCACCAAAGCAATAACAGGCCCAATATAAAAGTAACCCAGGAATATCCCAGGCCTTTAATAATCTTACTCTTCGGACAAACAACAGGCCCAAACCACATGCTCACAGAATAACAAGAGTGCATATCACGACCCAAACCGATGGGCCGCGACGGGCACCCAGTACCTTACTCAACCGAGTACCAACGTAACGTATCTTTATTATTGCATCATCATATACACGTGGCATACGGGCCTAATAGGCCAACATGATCATTTATAAACTCAAAACATAGGCCAACAAGGCCGTACAATCTTTCACGTACACGACATATGTCTACAAGCCTCTAAGAGTACATAATTGTCACAAAGGTCGGGACAGAGCCCCGCCATACCAAACCATACACATCTAAATCATACTGACAAAACAAGCTCCGGAGCATATGGAGTGCACCAATATCTTCTGTTGAGCTGATCGCCTACTTGGAGGACTTTCGACCTGTCTATCGAGACTTGCGGGCATAAAACGCAGTGTCCTTAGGCAAAAGGGACGTCAGTACAAACAATGTATAGAGTATGTAAGGAATGAAAATCAGTAAATAATAGACATGAGAGAAACATGGAGTAAAAGACTCGACATATACGTCTGCATAGCTTTGTGAATCATTTCATTTTTATAATGTCATGCATATGCGTATAAATGGCATACCATGCATAGGTATATGTGTTCGTAACATCATCAAGCCACTTAGGGCATCCCATCATATCATTTCGGCCACTGTGGGCAAATCATCAACGTATACCAGCTGATCAGGTGGTGGTGCGTATATAATGCCATATACACATATATAACGTCATCTGGTCATGGGTCAATGTACATGTATAAATGTATGAAATGCATAAGAAATACGTTAATAAGATTTTCTCGAAATGTCATAAAAATAATATGCATGTCGGATAAATTTTATCAAATACGTATTTTTCTGAGACCCATGAACAGAAGATATAATAATAATTCACATGGAGAATCAAGAATATAGACACCCCTAATATTTCTATGAGTAGAGTCATTTATGGAAATTGTGCATTTGCTCGTTTCGTTCGTGTCGTATAGATCATGCCAAAAGAAATAAGGGATAGCCTTAACATACCTGAGCCAATTTTCTTGACAATTCCTCTAACACACATCAATTGCGACAACACGTAACGGTGGATTGAAGTAGGAGAAAATCCGTATGATATTCTTAAGAAAGATTGCACCGTACTCTGTTATAATTGCAAAATCTCACTTTCATTTTGAATTGTTGAAGCCTGGCGTTGCTTTGATATATGCAGATGCATATGAAATGATCCAAATAATGTTATGAGGCTCTCCTTAAGAGTCATAAGACTCTTAAGTTATAGATTTCTTATACATGGGTGTGGGCCCCACTTTCATAATGACTAAGCCACCAAAAAGACTCTCTTAATGCCACCTTATTTTATGATTTTAAGAGTCATACTTTGATAAAGCCTTGGCTTCCACGTTTTTATAGTTAAAGCTTTATCCAAAATACCATTAATTAACCACTAATCTCATGATTAATTGATAATCTCCCATTATCCAATAATTAACCAATTACTCACATAATTAAGAATTATCTCAAATTACTTATAATACTACTCACTTTTAACATACCTTATACACCTTACTATCATGGCCATGTGGTACCTTATATGGTACTAGTCTATAAATACCGGGTATTTTAGCTCGTGCCGTATTTTATCCCAAAATGTCAAACTTCGACGAAATTCACTTTCTTCGATTTGCTTACCCTCTCACCTTCACGAATTTACTCATTACTTGTTTGAAATAGCATAAAATGCTTATAATCTTAAAATAATCTCATTCCCGAACTTACGTCGATTAACTTACGACGAAACTTTAACGTACGAAAAATGCGAGATGTAACATCTCATTTCCGAGCTTTCATCAATTTACTTATAGTGTACTTCCGCGTGCGAAAACATGTGGCGTAACAGTGCACCTGAATCCAGTGCCCAGGTCCAACAACACCCATGGCCCATCTCCAGGCCTAATGAATAACTTACTTACCCACATGGATACTAAATTTAGCTATACATGTGACACAATACTCATAGAACAACTTAATCCCTTAGTTCTTAGAGTTGTAGCCATTAACAGCTCTAGCCAAGACATATAAACGGGATCATGCTAAATGGAAAGGCACACAAGACACATATGAGGCAAGCTTATGCTTTGTAATTCCAGAAACAGAGTTTGATAGTGACAAGATTGACCATCATAGGATAGTAAACCATTTCAGTAAAGCATGATCTAGAAACAACCTAAGGACCTTTAGATGATAGTCTAACAGAATCATGAACAAGAAGCAGGTAGAGTACAGTCTTGATATGAAGGGTTTAACATGAAAACCTAATTAGAATGTGGTTGCAAACAGTATAACAACATGCTAGTGGGCATAATTTGGCAAACATACTTGGTTGATCATGAAACCTAACCTGACGGACATTAACTATAGCACAAAGATCCTAAAGAACTCATAGTAGGCAAAACAACATGTCAACTATAGGCTAACAGGACAGACAGACATTAGGATTCATGCCAGTCGACCGTACATGAGAGAGAACTACACATTGGTATTTATCCTAGAAGCAATGCTAAAGAGTGCAATATTGCCCAGTCAGGGAACACGATTATCAGAGTTACAAATCGCAGACAAACATGCTTGGCTAGAGATTATGACAATGCTATAACATGGGAGAGTCAAGGATCAATTTGCATGAAATAATAGGTTATGCATAAAGGATCTAGTAGGAAGAGATTCATTAAATCAGACTTTAAGCAAGCAGTTTCTACAAAAGGTCCCAGAAATCCAAGGCATGAATATGAGCTCATAACAGGCAAAGGACTCGACATTGAGGCTAACATGAGCATGACCAATCAGACAAAACCTAAGAAGGTAACCATTTGTGTCAAATACATAGAGTGAAAGTATACTACACATGTTGAAGCCTATCAAGTCTGATATTAGAGAACTTGGAACTGCAGAACGTCATTGAGACAATAGAACTACAGAAAGCATACAACAATACAGCACTAGGAGTTCACAAATAACAAAGAAACTTAGGTCATGCTTGTCTATAAAAGTTCAAACAGTGTTGGCACGCAGAATACACATACATGAATAAGTAGAGGAGTAATAATTAAGGCTATAAAGAGTAGAGAATGCTATCCATTTGTGAAGATAAACGAGCAAATGAGTGAGTAACTTAGAATCTCAGGGATGACAGAAAGAAAGATTATAGTGAGAATCCCAGATCCAAGTGCGTCAGAGTTCATAAGAGCTTCAGTGAGCCCCAAGCAGTGCTCGTACTAGGGAGGTTAATAGAGAAGATTCTGGTGGCCTTGGCTTTCAGCCAGCCACAATCAAGAGAGCAGAAATAATATAGAAGGTGAAAAATGAGAGAATAACAGTAGTTCTTAAGCGATTCGAGTCTGTCCAAAGGGGAAATTAGGAAAGGGTTTATATAGTAATAAAAATCAACATATTAATAAGGAAATACAGTCAATCGAACATAAAATGGGAAATAAGAACATGCAAAAATCAATTTAGAATCGGATTAGGAGAAGAAACCAGGTAAACCCTAGTTTGACTAGGATCAGAAATTGGCCGGAGATCTTGGTGAATCAAAACCTCATAGCCTTCCTATAAACATATACGGACAAAATATTGTCCAAATCTTGGAGATTAAGGCTGATATCCTTTGATTCAGAGACTATTATTTGCCAAAAATGGGCAAGTACTAAGTAACACCATATTTACACAAGTAATAGTGGTATAATTCAAAAAAGTAAGTAAATCATGGTAAGAATCCATGGATTATTTGGATTCAGAGAAGATTTTGGGTGGCGGCTAGGGTTTCTCAGAGAAGAGGAGAGTAGAGGATTTAGGGGCGGCCGGAGTGTGAGAATGAGATTAGGGTTTAGGGTGAGGGGATATAAGGAAAGGGTAGGGATTATTATGGGTCGTTGATCATCTGAGATCAATGGTCGTGATTAAAGGGAAGTGGGGTGGGTAGAGTAAACGGGTCCCGACCGGGTTGGAACAAAAGGGGTCGTTTGGTTTGGGCCAGGGACCTTAATTGGTCCGGAAATAAGGCATAATTTGGGCCAGATTTTGAAGTAGGGGATTGAGGGGAAATAATTTTAATAAAATAGTTAAGTAAAATATAAAAAATGCTATTTATGCAACGTAATACTTTGAAACAATAGTTGAAGATTATAAAAAATGTAAACAGTTATTTTGAACTTAAATAAAATGATAAATTCAATTTATTGTAAAATAAAGGCTATTATTGCAAAATTACGTATTTGTCCTAAAAAGTGCAAATGTAATTATATAAAATAAAGTTAAATATTATAAAATAGATATTTGATTGCAAATAATAGAGTTGGATGAATAAATCATCACAAAATAATTAAAGGGGGTAATTATTACATATTTAAGTAATTTAACTACAAGAAAATCAGTTTTAAAGCTTTAAAAATTACAAAAAATATATATAAATACTTGTATAACTATTGTAAATTGATTAATGATGCAAAATGATATTTTGAAAGTATATATACTACTTGAAAAAAATATGAGGGCAAAATTGGGTATCAACAACTGCCCATCTTTACCCGGGAAGGATGAAAGAGTTGTCGGGTAAAGAAAAAGATGACCAATTTTGTCTGAAATGAGTGAGAGATGATGCGTGTTTGAAAAATGGGGGGGGGGGGACCCTGGTTCTTGAGTTGCCTACATATCCCTGGTATTACGGGAATAACGCCGTGTGTAGTTCTGGATCCAACGGCGAACGAAACCAATTGAGTTATTATAAGAGTGGTTGTATGTTTCAAAAGGATCTTTTGGGTAAGATAGTGTCGTAAGTAACAGATAATTTTGTGTGGATCCATGAATGTGAAATGAACGTTACAGATGTATGAGGCAGATATTTGGACGGTTATAGAACAAAAAGTAATCAATTACTGGTCGTCGGTTACGTTTGATATAGTCAAAGGATGCGAATGCGAACATTGTGAATGGAAACCAGAGCAAGAATTGTTCTTGTTTGTAGAACGGTTACCTCCCGAGTTACCTATAAAACTTAAAACACGATGCACAAGAATATATGGAGTTATTGTATAACTTAAACATGATACAAATTCCCTTTTGGACCATGAGGGTTGTCTTCGGACATTTGAGGATGATGTCTTTGGACCATGACGTCTTGGGCCATGAAGCGTATGATAAGGGATTCGCAAGCCATGAAATGGTGTCCTCGTTCCATGAGGATGGTGCCTCTGGACTATGACGCCTTTGAATAATGATGTGTAGCTTCGAGATCTTCCATCCATGGCATGATGTCTTTGGACAATGAGGATGATGCCCTCAGACTATGACACCTTCAGACAATGTGGCGATGTTTCAGCCCATGAAATGTAAAGATGCAGTAATATGGACCGCTTGTCAAAGGAAACGGATGATGCTCAGTCATATGCGAGAATGAGACGAGACAAGGTTTAGTCTTGTATGAGATGAGGAGAGTTCTTAGCCCGATGCAAAGAGCGGAGACAATGCTTAGTCTCATGCAAAGTGAGGTCAGTGTTTAGCCTTATACAAGGTGGAGACAGTGTTTAGTCTCATGCGAAGAATGGAGAAAGAGTTTAGTCTCATGCAAAGGAATGAAGATAGTGTTTAGTCTCATGCAAGGGAATGGAGACAATGTTTAGTCTCATGCAAATGAATGGAGACTGTGTTTAGTCTCATGCAAAGGAAAGGCAATGCTTAACCTTATGTGATGATGGAGGCAATGCTTAGCCTCATGCAAGGAATGTAGACAGTGTTTAGTCTCATGTAATGTGGAGGCAGTGTTTAGCCTCATGTAAAGAATGGAGACAGTGCTTAGTCTCATACAAGGAAAGGCAGTGCTTAGCCATATGCAATAATGGAGGCAGTGCTTAGCCTCATGCAAGATATGGAGACAATGCTTAGTCTCATGTAGAGAAAAGGCAGTGCTTAGCCTTATGAAATATGGAGGCAGTGCTTAGCCTCATGCAAGGTATGGAGACAATGCTTAGTCTCATGCATAGAAAAGGCAGTTCTTAGCCTTATGCAATATGGAGGTAGTGCTTAACCTCATGCAAGGTATGGAGACAATTCTTAGTCTCATGCAAAGAAGGCAGTGTTTATCCATATGCGATGATGAGGGCAGTGCTTAGCCCTATGCAAAAAAAAAGCAATGAATAACTGCGAGAGAGTAAAGCATTTCTTAGCTTGATGTGTTTGCATTTGGCGATAGTTGTTGGTGCGAAGATAGTGATCTTGTTATGTGTATGTATTTGTGGATATTCCTGTTATGTTCATTGTGCCTGTGCCCAAAGAAAAATCGTGAGTTTTGGCGAGGGGGAAGGTTGGTTCGTGCTCTCGATTCCTTGCTTCGCCTTTACTCTTGTCTTGAGGTCCTGCTTGAGTCACCCTGGGTAACGTCTGGCTGCCATAGAAATAAAATTTCAAAAAATATGCATGCATTTGACAAATTATTTGTAAAAATGTAGTTGTTTGAAATATGTGATAATGCATGAGATCAAATAATTTTAATGAACCTATGACTGTGACGTATTTTTGAGACATTGCAACCTCCTTGACTCGAAATTTTGAGGATCCTCCTCAAAAATCTGCCCCAGTTTAAATGCGTACTTCTGGCGATACATTCCTTGGCGGTTCCAAACATGATAAGATCGGGAAAACTCGAGATCTTGCCCCAATTTTCCCCCATAGGGGGAATGAAGATTTTATTATGATATGACCGAACCCACAGGGGTTCCTACATATCCCCTCTTAAACGGGAATCAGGTCAAGCGTAGTTCAGTTACATCAAATAGAAAGTGCAAACATAATCTTAAACATAGTATCTCTTGACTGCGTCCGAATTGATGGGTTTTGGCCAGATCTCCCCATCCATCTTTGCAAGTATAAATGCTCCTCCTGTTAATACCCGGCGAACCATGTAAGGTCCTTGCCAGTTGGGTGAGAATTTTCCCTTTGCTTTATCCTGATGTGGGAAGATTCGCTTTAGTACTAATTGCCCCGGCGTGAATTGCCTCGACCTGACCTTTTTGTTGAAATATCTTTCCATTCTATTCTAGTATAGTTGACTGTGACATACTGCGTTCATTCTTTTTCCATCAATGAGAGCTAATTGTTCATACCGGTTCAATATTCATTTTGCGTCGCTAAGCTTAGTTTCTTGTATGATTCTTAAAGAAGGGATTTCCACTTCGGCGGGGATAACAGCTTCAGTACCGTAAACCAGTAGATAGGGGGTTGCCCCAGTTGAGGTACGAACTATGGTGCGATACCCGACCAATTTGCGGCATGTATGTTGTAGAGTTTTGATGCTTGATCTTGAATGTTTCACACATGGCTTTCATCAAGTCGTTGTTGAGATTGACAGCATTGTCAGTAATGATTGACTCGGGTAATCCAAATCGATAAACGATGCGGTCCCGAACAAAATCTGCTACAACCTTCTTAGTTACAGCCTTATAGGATGCAGCTTCAACCTATTTTGTAAAGTAGTCTATAGCCACCAGAATGAACCTATGTCTGTTTGAAGCAACGGGTTCGATTGGTCCGATGACCCCAAGCGGAGAAGGGCCAGGGCGAACTTGTTGCATTAAGTTCGTTAGGTGGTACCCGTATCATGTCAGCATGTATATGGCATTGGTGACACTTTTGAACATATTTGATGCAGTCTATTTCCATAGTCATCCAGAAATACCCTGTTCTTAATATCTTCTTGGCCAGAACGAAACCATTCATGTGAGGTTTGCAAGTTCCAACATGTATTTCCTCGAGCAATCTAGACGCTTCCTTGGCATTGACGTATCGCAACAAACGTAAACCAGGGGTCCTTCTGTACATAATTCCTCCACTTTGAAAGAAATGATTAGCCAATCTTTGAAGCGTGCGCTTTTGAGTATGGGTAGTGTTCTATGGATATTCTCCCTTTCTAAGTATTTCTTGATGTCGTGGAACCACGAATTTTTGTCAATCTCTTCTTCAACATGAGCATAATAAGCTGGTTGCGTATAAATTCCTATTAAGATAAGATCGATGAAATTCTTATCTGGGTTTTGTATCATGGAATACAAAGTGACTAATGCATCTACAAACTCATTCTAAATCCTTGGAACATGTTTGAACTCTATCTTTGTGAATCTCTTGATCAGCTCTTGTACACAGTGCAAATATGACAATATTTTGGTGTTATTTGTAGCCCATCCTCCTAGAATCTGGTGCACCAATAGATCTGAATCTCTGATTACCAATAGCTCCTGAATGTTCATGCCAATGGCCAACTTGAGCTCCAGGATGCAAGCCTCATATTCCTCCATATTGTTGGTGCACGGAAACCTGAGTTTTGCATATACCAGATAGTTTTGACCGGTTTCTGATACTAAGATAGCTCTGATACCCACTCCTTTGAAGTTTGCTGCTCCGTCGAAGAAAATCCTCCAACCATCGTACGCCTCAGTGATATCTTTTCCTACAAATGACACCTCCTCGTCGAGAAAATACATTTTCAATGGTTTGTATTCTCCGTCTACGAGATTTTATGCCAAGTGATCCGCCAAGGCTTACCTTTTGACTTCCTTTTAAGTTACATAGACGATGTCGAATTCACTCAGCAATATTTACCACTTTGCTAACTTACCCGTAGGCATGAGTTTCTGAAAGATGTATTTTAGCGGATCCATCCTTGATATGAGATATGTAGTGTACGCACAGAAATAATGTCTCCGCTTCTGGGCTATCCATGTCAAAGCATAGCAAGTGCGTTCCAACAAAGAGTGCCGAGCTTCATAAGGCGTGAACTTCTTGCTCAGATAATATATCGCTTGCTCCTTCCTTCCAGTTTCATCATGTTGTCCTAGAACACAACCAAAAGCCCCATCTAACACAGACAAATAAAGCAACAAAGGTCTTCCTAGTTCTGGTGGTACCAGCACAGGCGGTTTAGAAAAATACTCGTTGATTTTTTGAAGGCTTTCTGGCATTCTTTAGTACAGCTCATTGCAGCACCGTTCCTTAGCATTTTGAAGATCGGCTCACATATCACGATTGATTGTGTTATAAAGCGGCTGATATAATTGAAGCGCCCTAGAAAACTCATCACATCTTTCTTATTCTTTGGAGGCGGCAAGTCCTGGATAGCTTTGATTTTTGATGGGTCTAACTTAATACCTCGGTGACTGACGATGAAACCTAATAATTTTCCAGTACGGACTCCAAAGGCACATTTTGCAGGATTCAACTTCAAATTGTTTTTCCAAAGCCGGTCAATAA
Source organism: Nicotiana tabacum (assembly GCF_000715075.1). Taxonomy (NCBI): domain Eukaryota; kingdom Viridiplantae; phylum Streptophyta; class Magnoliopsida; order Solanales; family Solanaceae; genus Nicotiana; species Nicotiana tabacum. The sequence continues at coordinate 146,767,374 of NC_134098.1, read as the reverse complement.
ACTTCTTCAAATATGCTATGTGATCCAAACTCCTTTTAGATTTGATGATAACATTATCCACATACACCTCTATTTCCGTGTGTATCATGTTGTGGAAAATTGTTGTCATGGCCCTTATGTAGGTGGACCCGACATTCTTCAAACCAAACAGCATTATTTTGTAACAATATATTCCCCATAGTGTGATAAAGGCGGTTTTTTCGGCATCCTCTTCATCAATTCAGATCTGATGGTATCCTGCAAAGCAATCCATGAAGGATTGGAGTTCATGCTTGGCGCAGTTATCAATCAGTATGTGTATGTTGGGCAACGGGAAATCATCCTTAGGACTTGCTCTGTTCAGATCTCGGTAATCAACACATACTCTAACGTTTCCATCTTTCTTCGGAACTGGCACAATGTTGGCCAACCAGGTCGGGTATTCGATCACTCGGAGAACCTTAGCTTTGATTTGCTTGGTGACTTCCTCTTTTATCTTCAAACTCATATCTGGCTTGAACATTCTGAGCTTCTGCTTTACTGGTGGACACATGGGATTGGTGGGTAGCTTGTGAGCTACTATGGATGTGCTTAAACCAGTCATATCGTCGTAGTACCATGCAAAGATGTCCTCATACTCCTTTAGGAATCTGATATACTCTTCTTTCTCTGACGGTGATAGATGAATGCTTATACGTATTTCCTTTACCGTTTCGGAATCCCCTAAGTTAACGGCCTCAATTTCCTCCAAATTAGACTTCGGTTTGTTTTTAAAGTTCTCTACTTCTCTAACGATTTCCTCGGGTATTATATCATCTTCCAGATCTTCCGAATCACTATCCTTATGTTGTGTTGTCTCATTATCTGTCACAGTCATGGGTTCATCAGGATATGTAATAATTATGCTGAAAAGAATGTAGAAAGATAATAATAAATATGAAAAGCAGTAATGCATTAATAAAACTTTAAAAATATCAAAAAGTATGACTTGATGGCTCGAGTAATTATTTCAAAACAAAATACTAAAAAATGCCTTAAATGCTAAAAACTATTTGAAAATAGTTCATGTTAATTTGCCAGGCTACCCAGGAAATCGGCGAGCCCGAGATGGTGTAGCGGTCCAGTTCTTGAGAATAGCTCCTTCTTCCATGGTTTGAATGGTAAGGTCTTCCTCCTCATCCTCAAAAATTGCACTGCATTCCATGTCTTCTTCGTCCAGAAACAGCTTCCTCATACCAGCCAAAGTCTCATCTTCCTCAGATCCCCACATCATGTCAGTCTGATGGAATGTCTGGTGTAAATGTGGTACGGGTTGTTTTAGTGGATAATAAGGGGCACGGCACAACGATGTCCAATCCTGATATTCTTGCCATGTGTATTCATATCCGAGTCCAAAATTCGTGCCATGGTACTGTGGTTGTACGGGTTTGGTGATCCCCTAAAGCTTTTTGTCTAGACCCTTGCTTGGTTCATACCCCGTCCACACCAATATGCTTTCTATCTTGTTGCTCCACCATCGGTCCTTTTCAATTGCGTTAACCCGTTCAATGCGATGATATTTTCTCCAACCAACTTCCTTATGTTTTCGACGACTAGAACGGTCTAGTTGGTGTAGATGGGGTTGATCCCATCTCCATGGATGATCACCTCCTGATGATTCCACTCAAACTTCATAGCCTGGTGCAGAGTTGAAGCCACTGCCCCGGCTGCATATATCTATGGTCGTCCCAACAATAGATTGTAAGTAGCAGATATATCTAGCACTTGGAACTCGATATCAAACCAAGTCGGACTCATCTGTAGATTGAGGTTGATTTCTCCAATGTTGGCTCTTTGAGATCCATCGAACGCCTTCACATTCACGCTTCCCATTTGTATCTCGTGCGGGCCTTTACCCAGTCTCTTTAGAGTGGTCAGTGGACATATGTTAAGACTCGAACCTCCATCCATTAAGACCCTGGCAATGAACTTATCTTCGAATTGCACCATAATGTGCAACGCCCTGTTATGACTCAATCCTTCTGGTGGTAACTCATCTTCATGGAAAGTGATTTTGTGGCTCTCCAATACATGTCCGACCATGTTATCCATCTCTCCACTAGTGATGACGGTGGGTATATAAGCTTCACTCAACACCTTCATCAAAGCATTCCTGTACGCGTCTGAGTTTTGCAACAGTGATAAGATGGATATCTAAGCGGGAGTTTTGTTCAATTGGTCAATAACATAGTGCTTCCTTTCTTTTATCTTCCTCCAAAGATCGTCAGTGCCAGTCTCGACAATAGGCGGCTTAGGTGCAACTTCCTTACTCGTTCCTCCCAGATTCTCAGGTGTGTAAACTCTGCCAGTTCTAGTCATACCTTGCGCGGTACCTATTTCTTCCATTTTGGCCTTTTCCTTTCTTCTTACTTCCGCAACATAATCCCATGGGATGGCATCGGACTTGTAAAATGGTGTGGAAGCTACCATCACAGTGAAGGGTGTAGCTACCTCAACTTCAAATGGCGTATAGGTTTGAATCACAACTGGCGTGAGGGTGACTGGAGATGTTTTAGGAGCGTCTCCCTCTCGGATGAGTCCAATGGACTCTTCCTGATCCCATTCCTCATCAGTTTCTATCACATTCACTCCCTCACCTCTGTGATCCGGGAGAGGGTTGTTGCGAACATTTAGTGCAACTTCCTTTTCTTGTATAACCTTAGTGTCGATCAATGTCTGAATCTTGTCTTTCAATGTGCAGCATTCCTCAATAGTATGTATGACCTTTCATGCCTGAATGATAAGCACATGTTTTGTTGGGGTTGATCCATTGGGAAGGATTCTCCACAACAACGGCAGGAATAGGGGTAACATAACCAGCAGCCTTCAGTCTCTCATACAGTTGGTCTATGAGTTCAGCAATTGGGGTGTATTGTCTAGGAGGTCTGCGATCAAAACTTGGATGTGGCTTCGGGTAGTTTTGGCGGGCAGGTGGAGGTGAATGGTAATATGCAAGTTGAGCATTATAGGTATGGTAGGTGGAAGGGTATTGGTATTTCGGGGGTGAGGGTTGATATGTCGATGGAGGTGTTTGGTATGTGAGGGGAGACTTAGGGCCCTGGGCTACCATCACGGCACCCACTTCCTTCTTCTTTGAAATACCTCCTCATTGTAAAGCTTTATTCGTGTCCTGTAGTGCCTCAAAATTGGTTACCATACCGCTCTTGATTCCTTCTTATATTATTTCTCCTAGCTTGATGATGTCAGAGAACTTGTGATTTTCAATAACCATCAACCTTTCGTAATACTACGGGTCTTGAGCTCTGACAAAGAACTTGTTCATTTGTTCTTCTTCAAGTGTTGGCCTTACCTTTGCAGTCTATGATCTCCAACGAGTAGCATACTCGCGGAAGGTTTCTGTCGACTTCTTCTTGAGGTTTTGAATGTAGAAAACGTCTGGCGCATTTTCCGTCTTGAACCTGAATCTATCCATGGAATCTGATGCCATACTCACCCAACTAACCCACTTCTTTGGGTTTTGACTGATATACCAAGACAAAGCGTCTCTTGTAAAGCTTCACATGAACAGTTTCATGCGGATTTATTCATTCTTGCCTCCCCTTACAAGCTTGTCACGGTATGTTCTTAGATGCACCTTCGGATCACCGGTACCATCAAACATTTCAAACTTGGGAGGTATGTAACCGTCTGGCAGTTCCACATCCGGCTGAATACATAGGTCCTCATAGTTTAGACCTTCAACGCCTTTACTACCTTCAACACTCTAGACCCTTTATGTGAGCTTCTTGAGCTCCTCTGCAATGTTTCTAATGAGCGAGTCCTTTTCAGTCGATTCGGGTATATATAGAGTTTGCTCCAGGGTATGGGGTAAGGTTTCCACATATATCATGTTGCTTTGATGAGTTCTCGGAACTTGGGTATATGTATGGTCATTGGTCGAGTTTTGGGGATCAGGAGTGGGTTACGGTGCATTTTGAGGGGTGCGATAAGTAGTGGTTTGCGGGTATTTAGTTGGATGATGATGGTGTTGTTGAGGGGTCGACACTGGTGGCGGGTTAAGGTTCTGTGGAGGTGCGGGATACTGGTGTGGTGCAGGAGGATTTGGTGGTGGGTTCTGGTTTTGTGTGTTTTGTGGTGGTGCTTGGTTCTGGGTAGTCGGGTTTTGTTGGTTGATGTCGGGAACATTGAGAGTAAGGGAGAGGTTTTCCAGATTTCGGACCTGCTCAAGCTTGCCCTGTAGTTCTAGGATTTTCTACTCCAAACATAAGACCTTCTCATTCTGCCATCTAAAGTTTCCACATTTTCTGTCACAGTAGCATTGTCTTTCCTGATACTTAAATCATCCATCTTCCCTTTTCCCTTGCTTTTGTCTTTCGGGTCGCTAGGTGGAGGAGGAGGTGGAGGACTTCTGGATCTAGTGTGGTATGCTGATGATGCCAGTATGCACGAACCAACCTTTGGGAATGGGAATAACAAAAAAAATGAAAGAAAAATCAAAAGGTAACCAAGTTAGTAAGGTGAAAATAAAAGAATGTTTGCAGTATTTAAAAATGTTTCACAAAGTCATGCAATAATTCGCGTCCTAATTTTGGGAACCTCATTATGCCTGAGGTAGGCCTAAGCGACACATAGACTTGGAGAAAATTGATGCCAACTTTTCTTCATTTCATTAATGCGAAAATAGGCCAAAACAAACTTTCACTAAATATACAATTATAATAAAGTCACTAATGGAATCAAGCCTTATTACATCGAAATCTAAGCTAGAAAGCAGTAAAGAACATTATCTCCTAATCTACTGGGTCCCTAAAGGACCTTCTCCATGCTTGGCTCTTTTGACCCTATCAATCAGATTTCCCAGATCGCGTTTATCCAACAGTAAGTAATCTTTTGCCAGATTTCCTCCTTCATCGTCATTCATGCCTTGACAGTTCGAGAATCTCTTTCTCATCCTCCCTTCTAGCTACATCAGTCTTTGTTCCAACTATTCCAATCTTTCTGTTGACTTAGTGGCAATCTCCTTCCATTCCCTTATTGCCTCCATGTTTACTTTGTGTTGCTCCAGATGTTTAGCTTCAGACTCGAACACCCTTTTGTGTAGCCTCTTGTACTTAACTTGTGCCTCATCCACTTCATCTATGATCCTATCCTTCAGATTGACTCCTGGCTTGACGTCCCCTACTACGTCGTCTTCCAGCCATGATAGATAGTAGTACATATGACCAGTGTGATACCTGTCTAGATTGATAGTTTCTCCTTCCACAATGATCTTTTGGTTCCACATATGTTCCGCCTCGAACTTGAATGGAATGACGTCTCCCTTGAAATCTGCTTTGTATTGGACCATGTTGGAAACCCAAGGTATGACTTATTTCCTTCCATCTTGTCTTATTACCCTTATAGGAGCGTAAGGATAGATGCCTCGCAACCCGATCAGCACCAAAAAAGTAGTCCCCTTGACTTGATGATGAACGCACTACTAGGAAACCATTTAAACATCCAATATACTTGCTCGGCTGTCAGATTGCTAAAGAAACGCACCTAACTTACAGTATTTCCAGGTTGTGCAAACCTGTCCGGAATAAACGTCATTTTCTTTGGGTGATGGTTGGCTATGTAGTCATTCAGTGGCCTTCGCAGAAGCTCTTGACGGTACTCTCCTCTCTAAAAGTGTTCTAGCAGCCAGACTTGTAGGAATAGATTACAACCCTCAAAGTATTCAAATCCCTGCTTGCTCCGATCTAGAGCGCGGTACATCTCAGCTAAGATCATATGGATGATGGTATATGTTTTTCCCTCAATTCCACCCATCAAGGTCTTGGCGACCATGGCTAAGCGAGTATGAATCCTTCCTCCTTTCATTGGAAATATCAACAACCCCAAGAACCAGACGACGAACACATAAACCTAGCGGTGCACCCAACCCAAGGAAGTAATGGCGAGTTCATCAAGGTGAAGACGATATGACTTGCTAAGCCCATAACGCTCGTAAAGAAATTCAAAAGGGATGTATTATTTTTTTTAGACACAGCAGTTCATCATTCTTCTTAAAACCCAATATTTTTAGAAAACCACGAGGAGTGCGAACAGAACAAACATTTGCGGTTATGACGGAACTGAAGCAGGCGTTGTCAGGTGCATCAAATAATGCAAACATGCGAGATCCAATTCCTCCTGATGTTCCCGCGAACCAAACGATGCAAAGAGTTGATAATAACACTCATAGGGGCAAAGTTGACTCCTACGGGGCTGGGGGAGTAGATCCGGCCTCAACAACGAGAATGATCCGTTCAAGGATGAACTTTTGCGGTTCATGAAGGAAGTAAACACCCGCATAGATCAAATGTCGGGCACACCACCGGTATTAAAACGCATGTCGCGCCCCATTTTATCTCGAAAGCGGGCTTTGACATGTGACAACTATTTTAAAACAACGCCACCAAAGATCGGGTAAGGGCTTAAATTACCTCAAAGAGAAGGTGTAAGGCACTCTTCGAGGTCCACAACTGTGGGTCCCGACCGAACTTTAGACCATGTGGATTATACAATTAGGCTAGGCGATCAAATAAATAGAAGGAAAGTTCAGAGGTTGTAGAGTCTTATTAAAACATATGAGAATTAGTACAAGTCTTAATGACTACAAGGATACAACTACATTGGTATATATTAAATAAATATAGATAACAAGTACATAAATGAAAAAAAAGAGGGGTCCTAAGTTTTTTAGCCTAAAGGATCACCCCGTGCAACATAAATAATACTTCGCAACTCCTTTAAAGTAGAGGTTGCTCGTATTATTCAGCGGGCACAGACTATCATCTCCCGTTACCCGATTACTATGTTGAAGTTGTTTACTTAAAAGCGTTCTAATTCAATTCTAAGTCGTACCCTATGCGTGCACTACTCGTCCCATACCTATGGTCCAAGAGGCTTTGGACCTACTATAAGGTGGTTCTAGACTTTACTTAGGTTGCTCAAAATGATAAAACTAGGCGACATGCAAAACAGATAGGACTACATATAATTGCAATAAAAGGCTCAAGTAACCTCCACACATAAGCAGGATAGAACGCAAACAGATTTCTGGTTAGGCAGTAGACGGCATTAAGATGTGTTACAATCGTTAAGTCCTATATGCATGATCTCTTTGTGATTCTGGATTCTAGTATTATATAGGCAGTGCTGTAATTTCTGGACTAACGTATAGGCAAATTAGAATGTTGCAAGTCCTATAGACATGATATCTAATCGTTTGCGTAATAAGGTTGTGAAAACAATCCCACGACTATGAATTACTAATGCTGATTTTATAGATGTGCATCTTAGGTAGGTGATAGTACACTGTAGACATGATCTCTAATAGTCGCATAATTAGGCAGTGAATTCATTTGAAAACACAACATTAGTAGCGTCAATAAACATCATATGGGCAGGATTTCTAACAATTGACAATTGGACTTGATTTTTAAACACTTTATCCCTATAGGCATGCTATCTAAATGAAGCAGTACAAAAGTAGCATGAAGCAATTGATTAATTAGTTAAGACCCTATAGCCATGGTATCTAGATAAGTAACAGTATTACATTGTTGTATCCTATAGGCGTGTTATCTAATAGTGCATAGAAGTAAACATGCGAACAAGTGAAACACTCAGGTTCTTATAAACATGTTTCTGATAGTGTGCGGGCATTAGACATGTTGAATAGGTGAAGTGTTTGAGTTCATATATGTATGATATCTAAGTACAAGAAGTCCAGTTTGGATCTTTTAGGCATGTTCTCTAGCCATTCAAGTCATAACATTGTGTGCATATAATTCGAGAGAATGAGATGTGATGAGTAAACAAGCTATTAAGATTCTATAGGCATGATCTCTACCCATTCATGCAAAATATAAAGTATCCCAGTTCCCCCATTTCAGTAATCCCCAATTTTTCATTATTACAAGTTATTACAGGCCCAAGAATGAAATAAGACACACTTGAAGATGACAAAACACAGGCTGAAACCAATACAAGTCCACCAAAGCAATTACATGCCCAATATAAAAGTAACCCAGGAATATCCCAGGCCTTCAATAGTCTTACTCTCCGCACAAACAGCAGGCCCAAACCACAGGCTCACAGGATAACTACAATGCACCTGAATCCAGTGCCCAAGTCCAATAACACCCATGGCCCATCTCCATGCCCAATGAATAACTTACTTACCCATATGGATACTAAATTTAGCTATACAGGTGACACAATACTCATAGAACAACTTAATCCCTTAGTTCTTAGAGCTGTAGCCATTAACAGCTCTAGCCAAGACATATAAACAGGATCATGCTAAATGGAAAGGCACACAAGACACATATGAGGCAAGCTTATGCTTTGTAATTCCAGAAACAGAATTTGATAGTGACAAGATTGACCATCATAGGACAGTAAATCATTTCAGTAAAGCATGATCTAGAAAAAACCTAAGGACCTTTAGATGATAGCCTAACAGAATCATGAACAAGAAGCAGGTAGAGCATAGTCTTGATATAAAGGTTTTAACATGAAAACCTAATGATATTGTGGTTGCAAACAGTATAACAACATGCTAGTGCACACAATTTGGCAAACATACTTGGTTGATCATGAAACCTAACCTGACGGATATTAACTATAGCACAAAGATTCTAAATAACTCATAGTAGGCAAAAGAACATGTCAACTATAGGCTAACATGACAGACATATATTAGGATTTATGCGAGTCGACCACACATGAGAGAGAACTACACATTAGTATTTATCCTAGAAGCAATGCTAAAGAGTGTAGGATTGCCCAGTCAGGGAACACAATTATCAGAGTTACAAATCCCAAACAAACATGCTTGGCTAGAGAGAGGTGATTTGAGCGGTTCGAGGTAAGTGGCTTGCCTAACCTTGTGTTGGGGACTTTCCTTTAAGATGTTTGATATTAATTGATGTGTGGGCGCCGTGTACGTGAGGTGACGAGTACGTATTCTATTATTATCAATAATACTTTCTGAATAAATAAACTTTTTATTTTTAAAAATAAAAACAAAAATTATTTAAGAAAACAAAGAAATTTTGAATTGGCAGTTCTTTATTTTTTTATAATTTTAGTTTTTTATTCTATCTCTCTTTAATACGGTGCATGACAGTCTTCATATTGTATGTCTTACCCTTATTTTAATAGCTAATCATACCACTATTCACGGAGTTTCATACTCAATCTCTTACTATGTTGGTGCATTAAACCATATACTTAAGTCTTTTTTTCTCTCATAACCTAGCATAAGACAATGCTATAACATGGGAGAGTCGAGGATCAGTTTGCATGAAACAATAGGTTATACATAAAGGATCTAGTAGGAAGAGATTCATTAAAGCACACTTTGAGCAAGTAGTTTCTACAAAAGGTCCCAAAAATTCAAGGCATGAATATGAACTCATAACAGGCAAAAGACACGACATTGAGGCTAACATGAGCATGACCAATCAGACAAAACCTAAGAAGGACAGAAACCATTTGAGTCAAATACATAGAGTGAAAGTATACTACACATGTTGAAGCCTATCAAGTCTGATATTAGAGAACATGGAACTGCAGAACGTCATTGAGACAATAGAACTACAAAAAGCATACAGCAATACAACATTGGGAGTTCACAAATAACAAAGAAACTTAGGCCATACTTGTCTATAAAAGTTCAAACAGTGTTGGCACGCAGAATACACATACATAAATAAGTAGAGGAGTAATAATTAAGGCTATAAAGGGTAGAGAATGCTAACCAGTTGCGAAGATAAACGAGCAAAAGAGTGAGTAACTTAGAATCTCAGCGATAACAGCAAAGAAAGATAATAGTGAGAATCCCATATCCAAGTGCGTCAGAGTTCACGGGAGCTCCAGTGAGCCCCGAGTAGTGCTCATACTAGGGAGGTTAATAGAGAAGATTCTGGTGGCCTTGGCTTTCAGCCGGCCACAATCAAAAGAGCAGAAATAATATAGAATGTGAAAAGTGAGAGAATAACAGTAGTTCTTAAGCAATTCGAGTCTGTCCAAAGGGAAAATTGGGGAGGGGTTTATATAGTAATAAAAATCAACACATAAATAAGGAAACACAGTCAATCAAACATAAGAGAGGAAAGAAGAACATACAAAAATCAATTTAGAATCGGATTAGGAGAAGAAACCAGGTAAACCCTAGTTTGACTAGGATCAGAAATTGGCCGGAGATCTTGGTGAATCAGAACCTCATAGCCTTGCTCTGAACGTATACAGATGAAATATCGTCCAAATCTTGGAGAGTAAAGTTGATCTCATTTGATTCAGAGACTAGTATTTGCCAAAAATGGGCAAGATTTTGGGTGGCGGTTAGGGTTTCTCAGAGAAGAGGAGAATAGAGGATTTAGGGGCAGCTGGAGTGTGAGAATAGGATTAGGGTTAAGGGTGAGTGGATATAAGTAAAGGGTAGGGATAATTATGGGTCGTTGATCATCGGAGATCAACGGCCATGATTAAAGGGAAGTGGGGCGGGTCGAGTAAATGGGTCTCGACCAGGTTGGAACAAAAGGGGTCGTTTGGTTTGGGCCAGGGCAGATTGTGGTTGGGATCATTTATTTGGACCTTAATTGGTCCGGAAATAAGGCATAATTTGGGTCAGATTTTGAAGTAGGGGATTGAGGGGAAATAATTTTAATAAAATAGTTAAATAAAATATAAAAAATATTATTTATGCAAATTAATACTTTAAAACAAGAGTTGAAGATTATAAAAAAATTTAAAAAGTTATTTTGACCTTAAATAAAATGACAAATGCAATTTATTGTAAAATATAGGCTATTATTGCAAAATTATGTATTTGGCATAAAAAGTAAAAATGTAATAATATAAAATAAAGTAAAATATTATAAAACTGATATGTGAATGCAAATAATAGAGTTGGATGATTAAATCATCATAAAATAATTAAAGTGGGTAATTAATACATATTCAAGTAATTTAACGACAAGAAAATTAGTTTTAAAGCTTTAAAAATTACCAAATATTATAAAAATATTTGTATAACAATTGTAAATTGAGTAATGATGCAAAATGATATTTTGAAAGTATATATACTACTTGAAAAAATATGAGGGCAAAATTGGATATCAACAAGGCCTAAACTCGAAGAAGTATATTCAATTACCGTACAAGCCGAGTGCGGCCCCGAAATTAATCCCGAAGCATTTCAAAATGCCCGAGGTGCCGAAGTATGACGGAACTTCAGATCCGGAGGAGCACATTACCACTTACACAACAACAGTGAAAGGAAATGATTTGGCTCCTCATGAAATAGAGTTTGTGTTGCTGAAGAAATTTGGTGAGACTCTCACGAGGGGAGCTTTAACGTGGTATTCACTATTGCCCTAGCATTCCATAGATTCCTTTGAGATGCTCGCAGATTCTTTCATCAAGGCTCATGCCGGTGCCAGAAAGGTACCGGCCCGAAAGGCCGACATATTCAGGATCGCGCAGGGAGAATCCAAGTTATTACGAGAGTTCGTTACCCAGTTCCAGAAGGAAAGGATGTTTCTACCGACAGTCCCGGATTAATGGGCAGCTGAAGCGTTCACCAAAGGTTTAAATCCGAGAAGTTCGGACGCTTCTCGAAAGTTGAAGGAAAGTCTGCTCGAGTTCCAAGTGACGACTTGGGTGGATGTCCACAACCGGTACGAATCGAAGATAATGATCGAAGACGATCAGATTGGCTTTCCATTATCGAACAAAGGACGAGAGAAGAACAGAGAAAAAATGAAAGATGAAATTCACATAGATATACGGACTTCAAGGGGACGGTTTTTACCCTACGAGTGGATAGAAGATCGTGGCAGGAACTTCCGGATAGCAGACAGGTTCACCGATGATAGAAGGACCGATCATGGCCGGAACAACAGATCGCTACAGGATAGAGAAATCTCGGGGTCGCGAGATTCTTATCACCCAAAGTTATCAGAATATAACCTCAATGTTAGTGTCATAGAGTTGGTGTCAGTCATGAGGAATATCAAAGAGGAACGATTCCTAAGACCTATAAAATCTGATCCCAGCTAGAGGGATCCTAATTTATGGTGTGAATACCATGGCACTAACGGCCACAGAACTGGGGACTGCTGACACCTCCGGGAAGAAGTGGCAACACTATTAAAGAATGGTCACCTAAGAGAATTCTTGAGTGACCGAGCTAAAAACAACTATGGTCAGAGCAGGGGGGACGCGAAAACCTTGAAAGCAGGGGAAGAACCCCCGCTCCAAACATTCAACATGATCTTCGGAGGAAATGAAATTAACAGGGGTCACCTTTTCGGCAGCGAAGAAGACAAAAATGTCGATAACGCATAGTAAGAGGCTCCGGGAAGACGATATCACATTCACGGACAAAGATGCGGACGGATTACTACTGCCACATAATGACACACTGGTAATTTCTTTAAATGTATTTAGATTTTAAAATTAAACGTGTTTTAGTGGATCCAGGAAGTTCAGCTAATATCATATAATGGAGAGTGCTGGAGCAAGCTAGACTCACCGGAAGCATTATCCCGGCAACGAAACTCCTCGCCGGGTTCAACCTCACAAGCGTGACAACCCAGGGAGAAATTTTGCTGCTCACGCTGAGGGAGTAATGAAGACAACACTCTTCAAAGTGCTAGATGGAGACATGGGTTATAACATCATCTTGGAAAGACCATGGTTGCACGAGATGAAAGTCATGACCAATTGTTAAAATTTTCGACACCCGAGTGGATCAAACAGATAAGGGGTGGTCAACCGGCAGCAAGGGAGATGAATTCAATTTCGGTTTCCAGTAGCAAAGGAAAGGAACATACGGCATAGCAATTACTGGAACCGGCACCCGCCCCCGAACCAGAGGAAGATAACCCGGGGACAAAAGAGCTGGGACAATATCAGGTACCAAGGTATTTTCATATACCGAAAGAGACGGACGCGGCGAATCCATGACAGAAGAACTGGAGCAGGTTGCGTTCTTCGAAGAATTCCTAGAAAGTAAATTCAATTAGGGAACAGGACTGCACCCGAAACTTAGGTCTACTTTTATTGAATTCCTTAAAACTAATGCCGACTATTTTGCATGGTCGCACGAGGATTTGACGGGAATCCCAACGGAGATAGTCGTACACAAGTTAGGCTTGGATCCGAACATGCCTTCGATAAGGCAAAAGAAGCGCCCTATTGCTGACGTAAGGAATAAATTCGTCAAACAAAAGGTAACTCGTTTACTTAATATTTGTTCAATTCGAGAGGTAAGGTATCCCGAATGGCTAGCCAATGTAGTAGTAGTACCTAAGAAAAATAATAAATTCCGCATGTGCATAGATTATAAGGATCTTAATAGTGCGGGCCCGAAAGACTTATTCCCATTGCCAAATATCGATCAGATGATTGATGCTACAGCCAGGCACGATTTAATGAGTTTCCTCGATGCTTATTCTGGGTACAATCAAATCAAGATGAACTCAGAAGATCAGGAAAAGACTTCGTTTATAACAAATTTTGGTATATATTGTTACAATGTGATGCCCTTCGGGCTAAAAAATCCTGGAGCCACTTATCAACGGCTCGTAAATAAGATGTTCGAAAAACAAATAGGAAAGACTATAGAAGTATATATAGACGATATGATCATTAAGTCTTTGAATGCAGGTGACCACTTGAAGCATTTGCAAGAAACATTCGACATCCTCAGGGAGCACAATATAAAACTTAACCCCGAAAAGTGTGCGTTCGGGGTCAGTTCGGGTAAGTTTCTAGGATTCTTGGTCTCACAAAGGGGAATTGAGGTAAATCCCGACAAAATCAAGGCCATAGAGGACATCCCGGATCAATTGTCTAACATAAAAGAAGTCCAGAGACTCACAGGGAGATTGGCAGCTTTGAGCAAGTTCATTTCCCGTTCTTCAGAAAAATGTCATCGCTTCTTACTACTAAAAAAGAAAAACAATTTTGAATGGCCATCGGAGTGACAGCAAGCCTTGAAGGAGTTGAAAAAATATTTGTCAAGCCCTTAGTTGCTCTCAAAACCAAAAGAAGGTAAAACATTGCTAATCGACCTCGCGGTTTCAGAAGTTGCAGTAAGTGCAGTTTTAGTTAGAGAGGATGAAGGTACGCAATCTCTCATTTATTACGTTAGCAAAATTTTAACGGGAGCAGAAATTCGCCTGGCCTTAGCTCTCGTAGTCGTCGCTCGGAAGTTGAGGCCCTATTTCTAATGCCACCCGATAGTTATGGTAACTACTTTACCTCTGAGGAATATTCTCCATAAACCTGAGCTCTCGGGTAGGTTGGCCAAATGGGTTGTTGAAATGAGCGAATTCGATATAGAGTATAAATAGAGGACTGCAATTAAGTCGCAAGTCTTGGCTGACTTCGTGGCCGACTTTAGTTCGGGACTATTGCCTCTTGCAGCAAACTTTACCTCTTAGGAGTTTCAACCTAATTTACGGACAGAGCTTCAAACGTAAAAGGGTTTGGGCTCGGAATAGTCTTAATCACATCTTCGGGGGAAACCTTAAGGCAAGTCATCAGAACGATTCCTTTAACTAACAATGAAGCAGAGTACGAAGCTTTGATTACAGGGCTCCAATTGGCCCGAGTACTTGACTCTAAAGTCATCAAAATCAAATGTGATTTGTAGTTGGTGGTAAATCAGATCTACGAAATTTTTGACACCAAAGAGGAACGTATGCAACAATACGTGGTAAAGGTTCAGGCTCTATTGGCACGATTTCGGGAGTGGTCAATAACTCATATCCCGAGGGAATACAACGCGGAGGTAGATGCATTGGCAAATTTAGGCTCATCAATAGAAATCCAAGGATCAGAATCAGGGACGGTAGTACAACTGTTGAACTCAGCCTTGGACACAGATGGTTACTATGAGGTGAATTCGACTAGTTTGGTCTGGGACTGGAGAAACGAAATAATCGATTATCTTGAGCATGGAAAGTTGCCCGAAGACCCCCAAAGCATCAAGAGCGTTGCACGTTATAGCTTCAAGAAAGGACAATTGTACAGAAAATGCTTTCAAGCCCGTTGGCCCAGTTCTTAGGAGCATCAGAAGCAAACTATGTCATGAGAGAAGTCCACGAAGGGATATGCGGCAACCACTCCGGTGCAGATTCTTTGGTGCTGAAATTAGTTCGGGCAGGGTATTACTGGCCTCGTATGGAACAAGATGCTAAACACTTCATAAGAAAATGTGATAAGTGCCAACGCTATGCACCACTAGTACATCAACCGACAGAACCCTTGCATTCGGTTTTATCCCTGTGGTCGTTCATGAAATGTGGGATGGACATCATCGGACCATTACCACTGGCTCCTGGAAAGGTAAGGTTTCTTTTAATTTTAAATGACTAATTTTCTAAATGGGTGGAAGCAGGTCCTTATCAGAAGATCGGAGAATGAGAAGTGGTCGACTTCCTATGGAAAAATATAATTTCCAACTTTGGGATACCAAAAGAGATTGCATGTGACAATGGGCTACAGTTTATCGGTGCAAAAGTTACAAAGTTCCTTGAAGACTTAAAGATAAAAAGGATTACCTCTTCACCTTATCATCCGAGCGCAAATGGTCAAGTGGAGTAAACAAACAAAGTGATTATTCAAAACCTCAAGAAATGGTTGGAAGAAGCAAAAGGCAATTAGCCCGAAGAATTACCTGGGGTTCTATGGGCCTACCGAACAACGGCCAAGTCAAGCACAGGAGAAACTCATTTTTTCCTTGTGTACGGCGCAGAAGCTTTGATACCGGTGGAAGTGGGGGAACCAACCTTAAGGTGTTTCCAGGTGAACTAAGAATCGAACAACGAAGCAATGCTAATCAACTTGGAGCTGCTCGAGGAACGCAGAGACTTGGCGCTTGTCAGAATGGCAGCCCAAAAGCAGAGAATTGAGCGATATTATAATCGAAGAGCCAACCTCCGATATTTCAAAGTAGGAGACTTGGTCTTGAGGAAGGTAACTCAAAACACCCGAGAACTCAACGCGGGTAAGTTAGGCCCAACATGGGAAGGCCCTTATCAGGTTTCAGCTATCACTGGAAAAGGGTCATACGAGTTGGAGAACCAAAAACGGAGACAAGTTGCCCAACAACTAGAATGTAGCTCACCTCCAAAGATATTACTGCTGACGAACAATAGTCAAACGGAATGTATGTATTGCACTCTTTTTCCATTCGTTCAATTTTTGTCCCAATTGGGTTTTTCTGGCAAGGTTTTTAACGAGGCAATGACGGAAAGCATGCTATGAAGATAGTAGTGATAAGACCTTTCATAATGGGGCAAACGAACAAGTTTCCACTCGGGGACGATTAGATAATCTTTGCTTTGATAAAAAATTCCCACCGGGAAGTTAAGTTTGCTATCGAACGGAGGTTACCCGACCGTTCACGAGCACAAATCACTAGAAGACTATTAGGTATTCTTTTGCTCAATAGCATGGGTTCCTAAGGGGAAACAAGATATGTTGTTTAGTGGAGGATTACCTAGCAATTCATTAGTGGGATCTTCGAAGATACAAGACCTCCAGTGTTTCAATTCGCATTCGTCGCATTCAAACACTGGGGGGATGACATGAGGTTACGGCAACACTGAATGTCGGGAAACACTGAATGCCATGTCAACCGGGGAATGAAAATTTGGCATTATGATAGTTGTGAATACATTAGCTTTCCATTTATTTAGGTAATATAGTTTTTCTTAGTAAGAAGGATTGCTCAGAAGTAAGTCGGAAGATGGGACATCATTGACATAAAGTGCAAAGAATTACAGAAGATAAGAAAAGTTGTTCGGATCCCAACAAAAGAGAAGGATCTGCAAGTACAAGACCTTAACCTTTGCTCTAAAGGAGAGATGTGAAAAACATCGGCAAGTCTGGTTGCAGATTTGAAACCCGCATAGTTAGAATGAGATATAAAAATTATGAAATCATGCCAGTTATGTATCATGAGGGTAGTTCCATTGCACGAGACTCTAATCATTGGAGTACGAGCCAAGACTTAGCTCACAATAATGCTAAAAGTGTTTTCAGGAAGTACCTCAAAACGATAATCAAGTATGGGAAGTATAGATCATGATTGAGGCAGACAAGAGAATTATGGTGAAAGAAGTTCACAGCTTAGCCAAGCTAGGAGTTTGACTTTCAGATTCCGAGGATGGTAGAGTTGTTGTCCAGAACATGACTTGTTCCTCCTTAGTAGCCGAAGTGAAGGAGAAATAGTTTGATGATCCCTACTTGTTGCAATTGAAAGAGGGGATTCACAAGTATAAGACAATGGCTTTTGAACAAAGGGGAGACGATGGTACTTTGAGGTACCAAGACAGATTATATGTTCCAGACATAGATGGACTTAGAGAGGGAAGATCATGTTAGAAGCCCATAATTCCAGGTATTCTATCTACCCAGGTTGCCCAAAGATGTAACATGATCTCAAGGATATTTATTGGTGGAACAACATGAAAAATAACGTCACAGACATTGTGGCCAAGTGTCCGAATTATCAGCAAGTGAGAGTCGAGTAGCAGAAAGCCCAGTGTTTTACCACAGAATACACATATTCTTGAGTGGAGATGATAAATATGGACTTTATAACAGGATTATCTCGCTCATTTTGAAATCATGATTTGATTGGGTGGTTGTAGATCGACTTACCAAGTCAGCGCACTTCTTGCTAGTAAAGACCACAAATTTAGTATAAGATTATGCCAAGTTGTATATTCAGGAACTCGTCCGATTGCATGGGACTCCGTTGTCCATCATTTCGGACTGTGATGCTCATTTTCAAGGAATGTTTAGAAGACCTTTTATAAAGGATTAGGTACATGAGTAAACCCTAACACATTTAGAAAGGAAATTCTCATTGGTGATGTGATGTCGTCGTCCTTATTTGAATGCATTAAGGCTCGACGGTGTTATGGTATTCTTTGATTTACCTTCGGGGCAGGGTGTGGTGAAATGGGGCCTGAGAAACGGTTGTCAGAGATGGCGGTGTGTAGCGGTTTCAAAATCGAATAGATGTTTCTGATATTGATGGCTCGAGAAAGTTGATCTTCAGGGAGGCTTAGAGTTGGTGGCAATTTATTAGGTCGGGTGCTACAAAGATGGATTTTGATTTGAGGTAGTATTTAGGTAGCGTAGGATGAGGAAGGACGTGGTGGGAGGTGTCTCCCGGTGGTCGAATTGCTAGCAGGTCAAGTATGAAAAGCAGAGGTCGAGAAATTGCTTAAAGGCGATGGGGTTTATCAAAGTGGGAGTGGTAGAGTAGTGTACGGATTCTATGGTAGGATAGCCACATACTTTGAGGAAATTTAGAGCGATTTGGGGATCATGATGGATAGTGACTAGGTCTATGGACTTCATTTGGGATGGTGGCCATTATACGGAGGAATGTTGAATATGACTGAAGGGAGTTGGCTTGGAATAAAGAGAGGCGTAAAAGCTTGATTATCGTTATGGGGTACGATGTGACTTCGAGTTTGAAATGTATTGTCGGACTTTCAGTGGATGCTAATAGGGAATGAACATACTTTTACAATTGGTGAACGAGCATGGGCTCAGGAGGGTTTGGCGATTTCGTGGTAGTTGTAACCAGGGCAGTGTCGTTGGAAGATGTCGATATGGAATTCCACAGGTGGGCTCTCTATTGTGAGCAGGTTAGCTGTTGCGTGATTCTTGATGAAGTTCTACGAAGAGTTTTACTTTCTACATAGCGGGAGACATGTATTGGGATGTGAGGTTGGATCGCTTGAAGAAGATGGTGCGATTGTCAGGAGGTCAAAGTGCGATTGTAGTTGATAATTCGAAATGTTCATGAAATGTTTAACAAGAGACTACGAGAAATTTGGCGGGTTAACGGTGCGAGATCATGGTAATTGAGAAGGAGGAATCTTTGTGGGTTCTACATTTATGTGATGGTAGCTTAAAGCTAAGTGGGGGCATCCACCATCTACGATTAGATCGCGTGGTTGTCTGCTTGTGCGGTTTCTAGTTATCGGTGCATTTGTGGATTATTTATGACAAAGAACAGAAAACATCAGGGGTAATTCGAGCAAAGAACTTGATGAATGTGTGCTATATTTCTCCTTAATGATTCATGTGCAGGTTTTGGGAAGGCTCGGAGTTTATGCTTCTTATGGTTGTGATGTACAAGGAAACGAATTCATCTGATTGCTTCTTTGGGAGTGTTCATGTGCTAACAAGAGCGTTGAAGTTTGATTATATTCGGGACCACGTTAAAGTGGGTGACTCTCAATAGTGGTTCTAATAGGTTCAAGGATGTAAGCGCGGAGTCTAAGGATTTTGGGTTCGTTGTATGGCTGAAGACCAGGATTTTACAGTAGAGTATGGATAATACTTGGGAAATTTTCTATGTTATCATCGGGTCTGTGGGGTAGTATTGGAGGAATGGGAGAAATAGTTTTGGATTCGCGGAAGGTATTGTAAAATGGCTGTACCAGTTGGAGATGCTATTGTGTGCTTGAGGAGGGAATGGGATGGTTCATGGGTATTGAGACGATGTGGTCTCGTGATTTGGGTCACTCGGGATGAGTGCTGATTGAGTTTCGTTATGTTTTTGAATGGAGATATTATTATTTCTAAGACAAGTTAAGAGTAAATTGAAAGAAATTGGGTCGGTTAATAATGGTTGGAATCAGCATGATTGTGGCAATGATCAGTTCCTTCGGCGTGTTAAGTTATACATGTGATTCGTGGTTTTACGTGCGGGTTTAACAGCCACCGTAATTTGATTGATTTGGAGGTATTGTTGTTGTTGTTGTTGTTGGAGGTATTGATTGTGATGGTATGTTATGTGTAGATAGATCCCGGAATAGTTATGGTGGTTCATACCACAACCTGAGGTTTGTGTTTTCTGCGGTTATAGGAATTCAGTTGCGTGTTGCAATGGTTCTTCCGAAATAAGTAAGTAAAAGGTTTCTAGCCAATGGAGTGCTTGTTCTGCAAGTAGTTCAGGGGTTATGATGAATTCTTGTACTCTCGCATAACGGCATGATAGGTGCAATGAGCGGCATGGGAATTGGAAGTTGAGGATCAAGGTTGCGTCTTGGTATTGATAAGAATGTCACGAGCTCGGATGAGCGGGGAGGAATTCAGATAAGTTGGCCTTTTCTCTAGTGTCACCTGAGAACGGTATCATGTGTAAGAGGCATTGTGTATTGATTTGCGGATTCTTGATTTGCTTTACAAAATTAGTACGGTCGGCGGTATGGAGCTGCAAACTTTGCTACCTAGTGCGGAAGGTCGTTGGAGCGTATCCCATGGGGAAATTTTATAAGTGTGACATGTTAGACATTTGATTGTTAAGGATTGAAACCAAGTATGGAGATTTTGGTATTATCGCTAATGTGAGAGTTTATGTCTGAAAGGTGCTCTATTCATTTGGTTGTGGACTGTGGGAGTTTTTTCCGGATTGGAAGGCTATTCGTGTGTATCAAGAATACGGCCATTATGGATCCTTGAACAGTTGTTGGCCCAGTATGGGATGATTGGAATCAGCTTGAGGTCCGTTGGTGGGTCCAATGTGAATGTGTGCTCTACATCAGGTCGGATGTGTTCATTCAGCATAATATTGCTTACGGAAAAGTCTTCGGGCATTAGATGTTATTCCGGTCATCAACTATTCCATGTAATACTCTATTGTGCCATGTGGGTTATGAGACAACTTGATTATTCACACATGTGTTGTGATCCCGTGTAGCTTGTGGTGTTATATGAGCAAGGTGGCTCTCGAGATGCAGGTCATTTATTACACCTTAGTCCTGCTTAGGTTTTGTAGCGTATGGCTCTATCCATCTCCCTAGGTATTGTATTATGCACTTGGCGTGCTTGGGGTCGATATTAGAGCATTTCGTAAGTATAAGCATTACGACTTGATGGGTGTTTCCTTATTGATTTTTATGTGTGGATCGGGTGGCACGACGCTACGGATACATTGTTTGGATCTGGTGGCAGGCCGCCACAGGTATGATGTTTGGATCGGGTTGCATGCCACAATAGTATCATGTGTGGATCGGGTTTCTCACCGCAACAGTAATATGTTGAGTACGGCTCCTTATACCTATTTATATGTATTTTGCTTCTCATTCTCAAAGAATGGTTCATAGCATCTTTTTCGGCTGTTTTATTCGTTACGCGGGCTGTGTAGCTCTTTTCCAGAGTTCGTTCTCCCTTATGTGTCATATTCGTGTTGTAGCTTGTTGGTGCATTGATGGTGTCATATGAGCTCTTGATCAGTGTTTGAGGTGGCTTATTGCCTGAGCAGCTTGTACTGGGTAAGACGAGATTATTGGACCTGAAACTGGTGCGATCGAATCTATGTAAGGTATATTAAAGAGAAAATATCGTTATTCAGTTCAGAATGAGGTAATGATTCTTGTCAAGAGGAGAGACTCCATGATTTATTGATTTTGTTAGGTGGTTATGAGTTTCTACACATCTCTTTTGTCATGGCAGTATTGCGAGAGTTAGAACATGGCTTATATGTGTTATGAGGTGTATTGCGGGCATCAGATTCATGAAATTGCAGCTATTATGGTCGGAGGAAGTTATTATGGGCAAAAGACTTATGTGGTGGATGGGTGTGGTTTCAACATAGGTGCATGATCAGGTTTTGGTACACTGTGTAGGGATTGATGTGGTGTTCGTATGTTAGAATCGGGTCTTGTGAAAAATTTTGGATGTTGGAATTTGGTTCTAAGGCTTGTTAGCTAAGATTATAGGGAGGATCTTCAGTTTGGTTCGATCTAATGTGCTCACATGGGTGGTGGTGCCACGGGTAGGTTCACCAGGTGTTAAACAGTGATTTTGGATAGCTTCGGAACGGTTCTTGGCACGTTCGAGGACGAATGCATGTTTAAGTGTGGAAGAATGTAACGATCCGACCGATCGTTTTGAGATCTAGCACGTCATACAGTAGTTTGAGGCCTTGGGTAGCTTCACTTAATGTATTATGACTTGGTCGCATAGTCGAAATTTAATTTCGGGAAGTACGGAGTTGATTCAGATAAAAAGTTCTCAATTCGGAAGCTTAAGATGGAAGAGTTGACCAAGGTTTGACTTTTTGAGTAAATGACCTCGGAATCAGGATTTGAACATTCCAATATGTTCGTATGATGATTTCGGACTTGGGCGTATGTTCGGGTTAAGTATCGGGTGATCCGGGAGCATTTCGGCGCTTATTATGGAAAGTTGGTATTTTGAAAGTTTTAGAATTTCATAAGTTTTTGGTTTGAAGTGTATTTTAATGTTTTCGATTCCGTTTGAGGTTCCGAGCCTTGGAATAGGTTCGTATTATAATTTATGACTTGTGCGTAAAGTTTGGCGTCATTCTGGAATGTTTAAGTATGAATCGGACACATTCGTCGAAGTTTGAATGTCGGAAAGTTGAAAGAAGGTTTCGATCGTTGAATCGTAGTTTTGATGTTGTTTAGTGTTATTTGAGGCCTCGAACAGGTTCGTGTTGTGTTTTGGGACTTGTTGGTGTGATTGGACGGGGTCCCGGGGGCCTCAGTGTGTTTCGGGATGGTTTCGAACCAAGTTTGGGTGATTTGCAGTTGCTGGTTTCTAGTGTCCTTGGCATGCTTCGCGATCGCGAAGAGGGAGACGCGATCGCGGAAGGTAAGTTGGAGCATAAGGGAATTGTTCTTCGCATTCGCGGGCTAAGGAATGTGATCGCGTAGTGCCCTGGACTGGACCATCGCACTCGCGAATGAAGCTACGCGTTCGCGTAGTGTTGAAGCAGGGGCTGATGAAATTGGTCTTCGCGAACGCAAAGTTGTCCCACGTTCGCGATTGTTGGACTGGTCGTGCTTCGCGATCTTGAATCTTCAGACGCGATCGCATAGGGCATTTTTGTATGTAGAGGTGGTATTGTTTCGCGATCGAGAGGCTTCAGACCGCGATCGCGAAAGGCAACGCCTGAGCAAAATTGTTTTAAATCAGGATTTTTGCTCAATTCACTCATTTCTCTCTTGGTTTGGGCGATTTTTGGAGAGTTTCAAGGGGAGGTTTTCATCATCTATTACAAGGTAAGTAATTCCCGCATATTATTAGCTAACTACATGGATTATACAAGGATTTAAACATGGAAATTAGTGGAAATTGTGAGATTTTGAAAGGAACCTAGAAATTAGTATTTTTGAATTTTTACCACGAAATTGGACATGAAATTAGGAATAAATCATATATTTGAATTCGTAATGTTATGGATAAAGTTTATCTTCGAAAATTTTCGGAATCTGGGCATATGATCCCGAGGGTTGACTTTATTGACTTTTCGAGCGGAGTTGTGGATTGTTATAAATTGATTAATTATGAGTATTAGAGTACATTTTTATTGGTTTGTACATTATTTGACTAGTTTCAGACCGATGGGCATTGCCTTGAGGAGCTAGAGAGGCGTTGGAGCCGATTATGGAACTTCAGAGCGAGGTAAGTCTCATGTCTAACCTTGTGAGGGGGAATTTACCCCGTACGTGTTATATTCTTATGTGCTACATGTTGTGGGAACTACGCACGTATGAGGTGACGAGTGTCCGTGCGTATGCTAGGATTTATTGATTTATCCGGGTAGACTTAGATTCACGCCATGCTTTAATTATACTATTTAAGTTATCCTTGCATGTTGAATCCCTTTATTATGCGTTACGACCTAAGACTAGGCTTGCGTAGAGTGATAGACTTGCTATTGTAGAGATTTGACGAGTTGCTTGATCACGGAAAAATTGTGCTTCCTTTATGAATTTCTCTCGCATTGTGTGGTTTCACCGAAAAGCTTCTTTTAATTTCATAACCCACACGTATATTCATAAGTAGGGTCAAGAACCCGTTAAAGTATCATATTCTTATGGGATCGGGATGTTCGCCTCGGCAATAAGACAACCCTACTCTTATGGGAGCGGGCCATTTGCCTCGGCAGTATAATAGATGCATCTATAGTTTGTGTCGTTCGACCCTCAGTAGTATATACATTATTATGGGATTGGGTTGTTTGCCTCGGCATTTCTTTAAATACTCTTATGGGATCGGGATGTTCGTCTCGACAGCTTTATGAAACACTCTTATGAGATCGGGCCATTCGCCTCGGCAACGTCGTGCGTAATATTTGACAAGAAGCCATCGTATCCGCGAGTTTTCCTGATTTGAGTTGTGACGATCTATCTGGTGGGGACCATTATACATATATACTCTGGTTGAGGAGGTGCCCGATAATTGAGAGATTGTGTTTACTGTTCAGAGGAGGATCGTACTACGTACCTATATCTGTTTACACTGTTTATTTACCATGCCTCATACTTGTTTACTTTCTATTACACTTGATATATCGGACCACTAGTAAGTGTCGGTATTGACCCCTCGTCACTACTTCTCTAGGGTTAGGCTAGATACTTACTGGGCACGCGTTGATTTACGTACTCATGCTACACTTACTGTACTTATTGTGCAGGTATGTATGTGTCTGGTGGTCTTTGGGGAGCAAGGGCGCGGCTATTGCGGGGACTTTACGGTGAGCTGCATTCCATGTTACGATCCGCAACATACATAGTCTCCATCAGAGTTGTTTACATTGTCCTGTCTAACTTGTATTCCAAACATGTGTTGTATTTTATTATATTTCCTAGTAGACGCTCATGCACTTGTGATACCGCATTTTGCGGGTTCCTAGTAGATGTTCATTATTGTAGTTCACGTAATTATTATCATCTTACCTTATAATTTATACTTTACATGGAAATTGGTAAAGAGAATCACGGGCTTCTACAAGTACCAGATTTTTAATTTATTTATTTAATGAGATTTATGATTTCAAAAAATATAATATTAAAAGAAGTAATTAAGTTGATAATTCAGCGTTGGCTTGCCTGACGGCGATGTTACGTGCCATCACGGCCTATAGAAGATTTTGGGTCGTGACACATTCAACCCGCCCAACCCGCCTAGAGATTAATGGGTTGTGCTAGAAATATTTTAGCTCATGGGTCTTTTTGGGCTGAGTCCAAGTTAACCTATTAATTTTATAGCCCATTCTGACCCATGAAGAAGCCGAAATACAACTCATGAAGCTTACCTAAAACAAAGGGATATCAATCCAACTAAAGGCTTGTCTAGAAATTTACTTAGTTGCCCCATTATTAGTTTCTGTATCTAAGTTTAAAAAAGAGAATCAAGGTATCCAAGTTTTAATGTAAATATGAATAATTTTGTAACTAAGTTGTGGTGAAATTTACTTATTTAGAAATAACATAAAAGATAATATTCAATTTACAAATTATAAATGCTAATTTTTTATTTAAGAAAATATATTTTGATTCTCAAAATATTAATAGTATTTATTTTGGAAAGGAGGGAGTACTTCTTAAATGGGGAGTAGGGCTTCTTGTGTTACATTATAAAGAATAAATAATTACATAAATAGATATAAATCAAAGCTTGTACAAAAATTGTGTGGATTGATTTTCTCTGAAAGACTTCATCAACAAAAAATTCTGAAAACTCCATGTGGCCAGAAGTAGCCCAAATACAACCCATGAAGCTTACCCAAAACAAAGGGATATCAATCCAACTGAAGGCTTGTCTGGAAATTTACTTAGTTGCCCCATTATTAGTTTATTTATCTAAGTTTAAAAAAGAGAATCAAGGTATCCAAATTTTAATGTAAATATGAATAATTTTGTAACTAAGTTGTGGTGAAATTTACTTATTTAGAAATAACATAAAAGATATTATTCAACTTACAAATTATAAATGCTAATTTTTTATTTAAGAAAATATATTTAGATACTCAAAATATTAATAGTATTTATTTTGGAAAGGATGGAGTACTTCTTAAATGGGGAGTAGGGCTTCTTGTGTTACATTGTAAAGAATAAATAATAACTACATAAATAGATATAAATCAAAGCTTGTACAGAAATTGTGTGGGTTGATTTTCTCTAAAAGACTTCATCAACAAAAAATTCTAAAAATTTTATGTGGCCAGAAGTAGCCCAAAGACAACCCATGAAGCTTACCCAAAATAAAGGGATATCAATCCAACTAAAGGCTTGTCTGAAAATTTACTTAGTTGCCCCATTATTAGTTTATGTATCTAAGTTTTAAAAAGAGAATCAAAGTATCCAAGTTTTAATGTAAATATGAATAATTTTGTAACTAAGTTGTGGTGAAATTTACTTAGTTAGAAATAACATAAAAGATATTATTCAACTTACAAATTATAAATGCTAATTTTTTATTTAAAAAAATATATTTTGATTCTCAAAATATTAATAGTATTTATTTTGGAAAGGAGGGAGTACTTCTTAAATGGGGAGTAGGGCTTCTTGTGTTACATTGTAAAGAATAAATAATAACTACATAAATAGATATAAATCAAAGCTTGTACAGAAATTGTGTGGGTTGATTTTCTCTAAAAGACTTCATCAACAAAAAATTCTGAAAAATCTATGTGGCCAGAAGTAGCCCAAATACAACCCATGAAGCTTACCCAAAACAAAGGGATATCAATCCAACTGAAGGCTTGTCTGAAAATTTACTTAGTTGCCCCATTATTAGTTTATGTATCTAAGTTTAAAAAAGAGAATCAAGGTATCCAAGTTTTAATGTAAATATGAATAATTTTGTAACTAAGTTGTGGTGAAATTTACTTATTTAGAAATAACATAAAAGATATTATTCAACTTACAAATTATAAATGCTAATTTTTTATTTAAGAAAATATATTTTAATTCTCAAAATATTAATAGTATTTATTTTGGAAAGGAGAGAGTACTTCTTAAATGGGGAGTAGGGCTTCTTGTGTTACATTGTAAAGAATAAATAATAAATACATAAATAGATATAAATCAAAGCTTGTACAGAAATTGTGTGGGCTGATTTTCTCTAAAAGACTTCATCAACAAAAAATTCTGAAAATTTCATGTCGCCAGAAGTAGCCCAAAGACAACCGATGAAGCTTACCCAAAACAAAGGGATATCAATCCAACTGAAGGCTTGTCTCGAAATTTACTTAGTTGCCCCATTATTAGTTTATGTATCTAAGTTTAAAAAAGAGAATCAAGGTATCCAAGTTTTAATGTAAATATGAATAGTTTTGTAACTAAGTTGTGGTGAAATTTACTTATTTAGAAATAACATAAAAGATATTATTCAACTTACAAATTTTAAATGCTAATTTTTTATTTAAGAAAATATATTTTGATTCTCAAAATATTAATAGTATTTATTTTGGAAAGGAGGGATTACTTCTTAAATGGGGAGTAGGGCTTCTTGTGTTACATTGTAAAGAATAAATAATAAATACATAAATAGATATATATCAAAGCTTGTACAGAAATTGTGTGGGTTGATTTTCTCTGAAAGACTTCATCAACAAAAAATTCTGAAAATTTCATGTCGCCAGAAGTAGCCCAAAGACAACCGATGAAGCTTACCCAAAACAAAGGGATATCAATCCAACTGAAGGCTTGTCTCGAAATTTACTTAGTTGCCCCATTATTAGTTTATGTATCTAAGTTTAAAAGAGAATCAAGGTATCCAAGTTTTAATGTAAATATGAATAGTTTTGTAACTAAGTTGTGGTGAAATTTACTTATTTAGAAATAACATAAAAGATATTATTCAACTTACAAATTTTAAATGCTAATTTTTTATTTAAGAAAATATATTTTGATTCTCAAAATATTAATAGTATTTATTTTGGAAAGGAGGGATTACTTCTTAAATGGGGAGTAGGGCTTCTTGTGTTACATTGTAAAGAATAAATAATAACTACATAAATAGATATAAATCAAAGCTTGTACAGAAATTGTGTGGGTTGATTTTCTCTGAAAGACTTCATCAACAAAATATTCTGAAAATTCCATGTGGCCAGAAGTAGCCCAAATACAACCCATGAAGCTTACCCAAAATAAAGGGATATCAATCCAACTGAAAGCTTGTTTGGAAATTTACTTAGTTGCCCCATTATTAGTTTATGCATCTAAGTTTAAAAAAGAGAATCAAGGTATCCAAGTTTTAATGTAAATATGAATAATTTTATAACTAAGTTGTGGTAAAATTTACTTATTTAGAAATAACATAAAAGATATTATTCAACTTACAAATTATAAATGCTAATTTTTTATTTAAGAAAATATATTTTGATTCTCAAAATATTAATAGTATTGTGATGACCCAAAATGTTATCTTTAAATTTAATAATTAATTCTGTGTTCTAAGACCTCGAAAAGCACTATTTATTATTACTCGACTTGCGTGTGTAGTCCGTAAAATTTTTCCGGAAAGTTTTCAGTTGAAAAATGAATTAAAATATGAATTAAAGCTTTAAAACTCAACTGAGTTGACTTTGGTCAACATTTTGAGCAAACAGACTCGGATCTGTATTTTGACAATTTTTTGTAGGTCTGTATCGTGATTTGGGACTTAGGCGTATGTCCGGAATCAAATTCCGAGGTCCCTAGCCCGAGATATGGAATTTTGATGAAAAATTTAAAGTTTAAGTTTAAATAGTGAACGGATATCGAATTATGTGCAAATGACCCCGGAATAGAATTTTGATGATTCCAACAGCTCCGTATGGTGATTTTGGACTTAGGAGCGTGATCGAAATTTTATTTGGAAGTCCGTAGTAAAATTAGGCTTGAAGTGGCTAAAATAGGAATTTAAAGTTTGGAAGTTTGACCGGGGAGTTGACTTTTTGATATCGGGCTCAGAATTCAGTTATGAAAATTTTCACAGCTTCGTTATGTCATTTATGACTTGTGTGCAAAATTTGAAGTCAATCGGACTTGATTTGAGAGGTTTCGACATCGAATGTAGAAGTTGGAAATTCTAAGTTTCATTAAGATTGAATTGGAGCATGATTCGTGATTTTAGCATTGTTTGATGTGATTTGAGGTTTCAAATAGGTTCGTATGATGTTTTAGGATTTGTTGGTGTTTTGGGTTGAGGTCCCGAGGGCCTCGGGTGAGTTTCAGATGGTTAACGAATCAAAAGTGGGACTTAGCTACTGCAAAAGCTGCTGCAATTTTCTGCTAGAAATGTTGTCAAAATCGGGCTGCTGTCAAAATCGAGGTCCATGTCAAAATCGAGGTCCCTAACAAATCGAGGTCCATGACAAAATCGAGGTCCCTTACAAAATCGAGGTCCCTAACAAATCGAGGTCCATGACAAATCGAGGTCCCTAACAAATCGAGGTCCCTTACAAATCGAGGTCCATGACAAAATCTAGGTCCCTTACAAATCGAGATCCCTTACAAATCGAGGTCCATAACAAATCGAGGTCCCTTACAAATCGAGGTCCCTTACAAATCGAGGTCCATAACAAATCGAGGTCCATAACAAATCGAGGTCCCTTAAAAAATCGAGGTCCCTAACAAATCGAGGTCCCTTACAAATCGAGGTCCCTTACAAATCGAGGCAGCCCATGATCGGACTCCATGATCGAACTCCCTATGATCGGACTCCCCATGATCGGACTCCATGATCGGACCCCATGATCGAGGTCACCCTGGACAGATCTGTAAGTTATAAAAACAGGGAGGCTTCGTCCATTTCGCCATTTTTAACAACTTGGAGCTTGAGCAGAAGCGATATTTGATATATTTTCAAGGAAAAATATTGGGGTAAGTGATTCTAACTCGGATTTGGTCAATATACACGAATATATCATTGTTTTCACCATTTAATTAGTGTTTTGAGATTGAAATTTGGAAAATTTTAGAAAATCTCATAGAAACGAAAATTTAAGATTTGGAGGTTGAGTTGTTATCGGATTTTGGTAAAATTGGTATGGGTGGACTCGTAATTGAATGGGTTGTCGGATTTTATAAGTTTCGCCGGATTCCTAGATGTGGGCCCCACGGGCAAATTTTGAGCTAATTTCGGATTTTAATGAAAACGTAATATTTTCTTATGAAATTGATTACTATAATTTTTGTTGACTGTATCGAATTAATTATGACTAGATACAAGTCGATCGGAGTCAGAAATTCGAGGAAAAAGCATAATACTTAGTTAAATTGGAGCAAGTCGAAGTAAGTGACTTGTCTAACCTTGTGTGGGGGAAATTTCCCCTAGAATTAATATGAATGTGATTATTGAAATATGTTGAAAGTCGTGTACACGAGGTGACGAGTGTGTACACGGGCTAAATGTGAAAGATTATATTTTTAAATTGTGTAGATCGTTGTTGCGCATTTATTAAATTATTTTATCTTGTTATATTCTTCATCAATGATATGATATATATACTTCAAATTTGTTCGACCTTTTCCTACTAATTGTTTTACCTGTTTAGTTGAAACTTAGTTTCTTTTATTCTGTGCATTATTTGAAGGTTGATTTTCTTTAAATTAAATATTATTAATATGAAGTATTTGACATTTTTAAACTTGATATTGAAGCAACGTAGTAAAGATTTTGAAATATTATTTTTCTAAATTATTTACTCCTGAATATTTTTTTTATACTCATTGTGAGAGAGTCGTGAGCTCTTTATTGTGGAAAACTATTATTGATGATTTATTTTGGCATGAGCCGTGAGCTCTTTATTGTGAAAAAATATTATTGTTGAATTATTTTGGCAAGTTAAATTATTTGAGCACTTGAGGTACAAATTGTGATATATTGTGATATTGATACGCATGCGGGGGTATAAGGTCTGGGTGTTGAAATGCATGCGGTGAGATAAGGGTGGCTTGATACGCGTGGCTAGTAGGGGAACTACTAGAAGTCATGCGGTGTGATAAGGGTGGCTAAAACGCGGGATGCTATTTCGGAAAAAAATGTTTTCTTTAAATAAATTGTGAAGGCTCCCGTGGTGATATAAAAAAATGAGATATTGTGAATTTATTTATGATTTGGGACTACGAGGCGGTACCTCGTGAGTGCCCTTGTTGATATTGATTTATGGCCATAGTTGCTTTCGATTAATTGTTGTAATTTTCATAAAGTAGAAGGAAATTTTGCTTTGATTCCACGAGATATTATTTGCAATTATTTGGTGTCATTAAATGTGACATACTATTTGATTCATTTCCAATGTCATTTTATTTTACTACATTGATAAATATTTTACCATGCCATTATTATATTCCAGTAGGGCCTTACCTGACCTCGTCACTACTCTACCAAGGTTAGGCTTGGCACTTACTGGGTATCGCTGTGGTGTACTCATACTACGCTTCTGCACATATTTTTGTGCAGATCCAGGTACATTTTACCAGCCTAGACGTCAGTGAGTTACCTGCGCATGGAGACTTCGAGGTATATCTGCCAGCGTCCGCAGACTCCGGAGTCCCCTTCTATCATTTTATGTTGCTTCCTTATATTTTATTTAGACCTTGATATATAGAGACATAGAGAATAAATTCTTAGAAGCTTGTGACTTATTTCTACCGGGTTTTGGGAGTTGAAATTGTTTGAATTGTAGTTTATTTATTTCAGATATTTATTATTATTTGGCATTGATAGGCTTACCCAGTCTTAGAGACTAGGTGCCATCACGACATCCTACGGAGGGAATTTGGGGTCGTGACAATTATTTATTTTGGAAAGGAGGGAGTACTTCTTAAATGGGGAGTAGGGCTTCTTGTGTTAAATTGTAAAGAATAAATAATAACTATATAAATAGATATAAATCAAAGCTTGTACAGAAATTGTGTGGGTTGATTTTCTCTGAAAGACTTCATCAACAAAAAATTTTGAAAATTTCATGTGGCCAGAAGTAGACCAAATACAACCCATGAAGTTTACCCAAAACAAAGGAATATCAATCCAACTGAAGGCTTGTCTGGAAATTTACTAAGTTGCCCCATTATTAGTTTATGTATCTAAGTTTAAAAAAGAGAATCAAGGTATCCAAGTTTTAATGTAAATATGAATAATTTTGTAACTAAGTTGTGGTGAAATTTACTTATTTAGAAATAACATAAAAGATATTATTCAACTTACAAATTATAAATGCTAATTTTTTATTTAAGAAAATATATTTTGATTCTCAAAATATTAATAGTATTTATTTTGGAAAGGAGGGAGTACGTCTTAAATGGGGAGTAGGGCTTCTTGTGTTACATTGTAAACAATAAATAATAACTATATAAATAGATATAAATCAAAGCTTGTACAGAAATTGTGTGGGTTGATTTTCTCTGAAAGACTTCATCAACAAAAAATTCTGAAAACTCCATGTGGCCAGAAGTAGCCCAAATACAACCCATGAAGCTTACCCAAAACAAAGGGATATCAATCCAACTGAAGGCTTGTCTGGAAATTTACTTAGTTGCCCCATTATTAGTTTATTTATCTAAGTTTAAAAAAGAGAATCAAGGTATCCAAATTTTAATGTAAATATGAATAATTTTGTAACTAAGTTGTGGTGAAATTTACTTATTTAGAAATAACATAAAAGATATTATTCAACTTACAAATTATAAATGCTAATTTTTTATTTAAGAAAATATATTTAGATACTCAAAATATTAATAGTATTTATTTTGGAAAGGATGGAGTACTTCTTAAATGGGGAGTAGGGCTTCTTGTGTTACATTGTAAAGAATAAATAATAACTACATAAATAGATATAAATCAAAGCTTGTACAGAAATTGTGTGGGTTGATTTTCTCTAAAAGACTTCATCAACAAAAAATTCTAAAAATTTTATGTGGCCAGAAGTAGCCCAAAGACAACCCATGAAGCTTACCCAAAATAAAGGGATATCAATCCAACTAAAGGCTTGTCTGAAAATTTACTTAGTTGCCCCATTATTAGTTTATGTATCTAAGTTTTAAAAAGAGAATCAAAGTATCCAAGTTTTAATGTAAATATGAATAATTTTGTAACTAAGTTGTGGTGAAATTTACTTAGTTAGAAATAACATAAAAGATATTATTCAACTTACAAATTATAAATGCTAATTTTTTATTTAAAAAAATATATTTTGATTCTCAAAATATTAATAGTATTTATTTTGGAAAGGAGGGAGTACTTCTTAAATGGGGAGTAGGGCTTCTTGTGTTACATTGTAAAGAATAAATAATAACTACATAAATAGATATAAATCAAAGCTTGTACCGAAATTGTGTGGGTTGATTTTCTCTAAAAGACTTCATCAACAAAAAATTCTGAAAAATCTATGTGGCCAGAAGTAGCCCAAATACAACCCATGAAGCTTACCCAAAACAAAGGGATATCAATCCAACTGAAGGCTTGTCTGAAAATTTACTTAGTTGCCCCATTATTAGTTTATGTATCTAAGTTTAAAAAAGAGAATCAAGGTATCCAAGTTTTAATGTAAATATGAATAATTTTGTAACTAAGTTGTGGTGAAATTTACTTATTTAGAAATAACATAAAAGATATTATTCAACTTACAAATTATAAATGCTAATTTTTTATTTAAGAAAATATATTTTAATTCTCAAAATATTAATAGTATTTATTTTGGAAAGGAGAGAGTACTTCTTAAATGGGGAGTAGGGCTTCTTGTGTTACATTGTAAAGAATAAATAATAAATACATAAATAGATATAAATCAAAGCTTGTACAGAAATTGTGTGGGCTGATTTTCTCTAAAAGACTTCATCAACAAAAAATTCTGAAAATTTCATGTCGCCAGAAGTAGCCCAAAGACAACCGATGAAGCTTACCCAAAACAAAGGGATATCAATCCAACTGAAGGCTTGTCTCGAAATTTACTTAGTTGCCCCATTATTAGTTTATGTATCTAAGTTTAAAAAAGAGAA
Source organism: Nicotiana tabacum (assembly GCF_000715075.1). Classification (NCBI taxonomy): domain Eukaryota; kingdom Viridiplantae; phylum Streptophyta; class Magnoliopsida; order Solanales; family Solanaceae; genus Nicotiana; species Nicotiana tabacum. The sequence continues at coordinate 146,733,574 of NC_134098.1, read as the reverse complement.
TCAAGGTATCCAAGTTTTAATGTAAATATGAATAGTTTTGTAACTAAGTTGTGGTGAAATTTACTTATTTAGAAATAACATAAAAGATATTATTCAACTTACAAATTATAAATGCTAATTTTTTATTTAAGAAAATATATTTTGATTCTCAAAATATTAATAGTATTTATTTTGGAAAGGAGGGATTACTTCTTAAATGGGGAGTAGGGCTTCTTGTGTTACATTGTAAAGAATAAATAATAAATACATAAATAGATATATATCAAAGCTTGTACAGAAATTGTGTGGGTTGATTTTCTCTGAAAGACTTCATCAACAAAAAATTCTGAAAATTCCATGTGGCCAGAAGTAGCCCAAATACAACCCATGAAGCTTACCCAAAACAAAGGGATATCAATCCAACGGAAGGCTTGTCTGGAAATTTACTAAGTTGCCCCATTATTAGTTTATGTATCTAAGTTTAAAAAGGAGAATCAAGGTATCCAAGTTTTAATGTAAATATGAATAATTTTGTAACTAAGTTGTGGTGAAATTTACTTATTTAGAAATAACACAAAAGATATTATTCAACTTACAAATTATAAATGCTAAATTTTTATTTAAGAAAATATATTTTGATTCTCAAAATATTAATAGTATTTATTTTGGAAAGGAGGGAGTACTTCTTAAATGGGGAGTAGGGCTTCTTGTGTTACATTGTAAAGAATAAATAATAACTATATAAATAGATATAAATCAAAGCTTGTACAGAAATTGTGTGGGTTGATTTTCTTTGAAAGACTTCATCAACAAAAAATTCTGAAGGCCAGAAGTAGCCCAAAGACAACTCATGAAGCTTACCCAAAATAAAGGGATATCAATCCAACTGAAGTCTTGTCTGAAAATTTATTAGTTGCCCCATTATTAGTTTATGTATCTAAGTTTAAAAAAGAGAATCAAGGTATCCAAGTTTTAATGTAAATATGAATAATTTTGTAACTAAGTTGTGGTGAAATTTACTTATTTAGAAATAACATAAAAGATATTATTCAACTTACAAATTATAAATGCTAATTTTTTATTTAAGAAAATATATTTTGTTTCTCAAAATATTAATAGTATTTATTTTGGAAAGGAGGGAGTACTTCTTAAATGGGGAGTAGGGCTTCTTGTGTTACATTGTAAAGAATAAATAATAACTATATAAATAGATATAAATCAAAGCTTGTACAGAAATTGTGTGGGTTGATTTTCTTTGAAAGACTTCATCAACAAAAAATTCTGAAGGCCAGAAGTAGCCCAAAGACAACTCATGAAGCTTACCCAAAATAAAGGGATATCAATCCAACTGAAGTCTTGTCTGAAAATTTATTAGTTGCCCCATTATTAGTTTATGTATCTAAGTTTAAAAAAGAGAATCAAGGTATCCAAGTTTTAATGTAAATATGAATAATTTTGTAACTAAGTTGTGGTGAAATTTACTTATTTAGAAATAACATAAAAGATATTATTCAACTTACAAATTATAAATGCTAATTTTTTATTTAAGAAAATATATTTTGTTTCTCAAAATATTAATAGTATTTATTTTGGAAAGGAGGGAGTACTTCTTAAATGGGTAGTAGGGCTTCTTGTGTTACATTGTAAAGAATAAATAATAACTACATAAATAGATATAAATCAAAGCTTGTACAGAAATTATGTGGGTTGATTTTCTCTGAAAGATTTCATCAACAAAATTTTTTGAAAATTCCATGTGGCCAGAAGTAGCCCAAATACAACCCATAAAGCTTACCCAAAACAAAGGAATATCAATCCAACTGAAGGCTTGTCTGAAAATATACTTAGTTGCCCCATTATTAGTTTATGTATCTAAGTTTAAAAAAGAGAATTAAGGTATCCAAGTTTTAATGTAAATATGAATAATTTTGTAACTAAGTTATGGTGAAATTTACTTATTTAGAAATAACATAAAAGATATTATTCGACTTACAAATTATAAATGCTAATTTTTTATTTAAGAAAATATATTTTGATTCTCAAAATATTAATAGTATTTATTTTGGAAAGGAGGGAGTACTTCTTAAATGGGGAGTAGGGCTTCTTGTGTTACATTGTAAAGAATAAATAATAACTACATAAATAGATATAAATCAAAGCTTGTACAGAAATTTTGTGGGTTGATTTTCTCTGAAAGACTTCATCAACAAAATTTTTTGAAAATTTCATGTGACCAGAAGTAGCCCAAATACAACCCATGAAGCTTACCCAAAACAAAGGAATATTAATCCAACTGAAGGCTTGTCTGGATATTTATTTAGTTGCCCCATTATTAGTTTATGTATCTAAGTTTAAAAAAGAGAATCAAGGTATCCAAGTTTTAATGTAAATATGAATAATTTTGTAACTAAGTTGTGGTGAAATTTACTTATTTAGAAATAACATAAAAGATATTATTCAACTTACAAATTATAAATGCTAATTTTTTATTTAAGAAAATATATTTTGATTCTCAAAATATTAATAGTATTTATTTTGGAAAGGAGGGAGTACGTCTTAAATGGGGAGTAGGGCTTCTTGTGTTACATTGTAAACAATTAATAATAACTACATATATAGATATAAATCAAAACTTGTACAAAAATTGTGTGGGTTGATTTTCTCTTAAAGACTTCATCAACAAAAAATTCTGAAAATTCCATGTGGCAAGAATGCTCTTTTCTGAATTTTTTTTGGAACAATTCCAACATGTGAAAAAAAAAAAAAAAATACAACTAGACAAACCTTTATCTTGCACAAAACTTTTCTTCAAAATAATTTCTGAAACATTGTCCAACTGTTATTTTCTTTGCTTTTTTTCCTCCTCTTACACTTTTAAATATTTGTTTAGTTTTAGAAAGTTATTAAAACTCATGAATAGTTGAGTATAAGATTAATCCATATTTGTTTGTTAGCTAAAAGTTTAAAATTAGATATATAGCAATTCATCGCTAGTGAATGGAATGAATAAATTATGAGAAAGTTAGGAACGTAGGAAACATACATAAGTGTATAAAAGGTTAAAGGCTTTCTTTATGCAAGATGGAGTATGATTCTATTTTGTAAAAATATGGGTCAAAGTTGGGTGGGTTGGAATATGACCCATTGTTTAGCCCATCTTGACCTAGTTTATCTTAGCCCAAGTATAATTTGGGTTGGGTTGGATTGGACAATGACCGATTTATTGACTCAATGCATTTTGTCCCCCTCCTCACCTTCCCCAAAAAATGTTTAGCCTAACCCACCGATTTGCCACCCCTAGTCATAAACTAGTCTAGTTGCTTGGTCACTAAGATTGGTTACTTGATCACCAAATAATTTATAATAAATGGACATTCACTTTTAATATTATTTATAACACTTAGCATTTTGTTATATCTGAGTGTCAAGTCTCAAAAGTTTTGAGATATAAGTGGGATTGAAGTGGTACAAATTGAAAAACAAACATGTAAGTTGAGGGACAAATTATTAAGTATGACTAGTAGTGGTATTTATTCTTAGCTCCCATTTGACCATAGATTTTGGTTTTCAAAATTTTGACACGGTTTGATCATAAAATATGATCAGCTTTTGAGAAAAGTTTGAAAAAAAATTTAAGTTCCCAAAAATATTCAGTTTTGGGTGAAAAAAAATTTCTTCCACGTAAAAAACAAAAAATAAAATGTATGACCAAACACTATTTCAACTTTCAAAAATTATTTTTTAACATAACTTTAACTTTTTTTTCAAGTTTCAACCTAATATAGATCTAAACCTAGTTTAGAGTTAGGTGTGCCAATTCATACGGGACTTAAATGTAATATTATCATCAAAGAAGGACGTCAGCATAAAACAATTAAAATAAAAAAGCCAAAAAGTTCCCCTTAAAACCCTGTAATAGACAGGCGTAAACACCAAAGAAGTGTTAAACCCTCTTCCTCAAAGCTGCAGGTTGGTCTCTTTTGCTCTCAAAACTTCCTTCTTCCCACTGTACAAACTAGTTACTCTTTCGGAGTTATACTGGTTATTGAGTCTTGATTTCTGTGTTTGTTAGTTGTCTTCTATTTTACTGCTGATTAACATCATCACTAGTCAAATTTAATCTGATTTTTGTGGTGTATTAATAATTGAGGTGTAGGTTAATTTCACCGCATAAAAATTGTCAAATTATGTTGAATTCTCACAATATTGAATGCAATGTGTGTATTGAAAGAACAGGTGAATATGTGTAGTTGACCCAATTAGTTTGAGTTATAATACTGACCTAATATGTGAATGGATATGCTTGGAATATGCTTAGGCTTCTTTATATCATAGTTTATGCTCTTCAAGAAAGCTCGATGGAAAGATCAATAATTTCTTAAAATAGAGTGTATTTTGTAATGCTTAAGTTGTTACAATTACTCCTGAAGAAAGATTATGGGAATCACATTTTCCTCAAGCTCGGTGGGACATGGGAACAAATATTGCTACTAAGTTTTTAAAAAGTAGCTTATAGTTTGATTACAAATTTAGTGATTTTACGAAATAGCATATCACAATTCTCAATTTGCTTAGCATATCACAATTCTCAATTTGCTTAGCATATCACAATTCTCAATTTGCTTGCATGGCAACTCTTCCAGAGAAAGTGTATAAGCTTTTTTTTTTAATTGATATAGAAGTGTACACTATCTGAGTCGTAATAACTTGAATTTGAAAGTTTTTTTTATCACTCAATGCTGGGTTTTGATACTGGAAGTTTACGAATTTCCTTTATTTCTTAGCTAGTTAGGTTAAACATGAAATGAAGATGTTCTGACCCTATCACTGGTCTGAACTGGTATGCTATTAGGTCAATTGTTTTTATAAAGATGTTAAAGGAATAAGTTTTGGAATGACAAGGGAGGGATAGCCTAGTGATAAGGACCCTTTAGCTCCAATAATAAGGTTGGGGGGTCTGGGTCACCAGGGGAGCAATGTGGGAAAGGGCCACTTGTTGGGCGGTTTTGGAGGGGGTGGGGGTGGGTCTGGGTTTACCATATCTGGGGGAAAGAAGGTTGTCGAATAGGTTTTGAACATGTGGGCAAATTATGTAAAGGTATTGGCAGCTATGGTGAAGTGGTGGAAAGTTGCAAACTTGATGAAAGTTGGAGAAATTAAAAACTGGAAGGGCTTTCCTTGGCTTAATGTTTGTTCTTGCGCAACTGATTTAAGTGTAGAGGAACAGTATGTATGTTTTTTCTTCAGGATGGGGTAGGTTGGATTTTCAGATTGTTTTCTTCTTTGAGTATTGATCTTATCCAGGAAAATTCTTTATAAAATTTCTTCTATCCTCTGGTTATCATAGTTGTTTTATAGATTCGATTTCTAAATGTTAGACGTACTTGTGCTGGATAACTTCAATTTTTTTTCGCTTTGCAACTTTCAGATTCTTTCGATTTCTTCCCTTTTCTTTTTTCTTTATTCTATGTTTCCTTTTCACCGGGTGTGATGTTCAGTTCTTATTTGGCATTGCTCAACTTAAGATGCTTAGATTTATGATGAGGTAAAAAAAACTTGTTAAAGTCTGCTATTTTGTTCTGGGGAATAGCGCTGAGGTTAGATGTTAATCCCTCTGAAGATTGAGAATGTTCTCGTGAAAAGATACTTGATCGCCCCCCCTCTTTTTTCCCCCCCTTTTCCCACTGCATTATCTCTTTTATATACTCCCGTACGGTGATTTAAAAACTATTGTGGCCTTTGCTTTTGGAAAGACATCCAGACTTAAGTATTTGTTAATCCTGTATTAGCTTAAGGATGTTGCTGATTTCTTGTCTCTCACCTAATGGATAAAAGATTAGTCAATTTTATCGGGGACACCCAAGGAAATTATGTACTGCAGAAGTCAATTTATCTCTCACTTAATCGATAAAAGATTAGACATGTATGATTGTCACTGATTATGACTCTCCTTTTGACTCTTTTCCTTCTGTGATTAGGTGACATCTGTTCGGGAAGCTTATCTCTGAAAATGGATGCGTTTCACTTTGACGAAATTATTAAGGTTCGAAAGGTGGATGCTGATGGCAAAAAGTATGACAAAGGTATTACTCTTCCATTTACTCCATATCATATTGATACTGCATGCAATGCTTTTAAGAAACAGTATCACCATGACAATTGTTGGTCTCCAGGTGCTCTCTCTGTACTATCTTCCTTTATTCTTCTCCTAGCCCGCATTTTTGTTTCTTGGAAAGGGACTGTGGGGATTGGAGAACGTAAATAGGAAAGGATTGATAAATTGATATCTCCTATTGATGCATTCCAAGCTGGGCTTGGTAAGGCGAATTCTTTGAGATCCCTTGTGTTTTTTTTTTCTGGAGTAGAAATGCGCCAGTAGTAGTATATTGTACAGTCAATATTTCTGAAGCATGTTAGGAAATGTTCGGCAATGGAATTATCACATCCTAGGACCTAATGTATTTATTTTGCACCTGTGTGGCTATATGTGAATAAATACTCATCTAGATGCCATATAGTTCCATTCACACTCTATAGACACTCTTAAAGAACATTCATGACCGATGGATGGAATGGAGTCTTAGATCTCTAGGTATCATGAAATATTCTTTCCCTCGAGGAAGTGCTTTATGTTAAGGGATATGCTGAAAGGAATAGTAGAATGAGAATGCCAAGTATATTTTGATTAACGAGAGCCCAGTTACTAAAACTTGTCAGCCCGTTAGGACCTTCCTTTTTGATGATTAAATGTTCTTTCCTTGAATCGGAGGTCTATCGGAAACAATCTCTCTCCTTCCAACGTAGGGGTAAGGTATGCGTACACTCTACCCTCTCCAGACCCAGTTTGTGGGATTATACTGTGTTTTTTTTTTTATGTTGTTGTTATTGGCAAAAAACAATTTCGTATACAAGAGCCAAGAGGTGTATCAGAATGAAATACACAGTATTTTTAGGAATTATTGATTGCATAAACACTAGATATTTAAGCCAGTTGCAGTAAAAATCATCCCAACTTGGACATGTTAAGAAAAAACTCACAAACTGAGCTTAAGCTGTAGCTGACAAAATTCCATCACATCAGTCAGGAATTGTTGACCGCATAAATGCTAGATTTTATAAGTCAGTTGCAGTAAACAACTTCCCCAAATCTTCTCCACTTGGACCTGTTAAAAAAATCTTACCAACTGAGCTTAAGCTCTAGCTGACAAAATTCCGTCAGATTACAGTCATGCATTTCTTTTGCCTGTCACTTTGTTCATAATCAGATATTCAATTTGAGATATTGAAATATTGTTAGTTGGATTTCATGGTTTACTTGTCTGATTGTTCTTTGTTTACTAGATGACTGTTTTAGCATTCAACTTATCTTATGCTGGTATAGTGTTCAAGTTTTACCTTTTCGTATGAGAATAAGGAGCATCTCAGCTAGTACTATCCAATGCTCTTGTGCATGTGCTACTAACAAAGTCTCCTGCATGCATCCCAGAACTAAATGGCATATCAATTGTGTGTTTCTTTTGAAAAAGAGGTTGAAAAGTAGTTAACTCAGTGAGATTTGTATGCATAAAGTTTGTCATGCATAAACTAAGTATGTGGATGTTGACCCTTCTATAGAGATAAAATTGATAATTAATTGGTGCTATAAAAAAGATAATTATAATGTCAGAATGTCTTTCAGATTTATGTAAAGTTCTTTCTCAAAATCAACTTCCGCTGTTAATTATTTTTATATTTGAATTTGCTTGGTTGACTTGTTTCTATATCCTACGCCGAGTTCTCTTAACGTAGATGAGAACTACCTGAGTATTTTTGCTGGGTACAGTATGTTTGTTCTGATTTTGTTTTGGGAGTGCCATTAGATGTTAGGGGAGGCAAAATAATTATCATAAACTTTACTATGTTCTGCTGTTGCATTTCCGTTTCTGTATCATTGATCTTTAGACTGAAGTTTCTGTCAATTTCTTTAGTTTCTCGCATAGAAGCAAGATGTCATGATGGCGAAACATCGATACAGCTAGATATCAACTCAGAGCTATACCCTATTCAGCCAAGAGAGTTGTATAGGATGGTTATATCAAAGACGCTGAATATGGATGGGTCAGCTGTAACTAGCCATCCTCCTGAGGTATTTGTTCCTTTTACTTATTTGAATCTTCCTCTTTAATGGTCTTGGAAGATCCATTTGATGATTAACAGAAATATGGTAATCTTCTCTCCCTGATATGTTAGATATAATCATTTATATGATTTTAGTAGGTTGCTTGGTAAGTCCATAAATCTTGTTTGGGGAGGAAGCTGTGATTTTGATCTAGTAGTTGGTTATTCAGGATACCCCATATCATTGACTTTAAATTCTTGGGTAGGTTTGCCTTTTATTTTCCTTTTGTTTGATGATCTCCAAATCAAAGTAAAGATATTTATGGGGAAAAAAGCCAACCATTTGGTTTTTATTTTCCTGAATCTAAAGAATTTCATTATTAACCAACTAAGAAATGTTGGAAGCCTCTTTTTATTAACGTTTTTGCTACGCCAAGGCTTTTTGGCAACAGTAATGTGTAGGTTCAGAGGTGTGGCCACCAAATTTAGATTGTTCTATACTGGCTAGTGGCTATGCGTTTTAAATTTCTTCAATTGCAGGGAGAGCAAAAATCTCTTGCTGACAAATTTGAATACATCGTGCATGGGCTAGTTTATAAGGTCTCAATGGACACATCAGGACCTGACAAAAAAGTGTATGTACTTGCTCGTCCCATTTATTCAATGTATTGGTTTAACTTCTAGATCTATCTGTAAGCTAGGAGAACAATATTCAGTGCATGCAGCTTTGCAGCAGTCCACCATCTAATTCAGTGCATGCAGCTTTGCAGCAGTCCACCATCTAATTCAGTGCATGCAGCTTTGCAGCAGTTCACTATCTGAATTCACTTTGGATTACATAGCACCCACTAATTCCACTATAATAGTTATTTACCCAACAAATCCAATCTCGTCAAATCCAATCTCGGTTGGTCAACATTGACAAGACGTTTCACCATTACATCATGCAGCGATGGTGCCAGATATGTTGTTTGGATAGGAAAAATGATTAGTTAAGAATGGAAAAGGGGGATGCTCACAACAAGAATTTCTTCCTCTTTATTTCGTTCTTGTATTTCTTCTCTAGTTCTTGCTGAACAGACAACTCCAGGCCTCTGGACCTGTGGACAATTAACACAACTGAAAGCTCTCTTCAGTACTGTTGTAGTTTGTAGAATGATTTAAAACATCTCATGGCCCATCATAGGAATAAATTTGTGGCTGTGATGTTGTTTTTTTAGATTTTCAAAAGTCAATAAGCCTAGAGATGCAAACTCTTAGACAGCCTATTAATTTGTTCATTCTCCTTTTCCCTCTTGTCAGAGTGGTTTATGTCTCATTCGGAGGACTTCAGCTGATGTTGAAAAGTGATCCCCTCAAGGTGCAAAAGTTCAAGCTCGACGAGAAGCTCTTTCTTCTTTTGAGGAAGATGACGAAGTGAACTCCATTTGTTGTTGCTCTTGAATCCTGGAATTCTGGGTTGCTGCATTTTCATGACATTTTCTTTTCTTTTCCTTTTCTTATTTATGGAGAGATGGAGCAGAGACTTTGTTTGCAAGATTTTTGCCTATCAACGTGAAACCTTTGCTGTTGAACTTGTTGGCGAAATTATGTACAGTTCTGAACTTAATTAAGATGTATGACTTTTCTCTTGGCAAAGTGTTTGTTCTTAGAAGTGCTTGCTAGAAAACAGGTCTCTGTGAACGCACTTATGTTACTCATTTTGGCTTTGTTACAATGAACAAGTTGGTTGTACAACATGTTCAATTCCCAGCAGAGGTAAAAACATTAGGTGATTTCTTTTCATCTGTCAAAACCTTGGTCCGAGTTACCCGTTACCTGTGCTGGTGGAGGTAGCAGGTACCTCGTTGAATTAGTTAAGGTACGCCCAAGCTGGCTTGGACACCACAATTTTTAAAAAGTTGGTTGTACTATCAGTATGTATCACATGTGAGGATAACTGTTGGTTGTTCTATCATTTTGGAATTGTTGCGACGAACAAGTGCTTGCACTTGTGCTATAGAATATGGGTTTAGGCCTTCTGCATAACTGTTCTTTTTCTTGTACCATAACCAAAGACTATGCAAGTGTGCGTCGAGTTGGACGCCTAGAACTGCAAATTGGTGAAAGCTCTTTAGCTTTCCTGCTGGGAGGAAAATTTATCTTTACGTTCTACAGTGTGTCTTGATGCTAAACTCTTGTGTTTTGTCATGGAAAAATGTATAAACATAGACATCATGCTGTAGCCTGTAAACAAGTTCAGAACATTAAAACCTGGATTTTCTGAAGATGCTACGAAAGAATAGTCCTACCTACCTCTTTTGTTATTTGGAGGAGTTGATGAAAATAATCAACATGCTTATGCTACTCTTAATTTCCAAAGAGAATGCAAATTTAATCTTTAATTATTCAGTAAGTCCTTATCACTCCGGCATAAAAATGTAAAGATGAAACCATGAACTTCTATCTTGGATAAAAAAGAAGATATCTTCTATCTTGGATGCACTTTTTTCTTCTTCACATGGCAATTTGTCTCATGCAAGCTTGTCATACAACCAAACTTCCTCTTCATTTCTTTCCACATGCTTGTTTTCTCCTTCTGAATCTTGTGCTGGTAGCTACCTCTCTGAATTGCCCTTCTCATCATATGACATTCTTTCTCCAGTTCCAGCACCTTGCTTCCCATCTTTTCCATCTCTGCTTTCACTTCCTCTTCACTGCTGCTTGTCCTCGTTGCATCTTCCTCGTCTTCTTCCAGCTTCAACAATAGGTTTCCAGAACCCCTCTGTATCCTCTTTGCCACAGTATCCTTCAACTTCAACTGCACAGAAAACAAAATCTGCACCATCACTCGTACTGGTAGCTTTTCGTTGTGTGCAGCATGCTCACAGGCTTCAGGAGACAGGTTGTTGCAATCCAACATCCTGCAAACTTCATCCCTTTCCCTATCCGTGAGATATCTGTGCTTGTCCAAGTATATATCAATTGCTTTATATATTCCATCAGAATTCCTATGAGTTCCTTCTGATGCTGCTAGTGATAAATCTGTTAGTGATAAAAATGTCTTCAACTTCAAATCTATGTCACTAGCAACCTCAGCCAAGAAGTCATCAATAAGTTGTGCCACGGCAATCAGGCCAGATTCATCTGTGCTTGTGTAATTGCTGTAGAAATACTTCATTATCCTTTTCACACATTCAGTATCATACTGCTCTTCTTTTGCATATCCTTGTGCAGGTATTAAGAGGTCCTTTACAGTTGCCTGGTCCAGCTGCTTTCCTATTCTAGTTTCCAATCCGCTTTTACAATCAGTATTAGCATCCAACATTATTGCAGATTGCAACATTTGAGAGAGCAAAGAGCAAGGGATCAGCCCCCTCTCTTGCGGCAACAGTCTCTCCACTGCTTCAATGATCTCTCTCTGAGAATTCCTCTCATAAACTGATGTCTCATCTTCTCCTTTAGTGCCTGGAAAAACCCATTTTGTGAGATAGTGAAACAGAGATGATGCCACATATTCCAGAGGGACATTTTGATGAATCATTGCACGAATAATGGGCTCGTAGAGAGCAATGGAAAGTACTGTCAAGTCCTCAGATTTCCAGTCAAGAACAAAGAGCCTCCTCCTAACATTTGGCTTATAGGTACTTTCGTCGTTCTCACTGTCATCATCTGTTGTTGTTACGTTCCTAATTGGTTCTCCAAGAAGACTTGGATCATGCACTACTTTGGTGATGATCAATTCTGCACAGGCATCAACAAGGGCAAGATCTGCAGCTTGTGGAAGAATGGTTTCAGCAGATTTGAGGGCTTTAATACACTTGTTCCAGCTAGGAAGGATATTATTTTGAAAGTAGAAACAAGCCTTCTTTATGAGGTTGTTTGTGCTGTGATCTTCAGACATTCCAAGATAGTTAGCAAGGCAAAGGACTTTAATAACATTCTCAGGCAATAGGCTTATGTCAAAACCATGGCAGAACCTTGCGACTAGCTCAAAAGTTTCGGAATCAGTGGGAATGTCTCCTAGCAAATGAGAAACATCATCTTCAGGATTCTCTTTCAGCACTGCAGCTAGCTTTGCAGATTTTGCAGTCAAAACTTCCTGTAAGTTCAACACAAACCAACATCTTAGCAAAACTGAAATAATTCTGATGTGTGTGTTAACCTTGACTTGTCAGTTTAACTTACCCTATTCAAGGAGAATGGTACTCCACATATGTGGAGCTGAACATCTGATGATGAAGCAGACACTGATTTCCTGAAAGGAAAGGGTAAGAAGAAAAAAGAACAAGATTAAAAGTTTTAATTGAAATTGAAAAAAGTATAAGAAAACTAACTTCTACCTGGGTGGAGATGCAATGTTTTTCCTTGTGGCCATCTTATCATGATTTTGTTGTTTCCAATCCATCAAAGAGATCAAATTTTAGGGCCTTTCAAGCTAAGATGTTGGGATCAAGATCTCTCCAAATTAATCAACCTGCAAAATATATAGCAATAAGCCCTCCTTCATATATATAGGAGCCTTTTATGTCTTTACAGTAACGTTAACAGCGGCGGAGCCAAGATTTTTCAGTAAGTTGCATCAAAATATAAAAAATTAAATACACCGAAAAGTCAAGGAGAGTCAGCATATAGTAAATCTATATAAAACAATTTTTTTTTATCTAGCAATACAATATAATTTTCTTACGAAGTGTTGTCGGTTGACACCCCTTGGTTGAATGTGGCTTTGCCACTGAATGATAGCGGGTCATTTGGTTCGCAGTCTAGTTATGCAAAGATTGTAATGCAGTTGCGGTGAATAATAATGCATAGATTGTCATGTGTTGACGACGATGTATATACTAATACAAGGCTGTTATGTAAAGAATGTTAACTGCAGATTAATTTAAAAATATTTTAGTTGTTAGATATTCTACTCCAGGTATGCTACTTAAGATAATACAAATGCTTTTTTGCAGCTAGAGCACATTGCCGGTCACAAGCCCGGATAAAGGAGGAAGGTTGCGGTAGGTGAGCAACGTGAAACTAGCCAATTCATGATGAATTATTTTGGCCTTTTTAAATGGAGAAACATTAACATTGAGGATTCATGATGCCGCTGCCCCAACTTGTTTGGGACTGAAGCGTAGTTATTGTAAAAATGCTTTTGTGCAGGGAGCGCACAGTGTACTCATGCTTCTTTTGGTGCACCTAGCTATGTTTTTATCTACTGTCTTATACTTGCAATTTACATATACTGTTTGGCTGTGAGAGCATATTCTTCTTCATAATGGAGTTTTACTACTTTACTATAAGGTAATATAAGGATCATGTTCTTAAAAAATTACCTAATTTCGGTTTTCATCCTACTAAATGACGAATAGTTTACTTTGGATATATTTTATTGATCTATAAACAATCTAGATGAGAATTTCCTAGAAAAGTTTGACTTTTTCTTCATTGTAAGCATTCCCAGAAAATGGATGCCAAGAAAATGTAACGAAAACAAAAAAATAGGAAAAACTAAACATGCAGAATCTAATAATATCACCTGAATATGTACATAAAATTAATGAATGCACGAAATATTATACTATTTAAGTATGTTTAACTTATTAGGTGCGTAAGCAGAGGCGGAGCCAAAATTTGAAATTTATGGGTTCGGGTTTATAATCCGTTTAAGTTACTGGGTTCTAAATTGATAATTCGTACATATTTAATAGATTTCTTAAGATAAATACAAAGGTTTAGATTAAAACGATTGGGTTTGCCCGAACCCGTATCCCGCATGACAGCTCCGCCCACGGAGATAAGGAGCAAAGCAAAGGAAGAGTAGAGAAATTTACCAGAAAATCTTGAATATTTTTCTGCTTATTCTTCTTGTAAACTGTAAAGGAGAAATCAGAACTGTGCATGCTAGGAGTAGAGAGCCACTGTGACTTCTTTTGTTAATGGAGTTACTAGTTACTATTCAATATTCAAACGTTCAAACGTAATAGTTGGGCATTCTGTTATTTTCAAATGCTGAAATTTAGAGTTTGATTAGGGATAAACTCTGCACAAACCCAACTAAAACCTCCCCCTATTATAGGAACGGCTCCTATATATACACATTGTTTCTACATCCTTCTCTTTCTTTTCTATTTTTATTATTTACAAAAGATTAATATTACTTTACTTCTTATTTTTTAAGGAGCATGTATACGGTAAAAATTGACTATGTCCGATTTTATGGGCTCGAGGGACTGCCTCGAGATTAAGCTTATGATGAAGCGAGCTCGAGCTCGACAATACAAAGGCCGAAGGATCGAGATCGGGCACGACCAACGTCGAGCAACGGAATAACGGGATATCGGCGAGCGACCATAAATCTCGGCGAGAATCTCGGAAGTGACGAAACCGCTAACGGTTATTGATATCAATCATGGATTTTATTTCCGAAATTAGAGTTGTACCTTATTTAGGATTCCTCTACTATATAAAGAGGAACCATGTTCATTTGTAAGGGGATACACTGACTGAGAAATAATACTACGCTACTCTTTACTCGCTTACATTTTTGCTATTGTTCTTATTGCTCATAACATTTGACATCGAGCTAGTCCTAATCGAGGTCGACATACTGCTATAATACTGGTCTGATTTATCTTTACAGTTCAATTCATTAATTCAATTCATCATTTATCAATTGACATTGAATCAGATCACGTATCCTTAAAACCACATTATAAATTTAATTGTTACTCGTATTTTCGAGGTAAACAGTTTGGCGCCCACCGTGGGGCTAAGAATAATACTGATTGTTTAGTGCTAATTTCGGTAAAACACACTATTTTACACTTGTTCTTGTCAAGAATTTTTATTTTCAGGTTAAATCATGTCAAACTCACAAAACACATCTACACATGGCGATAATGGCCTCGGACTTCACGGGGAAAACGAGAATGTTATTGCTCCAGGAATCAAGGTGCCACAGGCTGACCTCGGAGGAGCACCGCCCGTCAACCCGATTGATGTTAGTTCTCATGTGGCTCTGAACGTGAATTTGGGCGCAGACCCCGAAGGAAGTGTACGCAGAGAGGGTCGAACTGACGGTCGAGGTGTACAGGGCAGAGGAGACGAAGGAGTCGGTCTCTAAGTAATATTTGAAATGCTTCAAGCTCAACAAAACGCCATTGCTCAGTTGCAGAATCAGCACAGAGCACCGAGTAGGGTCAAACAAGAGGTCACTCGCCGTACCGAGCAAGTGCCTGAAAGATCGGGTGATAACACCTTGACCACTGATCCTGCTATAATGAGGATGCTCGAGGAGCTCACTAAGAGAATAGAATCTGGAGAGAAGAAAATCGAGGCCAATGACAAGAAGGTGGAAACCTACAACTTCCGAGTTGACCAGATACCGGGGGCACCACCAATCTTAAAAGGAATGGATTCAAAAAAGTTTGTACAAAAATCACCCTCCGAGTGCGGATCCGAAGCCCATTCCGAAGACGTTCCGTATGCCCGATATACCTAAATACAACGGGACTTCTGACCCAAATAAGCACGTTATTTCTTACACGTGCGCCATAAAAGGAAATGATTTGGAGGATGACGAAATCGAGTTTGTATTGCTGAAGAAGTTCGGGGAGACCCTGTCGAAGGGAGCTATGATTAGGTATCACAACTTGCCACCAAATTCTATCGATTCGTTCGCCATGTTGGCAGATTCATTTGTAAAGGCATACGCTCGGGCCATAAAGGTTGCAACAAGAAAATCTGATTTCTTCAAAGTGAAGCAGAGGGACAACGAGATGCTAAGGGAGTTCGTATCTCGATTCCAAATGGAACGCATGGAGTTACCACTAGTCACTGATGATTGGGTTGTTCAGGCTTTCACCCAACGATTAAATGAACGGAGTTCGATAGCATCACGCCATTTGAAATAGAATTTGATCGAGTACCCAGTTGTGACTTGGGCAGATGTTCACAACCGATATCAATCAAAGATTAGGGTTGAGGACGACCAATTGGGAGCCCCCTCGGGTTCAGTACATCTAAATCGATCGACAGGTAAAAATAAGAGAGATGTTGATAGAGAATCAAGGCCGAATAAAGATCGGTACCAGCCATATGTTACAGATCGGAGGAATAACGATCCGGGACGCAATTCTACCCGAAATGATCGAAGGAGTGACCGAACGCAAAATTCTCGGGGACTTATGAGTAAAACCGGCTTCGACAAATACGCAGATCCCACAGAAACACCTCGACTATCAGAGTACAATTTCAGCGTCAATGCATCGGGGATTGTATCGGCTATCGGAAGAATCAAAGATACTAGGTGGCCCAGACCAATACAGACCGATCCTTCTCAAAGGAACCCAAATTTAATGTGTAAGTATCATGGCACACATGGCTATAGGACCGAAGACTGCAGGCAGCTGAGGGAGGAGGTAGCTCGATTATTCAACGAAGGCCATCTTCGAGAGTTCCTCAATGATCGAGCCAAAAATCACTTCAGAGAAAGAGACGCCAACAGAGAGAACGAGCAAGAAGAACCTCAGCATGTTATTCACATGATCGTAGGCGGGGTCGACATCTCACAAGGACCTATATTCAAACGCACTAAGGTGTCTATCACCAGAGAGAAACGGACTCGAGACTATGTGCCCGATGGCACTTTATCATTCAATGACGAAGAAGCAGAAGGCATTTCTCAGCCACACAACGAGGCCCTGGTAATTGCCATTTTATTAAATAAAGTTCAAGTTAAGTGTGTTTTAGTGGATCCAGGTAGCTCGACGAACATCATCAGATTGAGGGTCGTAGAGCAGCTCGGCCTGCAGGACTAAATTGTACCTCCATCTCGAGTCCTAAACGGCTTCAACATGGCTAGTGAAACAACGAAGGGGGAGATAATCCTACCAGTAAATGTGGCTGGAACTATCCAAGATACGAAATTCCATGTCATCGAAGGCGACATGAGATATAATGCACTATTCGGAAGGCCTTGGATCCACAATATGAGGGCAGTGCCATCGATCCTTCACCAAATGATAAAGTTCCCGATGACGGATGGTGTGAAAATAGTTTACGGGGAACAACACGCCGTAAAGGAAATGTTTGCGGTCGATGAGGTGACTTCTATATCAACACCTTCGACTTCAGAAAAATAGAGCGCCAAAGATAAGCAGACGGACAAATAGAAATCAACGTCCCCGGCCCCGACCGAATCGAATAAACAGGTAAAGGAAGGAGAAGAAGAAGAGGATTTTCTAACTCCTCGAACTTTTGTTGTTCCCAAAGAATCAGATGCAACCAAGTCAATAGTCGAGGAGCTGGAACATGTGATATTAATCGAGTATCTGCTTGAACGAAAGGTATACCTGGGAACGGGGGTTGACCCCCGAACTCAGGAAAAAACTCATTCAATTTCTTATTGATAACATGGATTGCTTTGCGTGGTCCCATTTAGACATGACAGGAATCCCACCAGAGATAACAACTCATCGGCTGAGCCTAGATCCCAAGTTCAGACCGATAAAGAAAAAGAGAAGGCCCCAATTCGAGGTAAAGCATGCCTTCATAAAGGACGAGGTAACCAAACTTCTCAAAATAGGGTCCATTCGGGAGGTAAAATATCCCGAATGGTTAGCTAACGTAGTTGTTGTCCCCCAAAAGGGGAACAAACTTAGAATGCGTGTAGACTATAAGGACTTAAATAAAGCATGTCTGAATGACTCTTTTCTATTGCCTAACATCGATCGCATGATTGGTGCCACAACCGGCCACGAGATTCTTACCTTTCTCGCCGCCTATTCTAGGTACAATCAGATCCAGATGAACCCAGAAGATCAAGAAAAGACTTCTTTTATCACTAAGTCTGGGACCTATTGTTATAATTTAATGCCCTTCGGGCTAAAAAATGTGGGAGCTACATATCAACGCATAGTTAACAATATGTTCGATAACAAATAGGTCAATCAATGGAAGTTTACATTGACGATATGTTAGTTAAGTCTCTGCGCGCAGAGGACCATTTGGCTCATTTGCAGGAAACATTCGAAATCGTGAGGAAATATAACATGAAGCTCAACCCCGAGAAATATGCTTTCGGGGTCAGTTCGGGCAAATTCCCCGGCTTCATGATGTCAAAATCAGGGAATCGAGACCAACCCCGATAAGATTAAGGCCATCAAAGACATCACCATCATGGACAGTGTAAAAGTTGTACAAAGATTGACCGGACGGATAGCTGCCTTGGCTCTCTTTATTTCGAGGTCATCGGATCGGAGCCACAGGTTCTTCTCCTTACTCAAAAAGAAAAATGACTTTGCATGGACTCCAGAATGTCCACAGGCATTGGAGGAATTGAAACGATACTTATCGAGTCCACCTCTTCTCCATACTCCGAAGGTAGATGAGAAGCTTTACTTGTACTTGGCGGTGTCCAAGATAGCGGTAAGTGGTGTTCTGGTTCGAGAAGAGAAAGGTACGCTATTTCCTGTTTATTACGTAAGTCGAACCTTAGGAGATGCTGAAACTAGATATCCACACTTAGAGAAATTGGCACTTGTATTAGTAATCACATCTAGAAAATTAAAGCCTTATTTCCAGTAACACCCCATATGCGTGATAACCATTTATCCACTCCGAAATGTTTTGCACAAGCTCGAATTATCAGGTCGATTGGCCAAATGGGTTGTTGAACTTAGCGGGTACGATATCGAATATCAACCCCGAACGACCATCAAGTCTCAAATTTTGGCGGACTTCGTGGCCGATTTTACGCCAACCCTCGTACCTGAAGTAGAAAAGGAACTTCTACTAAAATCAGATACATCATCGGGGGTATGGACACTCTTCATGGACGGTGCCTTGAATATGAAAGGGTCATGGCTCGGTATTGTTTTGAAACCGCCCACGGGCAGTATTATTAGACAATCTATTAAAACTACCAAATTGACTAAGAACGAGGCCGAGTATGAGGCCATGATTGCAGGTCTCGAGCTAGCTAAAAGCTTGGGAGCGAAGGTCGTCGAAACTAAATGCGACTCTCTACTGGTAGTGAACCAGGTAAACAGAACCTTCGAAGTTCGAGAGGACAGGATGCTAAGGTACTTAGAAAAATTGCAGGTAACCTTGCACCGTTTTAAAGAGTGGACTTTATAACATATACCTCAAGAACAAAACATCGAGGCCGATGCACTTGCCAACTTGGGATCATCGGTCGACGAAGATGAGATCAGCTCGGGGACTGTCGTCCAGCTCACGAGGTCTGTGATTGAGGAAGGGCATGCAGAAATAAATTCTACCAGCTTAACCTAGGATTGGAGAAATAAATATATCGAGTACTTAAAGAATGGAAAGCTTCCATCGGATCACAAAGAATTAAGGGCCTTACGAACTAAAGCTGCTCGTTTCACATTAGACGAAGAACGTTCGATGGTCCATTGACAGTGTGCTTGGGACCGGGAGATACTGACTATGTTCTGCGAGAAATCCACGAAGGCACTTGTGGGAACCATTCTGGTGCCGAGTCACTAGTTCGAAAATTCATCAGAGCAGGATATTACTGGGATAGCATGGAAAAGGACTCTAAGGAGTTCGTTCGAAGATGCGATAAATGTCAAAGGTTTGCACCGATGATCCACCAGCCCGGCGAACAACTTCACTCGTTCCTATCCCCATGGCCATTTATGAAATGGGAAATGGACATCGTCCGCCCTCTGTCATCGACCCCAGGTAAAGCTAAGTTTACTTTATTTATGACTGACTACTTCTCTAAATGGGTCTAAGCACAAGCCTTCGAAAAAGTTAGGGAAAAAGAAGTGATAGACTTCATATGGGATCACATCGCATGCCAATTTGGGATACCCGCAGAAATAGTATGTGACAATGGCAAATAGTTCATCGGCAGCAAGATAACGAAGTTCCTCGAGGATCATAAAATAAAGAGGATAATATTGACACCGTATCACCCTAGTGGGAACGAACAGGCTGAATCAACAAATAAGAGTATCATCCAAAACTTGAAGAAAAGGCTAAACGAAGCCAAAGGGAAGTGGAGGGAAATATTGCCTGAAATCCTATGGGCATAAAGCTGCACTTGTTCGAATGGCAGCACAAAAGCAACAAATTGAAAGGTACTACAGCAGAAGGACCAACCTTCGACATTTCAGAGTCGGGGACTTAGTCCTAAGGAAAGTCACCATTAACACTCGAGATCCTAATGAAGGGAAACTCGGCCCTAATTGTGAAGGACCCTACCAAATCTTCGACATAGTCGGAAAAGAGTCTTACAAACTCGGAACGATGAGCGGCGAACCATTGCCAAATAACTGGAACATATAACTTCTCAAGCGATACTACTGCTAAGGTATGACTTTCTCTTTTCTTTCGTTTATATATTTAGAACTAACTCATTGCAGGAGTTCGACCTAACACATCGAGACCTCAGGTTTTAAAGTACGCGTTGCACTCTTTTTCCCATAGATCAATTTTTATCCCAAATGGGTTTTTCCGACAAGGTTTTTAACGAGGCAACAACTATGTGCTACATGAGGATAATTCAACATTATCCAAGGCTTCTTTGCAATCAACTTCGAATACTGGGGGGCATCACTCTCGGAAGATATGTGTTCAGGAAATGTACCTCGTGTCAATGGGTCTCGACAGGAAAAATTTGTAATGGGCCAAACGGTCGAATGAACCGTGTCCATATAGATTAGCCGAGCCCTGCCAACAAGACATGTATGCATGTATAAATTATTCAAAGAAGCATTCTTTTTTCTCGAACATCTCATGTTTCGAAGCAAATTCTCTACTATACAAATCGCATACTTATGATTCTTATCTATTATGCAAAACTAACACTTGTGAAAAATGGCTCAAGAGCCAAGCACAAATATACTTCGAACGCTTGGGGACTGCATACTCGAGTTACCAAAATTCGAAGTCACAAGACCTCAAAGATGCGCCCCTCGATATATAGGCCGAGGCCACCATACTCGGGGACTAACATTTCTAACAAGTTCGAAATATTATCGGGAAGTAAGTCCAAGAGACATACCCAAAGGCTACGACCACATTAAAGGCTACAGCCATATTAAAGGCTACGACCAAAATAACGCGGCTCGGAGACGTCCGAATTCCGCAATAAACAAAAGGCCTTCAAATACTTTAAAAAACCGGTTAAATAGGCTACCCTCGGTAAAGCAATTAAAAAAGGGATTCGATAAATCAGCCCTCGAATAAATAAAAGGCTTCGATAATATCAGCCTTCGAAAAACTCCAAGGGGTATCAAATTATCTTAACACAAACATGTTGAGACACAAAGAAAAATGGGGTTCGATCATCAAACCCACAAAAAACCCTACGTATATAAAAAAACACATGCTAAGGCATAAAGAAATTTTCACTAAGTCTTTTAGCCGAAAAAGAAAAAATAATAGCCATTTTTGAGGCCAAATCGGCCCAATCTAAAGAGCCTAAGGGCCAATACAAAGAGCCTAAGGGCCAACACAATTTGAATTCGAGACCTTGTTCTCACTCGATTCGGACCCAAGGGTTCCGCTAACCCGAGCTCGAATAGAGTCAATTATAGCTCGAAGTTTCACCGAAAAACCCTAAGGAGTATACTACTATAAACTCAAAACTTACCCATCATTTAATGGAAGCCTAAGGGTTTGCTTTATCCTAAGTTCAAAATTCGTTCGAACTTGCCGATAAAAATGATACGGTCAAGTCACCCGAAATTAAGTCTCGAACATATTCCCGAGCTCGGGGACTTACCCTCATCTAACTAAAAGGAAAACCTGAAGGCCCACTCCGAATTCGAACCAAGGTTCACTCGGTTACCCATCACTTGGTGAAAATCCAAGGGTTGTTTTATTTTAAGTCCGGAACTTGCTCTCTAAGATAATATAGCAATGGCATCGATAAACCCATCCGAAGTCTCGACGTATTGTTAGCTCGAGGATTCGTTTTTAAAACCTAAGGGTTTCAGTTAAAATTTTCATAAGGCAAAGTGGAATCTACCACGAATCAGAGACAAACTAGAGAAGAGACTTGTTATTTACAGAAAATTCTTACAAGGGCCACACAGGGTCTTACACAAATAAGATACAAAAGAAGAAAATCCTAAAGGCCTAATCCATCCCCGGGAGCCACATCTTCAAGAGCCACTTCTTCGGAGGCCTCATCCCCATCTCCTTCGCTCTCGGACCTGCTGACGGAGTCTTCATCATCAGAGAGTAAGGTTGCGGCCTCATCCTCCAAAGCTTTTGCATTCTCGATATCAGCTGAGAGGTCGAAACCACGAGTATGTACTTCCTCGAGAGCTTCTCTCTGAGATTGCCGCCCAACATGATCGAGAGCACATGACAATCTAATTTCGGCAGTAGCAGAGATCTCCTGTGCCCGAAGATTGGCAGCCTCGGCATCAGCTCGATAAGAGGCCACAAACACCTCTGCCTCAGCCTTAGTCTTTGCAAGCTCGGAGGCCAACTTGGCCTCAACCTCCTCGATCCTCCGGGCCTGGGCCAGACTTTCCTCCTTCACACTCTGGAGTTGGCGCTCGGCTGAAGTCAATTGGGCCCGAAGTGCATCCTTCTCCGAGGCAAGATGCTCCATATGTTTTCTCCACCCAAGGTTTCGGCCTCCTTCACCTTTGCATCCTCTCGAAGTTGTTCCACCAGCTCACACTCTTGTTGAACCTGCAAAACCAAAAAGTTAATTGCCAGAAATAAAGTTACCACATAACATGAGCTCAAGAAATTACATTACTCGTTCGATGAGTTCGGTCTGATCTCGATGAGCTCTTATGAGTTGAGCTCGGGGGGTCATAATCTCCTCTTCCTTTTGAACGTAGAGGAGTTTGAGGCCATCCCTCCCCTCCACGAGTCTCTTGAGCTCGGCCTCACATCGGGATAGCTCAGCCCGAAATTTGGTAGATGCTTCTCGGTGGAGCACCATGGCCTGTACACAAAGAAGAGAGTCAGGTTTGAAAAGATATGGAATAAACACAAGTGTAAATACGAAGAAAGGGAACTTACTTGTTTTAGGAACCGCTGAGCCTCGTCGAAAATAAATGAAGCATCCGGGTCAGGACCATCCTCGACCCCTGCAAAGCAGTCCCGGAATATATCGTTCCCTTCGTGGGCCGGCCCCACATCGGGAGTCTCCATGGGCCGAGCCTCTTGGAACTTCCCTTCGGAGAATGTGGGGCCAACCGGCGAATTACCGATGTTGATTATCCCAAGAGGGTCACTTGGGATATTATTTTCCCTTTGAAGGGCCTCGGAGCTAGACCCTTCAAGCACACCCATCGGTTGTTCATCACGACGGGTGGCGTCCTCACCGCCCGATTGCTCGGGGACCTTGCTCGGATCTGCTGCCACGGTGCCTTCGATCCGAGATTGAGCCGCTTCGATAACCACCGGCTCCGCAGAGTCAGTGCTTCCTCTATTTCGAACTACCATCTGGCAGTCGTCATCTTCACCCTCTTCCTCCTTCTCTTGTAGCTGCTGAACTCCGTCGATACGAGGAGCAGGGGCTCGGCTTTTGACTTCCGAGCTTTATTTTTCTTTGTGTTGGGGGTATCGGAAGGAGGAGCCCTTCTCATCTTCCTCTCTTTATTTGGCTTCGATGCCTCCTCTTTCCCAGGCGGAGGCAGCCTCATAGCAATGTTTTCACCGAGACCTATACAAAAAGAAATCAAGTTAATAAATAAACTGAGCTCACTGTGGTTCTTGGCCTCCCACCGACCCCTGGCAAAGTTATGCCAACGACGTTCGACATAAGAAGAGGTTGAGGCCAGCTGTCGGACCCAGCCTTCGAGGTCCGGAATTGCACTGGGGAACCAGGGGGAAGCTGCACCATGAAAAGAGAACCAAACTCAGAATGGGACAAAAAAAGATAAAACGGATAAAACGATGAACGTCAGTAGAGAAGTTGCTCTTACGTTTCATGTTCCATTCCTCGGGGAATGGCATTTTCTCGACCGGAATTAGGTCGGAGGTCTTGATTCGGACAAACCGGCCCATCCATCCTCGGTCCTTGTCTTCGTCAATACTAAAAAGTAGCGTCTTCGTGGCCCGATGCTGGAGCTTTATCAACCCACCTCGATAAAGGCGAGGGATGTATAACCTTATTAGATGGTCGAGGGTGAAAGTTATTCCATCGACCTTACTCGAGAAGAACCTGAT
This sequence comes from Nicotiana tabacum, assembly GCF_000715075.1. Taxonomy (NCBI): domain Eukaryota; kingdom Viridiplantae; phylum Streptophyta; class Magnoliopsida; order Solanales; family Solanaceae; genus Nicotiana; species Nicotiana tabacum. Next base: position 146,709,346 of record NC_134098.1, on the reverse strand, counting down.
CAAGTGGATGATTCGCCAAAAGGAAGGGAAGATCTGGCCAAGGGTCACTTGATACTGACGGCAGAAATCGAGAATGACCGGGTCTACAGGACCCAGTGTGAAAGGGTAGGTGTACATACTCAAGTACCCTTTCACGTAAATGGTGATATCCTCCTCAGGGGAAGGAACTACCACTTCCTTGTTTTCCCAGTTACAGTTCTTTTTTACCCGCTCGAGATCGCCTTCCGATATTGAGCAGATATATCGGGACATGGGCTCGCATCGGCCCGGAACTGAAGAGGGTCTGTCGACTTTGAAGTCAGAAGTTAGTTCGACTAGCCCCGGGACACACTCCTCGATACAAGGTTCCACCGGCGTTTTATCACCGGCCGACCGGGAGGAGGAAGATGAAGCTTTTTCTTATCGCGGCACAGTCTTGGAAGTTTTCGCCATTTGATATGTATAGAAGGTCGAAGAAAGGTATGAGATTCCGGTTAAAACAACGGCGGCGTAATAGGCGACAACAGAAGGAAGATGAGAAGAGTTAGAAAGCTGAGGGATTTAATCAAAGCAAGAGTAAAGTTTGAATCAAGGAAGGGGGTGATATTTATAGGCCTGAGGTGACGGTTCGGTGACACTAATGGCCGACCAATGCCTGACATGCATTGATGATTTGGGGAACCGAACCGACGGTACGTTTCGGTCACATCCATCGCTTACGTCACGAAGACGACGTCATGATAGGGTGCAAAGGAATCGAGGCTCAAATCGTTTCTTATCATTTTATTCTAAGAAATGCGGGGACTATCTGTATACGGTAAAAATCGACTATGTCCGATTTTATGGGCTCGTGGGACCGCCTCGAGATTAAGCTTATGATGAAGCGAGCTCGAGCTCGAAGATACGAAGGCCGAAGGATCGAGATTGGGCACGACCAACGTCGAGCAACGGAATAACGAGATATCGACGAGTGACCATAAATCTCGACGAGAATCTCGGAAGTGACGGAACCGCTAACGGCTATTAATATCAATCATGGATTTTATTTCCGAAATTAGAGTTATACCTTATTTAGGATTCATCTACTATATAAACAGGAACCCTGATCATTTGTAAGGGGATGCACTGACTCAGAAATAATACTGCGCTACTCTTTTCTCGCTTACATTTTTGCTACTGTTCTTATTGCTCTTTACATTTGACCTCGAGCCAGTCCTAATCAAGGTCGACATACTGCTATAATACTGGTTTGATTTATCTTTACAGTTCAATTCATTTATTTAATTAATCATTTATCAATTGACATTGAATCAGATCACGTATCCTTAAAACCACATTACAAGTTTAATTGTTACTCATATTTTCGAGGTAAACAGAGCAATTTTTCTGAATATTTTTACGTGGATACATGTTTCGGACTTTCTTTCTAAGTCAAACTTCATTTTTCTATTTTTTAGATAATTTTGATAGAAACAAAGATTTACTTTCAAGCAATCAAATAAGCACTTCGAACTGTTCAATAAATTGGGAGAAATTCAAAAATAACTAGATTTACAAGTGGTCATTCAAAAATAGCCATAGTTTCAAAAGTAATTGAAATTTAGCCACTTTTCATGCCGAAAAAATACTCAAGTATATTATACCGGAGTTCCAGCACAAGTATACTGGAACTCCAACATAAAGTACTGGAATTCCAGCATAAATATACTAGACTTTCAGCATAATATACTGGAGTTCCAGTATAATATACCGGTCCTACATAATATGCTGGAAGTTCATACACAGGTGCTCCAATCTCCAGTATATTATACTGGAACTTTCCGTATGTTGGAGTTCCAACATAATATGCTAAAATTTCATACATAGGTTCACCGATTTCTAGTATATCATACATAGAATATTTTTTCAGAAAATACTTTTTAGAAAATAAATTTTTGCATATATTTTTGCAATTTTAAAGAATATTTACATAAAAATCTTATTCTGAATCGAAAGTAATGGATTCAATTGAACCCGTTGGTAACACACTACATCCGCCCTGTATGGCATTGCCTTTTGATCGGACCCGTTGTCCGAATAAGAAGGTTATTCTCAGAACAAATTGGAGCTGAGGCAAATTCCTTAAGAAAGTCTGTGACTATTTGCCATTTTCTTTACACAGCCTGGTCCTCTTATCCACTACTCGTTGGTGGTTAACCAATTTCAAGCGTGTGCTTTCCAATATGTGATGTAGTTGTTATCCAGCTTCATGAGTGCACTCTTTATTCCTGAAATACTGTGCAGGCTAAGTTAGTTCTTTTGTTCCGAATGTGTTGTAGGCACACCTCTTTTATCGTTCAATTATGTAAGCAATTTTACAAAAAAGTTTGCAATCAGCTTATCCTGAAAAGCCAGAGTAGTCACACGTATAACTGGGAGTACCTGCAAAGAGAAAAAGGAGCAAACATATTACAAACATAGGCACATGTTAGCTGAAAAATAACACTTGCTATATTAACTTTTTATCCAACTGTATATACACCAAAATACAAAGGTAAATATGGGAAAAATTCTATGAATCACTTATTTATGAGACATAATTAACAATTTAAGCCATCTGATAAAAAATTAAAGGCAAAACAATATACTTTGCAATAAAGTGTGCATCTCGAGGATGTACATCTATTAAACGACAAAGAGAACTAACTGAAGAAGATTCATAATAAGCACATATGGTCAAGCACTAAACATTCAAGCACCCATAGAAGGAAAAGAAGAAGTGAGAACTCAGTAGCGCTTACAACCCAAACCCGCAGAAACCAAAGTAAACCGAGAAAGACACAAGTTAAGTTGAGGCTTTGATCAGAGGGAAAAGGATTAAAGCAGAAAGAGGAATTTTCTCAAACACCTAGTAAGAGAGCGGAGAAGGAAAACACAGAATTAAGAATTAGGTGCAAACAAAATCTAGAGAACGAACAAGAATAACAGAATTGGTACCTAGCAGAAGCACACATAAGAGCAGAAAATGCAACCAAACTGTATACCATGCTTGTCAAAGATAAGAGAAACAATACAAGAACCAAAAAAGGAAACATAAACTACAACTTTTTTACTATCTGCAAGAATATATGCAAAGAAAACTTACAAGCATGCTATGTTCTGCAGTTCTGAGTGCTCAAATTTTTAAGTTGTAGATTCTATACTCTCTCCCATATTAGCAGTATCGTTGTAATTATTTTGACAGTGTTATTTTCTGTAACAAGCTAGCAGAATAAACACTTAAGTATAATTTGTGGTGTCAGTTTAGGGTATCACAGGTATTACAGAATGTTTAGAAGAGGAGATGATGTTGCACACTGCTAGATCTTTATAATAGATTGTGCAACTGATTATTGCTGGAGGACTCAAAGATCACATTTTAAAATAGCTGGAACATGTCTTTTCAAAACGACGCCACGCAAAAGCTAAGTCCCGTTTACGTTATACAAAATAAGAAAGGTTACAAGATCTTTACACTTAATAAGAGGTGTTAGGTATCCATTTGAACCAAACTCATAAGACGAAATTGCTATAGCATGCCTATGGCTAGAAAGGACAGCAATGTAAAATATTTAATTCACTGTTTCACCGGTAACAATAACAAAGAACTACCAAAAATGACTATCATTAATTCCTTTTCAGCATAAAGTCACCTTTATCTGTATGATTAACGGATGCAAAACAAACCATCACCTGTGTATATTAATCATTAGTAGCAGAATAACGAACTTTTTCAATTACAGGATTTACCTCTGTTGGATTGAATTGGACTGATGAGTTGTGCATGTTTACTATGTCCAGAATTGTGCAAGATGTGTCACACAAGAAAATATTAGTCTTTAACAGGCTCAATCTATTATCCAAGTCGGAGATGGTTTAACAGAAAACAAATTATAAATGTCAAATCTACGAAAACAGAAAAAGGCACAAAGTGGATGCAAATAGTTTAAATATGCAATCAGATATCTTAGATCCATTTAGGAACAGAAATGGAATGCAAATGATACAGTTGCACCATATGGTAGCAGAGAATACCTTCGTAATGGTAGGACCAAAAATATATAGCTCAGAATCAAACTCTTGCAAGCGCGCAACCTCTATAGCATTCCCAGATAACAGATGCACTGGAAATTGGTTCAAGCTGCGCTTCAAGTGACTTCAACACCACAATACCATTAAATCCAGCTCATATAACACATGTGACGATAGAGTAAACAATAATACACCAAGAAATACAGCATCATCTACTCATTTATTTACTGTAATTTTGAAAGAATTTTAACTAAATTTGCTAGCTTGCCTCTGTAATAGATAAATAGAAGAATGTGGAAACTAAAAAGAAATAGATAAGTGGAAGAAAAGGGAGAGTATGAATTAGTAGAGAACAATTAGGCACCACAGGAATAAAGTTAATAACATAGTGCTGACAACATTACAGAGCCAAGAATACTAAAAGTTTATTTGCTCAACTACTCTAGGATTACAGGCACCAAATCCCCTAAGCATTCACAATTATCAAGATAAAAATATGTATGTTTTTTTTACCTTCAGAGGGTCAAAATACTAAGTAGAAAATAGTGACCAAAATCTTCCACAGAACCAACCGGCCAAAATCGTGATGTATTTCCTTCAGTAAGCAAAGTGTCCAATTGCAATGGTGTACAGTTGCACCATATGGTAGCAGAGAATACCTTCGTAATGGTAGGACCAAAAATATATAGCTCAGAATCAAACTCTTGCAAGCGCGCAACCTCTATAGCATTCCCAGATAACAGATGCACTGGAAATTGGTTCAAGCTGCGCTTCAAGTGACTTCAACACCACAATACCATTAAATCCAGCTCATATAACACATGTGACGATAGAGTAAACAATAATACACCAAGAAATACAGCATCATCTACTCATTTATTTACTGTAATTTTGAAAGAATTTTAACTAAATTTGCTAGCTTGCCTCTGTAATAGATAAATAGAAGAATGTGGAAACTAAAAAGAAATAGATAAGTGGAAGAAAAGGGAGAGTATGAATTAGTAGAGAACAATTAGGCACCACAGGAATAAAGTTAATAACATAGTGCTGACAACATTACAGAGCCAAGAATACTAAAAGTTTATTTGCTCAACTACTCTAGGATTACAGGCACCAAATCCCCTAAGCATTCACAATTATCAAGATAAAAATATGTATGTTTTTTTTACCTTCAGAGGGTCAAAATACTAAGTAGAAAATAGTGACCAAAATCTTCCACAGAACCAACCGGCCAAAATCGTGATGTATTTCCTTCAGTAAGCAAAGTGTCCAATTGCAATGGTGTCAAATGATTTGAACAGCTTGGACATTTACATTAACACTTATTGTACTTTTTCATTTTATTTTGTAAGTACACTCTGTGCATCTTACTAATAGGAGTAGCAAGAGTACTTAGTCCTTCATATGGAGGTTGTTGTGCTATAATGTGTATAACTGCGAGGAAAGAAACCAACACAATGAAAGAATTGGATAAGATTACCAAGTATAGACGATATCCTCAAATAAGGGTAACGATGGAATTGGAAAATTTTAGAAAGTCAATAAGTCATCCATGTACTAAATAGATTCTTCATAGTGCTTATATATGGATTGCATTGTGAAAACAATCATACTGTGTAGACATCTCAAGCTCTAAAAATGAAGCAAACAAACAAAAAAACGGATAGATAGCCTATGATATTTGTAGAACATTGGAGGAAAAGGATAATTTCAAATGGATGAACACTTAATCACAGAAGTTTGATTGTGGATTATTTAGTAACATCTAATAAACCCTCCTCCTTAATCGGGGTTTGGGACTGGTTGTGTTGTAGTATAACTGAAATACAGGTGGAGTTAAAATTTTGGTTATTTGGTTCTCCACGTAGAGTTCATAGGAATTATAACAAAGTTTTTGGTGGAATAAGGCTCAATATGGTAGAATTAACACTTAAGTACAATAAACCCTCTCAGATATATTTTCATCCGAAGTTGTCAATGAGATGTTTAAAAAAGGCATAAATTATATTTTTAATAACACAGAATACTCTATCAATTAAAGATTCTATCTAGTACCCACCAAGTTAAGTTCTGTCACCGCACATAATTTATCTAAAATCAAAATTAGCCGCCCGTTCTCCTCCCAAGCGGAGCAAGAAATTAAATTGGCAAACAAATAATAAACATTTAGTAAAAACTCTGACTCATTCAAGAATTTCCTCAAACGCCTAAAGAGCAAAGACAACTCCGCATATTAAACTTTCTATGCAACAAAGACCTAGCATCCCAAGAAGAGCGAGGGGAGAGAAGATCGCAGTCGCAAAGGAGTTTGAAGATTGTTAAACTTTTCAGAAGTTGCTAGACTGATACACAAAGCGTTAAAATTGGATGTATCTCAGTGCTCCCCTCCTAACCATATTCTTCTAGGAAAAAACAATTTACCGCCAAGACTATAGAATTAAACCCAATTATTCCACAATCGAGAAATTAAACCCAACACAATAGTAGAAATCTAGAAAAAGGCCTAATTCATTCAAGAATTGCCTCAAACACCTAAAGAACAAAGGCGATGGAGACATTGAACTCTCTGTGCAGCAAAGCCCTAGCATGCCATCAAAGATTAAATAGAGAAACAAAGATGAGAAGAAGAAAACTCACAAGAAACAATGATCCAAAGAGGAAAATTCGCGAAAGTGCAAAGATATGATCAGGGAATTTGCAACAGTGGAGCTTTTGAACTATTGCTAGATTAGTACAAAGAACAAAGCGCTTAATTTGTAAAGAACGCCGCTTCTGCCACGTTTCTCAAATTAAGGCAGAAGGACAATATTACCCTCGTAAAGACCAAGCAGACATGTCGTCCAGGTGCCTCCTAACTCCCCTTTATTAGATAGTAGAATTTAAACTTTTAATTACGTCATATTACTGAATTCAATTAATACTTAGACATTATTATAATAATAATTAATATTAAAATATTTTATCAAAGCATTATCTAATTTGCTATTATTATTATTGTTATTATTATTAGGGAAAAGGCCAAAAAATAATCTTGTGGTATTCGAAATGAATCAATTATAACCCCCGTTTAAATTTGAGTCCAAAAATGACCTTGCCGTTATAAAATTGGTCTAATAATGCACTTGTGTTATTCAAAATGGATCAATTATAACCCTCATTTAAATTTGAGCTCACTAATGACCCTGCCATTAAAAAATGGGTCTAATACTACTATTTTTCTCAGTCAATAATGATTAGTGGTACAAATGAATATTTAAAAACCGACTAAACCGACATAATCGTACCGTGCCGAACCGATTTTTAATTTTTTTTTAAATAAAATCGTATGTTTTTATATAAATCTATAACTGTACCGATAATTATGGTAGATTTTTTATTTTATAAAAATTAACCGAAAAAATATTGAACCGTACGGTTCAATATTTGCAAAATATATATTTTTAAGTCTTTTCAGTTTTTTTAAAGTATTTGTTTTTGTAAAAACTGAAGAAAAAAAATATTTTTTTAAAAATACTTTTAAAAACTGAAAAATATATATTCTGTAAAAACTAGAAAAAGAAAGGAATTTGCAAAATATATATTTTTAAGTCTTTTCAGTTTTTTTAAAGTATTTGTTTTGTAAAAATTAGAATTTTTTTTTATTTAAAAAACTAGAAAAAAAAACTCTCCTGAAGCAGTGGACTACATATGCATTAGTTTTAAAAAAATAAAAATATTTTGCAAAATCTTTTTTTTTTTCAATTTGACGGTTCAATATTTTTTCGATTTATTTTTATAAAATAAAAAATCTACCATAATTATCGGTACAGTTATAGATTTATATAAAAACATACGGTTTTATTAAAAAAAGCCGGTGCACTAATAGTCATTATTCTTTAGCAAATTGGTGCACTTTTAATCACAATGTTAAACACCGTTAGTTTTTTAACGGGTCTCACCTCACGTGCCTGTCACATGATTTCTATTTTTTTTAAAAACAGATTTCTCTGCAAAAGATACATTCTCTTCCTTCTCTTTCCCATTTCTTCCCCCAATTTGCATAACCCTAGTTTATAATCCATCTGTAGCAGAATTAATTATTAGGAAGTAACAATGCTCTTAAGGCGCAACACCGGAAGAGAATCACCTCGGTTTTATGGTGAGTTTCCTCTCAATTTTCATATTGAAGAATTTATGTTGTTACAGTATGAGTATTGCGTTTCTCATCTTGATTTTGTTAAACCTTTTGTATTTCTCTACTCTTGCTAAAAGAACTGTTCAATTGTTAATTCTGCTGGTTTGTTTTTGACAAACAACTATTTTGTATTATTCTTGTCTACAACATTACCTTATGAAACTTACTATTTGTAATTTCAGATTCGATAACCGAGGCTTCGTTTGTCACTGTGAAAATATATCATGGGGGATTTATGAAGCGTATACCAGAGAAGCACTATGTTGGAGGAAACATAGATTACATTGATTATGTAAATGTCGCAAAATTGAATATTGCTGAGTTCAAGAAGATGACAGAGATATGTGGTTATTTGAGTGATTCGATAACTTTTTGGCGCAAGTGTGAAAAGCCTGGTAGTATATGGAAGTTGATCTCTACGGATTTTGAAGCCTCTGCAGTTGGTAAAAGCATCCAAAATGACAATGTGCTTGAGATATACTTTGAACACTTGAACTCTTATTTTCAAATAGACAAAGTGGATTCAATAATTCAATAAAATATTAAAGAAAATAACAAGCTACAACTTATGTGTGAAAATTCATCTTGTGATGATTTTAGTGATTCAGAAGTTGATTTATCAGATGATGTGTTGATTGATTCACATGAGAAGAGGAACCAAAGCATTTTGGAAGAGAGGGGGCTCCTTAGCGACAAAATAAAAAGAAAGATGGTTGACATAGAAGGGGATCTTGATTGTATTGATTCTGAAGACATGCAGAGTTTGGATAGTGATTCTGAAACTGAAAGTTTTAACTTTCCTCGGTTCAATCCAAAGACCGATGTAGATAACCCAGTATTAGGTTTAGAATATACCTTTGGGACAAAGCAGGAATTTAAGAATGCTGTAGCAACTCATGCGATTAAGAATGGAAAGTATATCCAGTGGAATAGGAACGATGGTGTAAGCATGGAGGCACGTTGCTAACATCATCCAGAGTGCAAATGGAAAATCATGGCTTCTAGAATGCAAAGAGACAAGGCTTTCCAGATTAAAACTTACAATCCCATACATACTTGTAAGGAGTGGCATCATGAAAATAGAACGATCACTTCATCCTTTATTGCAAGAAGATACCTCAAAGAAATTGGATCAAATCGGGATTGGAAAGTTAGATATTGATGCTGCTGCTTGGTTATCTGGTAAAGATCCTAGTGAATAGTCTATGTCGCATTTCTCTTCAGATGCTAAGTGTGACACCTTACTAAATAATTTGTGTGAAGTATTTAATAGCATGATACTTGATGCTCGGGATAAGCCAATTGTGACACTTTTGGAGAAATTACGATATATGCTCATGGCGAGAATGCTAGCTAATAGGGAAAAGGCTGAGAAATGGAATTTGGGTGATATTTGTCCTAAGATCAAGGATATATTACACAAAAATCAGATTGCAGCTGTTGAATATATACCGAGAAAATCAAATTACTGGAGCTATGAAATTTTAGGAGCTACAGTTACGGACAATTGGGCAGTTGACTTGCAGAATAAATCTTGTAGTTGTAGAAAATGGAGTCTCACGGGAATCCCTTGCAAGCATGCTATTGCAGCAATTTGGGCTAAGAAGGATAACATTCTTGACTATGTCCATGATTGTTACAAGGTGAAAACATATAGAAGAATTTATGAAAACTCAATTCTTCCAATGAATGGGCCACAACTATGGCCTAAGTCAAGTAAAGTTCCTCCCCTGCCTCCAAAGATTGTGAGAAATAGTAAGAGAGGAAGAAAGCAAAAGTTGCGATAAAAGGAACAAGATGAAGTTGGTGCTAGTCGAACAAAGATGAAACGAAAGCAAAAATCTCTAGATTGTAGTATATGTCACAAGCCTGGCCACAACAAAAGGACTTGCAAGTATAATATTGTAGAAGAAGAAACTAACTCTTCAGTTCGTCAGAAACTACATGTAACGTTGGCTTTTATATTAAAAATGATTTCTCATTTGGTAAGCCTAAACTAACATAAAAGTTGTATGTATTATTTTTTCAGGTTAGAAGAGGATATGATGAAGTGGGTCATGGAGAAGTGGAACATGAGCAAAATGGGACTGGTCGAAGTAGAAATTGGACCAGAATTTATTTGGGAAAGTTTTCAATATACACAAAAAAATGACATGCCTTTTGAAGTTTAACAGATTTTTTGGGGTAAAAATGGCTCATTCTTTATATTTACTTGCTGGAGCATTTATGCTATTCTCTATTATCAGTTTTGTACTTTTAGAATGAGTTTCTAGTAAGTTTATGGTGTTTTTTGGGTGCACTGCAGGTGCTTGAATGTTGCTGATTTTTAAGGTGGTGCAGGAATTTTTATTGCTGTTCTGGTTTTGTAAGGTAGTGTTGGAATTCTGTTATTTTTTGAAGCTGGTGCTGGAATTGTACTGCTGTTTTTGAAGTTGGTGCTGGAATCTGACTTATTTTTTCTAGAAAATGATTGTTGTTTTTGCTAATCTTTTAGGCCGGTGATGAAACTTTGACATTAGTTGCTGTTTTTATTGGTTTTTGAAACTGTAAAACTGCTGCTAAATGCTAAAAGATGCTGATGGATTTTTTTCCTTATTATAATTAGTACAATGCACCCACATTTTTTATGTCACAATAACATTCATCTTTCATTCAGTATATAATCAGGAAATGCTTCACAAGCTTTCCATAAAGTATAAGTTGATACTTAAAATTGAGTAAGAGAAATCTAATATTTAACAGTCCAATATCATAACAGATATGGAAGACAAAACCTGTTGTCTAAGCCAAGCGAATCATTTTGTCCAAGTATTAGTTTTTGTTGTCGATGCTTAACGAAGTATGACCAGTTATAATGAACTAGAATCATTTTATCAAAGGAAGAAAACGTATCTTTTGCAGAGAAATCTGTTTCTTTTTTAAATCGAAATCATGTGACAGGCACATGAGGTGAGACCCGTTAAAAAACTAAAAGTGTTTAACATTGTGATTAAAAGTGTACCAATTTGCTAAAGAATAATGACTATTAATGCACCATGTTAAAGAATATGTATGGTTTTAAGTGTAAAGATATAAATGAGGTATGAATTTGGGCTTTTCCTCCATCTACCACATTCAAATGTAATGAGCTATTCAATTTTTCTCCTAAAAGTCAAAGCAAATATTGGATGAAAATTGCAATATTTTTGGATAAATAGATTCTAAGGGGTAAATTCTTTTTATTCTTGAGTCAATCAACCAAATAGTGTGAATGAAGAGCTGAAAATTTAATTTGGAACGACAGTTGGAGCGTAATGAATAATAAAACTTTTACTTTCCTTTTAGATGCATCTTCAATTATCGTTTATAGTTTTGAGGATCTCAGTCCGATTAATTTTATTGTAAGTTATAAATTGTGTTAATGTAATACTTTGTTCCAACACTATTCACTACCCTATCTAATGTATTTTATTGTTCAAAAATATATTTGTTGCAGATCTGCAAGAGGCGGACCTACCTTAAGGTTAGGGGGTCACCGGAATCCGTTAGCCTCGAAAAAAATACTTTATATATATTGGGACCCGTTAAATAATTTATCTGGCCCCCTCGATAAACAAAAGCAAGGCAGACGCGTTGGTTTTGTAGCTTGCTCAAGCACTTAATTACTTGACGGATCCGGGTTAGAAACCTGTCTCCTGCTCTTCCTTTTTAAAATTACTTAGGTCAACTGATTTTTTATTTTATTTTTTTGAATTCTTTAATACTTGTACACAATAGTTAACATGAAGTCTTTTAACTTTTATCCTTTTCCAAACTAAAAAACAAAACCAACGCCTCCTCCTTTCTCCAAACGGACGCCTAAACCCTTTTGCTTAAAAACAACCCCCTTTTCAATTAACCCTTTTCCGCTTCTGTTCGAGCTCAAATCCGGCAACTAGCAGTCCGAATCGGCGGCGGCTATTGGATCGAGGCTCTTCTTCAACTGAAATAGTAAGTTTCTTTGAGTAAAATCTTGATTTTATTTGAGTAAGTTTTTTCTTTCTTTTGAAAATATTAACTTAGCAAAGTAATTTGGTATCAAAATTTTGCTTTTCCTTCGGAGGTGGACCTACCTTAGGGTTAGGGGGTTACTAGAACCCGTTAACCTCGGGAAAAGACGGACCTACCTTTGAAAATTTTGCATGTTTAAGACAATGGTGCCCCCGTCATGGGTCCGCCTCTGGCAATGGTAATAATAATAATGATGATTATGGTGGTGATGGCAATGGAACTGTGGTAAAATAGAAGTAATGATAATGCTAAATATGCAAAAATGCATGTGGCCGAAATTTGGGGAGAGTTGGGCTTTATATCAAAATACGGGGAAGAAGTATAGTTTTCAAAACTTTGGCTGCAAACGTAAATAAACGCTTGCCTTTTACAAAATACAGTTCTCTTAGCTTCAATAAAATTGCCGGAAAGCTATTCTCGGATTTGGTCAGTTTGCAAAATAAACATATTCTTCTTGGTTGGTATCCAATTCTTGGGAAAGTTACTAATCTTAACTCTCTTTCTTCATCCAACACCAGCATTGAGTACTGCCCGCAAAGTGTTTGATGAAATTCCTAGTCCAATGTGTTTCCTTCAATCATTAAATACTTGTTATTTACTTGAACAAATTTTGATTTTGGAACAAAATAAACTGTGGGTATGCTGCATTTTGTTTTCAATCCTTGGAAATAATTGAATTACTCTTAATTTATTTTTTGCTCAATATTGGGATAAAAAGAGTTTTTGACATGTGGGAATTGAGCTGAATGTTATGAAAATTTACTCAAGTTTTTTGTGACAGAAAAGAAAAATGGCAAGAGGGTTGATATGGGCTACTGCAGAAGACTTGGCAAAGAATAGAGAAAGAGTTCTGTCTTTGTATAGGCAAATCTTGAGGAGCCTTAACTCACCGGCTTTGCCACTCAACTTAGCAGCTAGGCTTCAAAAGAAAGCTGAGGTCCGTGCCATGTTCATGTTGGGTTCCGAGGAACGATCCCTTCACAACATTCAAGATCTTATTTATGCTGCTGAATACTCTCTTTCCCAATTAAGAAAAGGAGAAGTTCCAAAACACATTCAAGTTTATCAATAAGTCAGGCCAATTTTCTTGTGAGTACAAACGTTGTAGAAGAATCTTCTGCACGTGCTTTATTGCATAGTTGAATAGAAGTCGGGCAATACAGGGTTCATTGCCCTGTATGCATATATAGCATGTTTTTTTCTTTCAGAACATATACATTATGTCCTCTTTCATTTTGCTGAACTTGAAGTCTTAGTTTTATTCTTGCAAAGTGGTTCCTTTCGAAGTTCCAATTTCCGAATGATGAAAAATAAAGCAGCTTTATGATGACAAGAACAAGATATATAATGTGCTGAAGATTAATACTTAAGGGTTGGATAAGAATTGCAAGAGGAAGTTATTGAATACGTAATCGTTCCGAATCTCTAGAATTCACCGAGTAGATCTCAAATTTTTGATAAGGTAAAACCCGAAAGATCTCATTAGCATCTCAAAAGCTAATGGTAGAGAGAGGGGAACACGGGGTGAATGGATTTTAGAGTTACTCTCATTTCAAATTGCCGAGTAATTGGGAATTTTTCCACATGGCCGAAATATCTTCTATTGATTTGCTTGATCCGCCACTTGGATATGCTGTCGTCTTCTTTGAAAGTGAACTTTGTGGACTATAAAAATGGATTGAGAAGTGGAGGCGTAATAATAGTAGTAGTTATTGGTCTTTTAATCTAGTAGTCTTCTTTGGTTTTGTGCTTGGAATAGCTATAGTTCATAGGCATGTTACCCTTAGACCCGCTGTTTTATTTGGAGGCTTGAAGCTATTTCTTTTTTGAAATTTAGGGGTCTTCTCTTGCAATCAGATTAACTGTCGTTTAGGGAAGTCTTCATATTTTTGTCACGGTTTCGCAGTAGATAAAAGTATAGCATGAAATATTTAGCATGTTTTGGAAAATGCTGACGAGATGATCAAATGCATGTAAATAACTAAGTAAACTTCGAAATTTCTATTATGAACATAAGCTCCAAAGCAGATAAATTCATTGAAAATTTTGTGCATTTGAACTATATCAGCATCTGCATTTCTCATATTTATAGTTTCTGGTAACCTAATAGTTATTAACTTCTAATGGCTTCATTAAGTTATAGCATTTACCTGAATTTGAATCAAGATCCCCATGTAAGAATATTCTTGTGCATGACTCTAATAAAATGATGGCAACAGTTCCTTTAGTTTCTCTCTTTCAGGGTCAGTTACATGATTTATTTCTTGCAATTTGCAACACGTCATTGACTTCGAGATACTGATGACAGGTTTGACCCAGCTTATATTGATATCTGTTGCAACTTAAAGTCTTGTTGAAGATTTCACTCGAGCTGCATGGGTGTTAAGCTTCTCCCAAGTGGAATCAGCATATCCTGTAAATTGTTAGTCGAAATAGATGGCTGACCATTGATGGAGGGAGATGATCTTGACATTATTCCTCTAGAGTCCATTTACGCGAGGATAGCAGTGTGCTACTAAATTATTATATCACCTTTTGTCCCCTTCAGTAGTTGAAATTACTGAGATAGAGTATAACATTCCTTGTTCCTGCAGATGTTTACATATGAGAAAACAAAGAGAAATTTCATTTTGTTAGGTCTATTATTTTTTTGGGGTGGGGGTGGGGGTGGGGGGGTGGGGGTGGGGGGGGGGTAGTTTCTTGGATATCATAGTGCCTAATTGAGTGATTTCTCAACTTCTCTTGTAACTTTCATTCTTCTATTCTGTGCTTTTAAAGTGAGACCGATGAGTTTATGTGCATTCAAGGTTAGACTTTTGCTTTGCTTATACTTGACTCAACCGCTTTCTGATGGCAAAATGAATAATTGGTAGAGATGTAATGGCTGTGGGTAACTGGTACAAGGTAATGGAAGTTCAGAGCCTTACTTTAAAAGGCAACAACAACAAGAAAAATTACAACGGGGTTTGGGGAAGGTAGTGTGTATGCAGACTTTACCCCTACCTTGAAGGCAGAAAGGTTGTTTCAGATAGACCTTCGGCTCTTCTTGTTTTTGGTTGTTTTCAAATTTTATTCTTTTTTCTTCAAAAAATTAAATTGTTAGCTGTACTTTTTGATCTTATTATTGTCGAAAAGGTATTTAGAAGTTTGCTTTTGTTCTGAACATTATTCAAAAGAACTAAACATTATCTTTATGTGTGAGACTTTCTTTTGGAGTAACTTTTACATTCACAATCGGGGTCTAAGTAAATGGATCACGAAATTGAGTGGGACGAACACTCAAATGCTATCCCTTTTCCTTTAAGAGACTGTTCAAGAGGTTCAATTTTAATTTATTTTGCTCCATTAATATCTATATGACATTATATTCGACATGTCTGATAATTTTGGGTAGATATGATGAATCATCCTCAACAGAAAAAAACTCCTATTTTCAATTTGCAACGATTTGATGTTTAAAATATCAAGTAGATTTGTCTATTATATTAGTGATTGTGAAAGAAATATTTAAAGTATTAGTGGAGAAGCTAGTTTAGGAAGTAACATCTAGGGCCGGGTATATATCCGGTAAAACCGATTGTTCGAACCGAAAAATGCTATTGGGTTATTGGTACCGAGTTATTGAGTTAATAGTTCCGTAACAAGTTAGTGTTATTTGACTATTGAGTTATCGGTTCGGGTCTTGATCTGCCTAATTTTATTAACGGTTTAACCGATAACCCAACAAACTTTATCAAAATTATAATTTTCCCCTTAGGTATGTAAAGCCACCTTAGAGCTTCATTCTCTGAATTCTCTCAGCCATCACTCTTCGTTTTACCTTACTTCTTATGATAAGTGATAAACTTTTCTTTCCTCATCTTCATGCTTCAGTTCAGACTTTTAGTTTTATTTCTTCTTTGTCGCACTAATTCTTTAGCATTTACAAAATTAGAATTTTATCAATTTCTTGTGAATTATGTCCGCTCGTTACTAAGATAGTTAGTAAGATTTAGACTGTTGAATGTCTTATTAATTACTCCTAGTAACCTTTTTCTTTTGTTGATTTTGAGAATTGAGATAGTTAGTAAGAATAGATGTGCACTTTTTACTAACTGGTAATTGGTTAAGAATGTTCTGTTTTAAAATTTTCATCTTTACGCAGCATTACACAAAAAGCATCTTCACTTTAGATTGAGTTATTTTGTCGGGTAAACCGATAATGATGTTAATCGACTAATCAATACCCGATAACCGATATCAGTTATCGATTTCATATTTAAAATCGATAATCGACCGAACCGATAATATTTACAATTGAACCGAATAGACCATACCTACCCCACTAACATCATGTCAATTTCAGCCACATATTATGATAGGCCGTCTATCCATGTAAAAATATCTGTTCGATGTTTCTTCCCGCCAGAGTTCGGTAAGATTCACTTAAGTCCCACTTACTGTTAACAGTTAGTAGTAGTACAATTTATGGAGCTCAACATCTCAATCCTTGGTACTCGCTGTATGTTTTCTTGAACAAGAAAATCAAATGTTATTACTATCATGGCTTGCCACATTACACTTTCTGTTACATCCTTAAATGTTAGTAGCAATGCCAATTCTCAAGATCCTTCTGTGTCTCACAAACTCCAGACTTGCAACTCAACCAAAGAAATAAAAAAAAACCAATCTTTAATCATTAAAATTAGCTCCGTACAGCACCCTCGACAACTCCTTTACACTAAAATCATCTCTTTATGTTCTTCCCCAATACCCTCTAAGGAATTTAGCTATGTCCACTCTCTTTTCAGTCAAATACAGGACATAGATATCAATCTTTTTAACTCCTTAATGAGATGTCTTTTAAGTTCTAAGTGCAAAGAAAATGCTTTACTTGCATTACTAATGCATGTTGAAATGATGTGTAAAGGCTTAGTTTTGGATAAATATACGTACCCTCTTGTTCTTAACGCATGTGTACAGTTACGTGAGCTCAGACATGGCAGATTGGTTCATTCCCATGTGATAAAAACTGGGTTTGCGTTGGATTTGTATGTGATGAACAATTTGATTCGTTTGTATGGTGTTTGTGGGTGCGTTGGGAGTGTGAGGAAGGTGTTCGATAGAAGTCCTGAGAGAGATTTGGTATCTTGGACTACTTTGATTCAGGGGTATGTGGACAACGGGTATTTGAAGGAAGGAGTTGAGTTGTTCTTTGAAATGATTGAAGATGGATTAAGGGCTGACGAAAGGATGATGGTCGTTGTGATATCCTCTTGTGCTAAATTAGAGGATCTGAGATTGGGCCAGAAGTTACACAAATATGTGCAGAGTCATAAGTTAAATTTTGATGTGTTTATTGGGAATGCATTGATGGATATGTACTTAAAATGTGGTGAAACCGATATTGCTCTTAATGTTTTCCGAGAGATGCCAACGAGAAATGTGATCTCTTGGAATACATTAATATCTGGATTGGCTCAGAGAAGGGAGTTTAAACAGGCCTTGAATGCATTTAATGAAATGCAGGATCAAGGAGTAAAGCCTGATAAGAATACTTTAGTTGGTGTTCTTAATTCCTGCAGCAATTTAGGGGCACTAGAAGTTGGGAAATGGGTGCACACATATATAGACCGAAATCAGATACAAGTAGCAGGGTATGTTGGCAATGCGCTTGTAGATATGTATGCAAAATGTGGAAGCATGGACGACGCCCTTAGAGTTTTCGGAAGTATGAATTCTAAAGATGTTTATTCATACACATCTGTGATAGTTGGGTTGGCCACACATGGTAAGGCGCGGATAGCACTTAATTTCTTCTATAAGATGCTCGAAATTGGCATACAACCAAATGGGGTCACGTTCGTGGGTGTTCTCACAGCTTGTAGTCATGGAGGATTGATTGAAGAGGGCCATAAGCTTTTTGCAGATATGTGGAGAGTGCACAAATTAAAACCTCAAATAGAACACTATGGTTGCATGGTTGATCTGTTGAGTCGTGCAGGGTTGACAGATGAAGCAGTAGAGTTCGTGAAAAACATGCCAATTGAACCGGATGCTTCTATTTGGGGATCAGTATTAGCAGCATGCAGGATCCAAGGAAGAGTTGAACTCGCTGAGCATGTGACTGAAAAACTTGTCAATATAGAGTCTGAAAAAGACGGTACATACATACTGATGTCAAACACATATGCTTCAGTCAGTAAATGGAGAGACGCTTTAAAAGTAAGAAGGGCAATGAAGAGACAGAAAATAAAGAAAGTTCCTGGATGTAGCTTAATTGAACTTGATGGTGTGGTTTCTGAATTTAAGAAGGGTGACAAAGCGCATCCAAGAAGTAAAGACATATATGCGATGGTTGAGCAACTGACACTTCATTCAATTGGTACAGAGACCTTCTCAAACGGAAGTGAGCCCCTCATAGTTTGAATGGTGCAATGAAATTGGCAGCCTAATCTGGAAATGAAATTTGTCAAGTTGACCTCAGATATCACTTCTCGACTTAAATGGCATGAATTATTTAGAAGCTCTGCCTTTTCTCCTGATAAGGTTTGGAACGATTTCTTTTGCACCAAACATTTTAGTATAGTGAAGTATATTACACACGGATCGTGCACAATTCGTTACAAGAAACTTTAAGACATCATTTGTCTGATTGTTGTTGGGATGCATTTTTGCACGCCAAACATTACATATATAAGTAAAAGAAATATGTAATATGCAGTTGAGCAGCTGATCCAATCAATTGCTACTTACCTTTCTAAGCATTATGGTTTGAAATCCAAGAATAGTCTGTTAAAAGGTACTAGATCTTACATGGTTGAGAAATCGAAGAACTGGGATAACCCTGGGAAACAAAAGTTCAAGTTTCAGTAGAGGTAACACTAAGGAAATTCTTCCCATTTATCTGAGCTTTGGAGAGCAAAATTACCGAGCATTTACGATGTTGGAAAATAACAGGTATTTGGTGGATGATTGGAAACAAAAAAGGAAAAAAGATCTTGCCTATTTTAGAGAAAGTGATGATAATGTTTATCAGCTTAAACTGTGGAGGTTAATTTGGTTGCTCTGGCTCAGAACCAAACAAGGAATTTTATGTATTTCGGCGGGAACTCAGTGTCACGCTCAAATTTTGTTACTACAAAAGTACAATTCAACCTTTTAGTTTCGAATTACAATCTGTATGTATTCTTTCCCTTATGCCGTAGGTTAATCACATAAGCTTTCAAAAGTAGCGCTTTTCTGAATTCGGCGGTTTTGATGTATATTCTTTACCTCGTAGTATGTATATGACCGATAAAATACGAAATTCAATGTGTGCATAGGTGTCAAATGGGCGGGTCAAAATGGCCGAGTCAATAAATTATAAATGGGTGGGTCATTGCTTGGGCTGTGATAGACGGGTAAAGATGGGTTAAAATTTGGGTTATAGCCCAACCCCCAACTCTTACCAAGCTTTAATTAATGTATGTTATTTTCTTATGAATTGTTTAATTTAAGATATTTTAGTAAAGTTACTCATGGATGAATTTGGGCTAAAAATCAACTCAACTTTAAATTGGCTAATATGGGCCGAGTCAAGATGAGCTGAGTTTAACAAAGAACAAACTTCATTTGTAGTCATCCGGGGAAAACTAATGGCAATATGTAGCCACAAAATAAATCATACAATTAATAGCTCAAAACCAATTACAAGAGCTAGCCCAAAATCACTGTCACTCTTCCTCCTTCAAATTTCAAACTTTTCAACTCCGTAGCCTACTTTAATCCATACCTTCTCCTTACTCTGCCACCTATAATTAATTAAAGAATGAAAACTATAATCAGAATATTATCAAGATAATAATTCACCAAATTGAAAAGGTTCATATTATATGTTAATTCATTCACCATGCAGTGGTGGATCTAGAGACTACGTTGCTGCGTCTAAATCAGACCCCATCTGTATTCATAGTCTCATACTATATTTTGGAGTATATCCAACTCACGTATTCATAATTATCTAATTTACAATTTGGCAGGCCGTAATACAGACCCAACGAATAGTACTTCCAAATCCTTGGTCCGTTTATCTCTTGGGCGTATGATTTTCATGGTAAGAAAATATTTTCTCCAACCAAAAGAAATTTTCTAGTGGTTTTTTGGGATGCTTGATTTATCATTGTCAAATTGGTACCGATCCAGAAAGATTTTTTTTGTTAACCATGATTTAAGGGGTGATTTTATTTAAAGCAAATATTGAACCCTCAGATCTGGAAATGGACAGGTGTGATAAACATAAATGTGTACTTGGCAAACTGGAGGACGTTGTAATGGAGGGAGCCGCTTTCGGGATGGAAGGGTTTCATACCTTATCGGGTTCTGACTTACATTTGTAAAGACATCGTAATAGTCTAATTAGCTTATGTATTTTGTTAAAGAATTAGGTACTCTAGAATTGGTTCCTAAATAAGAATCTTTATGAGGAAAAAAAAACTGAGAACTTTCTTAACTGTGTATTATAGAATAGTTCACAAATGGGTTAATTTCCTCATTGATTTAACTTGGTTAACAGGTTTATTATGATCATATCATCCTACCCATTGAACACCCACAACAACGGGTTAATTTGCAAGTAAGCTAGCGTTCAACCCGACCTAACAAGTAGTTGGAGGCATAAGGACCTAGAATTTGGAAGATAACAGTGGTAAAGTAGACTTGGGCTTCTGAGTATCTGATTACACATTATTTAACTTATATATACTGTAAAACAATATACCATATCAGTGCATTTTAGCCCATTGATCTAATTTTTCAAGTGTCGCTGTACAAAATATATACTAAATAGACTGTCACTACACAATCTATATACAATAGACTGTCACTATACAAAATAAATACAAAATAAACTGTCACTATACAAAATATATACTAAATAGACTGTCACTATACAAAAAATATACAAAATAGTCTGTCACTATACAAAAAATATACAAAATAGACATTTCGGGCTATTAGATGTAATATGTTTGGGCCGGATGGCCATTTCGTGTCAATGAGGAAAAACATGGGCTATTAAAATTTTGAAGGATTATAGAGGGTAGTTTTCTCTTTAACAAATAGCGGGTCATTATCAGACGGGTTGAATGGGTTTGGGCTCAAATTGCCGCTCCTAAATGTGCATGATACTCATAAGCAACTCACTCTCAGATGTTTTAGAGGTTCTCTTGGTTACCGACTTACCAGCACACAAAGAATTCCTGTGAAACAAAGACAAGCATATTAAATCCTAATTATATATTGTGTGACCAAAATTAATACGCAAATCACTATGCGATACTCATCCTCAGATGTTTGAGTTTTAATTTGTTGGTGACGTGCCCTCAATGAATTATTGTGAAATAAAGACAATTAAGTTAGCTTGTTTCCCAGAGTTAGTAGAGTTCAAGGTGCTACAGCACTGTTACGTATAGGAAGCATCAGTTAGCTTGAAACATAGAGAGGACGAACTTTCTCATTTATTAATCTAGCTTTGAACATAAACATATACTATACGGAGGGGGCGTCGTGCCGTACCTTCTCATATCCTATAAATTTTAGAGTTAGAACGGATTCAAACTCTTTCCAAATTGATCCATTTACAAAAGAGAGTTACTTGTATGGGGCTTAGTTACTCGAATGTTCAAAGATATATATAAAGTATTAATTAAAATCTACTTCTAAGTTGAGAGGACTAACTACTCTCATTAAGTTACAAACATTACTTCTAATCAAGTAGGAAAAGACTACCATTTTCTTCTTCTTTGATTGATTTCTTGCATTGTCTAACTATGAGATTATTATCTTACAGATCAGAAGCAATGAGATGATCAGGATTATGGAATGAGAATACTAACTATGTGGAAGACATAATTAAGTACGTACCATAAATATAAGCGTGTTCTCTCTAATACTTTAAATTTTTAGATGAGTTTGTCATACTATTTTTCTCTAATACTGTAAGCTTTTAGATGAGATTGTCATACGGTTCAACAAACTAATCAGTCCTCTTCGGTACCCTCGAGGTTAGAGTTAGACACTCAGCCAAATTCACGGCTATAGGATTTTATAGTTCAACGACTTAACTAGTGTAGGTAGGCCATCAACCATAGATAATTAATGATTATCTACTTTAACAAAATTGTTGTGAAATATGTTCTGCATTTCCTAACCTCTACAATTAACGCAAACATCAGAAAAAAGGAGAGAGAGAGAGAGGGGGGTGGGATTGGTCCATAGCCAAATAATTTTATGTTTTGGAATTTGGATATTTACCTAGCTAATGCTTCGTATTATAAAACCTGAATGAAAAAAAAAAGAAACAGATTAAAATTTAATTGCAGAATCCTTTAATTATTCGAATATTCTTTCAAGAATCTTCTGAATGTCATAAGGAAAAGGGTCAAAAATGATGAGCTTCTGTAAAAATAAATTTTCTTTGTCACCACAATGCTATTTGATGCACTAATTGCATCTAGAATATCAAGAAAAACAAAGAAGAGTATTTTTTTTTTTGTCTTAATGTTGTTCGATAAAGGACCATCTTATTCTCATGCCTCCATTGCATCTCAATATCCAGCCGGGCTTCTTTTGTTCTAACGATTTTGAATTTGAAAACCAAAATGCATGTTATAGTTGTAATATTTCACTTAAATTGAATACTTAATATTCAAGCAACAAGATAAAATTTCTATTTTTGTACTATAAATTGGTAAAGATTGCTGAGGTATATTATGGTAAGAACAAAATTTATATTTTTTTTATATAATTAATTTGTTGGATGGTGAATTTCTTTCTATGCACTACTCTGTGAGTAACTGCATCATCCAACTTGGCAGTCACAAGGAATGTGTGATCGACCTTTCAGCATATATATGTCCAATGATTGATTGAAAACAGTTGATTTAGCTCCCCAAGCTAGCTGTTCCCTAATGTGAAGCTATTGTTGTTACAAGTATGGTTAACAATATGAAATTGTTATTCTATTTTTATTTAATTTTAAATGTTTTTTTTCATACAACAACATACCCGATATAATCCCACATAGTGGAGTGTGGAGAGTATAATGTGTGCGTAGACCTCGTAGAGATAAAGTGGTTGTTTACAATAGACTGTTGGCTCAGTAAAGCATAAGCACAACAATAATAAAAAGAAAAACAACCGAAAAATGTATAAGCCTATACATGCATTTTTATGCTCATTCTCGAGCTCGGGGTCATTATATGGATCCACATATTGTTCATCTTAAATGACTTTTAGCTAATTAAGTCGCAGTCGATCACAACTCTTCTTATTTATCCGAGATTAAACTGCGGATAATATCAACATATTCGATCTGTTGTACTTATTTATAATCATCTTATAGTTAATGACCAAATTTCAAGAAAAAATGGCAACTCTCTAATTTGGATAAGCCAATGATGAAAATCAGCAGCAAGTTAGGCCTACAAATTCATACATCAACTTTCCATGATCTCACTTTGAACGGCGATAAACTTGCTCTTCATATGGGGATGTCTCTCCTGCCAATTAGCTAGGACTAACCAAATTAAACATTTTAATTGCAATTATGGTCCGCTACCAAAGAATTAGGAGTTATAATATTCATAAAAGAAAGAAAAAATCAATATAGGAACTTCAACTAAGAAAGAATAAGAATAAGAAGTATTAAACGCATGGCATAGCTAGGACCCTTCAAATTCTGTTTGAGCTTATGTTCAAGCCAAACCCACCCCCTATTTTACTAAGGTTGGAAAAAATGCCCACCAAGTTCAAATAAGGGAATGCTAACCATAAATTTACAGTATTATGTACATAACTTAATTGGGCGTACAAATTTTGAATTTTAAGTTAATTTGTGGGCGTTGTACACATTAGTTTTACAAATTATGAGGATGGATTTAGTATAGTGTTTAATTTACACTAAACCAATCAAACCAAGATATATGTCTTGCATATATATTTTTATCACTTAATCAATCTCAAAAATCCCATAAACTCTTGGGATATTCACAAAGAGATCAAGACATCAAATTATGTCTTTTCCAAGTCCGAAATGATCAAGAGACGTCTTCTTCCTCAAGATCAACCTAGAACTTCTTCACAATCAAATACTTTAAGAAAATCCACATAAATCCTTAGGAGGTCTACATGATTCTACTTTCAACTAAAGGTGACAAATGGGCCGGGTTGACCCGTTTCCGGACCGGCCCAGATCGGTATTAATCCGGACCGGCCCGGTTCAGTAGTTAGGGGCCCGGGTGGGCTGGGTTAGGGGGGTTGGTCCGTATAAAAAAACTTTCGGTTAACCGGACTGGTTTAAACCGGTGTAATAAATTTTCTATTGAACCGGTTAACCGGCCTTGCCCGGGCCGGTTCAACGGCTATTTTTGATTTTTTTTTAAAATCGAATTTGACTGTTGGCAACGGTCAGCTTCAAATTTGACCGTTGCCCAACAAAATTATTGTAAAAATGGTCCTTTTTGGGCATTTTTTAATAAAAATAACACTTTTAGTAATTACTAATTTAGCCCTTTAAAAAACTATTAATACACCCCCTCTCTTCTTCATTTCTTCACTCATCTCTCATTTCTCAAACTCAAATCTCAATTGTCATTCTCTCATTCTTCACCTAAATTGCAATCAAGTATTGGCTCTCATTTTTTTTGGTATTTAATTTATCGTATTATTTGAAGTTTGAAGTTTGAACTTTGAACAATTGACATTTCTTCGTGAAAACATTGGAGTTGCGAAAATCATCAAGTGTTAAACTTATTTCGGAATTCGGTACTCTCTTTCCAACTCTTTCTCTTATTTACTATTTTATTTGCATATTTAATTTTTGTTAGTAGTTAAATTTTCACAATATATTTAATGCTGCAAAAATAGTTTGTAATAAGGTTGCTAATCGGAGAAATAGAAAAAGAGGTACTACTTCAACATCTAGTAGTAATTTAAATGACTCTACACATGTTCTGAAACATCATCTGATAATAATATAGATTATGAACAATTACAAGAAGATTTCGGTATAGAAGATAATGAATTAGAAATTGAAGATGAGACACCACTTACACCTAGTAGTATTGGAGTTGGTAGCAGGGGTGGTAGTCGTGGCACTAATAATAGATCACATGTGGCCTCGGCTACTAATCGAAGGAAAAGAAGTAAAGTTTGAAAATATTTTGACGAAATAGAGAATATTGATAGAGTTATATGCAAACTTTATAAAGTTGATTTTAAACATAAGACTGGAGAAAGTTTAGGGGGGACTGGAACACTTAGTAGACAATTAAAAATTACTCATCCTATAAAATGGGGCTCTGATTTAGATGAAAATCAAGGAACTCTAAACATTAGTACTGGAGGACTTATGAAATATGATAAAATGAAGGATCGTGAGGAGTTAGCAAAAATGATTGCTTTAGGTTGTCTACCTTTTTATTTTGCTTCTTCATCATATCTAACTATGTATATTCGAAGGATTTACAATCCCTTATTTAAAGGTATCCCTAGAAGTACTTGTAGATCTGATATCTTTAGATTTCATGGATAATATCAGACATACATACGTTATTTGTTTGACCACCTTCCTTGTAGAGTTTGTCTAACTTCTGATATTGGCCATGCTGTAAATGGAAATGATTATTTGACAATTACATGTCATTGGATAGATAATAATTATTGTATGCAAAAACGTATTATCGCTTTTAAATATGATGAAGATCAAAGTCATACTGCTATTTTTATAATTACTACTATTTGCGAAGTTGTTGAATTTTATAATCTTAATAAAAAAGTATTGTGTATGTCTTTTGATAATGATTCTAACAATAATGCCGCTATTTCAATATTAAGACTGCATTTGAAACCACCACTAGACAAAATTTTTCATATTAGGTGTGCATGCCATGT
Organism: Nicotiana tabacum; assembly: GCF_000715075.1. Lineage (NCBI taxonomy): Eukaryota > Viridiplantae > Streptophyta > Magnoliopsida > Solanales > Solanaceae > Nicotiana > Nicotiana tabacum. The sequence goes on along the minus strand of NC_134098.1, from coordinate 146,683,203 downwards.
TTATAATTTAATCGTTAAAAGTGGCCTTCATTTATTTTCGACTGAGATAACTCATGTTAAAAGAGCAGTGGGTGTTATTCAAGAAAATAATAGACAATCTAGAATTAGGAAATTTAAGACTAAGTGTACGGAGCATAACCTTAAACCCAGATTCATGCTAGATGAAATTGTTACTAGATAGAATTATACATACTTATTTTTAAAATGTTGCTACAAATATAGATTGCCAATAACTGAAGTTGCTAATGCGCATTGTACTGATCTAAACTGTATGTTAACGACTAATACTTAAGAGGCCATTAATGATGTTGTTCAATTTTTACATAAATTTTATACAGCTGCTGTTGAGTTTTCTGAAGCATATTACCCTACTGTTACTATCGCTTTAGTACATATAGCTAAAAAAAAATTTCTACTCTATGAATTTAAGAAGAAAGAAAAATATAAAGATGTTGTTGAAAAAATGCAAGTCAAATTCAAAAACTATTTCTTTCCAATTCCTCCGATTTACTTAATTGGTGTTGTTTTAAATCCTTCTATAAAGATGTCTAATTGTCACCAATTAATCAATGCTTTATATAGTTATATGGAGATTGGACCAACTGAAACCCAAATATATATTGTTGTATGAACAAGCTAAATGATTATTTACAACAATTATATAATTATTATGCAAATATAATTGATGATGATGCTATTAATGTAGGCAATATTAATCCCACTATGCATTGTACTACTTCTACTGCATCTGCTAATATGGATGAAGATAAAAGTCTTGATGGTTATAATATTTGGGCTACGTTTTCTTCCACTCAAACCAGTAGCAGGAACATTGATGAACTTCAATTCTACTTGCAAAAGCAATCAGAACCTCGCAATAAGAAATTTTCACCGTTGGGATGGTGGCATGAGAATGAAAAGCAATTTCCTGTTCTTTCCGCTATGGCTCGGGACGTGCTGAATGTGTCAATTTCAATTGTTGCATCAGAGAGTGCATTTAGTCAAGCAAGACAACAACTAGGAGACACCCGTCACTCATTGGGATGCAATGCTTTGGAAGTTTTAGTATATTTCAGAGATTGGATTAGATCGGAACGAAGAAATCAGGGACGTGAAGATATTGATAAACCAGAAGACGAAGAACTTGGAGATATATTAATACATGGTCACCCATCTGAATTTAACACTTTAGAAGATAGCCAAGAAGTTCATATTGATTATGAAGAACTTACTAAGGCAATGCAAAACCTTTGAAATTCTAGATTTATATTTAATAATTAAACTTTGAATTTTACTCTTTTTTCGTTAATTTAGTTGTTGTTAAATGTAAACTTTAATTTGCAAGTTGGAAATAAAAAAAGAACTTGCAAATTATAAGTGCAATTTTTTCCCATCTTTATTGTATTCTATTATCTTAAATTCTTAATGAAATATTCAAATATAAGAATTTTAAAGTCTTTGCATCCTTTATTCAAACACTCTTTTTATAAGATTATTTTTTTGTTTTATATTTTTACTTTAGTTATACAAAATAAAAATAAAAAATTATACTAACCCGGCACGGCCCGGCCCGGCAAATCGGCCCGGACTGGACCGGTAGGCCCGGAACCGTTCCGGTTCTATTTTTGACTGGATGGGGCCGGACCCATTAAGCCCGTTTTGTCGAACCCGGAACCCGATTCGGATTGGTGACCGGCCGGTCACTTTTTTTTTCTCGACCTGGACCGGCCCACCCGTTTGACACCTTTACTTTCAACAAGTATGCTACTTAAACCCGTGGTGGAGCCACCTTATAGGAAGTGGTGTCAAATGATACCCCTTCGCGGAAAAAATACACTGTGTAGGTAGGTAAAAAAATAAATTATATGTATATATATACTATGTATTGACTCCCCTTAATTTCCTGATATGTTTACTTTTATATATTTTGATACCCCTTAACCAAAATTCTGGTTCCGCCACTGCTTAAACCCTCGAATACCGAAAAACAATCTAAAAAAAAGAATCAAGGGAACAAACCGAATTGTACTCATGATTTATTAATAAAATTTCTTTTTCTTTATACTTGTTTTGTGAATGCAATTTATCTTTTTATGTCAATAATTTGTTGCAAACAGTATTACTGTAAATATTAAATTCTAAAAAAACAACTTCAGTATTCTTCTCCACACATATATACAGACACAAATTAGTGGCTGTACCTTCTGCCTAAATATATATTCTGGAAAAATAGCTCCTGTCTGCATAAATATCACTGATTCAGTATCAGTTGAAAGTCTGAGTTGTTGGTTTAATTAGTTGGACTTTCCAGTTCGCATGGAGGAAATTACTGAACAGTGGGCCCCTGGTTCCCACTGTCATTAGAATGCTAAACAAAATGTTACTCCCAACTAACAATGTCTAAAGTATCACTATTTGCGTGAATGTATAATGTTCTAAACCTTTTTTTTAAAAATATTTTATTTATATCCTTATGCATTTTGTAGTTAAAGTTTAATCATATGGCCTGTGGGCAATAATTTTATGGTGACATCTAAAACTAAAAAAAGAATTTAAATTAAATACAGGGCAATGTAATTTTTCTTTACCGTATCAATACAGTTTAGCTTGTGATAGGACGTATATTACCATTTTTCTCAAGTTAATTATTAGTATAGATTTACTTGTAATTACTTTATAATTGACTTAATTATATAAATATTTTTTTACATCATCGATACATAGAAATTAAAAAAAAAAAAAAGAGCCTCTCTACTTGATGGAAAATATGGAATAGCAATTGTTAGGGGGTGATGTTGGGCATATTTCGATATGTGTTGATATTACTTTACCCATGTTTTAACCGCTTTTTGATGCTATTTGATCCTTAAAATGCCCAACATAGTTTAATTATTGGTTTTATGACTAATTAAGTTGTGTGTGATGAATTCGGGTGTTTGGAGTGCAAAAATATGTAGAAAAAGTGCTCTAGGTAGAGGAAGAAGGGTTGGATGCGTCGCATCCAATCTAGAGGAAAAAAATCAGATTTCGTGCACCCTTAGCAGTGAAGTCGGCCCATAGCATCCGCACCTGGGCAAAGCTGAGAAGGAGGAACAAATGGTGGATGCGACGCATCCACCATAGCATGCGAAGCTGAGAAGTGGAGGACGAGGTGGATGCGACGCATCCACCCCAGCATCAATCCCTGTAGCCAAGTCGGATTAGGAATAGGAGAACTTTGGCCCACGACTTTTGTACGCAATATATAATCCAAAAACGCCTCTTTTAGGGCATCTAACATACGGGGAAGAGAAAACAAGCCACGAAAAAGCTGGGGAACCACGGAATTCATCTTTGAGTTCTTATTTTTCCTTCTTTTATTGATTATTATGCACTCTTGTGAATTATTTTATGATTTCATGAACATGAGTGGCTAAGAACCCTATTGTTCTAGGGTCATGGGTATACATGAATGTTGATGTTTGAAGTTTAATTTAACAAAGTTAATTTTATCATATTGGGTTGTTTATTTAATTCTGTTTTTAATTATTTTGCTGAGTAGCTAACAGTGAAATACTATCTACGAATCTAGAGTTGAACTCGAAAGTGGGAACTCTAGATTGCATATAGAATTAAATAGAGCAAAGTCTTAAACCCAGGCATCGGGGAACGGATTCGCAATTGGGATAGACATATACCTAATTGCCTTGCTCGGTTGCAATACAGGAATTGTAAATGCGTGCTTGTTAATCTTAATTCCATAGACATATAGGTATTAAATTAGCTTGAATAGGCGAGTAAGGGTTCGAAAGATTCTTATGAGTAATATCAACCCTGTCAACCAACAATCCAGATAAATCAATTAGTTATTTTAAGCTAAGAATGCAACATGATTGTTAGATAACCCGTGACCCTGGAATATTATCTCCCATTGATTGTTATTTAAAACTATTTAAGTGTTGTGTTGATTTCTAGTATTTCATTACTTGATAGTCTTTAGGTAGTAAATTAGACAATTATCTATTTTATAAGAAATCGCTTGAATCGATAAGCTATTTGAGTTTGAATTAGTCAAAAGTTAATCATAAGTCTTCGTGGGAACGATACTTTATTCACTACTCTATTACTTGACGACCACGTATGCTTGCGTGAGTGTGTTTGGTCTCAACAAATTTTTGGCGCCGTTGCCGGGGACTTAGAAATTAGCTACTTGACTGAGTTAAGCTTTTATTACTTATTAGTTCAAGTTTTAATTTTCAGTTTGCCTTGTTTGTGTTAACGCAGGATCTTCTCTTGAATGCGGAGGAGTATAAGTGCAAACAACCTCCTTCCTTTTGATCCAGAGATTGAACGAACACTTCATAGAGTGAGGAGGGAAGTCGAAACTAGAACGAGAATAGAAAGAGAGTTGGACATCGTAGTTCAACCACATCCAATAGAGATGGCAGGTAATGAGGACCGTCCGGTGATAGAAGCCGCAAGGCCCAATCTTGCTAATATGACTCAGGCTATCGTAAAGCCTGATATCACGGGGCATTTTGAACTCAAACAGTACATGGTACAGCTGATTCAGTCCACAGGGCAATATGTGGGTCTATCTCATGAAGACCCGCAGAGGCACATTCAGAACTTCTTGGAAATTACGGACATTTATAATTATCCGAACGTTTCTAAGGACTATGTCAGGCTGACACTATTTCCCTTTTCATTGTCGGGGGAAGCTAAGGAATGGTTGCAAAAGGAGCCTGCGAACTCAATCCACACTTGGGATGATTTAGCAAGGAAATTCCTAATCAAGTTTTTCCCTACTAAGAAGACAAAATCGCTGAGGAGCCAAATTCTTAGATTCCAACAACGGGATTGCGAGACACTCCGTCAAGCTTGGGAAAGATACAAGAAGCTACTTAGAGACTGCCCGCATCATTGTCAGATTGATGAGGTAGTGGGTCACATTTTTGTTGATGGGCTAGACGAGGCATCAAAGATAAATCTTGATTCAGCTTGTGGGGGTAGTTTCATGGCAAGGCCGTATAGTAAAATACAAATCTTGCTAAATAACTTCACTACTAATGACCATAATTGGCAAGGAGATGGGGACGCAAGAAGAGCAATTAAACAGAAGGCAGCCGAGGTGATTGAGCTTGATGACGTCTCAGCCATGAGAGCAGATATTGCAAAGCTGGCAAATCAGATGAACAGAATGACAATGCAACAAACACAACAGATGCAACATGTACAACAAATGTCTATTTGCTGCGAACTATGTGGTGACAGTCATATGAGTGACATGTGCCCCACGAATCCTGAATCTATATACTATGTGGGGCAACAAAACAGAGGTCCGATGAATCAGCATGCACAATATGGGAACACTTACAATCCAAATTGGAGAAATCATCCTAACTTCTCATGGGGCGGAAATCAACAGAATCAGAATCAGTATAGGCCTCAAGGAAATTTCAATCAGCCTCAGAAGCCACCCCAACAAACAGAAGAGAGTACGAATGACTTGCTAAAAAAGTTGTTACTTGACAATCAACAGCTCAGGACCGATTTCAAAAATCTTGAGAGGCAAATGGGGCAGTTGGCAGCAAATCAAAATACTAGACCTACAGGCTCTCTTCCCAGTGGTACAGAGAAGAACCCTCAAGTTAATGCAGTTACACTCAGAAATGGGAGAGAACTAGAGGAAGTACCAAAGAAGAGAAAGGACAAACCTATACCTGAGGGGGAGCTGACCCCTAAGGCAATACACGATTCAAAGAAAAATGATGCAAGTTCAGAGCGAATGGAGGCTGCAAGGCCACCACCACCTTTCCCCCAGAGATTGCATAAAAAGAATGACGATCACATGTTTAACAAATTTCTCTCTATGTTGAGTCAGGTTCAATTAAATATTCCATTAGTAGATGTACTTCGTGAAATTCCAAAGTATGCTAAGTACATAAAAGATATAGTGGCTCACAAGAGAAAATTGACTGAGTTCGAGACAGTTGCACTTACTGAGGAGTGCACTTCAAGGGTCCAAAACAAGCTTCCTCAAAAGCTTAAGGATCCTGGCAGCTTCACTATTCCAGTGCGAATCGGTAATAATGATGTGGGTCGTGCTCTTTGTGATTTGGGTGCGAGTATAAATCTGATGCCATTGTCCTTATTTAAGCAATTGGGTTTGGGAGCTCCAAGACCAACCACTGTGATGTTGCAATTAGCTGATAGGTCCATAGCCTACCCTGAAGGAGTGCTCGAAGATGTGCTGCTGCAAATTGGGAAATTTATCTTCCCAGCTGACTTCATTATTCTAGATTTTAAGGCTGATGAACAAGTTCCAATCATATTGGGACGACCTCTCTTGGCTACTGGTGATGCAATAATTAAAGTGAGAGAAGGGAAAATGATTATGAGGGTGGACAATGAGGAAGCAGTCTTCAATGTCTACAAAGCAATCCAACTTCCCCGCCACTATGAGGAGCTCTCTATGATATCTGTTGTGGAGGTGGATGAGCAACTTCTTGACACGAGTGTATATCTAGATGAATCTCTAGAAAAAGCAATCATGTTGTTTGATAGCTTGATTATTGATGATGAGGTTGAGGAGATGATGCATATCCTAGATGCATCATGTGCTTACATGCAAAGAATACACCCGTTTGAGCCCCTGAATAGGCCAAGTGGCCCCCTCCAAAGCCGTCAATTGAAGAAGCTCCAAAATTGGAGCTTAAACCCCTACCCCTCACCTTCAATATGCTTATTTGGGTAGTTCTGACACTTTACCTGTTATTGTTTCTTCTCACTTGTCTAAATTGCAGGAAGAAAAGCTATTGAGGGTGCTACGTGAGCACAAGCGAGCAATTGGGTGGACAATGTCTGACATTAAAGGCATTACTCCAGCTTTCTGCATGCATAAAATCCTCATGGAGGACGGACACAAGCCAAGTGTAGAGCAACAACGCCGACTAAATCCAATCATGAAAGAGGTGGTAAGAAAAGAAGTGTCACGACCCCAAAACCTAACCTGTCGTGATGGCGCCTATCGTGGAACTAGGCAAGCCGACTCATTTCCAAAACAAAATGATATTTTCATTTCAAAGATAATTTCAAGGTTATTTAACATAAAACCTCCATTTAAAGAGTTCAAATCAAAGAAAAACAGAAGTGCGGAAAAGAAAAGTCCGACATCGGGGTGTCACTAGTCATGAGCATCTACTACGATCTGTCTAACAATGTCAAAGCTAACTCAGCCTGGAAAATAGCTAAATACAACTAGAGGAAGACAAGAGGGAGAAGAGCAGGGGCTGCGATCGCCAAACAGCTACCTTGCTATCTCCAAGAAAAATCTGCAACCAGAATACTCAATACCCGCTACCGTGTCCAGCCACACCTGATTCTGCACACAAGGTGCAGGGAGTAACGTGAGTACGCCAACTCAGTAAGTAACAACAATAAATAAAGACTGAGAAGTAGTGACGAGCAATAAAGCATATAACGTTCATATCAGGAAATCTCAGTAAAATACCACATGCTTTTAAAAATCAGGATTTGAATCAAACATCTCGTTTAAACTCAGTTCCAGTAAAAAGAAAATCATTTAAAGACATCTTTCCAACAGTTTTTCAAACAAAGGCTCAATGAAAAGGTGAGCAAAATGATGAAATCATAAACAGCCACTCGGGCAAACCTCACAGTTACTCGTGCCACTCGGGCATACCTCACAATCACTCTTGCCACTCGGGCATACCTCACAATCACTCTTGCCACTCGGACATACCTCACAATCACTCATGCCTCCCAGTCAATCAGCACTCGGCACTCGCACTCAGTAGGTACCTGCTCTCACTGGGGGTGTGTACAGACTCTGGAGGGGCTCCTTCAGCCCAAGCGCTATAATCTGCACGGACAACTCACATGCGATAATAATAAAATATGCTGCAGGCGGGCAGCCCCGATCCACACTCATCCTCACCAATCAGGCCCTCGGCCTCACTCAGTCACAAGTATGCTGCAGGCGGGCAGCCCCGATCCACACTCATCCTCACAAATCAAGCCACTCGGGCATTTTAGTAAAACAGGGCATTCGGCCCAAAACATTTATATGCATCAAAATAGAGTCATAAAACTGAGTTATGAAGTAAACAAGTATAAACATGACTGAGTATAGATTTTTCAATCGAAAACAGTGAGAGGATGATACGAAACATCCCCTAAGGGTCCAAACAGCATTGGCGCAAGGCCCAAACATGGCATTCATCCCAATTTACATAAAATATTTCTAAATCATATAAGTATCAATGGTTTCAACAAAGTATGCAACTTTACAGTTGCTACGGGGCGGACCAAGTCACAAATCCCCAACAGTGCACGCCCACACACCCGTCACCTAGCATGTGCGTCACTAAAAATAGTAGAATGATACAAAATTCGGGGTTTCATACCCTTAGGACTAGATTTACAATAGTTACTTACCTCAAACCGGTCAAATCTCTACCCCGCAAGGCTCTTGCCTCTGGACTCGGTCTCCAAATGCTCCAAATCTATTCACAATCAGTATAATACCATCAATATATGCTAATGGAATGAATTCCATAAGAAAAGCTTTAAAATTAGACCAAAACCCGAAATTGGTTCAAAAGTTACCTGTGGGGCTCACGTCTCGGAACCCGACAAAAGTTATAAAATACGAAAGCCCGTTCAACCACGAGTCTACCCATATCAATTTTACCAAAATCCGACCTTAACTCGATCCTCAAATATACAAATCAAATTTCTAAATTTCTAAGTTTCAATCTCTGATTTACGCCTCAAAATCATGTAATCTAGTCGGATTACTTGATTATAATTCACTATTATGGAGTAGAAATGATCACAAGGGACTTACCTCAAGTTTTCCTTGAAAATATATCAAAAATCGCCTCTCCCCAAGCTCCAATTTGTCAAAAATGGCAAATGGGACGAAGCCCCCGTTTTTATAATTCTGCCCAGACATCCTCGGTTCTGCCTCGATCTTGGCCTTCGATCGAGGTCCTCGATCCTGGTTCTCGGTCCTGGCCCTCGATTATGTCTTCTTCCCAGCCTTCGACCGTGAACCTCGACCCTGGGCTCGATCATGCCTTTGATCGTGACCCTCGACCCTGGGCTCGATCATGCCTTTGATCGTGACCCTGGACCCTGGGCTCGAATCATGCCTTCGACCGTGACCCTCGACCCTGAGATCGATCATGGACCTCGACCTTGAGCTCGATCTGGGCTTCGATCGTGGCCATCGACCATGAGCTCTATCTGGTCTCGATTCTGGGCAGAAGCATTTTCCAACAGAAGGAAAATGCAGCAGCTGTTCTAGATCAAATTTTGATCCGTTAACCATCCGAAACTCACCCGAGGCCCTCGGGACCTCAACCAAATATACCAACAAGTCCTAAAACATCATCCGAACTTAGTCGAATCCTCAAATCACCTCAAACAACGCTAAAACCATGAATTACACCCCAATTCAAGCCTAATGAACTTTGAAATTTCTAATTTCTACAAACAACTCCGGAACCTATCAAATCACGTCTGATTGACCTCAAATTTTGCACACAAGTCCTAAATGACATAACATGGGTATTCCAATTTTTAGAATCAGATTCCGACCCCGATATCAAAAAGTCAACTCCCCGGTCAAACTTCTCAAAATAAAACTTTCGGCATTTCAAGCCTAATTCCTCTACGGACTTCCAAATAATATTCCGGACATGCTCCTAAGCCCAAAATCACCATACGGAGCTATTGGAATCATAAAAATTCAAATCCGAGGTCGTTTACATATAGGTCCATATCCGGTTCATTTTTCTAACTTAAAATTTTTAATTATGAGACTAAGTGTCTTATTTCACCCCGAGTCCCTTCCGGACTCGAACCAACTAACCCGATATAACATAATATAGTTGAATAACACAAAATGAAGTAGGAATGGGGAAAACAGGGTTATAACTCTCGAAACGACTGGCCGGATCATTACATCCTCCCCCTCTTAAACATCCGTTCGTCCTCGAACGGGTCTAGAAACATACCTGGAGTCTCGAATAGGCATGGGTATCTGCTCTGCATCTCCCGCTCGGTCTCCCAAGTGGCCTCCTCCACAAGCTGACCTCTCCATTGCACCTTCACTAAAGCTATATCCTTTGACCTCAACCTTCGAAGCTGCCGATCCAAAATAGCCACCGGCTCCACATCATAAGTCATATCACCCTCTAACTGAACCGTGCTGAAATCCAAAACATGGGACGGATCTCCAATATACTTCCAGAGCATGGAAACATGAAACACTGGATGCACACTCGACAAGCTGGGTGGCAAGGCAAGATTATAAGCCACCCCTCCTATCCTCTGAAGCACCTCAAAAGGCCCAATGAACCGGGGGCTCAACTTGCCCCTCTTCCCAAACCTCATAACACCCTTCATGGGTGATACCTTTAGCAAAACCTTCTCCCCAACCATAAAAGACACATCACGGACCTTCCTATCTGCGTAGCTCTTCTGCCTAGACTGCGCCGTGCGAAGCCGCTCCTGAATCAATTTCACCTTATCTAATGCGTCCTGGACCAAGTCTGTACCTAGGATCCTAGCCCCACCCGGCTCAAACCATCCAACCGGAGATCTACACCTCCTCCCATACAAAGCCTCGTACGGAGCCATCTGAATGTCGACTGATAACTGTTGTTATATGCAAACTCCGCGAGTGGCAGAAACTGGTCCCATGAACCCCCAAAGTCAATGACACAAGCACGCAACATGTCCTCCAATATCTGAATAGTGCGTTCGAACTGCCCGTCCGTTTGAGGGTGAAAAGCTGTGCTTAACTCAACCTGAGTACCCAACTCTCGCTGTACGGCCCTCCAAAACCGCGATGTGAACTGAGTACCCCTATCTGAAATGATGGAAACTGGGACACCATGCAGGCGAACGATCTCTCGGATGTAAATTTCAGCCAACCGCTCTGAAGAGTAAGTAGTACCAATTGGAATGAAGTGCGCGGACTTGGTCAGCCGATCCACAATAACCCAAATAGCGTCGAACTTCCTCGAAGTCCGTGGGAGCCTAACTACAAAGTCCATAGTGATCCGCTCCCACTTCCACTCTGGGATCTCTAACCTCTGAAGCAAGCCACCCGGTCTCTGATGCTCATACTTAACCTGCTGACAGTTTAGACACCGAGCCACAAACCCAGCTATATCCTTCTTCATCCGCCTCCACCAATAGTGCTGCCTCAAATCCTGGTACATCTTCGCGGCACCCGGATGGATGGAATACCGCGAGCTGTGGGCCTCTTCAAGAATTAGCTCTCGAAGCCCATCTACATTAGGCACACATATTCGGCCCTGCATTCTCAGCACCCCGTCATCACCAATAGTCACATCCCTAGCATCACCTCTCCGAACCCTGTCCTAAAGAACGAGCAAGTGAGGGTCATCATACTGACGCTCCCTGATACGATCATAAGGAGAAGACCTGGAGACCACACAAGCCAATACCCGACTAGGCTCCGAAATAACCAATCTGACAAGCTGGCTTGCCAAGGTCTGGACGTCTAATTCCAAGGGTCTCTTTGCCGCTGGAAGATAGGCTAAACTCCCCAAACTCTCTGCCCGGCGACTCAAAGCATCGGCCACCACATTGGCCTTCCCCGGATGGTACACGATAGTGATATCATAGTCCTTAAGAAGCTCCAACCATCTCCGCTGATGCAAATTAAGATCCTTCTACTTTAACAGATACTGCAGACTCCGGTGATCAGTATAGATCTCACAATGAACCCCATACAAATAATGACGCCAAATCTTTAAGGCGTGAACAATGGCTGCTAACTCAAGATCATGGATAGGATAGTTCTTCTCATGGGTCTTCAACTGGCGCGAGGCATAGGCGATTACCCTACCCTCCTGCATCATAACACAACCAATGCCTATCCTTGAGGCATCACAATACACGGTGTAAGAACCTAAAGCTGATAGCAACACTAACACTGGAGCTGTGGTCAAAGCAGTCTTGAGCTTCTGAAAGCTCTCCTCACATTCATCCGACCACCTGAATGGAGCACCCTTTTGGGTCAATTTTGTCAAGGGCGATGCAATAGATGAAAATCCCTCCACAAAGCGACGGTAGTAACCCGCCAAACCAAGAAAGCTCCTAATCTCCGTGGCTGAGGATGGTCTGGGCCAACTCTGCACCGCCTCTATCTTCTTCGGATCCACCTGAATACCCTCACTGGACACCACGTGCCCCAAGAATGCTACTGAACTGAGCCAAAACTCACATTTAGAGAACTTTGCATAAAGCTTCTCCTCCTTCAATCTCTGCAATACAGCCCTCAAATGCTGAGAGTGCTCTTCCTGGCTACGAGAGTACATCAGGATGTCGTCAATGAATACAACGACAAATGAGTCCAAATAGGGCTGGAATACAATGTTCATCAGGTGCATGAACGCTGTTGGGGCATTGGTAAGCCCAAACGACATCACCAAGAACTCATAATGGCCATATCGGGTCCTGAAAGCTGTTTTAAGAATATCTGAATCCCGAATCTTCAGCTGGTGATAACCGGACCTCAAATCAATCTTGGAGAACCCCTCGCTCCCTGAAGCTGGTCAAATAAATCATCAATACGAGGCAAAGGATACTTGTTCTTGACTGTGACTTTGTTCAACTGCCTGTAATCAATATACATTCTCATGGAACCATCCTTCTTCTTCACAAATAGAACCGGTGCACCCCAAGGTGACACACTAGGCCGAATAAACCCCTTATCAAGGAGTTCCTGAAGCTGTTCTTTCAATTCCTTCAACTCCGCCGGTGCCATACGATACGGTGGAATAGAAATGGGCTGAGTGCCCGGCACCAAATCAATACCAAAGTCAATATCCCTGTCAGGCGGCATGCCTGGTAGGTCTGCAGGAAACACATCCGGAAAATCACGTACCACCAGAACAAAATAAATGGCAGGAGTCTCTACACTAACATCCCTCACAAAAGCTAAATAAGATAGGCAACCCTTCTCAACCATGCACTGAGCCTTCAAATATGAAATCACCCTACTTGGTACATAATCTATAGAACAGCTCCACTCAACCCTCGAAATTCCTGGCATAGCCAATGTCACCGTCTTAGCGTGACAATCTAGAACAGCATGACATGGAGATAACCAATCCATACCAATATCACATCAAAGTCAACCATACTGAGCAACAATAGATCTACTCGGGTCTCTAGACCCCCAATAATCACCACACATGACCGATATACGCGGTCCACAATAATAGTATCGCCCACAGGAGTAGATACATGTACAGATGAAACTAAGGACTCACGGGGCATATCCAGAAAATGGGCGAAATATGAGGAAACATATGAATACGTGGAACCAGGGTCAAATAATACTGAGGCATCTCTGTGGCAAACTGAGACAATACCTGTAATCACAGCATCTGAAGCAATAGCATCTGGTCTGGCAGGGAGAGCATAGAGACGGGCCTGACCACCCCCTGATCTGCCTCCCCCTCTAGGGCGACCCCTAGCTGACTGACCTCCACCCCGAGCTGACTGGGCGGGTGGTGAGGTAGCTGGTGCTGTAGTCGGAGGCTGACTCCTCTACTGAGATAGACCTCCATGACGATGAGGACACTGCCTCCACATATGCCCAAGCTCCCCACACTCAAAACAACTCCCTGGTGCTGGCGGCGGAAACTGAAGGGAACCCCTAGCACCGGGATGACTGGTAGAAGAACCTGACATGGAAGAACCCTGAACAGGTGGAGCATGGGACGAACTCTGAACTGAAAGGGCACTAAGTGATGAATGTCCCTGATGAGAACTGTGAGAACCATGTCCAGATGATGCACCCCGATGAAATGACCGAGCTGACTGAGCATGTCTGAAATGATGACCTCTACCGTGCTGGAACTGACCCCCAAAAGGAGCACCGCTGAATCCACCCTGACCACGAGGCCTCTTGGCCTCCCGCTCAACCCTCTCCTAACCGCGAACCATCTCAATCTGCCGAGCAATGTCGACAACCTCATCAAAGGTAGCACCCGAAATTCGCTCCCTGGTCATGAGCAACTGTAGCTGATAAGTGAGGCCATGAATAAACCTCATGATCCTCTCTCTGTGTGTGGGAACCAATCAGATAGCATGACGGGCCAAATCGGAGAACCGCATCTCATACTGCGTCACAGACATATCACCCTGGCGTAGCCGCTCAAGCTGTCTACGTAGCTCCTCCCTGCGGGATCGAGGCACGAACTTCTCCAAAAAGACCACGAAAAACTACTGCCAAGTAAGGGGTGCTGCGCCAACAGGCCTACGCCTCTCGTAAGTCTCCCACCATCTAAGTGTAGCCCCAGAAAACTGAAAGGTAGTGAACGAGACCCCACAAGTCTCCAAAATACCAGCAGTACAGAGTATCCTCTGACACCTGTCCAAAAAGTCCTGAGCGTCCTCTCTCTCTCTGTGCCACTGAAAGGTGGTGGTTGAAGTCTCCCAAACTTCTCCAACCTACGCTGATCATCCTCAGGCATAACAGGAAACACATAATCCTGAGCAACAACAATCGGATGGGCTGATGGTGCCTCTGGTGTCTGAAGTCCCTGAATAACCTGCTCGGGTGTGCGAGCGGTGGGAGTTTGAGTGCCTCCCCTGGCCTGAGAAGTGGTTGCGGCCGACGAAATAGAGACCGCCTAAGCAAGGCCAGTACACACTGTCAGAATCTGAGCTAAGGCCTCCTGAAGGCCTGGAATCACAATAGGCACATGTGGTGCCTGAGCTGGTGCATCAACAACTGGAACTTGGTCCTGATCTGGGACAACCGGTGGATCTGTAGGTACTGCCCCAACTGTTGTACGGGCTGCACCTCTGCCCCTACCACGGCCTCTACCGTGGCCTCGGCCTCTCGCGGCCCTGGCTGGTGGTACTGGTAGCTGGCCCTCCTGACCGGTAGCACGAGTCCTCACCATCTGTGAGAGAATGAAACAATAGATGTTTAGTTACTAGAATCAACAGATTCGCACGATAAGAATTCAAGAATATGGAGTTTCCTAAAGGTTCTGCAGCCTCCTGAAGATAAGTACAGACGTCTCTGTACCGATCCGCAAGACTCTACTAAACCCGCTCATGACTCGTGAGACCTATGTAACCTAGGCTCTGATACCAATCTGTCACGACCCAAAAACCTAACCTGTCGTGATGGCACCTATCGTGGAACTAGGCAAGCCGACTCATTTCCAAAACAAAATGATATATTCATTTCAAAGATAATTTCAAGGTTATTTAACATAAAACCTCCATTTAAAGAGTTCAAATCAAAGAAAAACAGAAGTGCGAAAAAGAAAAGCCCGACATCGGGATGTCACTAGTCATGAGCATCTACTACGATCTGTCTAACAATGTCAAGGCTAACTCTGCCTGGAAAATAGCTAAATACAACTAGAGGAAGACAAGAGGGAGAAGAGCAGGGGCTGCGATCGCCAAACAGCTACCTTGCTATCTCTAAGAAAAATCTGCAACCAGAACACTCAATACCCGCTACCGTGTCCAGCCACACCTGATTTTGCACACAAGGTGCAGGGAGTAACGTGAGTACGCCAACTCAGTAAGTAACAACAATAAATAAAGACTGAGCAGTAGTGACGAGCAATAAAGCATATAACGTTCATATCAGGAAATCTCAGTAAAATACCACATGCTTTTAAAAATCAAGATTTGAATCAAACATCTCGTTTAAACTCAGTTCCAGTAAAAAGAAAATCATTTAAAGACATCTTTCCAACAGTTTTTCAAACAAAGGCTCAATGCAAAGGTGAGCAAAATGATGAAATCATAAACAGCCACTCGAGCAAACCTCACAGTCACTCGGGCCACTCGGGCATACCTCACAATCACTTTTGCCACTCGGGCATACCTCACAATCACTCTTGCCACTCGGGCATACCTCACAATCACTCATGCCTCCTAGTCACTCAGCACTCGGCACTCGTACTCAGTAGGTACCTGCGCTCACTGGGGGTGTGTACAGACTCCGGAGGGGCTCCTTCAGCCCAAGCACTATAGTCTGCACGGATAACTCACGTGCGATAATAATAAAATATGCTACAGGCAGGCAGCCCCGATCCACACTCATCCTCACTAATCAGTCCCTCGGCCTCACTCAGTCACAAGTATGCTGCAGGCGGGCAACCTCGATCCACACTCATCCTCACAAATCAAGCCACTCGGGTATTTCAGTAAAACAGGGCATTCGGCCCAAAATATTTATATGCATCAAAATAGAGTCATAAAACTGAGTTATGCAGTAAACAAGTATAAACATGACTGAGTATAGATTTTTCAAAAGTTATAAAATCCGAAAGCCCGTTCAACCACGAGTCTACCCATACCAATTTTACCAAAATCCGACCTTAACTTGACCCTCAAATATACAAATCAAATTTCCAAATTTCTAAGTTTCAATCTCTGATTTACGCCTCAAAATCATGTAATCTAGTCGGATTACTCAATGATAATTCACTATTATGGAGTAGAAATGATCACAAGGGACTTACCTCAAGTTTTCCTTGAAAATATATCAAAAATCGCCTCTCCCCAAGCTCCAATTTGTCAAAAATGGCAAATGGGACGAAGCCCTCATTTTTATAATTCTGCCCAGACATCCTCGGTTCTGCCTCGATCTTGGCCTTCGATCGAGGTCCTCGATCCTGGTTCTCGGGCCTGGCCCTCGATTATGTCTTCTTCCCAGCCTTCGACCGTGACCCTCGACCCTGGGCTCGATCATGCCTTCGATCGTGACCCTCGACCCTAGGCTCGATCATGCCTTCGATCGTGACCCTCGACCCTGGGCTCGATCATGCCTTCGACCGTGGCCCTCGACCCTGAGCTCGATCGTGGCCCTCGACCTTGAGCTCGATCTGGGCTTCGATCGTGGCCATCGACCATGAGCTCGATCTGGGCTAGATTCTGGGCAGAAGCATTTTCCAACAGAAGGAAAATGCAGCAGCTGTTCTATTTCAATTTTTGATCCGTTAACCATCCGAAACTCACCCGAGGCCCTCAACCAAATATACCAACAAGTCCTAAAATATCATAAGAACTTAGTCGAATCCTCAAATCACCTCAAACAACGCTAAAACCATGAATTACACCCCAATTCACGCCTAATGAACTTTGAAATTTCTAATTTCTACAAACAACTTCGGAACCTATCAAATCACGTCTGATTGACCTCAAATTTTGCACACAAGTCCTAAATGACATAACAGGGGTATTCCAATTTTTAGAATCAGATTCCGACCCCGATATCAAAAAGTCAACCCCCCGGTCAAACTTCTCAAAATAAAACTTTCGGCATTTCAAGCCTAATTCCTCTACGGACTTCCAAATAATATTCCGGATATGCTCCTAAGCCCAAAATCACCATACGGAGCTATTGGAATCATAAAAATTCAAATCCGAAGTCGTTTACATATAGGTCCATATCCGGTCCATTTTTCTAACTTAAAATTTTCAATTATGAGACTAAGTGTCTCATTTTACCCCGAGTCCCTTCCGGACTCGAACCAACTAACTCGATATAACATAATATAGCTGAATAACACAAAAAGAAGTAGGAATGGGGAAAACAGGGTTATAACTCTCGAAACGACTGGCCGGGTCGTTACAAGAAGTGATTAAGTGGCTTGATACAGGTATTGTATTTTCAATCTCTGATAGCAAATGGGTAAGCCCCGTTCAATGTGTGCCGAAGAAAGGGGGATGACTGTAGTAGTTAATGAAAATAATGACTTAATTCCTACAAGAACTGTCACTGGATGGAGAATTTGCATAGATTATAGAAAATTGAACAATGCCACCCGGAAAGACCACTTTCCTCTTCCCTTTATTGACCAAATGCTTGATAGGTTAGCTGGCCAGGAATATTACTGTTTCCTGGATGGTTATTCGGGGTATAATCAGATTGCTATAGCCCCAGAGGACCAAGAGAAAACTACATTTACATGTCTTTATGGCACGTATGCGTTCAAGAGAATGCCCTTTGGTCTTTGTAATGCACCTGCGACTTTTCAAAGGTGTATGATGGCTATTTTTACTGACATGGTTGAAAGATTTGTAGAAGTATTCATGGACGATTTTTCTGTGTTTGGATGTTCTTTTGATGATTGTTTAATGAACCTTGATAAAGTGCTTGCTAGGTGTAAAGAGACGAACTTGGTTCTAAACTGGGAAAAATGCCATTTCATGGTACGTGAAGGTATAGTTTTGGGGCACAAGGTGTCCCAAAGTGGTTTGCAGGTGGACAAAGCGAAGGTGGAGGTGATTGAAAAACTGCCCCCACCGACATCCGTCAAAGGCATTCGCAGTTTCTTGGGCCATGCAGGTTTTTATCGTCGTTTCATTAAAGATTTTTTGAAAATTTCTTCTCCTTTGTGCAGGCTTCTTGAGAAAGAAGTGCCCTTCAAGTTTGATGATGCCTGTCTGAGAGCATTTGAGGAGCTGAAGGGAAGGTTGGTGACTGTACCAATTATCATTGGCCCAGATTGGGCGCAATCATTTGAGTTGATATGCGATGCAAGTGACATAGCAATCGGAGCTGTTTTGGGGCAAAGGAGGGATAAAATCTTTCACCCAATTTATTATGCAAGCAAAACTATGAATCCAGCTCAGATGAATTACACAGTTACCGAAAAGGAGTTGCTTGCAGTGGTGTGGGTGTTTGACAAGTTCAGATCCTATCTAGTGGGAACCAAAGTCATCGTTTACACAGATCATTCAGCTATCAGATATTTGTTTGAAAAGAAAGCCACCAAGCCGAGACTGATTCGTTGGGTCCTCCTCTTGCAAGAATTTGACTTAGAGATCCGAGATCGAAAAGGGACAGAAAATCAAGTGGCTGATCACTTGTCCAGATTAGAAAGTCGGAACCATGTAGCTGAAGGAGGGTCAATCAAAGAAACATTTCCTGATGAGCAGTTATTAGCAGTCACCTCAGGTGAAGCCCCATGGTATGCAGATTATGTGAATTTTATTGCAAGTGGGGTGACGCCACTAGAATTGACACCTGACAATAGAAGAAGATTCTTACATGATGTGAGACTCTACATGTGGGATGAGCCATTCTTATATAGGCAGTGCACAGATCAGTTGGTGCGAAGGTGTGTTCCTGAGGAAGAGATGAATGCTATACTGCATGACTGCCATGCTTCGCCTTTTGGAGGTCATCACGGCGGGGATAGAACCGCCCAAAAAGTGCTACAATCAGGTTTCTATTGGCCAAAATTGTTCAAGGATGCACATGCCTTTGTTAAAAATTGTGACAGATGCCAAAGAACAGGAACTATCACACGGAAGCACGAGATGCCCTTGCAAAATATTCTGGTAGTAGAGCTTTTTGATGTTTGGGGGATTGATTTCATGGGACCGTTCCCATATTCTAATGGGCACAGGTACATCTTAGTGGCGGTCAACTATGTTTCTAAGTGGGTGGAAGCCATTGCTCTTCCTACTAATGACGCAAAGGTAGTGGTAAGCTTTATAAAGAAGCACATCTTCACACGTTTTGGGACTCCAAGAGTGTTGATAAGCGACGGGGGAACTCACTTTTGTAACAAATTGCTGAATAATGTTCTTGCAAAGTATGGAGTTAAGCATAAGGTTTCCACGGCCTATCATCCCCAAACGAGTGGTCAAGTAGAAGTTTCCAACAGAGAGGTAAAGCAGATTTTGGAGAAAACAGTAAGTGGGAATAGAAAGGACTGGGCCGGAAAGTTGGATGATGCATTATGGGCATATCGTACTGCATACAAGACCCCCGTAGGTACTTCTCTGTACAGGTTGCTTTATGGGAAGGCATGCCACTTGCCTGTTGAGCTTGAACACAAAGCCTATTGGGCGATTAAAAAGCTAAATATGGAGATGGACTTGGCCGGTGAGAAGAGATTGCTACAACTCAACGAGCTTGATGAATTTCGATTGCATGCGTATGAAAATGCCAAATTGTATAAAGAAAAGACAAAGAGGTGGCATGATAAGCATATCCAACATCGTGAGTTTGAGCCAGGTCAAGAGGTTCTCTTGTTTAATTCGAGGCTAAAGCTTTTTCCCGGAAAGCTTAAATCTCAATGGTCGGGTCCATTTGAAGTGGTTAGTGTGAAACCTCATGGGGCGGTAGAATTACGTGATACGAGTTCCAATGCGACATTCTTGGTAAATGGACAGAGAGTAAAACACTATTGGGGTGGTGACATTGCACGTCATAAGACCTCGATGGATTTGGTAGAGGCATGAAGAACATGTTGCGTCGTGCCGCGACGTTAAATCAGGCGCTTCTTGGGAGGCCACCCAAGTTAGGAATTAGATCTTGTATGTATTTATTTAAAAGAAAAAAAATATAAAAAGAAAAATGCGTCGCATCCACCAATTTCAGAGAAAACAAGGTGGATGCGTCGCATCCCCCCAGCAAAAATTTTGACGGACCAATTGCTCAAGGCAGTGAAGTCTGCCTATCGCGTCCACATCGCGTCCAACCAATTTTTAGAGAAAGCAGTGGGATGCGTCGCATCCAAGCTTGCACGCACAGGTAAGTGTTATATTTTAACACATCCTTTGCCAAAACACAATTCAACATAAATTACATTCTGGCCAGACCCTCCCCTCTCGTCTCACTTGCGACCAAACACATCTCCTCTCTTCTCTCGCGTACAGGTATGTATCTTCGCCCCTATTTTTTTTTCTTTTTCTTTACTCTCTTCACTCTCCTCTCTTTTCTCTCTCGCTGGTAGCAACAGAACCCCTGCCCCAAATTCCCCTAGGTTAAGTTTACCAATTTAAAGGTCACACATGTGATTCAAAAAGGTTGAGGTTTGGGGATGTCGTTCCTGTTGGTTGTAATGGTTACGAGATGATAAACTATAATTCCCTTCATCTCGTTAATTTTGGGAGGGTAGTCGAATTACCCCACTGATAGAAGAAACTAGGCACAATTGTTGCATATCACCTGTTCGATGAATTTCTCGAGAGGTAAATTTAGGCGCCGGTGAAGTCTGAGTAACCGAGAAACACTGGTATATGCTAGTGAATAAGTATAGGGTCGTGTGTCTTGATTGTCGGAATGTTTTTATCCTATGAAAGATTGTCTAAGGGAATTGAACATCCGGCACATGCTAGATGTCTTGAATTGTAAAGTGTTACTCGATCTGAATTGTGTGAGCTCTATGCATAATGATATGTCGTGAGAATAAGTGTGGGGTCGAGTGAGCTGCTATGTGTAATTGAACATGGTTAGTGAGTGTCGCTCGGATAAACCTCATGTTGTGCATAATGATATCTATATCGCGAAGTGCTTATTTGTAAACTTGAAAAGAGTTATCACATCCCTGCTGAAAGACATGGGCTATACTTTCATACAGTCATAAATGACACGACTACGCAAATGATTGGAAGTGCTAGATGTTGCAACTGATTTATAGCTGAACTTCACTGTTCTCTACGCTCATTGTTGATTTCTTCGCATTGCAGGTACTGAGGCTGGGAAATGGCAGCAACGAGTAAACAGTCCAAGCAATAAGACAAAGATAATAACAAGCAACCACCCAAAAAGCCCACCGGAAAGGCAACAGGTGCTCCAAATCCACAGAAAAAAAGGAAGCGGACTGACAAAGAAAAGGAACTGCAGCCTAGGCAGTTAATTGATGATTCAGAGCAAGAAGAGGAGGAACCATTAGTCAGGAGGAAAATGAATAAGGGTATTACAACAACATCATTAAATCCACCAAGCAAAGGGATAGAGATAAGAGGACCTGTGACATACCAGAGAAAAGCCTCCAAAAAGAGTGATCCGACTGATAAAGGAAAGGAGAAGATTACTGCAGAATCTAAGTCCGAGTTCGATTCGGATAATGACCTTCTACATGTCGACATGAGTGATGAAGATGAGCGTGAACCAATAGACCGAGCTGCTTGGGAGAAGAACTTTGTTAATGAAAAGGCATTCCGAGCTTATAATAAGATACTGGGTTCAAAGAAGTACATTCAAGAAAATCCAATCAACATCGGAACACTTAAGAAAAAGTACCCAGAGTTTCTAAAATCAATTCGAGAGGTGCAACAATGGGGGACCTATCTTGAAGGGTCACGGCAAAGCCAACCTCACTATCGTCAGAGAGCTTTACGCCAATTGGCGTCAGTCCAGGGGCAGCATTGTGAGAGTATGAGGGGTGGATATTAATGTCTCAGCTGAAGCTCTGAATAACTTCTTAGGGGTGCCACACACAATAACAGATAGGTTTGACTCCATATGCACAGCACCGGATTATGCACACATTCGGTCGGTCCTATACCCTACCAAGAAGGATGCAAATTGGAAGCATGGGAGTATGGAGTACCATTCTCTGGCCAAGGAATTCATGAGTGCGTTAGCACGTGTGGCTCTTAATTTCATATGCAACCGCCTGATGCCATGCCAACACAAAAGGTCCCTCGTCACCGCGCACTAGTATTGTATGCTTTATTGGAGGGGATATCACTCAACTTAGGAGCCATCATGCATGACCAAATGCAGCGCACCAGGATGAATTACAAGTGGAGGCTGTTCTTTGCAAATACCCTATCGGCTTTCTTGACAGAGATGGGAGTACTATGGGATAAGGAGAATGACGACATTGAGGCTAAAGCTCCAGGACCATATGATGTTACTCATGTTCTAGAGCCGAACAAGGGAAGGTCTTCTAAGCTCACCATTCAACAGTTGTTTGAGCAGATGCAAGCAGATATGCAAGAGAACAGGGCTGAGTTGATAGCGACTCGTGTCGAGTTGAGTGCCGCCAGGGATGAGTTGAGTCAGACTCGTACGGATCTAAGCCGAGTTTAGACTGAGCAGGCCACGATGATGAGGGAGTTATCATTACTCCTCTGTGCTCTGGTTCAACGTGCAGATATAGACATCTCACAGCTGCTTGCATCGTCCACTGCTGGACCATCCACTTCTGCTTCTCCTGTAGTTTCCGAGGCCCCACACATCATGCCTGCTGAGGCCGATGTCCCACCTACTACAAACTCAGCTCCAGTTGGTGATGATAGGACTGTGACAGCTCCCCACATGCGTGAGGATGCTATCGCCAGGCCGGAGGGGGTCTTAATGAATGCCTTGGATGCTGATGCTCTTCCACAGACTGCGGATGAGCCTTCCACCTTGACTTGAGGGGAGTTTCTTCTCATCCTACTTTACGCTATTTGTGTGCATTAGGGGCAAAGCATGGTTTTAAATGTGGGGTGGGGGTTATCCTTATGCTTGTGGATGAATGTAATTAACTGTTACAATTTTTGTTGATTTTGATACTGTTGAGGGCGGTAATATTCACTGGATTAATGGCCTGTAATAGTTAGTAAATGTCATCTATATGGAGTAACTCTCAGTTCATTGTTATGTGTAGTCGTAGAAAATAAAGGACTTTTCCCGACAACGGACTACCTGGACAGTTCTCTCGAGGGATTAAGGTCCTTAGAAAAAACACAAAAAGATTTCATTTGATTTTTGAAATTAGTGTTAGTATTAGAAGATTGACAGAAAACTAAAGAAAAGCAGAAAAGTAGTTAGTAAATTTTTTTTAGGTAATAATAATCTCCTGTGATTTTTTTTTTGTGCCTCGGTTCTTTTCCATGGGATGTATTTTGAACCAGGCAGTAATAGTTTTTTAAGAATAGATTAGGAATTTAGGAAATAAAAGGAGGAAGAATGATGAACCTAAGCACCCTTGACTTGTTTCATAGTAACATACTTATGCTTTGGCATGTGTGGTATCTCCCCTATATCGTGATGTTAATCTTGATGCCTTTATATATTAGATAGCATGTTTTGTGACGACTATTTCTCGTTTTCTTGACTCGTGTTCACTTTGCGCTTAATGCTTAATATCTTGTGGCTCGTGAATACTTGCATTGCTTGAGAGTCGGAATGTGATCGTCCTTAGTAAAACATGTGCCATGTGTGGTGAGATTTTTGTGTAGTCCATGTATTGTACTTGTGTCTAGAACTTGCCCGGTATGTGAGTTGAAGCGAAATTTGAGGTGATGCTCGGTCTGAAAAATGATTTTAGGCTTTCTTTGATCTTTTTGAGCTTATTGCTTATCACAAATAAAATCTATCCCTAGTTAACCATTTTGAGCCTATTGACTTTTATTTGGTACCCACATTACAAGCCTATACCCTTTTTATTCTTAATTGACATTGTTTTGATCCTTTTACCTCTTAAAGCACTTCAATTGTTAGATGAGCGCTAAAAGAAGTAAGAAGGGACTAAGTGTGGGGTGACTTATGAATGGAACTAATGAAAGGAAGAAAGGTGCACTTGTTTTGTAAAATACTACAACACTAGCGGGAAAAAAAAGAAAAAAAGAAAAGAAAAAAAAAAGAAAAGAAAAATATAGATGAATAAATTGTTGTCTTGTTCTTGCTAGTGGGTATGAATTTAAGTAGTGCTTAAAGAAACAGGAAATATTGTTGGGGTGATATTATTTGTAAAATTGAAGTGGTGTTGAAGAATTTGCGCTTAAGTTATATGATGATGTGTTAACGTGCTTAGGAGGTTGAGTCACTATTCCTAAAATATATCCTACCCGTCCCTTAGCCCACATTACAACCATGAAAAAGTCCTAATTGATTTTAGATCGAGCGAGCTTACATTAGTAGAGATTTACATTAAGGGCAAGCCTATGGTACCAATTGCATGCATGTGACTTCTTTGTGAGAGTGAGCGATTTTCTTTGATATATGTGAGTCATTAAAATATATTTGATCATGAGATTCGAATGTGTGGATTGAACTCGCTCTCTTGTTCTTGTTGTGAGGGCACATGGTTTCACGAGGGATAGGTAACGTTATTAGACTTCTCTATGATGTTGGATGTTCAAGCCATGAGTGCATTGTAACATTGAGTCGGTTTTTGAGGTTAGGATTGTTGTGAGCATGTTGTCTTTGTTCGAATATTTTTGAAGAATGGCATAAGCAAAGGGAAGTGTATGTGATGCATATTCTAGAGCCTAATTGTAGCAAATAACCATGGTCATAAGTGTAGTGTGCTTTGAATGATAAGAGCTTAATTTTGTTTCGTCTAATATAGTGATGGTTTGTTCGAGGACGAACAAAGGTTTAAGTGTGGGGTGGTGATGTTGGGCATATTTCGATATGTGTTGATATTACTTTACCAATATTTTAACCGTTTTTTGATGCTATTTGATCCTTAAAATGCCCAACATGGTTTAATTATTGGTTTTATGACTAATTGAGTTGTGTGTGATGAATTAGGGTGTTTGGAGTGCAAAAATATGAAGAAAATGTGCTCTAGGTAGAGAAAGAAGGGTTGGATGTGTCGCATCCAATCTAGAGAAAAAAAATCAAATTTCGTGCACCCTTAGTAGTGAAGTCGGCCCATAGCATCCGCCATAGCATCCGCACCTGGGCAAAGCTGAGAAGGAAGAACAAAGGGTGGATGCGACGCATCCACCATAGCATGCGAAGCTGAGAAGTGGAGGACGAGGTGGATGCGACACATCCACCCCAGCATCAATCCCTGTAGCCAAGTCGGATTAGGAATAGGAGAACTTTGGCCCACGACTTTTGTACGCAATATATAAGCCAAAAACGCCTCTTTTAGGGCATCTCACATACGGGGAAGAGAAAACAAGCCACGAAAAAGCTGGGGAACCACGGAATTCATCTTGAGTTCTTATTTTTTCTTCTTTTATTGATTATTATGCACTCTTGTGAATTATTTTATGATTGCATGAACATGAGTGGCTAAGAACCATATTGTTCTAGGGTCATGGGTATACATGAATGTTGATGTTTGAAGTTTAATTTGACAAAGTTGATTTTATCATATTGGGTTGTTTATTTAATTCTGTTTTTAATTATTTTGCTGAGTAGCTAACAGTGAAATACTATCTATGAATCTAGAGTTGAACTCGAAAGTGGGAACTCTAGATTGCATATAGAATTAAATAGAGCAAAGTCTTAAACCCGGGCATCGGGGAACAAATTCGCAATTGGGATAGACATATACCTAATTGCCTTGCTCGGTTGCAATACATGAATTATAAATGCGTGCTTGTTAATCTTAATTCCATAGACATATAGGTATTAAGTTAGCTTGAATAGGCGAGTAAGGGTTCGACAGATTCTTATGAGTAATATCAACCCTATCAACCAACAATCCAGATAAATCAATTAGTTATTTTAAGCTAAGAATGCAACATGATTGTTAGATAACCAGTGACCCTGGAATATTATCTCCCATTGATTGTTATTTAAAACTATTTAAGTGTTGTGTTGATTTCTAGTATTTCATTACTTGATAGTCTTTAGGTAGTAAATTAGACAATTATCTATTTTATAAGAAATCGCTTGAATCGATAAGCTATTTGAGTTTGAATTAGTCAAAAGTTAATCATAAGTCTTCGTGGGAACGATACTTTATTCACTACTCTATTACTTGACGACCACGTATACTTGCGTGAGTGCGTTTGGTCTCAACAGGGGAAAACAGAAAAAGAAAGGTGGAGGTGAGGTGGTAACTGGTATATATGTTGGCCAGGGAAAATCAAAGCTGCAGCTGCAACAAAGCGAGTACTCAAATCGTTTAGGAGATTATGAGTGGTCCCCACTGACCTTGAGTTTTTGAGTAACAAACTTCCCTTTGCTATAAGGAAAACTGAAGTACTACTACTGCTTTATAGGCTCCGGAACAAAAATGTGTTTTTTTTTTGACTCAAATGATCGAAATGCGTGGAAAAAAATTTAGTGATCAAAATACATATAACACCATTTTCTTCTAATTAAATGGTATTTTGGTCACTAAGTTTTTTTTTCACGCATTTCGGTCGTGTGAGTCAAAAAAAATTAAACTGAAGTAGTACTACTGCTTTATATATGTATATTCAGTTTTTAACCCAAAACCAACCAACCAACCTTTTATTTGCCAATCCCACAACAGCATATCTCTCTCTCTCTTTCTGCTACCCTTTCCAGTAGTCTTTTCTCAAAATTCTTCTTTTCCTTTTTGTTTGTTCTGTTTCATCTTTTGTTGTTAATATTATGGAACTGTTGAGCTACTTTCTTGATTCAAAAGACTCAAACTTTTAGTACAAGCCGATCCTAATTGTACCAAAAGTTTAGGTAAAGTTACTAGTATCTTTTTCTCAGAGCTGTGAAGTTTTCCTGAAAATGGTATCTTTATTTACTGCTTTTTATGACTTTTTCTCAGGTCTGGAGGAAAAGTACAACAGGAAACCAAGAAAATCATAATTGAGGTGAATCCAAAAAAATAAAAAAAATGTATGTAGAAAGTGATTGTTTTGATCCTGCTGCCAGTGTGCAGCATGAAGGACTAGCAGAAGATGTTTTTGAGATAGAAGAAAACACATATAATAATTCCTCCCAACAAAATGCTGCATTTGTGGCTGCAGCAGCCCTGGAAATGCAACTTCAGCAGCAACTGAATCTTGAGATGGAACAGTGTTACAATACTACTCATAACAACAACAGCATGCAAGAATTGGTACATGAACACAATAATCAAGGAATTTCTTGTGATCAATCAAATTGGGGTGAAATGAGCTTTCATCCATACCAAAATCAAGAAGATAATAATAACTTTCAACATGTTGCTCATGACATACAAAATGGTCATCAACAGCAAAATTTTCCCAATTCACTGCCTGAAGCTCCATATAATCTTCCAACCCCTGATCTTCTCAACATGTTTCCTTTGCCTAGATCATCAATTTCCTTCACAAATACTAATACAACTCAATCTTCAAATTTATTGACTTCACTAGGCTTACTAGGTGACATTAATATTCCAGCAGCAGATGGTGCATCAACTACAAGTGCAGTCTATGACCATTCTTTACTTCCATTAAATCTACCCCCACAACCCCCTTTACTGAGAGAATTATTCCACTCTTTTCCACATGACTATGGCTTGGGAAACTTAAGAAGTAATACTAGTTCTTTCTTTAATGGGTTGGAGGAGAGAGATCAGTTAAGTGGTGCTTTGTATCAAGATGGAGAAGAAAGGCCTTTTGACAATGGGATTTTTGAGTTTTCTGCTGATATGAATGGTATTGCTAAAAATAGGGATATTGGTAAAGATACAAAACATTTTGCTACTGAGAGACAGAGGAGGGTGCATTTGAATGACAAGTACAAAGCTTTGAGAAGTATGGTACCAAATCCTAGCAAGGTATAAGCTCACTCTTAATTTTCTACTTTGAAATTGCACATCTTTATATTTAATATGATGGCCTATTGATACCCCTTTTATTTTGTTTGAAATTGTAAAAACAAGAATGATAGAGCATCAATTGTGAAGGACGCTATTGAGTACATCAATGAGCTAAAAAGGGAAGTGCATGATTTAGAAGTTATGGTGGAGAAGAAGAGATGCAACAGAGACAGGATTAAGAGGCAAAAGA
Source organism: Nicotiana tabacum (assembly GCF_000715075.1). NCBI lineage: Eukaryota > Viridiplantae > Streptophyta > Magnoliopsida > Solanales > Solanaceae > Nicotiana > Nicotiana tabacum. Next base: position 146,654,736 of record NC_134098.1, on the reverse strand, counting down.
CAAAAGAAGGTGGTAATTCAATGGATGGTACTGATGCAAAGCAAATGGATGAAGTTGACCAATCTTACAATGGAAATTCATTAAGGAGTTCATGGCTGCAGAGGAGGTCCAAGAATACTGAAGTTGATGTTCGCGTTGTAGACGATGAAGTTACTGTCAAAGTTGTTCAGCAAAAGAGAATCAATTGCCTTCTTTTTGCATCTAAGGTTCTTGATGACCTTCAACTGGATCTTCACCATGTTGCTGGGGGACTTATTGGTGATTACTACAGCTTTTTGTTCAACTCCAAGGTTGTTTTTAATTTACATATGTGGTTTGATTTGATATCTCAAGTTATCCACACTTTGAATTTCTAATATTATATTGCCTTAAAAACAACTTCTTGCAGAAATGTAGGGTAAAATTACGTACAATAGATCCTTGTGGTCGGTCCTTCCCCGGACCTCGCGCATAGTGGGACCTTAGTGCACCGGGCAGCTCCTTATATTCAATATCTTCTTATTGCTTTTGTCTAAACATGCAGATTTGTGAAGGATCTACAGTGTATGCAAGTGCAATAGCCAAGAAGCTCATTGAGGTTGTGGACATACAGTATGCAGCAATTGCACCAACTAATAGCTATTAATTAGTTCAGCTCTTTCATATGGTAACACTTCTTCTTTCCTGTCTGATCTGAAGAAGCTATTGTTTCTTTTCTTAACTAGAAACACCACTACTTGTGGGCTGATTTTATGAAGATTTAAGAGGAAAATAAAGTAAAATGAATATATAAAGTTGCTACTACTTGGTATAGATGAACAATAATTGAGCATCAAAAGAGAAAATTATGGATGTCTCAATGTCTTTCTTCCAGTTTCAAGAATTTACATAAGTGGGGCCATGATATAATGAAGAATGACAAAGACAATTCAAAGAATGAGTCAAGTGAAGATTTAATTAAGAGCTTTAAGTTTCTAAATTTGGGCATGTTTGCTGAAGTACATGCAGACAAGCAGTTGGAACTTGGAAGTATATGCACTCTAGTTCTTTTTATTTCCTTTCTTTTTTTCCAGTTTTGCGAAAAAACGTCTTATTTTCCTCAATTGATGATACTAAAGTTGTACAAAGAAATGGTATACCTTGTTTTATCTCTTAATTCTTCTTAATTTCTTCATATTTTCTTCTTTGATGCATATTCTATCTTGAATTTTTCACCTTTGATTTCTGAACTGTGGCCTCATATTTCTTGGGTGTGTCTATTGCAGATTTCTAGAGGGACTTAGAGACATCAACGATAGCGATCCAGGTTACACAAATTGGCGCACCAATCGGCCAGTGGATGATAGTGTTAGTGTTCTTTAGGAGGAATAACTTTGTTGAATCCATGGAATGAACTGATCAGGATATATTACTGTCTAACTCAAAGTTTGACACTTCTTATTTTCTAATAAGGCATATATATGCTTTGGCAACATAATTATTCCTTAGGATTTCTTTACTTAGTGTAAACTGTAATACAAAAATTCAAACTCCTACACGTACAATATCATATCTCCATGGATTTCTGTTAACTAATTTGCACATGCAATTTCTTCTTGTATTAAACATATATTTTAATGTTCCTACTTTTTTGTACATAAAAAGTTCTTTTATACTGTATAAAAGTTAAACTTTGTTCGTTCAAATTTTGATGAAATAAGGAGCAAGAACACAACAATGCCATGTCCCCACACTCAACAATCTTAAATAAAAATAAAATAAAATAAAATAAACGTATCTGATCTCCACCATCAAATAATAATGCTCTATGTTTATCATATTGATAATGGAAGATGTGGTTCAGAAAACAAAAATAGTGAGTCGAAGTGTAATCAAGACCTTTACCACACTGAGAAAGACAAGGGTACAAGAAGGGGTGCAGCTTCCCTGCAAAACTTCTACTATTACAAAAGCTGCAGAAGATCTGTTTGTCTATATTATGCAGTTTACAGTTCTGGGAAAAATAACCATATGCAGTTCTTATTTACTTGTCTACATGTTAGTATATTATTAGGGTTTTCCATTTATCACTAAAATACAAGGCTTGAACCATGTTTAATTTGAACTGGTCAAAATCCAACATAAACTAAATATTTATATATAAGCTAAAAAGCTGATCCTAATATTTTTGTATATTATTAGGCTTGTATATAGAAATCTACTTTTAACTAATAAAACAACCGGCTTGGCAAGTTCTACTTATTTGATATATTTTTCAATTCTTACTATCTCCCTTTTGCTCTTCCATGACCTTGATCCTCTAATGTAATTATAATGTTTTCTTATATACATAAAAAAATGTGTGTATTTGGAGACTTTGGAGTATATGTGGTTAGAGACAAACCCAACTTCTGTGAAGGTTGTAATAATGACTTTATAATATAATCTAAACAAGTAAAACTATCTCATTAGTGCAATAATTTTCAACATCATAATAAGCATAGTAACTTTTCTTTGCACCAGGAAATTAAACATTTCAGTATTTTGATATGATCACCATTTGGACATGTATCAAATATGAGAATAAAACTTAGAATCAGAGAGAATACTCAACAAGATATTTATCTGTTCACCACCCCAAAAAAAAAAAGAATTTTTTTATGTAATTATCAACGTAACCAGGACCATTTAAGGAGAAGATCAGGACCAACTGTACTTACTAAAAGATCAAAAATATGTACTCTTCTTATTGCACACAGAAAATAAATGGTTACTATTTTCTTTGGAATTTTAATGGTTAGTTGCAAAACAAGAGTACGGAGATATATCATCAGTGGTCCCCACTATAATATTTGGAATCTTAGTAACAAACTAACCCCAGCTGTCCCTAACAGAAGAACTGAAAAGGCCAATAAATAGTACTATGGTGGTTTCCTTTCTTTCCCTTATAAGGCCTATCACTACTTTGCTCATTTGCTTTCCTGTAGACGTATTTCTTTCATCTCTTTTGAACTTTTCTTCCCCCAAAACAACTGCTCCATTGTTGATTAATTTTCTACTCCAACTTAAATTTTATGCTATCTTGCACTGTTTCTAAGTGTAGTGAACATTTCAGAAGAATGTATGCAGAAAGTTTAGCTTTTGATCCTACTTCTCATGAGCAAGATGAAGGGACAGAAGAAAAGGGTTTGCTTCAAAATCATTCAACAACTTGTGGTACTAACTTTTCCTTGGGATTGGAACTACAGCAGCAGCAGCTGAATCTTGAAATGGGAAAGTTTCATTCTACTCTAAATAGCAATATTATCCAAACTGAAAATAACTTGATTCAGGAATTTGGGCATGAGCACAACAATAACACAGTGTTATCTTATGGTCAAGCAAATTGGGAAGAAATGGGTTTTAATCCTTATGACCATCAACACGGCCATGAGCGGCACCAAATTAGTAATTTCCCCATTTCAACATTGATCACTAATAATCCATCAAATCCCATAGCAAATACATCACTAGGCCATTGGGTGGGTTTTCCAAGAACAGAATTAGCCTCAACTTCAACTAATCTTTTCTATGACCCACAACAGAATATGCCTGTGAATATTTGTACCGCACAACCTAGTTTGTTCAAAGAGTTGTTTCAGCTTTCCCCACATGGCTCCTATGGCTTAGGAAGCTCAGGGACTGGCTCTTTTTTTAGTCACGGGGTTGCTGAGGAAGAGGTAACTGGTGCATTGTACCGTGATGCTGGGAGTTTTGATATCAATTCTGCAGCTAAAAAGAGGGAAGGTAAGGATATTAAGCATCATGCCAGTGAGAAACAAAGGAGAGTTCATTTCAGTGACAAGTTCCAAGCATTGAGAGCTTTGATCCCAAATCCCTCAAAGGTGTGTATATATATATAGTTATTCACAGTACATTTTCTGCTACCTAAAATGGTCCTTAGTTTTCTGTTTGCTGTTGATATCCTTGTTTCATGACAAGATGGACACAGATCTGTAGGCAAATACCAATGAGACTTTTAACAACAAATCCTAATTTGTTATCTTATTTACCAGCTATTTTTTGTTGGTAAAATTTCTTTTTTTTTTTTTTACCGAAGACGCGTGGAAGTCGAGAATTAGGTTTGAAGGTTTGACAAGTAGTCGTGAGTTTCTCCTAGAGTTTCTCCTAGGCTTACCAATAGTACTAGTACCATTCTTCTATTTTCTTATTTCTGGTTCTTTATTATTACATGTTATGTCATTCACTTCCGTTACCCTATTAACTTATTGTTAATATTGTTTGTTGCTTTATTTCGAGGGTCTATCGAAAACAGTCTCTCTACCTTTACAAGGTAGATGTATGGTCTGTGTACACATTACCCTTCCTAAACCCCACTTGTGGGATTACACTGGGTTTTGTTGTTGTTGTTGTTTTCTCTTGTCAATCAATCTTTGCTGTTATGTAAGTCTACATGATTTTGGCTATTCAAGAATGACATATAGAGCATAAATTGTGTTGTTATAACAAAATTTTGTACTAAAGAAAAAGGATAACTTGTTTAGGGATTTAATAGGGTTTGTTTTGTTAAATTGACATATTTTTTGTGAATACAAGAATGATAGAGCAACAATTATTGCGGATGCTATTGGGTACATCAATATGCTGAAAACAAAAGTAAATGAGCTAAAGAATGAAGTAGAAAAGAAAGAGAGGGTCAAAAGGCAAAGAACAGAAGATGGTTCATGTGGTTTCAATACTGTAATGGAAGCTGCTGAGAATCATGTGAATATGAGGAGTTCATGGCTTCAAAAGAAATCAAAGAATACTGAAGTTGATGTTAGAATTATGGATGATGAAGTGACTGTTAAACTTGTCCAACAACAGAAGAGAATGAATTGCCTTCTCTTTGTTTCAAAAGCCTTTAATGAGTTTCAGCTGGATATCCATCATGTTTCTGGAGGATTAATTGGTGATCACTATAGCTACCTCTTCAACTCCAAGGTACTTAATTCTTCTTCCTTTTGTATGATATGTTATGTCAAATGCAGTGGCAGAGCCAGCTTATCCAAAGTTCGTCCTGAAAATTACAATGTGTAGTTCGATAATTTTTATACTATATGTATATATTATTATATATGTTGATTCCCCTTGACTTTTCCGTGTGTTACTTCTTTATATTTTGACATCCCTTAGTGAAAATTTTGGCTCCGTCACACGTCAAATGATAACTAAGTGATTGCAAAACATATGTTTAATATGAGTTTTAACTTATATACATTGACCGTATACATAACATTTAGACTATCAGTGTACTATTCTTGGAATAGTTTTTCGGAAAAATTGTGTTCTCAAGACTATATTTAAATGCCAAATAACGTATTGAAAAAAAAGGTGTTAGAGATTTGAACTTGTTCAGATTTAGGTAAATTGTGTTTTAAGCTATTATATTCAGGAAGTTTGAGGCTTTTGGAAACATAATTGTGGGTATTTTTGACAATGTATGCAGATTTGTGAAGGTTCAACAGTATATGCAAGTGCAATAGCAAACAAGGTTTTTGAAATTTTAGACAAGGAACATGCACCCATTGCACCAAGTTGCGATCTTTAATTAAGTTGGAGTTCTTTTTGTCTTGAAATATAGCCTTAATTATTCCTATTCCATCCAATGATTTCTGCTTTGTAATACATTCTTGTGGGCATAGAATGGTATATAACACTATATCTGAGTTTTGAAAACTAGTTCGACTATGTGATCCATATTAATGTAATTATTAATTTACATTGAAAAGATTTATATGGCTAGTTATGATCTCTTTGCATTGAAAATCTATCTAATTGCATTACTGAGTCGGAACAAATTTTATTTTATTTTAGGGATTTTTACAAAAATAGCCGGTCATATTAATTGTTTACTTTTTCTAGCCATATACATAGATTATACATAATTATACACATTTAATACATAAATTATACATATAATATACATTCGCTGGCTATTTTTAGTTTAAGTTCATTCTTTTGTCTTATGGGTTAAAGCTATTAGTAGGGGTCGATCTAACAGAAAACTTTCAGCAGGATAAATTCTAATAATGAATTTTCAACACTATTGTTTTATTCTACCATTGTTGATATATAAATAGATCAAAAAGAGTGCAACACTAGCCTTTTTAATTTCCATTTCCATGATTTTTCTCTTCCTTTTCACCCCATTCTCAGTGCTATACTCCTTAGTCCTTACCTAACACATTTCCTAATTTACTAATTGTGTAGCCCAAAAAGAAACCAATTCAAAAGCACCGAATTTCCTTATCTGACTTCAGCAAAATCCTTTTAATGTGTTAAAAATGTATTTATATTAATTTAAAAAGGAAGCTTGTATACTATTTTCCTCCTCTCCCTTCACTTTTATCATATGCCTCATTTGGATCTCTTTTGGTCAACGCGAATTCAGCCGTTGACCATGATTCTCCACTTCCCACGGTTACTTATTTTTGGTGTAACATTAAATAAATAAATCAATCAATAAAAGTAAAATTGAGAAAGAAACGAGAGATAAATCTTCCATGAAAACGGACTAATCTCCGTTTAGTCGGATGTCGATGTACAACATTCTTTAACAAAATCTTGTATAGAAATGATGTTACTGAATTATTTCCTTAAAATTTTTGTCAAATGTAAAATAAGTTAATAGTTTATTGTGCTAGCACAATATACATTAACTTACGGGCATCTTGTATTTGCACCAAACATGTATGATTTGCTTATAAATGTATTCAGAAAGTCTTCATTTGTGTGAAACTATTCCTTTCAATGTGTCAGCGAAGGTTTTTGTGTGAATAATGAAATGGTAAACATTACTCATTTTATACTCTTCCACCATGATATAATGTCTTTTCAAGAAAATGATGCGAGAAGCCGCAATGAAGAAATAAAGAGATCCTTATTTGTTGAGTTTTTTGAGTTCATGTGTGAGTGGAAAATGGAGGGAAAAGATATGAAAGGAAACAAAATTTTGAATTGGTTCCTTTTACAAAGAAACTTTGTCCCTCATTGGATAGGAAGAGAAAAATTCTTGTGTTTATATATTGAAGCACTTCTTCTAGTTCTTCAAGAGTTGAGAAGAGAGCAAGCATCTCACCGTTGTCGTCACTCAGCTACGACTTCAACTTTGAATTTAATAGAAATTTAAATATTTTTTGCCGAATAGACACCTTGTCAAATGGCAGACATCTTTGCACCTGTTGAAACTCAACTTCGTTGGCTATAAATACATAGGATTAGCCTCATTTTTTAGACACCGAAATCTGCAAACACTCTCCTCCCTCTTCTACATTTTTGCATTATTTTTCAAGGGGAAAAGTAAGGATCTAAGTGTGATTTGCTCCGCCATTTGAGTTCGCTGATGTTCTGTAATTTATAGTACCACTACACAAAGTAGTTATTCCGTTCTATCCTGACAGAAATTAATTCAAAACCTTGAGCAAGCGTGAGGGTATTAAATTCCTTAATGATACAGAAGCAACTTGTGGGCTCGAAATTATTTTCTATTTCTGTTTATTGCATTATGTTTTATTATTGTTTCTCCATTTTCTGATTTTGAACACAATTTACTAGCAAAGTATTTTCACCTTAACTTGTACAGTAACTCTTATGATTTACTTCGGTTCTTTGTTATATGACACTCTATTCCCAAAAAAAGAAAAGAAAAAAGAGAATGCTCTATATGTAGTTAACTAACTTTTTAAGCTTTTATTAGCAAAACAAGAAAAAAGCTTTTAAGCTTTTCATTTTACAATGATATGATAATATAACCGCATAAACTTCAAAATATTTAAGATTACAAACTCCTCTAATCCTTTCTTTATTTCTTCAATTCCATTGCTAACACCTTCGCATAAATAAAACGCATTCATTAGTTGTTTAGTTTGATGCAAACATTAATTCTTTCCCGTATAACTTTTCATATTTTACAAGTTTCGTCTACGAGGATAACTGCTAAGCTGGGGAATAAATCAGAGATGATCTCATCTGAAAGGGAAGTGATTCGCTGAGGCAACTATTTTCACATACCTTGAAAAAGACATGTACAACATTTGGAAAATGTCATAAATTATTTATTAAAAAAAAAAAAATCTTGCATAAACTACAGAAAAAAAGAAGAATAAAATATGGGAATTCAAGCTTTGTTATAAGTTTTTTTTAAAAAGATTCTTGTGGATATCCCGAAGTCCCACCACACGTAACCTTCGAGATAAACAATATTTAAGGCCTATATTTATAACATTTTTTACCCAATTAAGTTCTAGAAAGCAGGCTGATATTCTCTATATATTGAACGTTTTGGAATCAATATTATTTAATAATATTATTTGGAGTCGTGATATGTTAGAATTGATCAACTTTGTGACAGCTACTGCATTGACAACCAAGTTGACAAAGTTGTTTGTAATTATTAAAAAAGTTCTTTATGTAGAAAACCTCTTCTTTTTTTCTTTTTTTTTTTTAAATGTGAAAAAGGTTTAAATTTTGTTTATATGGGGGATGTCTACATCATAAAATCCATTAAGAGGAAAAGTGACGTCTACTTAATTATCTTTCTTTTCCATATGTTTTCTTTAATTTAAATTGATACAAAGTATATATTGTTTACCCACCATGAAGGAAACTACGTAAGAATTAGTGCAAAATTACTACAGTAAGGACATTTTGATGATAAGGTTTCAACTTTAGTTGCTAAGACGAGCTCATACGATCTCACACAAATCACAATATATATTAAAGGCACCTATTGGTTTTTCCTTTAATATATATAATTACTACTTCTCTCTGTGGTGTTTGTTCTTGCTTTGTAGCTCATTTTTTGTGCCAAAGATGGGGGAGGAGCGGTACAGAATCAGGTCACACATAAGATCGTTATGGGTAAACTTCAACTATAAGAATTGACAGAACCCGTTACTAAGTTCGCAATTAAATATCTATACATATTTAATGAATTTTTTAATACAAAAATAAGATAAAGCTATTGAATTCATGTGAACCCGTGTACAATACTCTACCTCCTCCTTGAGCAATGATATTGTGTATTTGTCAAGTCAGCAATTGCACTTATTATGGATGATTGCAAATAATTAATCTTTTAGGTAGAAATTCTCTTATACTATCGGTATATAAAAGTTAAACTCATTAAGGATAATAGGAGATAGTGATATAAAGCACAAACATCCCTAGAGTTGGAACCAAAAACAACAAAAGTTAAAAGACTAGAGATAGATTAACCTTTTAACTGGTGAGCTGCTTTTGCATGGACTTTTGCCTGCTATACTCTCTACACTAATAGTACAGCCATGCAAAGAGGTTTGACTTAAGTTCAAGAAAGAAAAATAAACATTGTTAATAACGTAACATCCCTTATAATGTTCTCTAGATGATCGCCCATGGACCTACTGTTGAAAGTATCTTTTTTCCATTCACATTAATATCATAATTGAGTTAACTTACTTATTAATCCTCTTTTCTACACAAGAAAAAACCCAGCAACTTCCAATCTCAGCTCTTCAATGCCGAGTCTATCAATCCCACGTTCAAAATCTGTTCCCTGCAACATATCAGAAACTCAAAATTGTCCTACAAACTCATTTACAATACCTCCTTCAGTCAGATCCTCCAAATCAGCTGACTCATTAAAACCAACATGGCCTAAAAATGCAAATGAGCTTATATCAAGAAAGGGTGGCTCATCTTCAAAGAACTCAAATTTAACAGCTGGTAATCTCGCGGAATTCAATAAAAGAAATGCAATTCAAGAAGAAAAGAGATACTCAGCAAGAAGTCCATATTATAAAGGACTTACTGATTCGTCCAAAGTGATTAATCGACAGAAGTTATTAGCAGAGTTTAGTAGTAGTCCTGGAAAAGATAGCATATCAGCTTCTTCTACAAGTTCAAGTTCTAAATCCAATTTAGCTAGCAAGGTAATGTTGAAGCGCGTGACCATTTAGTCTAAAAGCTTAAACTGTTTAAGAGAGCATATATATTTTTAATTACTTAATTATATTATGTCTCAACAGGTACAAGAATGGAGTGCATCTTACTTTGTACGCAAAGGCAAAGAAGAAAGAACATCCTTCTCCTTGAATACTTCTATTGGGAACAAGAACATCCAAGATTCATCTTCATCAGAGACAAAAGATAAAGGAGTAATCAGAACGACAATCGGAGAAGAACTTGGTATAGATCGGAAAGGAGTTAGAAAATGTTCAAGAAAAAGCAGACAGAGACTTTCAAAATCAGATAAGGGGAAGCCTTTGAGGGAGAGAGCATCAGAAATGCAAACAAATATAGTAGTACTACCACCAGCCCCTGCACCACCAATAACATCACCACCAAAATTGTCAATACCATCTCCACCGCCAACTCCATTAATATTGCAAACATCATTGCAAGATGAAGAAATTGAAGCAGTACCATTACCAGCTTCACCAACTCAAACTACAGAGGATGAAAAAGATACTACAAAGGAGCAGGATATTACAAGTCCAGAACAGAAAGACAAAAGATTTAAATGGGCTGATAAGTATAGGCCTAATGCTCTTAAAGATTTTCTATGCAATAGAAATACTGCACTTGAACTGAAGGCTCTGGTATGAGAAATAATCTTGAACAATCTTTTTTCAAAATTTTCCTTATTCATAGCTAAAATACTAAGAAAAGACACTTCTTTTGAATTCTAAAATTTGCAGGCAGAAACAGATGGCAGTAATCGTCATTATATATTTGCAGGACAGCCAGGAGTAGGGAAAAGAACCATGATATTTGCTTTGCTTCGCGAAGTTTTTGGACATGATAAAATACAGGTACATTTATTGATTCTCTTTAAAGCTACAAAAGTATCAAAAGGTTTAATCCAGAAAATATGTTAATTTGCCACTTTAGTAATTAAAAAGCTAGACGTGAGTTGTAAATATCACGAGTTTAACTTCTATATACTATAAGTGCAAACAAACTTTTCAAGCAATAAGTCACCTTAAAAGTAACTACAAATAACTATGCATGGAAAGTAAGATTAGTAACCCAAAAAAAAAAAAAAAAAAAGGTTGGCTACCTGCTACAACATGTTTACGCTGATGGTATAAATCAATTTAACAATGCCAGTGTATGTATGTTAAATCCAAGAAACGCCGATATCATGTTCTAGATCAGCACTTATCAAATCATCGACTGATGATAGTTTCTTTGCTTTTACAGGCAAGAGAAAAGTGCAAGGTGTTCTACTTAAAGGTATGAAGACCCTTGTATTGTGTTCATAGATTATGCATACAAAGATCTGAAAATGTGTTTCATATATAGAGCCCATTAGATGTTCTATTATTGGTGGCATTTGAACATATGAAAAAAGTTTTACCAGTATACTGCCATAATATAAGTGACATCTTTTATTACTAAAAGGATCTCTGTTTTCCAAGGATAACAGACCGAGCCTCACTAACGAAAATTAGCAGCAAATTGAAATAAATGGAGTAATTTTCAAGTCTTCTAAAGACATAAAAGTCTATACATTTCATGAAACATTCTACTCGTTCATGATCACAACACGGGACAAATGTGCACAAGGCATCAGACGGCAAGTATTCATTTGTATCCCCTGAAAGTATGTCAATATGAAAACTAATATTGTAGAAATAATTTTAAGCATTCAACTACAACATCCAATGACAGACTATCTTTCGGTCTAGAATATGACTGTAAAAGCTACAAATATCACTTCATGTATTTATAAAAAGCACATCTCCAGCTTATAAATTTAAATGGTTTTAACTTATAACAGTGTAACATTTAGACTGGTTATGGAAAATTAGACATTATTATCAATGCACGGAAGTTAAAATCTTATTTTTTACATGTCAAAACATAGAAGTTTAAATCAAAATAAATCAAGTAGAACAGTGAAAGGACCTTCTCAAAATGCAATGCATTTCAGGGAGAAGCAGTGCCGAGCATCCAAGTAAATGTGAAGGAATCAAAGAAACATGTTGAGATCAATCTCTCTGAAACTAAAGGCTACGAGAAACATGTCATCGTAGAACTAATCAATGAGAGAAAGCACAAAGCATCCATCAGATCAGCACCTTGCCATCATGATGACTGTAAAGGTATTACAAGCTTTTGCAATTTGTATTACCCAAAAGCGGACAAAGAATGCCATAGAAATGATCTATCACTTACTTCATTTGTAATGTACACAGCTATCATTCTTGGTGAAGCTGACAAGCTATCAACAGATGTTTTGCTATATACCAAATGGATGTTAGAAAGATATACAGGTTGTTATAAGGTCTTCTTTTGCTGCAGTGATATCACCAAGCTCCAGCCAATTAAGTCTATTTGTAAGGTTGTTCATCTCCAAAAACCTTCAGATGACGAGGTGCGCATGCATGGTACCAATACGTATTGGATTTAATCAATATATATTGAGAACGTAAAGATTTTTACACTATTACTATAATCTAACATGTTATAGCAAGTTACTTAAACTCAAATATAATATGCACAACTCTCTTTTTCTTTAACTAACTTGGAAAAGATTTTCTTGTTGGCAGATTGTAGACGTCTTGGAATTCATAGCAAAAAAGGAAGAAATAGAACTACCACATAAACTGGCAGCACAGATTGCTAGTAACTCCAAAAGTAACCTACGTCAAGCAATTCGCTCTTTTGAAGCTACTTGGCACTTCAAGTAATGTTCAGCTTTTATAGAGAATGAATTACGTACACAATCCTCTATCAAGATTGACTATTTACAAATAGCTTATTCTTTTGTATTGTCCACTCACTAACTATAGCAGAATGTATAATTATCAGCACTTGCTTGACTGAGAATCAAGAAATCAAGACAGGGTGGGAAGATGACATTGCAAAGATTGCTAAAAACATAATTGAGGAGCAAAGCCCGAAGCAGTGAGTATAATTTCACATCATTGTAAAGTTACTCTCTCAGTTCCATTTATGTGACATTCTTTCCTTTTTAGTTTGTTTAAAAAAGGATAACGCCTTTCTATATTTGGGAACTCTTTTACTCTAAACTTTCCATGTCACCCTTAACAACATGCTTTTATAGCCATAGAAATGTCATAACATGCTTAAAACCAGAAGTTCTAACTTCTAAGGGTGCTTTTGGTATGTGCCAAAATCATTCTTTTTTCCGGCCAAACACTGTCATATAATATGAAATGGACGGAGTACATTACAAAGACATTTCTATGACTATGAGGACATTGTTCACTTCACACTAAGGCTCTTCGACATCCCAATTAAGAGTTCCTGGCACTCATAATACTAACATCAAGAGTTCATTTCTCTCTCAGGCTATATGATATCCGTGGGAAGCTGCAAAATTTGATAGAGCACAACGTGTCTGCTGAGTTCATCTTTAATGTAAGAGGTTCTTAGTCCTTATAACTATTGCTGGAAAATAACTGAACTTTTCACTAACTCTTAATCCTTTTTTTTCTTCATTTCGTTATATGTTAGACTTTGGTAGAAGAACTAAAGAGTAATTTGGATGACCAATTCCACAAGGAAATTGACAATCTGAAAATGAAGTACAATGTAATGAATTTTAATTCACTATTATATAGTCATTCTATGTTCACCAATACATTAATACAGAAGCAAATAACTAAACTTCTCTCTCTTTTTTTCTCATTCAGATAAATTCAAAGGATCTGGAACAAGGAAAAAGTGATAATGATGCAGTGAAAAAGATTGTTCTCCAATTTATGAAGGTTGAAGGTAAGACAAGCATTTGATGGAAACTGTATTCATCATCTTTCCTTAAAGAATAAAAAAGACAATTCTCTTAATCAGGCACCAAATCTTTCATTAAAGCATTTGTCGCTCCTATAATACTCCTCTATTACAGTCACCATATTTTAATCATATGTGTTAATTCTTTATCTATCTTCCTGGAAGATTGAGTCTTAGATATCTTAAGTATTTGTATTTAGGAACCACAATCTCGTCTAATCTTACTATATCTTATACCAATTAATTTCTTCTCAAGCACCCACCAATAGACATTCTTAGTACTCTATTTTGATGCCAATGCATATCATGTGGAGATCCTTCTTCATTTCCCTATAATTTCAATCAATTTTAGCAAAAATATAGTCGTTTGTTGTAGAACTACCTAATATGAATCCAAATTGCCTCTTCTTACCATCGTAATGTACCTAAATCTATGCTCTATCACAATTTTCCAAAGTTCCATCACATGATTTAGTGCTCATAAGTTCAAAAACTAAGATAGTCCAACAACTTAATATGGAGTTGTCGAATTGAAAGCATTTACTAGGACACACATAAAATTAGAGGATCACATATATATATTCACCTATGGTTATACTTTCTTGACACTTTGATTCCCTTTTATCTTTATATGCTATACTTTTCACCTGAGGCCATATATATGGCAATGCAGTGGTAATTCAGAAATCAAGTTCATATAACATCTGATTTACGCCACAAAAGTCCAAATGGAAAAAGAGTTGAGTATCAATGTTGCTAAAAGATTTGACTCTTTTTTTTACTTTCTTTTTCCCTCTTTTTCACTGCAGAGTTCATAGCTAAATTCATGAGCTGGTATAAGACTTCAGTTCTGAAGAAAGGAAATCACAACCCCTCACAAGCCTATCCCTCCAAGGGGAATAATTAGTTTGGAAACAATTCCATTTGAGTGATAAAGAATTTCCCAATCACTTTCTATTACAAACTTGGTTAATAACTCGGTATTTCAGTTGTAAAATAAAGTGGCAATCACACTGAAGTCCGAAGCAGACATTTTATGTTCTTAAGGTATAAAATTACGTAAGATAAATAAAAAAGGCGCTCAATAAGTGTATGTTTTCATTGTTCTGGAAGGGTAGTTGTATGAGTTATTCTCCATCCATTCTATATTATTTGACACTATTTTCTTATTACAGAAAAAGAATGTCACCTTGTTAGCTATTTTTTGCATGGCAGAAGCTTATTCCCTCGTTGCAAGAAATCACAGTTTGTGTATGTAATATCATCTCCTCCTTCACTCAATGCCCTGTACATATTTCACTCAATGCCTTGTTAGCTATCACAGTTTGTTAGCTATTAAATTATACCCACACGTACCTTTTCTGCTCTACTGCAACACACGGTTAACTGTAGATTGACGCATTTTATCTGTTTGGAATAACATTTTTTGGTTATTGAGTGGCTTTCTCTTGATTGAAAAGGGAAAAAAAAAGTGGCCTTCGCCGTTAAGTAAAGGGTTAGTGTATATCTTGGACTAATATAAAGAATCCTACCTACTTTCTCAAACTTAAGGACTAATAATGTGTAGAGAGATGTATAAGGGACTAAATTGAACTTAATCCTATGTTTAAGGGACTATTTCAGTTTTTTTTCTCCCTCATAATGTGCACTTACAATTTGAGCTAGGTAAGAGCAATGATCTAATAGCATATCTGGCCAAACTTTTCAGAAGTATTTTTTATTCTTTCCAAAAGTATTTTTTTTTTCTTTCCAAAAGTGTTTTTTTTTCCTTAAGTTGTTTGGCCAAACTTTTAGAAGGAAAAATATATTTTTGAGTAGAAGCAAAATCAGTTTTTGAGATGCATAAAAAAATAGCTTCTTCCCAAAAGTATTTTTTTGAAAAATATTTTTAAGAAAAATACACCTATAAGCACTTTTTAAAAGATTGACCATATATTAATTACTACTCAAAAGTATTTTTCAAACTAATTAGTCAAACACAAATTGTTTCTCACCAAAAGTACTTTTTTTAAAAGCACTTTTGAAAATAAACTAATTTTAGAAACTTATTTGACCTAAAACTATATTTAATTCTATTAATATATATGTATGTTTGCCCCCAAAATCGGGTAATAATTAAATTTATACGCGGTTTTAAGGATATGTGATCTAATTTGATACAAAGTGAGAAATCAGATTAAAAATGGAAGAATAAGTAGAAAAATAAATGCAAACCATGCAGGTTGAACAACTTAAGCCTCGCAAGGTTAACTTCTTTCGAATTTAGATGTGACGTTATTGAAGCCAGAAATGATATGAACAAAGCTGGAAAAAATAGTATCTTGCTCTCTGGAGTATGTTACAATGTGTCCCTCTATATTACTCAGTCCCCTATATATATTTAGGGAGATTAGGCTTTTAAGACATTATTTTATATCAAATTATGTAGACCGTTAGCTCCCCTTTTGACTTAATTCCGTAATTTATGCCATAATGATTGGTTAATGGCGAGAATATCGGATCCTTATCCGATGAGTTGGCAAAGCTTTTCTTCGAGGCCGTTAGAAGCAGGATTGGTCGTGCCTTCGGTAAACTTGAGGGCAAATCTGATGGTATTGTCGAACTTCGAACTTTGATATCGAGCTCAGTTTCATTTGTATCTTCGATCTCTTACAGATGTGTCGAGCCTGGTTATTGTTCCAGATGCTCGATCAAGCATCGATCTCGGTTCTACCCGTATACAGATAGTCCCCTCATTTTTCAGAGAGTAAAGGATGAAAAATAATATGACCCCTCGGTCTTCACTTCGATAAATCATGACGATGGATACATGACGTAGGTGATAAGAATAGTGGAAACATCTTGTTAGTCCAGTCGTCGAGGCATTAAATGTGTGTCAGTTGACGGCCGGCTACTTTGGGAGATGAACCGCCACTTGAGAAACCTATAAATACCCTCCAATCCATTTATTAGAACTTTTTACACTTAAATTCTTCTTGTTAACTAAGAAAATTTCACCTTCTTCATTTTCTGGTTTTCTAACTCTTAACCTTAAAGCTTCCCTTACCAACAATTTCTTTCATTCGTTTTTTATTTTAAAAAAATGGCAAAGACTTCAAAGTCTGTTCCTAAAAGAAAAGCACTCTCTTCTTCAAAAACTTCTGAAAATGTTTCTCTTACTGCTACTGAGGAATCCCCTCTGAAATCATACATCCTGTTGGGTGACCGATTGTGGACGACTTCAAGGTTGAGAATACGCCCATGGTACCAGATCGATGTGAACCAGTCTCGAGGTACATATATACGATTACATACAGCATCCTCGATAAAGTTAAAGAGGACTGCAACTGGGTAGGCAAACTCGTAATGGTTCATACCCCTGAAGAATCAATCACCACCTATGTAGAGGGTTTCTTAAGTGTTTACACTTACCCTTTCACGCTGGGTCCTCCAGACCCGATTATCATAGCCTTTTACAAAAGGTATGATGTGACGCTCGGGCAGATACATCCTTAATTTTAGAGGATTATTATTTTGCTTCGATTCTTTGTGAGCAAGGTCGAGGGATGTTCATTCACCATCCACCATCTCATGCTCTTGTACAGATCTCGACTTTACCGAAGAGGGTTAATTAAGGGATGACTCCGAAGAAGAAGAAGAAGATTCTAATTTGGTGGCCCGTGTGAGAAGTGGTTCTGAACTGCCTTAAGTCAGGGAGGTCGTAGAAGAAGTAGCGGCCGAAGCCTCTGAACCAGGGAGGGTCGAGACCGTTTCGCTCCGAGCTGGGGAAGTTGACAAAGGGAATTTGGCCGGTACTTCCCGATCAGAAGATAGTATGCCTAAGGAGGCGCTTGGGGTGATCGACCTCACTGGGTCGCCGTCATTTACTGATTCGATGATAAACGAGGCTCAGACACTGAAAGGTAACCTCGGCGAGAGGGCCCAAGGAGCAGTAGATTCTCTTCACCATTTCTTCGATGGCCTGGATTCTACCACCTCAGAGGATGTTACTGGGTTTGGCGACTTACCAGTAATAAAAAAGACACCATCCCCAGAAGTCGGCGGGCCTTCTTCAACCCCACAATTAGTGAACCAGTTCCCAGCTTCGAGTGTTGACCCTACTCGGAGACGGGCAATTTACATGTCGTTCTCGGAGGATGCCCGGGTTCTTTCTTCCCCGGTGGGGATTGCTAGTTACCTTCGGTGCTTGGTGACCAAAGAGGATCAAACAAAAATGAACGAGGTAGAGGCGCCCTGCCTATTCAACGATGCTCAACAGGCGCTGAATCGGGTAATTTTGAATGCCCCTTTATTATGTTCTTAACTTTAATCATGAATAATCATAACATTTTTCCTTTGTTTTTGTAGGCCTCGGTGCTTCATCACGAGGCTTTTCTTCGATACCGGGAGGAGTCAAAACGTTTCGAGGTCAAGGCCCAGGAGCTTGCTGAAAAGAGGGATGCTTATAAGCTCCTTAATGAAAAATCCCAAGCTGAGCTGGAAGCGGCTCGTAGGGAACATTCTGACCTGGTCGAGCAGGTAAGAAGATATTTTGAAGTTAGTGACGATGAGTCGGACTTAATAGCTAATGATTCTCGTCCGAGGTAAGGTAGATGCAGTCAAAGCCGAGACCGAAGAGTGGAAGAAAAATATGGATCGTCTGGCCTCAGATAAAGAGACTGCCCGGACTCCGCTGGCTTTAGCTGAGGCCCAACTTCAGGCTACAAAGGAGAAGAATTTGGCGCAGGCCAAAATGATCGAGGGACTCCAATCTCAGCTGAACTCGGTCGTTTTTGGTCAAGAGAATCTGGCTAAGGAGCCCAAAGCTGCCAAGTTAGAGGTCGTCACGGCCAAGACCGAGGCTGATAAAAAGGTGGCCCGGTTCAAGGTTGATGTCGAGGCTATTTAGGAGCAAGCAAAAAACATGGTGAAACATGCGAGGTGGGAATCCCGAAGGGACACCCTCGAGGGAGTCCATGCTCAGAACTTCGACATCTTGACCGAAATCAAGAACGCTAAGATATGCAAAGTGTCATGACCCAATTTCCCCTCCGTGTGATATCGTGACGACACCTAGTCTCTACAACTAGGTAAGCCTAACATTTTTGCGGAATGGTGAAATAAAAATATAAATTTAACCAACTATTCAAAAATACACAACAAATCCCAAAACCCGGAAGATCGTGAATCACAAACTACAAAAGGAAAAATCTAGTGTCTCTATACATCAGAATCTAACAAGGAAAATACATAAGATAATGGACATGAGAAAGAGTAGAAGGGGACTCCGAGGTTTGCGGACACGACAGATATACCTTGAAGTCTCCGAAGCTGTCCTGACTCACTGATAGTGCGGCTCATAAGGTGCACCTAGATCTGCACACGAAAAATATATGCAGAGAGTAGCATGAGTACACCACAATCGGTACCCAATAAGAGCCAAGCCTAACCTCGGTCAAGTAGTGACGAGGTCAGGTCAGGGCCCTACTAGTAATATATAATAAAACTATATAGAGTGTAATACCGTAATAAAATAAAGGCTGAAATTTAACAACAATGAAATCTAGAAGGTAACAGCTTAGTACACAGAAACACAACAGAGGATCTCCAGAGATACCGTCTCGTAGTCCCAAACGTAAATGTGTAGGGGGATCTCCCGGAATACCGTTCTGTAGTCCCAAAGTAAATATGTAGGCGGATCTCCCGGAATACCGTAATATAGTCCCAAAGTAAATATGCAAGATAGGGAGATCTCCCGAAATACCGTTCCGTAGTCCCAAACGTAAATATGCAGTACAAGGGGATCTCCCGGAATACCGTTCCGTAGTCCTAAAGTAAATATGCAGTATATGGGGATCTCCCGGAATACCGTTTCGTAGTCCCAAAGTAAATATGCAGTACAGGGGGATCTCTCGGAATATCGTTCCGTAGTCCCAAAGTAAATATGCAGCGCAAACAATAGAAATGCAACTACATCACGAAATCTTACGATTTAGACTAAGTACCAGTCAAGGAAAAAGCAGGAAATTCACTAAGCATGCTGCACATAATTCACATAAACAATAAGACACGCAGACATGTTGTATTAGACTAAACATGATAGCTACACATATTGGAATCACTCAATTAAGAATGAAAAATAGATTAGTACTCATTAACATCGTATAACTCAAAATAACAGAAAACGTGTTGCTGCTCAGTAAGAAAAATTGGGTTTTACCATAACTAACCCGTGTATATACTCGTCACCTCACGTACACGGCGCTCACATATCACAATAGTTCCAAATCTTAAGGGGATTTCCCCCACACAAAGTTAGGCAAGCCACTTACCTCGAACCAAGCTCAATCAATCAGTAAGAATGCCTTTTCCTAGAATATCCGACTCCGAATGGCCCAAATCTATCCAAACACAATTGCATATAATGAACACAACCATAATAAACTCATCTAATTAATGAAATCAATATTTAAACAAAATTTCCGAAATGAACTCACAATCGCTCATGGGGCCCACATCTCAGAATAGGATAAAAGTCACAAAATCCGAAAGCCCATTCACTCACGAGTCTAACCATATCAAATTTACTAAAATTCGACACCAAATGGTCCTTCAAATCCTCAAATCAAATTTTCCAAATCCCTAGTCTCAAACTCCAAAATTCCTCCTTAAATACACACTAACTAGGTGGAAAAATAAATGGGGAAGCAAGATTATTGATCAAAAATAAGCACAAGGGACTTACCTCAAGAAATCTCTCGAAAATGCTCTCAAAAATTGCCCTAAACCGAGTTTGCAAAGTCCAAAAATGACAAAAATCGCGAAGCCCTTCGGTTTTAAGCACTGCCCAGGTATTTCCACACCTACAGAGCCTGGGCTCGCACCTGCGGGTGCGCTGGTGCAGGAAATGTGCGCATCTGCGCAATTCACTTGGCCCCTCTGCCTTCGCACCAGCGATGAAAAGGCCGCACTTGCGCGTGCGCGCCTGCGGAAAATCCCTTCCGCTTCTGCGGACCTTGCGCACCTGCGATGATTCTAATGCATCTGCGGGCATCACAGATGCAGAATTCACCTTGCAACTGTGACCCCTGGCACTCCTCCACTTTTCCGCTTCTGTGCTTGCCTCTCCGCACGTGCGATCACGCACCTACGGTCTCTCCACCGCAGGTGCGAAAATATCACATGCCTGAAGACTTCAGCAGCAACACAAATCCAACCTTTTGATCCGTTAAGCACTCGAAACTCACCCGAGGCCCCCGGGAACTCAACCAAACATACCAACCAATTCTAAAACACCTTACGAACTTAGTCGAGCCCTCAAATTACACCAACTAATGCTAAAATCACAAATCATCCTCCTATTCAAACTTAAAGAACTTGAAACTTCCAAATTTGACAACCGTTGTCGAAACCAACCAAACCACGTTCGATTGACCCCACATTTTGCACACAAGTCATATTCAATATTACGGACCTACTCCAACTTTCGGAATCGGATTTCGACCCCGATATCAAAATTTTCACTATCGGTCCAAAACTCCAAAATTTTGATTTTCTACATTTCAAGCCTAAATGAGCTACGGGCCCCCAAAACGTATTTCGGACACACCCTTCGCCCAACGGAGCTAACGGAATTGACGGAATTCCATTCCGGAACCGTCTTCACACAGTTCTGACTACGGTCTAAATTCTAAGACTTAAGCTCTCATTTAGGGACTGAGTGTCCCAAAACACTCTGAAACTCAAAATCAATCATCCCGGCAAGTCACATTAGTATAAATTGATATGGGGAAAGCGGTTAATAGGGGTTCGGTGTTCTAACTCTAAAAATGACCCGTCGGGTCGTTATACAAAGCCAATGCCCGGAAGCTGGATTTTCCCGAGGAGGATTTCGTGGCGTCTGAAGAGTCGGGTGAGTCCAATGGTGACGAAGACCCCGTAGACGATGACGTAGCCCCCGATGAGATATAGGCCATTTTTATCTTTTGTACTAACTTTTTAATGAGGCCGTTCGGCCTTTGTAAAAAAACATGCATCGGGGATGTTCAGCCCTTGTAAATAAATTCTGATATATATGTATGTATGGCTTTTCCCTTCTATGACTTTTGAACTTTTCCTTTGCTTTTGTATTTGTGTTTGTAAACGTTGAAATGCCTTAGCATGCAATGGTTAGGTTATGTTCGAAGTTTCGAACAAACCTTGCCCCAATATAATTTAGGTTTATATCTTGTCGAGAATAGTCTTTAAGACTGGTTATGAGAGATTTTTCAAAGGCCTTGTTTTTTATACGAGTCTCGGACATCCCCGAACCTTATTAGTATGGTCGTATCCCTTTCAATTCGGGAACTGCCAAATAAGCTTTTATGCCCTCGAGTGTTTTTAACTCAAAACAGCCTTAGCCTTTAGATTCGAGCATGTCGAATAAGCTTCATACCCTCGAGTTTTATTAACTCGGAATGGCCTTAGCCTTTTAATTTGGACAATGACAAATAAGCTTCATGCCCTCGAGTTTTTTTTAACTCGAGATAACCTTAGCCTTTTAATTCGGGCAATGACAACTAAGCTTCATGCCCACGAGTGTGTTTTAACTCGGAATGGCCTTAGCCTTTTAATTCAGAAAATGCCACATAAGCTTCATGCCCTCGAGTTTTATTAACTCAGAATAGCCTTATCTTTTTAATTCGGGCAATGCCAAATAAGCTTCATGCCCTCGAGTTTTATTAACTCGGAATGGCCTTAGCCTTTTAATTCGGACAATGCCAAATAAACTTCATGCCCTCGAGTATTTTTTAACTCATAATGGACATAGACTTTTAATTCGGGCAATGCCAAATAATCTTCATGCCCTCGAGTGTTATTAACTCGGAATGGCCTTAGCTTTTTAATTCAGGCAATGCCAAATAAGCTTCATGCCCTTGAGTTTTATTAACTCGGAAGGGCCTTAGCCTTTAGATTCGGGCATGCCAAATAAGCTTCATACCCTCGAGTTTTATTAACTCGGAACGGCCTTAGCCTTTTAATTTAGGCAATGCCTACAGTCCCCGAGTGAAGTGAATATTCGAACTCGGATTAAGGTGGCCCTTGGGCCTGATATCTTCGGGGGATCAGGTGTAGGAAATTCCTTGAGAAATGCAAGTAACGTTTTTGAGGATGAGATGTTTATATGCAAAGAAGAGACTCCTTTTTCATTCCTGTGCATAATAGTTGTACATGTATACACGTTTTATGCCAGGGCTCAAGTGATTTGAGCGGGCACGGTTCATTTAACCGTTTAGCCCTTACAATAAATCATGTTTGATCGAGGCCCTTTAATCACGAAGTCAAAATAGCCTTATTAAATTCGATATCCGCGGATATTGCCCTCACAGTGATCGAGGTTAACCAAAGAGAGGCCTAGAATGCTGTCGTAATCATTTTCACTGGTTCCTAGCCAACTTTTGATTCTAAGCTAGCGTGATTACTTGTTGTCTCGTTAAAAATCTTGCTGAAAAACCCATTTGGTACAAAACCGATCCAAGAGAAAAAGAGTGCAACGCATGCTTTCAGACTTAGTATCTCGTATTATTCTTTGTAGGTTACCCGCAAGAGTCAGTTTGAAATGTAAATAAAATGAAAGAAAGAATTGGGGTTGTACCTTAGCAATAATATCGCTTTAACTGAGTTATATTCCGGTTGTTCTGTAATTGCTCGCCGCTCATTGTTCCGAGCTTGTAAGATCCCTTTTCGGTGATCTCGATAATTTGGTACGATCCTTCCCAATTTGGGCCCAATTTCCCTTCGTTCGGGGTTTGGTGCTTAGCGTGACTTTTCTCAGTACCAAGTTCCCGACATTGAAGTTTCAAAGGTTAGCCCTTCGATTGTAATACCTCTCGATCCGCTACTTCTGGGCAGCCAATCGAACAAGGGCCGCTTCATGCCTTTCATCCAATAGCTCCAGGCTCGTATTCATGGCTCACTTGATTCCTTTGTTGCATATCAGAATCTGATACTTGGTTCCCCGACTTCGACCGGTATTAAAGCTTCGGTTCCATAAACTAAAGAGAATGGGGTGGCCTCGGTACTGGATTTCGAGGTTGTGCGATATGCCCATAGGACCTTAGGTAGCATTTCCTTCCATTTTTCCTTTGCGTCGGTTAACCTCTTTTTAAGGCTTTGGAGTATAGTTTTGTTGGTAGACTCGACTTGTCCATTCCCACTAGGGTAATGGGGAGTAGATAATATCCTTTTGATCTTATAGTCTTTGAGAAACTTACTTACTTTGCTGCCAATAAATTATTTCCCGTTGTCGCACACAATCTCGGCCGGTATCCCGAATCGACATACGATGTGGTCCCAGATAAAGTCAATGACTTCCTTTTCCCTGATCTTCTCACATGCCTGTGCTTCCACCCATTTAGAGAAATAGTCAGTCATAAATAAAATAAACTAAGCCTTACCGGGTGCCCGAGGGAGGAGGCCAATGATGTCCATCTCCAATTTCATAAAAGGCCACGGTGACAAAACCGAATGCAGTGGCTCTCCAGGTCGATGGATCATCGGAGCGTGCCTTTGGCATTCATCACATTTTTGAACGAACTCCTTTGCATCTGTTTCCATGCCGATCAAATAGTAACCGACTCTAATTAGTTTTCCAACCAGTGATTCAGCACTGATCGAGTCCAAGCCTGCACTACTATTGAGTAGTGATGATGGTCGATGCAGTTTTACCCAATAAGGTCGGGATCGAATCCATGGGGAGTTAATTGATTTGGAATTAGGTTTATATCTAAGTCTAGATGCATGTTTTGTTCCTAATTACGCTTCCACACATTTTGGTTTTGATTCTATTTCTACTTCTATTCTATTGTATGCAATGATTAATGCTAAGTTCAATATTTTTGATATTGGTTTTCAAGTGTTTAAAAGGACTAGGGTAGTGACTTCCGCCTAGGTGGACATCTAACGGGTAAAAAAAATTTAGGGCAAGCTTGATTAATTTGGGGTCGTAATATAGCTATCACACCCAAGTACTCACTTTATATCTCTCGATAGTTTGAATGATTTTGCCCAATTTGGCTTTCTCAAGTCCAAATGGGTATTCATGCAAGTCATGCGATATTATCTCAAGTCGGATATTACTATCTCTAGGTTTAACCCTTTAATTGGGGCTATCAATTTCTTGAGTTCACCCCAATTCCTTGTTAGCCTAGTTTTCCCAGACTTAATCCATCTTTCTCAAGAAGAGACCAAGTCATAAAGGCATGAATCAGTGTTTGCAACTACTAATTCTACAATTCTAGCAAGAACTAGGCTAAATATCACTAACCCATAAACATTCAAGCCCTAAAATTCAGTATCCATTAAATACCCACACTAGGTTTGGGTCACAACCCTAGCTATGGGTCTAGCTACTCATAGCAATAGCAGAAATCAAAGATGAAAAGAAGATAAAATTCATAATACTAGATTAAAAGATGAAAATCTAATGTTAAAAGGTGAATCTAATACAAAATTGCCCAAAAGGGAAGTTCCAGCCATCTCACGTGCTCAGCAAATACATAACATAACCTAGAAATGACAAAAAGTTCTATTTATACTAAGCTGAAATTTTCGGACAAAAATACCCATACGTAGGTTACGCGACCGCGTAATTCTGGCCGCGGCCGCACTCCTGCTTTAGCGGCCGCGTAATTCTGATCGCGGTCCGCATTCTTTACTTCTGGATCTGGGTTTCGCGGACCGCGTAATTTCTATCGTGGTCGCATAGGAGACTTCCACGGCCACATAATCTTGACGCAGACCACACTTCTTGTTTTTTCTTAAAATGTAAGCTCTCTGAACTTCAGTAACCGCGGTCCGTGTAATTCCAATCGCGGTCGCGCAGGGACTTTCGCGGCCGCACCTTTTTGACACGGTTCGCATTCATGTTTTAGCCCAAAAATCCATCTCTCTGAATCTTTCTTTTGCGGACCTCGAAATAGTGCTCGCGACCGCGCTGTAGCTTTCGTGGCCACACAATATTTGTGTGGTCTGCGTTTCACATCTTTTGGTCCAGTCTTGGTTTTTTTGTTCAAGTTTTGACTCCTTTATGATCTGATTACGACTCCTTTGGCTCATTTTGAACAATCCCTGCAAGCAAGCATATTACATTAGTTTCCGGGAATGCCTTCACGTATTTTTGGCCCTAAACACAAGTAAAAGAGAGCAAATAACAGGTTAAAATCCCTACTTATCAACTCCCCCAAACTTAAGTTTTTGCTTGTCCTCGAGCAAATAGGGTAATTCTCACCTCCACAAGAAAAAGAAAAGGATATTTCAGTTGGCCTAAGGTGACTCCATCAAGCATCAATTGGGACTAACAATTACCCTCAACACAAATGAATTATCAACAACATCATGTTACGGCTTTTTGAGTACTATAGTTCTAATGTGACACTAAAGCATCAAGAGTTGACTCAATTCATCAAGGAAGCTCGCTCTATCACATAGGTCATTGTAGATCCCAAACTCCTCCTCCTCCACTCTCCATGAGCAAATCTCACTTTTTCAGAATGTACCAATCAAAACAAGGATTGTGAAGAAGTGCGCTCATCACTCTCAAAACAATGCCACAAGTCTGGCTCTAAGTACCATAAGCTTGCCCCTTATATAAATCACCACTAATGTAAGCTCATTCAACTTGAAATCATATAGGGCTTTAACAGGATGTAATGAAGGCTTTTGGATTAGGGTAGGCTTTTATCGAACTATGATGGTTTCATCTTTCATTAAGCACTCCATTTTCTCATTTCGGCTCATACTTTCTTGACTCTTTGAGTCATTTTCTTCTTTCTTATGGGAACTAGAGAGACACACCGTCACTCTTTCTTACTCATGACAATTATTTTTCTCCTTTTCTCATTATTCCATGCCTTTCATCATTTCGTTCTTTGAATCCCTTCAACCTTCACTTTCTTTTTGGACGTATTTCTTTTTTGGCTTTTCTTTATTTTCTTTGCCTTTCCTTTTCAAAAATTCTTTTTTTTCTTCTTTGAACCTTTTATCACTTTCAAATTCCTCGTATCTCCCCCAAACTTATATTTTTGCCAATTGTTCATCATGAATGCTAAGGAAAGATTGGGTGCCAAGAGAGGGTCATTATAGAACAGATAAAAGCTTGTAATGTGGCTATTGAATGAAAAAGGCTTAGGCTAAAAGGAGTTGACTAGGGATATCATATTGGTAGGCTACGGAAGCTTTCAAAGTTCAAATTGGACCAAGGAGAGCCTACAATCATTTCTCAAGTCGAGCTATACTTCGAATTTCGCCTAGACAAACATTCAGGGCAAGTTTTAGACTTATTGGCACGAGACTTGTACTTGCAATTTAATACCTCACCTCCCAAGCTACTGCATTGTTGAAGAGAACAAAGTCGAGGGCACACAACAACCCTAGCTAAGATTGGAAATTACAAATGGCTTAAGGAAACCACTCGATGATTATTTTAGTCAACGCAAGAGTCTAAAGGTCACAACTAGAGCTAATCTTTGCCAATCAACTTGTCTCTAACTATGAGGTCGAAGGTAAATGTGTTAGTACCAAGTGAAGCCTGCTTGAGACACTTTTATTCATTACTACTACTATATACACCAAAATAAAAAGAAAACGGACTTGATCCCTTAAGAAAGTTGTCACGCCATTTATCGTTGGGAAGAGCCACCCAGTTCACACAACATTCACCTTTGAAAAGAACCGTGGAATTAAGAAAACCAAAGGCTTATTGTTCACACAAAATATAAAAAAAGCTAAAAACTTAAAAGAAGCTACTAGGGAAATAAGAAGCTAAGCTATTAAGGAAAAATAACGAAAGAAGTTATGAAGTAAACTACGGAAAGTAAACTGAATATGTACAAAATGGAGTAAATGAATATATACATAATGGAAATGAATATATACATCGAATGTATATACATCGAATGGTAAAATTATATACATACCAAAAGTGAAAATAACGGTAAATAAAGATAAATAAAAATAGTTTCATAGTTATTACATACCAAATGTCATCACAAATCAAATCAAAATGGACCACCCCCTCAAATAACCCCCAAAAAAAAAATAAAAAATAGCATTGTCCTCAATGCTAATATCAAAATAAGATCCGGAAAAGGTTAGAGAGTCAAGAGAACTCCTTATGTGGTCACTGTCTGCATCGGGTCAGGAACATGAGTGAGGTCCTCAGACTGCATAGGATCATCAGCTCCCTCCTTGTCCTCTAACTGGATCTCCACATCCTCTGACTAGGGGACCAAGGGGTACCGAGCATCTGGATCATCTCCTTAGCAATATGTGTAGTGGCAGTCGGCTCCTCAGACTGGCCAGCTGATGCATCTGATGCCTCATGCACTGGTGTAGGTGCTGCTGGGGCTGTCTCCCCCATGAGCATGTCCAGTGGAATATCACCGGCAGAAGCAATCTTCTGAACCTCTTTGCTCAACTTCTCCACTGAATCCTTAGATGCCTGAGTTTTTCGCATCTTCTTCACTTGCTTCCCCAAATCCTTGATAATCCTCCCATGTGTATCAAGAGTCTCCCAGATCTTCTTCTGGTCGTCCAAAATCTTGTTCTGGTTGTCCAGAATCTTCTTCAAAAACTCCTCTAATGATGGAGGTAACTGAAGCTCTAATGGGGCTAAAGACTATGTTGCTACTACACTGGATAGGACAGTCAGCTTTGTGGTATCTGCCCGCATCCAGTTGTTGAGGCTGGATAGTGTTTATGAAACCCGCAGTGCAGTCTGAGGGTAGGTGGAAGATGAAGGCACAGATAATGGCACTGTGATGGATGGCCCGGAGGAAGGAGGAGGCATGGCAGCTGCTCCGGCAGAAGTACTGACTGCTGTGGAGGGCTCGGCAACTGACCTAGTAGCCACTACCCCTGGATCTTTAGACTGGCCAGTGGGGGTAGTGGCTTTACCCTTGAAATTTGGGTTGTTTGCTCCCTGGAGGTGGTACCATGAGAAAGGCTTTTTAGCCTTCACCTCCACATCAAAATGTCTCGGCTCTACCCCTTGGTCGTGGAAATATTCTGTGAGGAAGTTGGGGTAGGGATATGATCTTTCTTCTTTTTGAACTGCATTGGAGATGTTGTAGTCAAGTTTCCTACATTAACAGGATAGCCTGCCATGATGCAAGCTACCAATACTGCCCGGGAGAGTGGAAGGACATTCTCATACTGGCACGGGTCATGACGGCTGCACACGAATGTCGCCCACCCTTTTTCTTCAAAGTTAAGGGTGGCTCTGACAATTTGAACTCCAGTTGTGAGCCATGCAGGTGTTGTCCCCGGAATAGCAAGTATCTCAGCTAGCCATGGGCGAGCTGCATCACCTAAGGCTAGCTTCTCTAGGTATTGCACTGCCCCGACCTCCTCAAACCCTACATAACTGTTCAGTGCGTTTCCATCAAACTGGATTTTCATGTTCCGGACCTTCGTCACCTTTGTACCATTTTTGATGTGGGCAACATTGGCATAAAATTCCTTGACGAGGTATTCATTGGCATCTTTCAACCGGAAGGTGAACCATTTCCATCCTTTTCTCTTCGTAAATTGCCGTAGGACATTCGGATTGTACTGGCTTAGGTATTTTGTTATGAATTGTTGCTCAAGTGTGAGCGACCTTTGGGGCCACTATTCCCGAAATTCTACCCCTTCTCACTTACAAAGCTATTAGCCCACACCTACGGCCTCTTTGATCAAGTCAGGCCTCCCATAATTGTGTCACCCCCTCTCCCGTCATCCGGGACCTCATCATCCTCATCTATATTGATTGGGGTAGCTGTTAGGGCAGTTGTTGTAGCAGGTGGGGAAGATGGTTTGGATGCCTGACTACCTCCCTCTGAGCCATCAGAAGAACTAGAGGAGGAGGTAGGTTCATCGACTAAATGGAATCTGTTGGGGAATTGTTGTGATTGTGCCCCCGGTTGTGGTTGTACAAAATCCCCCTCAGACGTTTCCCAGGATGGGAGGTATTCACTTATGCCCGAGGAGTGGGCAGGAAGTCTAACGAGGGTATCCTTTTTGCCTACTAACATTTGAGCTGCTAAAGGTAAGGTTTGCTTTCCTTTACCCCGGCCTCAGGAGGATTCTGCCCTCCCCTTTGAAGTGTCTCTTCCCCCACGAGAACGCACCATTTTCTGCAACACACAAGTAGTAAAAGACAGTTAGAATTGGGGTTCAATCATGTGTTAAAGCAGTACAAATGAAATGAAAAACAATGCTTCTCAAAATAGCGCATCGCGGACCGCACAAAAATGAGTGCGGCCGCGAACTGCCCAATGTGGACCGCATAAAAGTGTACGCGGCCGCGAAGAGGCCAGGCTCAGACTACTGTCTTTCTGAACTTGATCAACCGCAGACCACACAAAAATGAGTGCGGCCGTGAAAGACCAATCACAGACCGCATAAAAATGACTGCGGCTGCGAAGGCAAATGATAAAGTCTCTGAATTTCAAATGCGCGGACCGCAAAAGATTGGGTGCGTCCGCAAAAGACCAATCGCGGACCGCATAAAAATGACTGCGACCGCGAATTCTAAACAACCATCAGTGCTTTGAAGCTAGGGTATTGCGGATCGCGTAATTTAGGATGCGGCCGCATACCCTATCGCGGACTGCGGAAGAATGACCGCAGCCGCAAAATTCAACATAAATCGGCACTGATGAACACCTAAAACTAAGGTTTTCACTAATTACCCAAGAACTGTAGCAATTAAACATGCAAAGTTACTAACCCTAACCTCAATTATGCATACAAACACTACCCATATGTTGTTAATCATAATTTAAGGACTAATTTGACATTTTAGCATGATTCTAAACCTATCTAAAAAGAAAAATTAAAACAAAGAGAAAAGAAAAGAAAAATATAAAATCAAATTATTGAAATGAACATACCAGTTGTAAAAGGTGGTAGGAAATCGAGAATTGATGAGAATAAGATGAGTTTGAAACCAAGTAAGGATGCACAGTGCTTTAGGTGGTCTGAGAGGTTAGGGTTCGTAAAGTGCAAAAAAGTTTAAAGAACTCCTATTTATACTCAGAACCCAGTGACCCCACCACCTTACCTGAGTGCGGCCGCGAAATGTTGTCGCAGTCCGCACTCTTTACCTTTCTGTAGGTCTGCCTTAGATGCACGGGCGCGGTCCACAAAAAACTGGCTGCGGCCACACAATTTGTGCGGACCGCAAAAATTTGAACGCGGCCGCGAACTCTGAAGGAATTTTGACAGGCCAACTTCAGAGAGTTGGCATTTTGCCCATTTCAGCTACGCGACTGCATGCAGAATTGTGCGGTCGCGAAGTGCTCATGTTGTCCGCAAAATTTTGAGCGCGGTCTACGAAAGTTCACCACCACCAAAGTTCAATTTCCTGCACTGCACAACTAATTCCTACGTACACTTTACAACTAGTTATGCCAAAACAATGTCTAATCTAAGAAGAAAATCAAAAGAAAGAAAAACACATGGGTTGCCTCCCAAGAAGCGCCTGATTTAACGTCGCGGCACGACGCATGTTACTATCATCATTTGAAATGGATCAATGCCACAACGTGGCTATCATCAATCTTGCTAAGTTAGTGCTTCATTCGGTGCCTATTGACTCTAAAGATTTCACCATTCTTGTTTTTCAAATCTAGAGCACCGAAAGGAGTCACATGTACCACTTTGAAAGGACCACTCCACTTCGACTTGAGATTTCCCAGAAACATCCGTAACCGAGAGTTGAATAGAAAAACCAAGTTACCTTCCTTGAATTATTTGTTCCAGATATACTTATCATATAAGTACTTCATCTTGTCCTTATACAAGGACGAGCTGGAATAAGCATAGAATCGGAACTCGTCAAGTGCATTTAGTTGCTCTACCCGGAGATTGGTAGCTACATCCCATTTAAGGTTCAATTTCTTCAGCGCCCACATGGCTTTGTGCTCTATTTCAACCGAAAGATGACATGCTTTCCCAAATACCAACCGGTACGGATTTCTTCAGCGCCCACATGGCTTTGTGCTCTATTTCAACCGAAAGATGACATGCTTTCCCAAATACCAACTGGTACGGAGACATACCAATTGGAGTCTTGTAAGCTGTTCTATAGGCCCATAAAACATCGTCAAGTTTCCTTGACCAATCAGTCCGGTTTGCATTGACAGTCTTGGATATAATGCTCTTGATCTCCCTGTTGGAGACTTCAACCTGTCCACTTGCCTGTGGGTGATAGGGGGTTGACACCTTATGATTGACACCATACTTGGAAAGTAAAACGTCAAAGGCTTTGTTGCAAAAATGAGAACCCCCATCACTAATGATAGTCCTTGGGGTGCCGAACCTTGTGAAGATATTTTTTTTAAGAAAGCCACCACACTTCGTGCCTCATTGTTGGGCAAAGCCACAGCTTCAACCCATTTGGAAACATAATCCATAGCAATAAGAATATAAGTATTCCCACATGAACTCACAAATGGACCTATAAAGTCGATGCCCCACACGTCGAAAATATCAATCTCAAGGATGGTGGTGAGAGGCATTTCATTCTTCTTGTAAATTCCACAGGCTTTTTGGCACTCATCACAACGCCTAACGAGCTCACTAGCGTCTCTGTACAAGGTAGGCTAATAGAATCCATAGCTTAGAACCTTTGTAGCAGTTCTCACCGCACTATGGTGACCACCATAGGGCGAAAAATGGCAAGCTTCAAGAATACTCAAATGCTTTTCTTCCGGAACACATCTCCGGATAACACCATCATTGCAAATTTTGAAAAGATATGGCTCGTCCCAATAATAATTCAAGCAGTCCCGTTTGAGCTTCTTCCTTTGGTTTGAAGAGAGCTCATTCGAGACAATGTCGGTCACAAGAAAGTTAGCCACATCGGCGAACCAAGGTATCTCAGTCACAGACACGGAGAGGAGTTGTTCATCCGAAAATGAATCATTAATCTCGAGGCCATCATGGGGCAGCCCCTCCTATTCCAAGCGGGACACATGGTCCGCCACTTGATTCTCACTCCCTTTTCGGTCTATGATTTTAAGGTCAAACTATTTTAGAAGAAGAACTCATCTCATAAACCTAGCCTTAGAGTCCTTTTTACTTATCAAATAACGAAGTTCTGCGTGATCGGTGTGCACAATCACTTTGGTACCCATGAGGTATGGGCAGAACTTTTCCATGGCAAAGACAATGGCTAATAGCTCTTTCTCGGTCACCGTATAGTTGACTTGGGCATCGTTCATTGTTTTGCTTTCATAATAGACCGGATGAAATATCTTGCTGATTCTTAGCCCCAATACCGCTCCTACCGCAACGTCGTTAGCATCGCACATGAGCTCAAATGGTAAGCTCCAATTGGGTGTGGTAATGATGGGAGTGGTAGTCAACCTATACTTGAGTAGCTCAAAATCTTTCATGCAATCATCATTGAATAGAAACTTGGCATCTTTTTCCAATAACTTGCACAAGGGGTTCACCACTTTTGAGAAATCCTTTATGAACCTACGGTAAAACCCTGCGTAACCAAGAAAGCTCCTCACTCCCTTGACGGAAGTCGGAGGAGGAAGTTTTGATATCACTTCAATTTTTGCTTTGTGTACTTCAATACTGCTCTTGGAGTTCTTATGGCCGAGGACAATGGCCTCCTTGACCATAAAGTGGCACTTCTCCCAATTAAGCACTAAGTTGGTCTCCTCACATCGGGCCAACACTTTATCAAGATTATCCAAACATTCTTCAAAGGAATCCCCCATAACACTGAAATAATCCATGAACACCTCGAGGGATTCCTCTACCATATCCATAAATAGTGCCATCATACACTGCTGAAAAGTAGCCGGTGCATTAAACAAACCAAACGGCATCCTTGAGAACGCAGACGTGCCATACAGACAAGTGAAGGTGGTTTTCTCTTGGTCTTCAGGTGCAATGAGAATCTGGTTATATCCGGAGTACCCATCCAAAAATCAATAATAAGCACGTCCGGCAAGTCTATCCAACATTTGGTCAAGAAATGGAAATGGAAAATGGTCTTTCCGTGTCACTTTGTCTAGCTTCCTATAATCCATGCATACCCTCCAACCGGTGACAGTTCTTGTGGGGATCAATTCATTCCTATCATTTGTGATCACAGTCATGCCCCCTTCTTTGGGACACATTGTACCGGCGAAGTCCATGAACTATCAGAAATGGGGTACACAACCCATACATCTAGCCACTTGATGATCTCTTTCTTGACTACCTCTTGCATGGCCTCGTTCAATTTCCTTTGATGTTCCATGGAGGGTTTGACATCTTCCTCCAATATGATTTTGTGCATGCAAAAGGTGGGGCTTATACCCCGAATATCCTCCAATGTCCAACCTATTGCCTTCTTCCTTCTTTGAAGCACCGCAAGGGTGGAATCTACTTGCACGTTAGTTAAGCACGAAGAAAGAATAATAGGTAATGTAGAACAAGGTCCTAAGAACTCATACCTGAGGTATGAAGGCAAGGTCCTCAACTCCAATGTGGGTAGCTCCTCGATTGAGGGCTTTGTTGGTGAAGTCTTCCGGTTCTCAAGGTCCAAGGAAAATTTTCGGGGTCCATATGTGTAGGATCCCATTCCTTGCAAAGCATTTGCACATTATACCAAGCCTTCCTTCTCATTCTCATCATGATTCAACAACACAGCTTCCAAAGGGTCTTCCACATTCATCGTAGCACTTGTGTCATTAACAATCACCTTAGTCACAAGATCCACAAACGAACATACTTCATTGCTATTAGGCTGCCTCATTGACTTGCACACGTGGAACACAACTTTTTTATTGCCCACCCGGAAGGTGAGCTCCCCAGCTTCCACATCAACTAAAGCTTTCCCTGTAGCTAGGAAAGGTTTCCCCAATATTATTGGCACCTCATAGTCAACCTCACAGTCGAGTATCACAAAATTTGCGGGAAGTATGAACTTGTCGAACCAAACTAGCACATCATCAATTATCCCCAATGGCCTCGTCATTGTTCGGTCTGCTATTTGCAACATCAAGGAAGTAGGTCTTGGTTGCCCAATCCCCAGTGTCTTGAACACAGAATATGGCATCAAATTAATGCTCGCTCCCAAATCACACAAGGCTTTGGTGAAATCGGCACTACCAATAGTGCATGGAATTGTAAAGGCACCGGGATCTTCTAGCTTTGGAGCCATGAAATGCACAATGGCACTCACTTGATGTGTCATTTTGATCGTCTCATAGTTCATTGACCTCTTCTTTGTTACCAAGTCCTTCATGAACTTGGCATATCCCGACATTTGTTCTAGAGCTTCAACCAAATGCATATTTATGGACAAGCTTTTCATCATATCAATGAATTTCTTGAATTGGTTCTCGTTGTTTTGCTTGGCGAGCCTTTGAGGATATGGTGGAGGAGGCCTTGGCAAAGGATCCTTGGCTGTGGGCACTACCGGATTCGGTATGTCTATCACGTGTTCCCTAGACGGGTTCACAGCATCTTGTGTCTCCTCCAAGTTTTCATCAATGTCTATCCTCACTTCATCGTTCATATTCTCATCATTTCTTGTCTCATCCTTTTCTTTCACAATCACATCACCATTCATGATCTTTCTTGGATTGGAGGTACTAGCAACTCCACTTCTACCACTTCTTGTAGTCACCTCCATAGCATGGCCCGTGTTGTTTCCACCCTTCGGGTGTACTACCGTATCACTTGGTAGTGCCCCCTTAGGGTGAGTATTCAAGGGTTGAGAAATTTAACCCATTTGGACTTCCAAGTTGCTGATAGAAATGTTGTGGGAGGCTATTTGGGCATCGGAGTCTGCGTTTCTTTCCATCATTTACTTGAACATACTTTTTATCCGTCCCATCTCGTTGTTGGAAGAACTTTTCCCTTGTGACGGATATGGAGGCGGGTTGTTGTTACATCGGGGGCCTTTGAGAGCTCGACCCCAGTTCCCTTGATTATTGTTGTTCCAACCCCCTTGGTTTCCATTGCTTCCCCAATTACTATTATTGTTGCCACCCCAATTGCCTTGGTTATTTCCTTGATTCCCCCAATTTTGATTGTTGTTCCCCCAATTGTTCGGATTGTTGTTGTTGCCACTATTCCAATTCCCTTGGCCTTGGTTGCCCCAATTTTGATTGTTTCCCTGTGATATCCATTGTTGTTGATTTTGAGCATTGCTCCGTTGACCTTGGTAATTGTTCACATATTGAACCTCTTCGCTTTGATCATCATAAGAGTCATCTTGGTTGTACCCACTACCACTTTGCTCAAATTGATCCTGATTGTGTTGCTTGTTGACCTCTTTGTCTCCTCTTGTTAACCATTACATTCACTCCTTCCATGATATTTACTTGCTTTGGCCCCTGAACCTGCTGAAGTTGTGCCTTGGCTAACTGATTCATGGTAGTTGTCATTGTCAACTCTGTTATGGCTTGTCCGTGATCATGAAGTTCCTTATGAAGGTGGATAACATTAGGGTCACCCTGAGGAACGTTGGCCCGACTTTGCCAAGCTGAAGAGGTGTCCGCTATCTCATCTAATATTTCACATGCTTCTGAATATGGCGTGTTCATGAAGTTACCCTCTGCGAGCTGATTCACCACACACTAGTTAGTTGTGTTGATACCCCTATAAAAGGCTTGCTGGATCATTGCTTCAGTCATATCATTGTTGGGACATTCTTTGACCATTGTCCGATACCGTTCCCAAATCTCATATAACGGTTCATTTGGCTCTTCTTTAAAAGCAAGGATTTCATCTCTCAATGTTGCCATATGTCCCGGAGAAAAGAACTTTGCTATGAACTTCTCGGCCAACTCATCCCAAGTGGAGATAGAATGGTTGGGTAGCCTCTCAAGCCAATCTAAAGCCTTCCCTCTAAGTGAGAAAGGGAAAAGCCTTAACCTCAAAGCGTCCTCAGATATATTCGTCTGCTTTCTCCCCTAGCATGTGTCTACAAAATCTTTGAGATGCTTATATGCGTTCTGATGTGGAGATTCGGTGAAGAAACCCCTTTGTTCCAATAGAGTAAGCATGACATTAGTTATTTGAAAATTGCCTGCCCGAATCCGGGGCGGGACTATTGCACTTGCATAGCCTTCATTGGGCAACACCCGATGTGCTGCCCTTGGAGGAGATGGGGGAGGGTTTGGAACGTTGTCATAAGGCGGGCGGCCTCTTCTTTGTACTTGAGGTTCAAGATGAACCTCATCCACTTCATTTTCCTCTACCTCCTCTCCCTGAGGAATATGTCCGAGGACCTCGTTAAGAGTCATTAGGTACCTAAAACCAATTGACACAGAAAAATTAGAAAAATGATAGGAAAGAAAAACAAAACACACAAATAGTTAGATATATAGCTAAGACCGTCTAACTCCCTGGCAATGGCGTCAAACATTAATCGGGTCCAATACTATTGAGTAGCGAGGATGGTCGATACAGTTTTACCCAACAAGGTCGGGATTGAATTCACAGGGAGTTAATTGATTTAGAATTAGGTTTATATCTAAGTCTAGATGCGTGTTTTGTTCCTAATTACACTTCCACACATTTTGGTTTTGATTCTACTTCTAATTCTATTCTATTGTATGCAATGATTAAAGGTAAGTACAATATTTTTTATGTTGGTTTTCAAATATTTAAAAGGACTAGGGTAGTGACTTCCGCCTAGGTGGACATCTAACGGGTAGCAAAAATCTAGGGAAAGCTTGATTAATTTAGGGTCGTAATATAGCTATCACACCCAAGTACTCACTTTATATCTCTCGATAGTTTGAGGGATTTTTCCCAATTTGGCTTTCTCAAGTCCAAATGGGTATTCATTCAAGTCATGTGATATTAGCTCAAGTCGGGTATTACTATCTCTAGGTTTAACTCTTTAATTGGGGCTATCAATTTCTTGAGTTCATCATAATTCCTTTTTAGCCTAGTTTTCCCACACTTAATCCCTCTTTCTCAAGAAGAGACCAAGTTATAAAGGCATGAATCAGTATTTACAACCACTAATTCTACAATTCTAGCAAGAATTAGGCTAAATATCACTAACCCATAAACATTCAAGCCCTAAAATTCAGTACCCATTAAATACCCACACTAGGGTTGGGTCACAACCCTAGCTATGGGTTTAGCTACTCATAGCAATAGCAGAAATCAAAGATGAAAAGAAGATAAAATTCATAATACTAGATTAAAAGATGAAAATCTAATGTTAAAAGGTGAATCTAATACAAACTTGCCCAAAAGGGAAGTTCCAGCCGTCTCACATGCTCAGCAAATACACAACATAACCTAAAAATGACAAAAAGTTCTATTTATACTAAGCTAAAATTTTCAGACAAAAATACCCCTGCGGAGGTTATGCGGCTGCGTAATTCTGACCGCCGCCGCACTTCTGCTTTAGCGGCCGTGTAATTCTGATCGCGGTCCGCGTTCTTCACTTCTGGATCTGGGTTTCGCGGACAGCGTAATTTCCATCACGGTCGCGTAGGAGACTTCCGCGGCAGCATAATCTTGACGCGGAGCGCACTTCTTGTTTTTGCTTAAAATGTAAGCTCTCTCAACTTCAGCAACCGCGGTCCGCGTAATTCCAATCGCAATCGCGCAGGGACTTTTGCGGCCGCACCTTTTTGATGCTGTCTACGTTCATGTTTTAGCCCAAAAATTTCTCTCTGAATCTTCCTTTTGCAGACCTCGAAATAGTGCTCGCGACTGCGTTGTAGCTTTCGCGGCCACACAATATTTGTGCGGTCCGTGTTTTACATTTTTTGGCCCAGTCTTGGTTTTTTTTGTTCAAGTTTTGACTCCTTTATGAGTTGATTATGTCTCTTTTGGCTCATTTTGAACCATCCCTGCAAGCGAGCATATTACATTACTTTCCGGGGATACCTTCACACATTTTTGGCCCTAAACACAAGTAAAAGAGAGCAAATAACAGGTTAAAATCCCTACTTATCAGGCACCCGAATGATTTCCACAAGTACCCTTGTGGATTTCCCTCATAACGTACTCAGTATTCCCCGGCCCTAGACATTTTGCAAGTGGACCATCGAATGTTCTTCTAAACAAGGTTCCGTCTTCGGCCGGGCTAAATCGGGCTTCTTTTGTACGCAAGGACCTCGATTCTTTTGGGTCTGATGGAAAATTTCCGTTCCTGAGATACTCCACGTAGTTGTTCCTCCAGTCCTAAGTTAGGCTCGTCGAGTTGATCTTGGCGTGGCCTTCTTCCACCACAGATCTCATAAGCTGCACGACTTCTCCTAAATTGAACTCGTTATCTTTGACCGACGATCCCAAGTTAGCTAGGGCATCGGCTTTGCTGTTTTGATCCTGAGGTACATGTTGCAAAGTCCATTCTTTGAACCGATGTAATGCCACCTGTAACTTGTCTAAGTATCTCTGCATTCGTTCTCCTCTAACCTCGAATGTTCCGTTAACTTAGTTTACCACAAGGAGGGAGTCCCACTTGGCTTTGATCACCTCTTCTCCCAAGCTTTTGGATATTTCAAGGCCTGCAATCATGGAATCATATTCGGCCTCGCTATTAGTCAATTTCACAGTCTTAATAGATTGTCTAATTATATTAACTGTTGGTGGCATTAGTACGATACCAAGTCCAGACCCTTTGGCGTTCGAAGCCCCATCTGTAAAGAGGGTCCAGATTCCTGAAGATGTCCCTGAGTTAACCAATAACTCTTTTTGACCTCAGGTATCAGGGCCGTTGTAAAGCCGGCCACGAAGTCTGTCAATATTTGGGACTTAATGGAGGTCCGAGGTTAATATTCAATATCGTATCCATTTACTTCTACGGCCCATTTGGCCAATCGACCCGAGAGTTCGGGTTTATGCATAACGTTCCTTAACGGGTAAGTAGTTACGACACATTTGGGGTGACATTGAAAGTATGGTTTTATCTTCCTAGAGGCATTTAGCAAAGCAAGCACCAATTTTTCTAGGTGGGGGTATCTAGTTTCGGCCTCATCCAAGGTCCGGCTAACATAATAAATCGGAAATTGCGTACCTTGCTATTCCCGAACTAGGACTCCACTACCGCTATCTCCGATACTTCCAAATACAAGTATAGTTGTTCGTCTGTCCTCGGTGTGTCGAGCAGTGGCGCGCTCGATAAATACCTCTTAAGTTCTTCCAAGGCCTGTTGGCATTTCGGGATCCATGTGAAGTTGTTTTTCATCTTCAGCAACGAGTAAAATCGATGACGCTTATCGGAGGACCTCGAGATGAACTGCCCCAGGGCGGCAATGCGCCCGGTTAGCCTTTACACGGCCTTCACGTTGTCCACTACTGTGATATCTTCGATAGTTTTTATCTTGTCGGGGTTGATCTCGATTCCTCGGATGGATACCATGAATCCGAGAAATTTACCTGATCCGACTCTGAACGAGCATTTTTTTGGATTCAGCTTCATGTTGTACTTCTTCAATATACTTAAGGTTTCCTACAAATATTTTAAATGGTCCTCTGCTCGCAGGGATTTAACCAGCATATCGTCAATGTAAACTTCCATCGATTTTCCTATTTGTTCTTCGAATATCCTATTTACTAAGCGTTGGTATGTGGAACCGGTATTTTTTAATCTGAACGGCATTACATTATAACAGTATGTTCCATTTTTAGTGATGAATGAGGTTTTTTCCTGATCACCACTTGGGTCTATCCGTGTTTGGTTGTACCCGGAATAGGCATCGAGAAAACTGAGGATCTCATGGCCGGTCGTGGCATCGATCATACGATCGATTTTGGGCAAAGGAAAAGAGTCTTTGGGACATGTTTTATTCAAATCTTTGTAATCTACACACATTCTTAGTTTATTCCCTTTTTTAGGGACTACCATTATGTTTGCTAACCAATCCGGGTATTTAACCTCTCGAATGGACCCTATTTTTAAGAGTTTAGATACCTCGTCCTTGATGAAAGCATGTTTGACCTCGAACTGGGGCCTCCTCTTTTGCTTGACCGGATTAATTTTTGGGTTCATGCTTAGTCTGTGAGTGGTTATTTATGGTGGGATCCATGTCATATCAAGATGGGACGAAGCAAAACAATCTATGTTAACTATA
The DNA here is from genome assembly GCF_000715075.1 of Nicotiana tabacum. Classification (NCBI taxonomy): domain Eukaryota; kingdom Viridiplantae; phylum Streptophyta; class Magnoliopsida; order Solanales; family Solanaceae; genus Nicotiana; species Nicotiana tabacum. The sequence goes on along the minus strand of NC_134098.1, from coordinate 146,613,934 downwards.
AGAAATTGAATAAAAATTTTCTTGAGCTCGGGAGTTAGTCCCGTGCCCAGGTATACCTTTCGATCAGGCAAATACTCGATTAATACAACCTATTCCAGCTCTTCGACCGTCGATTTGGTTGTGTCAGAGTCATCGGGGATTATAAAAGATCGGGGAACCCCGTAATCATCATCTTCGTAAGTCTTTTGCTTATTTGATTAGATCGTTACCGGAATTGATAATTGCTATTCGGCCTCTGGGTTGGAGCCAGAATTCGGTTCCTTCGGTGTTGTGAGAGTTGATATCGGAACCACTTCTCCGATGGCAAACATCTCTTTTGCAGTCGGTTGTTCCCCGTAGATTGTCTTGATCCCCCTGGGACTGGGAATTTTAATACTTGGTGAAGAGTCAAGGGTGCTACCCTCATGTGGTGGATCCATGGCCTTCCGAGAAGGACGTTGTACCTCATGTCCCCTTCGATTACATAACTTGGCCTCTCATACGATCCCGGCGGTATTGACCGGTAATGTTATCTCCTCTTTGGTGGTTTCACATGCTATATTGAACCCGTTTAGGACTCGGACTGTTGGCACTATCTTGTCTTGTAGATCGAGCTATTCTATGACCTTCGATCGAATAATATTGGCCGAGCTACCTAGATCAATTAACACTCGTTTGATTCTAGTTTTATTTACGAGTACAGATATTACCAGTGCATCATTGTGAGGTTGTACGATCCCTTTCGCGTCCTCGTCGCTGAAGGATAAGGCTCCTTCAGGTATGTAGTCTCGAGTTCGTTTCTCCCTGGTGACGGAGATTCTGGTGCGTTTTAACATTGGCCCTTGTGGGATGTCGACTCCACCGATAATCATATTTATGATGTGTTAAGGTTCAGTATCTTCTTCTCCTGTCTATTTGTTAGAATCCCTGTTTCTAAAGTGGTTCTTGGCTCGGTCTCTTAAGAATTCTCGAAGGTGCCTGTTGTTGAATAAACGAGCTACTTCTTCTCTCAGTTGAATGAACGTGAGTGCCATGATATTTGCACATCTAGTTAGGGTCCCTTTGAGCTGGATTGGATTGTAAAGGTCGAGGCTATTTGGTAACATTGATGCGCTCGATAGCAGATACGATGGCAGCATCATCGATATTAAAGTTCTACTCTAATAGCCTTGGTGCTTCTTTAGGCCCGATGGACCTGTCGAAGCTATTTTTGGTCATGGGCCCCCGGTTGCTTCGACCTTGATCATTTCTCCTGTTATTTCTTATGGGGTTCCGCCCCGACCCACAGGTCACTCGATCTCCATTATAGGCCCGTTATCGATCCTCGTTTGTTCCTGGTTCACGATCGATATCCCTTTTGGCTCTATCGAGAGTCCTGGCAGGATATATAGACTTCGAAGGTGCCCCGAGTTGATCATCTTCGATTCTGATTTTTTACTGATACCGATTATGTACATCGGTCTAGGTAACAGCAGGGTATTTTATCATGCTTTATTTTAATTGTTGTGAATCCACTGAGCTTCGAATATTGAGTCTCTGAGTGAAAGACTAAACAACCCAATCATCAGCGACATGCGGCAGATCCATTTGTTCCATTTGAAAACGGGACACGAACTCCCCGAGCATCTCGTTCTCAATTTGTTTTACTGTGAAAAGGTCTGATTTCCTGGTTTCGACCTTGATGGCACTGACATGTGCTTTTACAAAAGAGTCTGCAAACATAGCAAATGTGTCAATAGAATTAGGAGGTAAGTTGTGATACCATATTATGGCTCCCTTCGACAGTGTCTCCCCAATTGATTTTAGCAAAATAGACTCGATTTCATCGTCTTCTAAGTCGCTCCCTTTGATGGCACATGTATAAGAGGTTACATGCTCATTGGGATCGGTCATTCTGTTGTACTTGGGGATCAGTTTTGGGGTCGCACTTGGAGGAAAAGGTTTTTGTACGAACTTCTTGGAATTCAATCCCTTCAATATCGGGGGTGCTTCTGGGATTTGATCTACCCTAGAATTATAGGTTTCAACCTTTTTATCATTTGCTTTGAACTTCTTTTCCCCTGATTCTATCCACTTTGTCAGCTCCTCGAGCATTTTTATAATTTTGGGGTTAGTCCCCGACTCTTGTTCATTCGACCTTACCATGGTCGGTTCCGTTCTGCGGGTGACTTCCTGGGGCAGATCGGGTTCAACCTTGCTCGGTGCCTGGGTTTGGCTCTTCATCTGAGCTATCGCCACCTGTTGAGCTTGCAGCATTTCGAAGATCATGCGTAAGCTAATCCCGTCTTCTTCAATATTTTGTGTGTTTCGAGCTGTAGATCGGGCTCCACCACGGATGTTATTTTCAGGGTCGGTACGCAAGTTCGCGTTGATGGCCACATGTGAATTTACATCAATTGGATCCGCAATCTAAATCCCAGCGACATCAGCAGGTGGCCCCGTATTACCGGGCGCCATGTTGTTATTCTCACCTTGATGACCAGCCTCGTTGTCGATATGTAGAAGTTCTAATTGAGAGTTTATCATTTTTTGGCCTGAAATCAAATATACTTCAAAGAGCATGTGTAAAGTAGTGTGTGTTATGAAGATTTATATCAAATAACCACTATTATCCTTAGCCCCACGGTGGGCGCCAAACTGTTTACCCCCAAAATGGGGTAACAATTGAATTTATACTCGGTTTTAAGGATATATGATCTAATTTGATACAAAGTGAGAAATCAGATTAAAAATGAAAGAATAAGTAGAAAAATAAATGCAAACCATGCAGATTGAACAACTTAAGTCTCGCAAGGTTAACTTCCTTCGAATTTAGATGTGACGTTATTAAAGCCAGAATAATAAGAATAAAGCTGGAAAAAATAGTATCTTCCTCTTTGAAGTCAGTTACAACCCCCCCCCCCCCCTCCAAGTACCGAGTTTCCCTGCTATATATTTAGGGAGATTAGGCTTTTAAGACATTATTTTATATCAAATTATGTAGACCGTTAGCTCCCTTTTTGACTTAATCCCGTGATTTTCTTCCATAATGATTTGTTAATAGCGAGAATCTCGGATTTTTGTTGGATGAGTTGGCAAAACTTTTCTTCGAGGCCATTAGAAGCAGGATCGGTTGTGCCTTCAGTAAACTCGAGGGCAAATCTAATGGTATTGTCGAACTTCAAACTTCGATATTGAGCTCGGTTTCTTCTGTACCTTCGATCTCTTACAGATGTGTCGAGCCTGGTCTATTGTTCCATATGCTCGATCAAGCATCGAGCTCGGTTCTACCCATATACAATGTATAAAGTTCAACATCCAAATTTTATTTAACTCTATTTTTATATATATGAATACGCGTGTATCTCATATCAATGAGTACCAAAATTATCAAAAGTGATATAAAATGTTATTAAAAATATGTTAGACTCAAAACGTTAAAATCGTTAAAGGAAAAAGTGCAAGTTCTTGAAAATAATGAATATTGATCTTTTTTTAACTAACTCAATAAAGGAAGAATTCTTGAAATTGTAAATTCGATATACATGAGTTATGTATTTGCTTTAGAAGTCCAAATAAAGTGGCATAATGCACAATGTGTTCACTCGTATTGACATTATCCGCAACAATATTTTAGTCCTATATATACTTACGTACTTCTTTGAGGAAATAACTTGAAAAAGTAAATTTAAATTACACAAAGCATGCACGGTTCTAAGATGAAAAAAATATAGTTAACATGAAGAATCGCAATTATGACAACATGGAAAAATATTCTAAGCTTGTTTGCACTAAGAATATGTGGCGTTTAACATGACCATGTCTATGTTTGATCTTAAGACAATGACACAGCTAATGATATATTGTAACTGAAATGCGTTTATTAAAATCTACTTCCAACCCCCTATTCGACCTAACTTCAGCCTTGGAAGTTGAGAACTTTCAAGTGGGCTCCCTTTATGGGGTAAATGTCCTAGAACAACAACAACAACCCAGTATAATTTTACTAGTGGGGTTTGGAGAGGGTAGTGTGTACACAGACCTTACCCCTACCATGAGGTAGAGAGACTGTTTCCAATAGACCCTCGGCATCCTTCCCTCCAAGAACTCCTCACTTTGCTCTTGAGGTGACTCGAACTCACAACCTCTTCGTTGAAAGTGAAAGTTGCTTACCATCAGAACAACCCCTATTGTCTAAAATGTCCTAGAAGAAAAGGAAAAAAGAACCATGCTTATTCCAAAAAATCCAAAAAAAATAGATACGAAATTTATGTAGATTAATAACTTTAACATTCATGTTATTAGCGATTTATTCTTTTGATAATCAAGAAAGTGATTATCAAATAATTAGTCTAATTAATTAATTTTATTAGAGTAATGATAATTAGCTCAGATAGCTTTTGTCTAGTGATTAAAGTTAGAAATAAATAAATAATAAATAAATCAAGAATTTAAAAATATAAAAGTATGAGAAAAGGTGAAGATGCATGTGATGTGAAACAACCCTATATATATATTTTTTATTAAAAGATTTTTTTATTACCATACTTCCAAAATGTACAAGATCCAGGAACTTCGTTCTATGTCCAAAGAAGTTTTAGTACTCAATCTCGGCTTCGTTCTATAATATAGAAAGTCCATGTCGCATTCTTGTTAACATATGTATCTATAATGATACTGAATTTACTGTAATTTCATTGCAAAGAAATGAATGATTTCCAATTCCCACGAAAGGAGATTATAAAGCCACAAAAATTTATTCAAACAATTCTTGGTTTTTTGTCTCCCCCTCTTTTCAAACTTAACTTTCGACACTTTAATCCCCTATATTTTTTTATTAAAGATGGAACTATTAATTGCCACATAAATATTTCATAATCAATTCCCACAAAGAACATTGTGTACATTGAACGTATTTTTAATGTTTATGGAACAATCATAAATTTTCCTAGCACTCCATATTTAAAATTATATTTTTGTACTTTAAAGACATAATAGTTATTAGGATTTTGAAAGGGCAAAAAAGTCATCAAAATTATTATGGATATTTTGGTAATTCAACTTTTCCTTTTGGGCTTCCCACTTATAATATAACTAGTTTTTTGACACGTGCATCCCATGTTAATTATTATAATTTTTTTAAAATGACATATATATTATTTAAAAAATATATTTGTAATGATTAAAACAAAATTTGAAGGGAAAAATACAAGCTTAAATTGATAAATTGTTAGCCTAATTGATCGGCCTACGTGATATACTAAACCCAAAATGATTAGATCTATGGGCTCAACTCGAAATTTAACAACTACATTTGGTTAGATAGGTATGCCGTAATACAAATTTACCAAAATACAAATTGTAATGACTAAATTTGTTAAAGCCAAGCTTAGCTGGGTATCTTCATAGCAAAGACAATGTTATGCTTCCCAACCATTCTAACGGTTCAATCAAATATATGAGAAATGACTTAGACAGTTGTTGCCATAAACTAAATATAACTTAGATACTTTATCTATATATATTCATATGCATTGTATATATTCCTTCTTACAATAATGTCAAATGAAATAATTTACATTGTATAGTAGATGTAATATCCTAATCATAAATATACTTTTTATCATAATTCTTCTAACACAAAGGTAAGAAAATGAAGCCAAAATCACAAAACTTCAGAAAAAATCAGGCTAGGGTTGGTCATCCTAAAATTGAAAATTTTAGATGAAACAGTAAAGTTTTTGGCATTAGCTCTTACAGATAATTAGCATCATTGACCACGATCGGTAAAAATTAAAAAGCAAAGAATTTCTAATGTTTATATATGAATTTCAATATAAGTTCGGGACTCAAAAATCAGATATGATGCTCTGTAAACCTTATCATAGACTTCAAAGTTGCTAAATTGCTATAACTTTACCTCTTTATTTTGGATCTACTAATGCCAATACATATGACATATCGATTCGTTTCTTGATAATGGAACGATGCACTATTTTAACCGAACAAGAACTTAAGAATAAAATATCATAACTTATAATATGGAAATTAGACATGCAGCTTAAAATTTGCAAGATCCATATCGGAGCTCAATTTCAAAATGCAAAGAAATGGACAATGAAGAATAATAAAAGCAGCAAGAGTTGAACCAAGAAATACAAACAATATATAACCAAAAGATTTAAATCTAAACAACGAAACATAAACAAAAGAAAAGGCTCAAACTAACTTAAAGTCATAAAAGGTAAAGTACTTTTTTATCAATTCGAATATAACAATTCTAACTTTTTAATGAAAATAACAATTCAATCATCATCTCATCGATCAGAAAAAATATATAAAGAGACATAAAGAGAATATATTACTCGATTGTGTTTGCCAAAATCTTTTGCTTGTGATATTTTTTTCCTAATTATATTGTGTTCGGCATCGGAAGTCAGAATATTAGAACAGAGAGGCGATTGCTGATGGAAATTCTACAAATGAAAGTTGAAGAAGACAAAGTAAAATACAGAATTTTGGAGAAGGAAAGAAAGTCTTTGGGGGAAAAGATGAGAATAACTGTCTTGAAAATTCAGTGAATGAAAGTAAAATAATGGGTGTATTGCAAAAGGTTGAAAATATTTAATGTGTTTGTATGTTAGAAACCTTTGGAATCCTTAAATTTAAAAGTAAAAGTAAACGGTTGGTTTTTGTAGATAGTCTTTTAAAAATAGAACCTCAACTTGGATAATAACTAAAACACAACGTATAAACATTACTAATTTTCAGACGTTACACTTATGAAAAGTCTCTTGGTTGGCAATAAATTTGCGGATTAATATACCTATTAAGAGATACATTAATTTTGCGGATTAATATACCTATTAAAAGATACATTAATATTTGTTTTACCTAATGTTATTTATTTTAAATGATTTTACATTTTTATACGTTAATACTAAGGAAATAATGCATGCTGAAAGGCTAAAAAAGTCTTATCAATTTTACAAGGGTTTTTTTGTCTTTCAACCTTACTCTTTGGACTTCATACTTATAATATAGTATGATCTTTGAGCTTCATACATATAATATAGTATGATATGATATGAATGATAAGGTTCAACGTTGAAACACTGAGTTATGTTGAATTTGCAAACTTATTGTTAGATCCATGACTAAATGATTAAGGCTGAAAAGTTAGGGAAAGTGGAAACATACCAGAAACGGAAGAAGTCAGAGAGATTAAATGTTATGCAATAAACATACTAACACTTTAGGCTGCCCATTTTATTTGACACCATTTGTCTAGAAAAAAATTTAAAATATTAATTTTGATTTACGTATTATATTAGTAAAGGGGGAAAACAGTTTAAGTCATAGTTGAAAGAAGCTGTAAAAGGCAAAGCCTCGTATCAAACCCCAAATTTGATTAGTATTCAGAGCTGTACTCTATAAAATATCATAACTAGTAGAATAGTGCAAAAAATGTTAGAACCTTCTCAATATATAATTATTGAAATTGACAAATGGCAAAACTAAAGGTACAGATATCTGTTTTCATCACTGACAAATTTTCTTTCTTTGACGTCTAAGAAAACCTCTCTGAGTTCATAATACAGAAGCATTACAAGATTTTATAAATAACTAACACGTAAAAATGATCTCTAAAATAAATGTAAAATGGCTTGCTGTACAATCAATCCAAATGAAAAAAGTTCACAAAATTCTCCGCTTATAACTGCTAGACTCTGAAGATGATGCAAAAAAAAAAAAAACTAATGAACAGCCAAACGCTGCAGATGATCCAAGAAAACCTCAAAACTAACGTCATCCGTGAATATAATATCTCCACCAGGAATAGGAGGGGCATCAGAGTTGTATGTGGCAGAGGGATTCAACTTTGCAAGCATAAAACGGGCCTGTACAATATTACTAGCAATATCAGCACTACAAAAGATGTATTGTATTATACATTTGTTTTTGCCTATATCTATATACAAGTGAGAGATGACTTCATGTTTGTAATCAATTTTGAAAAAGGGTATCTTTCCAGGTGTGAGCCACTTTATGGCAAAGTTTTGATGTCCCAGTTCTAGTGTCCACTACAGGCAACAGATCCTTCGCCGAAGAAAGGAGGAGAATGCCATATGTAACTCTGAAGAAAAGATATATCATGCAGGTAAAATTCAGGAAAGCTCAAAGCTTCGGATGAACTCTGCTTTTTTCTAAAACAAATGTCCATGAACACTTAACAGACATCAAAAGGTGTTTGTTTCCAGAGCTTTTCTTCTAGAGCTGCTTAAATAAGCAATAAAATCAGCTTCTTTCAACATAAGTGAAACATGAGCAGCTTTTGGGCCAGGTTTCAAAGGGAAGAAAACAAGTTTAGTTAGACGAAAGACAACCTTCTTAAAACAAGGCATTTTAGAACAAGATATTGTCAACTAAAAAAGCCAATGTAAATCTTGTATTCAGAACATGAATTGCAGACAAAAATGTCATATCATAAACCCCTTATTGTTTAAAAATTATTTTTCAAATATGCGTAAAAGAACTACAGAAATGAAAAATAACAGATCCGCATCGGCTGTAAATGCTGAAATACAGGCACATGTATCAAAAGAACTAAGAATATGCTAACTCTTATATGCATACGGAGGTCTAGATAGAGAACATAGTTAATAACCTGAGATCCATATTGATCGCAGATGACCAGACGAGGTACTGGAAATCTTTCGCGAATAATGGCCTCTGCATCTTCTCGAGGAGTTTTTAATAGTTGAGCAAATGCCTGTCAAGAGATTAAATTTAAACCACAGAAATGACGAGCAAACACAAATCCAAATCAACAGGAGTTCTACGCGCCATGGCATAGACAAGAGTACCAGAATTAAAATGGACTCAAGAAATAAGACGAAGTGTAGTTTATTTAAAGCAAGCCACGAAGCAAAGTGTAGGTAGCAAAACACAAGGATGCTGAGGGCACCTTTTCCACATATCATTGGTCAATACTTCATTTTGATTTTTGTATCAAACAAAAGAAACAAAAAGTAAAAGCTGGTTTATCAATTTTCCACTATTCGAGTCCTTAGCATGACTATCATGAGTCTGATGGTCAAAATAAGACTAGATCAAACACATGTGCAACCAGTGTGGCATCTGTGCAATCATGGTGACTCTTTGAAGTGTCTGGATTTGATGGAATATAGCAGTAATTGTTGCCTTGGAAGATCTGGATCCATGAATCAGTTGAAATATGAATCGCTATTTATACACAGGTATGTATGTGTGTGTGAATTCATAAGTGTGTGAGTGCACATATGTACAACAAGCAATACTATATATCATGCTCAAACTAGCTAAGAAAAGAAAGTTGGTCCTGGGATTAAGTTATTTGACGTAATCAAATTACAGAAATCCTTGAATTAGCAATCAATAAAAGCTCCAAATCTTTAATATTTTGGTTCAGATTGCAAAGAAGGCTACCTGATGTTCAGGCTGTTCGTGATATCCAGCTTTTCTCCATTGAGCAATAGTTGATCCATGAAACACGACAATGGTAAAAAACGAATCTAAAAGAAGGATTCTGTCAGCAGCAATTGCCGCCACATCAAGGAGGACTGGTTCTGGACCAGATTGAAAAGAATAAGTTATCAAAGAGGGCTGGATCATCACAACTGAGTTGGCAACATTTTCCCGGTTCAGAATCATTCTAAAATATGCCGTCTCATCTGGACTGTTGCCAAAGACCTGAGCCAGAGTTTATGCTTACTGACTGAGCATGATGGTAGAAGCAGAAATGTAAGAAAGTAATATGCTTGATGTTTACAATCAAGATGAATATATACCTGGACAAACTGAGACCGCCGCAAGTGAAACATAAACTGGGGAAATATTGAAAAACGAGGAGAAAGCGTAAAAGAGGATGGACTGTCTTTTTGGTAGTCACCAAATCGCGAACATATGTGTATCAATGACTTATCCAGCCATCTGATGGGATCAAAATCAGCCTGCAGAAGAAAGTGGAAGTGGGTTTCAAAAAGGTAAAGAAACAACAATGAAAGATAACTGGAAATAAAGCATAACCTGGTCCATGTCATAGTAAAGAAAGCAAAACCTTTTGGACAGAAAATAAAGAATACAACCAGATATAAGGTTAAATCATCTGTAGTAAGACCAAGAGGATGATACCTCGGTTTCCATTTTGAAAGAAACTTGCCGTGACATTACCACAGCAGCTGCTTCTTGATCAAATCCAGCAATGAGGTCCTATAAAATAAAGAAGACAAACTTTTTACTGAAACAGCAAGATCGATAAGCATAAGATGTAACTACAGGCTATTTTCTTTAGCTCTAACATGACCATGAATAAAATATACCAGGACTTCAATTTAAGGGGCATAATTGTCACTAAGCAGATAACTTTGTAACTTCCGAATTTAGTCCCCAGTCCCATTGTAATTTTTCTTAGTATCTGACACATTTATTGACAATAGGAACTTAATCTGCGTAAAACTAGTCAACAAATGTGCATTAGATACCTTTCTTAGTCCCCTCAGTCCTTTTGTACTTCTTATAGTATCTAATACAAGCTTACGTTATGGATTATCTAAGCACACAAGCCTAGCATGCACTGCAAATAGCGTCAAGATGACTCCCCAGACTATCAATCTGCAAAGGTACCGCACTGTGTACCACAAGACTAGTGAATGGAAGAGCCCAAAGAGTGGTGCATCGCCTTTGCAGACCTAGCTCAACTATACCTACTTTTAAATGATAACCAAGTCGTTATAAATCAAAAAGTTATTGAACTTATTTATATGATTATATTCCCAAAGAGGAGATTTGAGTACTTCCTGTCCTTGTTGGACAGAAAGGAGCTCGGGCGTCAAGATGATTCCCCAGTACCACACTCTGTACCACAAGAATAGTAAATGGAAGAGGCCAAAGAGTGGTGAATCGCCTTTGCAGGCCTAGCTCAACTACACCTACTTTTAACTGATAATCAAGTCATTATAAACCAAAAAGTTATTGAACTTAATTATGTGATTATATTCCCAAAGAGGAGATTTGAGTACTTCCTGTCCTTGTCGGCAGAAAGGAGCTCGGGTTATCATAATCTGATAAGCAACTATCTTTCTCATTTCTCTTCTAATCCATCTAAACTACCCTGGTATCCTTAGTTTCATGATTTAACTACTGAACTCATCAGATATTTATTTCTGGTTACATGGCAAAAGAATAAAAGGATAAAAGATAGGCAAAAAAAAAAAATCAGAAACAAACAGCATAAGGAGCACCAACAATCCTTGCCTGTACACTTCCAGGTCCAGCAACCCATCTTCTAGAAAGAGTAGTAACCCGGAGTCTCATTTGTCCACTAGGGTTCTGATAACTGGAGAAGAATATCGTTGATAAGTCAGGAAATGGTTGATCATAGCCAAACAAACCGGCCAGTAGTCAGTATTCTCAAGAAATAATAAGTTCAGTCATACTATGTCAAAAACTGGAAATAAAACTGTGGATTTGCAGATTGAGCAATTGCATCTGGGTTCTCCTTCTTGGCGACTTCAAATATCAAACATAACGATGTAGTTTTATCAAGACCACACATCTTCCAAGCTGTTGTATTTCCCTGACCTACGACAACCTCAGAGCACAAAGGACCTTTCTGTAAAAGACACCAATTAATAAGTATTTAAAGAAGCATCAGAGAAAGTAAGCACTTATATTAGTAAAAGATACCTTTGCAAGTGATGCACAAGGGCCGATAACTCCCTGAACTTTTACATCTTTTGAGCAATTTACCTCAAAAATACCGCTGCATACAAGCAAACATACTACCTAAGTTGTAAGACAGAATAAGAACTTGATAGCATATAAATGCTAACAAATGAAAACAATTCAGACTATTCATCAGCATCTGGAGTGGAACTTTGTGCAGAGATACATATAACATGTTAACATTGACACAAAAAAACACAAAATAGTTCCAGTCAATCGTCTCAAAATGGTTTGCGGGCAAAATAGACTTCTGGTAAAGATTAGTTGAATATATCAGGCCAAGCAAGTCTGCTTCGAAGCTAATCTAAAGCACTAAACAACCCATCAGTTAGGCACAACCCAAGCTATATCCCCGATCCTTCTGTAAGAGAAGTTTACTAGTCAATCTTCAAGAAGTTGTCTAATAATTGTTTCATGCTGCAAACCCCTCACATGTCTCCTAGGAATCCTTAGCCACAATATGAGAGCTGAGAAACTGAAACTCCAAAACCACAAACAGAATCATACATACTAATATATATTCTTAGAGAGGGAACAACTTCCTAAGATATTTAAGTTTCTTATGAAGTAGAGCTTCTTTTTTTTTTTAAATGAGTGAAGTAAAGTTTATTAATGAATTTAAAAAGCTGGAGTGCAATGGAAATTCATTAAATTGAGGTCAAAAAGATAGATTGGAACCGGAGCAAGATTCTTAAAGGAATTGGCAAAGAATCAAGTCAATATACTGAATCCCGACACATTGTCAAAGTGGAAAGAGCAAAACTAAAACATGTTAACAGGTTTACTGCCATCATAGTTTTCAGAAAGGAAATGAGGTATATGGATAACTTGGCAGTGACAGCATGATAATGATATGCCATTGGAGGTTTAAAAGTAGAACAAAGAATAACAAAGAGACTAATCCAAAAAACTAGATAGAAATTAGTGGTTCTCAAGTACTAGATTTCATCTGAAAATTTCTTCATTTTTTTTTTTTGGGAAGGGGCGGGGTAGGGGACGACAAACCAAAGAATGTTCAATTAAACCTTACTTTGATGACAGTCCAAGATCATTGCCACCTGACTGGAAAACTTGTTTCAGAGAATCCTTGAAAACACTATGACCAAAACTTTCGGCTAATACAACAAGTCCTCCGGTTTTCTCATTTGCAACTTTAAGTTCAGCAAGGCCAACCTAGCATGCAACAGATGACACGTAAGTAAAAGAGAACAGCCATAAAAAATAGCTTGCCTTTCAAGGAATAGCTTGCCTCTCAGCCATAAAAGAATTAGTTCAATCTTCAAGATGTAAAGCTTGCCTCTCAAGGAAATCTAGCAGTAGATTATGGGGACAGAGAAGGACAGCAGGATTATGACAGATTGTATTTACACCAATAAAACTTTCTTTTTATTTGGGCATCTCAGACTACCTTCATCTTCAGAAAGAGGAATGCAAAGCTTGATTTGCTAGATATATCATCAGATAAACCTTGTTTAGTCTTCTCAATGTCTAAAGAACGAAATAATGGGGCCTCTGACTTAAAGTCAACTACAAAATTTAGCTCATGAAGGATTATGTGTATCATGTCATGATGTTTTATGCAATTAGATACATGTATCATTAGAGTTGTAATCCCTCTCTTATCAATTTGTTGTAATTTCATGTATGAATGAATGAACATGTTTCCTTCTTCCCTGTGCGTTTATATAAGAGCATGGTCATATAAACACCAAACCTCTCTATAAAAGAAAATCCACCAGGTATAAAAAGGTGAAACTTAAGCACTTAAAGCTAGAAGTGTCTTTCGATCATCTATTTTATAATCTAGGAACTGATTAAATAAGTGAAAAATATAACTATATCAACCGTCCTTCTGGTGAAAAGCATTTGATTTTTACCTGTTCAAGTGCACAAGCAAAAACATCCAGTACATGTCCTTGATGCACAAGTTGCTTTGAAAGTCCCTCGTAAAACTTCACAGCCTTATGATATAACGGTGCAGAATCTTTGTCCAAATCCTTGTGAGACCTTATGGGCTCAGACAAAATCTTCGACACAATCTGCAATTATTCAATGTTAAGACAAATCAATCACAAGATTTTTGTTTTAAAAAAAAAGATATATCACTCACAAATACGTAACAATAGATGCCGAGTGCTGCAATTGACAATGAAAATGTTCAAGGACAGGAAAAACATGCACACGATACAGAATTTTTCCGATATAGACGTGCTTAATATTTTGTTGTCTCTTTTTTGTTGTTTTCAAAAGGTAATTTTATTGAGTAAAAGCAGCATCAAGAGAGTGCTGAAAGTTACATCCAAAAGTAACAACCCAAACAGATTCCTCACAGGATGTGCAGTAAGTTGATGAAATCTAACATGGCTTCATAATAATTTACAACAGCCATGTTATTCCAAAAATAAAGTAAAAACATACATTTTAACTTAAGAGTAAGTGTAGAAACCTCGTTGTTTTAAAAAATTCTGGAGTTTCTTTCTCTCCAGATGATCCACCAGATTGCTGGCTCATTGTTGTTACCTTAAACCTTTTCATAAAGAAGTTGAAAACCTCTCAGTAACAAGTTGGCAAACTCAAAATCCAGGCGATAATAATCATTCTGACAGTGAGGCACAACAGAAAAGTGAAAACATATGACTTTTAGCTATTTTGTGTATTAGGACTCCTCTTGAAATATGTTTTTCCTGTTCTCTTCTTTGCTGCTTTTTCTACTTCTCTGGTTAGCCATGACTCTTTTCTTCTACTCATTATATTTCTCAGCTTCTTTTTGTTGGCTCTTCGTTGTTGTTCTACTCTCCTTTTTTCTTTTTGGTGATAGTTCCGTTCGTTTTCTACTATCACTAAGAAGAAAAGTACACGTCCATCCACTCCCCCACCCCCCCAAACAAAAAAAGGGAAAAAGTCCTTATAATTTCATCTTATTATAGTCTCAAATAAAAAGTCATCTAAGATACTTAATAACTCAACAAAAGGGTATGACTTACAGCACCCGGCCCTTCTGTTGAGGGCCCACCTAAGAATGCCATAATTCTGGCCCCAGAACCTGGAACACATATACCCAACAAATGAGCAGCTACACTCAATGCTGTACCAGTGCACCGTGCCGCTCGTTGATCTGCTGGCACGGGCCAAGGATCTCTTTGAAGTTCCTCCAATATCTGAAAAAGAGAATTTCAGATTAAAAGGAAGTCAGATACAAATTGAGTAACATAACTAGCACTACAATCTAATGACTTGTCAATGCCATTCTATTAGACTTTTCACACTTTCACGAGAAAAAAACTCAAACTTGTCACTTTCGCGATTAGAGTAAATTACTATTAAGTTGAGAGGAATGTTAAATAAACACCACGTCATTATTTATTGCCACATTATTGCACTTCCTATATCTTATGAGTAACTAATGTTTATGTTCTATTAGTACAATTTAAAATGAAAATGTTCTCTATAATTTGTTAAAATTATTGCCAAATTATTGCATTTCCTATATCTTATCAGTAACTAATCTTGTATCAAATAATGATATCTTGAGGGACTAGAGTATTTATTTGGGCATTCAAACACATTCATTTCCACTAATAAGTGCAATATACGTTGTGAAAAAGAAATATTTGACAAGACCTACAAGCTGCATTCCCTTTTTTCCGTTTACACGTTAAATCATGAGTTCTGACAAATGGGCAGCATATCTATAACAGTATTTACATACAAAAAAGATGCGCTTGAAACCATACCGAATTGAGTGTAAACTCGCATTCGGACGCAGGCAACAAAAACCTAGAAATACTCTCTTGTGAAAGTCCATCTCTAACCCCTGCAATGACACCTGTGATTGGTTTAGGCTTATTTGCAAAGAAGCCCATTTGCTCCAACACTTGATCTTTAGAAACTTCCTTTGATCCCTTGAACACATAAACCTTTGGAATCTGCCCAAACCCCAGCTCATGAACATGCACGTAGGTCCCAAATGTGATTAAGCCAATTAAACAATTCTCAGGCAATGTGCCCAGTACCTGCTATCAACAAAAGTAATCATGTCAGCGAAAAATTTATTACAAGGAGAACGTATATGGGATCTTCATTTGTCACTTTACAAGAAGTAGAAATCAAAATAATCATTAATTCACAATCAAACATGCTTCCAAGACATTGAAGGAGTCCAGTGGCAACTTTTGGTCTATATGAGATACTTCACATTCCAACTTGAACCCAACCTTTAATTGGTACAGAGAACAGAAAGAAGGAACCAAACTGGGGACTAAGGACCAGGACAAATGTCCTTGTTGAAAAAAATAGGGTCAGGCACAAATGTCACCTAAAAATAGAAGCTTCAGTTTGTGGAAGGAGAAAGACACTGCCATTCACTACCTGACCATGTTCGCTAGAGCATATCATTGATGTACTTGAAGAGACCTCAACCGAAAGAAGAACCATTTATTAAGTAATAATATAATGAACTGAGTAAATAAATATGGTAACCCTTAAACATTTTGAAATGTCTCACCAAGGCCCCTAAAAATAGATTTGGACTCACGTACTGTGGTTCAGTGGTTCGAGGTCTTGAGTAGCTTCATATTGTGTATTATGACTTGCGTGCATGGTCGGATTTGAATTTCGGATGTTTCAGGATGAATTTGGATGAGTGATTCTCACTTTAGAAGCTTAAGTTGAAAATGTTAACCGAGGTTTGACTTTTTGTGTAAACGACCCCGGAACGGTGTTTTGATGGCTCTGATAGGTTCGTATCGTGATTTTGAACTTGGGCGTATGTCCGGAATCGATTTCGGAGGTCCGTAGGTTGATTTGTGTTGTTTTGCACGAAGTTGGCAATTTAAAGGCTTAGAATTTTGATAAGTTTGACCGTAAGTTGACTTCATAGCTATCGTGTTTGGATCAGTATTATCAAAGGCGAAAAGCACAAAAAAGCTCTAAGGTCCATTGGGGTTTTAAGCGCAAAGCGCAATAAAGTGTGGGCTTTAATGCAAAAAGGCGCAAAGGGAGAAACAATGCAAATATGTAAGTATAGTCCAAGACTAATAATTATTGCATGAATAAAAAATACATGAACATCGAAATTGGAAAAAGAAATTACGATAAAGTTAAATATCAATTGTTTAGCGTCGCCTCTTCGGGATTACGCTCCTTGGCAAGGAAAAATATGCCTTAGAGCCTTGATGACAACACTGAAACGCCCATTAAGCGATGCGAAGCGCGCAACAAGTTTTGTGCCTCGCTTTAGGGCTTAAGCGCGCTTTTGACAACACTGGTTTGGATTTCTGTTTCGGGACTTGGAATAAGTCTGTTTTGTCATTTGGAACTTGTCCGCAAAGTTTGGTGTCATTCCGAGTTGATTTGATAGGAATTGGACGCACGATTGTGTTTTTAGAAGTTCTTGAGTTTTATGTTAAATTCATGTGTTTTGAGGTCCAATTCGTGATTTCGGATGTTATTTTGATGATTTGATCGCGCGAGCGAGTTCATGATATGTTTTTAGACTTGTGTTGATGTTTGGTTTGGAGCCCTGAGGGCTCGGGTGAGTTTCGGACGCGTTTTGGAATGTTTGGAAGAGTTTGGAAATTGTTGGTGTGATCAGATGCCTCAGGTCTTGCATTTGTGAGTTTTGGATCACATTTGCTATATTAGGCAAAGTCTGCTAGGTTCGCATGTGCGATCCCAGTGATCGTATTTGCGATGGGGTGGCCTGGGTAGCTGGTTCACATTTGCGATCTTCTTGGTCGCATTTGCGATGTGTCCATGTTCGCAATTGCGTACTTTTCATCGCAATTGCGATGGCACCAGGAATTGGAGGGCTTTGCTTATGCGATTGTTTCTTCGCATTTGCGGGGTTCGCCAAGTCGCATTTGCGACTGGACAAAAAGCTGAGGGGCGGGATTTTTGGTCTCGTTTTCATATTTTGAACCCTATAATCGGTAGGAGGCGATTTTGAAGAGGGATTCATCTACAAACTTTGGGTATTGATTCTAATCATATTCCATCAATATATCTTAGATTTTAACATCAAAATCATGTGAATCAAAGTAAAAATTTGTGAAACTTTGTCAAGTTTTTGAAAAATAAGAATTTGGTTCTTGAGAGTCGATTTGGACTCGATTTTTTAAACTAATCACATATATGAACTCGTGAGGTCATGGGTAGTCATAATCTACCATTGGACCCGGGATTTGACCGGGCGGGTCCCGGGTTGACTTTTGTTAACTTTTGAGGAATTGTGTAAAGATCGTAGCTTTAATTATTGGAATTGATTTCTCTTGCATTATTTGATGTATTTGAGTCGATTTTGGTTAGATTTGAGCTGAGCGGAGGTGAATTGTAAAGGAAAAGTTATTTTTGAGCATTTATTTAGGGTTTTTGAGGTAAGTATCTTGCCTAACGTTGTGTGGGGGAGCTACCCTGTAGGAATTGGTTTGTTTGCACTATTTGAACTACGTGAAAGACGTGTACACGAGGTGACGAGTGTGTACACGGCTTATATGTGGAAATTTGACCGGCTTAGACTCTTAGGTTCTTATGTACATTAAAAAGAAGTTGTCTTATCATGTTAAATCCTCCATTGCTAAATTTACCCTTACGTGTCTTATTTGAAGTTGTTTGATTCATATTCTACCCTTGTTGCCAAATATACTCTTATATGCCTTAATTGAAGTTGTTGCCTCTTTTATTGCCATGTATCTCTTCCGTAATTGCTCAACCTTAATTGAAGTTATTGTTATCTCTTCCATTGTTGACTTATCCTTATTTGGAATCATTGTTACATGTTATCTATCTTATCGTTGAGTTGTACTTAATTGGAATCATTGTTACGTGTTATCTCTCTTATCATTGAGTTGTACCTAATTGGAATCATTGGTACATGTTATCTCTCTTATCGTTGAGTTGTACCTAATTGGAATCATTGTTACGTGTTATCTCTCTTATCATTGAGTTGTACCAAATTGGAATCATTGTTATATGTTATCTCTCTTACACTTAAGTTGTACCTATTTGGAATTATTGTTACACGTTATCTCTCTTATTGTCGAATTATACGTATTTGTAATCATTGTTACATAGTATCCCTTCCATTGTTGAGTTACTCCTATTTGATATCGTTGTTACACAATATCTCTCCCATTGTTGAGTCATTCTTGTTTGAAACCATTATTACTTGTTATGTCTTTCATTGTGAGCTCGTTCTTCCGTTTCTTTGTGTTTTGCAATTCTTGTGTTGATTCACTTGCCGTACTCCCATGTTATTGTTGTTGCTGTTGTACTCAGTGTTGTTGAGCTGAGGGCTACGTGTGGTTGTGGTATTGGAATTATTTTGAGGAAATGTTATGGTATATGGGCACATGTGGTGCGAGTTGTTATATTGTGTTATGGTTTGGCACACGTGATATTGTTGAGAGGATTGTCATGGTGTTCGCACGTGAGTTGTCCGTGCTATTGTTATTATTGATATTTGCGCGTGCGGCGAGACAAGGCAGGCATTTACTTTATTGATGTGCACGTGACGAGACAAGGGGGCTATGTCGGGGATGATTTGTGATGACTTGTGATGGCCTGGAGCATTGTTATTGATGATATTTGTGTAGCGGTGTGCCTACCTTGTGTGAGTTATGCATTTTACGTTTTGTTGCGTTGTTACCTATGTGCCATTTGTTGCCGTCGCTCTTACTTGTTGACTCGAGTTGTGATAGAACACTTGCACAAGCATACACGTAAGTAATCACTCATATCGGTTTAAGAATATGAATCCTGAAGTTTATTGACCATTTACATGTATTCTCATTTACTTGCCTTATGTGTGAGAGTTGTACTATTGGCACGTGAGTTATCCGTGCGGTTATTGCTGACACGTGAGTTGTCCGTGCGGATATGAGATATTGTCACTCCCTTAGCACGGAGTTGTCCATGCAGATATGAGGTATTAATGGTATTGGCACGTGAGTTGTCCGTGCGGTTGTGATTTGTAATGTGGCCACAAGATGCCAAGTGATTAGGGTTCGTGAATTGGGACCCGTGATTTGTGATTATGAGGTGTGGTACCTCGGGGAAATTCTTGAATAAATCTTGTGTGAAAGTGATTGTTCTTATTTAGTTGTTACTTATTTTCCTTACTTGGTTTCACCGGACTTAAACTATATTCAGCTTACTCTACGGCGCTATTACTTGTGGTGCCCCTTGTTGCTAATTGTTGCTTTTAGTTTTCTATTGCGAGTATTGTTTTGTTATTTTTATCATGCATAGCTTTATATTGATATTGTTCCCTGTTAGTATTCATACTTGTACAGGTTATTAAGACTAGTAGGTGTCTTGACTGTCCCTCGTCACTACTCCACCGAGATTAGTCTTGATACTTACTGGGTATCGTCGTGGTGTAATCATGTTACGCTTTCTGCACATTTTTGTTCAGATCCAGGTACGTCGGAATTTGTTGATCATTAGCTAGCTGATCGGGCATTTCTGTGGAGACTTCAAGGTATACTTGTCGTCGCGTTCGCAGGCCTCAGAGTCACCTTCTGAAATTATTTTGTACAGTTTATTTCTATTCCGGAACAGTTGTACTTGAAAATTTTCTAGTGAACTCAGTAGAGCTTATGACTTGTACTGCCGGTTTTGGAATACTGTATCATGTTGGGATTGTTGGCTTTACATAGAAATATATGGTTCGCGTTTAATAGTTGTTTTGGTTAAATTCTGTCATTAATTCAGTAAGCGTTAGGCTTACATAGTCTTAGAGACTAGGTGTCATCACGACAACCTACGGAGGGAAATTGGGGTCGTGACACGTACCCCCGTTAAGCTATGAAGAAATAGTTTCCCCAAGCCCTCGGACCAATTTCTTTAAGACTATTACGAAGAGGACAAGAGCATAATTTTTTAAACTCTAGAGCAAAACTTAAGATTGGCCTGGGAACAACGTATCCTTTTTTTTCCAAGCTTATTCCTATAGTTAAGTACCATAAACCTCATCTCAATTCTACCTCATCAACCTATTCTACCAAGTCATCCCCAAATTTTTCATTTATTACGGATAATGTTCATAAGAAAGTTTTTATTTATAAAATCAACTGCCAAATATGGCCAATGATCGCATTTTTGGAAATGATGAGATTAACATTCCACAATGTACTTGCCTATTAAACGTGAATCCAACAAATGTAAAACTAAAAAGACAAAATTATCACCTCAAAACTTAGTATATTGCGAGTCTTCCGAAGTTTTTGCTGTCAAAAGATCTATAAATGAAGGCTTATATGAAGACATTTTGGAGTCTGCAATGAGACAAGACCCCAAAATCTGCTCTTGAGCGGTGTAAAGCAAAGAGTTTGGGAGAACAATTGTGTTAAAAGTTGAATTCTACACACCAAACATATATTAGGTAAAGTAAAATTAAAAAGTGGAACATCAGAAACATTGTCTACAATTTAGCTTTAACTCGTACTATACTTTTTGAAATGAATTTTTTAAATGATAAATATACTTGATATTTACATTTAATACTCATCCCTCAAGCACGAGTATATATGTCATGTAGGACTTGTGAGATTGTCTACACTTTAGTCCTAACTATACGTTTTGAAATGATTTCTTTTTAAATGATAAATATACTTGATACTTACATTTAATATGTATCCCTCAAGCAAGAGTATATATGTCATGTAGGACTTGTGAGAGATCAGTGAAAATATCTGTCAATCGATCATTTGAACTAACAAATGCTATCACAATACCCCAGGATTGCAATTTTTCTCGAACAAAGTGACAAGCAACTTCAATGGTTAGTCCTGTCAATTGATCATTTCAACAAACAAGCTATCACAATATCCCGAGATAGCAATTTTTCCGAACGTAGTGACAATCTACTTCACTGTGTTTAGTACTCTCATGAAAAATTGGATCTCATGATGTTGTGTAAACCTGTCAGGTTATCACAATATAACTTCATAGGATAAGATTGCTCCTCCTAACTCATCAAATAGCTGCTTCAACCAAAAACATTTGCAAGTAGCTAAGGCCGTGGCACTGTACTCTGCTCCAACACTTAATCGAGCAACCACATTTTATTTTTTTATTTTACTACTTCAAGAATCACATTTCCTCCGAACAATACATAATAACCTATCATGTACATGGTGTCTAAGGTAGCACCGACACAATTAGCATCAATATATCCAACTATTTCAGTATGATCTCTATACTAATATGTAAGCTTCTCCTCGAGGCATAACCTCTCCCACGACACTCCCAAGGTACTTCATAAATTGAATTACCGCATCCCAAAGAGGTCTTAGTTAAAGAATTTAGAATCTAACTTACAACACTCACAGGAAAGCAGAAGTATCGAATTGGGTTAACTGTAAGCTAAACTAAAAGACGATATCTCCCGACATCTGAAAAGGCTTCGCCTCTCCTAGCACCAATTTGACATTAGGATTCATCGACGTGTCCACAACTGACACTCAAAAATTCATTTTTTTGTAGAATGTGTAACACATACGTTCGTTGTGATATGCAGATACCTCATTCATACTGGGCAACCGAAATGCCAAGAAAGTACATCAAGCACTCCAAGTTTTTGGCCTTCAATTGGTCATTACCAACTACATTATCATCAGTAATGACAATAATATCATCATATACAACCAGAATGATACATTTTCTATCAAAGTACTTGTAGAATAGTGAATATTCTGATTGACTCCTTATGAGACCAAAACTAAGAACTTTTCTATCAAAGAGATTTAGAAGATTATTTGAGGCTACATAAGGAGCTTTTAAGTTTACATATCGTCCAAACGTACTCCGTTCAGCAACAAACTCTGGTGATTGCACCATGTTAATATCCTCTTTCAAGGCACCATGCAAAGGCATTCTTGATGTCCAATTGATGAAGCTGCCAGTGGTAATAACAGCTAGACAGATCACAGATGAACTAAGACAACCTTAGCTATAGGAGAAAGAGTATCCTTGTAATGCAAACCAGGAACCTCTGTACAGTTCTTAGCAACAAGACGAGCTATCTCAATTATACCATCAGGAGCCACTTTCATTGTATTTGTATATATCCAACGACACCCCACGGTAATCTAGCCGAGAGGCAAAGATACAAGCTCACATATATCTTTAGCATGTAGCAGTGATATCTCATCTACCAGTGTCACTCACCAGCCAATATGTGACGGAGCTATGGCAACAGACCTAGGAGTAGAGACAGTCTCCAAGAAGGAGAGGAAGGCAATAGTGCGCAGATAAACAAGTGGTATAAGGTCACACAGGATGAGTTACATCATTCATGGTTTGGCATCATCTGCCCTACATCCAATTTGGTTGCCCTTTGTCCTATTACTGTTTGATCGATCCAAAAAACATGTATACTCATCCTATTTTACCCCTCCACCCATGCTATTACCAAGCCTAGTGCGGGTGGAGCACCTTATCTCCGCCATTACTATGACACGCGCTTGATTACTATGATAATGAAGCCGAGCAAAAAAGATCGGCAGGCAAAAAAAAAAGCAAAAAACCCTAAGCCACTACCACGGTAGATATACTTCGGACATGCATAAGATGCATTACACACCAAACAGCTTTTTCTTTTTGTCAATTATGTGGACATACTCATTAGCCAGTTAACATTTAATTAATATGTATACATCTATATTATTTATACACTACTATACTTTGATTGATAGCTAATAGCTAATTATCAATAAATAGATGTAATCTGGTATCCTCACAGTCACCATATGTGACCGCTCAAAAGTCAAAATTCCTACTTATCATTTATCAATATAGGCAGCAAATAAGTTATTTTCCAGAAAACATGCCTACACAAGAGGTGCTCTTAACAAACACATAAGAGGTTCCAGAAAAGACATTTGAAGTTCACCAAAAAAAAAACCTCAACTACCACTACTACAATTCAACTCTAAACTAGTTGAATTGGTTGAATCCTCAATACAATAGTATGATTCTTTAACAACAGATATTCTCTACATTTCTGGTGACATACGAATCTCTAAACAAGCTAAAATGATTTAATGTAACTGTATCAACACTACTGAGCCTTAATCCCGACTAACTGGTACCGCCACACTCACTACTAATTCCACGTAATAAGACTAGTACTAGTACCCCGATCAACACTGTAACAATGCACCAAACAGTAAGAAAATCAAAAAATGAAAGATCTTTCAGTATTAAACTTAACAGTTCTCAAGGACTAAGAAAGGAAAAACACATAACCTGTAGCAAAGATGATTTCAAGTAACCAATCTCCTCTTCAATAACACAAGTATCGATCACGAAAAGGAAAACCGGATTTGTCATGGCGGCCTTTTCAGTAGGACTCTCGTACTCAATCGTAGTGTATTGCGGGAACAACTCCGCCGGCATATTAGTCTCCGATATGGACTGATAATTCTGAGGGAAGTGATTGCGCTGAAGGCAAAAACAGCAGATCCAGATCTTAGTAGACGAGAAATCGACGATGGAGAAAGGATTGAGCACCGATCGGCAATTGCGGCAACGCAGTGGAGCGTAAGGAAGAGTAGGAGTGTTAGGGAAAGGTTTTAACGGCGTGTATATGGCGGAAACGGGGATTACGCATTGAGCGGCCTCCGATTTGCTTCCCGGCAAAACGTTCCACGGCATCCTAACGGCGTCTTGTGTTTCTAATTCTAAGAACTCCGTCATTGTTCCGGCGGTGGAAAGCAGCGGGTGATTGGATCTCCGGAGAAGTGGTGGCACCGGCCAGCTAAAGAAAGGAGTTTTTCAAGTGTTGGGGCTTAGTGATTGTAACGTTTAATTCTGTTGTTCTCTATTAAGGCGTTTTTTGTTAAAATAGACTAAATAAACATGTCATACGGGAGTTGTACATATGTTACTTTGTTTTTGAGTCAACTATGTTAAACTATAAATGATAACTATTTCCATAAAATAAATTTGTAAACTTGATATTTAGAAAATTAACTATTTTGTAAGCTTCTAATATACAAATACTAACTGACGAGAAAAAGATGTAATTTTTTTAGTTGTAGTATTTTGAAAACCCAAGTATGTACTCGGGGTCTTATTTATAAAATTAGTTTAATTGACTCCATAAAATAGAGAGAAACACTTAAGCATTTGTGTTTATGTGATGACCCGAAAGGTCATCTTTAAATTTAATATTCATTTCTGTGATCTGAGATCTCGAATAGCACCACTTAGCATTTCTCGACTTGCATGCACAGTCCGTAATTTTTTTTCGAAAAGTTTTTATGTGAAAAATTGATTAAAATGTGAAATGGAGCTTTAAAACTCACTTGAGTTGACTTCGGCCAACATTTTGAGCAAACGGACTCGCATTAATGTTTTAATGGTTCTGATGGGTCCGCATTGTGATTTTGGACTTAGGAGCATGTTCGAAAAATTATTTGGAGGCCCATAGTTAAATTAGGATTGAAATGGCTAAAATAGAAATTTAAGCTTGAAAGTTTGACTGGGGGCGTTGACTTTTTGATATCGGGGTCGTAATCTGATTGTGGAAATTTGAATAGGTTTGTTATGTCATTTATGACTTGTGTGCAAAATTTGAGGTCAATCGGACTTGATTTGATAGGATTCAGCATCGAATGTAGAAGTTGAAAATTCTTAAATTTCATTAAGCTTGAATTGGGGTACGATTCGTGGTTTTAGCATTGTTTGATATTATTTGAGGTTTTGACTAAGTTCGTATGATGTTTTAAGACTTGTTGGTGTATTTGATTGAGATCTCGGGTGAGTTTCGGATGGTTAACGGAATGAATTTTAGATTCGGAACCCTGCTGGAAATTTTCTAGTGCAGTATCTGGTTTCCTTCATCGTGTTCGCGAGAGGGATCTCGCGTTCACGAAGGATAAAGGGCAGTGTTCATCGCGAACGCGTGGGAGTGTTCGCTTTCACATAGAAGGGGCAAGGCCTGGCTGGGCACCAGGCGATAAGGCTTCGCGTTCGCGAAGGGCAGACCGCATTCGCGAAGGCCAAGATTGGCATCGCGTTCGCGAGACTGCCCTCGCGTTCGTGAAGAAGAAATTTGGGGCAACACAAAAATGTGCTTCGCGAACGCGAGGGTCCTGTCGCGTTCGCGAAGAGGAAAAACCTGAACAAAATGTTTAAGTTCTAAAAATGGCCATTTTTGACGATTTGAAGCCCGGAAAGAGGTGAGTTTTGTGAGATTTTCAAGAAAAATAATGGGGTAAGTGTTCTTAACTTAATATTGATCAAATTACCCGAATCCATAGTTATTTTTAACATTTAATTGGTAAATTAAGTTGGAAGATTTAGAAAAACCCTCTTAGTTTAAATTGAAGATTTGAGGGTCGAGTTGATGTCGGAATTTGGTAAAATTTATATGGGTAGACTCGTGGTTGAATGGGCGTTCATATTTTATAACTTTTGTCGGGTTCTGAGATGTGGGCCCCACGGACGATTTTTGAGTTAAATTTTGGATTTTAATTGGAAAATTTAGTATTTTCATATAGAATTGATTTCTATAATTCGTGTTGAGTATATTGAATTGTTTGTGACTAGATTCGAGGCATTCAGACAACAATTCGCGAGGCAAAGGTTTATTGAAATCTTGAGTTAATTGCAAAGCGAGGTAAGTGTCGTGGTTAACCTTGACTTGAGGGAGTATGACTTATTTGTCTATTTGCTACGTGATTTAATGTGCGAGTACAACGTATATGTGAGGTGACGAGTACTTATGCGTTGTGGTTGAGTCAAAACATGCGGGTGGAATTTGTTTATTGTGAATAATTACCTATTTAATTAAGATATTCCTGCTTAAGTTATTATTGTTTATTTGATCATTTTCATGAGATTATTGCTAGTTTAATTATTGTTGAATATTTTAGAAGGTGAAGTCGGTATTCTGGTATTGAATTGATTGATAAGTATATATCCCCGCATTCAAATACTCTTCGAAATTTATATTATTATTTTCATGGTAAGGAAGAGTGTAAAAGCACGAAGGGTGATGTCGTGCCATTTCCAAAGAGTGTAAAAGCACGAAGGATAATGTCGTGCCAAAAGAGAGTTAAAGCACGAAGGGTGATGCCGTGCCATTTTCAAAGAGTGTAAAAGCACGAATGGTGATGCCATGCCAAAAGAGTGTTAAAGCACGAAGGGTGATGCCGTGCCATTTCCAAAGAGTGTAAAAGCATGAAGGGTGATGTCGTGCCAAAAGAGAGTTAAAGCACGAAGGGTGATGTCGTGCCAATCTTATTATGTATTTATAAATTTATGGTAAAATAAGAGTAAAATCACGAAGGGTGGTGCCGTGCCATTTTCATATTATCAGCTGCTTATTTTATTGTTGATGAATTAATTGGCTGCTACGTAACACTTCTCGTGCTAAAATTTCTATATCATTCCCCTTCGCATGTTCCCTCCCAAATTTATAAATTGTTAATTATTGTGTTATTGTTGCTTCGTATTTGTATATGCTTGTACATGTTGTTTATGTACGTGTCTTGTCATAGCCTCGTCACTACTTCGTTGAGGTTAGGCTCGATACTTACGGAGTACATGGGGTCGATTGTACTCATACTACACTCTGCACTTCTTGTACAAATTTTGGAGTTGGCCCCGGCGGCGTACCATAGACTTGGTCGGATTCAGCTACCCAGAGGAGACTTGAGGTATAACTGCACAACGTCCGTAGTTCTGAAGTCCACCTCTATCTTATCTTAGCTGTGTATTATCTTTCAAACATCTTGAATTTTATTCAGACCTTTATTTGTATTATTCTAGTAGCTCGTGCACTTGTGACATCAGATTCGGGGATGTATTTAGATGACTCGGTTGTTATGGTCTTCCGCACTTTATTTAAGTAATTGACTTCCGTTTAATTTGATTTGTTAAAAAAATGATTACGATTCTTTTAACGTTGGTTTGGGCTTGCCTAGTAAGTGAGATGTTAGGCGCCATCACGGTCTTGAAGGGGGAGTTTCGGGTCGTGACAGTTTATGATTCTGATTTAAATTTTAAATAAGTAAGAACAAGAGTTTAAATCAAATGCTTGAGTTTACCTTATCTTTTTATGAGTAAAAGTTAACCTATTAAAGTAATACAGTACTTAGTAGTCCCAAGGTTCATTTGCTTTTTTTTCTTCTCTCTTTTTTTTTTCCTTTTCTTTTTTTCTTTGGTATTTTTCCTAAACTAAGCTCAGCAACCAAATTTTTTTCTTCGTTTGGTTTAATTTTTGGGTACAAGTGTATACTTAAAATGTTCGTTTAAACAATGAAACATGGGAGAAAATTCTCCAACGAGATTAAGGAACTAAGTATACGCAATTAATGTCTGAAATTATTCACATGATACTCTAACTCACAAGTAATTTTATTCGCATCCAATGTCCATGATAAAAAAAACAAATTTGTTTAAATTTGATCACAGAAACAATTAATGTAAAATAGTGCGCATGAAAAATGTAAAAATGATATCAGATAGCCACTTTAAGAAATCTATATATATATATATATATTAAAGGAATAAAGTTACCATATATATTGTATTATGATTAAGCCGAGTGACAAGCTATTAAAAAGTCACTTGACAATATTAAGGGGAATTTAAAATATAAAATAATATTACCTTTGAATGTTGCATCTAAATTCTAGGATCTAGGATAAGATAGTTATAAAAAAAATTACACGCGTAAAAATAGATTACGAAATTAAAAATAATAAAATTAAAACTCAATATTTTATAAAAATAAAGGAGAATGAAAATTTAAGCTTGAAATAGCTACATATATGTTAAGCTATATGTTTTAGATTTATGTATCTTTTTCTTATGTATAATAATAAAATAATAATAACAATCTATGTATCTTCTATATATTTATTTTGTTAAATCAAATCATATTCAAAACTTATCCAAGCTTTTGAATTAAAAAATAAAATAAATCAAATCTTATCCAAGCTTTTAAATTAAAAAATAAAACTCAAAGAAGAAAAAATACTTTGAGATTTTGGTAAAGTATAAAGTACGGGCATATGCACTTTTATTTATTTTGGCTATTATTGGATTAAACACTACATGAAATAATTATATAAAATTTATAATAAGGGAAACTAATACAGAAAGAGGGGAACTAGAGATAGTGTGAGATAATTTATACTTTGAAATAATTTAAAAATAAAATAAATATAATAAATACAGACTATTGTAACGGGGTGCCAATGGATGAGGAACGGGGTGCTTACATTTTTGAATTCGTCGTGCCAGAGAGACAAAATTACATACCTCATCCGAAGGCCAAGAAGTGTAAAACGCGATATTGGTTGCTTGGCCCAATTAAATTTGTCTCACCGCCTCGGGAGCATAATAGAAAGCTTGAAGCCAAATTAGGGGCGCAATTCATAAGTTCGAGGTGGAGGCAAAAAGTAGTTCACGTCGTGCTGCGACGTTAAATTAGGCGCTTGTTGGGAGGCAACCCAGCTTTACTACCTTCTTTTATTTTTATTTTTATTATATTATTTTTGTAGTGTCTGTTTTTATTTTGTAGGATTATGAGCATAGGAAGAAAGTCATTGGAAGAGTGCAAAAACAAGCTAGATGGTGAGAACTAAGTGTGTGGTACCCGCACAAAGGACCATCCATGGGAGAAGTCTGAGTACCCTGTGAGCTGCTATTGCTTCGGCCTTTGATCTTTCAAGGAGTTTCTTGTCCATCCTTATTATTATTTTTACTTTATTTGTGCATTGAGGACACTGCACTCTTTTAAGTGTGGGGTGGAAGATTCTCTATTCTTTCTATAGTATTATATGAGTATATTGTTAATTTCTTATCTTTTTATTGTTAGCTAGCTTCTTATTTTTAATAGCATAGTTAGTAGAATTAATGGTGTAGTATAGTAGTAATAGTTTTAGTAGCTTAATTTTAAAAAAAAAGATAAAAATAAAAATAAAACAGAAAACAATTGAGAAAAAAAATTGAAAATTTGTTTTTGGACTTTTTCCGACGATGGATCTCCTAGACAATTTTCTTGAGGTATTAAAGTCTAAACAAAAAAAAAATTAAAAAATAGAAAAATCCAAAAATATGTTTTTTTTGTAGCAATAATCCCCTGTGGTTTTTCTTTGTGCCTCGGTTCTTTTCCATGGGATGTAGTTTGAACCGGGTAAAGTTTTTTTCTTTGAGAATAGATTAGAGTTTAGAAAATTAATGGAGGAAGAAATATGAGATTCATAGGAGCTCTTGATTTGTTTGATAGTAGCATATTCAGGCTTTGGCATGTGTAGTGCCTTTCCTATGTTTTAAAATTGATCATGAAGCCTTTATAAATTGGATAGCATGTTTTGTGGCACCTATTTCTCGTTTTCTTGACTTGTGTTCACTTTGCGGTTAATGCTCAATATCTCGTGGCTCCGTGAATACTTGCATTGTTGTAGAGTCAGAATGTGACCGTCCTTAGCGAGTCATGTGCCATGTGTGGTGAGGTTTTTGTGTAGTCCATGTATTGTACTTGTGTCTAGAACTTGCCCGGTATGTGAATTGAAGCGAAATTTTAGGTGATGCTCGGTTTGAGAAATGATTTTAGGCTTTCTTTGATCTTTTTGAGCTTATTGCATACCATAAAAAACATTTATCCCTATTTACCCTTTTGAGCCTATAGACTTTTATTTGGTACCCACATTACAAGCCTATGCCTTTTTTTGTTCTTAATTGACATTGGTTTGATCCTTTTACCTCTTAAAGTACTTTAATTGTGAAATGAACGCTAAAAGAAGTAAGAAGGGACTAAGTGTGGGGTGGATTTTGCGTGGAACCAATGAAAAAAAGAAGGGTGCACTTATTTTGTAAAATAATACACCACTAGCGGAAATTGAAAAAGAAAAAAAAGAAGAAGAGAAAAATCTGGAAAAAAAGAAAGAAAAATATAGATGAATAAATTATTGTCTTGTTCTTGCTAGTGGGTATGAATTAAAGTAGTGCTTAAAGAAAGAGAAAATATTGTTGGGGGTGATATTATTTGTGAAATTGAAGTGGTGTTGAAGAATTTATGCTTAAGTTATTTGGTGATGTGTTAAAGTGCTTAGGAGGTTGAGTCACTATTCCTAAAATATATCCTACCCGTCCCTTAGCCCACATTACAACCATGAAAAAGTCCTAATTGATTTTAGATCGAGCGAGCTTAGATTAGTAGAGATTTACATTAAGGGAAGCCTATGGTACCAATTACATGCATGTGACTTCTTTTGTGAGAGTGAGCAATTGTTTTGATATATATGTGAGCATGAGATTCGAATGTGTGGATTGATTTTACTCTCTTTGCTTTTGTTATGAAGGCACATGATTTCACGAGGGATAGGTAGCATTATTAGACTTCTTTAGGATGTTGGGTGTTCAAGCCATGAGTGCATTGTGACATTGAGTCGGTTTTTGAGCCTAGGATTGTTATGAGCATGTGGTCTTTGTTTGAATATTTTTGAAGTATGGCATAAGTTAAAAGGAAGTGTATGTGATAACATATGCTAGAGTCTAATTGTTGCTATCAACTATGGTAATTGGTGGAGAGTGCTCAAAGATAGAGTTATTTGTTGGTTGACTCGAGGACGAGCAACGTTTAAGTGTGGGGTGTTGATAATTGGCTTAATGTATGCATATTTTAATATATATCGCCTCACATTTTGCTCATGTCTCGACGATTTGAGATGTTTAATATGATTATTTGTACTAAATTTTGATATTTCTATGTGTAGGGATCATTCAGATACAATTTGGGACGAAAGGGCGCGAATTGGAGCAAAATCGGGACAAAAACGCAAAAAGTGAAATTTGAGGGCAACAGCGAGCGTGGGGCGCTGGTTGTGGCGCAATTTACAGTAGCCAAGAAATTTTAGCGCCAGGGCCAGCGCCCCACGCTGCCCTGGACGCTCAAGACGCGAAAGTGTCCTATTTCGACTGGGACTCGGTTATTTCGACCCCAAGACGCCCCAACTAATATAAAAGCCAACCTAAACCTATTTTGGAAGAGGGAGGACGTTTTTGAGAGGAAAACACAAGCACAGAGCCGCCGTGGAGGCCGAAATTCATCAAGTTTCATCTTTCTCCCACCAAACTTAGTAATTTTTATGTTTCTTTGTATGATTTGTTGTTTGGCTACCATGTCTATGTGGAGCTAAACTTCACATTCTAGGGTTGTGGTTCTTTCATGACTATTGTTATTCGGGTATTGATTTTGCCTTCTTGATTTATCATATTGGTTTATTTATTCAATCTTGCGCTTAATTATTTAATTGCTTGATCACCAATTGAATACTATCTACGAATCTAGAATTGAACTCGAAAGTGGAAATTCTAGATTGCATATAGGATTGAGTAGAGCAAGTTCTTGAACTCGGGCATCGGGGAACGGATTCATGGTTAGGATAGACATATACCTAATTGCCTTGCTTGGTTGATTTACAGGAATTATAAATGCGTTCTTGTTGATTCTAACTCCATAGACATATAGGCGTTAGGTTAGCTTGAATAGGCGAGTAAGAACTCGATAGATTCTTATGAGCAATATTAACCCTGTCAACCAATAAGCTAGATAAATTAGTCGGTCAATTCAATTGAAGAATACAATAGGATTGTTAGATAGCCCATAACCCTAGATCATTTTCATTACATTGATATGACTCATAGAACCTATCCGCAAGACTCTACCGAAGATAAGTACAGACGTCTCCGTACCGATCCGCAAGACTCTACTAAACTCGTTCGTGACTCATAGAACCTATAAACCTAGAGCTATGATACCAACTTGTTACGACCCAAAATTCCACCACAGGCGTCGTGATGGAACTTAGTCTCTAAGACTAAGTAAGCCGATTACAATTACAATTCAAGCTAAAAAAATTTTAAAATAGATAATCGAAACCAAAAGCGGTAATAAATGTCTCGACCCAAAATCTGTTAAAGGTCGTGATGGCGCCGGACACCACTGTCACGCAAGCCAACACTAAATAGTGAATTAAATTCTCATTTTTATTATTTTTGAAATCGTAAATTTACTTCAATTTATCTAGTAAAAGATGAATTTATAGAATAAATAACAATGTTTTTCAATTTCAATACTGAACATCCCATAATCATCCCAGAACCCGGTGTCACAAGTGCATGATCCTTTTCTAGAAATTTAAATTAAAATACAATAAATGTCCGAAATACAAATTTGGTCAGGAAAGAAAATATAATACTCTGAAGGAGACTCTGCTGGCTGCGGTACGTCGTATAGAATGTAGCTCACCTAAGTTCCCGCCATAATCGGGTCTCTGCGCCCACAAGGCCGCTAAACATATGTGTACCTGCACAAAAATGTGCAGCAAGTGTAGTATGAGTACGTAAATCAACGCGTACCCAGTAAGTATCCTGCCTAACCCCGAAAAAGTAGTGACGAGGGATCGAATTCGACACTTAATATGGGCTATAAATGGGATATCAATGATATAATTAAGTATTTATTATATGAACAGTTGTAAGCTCAATATTTTGAAGAAAGTAAGCAGTTCTTTATAATTAAGAAATTTCCTAATTTATTTCCCATTATTTAACAATTTAACTCAAGCCAAGAAGGCAATATCATTATTTATAAATTTCAAGGCAAGCAATACAAGAATGCGCAAATCATGTCGAGGTCGTACGGCCCGATCCAACAAATATTTAAATTGTGCACTGCCAGAGGGTCAAATGGCGCGAACCATAGATGCATCTATTTACTACCGAGGCGCTCAGCCCGATCCACAAATAAAAAATTATTTTCAAGAAAAAACAAGTTTCTCATTTACAGTCAAGTATCTCATACAAACCTTCAAGTAAGTGAATTTAACCTTATACAATTCTTTTATCAATTTCTATCATGACTAAGCGATTTTATTAGCAAGTAAGGGCACAAACATTCTAAGTATAGCATGATACGGGTCCTAAACTACCCGAACAATAGAATAATAGTAGCTACGTACGGACTCTCGTCACCTCGTACGTACGTAGCCCCCACAATTAGGTACAAAAATTTATTTAATTCACATATGGGGTTAATTTTCCTCTTACAAGGTTAGAAAGGAGACTTACCTCGCTCCGAAGTTCCATAACCGGCTTCTGAGCCCTTCGAACAACTTGAATCGATGCACAATGCTCCAATACTTGCCAATGATTATTCAAACCCATTAATATACACTCAAATACTTAATATAGTCCAATTTATAACAATTTCTAACCCCGATCGAAAAGTCGATAGAAATCACCCTCGGGCCCACGTGCCCGGATTCCAAATTTTTTCGAAGATAAACTTTACCCATAACCTCACGAACTCAAATATATAGCTTATTCTCAATTCCATGCCCAATTTCGTGGTTAAAATCCAAAAATACCAAATTCTAGGTCTTCTACCAAAAACCCCCACAATTTATACTAATTTCCATGTTTAAATCCTTATACAAACCATGTATTTAACTTATAATAAGTGGGAATCACTTACCTTGGCATTGATGACGAAGAATAAGATCCAAACTCGCTCCAAGACCGGCTCTCATGAAGAAAATGGGGTGAAAATGAGCCAAGCCCTCGTTTTTAAATAACACATTGCCCAGCCCCGACGTTCGCACATGCGGTGCCATGGCCGCATCTGCGATCTCGCACCTGCGAAAATCCCATCGTAGGTGCGGCTCCAGCTCGGCCCAACATTCTCGCACCTGCGCTACTCTCTTCGCACATGCGCCTTCGCAGGTACGCAAATCTTTCCGCTCATGCAGTTCTCAGTAGCCTACCCCTGCCCCTTCCGCTTCTATGAGCCATTTTCCCGCACCTGCGGGCTCGCACCTGAGGCCCTCTTCACACAGGTGTTGTTACACCAAATGCTTAGCTGCTTCAACCCTTCTTCAAATTCAAAATTCGATCCGTTAACCACCCGGAATTCACCCGGACCCTCGGGACCTTAACCAATTATACCAATACGTCCCAAAACACATTACGAACTTAGTCGAGCCTTCAAATCACATCAAACAACGTCGAATTCATGAATCGCACCCCATTCCAAGCTTAATGAACTTTAGAATTTCAAACTTCCCCATTCGATGCCGAAACCTATCAAATCACGCCCGATTGCCCTCAAATTTTGCACACAAGTCACGTTTGACATTACGGACCTACTCCAACTTCCGGAATCGGATTCATACCCCGATATCAAAAAGTCCACTTCCGGTAAAACCTCTTTAAAACCTTCAAATTTCTAACTTTAGTCAAATGACTCTAAAATTACCTACGGACCTTCGAATCGACTTCCGGACGCGCTCCCAACAATAGAATCACCATACGGAGCTATTCCCAGATTTGGGATCCCAAACGGAGATCGATAACATAAAACTTACCTCCATCCCAAATTCATGAAATTCTTCCAAAGTGCTAACTTCCACAATAGGTGCCGAAACGCTCCCGGGTCATCCAAAATTTGACCCGGACATACGCCCAAGTCCAAAATCATCATACGAACCTGCTGGAACCTTCAAATCCTGATTCCGAGGCCGTTTACTATAAAATCCAATCTTAGTCAATTCTTCTAACTTAAAGCTTTCAAAATGAAAATTTTCTTTCCAATTGAACTTCGAACTTCCCGAAATTCAATCCCAACCATGCGTACAAGTCATAATACCTGAAGTGAAGCTGTTCATAGCCTCAAACCGCCGAACGACGCGCTAGAGCTCAAAACGACCGGTCAGGTCGTTACATTCTTTCCTACTTAAACATATGTTCGTCCTCGAACATGCTAAGAACTGCTCTAGAGTTGTCCGAAATTACTACTTAACACCTCGTGCACCTAC
The DNA here is from genome assembly GCF_000715075.1 of Nicotiana tabacum. Taxonomy (NCBI): domain Eukaryota; kingdom Viridiplantae; phylum Streptophyta; class Magnoliopsida; order Solanales; family Solanaceae; genus Nicotiana; species Nicotiana tabacum. Next base: position 146,578,373 of record NC_134098.1, on the reverse strand, counting down.
CCGTGCTACCACAACTCAGTTGAGCACACTGGCTCGAGTAAATCTGAAGATTCCCCTTTTTGCTTAGTCAAATTAGCCTTAGAGCCAAATTCCAACATCCGAAATCTTCTGGCAGGCCTGTTTCCAACGTACGATCACCGTATTAATCACCACACAATGTACCAAAACATGACTGCAATACCTTTGCTGAATTCATACCATCCACCGCATAATTTACAGGACCATAATAACATCCTCTGATAACAATAGTCGAAATTCCATGAACCTGATGCTCACTATGCACCTTATGACATATATAAGTATAGTTCCAACTCTTGTAATGTTGTCGCAGTGGAAAAGATGCGTAGAAATTTACAACCAACTGCCGAGTAAACCATTCATTGAGTTTCTCCCCTTGACAAGAACCATTACCTCATTCTGGACTGAATACTGATATTTACTCTTTAACTATTCCTCATACTAATCTGATCACACTGACCCCAGGTCCAATAATCCTGTCTCTCCCAGTATAAGTTGTTCAGGCAATAAGCCACCTCAGACGCTGCCAAAAGTCTCATGTGATGCCACAACGTGCCAATAAGCTACAAACTTGAATGTGATACATAAGGAAAACGAACTCTGGAAAGAACTACTCAACCCACGTAACTAACTAGACAACTAAAAAGGTGTTACGAACCTTCCTTAGAAAATGGAAAACAAAACACACGAAAATAGATATAGGGGACTGTACTCAACATCACACTGTTGCTGTGCACAACCCGATCCGAACATAAAATCTATATAAGGAGATACTTACCGAGCTAGAATGCTAATTATTACAAAATACCCGAATATCGGCCACGAGCATGCTAAGTGCATAATACCATCCCTGGGGAGACAGATAGTGTCATACGCTACACAAGTCAAGCACAACTAAGGTGCGATATATGATCTGAATCTCGAGAGTCATCCTGCTCAAATAATATCATCGCTACGCGGAACCTCAACACATATGAAATTAACAAGTCATTTCACAACTCACACAGCACAATATAGTATTACATGAAGTAGCCGACGACGAAATAACATCCAACGTCCGAATACTCCTCCACAAGGAGCGCTAAGCTGAAATAAACACATACAGCCCGATATAGAGCCCACATTCATATCTAGATCCATCCACGGACCTCAAGCCGATTCAGATCGCTCCGTACTAGTCTAATAATCTTTCAAGGGTTCATAATAACCCCCTTTTTTCCATAACACACAAGAACAACCATCATATCCGGAATAAACCTCCACAGTCCACAATCAAATGAATCGAGCACCCTCTAAGCATAAATTCTCACATGAACAATAGTATCGCAATCTCAATACTTGGTTCCAATCTTCGATCAATCAAGTGACTACATGTCACACTTATACAACCTCCCCGTGGGACGTGCTCCCATGACCTTCCGCACCAGATAACAAGTCTGCACATCCATACCACCGGCCGGCCAAACGCTGTAAAGCAAATCAAAAATCCGAAATCACTACTCAAAGCCTCTTGCACAGGACACTTATCTCAGGTGACGCTAGAGACAATACCATCTTACTCTAACCATCTGAATCCTTTCCCACTCATCCGAGCTCTTGACATTCTTGTCGACAATAAACTGCAACCTTGATCCTCAACTTCCGAATCCCATGCCGATCACTGCACTTAATCATGCGTTTACACTGTTTTTACTTACTTCCGAACAATTGTATTTAGAAGTGATATCAAACTCTGTAGAGCTTATGACTAGTACTATCGGTTTTGGGTAATTGTAAATTTTGTAAAGATTTCTATTTCGAGACTGTTAGATTTCCTTTATTATTGTTATTACTCAGTAAATGTTAGGCTTACCTAGTCCCTAAGACTAGGTGCTATCACGATACCCAACGGAGGGGGAAATTGGGTCGTGACATATGAGCACTTGAGTTGCAAGTTGTATTATGCTGTGATATTTGGGCACTTGAGGTGCGATTTGTGAAATATTGTGATATTGATACGCATGCGGTGATATAAGGTCAGAGTGTTGAAACACATGCGGTGAGATAAGGGTAGCTTGAAACGCGTGGCTAGTAGGGGAACTACTAGAAGTCATGCGGTGTGATAAGGGTGGCTAAAACGCTGGATGCTATTGAAAATGATTTCTTTAAAATTAAATGTGAAGGCTCATGCGGTGATATAAGAAAATGAGATATTGTGAATTTATTTATGATTTGGGACTACGAGGCGGTACTTCAGGAGTGCTCTGTTGATATTTCTTTATTTATGTTCTTGTCTTGGGTAATTTTGTTTCATTTAATATGTAAATTCTTGTCTTCTTCCGTGATGTACTAGTTGACTTTATTATTATGTGTTTTGTGCTCCTAGTTGTATTGTGTTGGCTTTGGCTTTTTAGCACGAGACTCTGAAGAAGTATATTTTTGGATTTTCTTGATGATTTTTGATGAATGAGTTGATTTAAATAAACGAAATTATTATTATATTTTAAATTAAATAGTTTTACATCTAAATCAATAGTTTATCTGACGCTTTAATTTAAGTGCAATATTATTTTCTTCACCCAAATGATTTCTAAAATAAATTCATTTCTTTGTTGACTTTTTACTTGATTTAAAAATTGTAAACCCACTTTAGTGGAAATAAATTGATTATGTGGATCTTATATACATTGATATTATTGTCACGTGAGTTGTTCATGCAGTTGTGATAGAAATATGGGCACGAGGTACCATAGAAATATGGAAGTGGGTTGAGACCCGTATTTTTATGATTATGAAATGAGGTGTCACAAGGTGACTTTTATTTGAAGGAATTATATTCTAAAAATATTATTTGAAAGAATTATAGTTGAAGGGAGTATATTCGAAATATATATTTATTTGACAAGGTTATATTCTAAGGATTTTTATTGAAAAACTTATATTTGAAAGATTTATACTTGAAGTACTTACATTGGAAAGACGTATATTTGAGGGACTTGATTGATTGGTTGTATTTGTGTTCCTTATTCGTTTGAGCAATATTTATGGTGTTCTTGTTGCCTTGTTGTTTACATCATTTATTTATTCTTGTTTCCATCATTGCCATTTGTTTTTATTGTTGTCATTATTGTTATTTGTTTCTATTATTATTATTATTATTATTATTATTATATACTGCTACACTGCACAGGTTAATTGATTAGTGAGTGTCTTGATTGTACCTCGTCACTACTCTACCGAGGTTAGTCTTGATACTTACTGGGTACAGACTGGACCCAGAATTCCCACCAGTAAATAACAATAATTAACTAAGATAAAATATAATAAGTGAGAAATATTATAAAACTATATTAATCACTACCACCCCGATCTGGAGTCACAATTCACGAGCATTCTAGAATTTACTACAAGTAATAGTCTGAAAGAAATACAATTGTCTGAATGAAAGAAACAGTAGAACAGAAAAGATAGACGGGGACTTCAAGGTCTGTGAACGCCGACAGATCTACCATGAGTCTTCGGACAGTGGACCAATAGCAAAAATCTCGATCAACCCGAGCCGGTATCAAAATCTGCACAGAAAGTGCAGAGTGCAGTATCAGTACAATCGACCCCATGTACTGGTAAGTGTCGAGCCTAACCTCGACAAAGTAGTTACGATGCTAAGGCAACGCACCTACAAATCAACCTGTACAATTTAACAGTTGTGGTGACCCAAAATGTCATCTTTAAATTTAATGATTAATTATGTGATCTAAGCACTATTTACCATTAATCGACTTGCGTGTGCAGTCCATAAAAATTTTTCCGGAAAGTTTTCAGGTGAAAAATGGATTAAAATATGAATTAGATGCTTAAAACACAACTGAGTTGACTTTGGTCAACATTTTGAGCAAACAGACTCGGATCAGTGTTTTGACAGTTCCGGTAGGTCCGTATCGTGAATTGGGACTTGGGCGTATGCCCGGAATCAAATTCCGAGGTCCCTAGCCCGAGATATGGAATTTTGACAAAAAATTTAAAGTTTAAGTTCAAATAGTGACCGGATGTCGAATTATGTGCAAATGACCCCGGGATAGAATTTTGATGATTCCAACAGCTCCGTATGGTGATTTTGGACTTAGAAGCATGATCGGAATTTTATTTGGAAGTCCGTAGTGGAATTAGGCTTGAAATGCCGAAAGTTGAATTTTTGGGAAGTTTGACCGATGGGTTGACTTTTTGATATCGGGGTCGAAATCCGATTCTGAAAATTTTCATAGCTCCGTGATGTCATTTATGACTTGCGTGCAAAATTTGAGTTCAATCGGACTTGATTTGATAGGTTCCGGTGTTGTTTGTAGAAATTGAAAGTTTCAAAGTTCATTAGGCTTGAATCTATGTGTGATTCATGATTTTAGCGTTGTTTGATGTGATTTGAGGTTTCAAATAAGTTCGTATGATGTTTTAGGACTTGGTGGTGTATTGGGTTGAGGTCCCGAGAGCCTCAGGTGAGTTTCGGATGGTTAACGGATAAAACATGGGACTTAAACAGCTGCTGCAAATTCTCTTCTGCTGTGCAATCGAGCCCCAGAAATCGAGCCGAGGATCGAAGGCAGGCTCGAGATCCATGATCAAAGGCCACTGATCGAAGGCCTAGGATCGAGGGTTATGACCAAGGCCAGTGATCGAAGGCCATAAGGATCGAAGCCATGATCGATAGCCAGGATCGACGGCTGTGATCGAGCCCCAGGGTCGAGGGCCATGATCGGACTCCCCAGGATCGGACTCTCTTGATCGAGGTCCAGGATCGGACTCCACGATCGAGGTCAGCCTGGACAAATCCATAAGTTATAAAAATAGGGGGGTTTCGTCCCCTTCGCCATTTTTAACAACTTGGAGCTTGAGCAGAGGCGATTTTTGATATATCTTCAAGGAAAAACATTGGGGTAAGTGTTCTTAACTCAATCTTGGTTAAATTACCCGAATCCATCACTGTTTTTAACATTTAATTGGTGATTTAAGTTGAAAAAATTTGAAAACCCTCTTGGATAGATTTGTGGATTTGAGGGTCGAATCGTTATTGGAATTTAGTCATTTTGGTATGGTTAGACTCGTGGTTGAATGGGCTTTTATGTTTCGTAACTTTCGCCGGATTTCGAAACATGGGCCCCACGGGCCATTTTTGAGTTAATTTTGGATTTTTATTGAAAAAAATGTAGTGTTTTCGTATAGAATTAATTCTATAATTTTTTTGACTGTATCGAATTAATTATGACTAGATACGAGTCTATCGGAGTCGGAAAATCGAGGAAAAAGTATAATACGTGATTAAATTGGAGTAAGTCGAGGTAAGTGACTTATCTAACCTTGTGTGGGGGAAATTTTCTCTAGAATTGATATTAATGTGATTATTGAAATGTGTTGAAAGTCGTGTACACGAAGTGACGAGTGTGTACATGGGCTAAATGTGAAAGATTATATTTTTAAATTGTGTAGATCATTGTTGCGCAGTTATTAAATTATTTTATCTTGTTATATTCTTCATCATTGATCTGTGATATATATTTTAGATTTGTTTACCTTTTTCCTGCTAATTGTTTTACATGTTTAATTGAAACTTGGTTTCTTTTATACTGTGCATTATTTGAAGGTTGATTTTCTTTAAATTAAATATTATTAATATGAAGTATTTGACATTTTTAAATTTGATATTGAAGCAACGTATTAAAAATTTGAAATATTATTTTCCTGAATTATTTATTCTTGAATATTTTCGTAAGATTTTTTTAATGGATTATTCTGGCATGAGCCGTGAGCTCTTTATTATTGAAAAATATTGTTGTTGATTTTTTGTGGAAAATTGAAATATTGGGCACTTGAGGTGCAAATTGTGATATATTGTGATATTGATACGCATGCGGTGGTATAAGGTCTGGTAATGAAATGCATGTGGTGAGATAAGGGTGGCTTGATACGCGTGGCTAGTAGGGGTGACTATTAGAAGTCATGCGGTGTGATAAGGGTGGCTAAAACGCGGGATGCTATTTCGGGAAAAAATGCTTTCTTTAAATAAATTGTGAAGGCTCCCGCGGTGGTATAAGGAAATGAGATATTGTGAATTTATTTATGATTTGGGACTACGGGGAGGTACCTCGGGAGTGCCCTTGTTGATATTGATTTATGGCCGCAGTTGCCTTTGATTATTGTTGTGATTTTCTTCAAGTTGAAAAGAATTCTGTTTTGTTTCCACGAGGTATTTATTTGTCATTATTTGATGTAATTAAATGTGACATACTACTTGATTTATTTCCATTGTCATTTTATCTTATAATATTGTTTAAACATTTTACTATGCCATTATTTATTCTCCAGTAGGGCCTGACCTGACCTCGTCACTACTCTACCGAGGTTAGGCTTGGCACTTACTAGTTACCGCTGTGGTGTACTCATACTATGCTTCTGCACATCTTTTTGTGCAGATCCAGGTACATCTTATCAGACCAGGCATCAGTAAACTAGCTGTGCGAGGAGACTTCGAGGTATATTTGCCAGCGTCCGCAGACTCCGGAGTCCCCTTCTATCTTACTATGTTGTCTTCCTTATTTGCTTTAGACTCTGATGTATAGAGACATAGAGAATAAATTCTTAGAAGCTTGTGACTTATTTCTACCGGGTTTTGGGAGTTGAAATTATTTGAATTGTAGTTTATTTATTTCAGATATTTATTATTATTCCGCATTGATAGGCTTACCTAGTCTTAGAGACTAGGTGCCATCACGACATCCTACGAAGGGAATTTGGGGTCGTGACAACAATGTATATACAAATCACAGAAATGAAGAACTAAATAGGAAATGTCGAGAGGGGAACATACTGAGGGGAATGAAAGATAAAGAACTACAACAAAATGATCACCGGAGCAGTCAATATACCAGGAATCAATAGGAATAGTGAATACAGTAAGGAAAAATGCACGGCATCACCCTTCGTGCTTTTACTCTCAATCTCACCATAAAATTAATAGAAACAGCACGACATCACCCTTCGTGCATTAACTCTCATATCATGGCACGACATCACGCTTCGTGCATTAACACTCACAATATGGCACGGCATCACCCTTCGTGCATTAACACTCACAATATGGCACGGCATCACCCTTCGTGCATTAACACTCATAATATGGCACGACATCACCCTTCGTGCATTAACACTCACAATATGGCACGGCATCACCCTTCGTGCATTAACACTCTCCCTTACCATAATGCAATGCATAAATAACAACAGGGAGATAGAATAACAAGTACAAACCTTACTTCAACATTTGGTTCCATAACATCAATCTCAACTTTGAAATAAAAACTCAATTATTACCAGAAAATCCGTAAACATGATAAGAACGATAAATTGAACAACACCAGTATAACACATAGCAATTAGGCATAAGAGTGAGACAATATAAGAAAAACTGAGAAACATGGAAAACAGGTAAATTGGCGGCGCATAAGTACTCGTCACCTCACATATACACCGCTCACATGAATTTCACTTAGCAAGTAATCTAAGGTTCCTAATTCCCTCAAGTCAGGGTTACACACAATACTTACCTTACTCCGAAGGCCACTTAATTCTCAATCACAGCTCTTCCTTTGGAATTTACCTCCAAACCACTCGTATCTATTAAAAAGTGACTCAATAATATCAAACATTGCTAAAGGAATCAATTATATTGCGTAGTTAAATTTTCCCAAATTTTCCTCCAAAAAGTCAAAAAATCGACCCTAGGCCCGCTTAGTCAGGTTCAGACCAAAATCCTTTTACCCATTCATCCCCGGGCCCGAATATGTAATTAGTTTTAGAATTCGACCTCAAATTAAGGTCTAAATCCTCAAATTTCAAAATTCCTAAGTTCTACCCAGAAATCCTAATTTCACCTTAAATATTTTAGATTCTAGGTTGAAATCTTGTTATAAGATGTAAATGATTGAAAGAAAAGAGTTAGGAATCCCTTACCTATGATTTGGGGAAGATTTGGTCTTTGGAAAATCGCCTCTTAAGGTTTAGGGTTTTGAAAATATGAAGAATGAATGAAAAATCGTGTCTAAGTCCCTTTTACTCAGCTGCAGGTGTCGTAATTGCGACCTGAGCTTCGCAAATGCGAAGGAACAATCGCAATTGCGATGCCCTTCACAATCCCGCTGCCTTCACAAATGCGAGGAAAGTGTCGCATTTGCGACCACTGAACCTCGTAAATGCGAGTAGATATTCGCATTTGCGAACCTGCCCTTCCCAGACTCCCTTCGCAATTGCGAAGGTAACCTCGCAAATGCGAGAACTGCTGGCCCAGGCTTCTGATTGCAATTATGATGAAAGCCTCGCAATTGCGGACCCTATTATGTATGCATTTGAAATGCTTGATCTCGCAATTGCGAGATCAGAGGCCTGCAACAAGTTCAGTTATACCAGCAAAATTTTCTAAGTTCAAAACATCTCATGGCCTATCCGAAACTCACCCGAGCCCTCGGGGCTCCAAACTAAACATGCACACAAGTCTAAAAACATCATAAGAACTTGCTTGCACGATCAAATCGCCAAAATAACACCTAGAACTACGAATTTAGCACCAAATCAAATGAAAGTCTCAAGAACACTTTAAAATTCATATCTTCTCAACTAGACGTCCGAATCACGTCAAATCAACTCCGATTCTCACCAAATTTCACAGACAAGTCCCAAATACCATAATGAACCTGTACTGGGCTCTGGAACCAAAATACTGACCCGATACTAACAATTCCAAATATCAATCAATTCTTAAAAACAAATAATTTCCAAACTTTTAATTTTCATCAAAACTTCATAACTCAAGCTAGGGACCTTCGAATTCAATTCCGGGCAAATGTCCAGGTTCCATAATTCGATACGGACCTACCGGGACCGTCAAAGCACAGATCCGGGCCCATTTACCAAAAATATTGATCGAAGTCAACAAAAATTAATTTTTAAGGCAAAAATTCTTATTTTCATTAGTTTTCAACATAAAAGCTTTCCGGAAATCTACCCGGACTCTGACACAAATCGAGAAGGGTAAAAAATGAGATTTGTAAGGCTTAAGAGCTCAGATTAGAGTTCTAAAACATAAGATGACCTTTTGGGTCATCACATTCTCCACCTCTAAAACAACCGTTCGTCCTTGAATGGACATAGAAAAGTACCTGGGCTGGTGAAAAGGTGGGGATATCTACTTCGCATATCGGACTCGGACTCCCAAGTAGCTGCCTCAATAGGCTGACCTCTCCATTGCACTCAAACTGAAGGGTAACTCTTTGATCTCAACTAGCAAACTTGGCGGGCTAGAATTGTCACCGCAACCTCCTCATAAGTCAAATCCTTGTCCAACTGGACAGAGCTGAAATCTAACATATGGGACGGATTGCCATAATATTTTCGAAGTATGGACACATGGAATACCGGATGAACATCTGCTAAACTAGGTGGCAACGCAAGCCTGTAAGCCACCTCTCCCACTCTCTCCAGAATCTCAAAAGGTCTGATATACCTAGGGCTCAACTTGCCCTTCTTTCCGAACCTCATTACACCCTTCATGGGTGATACCCGAAGTAACACTCTCTCTCCGACCATGAATGCAACATCACGAACTCTACGGTCGGCATAACTTTTTTGCATAGACTGAGTTGTGCGAAGTCGATCCTGTATAATCTTGACCTTGTCCAAGGCCTCCTGAACTAAATCTGTACCCAATAACCGAGCCTCCCCGGGCTCGAACCACCCATCGAAGACCGATACCATCTACCATACAAAGCCTCATACAGGGCCATCTGAATGCTCGACTGGTAGCTGTTATTGTAGGAAAACTCCGCTAACGGTAAAAACTGATCCCAAGAACCTCCAAAGTCAATAACACAGGCGCAGAGCATATCCTCCAAGATCTGAATAGTACACTCGGACTGTCCGTCCGTCTGAGGATGCAATGTTGTGCTCAACTCAACCCGCGTACCTAACACACGCTGTACTGCCCTTCAAAAGTGCGAGGTAAACTACGTACCTCGATCAGAAATGATAGACACGAGTACACCGTGAAGACGGACGATCTCACGAATGTAAATATCTGCCAACCGCTCCGAGGAATAGGTAACTGCCATAGGAATGAAATGCGCTGACTTAGTCAGCCTGTCCATAATAACCTAAACTGCATCGAACAACCTCTGAATCTGTGGGAGTCCAACAACAAAATCTATAGTGATACGCTCCCACTTCTACTCAGGAATATCTAACCTCTGAAGTAAACCACCAGGTCTCTGATGCTCACACTTTACCTACTGGCAATTTAGGCACCGAGCTACATAGGCAACTATATCCTTTTTCATTCTCCTCCACCAATAATGTTGCCGCAAATCTTGATACATTTTGGCGGTACCTGGATGAATAGAATACCTGGAATTGTGTGCTTCTTCTAGAATTAATTCACGAAGTCCATCCACATTAGGCACACAAATACGACCCTGCATCCTCAAAACTCCGTCATCTCCAACAGTAACCTGCTTGGCACCACCGTGCCGCACTGTGTCTCTAAGGACAAGTAAATGAGGATCGTCATCCTATCGATCTCTGATGTGCTCAAACAAAGAAGACCGAGCAACTGTACAAGCTAGAACACGGCTGGGCTCAGAAACATCCAACCTCACGAACTGTTTGGCTAAGGCCTGAACATCCAATACAAGCGGTCTCTCACCAACTGGAATATTTTCAAGGCTACCCATACTGACTGAATTTCTACTCAAAGCACTGGCCACCACATTGGCCTTCCCGAGATGATACAATATGGTGATATCATAGTCTTTCAATAGCTCCAGCCACTTCCTCTGCCTCAAGTTGAGTTCCTTCTGCTTGAACAAATACTGCAAGCTCTGATGATCAGTGAATACCTCACATGGCATGCCATAAAGATAGTGCCTCCAAATCTTCAGCGCGTGAACAATGGCTGCCAACTCTAGATCATGAACAAGGTAATTCTTCTCGTGAACCTTCAGCTGCCGCGAAGCATATACAATAACCTTGCCACCCTGCATCAACACCACACCCAGACCAATACGAGATGCTTCACAATATACTGTATAAGATCCTGAACCTGTGGGTAACACCAATACCAGTGCCGTAGTCAAAGCTGTCTTGAGCTTCTGAAAGCTCGCTTCACATTCGTCTGACCACCTGAATGGGGCATCCTTCTAGGTCAATCTGGTCAACGGGGCTGCTATGGATGAAAACCCCTCAACAAATCGACGGTAATAGCCCGCCAAACCTAAGAAACTACGAATCTCTATAGCTGATGTGGGTCTAGGCCAGTTCTGAACTGTCTCAATCTTCTTAGGATCCACCTGAATACCCTCTGCTGATACAACGTGACTCAAGAAAGCAATTGAACTCAACCAAAACTCGCATTTTGAGAACTTAGCATATAACTGGCTGTCTTTCAGAGTCTGAAGAACGATCCGAAGGTGCTGCTCATGCTCCTCTCGACTATGGGAGTAGATCAAGATATCATCAATAAACACAACCACAAAGGAATCCAAGTAGGGTTTGAACACCCAGTTCATCAAATCCATGAACGCTGCTGGGGCATTTGTCAGCCCAAATGACATCACTAGAAACTCATAATGCCCATACCGAGTCCAAAAAGCTATCTTAGGAACATCGTATGCCCTAATCCTCAGCTGATGGTAGCCAGATCTCAAATCAATCTTTGAAAACACCTTGGCACCCTGAAGCTGATCTAATAAATCATCAATCCTCGACAATGGATACTTGTTCTTGATGGTGACTTTGTTCAACTGCCGATAATCTATACACATCCTCATTGATCCATCTTTCTTCTTCACAAATAACACGGGTGCACCACAGGGCGAGACACTAGGTCTAATGAAGCCCTTATCAAGCAAATCTTGCAACTGCTCCTTCAATTCTTTCAACTCTGGTGCGGCCATGCGATATGGCGGAATGGAAATATGCTGAGTGCCCGGAGCCAAATCAATGCAGAAATCAATATCCCTATCGGGTGGCATCCCCGGCAGGTCTACAGAAAAAACCTCTAGAAACTCACGAACAACCGGCACCGAATTTATGGAAGGAACCTCTACACTAGAATCGCGGACATAAGCCAAATAAGCTAGGCACCCCTTCTCGACCATATGTCGAGCCTTCGCATAATAGATAACCCTGCTGGCAGAATGGCCAAGATTCCCTCTACACTCTAATCGAGGCAACCCCTGCAAGGCTAAGGTCACCGTCTTGGCGTGACAATCTAATATAGCATGATAAGGTGACAACCAATCCATACCCAGTATGACATCAAAAACAACCATGTCAAGAAGTATAAGATCTACACGAGTCTCAAGAATCCCAATGGTGACCACATACGAACAATAAACATGATCTACAACAATAACATCTCCCACTGGTGTGGACACATACACAGGAGCACTCAAAGAATCATGGGGCACAACCAAATAGGAAGCAAAATAGGATGACACATAAGAGTAAGTATATCCCGGATCAAATATAATTGAACCATCTCTACTGCAAACTGAAACAGTACCTGTGATAACAGCGTCAGATGACTCAGCCTCAGGCCTGGCTGGGAAAGCATAACACCGAGGTTGGGCCCCACCACCCTGAACTATGTCCCTGGGACGTCCTCTAACTTGCTGGTCTCCACCTCTAATGGCCTGACCTTCACTTCTAATAGTCTGGCCTCTACCTCTGGCTGCCTGAACCCTACCTATGGCTGGCTGAGCAGGTGGTACAGCAACTGGTGCCGGAACCATGGCATAATAACTTTGATACTGTGAGCTGCCCGTTGCTCGAGGGCAAAATCTAGCAATGTGTCTCGGATCACCACAAGTATAATATAACCTCGGTTGTTGTGACTGCTGACCCTAAAACTGACCCTGTCGACCTGAATAACCACCCTGATAGCTATAGAGTGGAGGTGCACTAATAAGAGTTGGTGGTGCACTGTAGGCTAGCTGATCAGAATAATGCATCTTAGAGCCACGACCACTTGAGGCATCGTGGGATGCCTGAAGCTCTGAATGAAATGGCCTGGGAGGATGGCCTCTACCAAAAGTACTCCTGCCTCTAGATGAGGCACCGCTGAACTCAGCGGAATGATAAGGTATCTTGTCAGACCCCTAACCTCCCTGAGTAAGAATCATTTCGACCCGTCTGGAGACATTAGCAGCCGCCTGAAAAGAAATCTCACTCCCAGTCTCCTTAGCCATCTGCAATCTGATAGGCGGAGCAAGTCCATCTATAAACCTCGTCACCCCCTCTCTCCCTCGGTGGGAATCAGAAGAATGGCATGACGGGCCAAATCCACAAAACGGGTCTCATACTGAGCAACAGTCATACTGCCCTGCTGGAGACGCTCAAACTGACGGCGATGCTCCTCTCTTAATATGATAGGCAGAAACTTCTCTACGAAGAGCTGAGAGAACTAGTCCCAAGTAATAGCAGGAGACCCAGCTGGTCTGGTCAACAAGTAATCGCTCCACCATTTCTTGGCGGAACCAGTCATCTAAAATGCAGCAAAATCAACCCCATTGGTCTCCACTATACCCATGTTTCGTAGAACCTCGTGGCAACTGTCAAGATACTCCTGGGGATCCTCTGAAGGAGCACCACTGAAGTGAACAGGAAAGAGCTTGGTAAACCTGTCCAATCTCCATAAAGCCTCGGAAGACATAGCTGGCCCATCTCCGACCTGTGCCGCAATAACCGGCTGAACTAATCCGACTGGCTGAGCTGCTGGAGCCTGATACTAGGGAGCTATCTGCTTCGGAGTGGGAGTAGTAGGAGTCTGGGCTCCTCCTCCAGCCTGAGAGACTGCTAGTGCCATGGGAAATGTGCCAGTCTGGGCCATACTCTCCATAAGGCCCACCAAACGGACCAAAGCGTCCTGAAGTACTGGGGTGGCAATGAACCCCTCCGGAACCTGAGCTGGTCCGGTAGGAACAGTCTGGGCTGGAACCTCCTCGTCAAGCTCTATCTGAGGCTCCACTGCTGGGGGTGCTGCTCGAGCCCTAGGCTGAGCCCTGCCCCTGCCTCAGCTTCTTGCACTGCCTCGGCCTCGGCCTCGACCTCTGCCCCGCGTAGGAGCTGTCAGTGGAGGCTCTGGCTGCTGCTCAGCTAAGGAAACGGTACATGTTCTCGCCATTTATGAGAGAATAAGAGTAGAAGAGTTCAATCAGTATTGAGAAAGCAAATTCGCACGACAAAGAAGAATGAAAATGAAACTTGTTCCTAAACTTCATAGCCTCTGGAAGATAAGCACAGACGTCTCCGTACCGATCCTCCAGACTCTACTAAACTTGCTCGTGAATCGTGAGACCCAGGCAACCTAGTGCTCTAATACGAACTTGTCACAACCCGGAATTCCCACCAATGGGACCGTGATGGCGCCTAACATTTCACTTGCTAGGCAAGCCAACGTTAGAGAATCATTAAACAAATTCCTTATTTTTACTCAGTAAATAACAATAATTAACTAAGATGAAATATAATAAGTGTGGAATATTATAAAACTGTATTAATCAGTACCACCCGGATCTGGAGTCACAATTCACGAGCATTCTAGCATTTACTACAAGTAATGGTGTGAAACAAATACAACTGTCTGAAGGAAAGAAATAGTAGAACAGAAAAGATAGACGGGGACTTCAAGGTCTATGAACGCCGATAGATCTACCTTGAGTCTCCGGACACTGGATCAATAGCAAAAATCTCGATCAACCCGAGCCGGTATCAAAATCTGCACAGAAAGTGCAGAGTGCAGTATCAGTACAACTGACCCCATGTACTGGTAAGTGTCGAGCCTAACCTCGACGAAGTAGTGACAAGGCTAAGGCAAGGCACCTACAAATCAACCTGTACAATTTAACAGTGTATATACAAATCATAGAAATGAAGAACTAAACAGGAAATGTCATGAGGGGAACATACTGAGGGGAATGCAAGATAAAGAACTACAACAGAATGATCACCGGAGCAGTCAATATACCAGGAATCAACAGGAATAGTGAATACAATAAGGAAAAATGCACGACATCACCCTTCGTGCTTTTACTCTCAATCTCGCCATAAAATTAATAGAAACGACACGGCATCACCCTTCGTGCATTAACTCTCATATCATGGCACGGTATCACCCTTCGTGCATTAACACTCATAATATAGCATGGTGGAACGACCTCACCCTCCGTGCATTAACACTCAAAATATGGCACGGCATCACCTTTCGTGCATTAACACTCTCCCTTACTATAATGCAATGCATAAATAACAACAGGGAGATAGAATAACAAGTACAAACCTTACTTCAACATTTGGTTCCATAACATCAATCTCAACTTTGAAATAAAAACTCAATTATCACCAAAAAATCCGTAAACATGATAAGAACGATAAATTGAACAACACTAGTATAACAAACAACAATTAGGCATAGGAGTGAGACAATATAAGAAAATCTGAGAAACATGGAAAACAGGTAAATTGGCGGCGCACAAGTACTCGTCACCTCACATATACGCCGCTCACATGAATTTCACTTAATTCTCAATCACAGCTTTTCCTTTGGAGTTCACCTCCAAACCACTCGTATCTATTCAAAAATGACTCAATAATATCAAATATTGCTAAAGGAATCAATTATATTGCGTAAGTTAAATTTTCCTCCAAAAAGTCAAAAAATCGACCCCGGACCCGCTTGGTCAGGTTCAGGCCAAAATCCTTTTACCCATTCACCCTCGAGCCCCAATATGTAATTAGTTTTGGAATTCGACCTCAAATTGAGGTCTAAATCCTCAAATTTTAAAATTCCTAAGTTCTACCCAAAAATCTTAATTTCACCATAAATATTCTAGATTCTAGGTTGAAATCTTGTTATAATATGTAAAAGATTGAAAGAAAATAGTTAGGAATCACTTACCTATGATTTGGGGAAGATTTGGTCTTTGGAAAATCACCTCTTAAGGTTTAGGGTTTTGAAAATATGAAGAATGAATGAAAAATCCCGTCTAAGTCTCTTTTACTCAGCTGCAGATGTCGCAATTGCGACCTGAGCTTCGCAAATGCGAAGGAACAATCGCAATTACGATGCCCTTCACAATCCCGCTGTCTTCGAAAATGCGAGGAAAGTGTCGCATTTGCGACCACTGAACCTCGCAAATGCGAGTAGATGCTCGCATTTGCGAACCTGCCCTTCCCAGACTCCCTTCGCAATTGCGAAGGTAACCTCGGAAATGCGAGAACTGCTGGCCCAGGCTTTTGATCACAATTGCGATGAAAGCCTCTCAATTGCGGACCCTTTTATGTTCGCATTTGCGATGCCTGATTTCGCAATTGCGAGATCATAGGCCTGCAACAGGTTCAGTTATACCAGCAAAATTTTCTATGTTCAAAATATCCCGTGGCCTATCCGAAACTCACCCGAGCCCTCGGGGCTCCAAACCAAACATGCACACAAGTCTAAAAATATCATACGAACTTGATCGCGTGATCAAATCGCCAAAATAACACCTAGAACTACGAATTTAGCACCAAATCAAATGAAATTCTCAAGAATACTTTAAAATTCATATCTTCTCGACTGGACGTCCGAATCACGTCAAATCAACTCCGTTTCTCAACAAATTTCACAGACAAGTCTTAAATATCATAATGAACCTGTACCGGGCTCCGGAACCAAAATACGGACCCGATAATAATAATGTCAAATATCAATCAATTCTTAAAAACAAATAGTTTCCAGACTTTTAATTTTCATCAAAAATTCAAAACTTAAGCTAGGGACCTCCTAATTCAATTCCGGGCATACGCCCATGTCCCATATTTCAATACAGATCTACCGGGACCATCAAAGCACAGATCCGGGCCCGTTCACCAAAACATATTGACTGAAGTCAACAAATATTAATTTTTAAAGCAAAAATTCTTATTTTCATTAGTTTTCAACATAAAAGCTTTCCGGAAACCTGTCCGGACTGTGCACGCAAATTGAAGAGGGTAAAAAATAAGATTTGTAAGGCTTAAGAGCTCAGATTCGAGTTCTAAAACATAAGATAACCTTTTGGGTCATCCTAGTACCGACTGTGGTGTACTCATACTATACTTCTGCACATTTTTGTGCAGAGCCAGGTATTGGAGATATCGGACTCGGGCAGAGTTATTATGTTGATCACAAAGATTCAAGGTAGAGCTACTTGATTGTCACAGTCCCTTGAAGTCTTTCCATTTTATCGTACTATTAATTATTATTCGAACAATATTGTATATTCGATCCTTGAGATCATTTTATAAATTCAGTTAGAATTTGTGACTCAGTATTACTAGTCTTGGGAGGTTTTTATATTTTTTTCCGCTTTTGGTTTCGATTTTATATTTTTAAAAAAATTGGCTTGAATTGTAATTGTAATCGACTTACTTTGTCTTAGAGACTAAGTGCCATCACGACGCCTGTGGTGGGATTTTGGGTCATGACAGTGTGACATATTAGTAACCTGATTGTTAAAGATTGAAACCAAGTATGGAGATTTTGGGGTACTATCATTAATGTGGGAGTTTGTTCTGGATTGGTACGACTGCTCGTGTGTGTTTTCTTCTTAATTGTTATGTGCAGATTGGGTGGCACACCTCCACGGGTATACTATTTGGATTGGGTTGAATGCCACAATAGTGTCATGTTGGATCAGGTTGCACGCCGCAACAATGAGATGTTGAGTACGGTTCTATATATTGGTTTATGTTTATTTTGTTTCTTATTCACTGAGGAGAGTTCATAGCGTCTGTTCGACCATTTTGTTTGTTATGTGGGATGGGAAGTTCCATTCCAGAGTTTACTTTCCTTATGTATCACATTCGAGTTTGTAGCCTATTGGCACAATTTTGGCGTCGTGCGAGATCTTGGTCAGTGTTTGAGGTGGCTTATTGCCTGTGTAGTTTATACCGGGTGAGATGAGACTATTGGACCTGAGATTCAGTGCAATCAGATTTATATAAGGTATATTAAAGAGAGAATATCGCTATTCGGTTCAGAATGAGGTTATGGTCCTTGTCAGGAGAAGCGACTCCATGATTTGATTGATTCAGCAGGTGGTTATGAATTTCTACACATCTTCTCTGTCATAGCAGTATTGTAAGGATTGAAGCCGAGATTATTTTCATTATGGGGTGTATTGCGAGCATCATATTCGTAAAATTTCAGCTATTATGGTTGAAGGATGTTATTATGGGCAACCGACTTATATGGTACGTGGTGTGATTTCTGCATAAATGCGCAATTTTATTTTGATACAGTGTGTAGTGATTGTTACGGTGTTCGTATGTTAGAATCAACTATTGTAAAGATATTCGGAGGTTGGGATTTAGTTCTAAGGCTTATTGACTAAATAAAAAGGAGGACCTTCAGTCCGACTTAAGCTAATGTGCCCAGCTAGGTTATGGAGGCATAGGTAGGTGCACAAGGTGTTGCTCAGTGATTTTGGACAACTCTAAAACAGTTCTTGGCATGTTCAAGGACGAACGTATGTTTAAGTGGAGGAGAATGTAACGACCCGACCGGTTGTTTTGAGCTTTAGCATACCATTCGGCGGTTTGAGGCCTTGAGTAGCTTCACTTCAGGTATCATGACTTGTACATGTGGTTGAAATCGAATTTCGGGAGGTTTGGAGTTGATTTAGGAAGAATATTCTAAATTCGGAAGCTTTAAGTTGGAAGAATTAACTAAGGTTTGGATTTTTAGTAAACGACCTCGAAATCAGGAATTTAAGGTTCCAATAGGTTCGTATGATGATTTCAGACTTGGGCCTATGTTCGAATCGAGTATCGGGTGGCCCGGGAGTATTTCGGCGCCTATTACGAAAGGTTGGCATTTTGAAGGTTTAATAATTTTCTAAGATTGGGTTGAAGTGGATTTTGATGTTATCGATGTCCGTTTGGGATTTCGAGCCTAGGAATAGTTCTGTATGGTGATTTTGGTCTTAGGACCGTGTCCGGATGTTGATTTGGAGGTCCGTAGGTCGTTTCGATTTCAATTGGCGAAAGTTGGAAATTTGGATGACTTTTGGGAAGTTTGAACGTGAGTTGACTTTTTGATATCATAGTCGGATTTCAATTACGGAAGTGGGAGTAGATCTGTAATATCAATTATGACTTGTGTGCAAAATTTGAGGTCAACCGGACTTGGTTTGATAGGTTTCGGCATCGAATGTAGAAGTTTGAAGTTCTAAAGTTCATTAGGCTTGAATTGGGGTGTGATTTGCGGTTTTGATGTTGTTCAATGCGATTTGAGGCCCCGAGCAGGTTTGTGTTATGTATTGGGACTGGTTGGTATGATTGGATGGGGTCTCGGGTGAGTTTCGGGTCGATTCTCCTTGTTTTGTCACTGCTGTGCTGGTGTCTGGTTTCCTCCTTCGCGAATGCGAAGGGTCTCATGCATTCGCGAAGAGGAATTTTTGGGCTGCTGGGAATTGGTCACCACGAACGTGATGAAGGAGACGCGAACGCGAGGCAGAAGCTGGGAAGCCTACGCGAACGCAAGACGGAGGCCGCGAACGTGAAGATGAAGGAATAGCTGGGGGCTGCCAGGCGTTAAGCCTTCGCGAACGCGGCTAGTGGCCTGCGAACGTGAAGGGTAGTGGTCACAAGGCTTCACGAACGGGACGAAGAGGTCGCGAACGCGTAGAGTAATTTGGAGGCTGAGACTTTTGGCCTTCGCGAACGCGATGGCCTTTCCGCGAATGCGATGGCCTTTCCACGAACGCGAAGAGGAGCATTCCTGGGCAGACTGGTTTTAAAACGGGGTTTGGGTTCATTTCACCCATTTTCCACACGGCTTGGGCGATTTTTGGAGCTCTGCAAGAGAGTATTTTCACCATCTAATGCAAGGTAAGTGATTCCCACCTATTGCAAGTTAAATACTTGGTATATATATGGATTTAAACATGGAATTTGGTAGGAATTTGGGATTTTGAAGAAAAACCTAAAAATTGGTATTTTTGGATTTTGACCACTAAATTGGACATAGAATTTGGAATAAATAATATATTAGAGTTCGTGGTGTTATGCGTAAAGTTTATCTCCGAAATTTTTTGAAATTCGGGCACATGGGCCCGAGGATGAATTTTATCGATTTTTCGAGCAGAGTTGGAAATTGTTTAAATTGATTAGTTATGGGTATTATAAAAAATATTGATTTATTTGCACATTGTTTGCATAGTTTTGGATCGACATGCATTGGTTTGAGGTGTTAGAGTGGCATTGGAGCCGTTAGGGGTGTTCATACCAAACCGAAAAACCGAACCAAACCAAAAACCGAACCAAACCGACCAAAAAACGATATTTTTAGGTTTGGTTTGGTTTTGGTTTTAAATTTTAAAAACCGATCAAATTTGGTTTGGTTTTGGTTTTAATAAAAAAAAACTCGAACCAAACCGACTATAAAAGTAGCTATTTAAATTTATTATTACACCTATGTATATGTATATTTTTATATAAAGTTTCTAAAATTTTATGGTACATATTAGTCATTTGTATTTTTAGTCTAGTTCTTTGCTATTATAATAATCTAATTCTCTGCCTTCTAGTTTGATCGGTAGTTTTCCTTTATTAAGTACAAGAATTTATTTCATATAAAAAATAATCGATTTTTAATTGATTACTTAAGTTATTCATCACTATTTGAGTCAATTATCATCAATATATTTTGGTAAATGATAGATTTCTCAAAGAGCAATTGGTTTGATAGCGTTACGTTGAAAATGTAGTCGCCGGAATATGCGTTTGGTAGTGTATGTCTCATATTTAAGAAAAACCGACAAATAACCGAAAAAACCAAAAAACCGATAAAAACGAAACGATAAAAACCCGACTTAATTGGTTTGGTTTGGTTCCAATATTTGAAAAAACGACTTACTTGGTTTGGTTTCTTTTTAGGGAAAAACCGACCTATGAACACCCCTAGGAGCCATCTATGAAACTTTGGAGCGAAGTAAGTCTCTTGTCTAATCTTGTAAGAGGGAATTTACCCCATAGGTGATTTAAATTAATATCTGCAGTTAATTGTGGGGGCTACGTACGCACGAGGTGATGAGAGTCCGTGCGTAGCTACTAATTATGCTTATGTCCGGGTAGTTTAGAACCCAAATCATGAATTACTTGTAATGTTTACATCCTTTGTTAATTGAAGTACCTGAATCATATTGAAAATTATTAGAGGAAATAGTAAAAGACCGAAATTTCACGTACTTGAAGTTTTGTGCGAGTTACTCGACCGTTAATAGAAATTTGTACATCCTTACGTGTTAGCCGTGTGATAGCTTCTCATTTCGGAGGTTCATAAAGTGTCCTCATTTCTTGTGGAGCGGGCCAAGTGCCTCGACAGTATAGATGCATATATGGATCGTGCCACACGTCCCTCGGCAGCATACACGTTATTCCGAATCGGGCCGAATGACCTCGGCAGAATCGTGCGTTATCGCTAGTAGTTCGAATATTCACAAGATAAACCTCCCATTGAAGCCCGACATTTTATGCTATTTCTTTCTTAATTGGTATTGACACTTGGAAATTTTCTAAGATATTAATGTAGAATACAAGATCGAGAAACTTATGCTTTAAAGGGAATAATTGGAAGATTATAAAGCTTACAGATTTATCCCACTATTGTTGTGCACTTCATATCTGCTTACGCCTTTATTATGTTTCTTTATTGGACCTTTAGTAAGTGTCGATATCAACCTCTCGTCACTACTTCTTTGAGGTTAGGCTTGATACTTTCTGGGTACGCGTTGATTTACGTACTCATACTACACTTGCTGCACATCTTGTGCAGGTACATATAACTCTAGTGGTCTTCTGGGCGCAGAGGCGCGGCTATTACGGGGACTTACTGTGAGTTGCATTCCATGTTATGAATCCACAACATACAGAGTCTCTGTCAAAGTTATTTACATTCTCCTATCTAATCTGTATTCCAGACAGAGGTTGTCTCTTATCATATTTCCTAGTTGATACTCATACACTTGTGACACCGGGTTTTAGGTGCTCTTACAGGTTATTCACTATTGTGATTCGTGCAGATATTTTTATTTACTCTGTAAATTCTATTTTTATACTGTCTAATTAAGGAAAAATTTTGAATTCAAAGTTCTAAGATGAGTAATTAATTTAGTAAATTACCGTTGACTTGCCTGACGGCGATGTTAGGCACCATCATGATCTATAGTAGATTTTGGGTCGTGACAATAGTCCTATCAGTTTAGTCATTTGGAATACCCGTGATGCAAATAATGAAGATTTTAAGAGAAATTTTAGGGAGCTTCTCCATACTCACAACCCTTGCATGGTTGCCCAGCTGGAAATAAAAATGGCTAACCATGCAGAGATTAGGGATACTTTACACTTCACTGACATGCTGGAAGTCCCTTCTATTGGACTTGCTAGAGGCATCTTCATTCTTTGGTTTGGGAATCTTGTCACCGTTAACCTAATTAGCAAAGCACACCAGGAAATCCACGCTATGCTGTAGGTACACTCTGATCACACCCCTTGGCTCCTTAGTATTATTTACGCTAGCACTTCTATTAATATTCGTAATAATCTTTGGGATCTCCGGTCCATAGCTTCCAACTATTCTGGACCATGATTATTGGGAGGGGACTTTAATGAGGTCCTGTACCAAGATGATAAGTGGGGTGGTAGACCTATCAACACTAACCGTATTTCTAATTTTTTATCTTGTGTCAACCACTGCCAACTAATAGATCTATGTTATAAAGGGGCTAAGTACACTTAGACGAATTGTAGGGTTAGAACTAACAGATTAATTTTAAATATGCTTGACAAATAAATATCTAGCTAATGACCAATAGGTAGAACAATATCCTGATGCCAGTGTAACTCACTTACTTAGAACACATTCCGACCACACCCCTCTCCTTCTAAATATTACCAGGAGAATCGCTCGACCTGGTAGCAAACCCTTCAAGCTTGAAACCTTCTGGTGCCACCATCACAACTTTAAAAATTTAGTAAAAAATAGATGGCATAGAAAACCTTTAATATGGAAGCTACTGAAACCTTCCAGCTTCAAGCTTGCGAATGGGCAAAAGCAAAGTTTGGTAATACCAATAAAAAGAAGCGACAGGTTCTGGCCAGAGTTAAAGGAATTCAGGACTCCCCGCGTTACCCTACTAGCATGTTCCTACAACTTTTAGAAAAAGACCTCATTAACGAATACAATAACATGCTTAGAATTGAGGAAGATTACTGGAAAATTCGCTCTCGCATTAATTGGATTAATGACGGTGATGCTAATACAAATTATTTTTCACATTAGCATCGTCGACTAACAATATTGCCTATTTTAAAAATAGTGAGGGTTACTCGATAACTGACCTGCAACAAATTCTAAATCATACCTTAAATCATTTCCAAAACGCATTCACCACCGAGCACATAATAACTCTGTGGAAAAATATTCTCGACTCCTCTACTAGTTTTGACAATATTGACCTCACTCTACTAGATCGCCCTCTTCAAGACTATGAGATTATACATGCTATATTTTTCTGTAAACCACTTAAAGCACCTGGCCCAGACGACATCCCCCCTTTTTTCTACCGAAAATATTGGCACCTTATCAAAGACTCGGTCATATCTTACTGCCATGAAATATTCAAAACCCTCTCTAATCCCGAAAACCTCAACTAGACCCACATTTTCCTAATTCCTAAATTTCAGAATGCTAATAACCTCAATAACTTTCGACCTACCGGAGGACAAAGCTGGAGCACCTACTACTAGATTAGTATCTACCAATGTACTAAACAAACTAGCCAAACTTGAGAACTTTAATAGTTTTTGTAATATGGCTAGCAGCTCCTCTGGCTCAGGTGTTTTTGATGCCCCTAATGAGGCATCACCTCTATGAAATTCTACAACTTAATTATTAATATAATTTTTAAGGATTCTAGCAATATATATATATATATATATATATATATATATATATATATATATAAAATAAAAAATATTAAAAATATTGGTAGATTTTTTTCAAAAATAATAAAAGGCTCATCTCTTTTTATTTTTGATGAATTAAAAAATATAATTTGATACAAATATATTACATTATTTAATAAAAAATTAATTAAATATTACAATAGAAAAGAATGTACGAAAAGAGGGGATAAAGATAATATTAGGATATTTATACTTTAAATCAATTAAATATAACAAAAGGTACGAAAATAATACTCAAAACATTTATTGATAAATTTAGACAATTAAATAATTTTGAACAGTATAACATAAGTTTAAAAAAATATAAATTAGAGTAAGAAAATATATATTTATTTCATATTAAAGAAAATAATGAAAAAACTAAAAAAATAAAAATTAGTATATATATATATATATATATATATATATATATATATATATATATATATATATAAAAGAAAAATAATGACAAAATATTAAGACAATTGACAAATTAATAAAAAGTCACATTAGTAAAAATAAATAGTTCTACGTACTTGCTAATTTAATAAAAAATAAAATAAGGATCAAACAACTTATTTGATTACCATATGATGTGTATCCTTTAATTTTATATAGATTTTGTTATATTTATACAGACTACATTACAAAATAACTAAATTTTATTAAAACAATATGATATATCATATTATAATTTCATAAAACTAATACTCTTTCAAAATATCCGCGCATTGCGCGGGTTCTAACACTAGTATTAATTAGAAAAGTGCATTATATTTGTCTCATCCCCATCTTGTAGCCAATTAATACGCGATTTAAGTTTATAGAAATCTTCTTCTAGTCGTAATATTGCATTATATTTGTTAATAAGATCGATCTCTAAATAATATAGGAAAGTGCTCGTAGGGTATCTACCGGACATTTGAATACCTTTTAGTCTACTAATATCGTCTTTTTTTCCTTAAAAATGTTTCCAAAAGAAGATTTGTTTCATTCCTGGACATCTTCAGTGAAGTCCTCAATGGCATTAATGATATGCTTATTAGGGGTCCAATTATTTGAGATTAAGGAGTTGAATTGAGGGTGTGATGTCCATATTGTTTCAAACCTGAAAATTCTATCTCGTTTAAATTTGTTATGTAGATTAATTAACAACGGGCAATGATCGGAGTGAGTTCTAGGTAGATGTTGGACATATACTTCCGGAAATTTATTAAGCCACTCATAATTCCCAACACATCTATCTAAACGCTCAAGAATCCTATTATTAATCATTCGTTTGTTTGTCCACGTGTATCTGCTACCTCTGTAGCCCAAATCAATTAATTTACAATAATTAAGACATCAGAGAAATTTATCACATCTCGTATTGCTAATTGAATTGCCTCCAAATTTTTCATATGCTCTTACTACTTCATTAAAATCCCCCTACCAACCATGGCATGTGTATAGTATCATGCAGTGTTTGCATGTTTTCTCATAGAATTTGTGATGACCCAAAATGTCATCTTTAAATTTAATAATTAATTCTATGTTCTAAGACCTCGAAAAGTACTATTTATCATTCCTCGACTTAAGTGCGCAGTCCGTAAAATTTTCCGGAAAGTGTTTATGTGAAAAATGGATTAATTTTGATAAAAAATTAAAAGTTTAAGTTCAAATAGTGACCGGATGTCGAATTATGTGCAAACGACCCCGGAATAGAATTTTGATGATTCCAACAGCTCCGTATTGTGATTTTGGACGTAGGAGCATGATCGAAATTTTATTTAAAAGTCCGTAGTGAAATTAAGCTTGAAATGTTTAAAATAGGAATTTAAAATTTGAAAATTTGACCGGGGAGTTGACTTTTTGATATCGGGGTCGGAATCCAGTTCTAAAAATTTTCACAACTCCGTTATGTCATTTATGACTTGGGAGCAAAATTTGAGGTCAATCGGACTTGATTTGATAGGTTTCGACATCGAATGTAGAAGTTGGAAATTCTTAAGTTTTATTAAGCTTAAATTGGGGTGTGATTTCTGATTTAACGTTGTTTGATGTGATTTAAAATTTTGACTAAGTTAGTATAATATTTTAGGACATGTTGGTATATTTGGTTAAGGTCCCGAGGGTCTCGGGTGAGTTTCAGATGATTAACGGATCAAATTAGGACTTAGAAGAAATCTAGGAAAAAATTCTGTCTTCTGGCTCATGTTGCACAGAAGCGAGAGGAAGGGCGCAGGTGCGGGCAGGCCCGCAGGTGCAATGGAATTTTCCGCACCTGTGAAGGCGCAAATGCGGTTCAAAGCTCGCAGAAGCGAAGACAGCTGAGCAAAGCAATTTTCGCAGATGCGGTATTTCATCGTAGATGCGGGACTGCAGGTGCGAGAATTTTGTCCGCATGTGCGAAAGCACTGGGCAGTATACAAAACAGAAGGGTCCGAGAAATTTTGTCATTTTTTGACATTTCCAAAAGCGGGTGAGGCGAGTTTTGAGGGAGAAATCATGAAAAATCTTGAGGTAAGTCACATGTGATCATTGTTAGTCAATTATATTGGATTATCATTAAATATTTCGAATAGATTACATGTTTTTGGGGTGAAATTGGAGGATTTGGGCCTAGGAATTTCAAAATGAGAATTTGAGATTTGGAGGTCAAGTTGATGTCAGATTTTAGTAAAAATGGCATAGTTGGACTCGTGGTTGAATGGGCGTTCGTATTTCGTAACTTTCATCGGATTCCGAGTCATGGGCCCTACGGGCCAATTTTTTTGAGTTAATTTCGGATTTTTATTGAAAAATGTAGCATTTTCTTATGGAATTGATTCTATAACTTTTGGAATGTATCGAATTAATTATGACTAGATACGAGTCGGTCAGAGTCGGAAAATCGAGGAAAAGGCATACTACATGATTAAATTGGAGCAAGGCGAGGTAAGTGACTTGTCTAACCTTGTGTGGGGGTAAATTTTCCCTAGGATTGGTATTGAAGTGATAAATTATAATGTGTTGAAAGTCGTGTACACGAGGTGACGAGTGTATACACGGGCTAAATCTGAAAGATTATGTTTTTAAATTGTGTAGATCACTGCTGCGCATTTATTAAATTATTTTATCTTGTTATATTCTTCATCATTGATCTGAGATATTACTTTAAATTTGTTTGACCTTTTCCTCCTAATTGTTTTACCTGTTTAGTTGAAACTTAATTTCTTTTATACTGTGCATTATTTGAAGGTTGATTTTCTTTAAATAAAATATTATTAATATGAAGTATTTGACATTTTTAAATTTGATATTGAAGCAACGTATTAAAGAGTTTGAAATATTATTTTCCTGAATTATTTATTCCTGAATATTTTTGTAAGATTTTTGTACTCATTGTGATGGAGCCGTGAGCTCTTTATTGTGAAAAAATGTTATTGATGATTTATTTTGGCATGAGCCGTGAGCTCTTTATTGTGGAAAAATATTGTTGTTGAATTATTTTGGCAAGTTACATTATTTGAGCACTTGAGATGCAAATTATGATATATTGTGATATGGATGCGCATGCTGTGGTATAAGGTTTGGGTATTGAAATGCATGCGGTGAGATAAGGGAGGCTTGATACGCGTGGCTAGTAGGAGGAAATACTAGAAGTTATGCGGTGTGATAAGGATGGCTAAAACGCGGGATGCTATTTTGGAAAAAATATTTTCTTTAAAATAAATTGTAAAGGCTCTCGCGGTGAGATAAGGAAATGAGATATTGTGAATTTATTTATGATTTGGGACTACGAGGCGGTACCTCGTGAGTGCCCTTGTTGATATTGATTTATGGCCATAGTTGCTTTCGATTAATTGTTGTGATTTTCATAAAGTTGAAAGGAATTCTGTTTTGATTCCACGAGATATTATTTGCCATTATTTTGTGTAATTAAATGGTGACATGCTACTTGATTCATTTCCATTGTCATTTTATTTTATTATATTGTTAAACATTTTACCATGCAATTATTATTTTTCAGTAGGGCCTGACCTGACCTCGTCACTACTCTACCGAGGTTAGGCTTGACACTTATTGGGTACCGTTGTGGTGTACTCATATTATGCTTCTGCACATCTTTTTGTGCAGATCCAGGTACTCTTTACCAGCCCCGTCTTCAGTGAGTTACCTGTGCACAAAGACTTCGAGGTATATCTGCCAGCGTCTGCAGACTCAAGAGTCCCCTTCTATCATTATTATGTTGCTTCCTTATTTTTTTTCTTTAGACCTTGATATACAGAGACATTGAGGATAAAATTCTAAGAAGCTTGCGACTTATTTCTACCAAGTTTTGGGAGTTGTAATTATGTAAAGTTTCAGATTTCTATTTTTATTCCGCATTGATAGGCTTACCTAGTTTTAGAGACTAGGTTCCATCACGACATCCTACGGAGGAAATTTGGGGTCGTGACAAGTTGGTATCAGAGCTCTAGGTTCATAGGTGTTATGAGTCACAAGCAAGTTTAGTAGAATCTTACGGATCGGTACGGAGACGTCTGTACTTATCTTCAGGAGGCGATGGAACTATTAGGAAAATATTCACTTCTTTGATTCCTGATCTTGCGCAATTGTTGAATTCAAAGTTCTAAACCATTATCTTTCTATTATCTCACAGATGGTGAGGACACGCACAACTGGATCCGATGATCAGACACCGGCACCCCCTGTTGGAGCCGCAAGAGGCCGGGGTCGGGGCAGAGGCCGAGCCAGAGGCCGAGGAAGACCACGTGGGGCAGTCAGAGCACCTGCATGAGCTGCTGCACCAGAGCCACCAGTAGCTCCAGTTGGAGAACAGGCACCTGAGACGCTTGTTAGTACTCCTGGACTTCAGGAGACTCTTATCCGGGTTTTGAGCATGTTTGGTACTCTAGCTCAGGCAGGGTTAATTCCACTTGCTCCTGCCACATCTCAGGTCGGGGGAGGAGCACAGACTCCCGCGCGCCCGTACTCTAGATCCATGGGCCAAAGTTGACCATGCCCCAGAGATTATACCAGTGCATCCAGTTGTCCCAGTTCGGCCTGAGATTAAGACAGCAGTTTCAGAGGGGGAGCAGCTCAGGCTCGAGAGGTATAAGAAGTATCACCCTCCCACTTTCAGCGGTTTATCTTCAGAGGATGCTCAGGGTTTTCTGGAGGAATGTCACTGTGTCCTTCGTACTATGGGTATTATGGATTCCAGTGGGGTTTCTTTCAAGACATTCCAATTTAGAGGAGCAGCCTACCAGTGGTGGCTGGCATATGAGTTGGATAGTCCGGCTGAGGCAGATTCACTGACTTGGACTCAATTTTCAGATATGTTCTTAAGGGAGTATGTTCCTTAGAGTCTTAGAGATGTATGGCGCATAGAGTTTGAGCAGTTGCGCCAGGGTTCTATGACCGTGTCAGAATATGCGGTCCGATTAAGTGATTTGGCTAGGCATGCACCAGCCTTAGTTGCTACTGTTCGAGATCGGGTTCGCAGATTTATTGAGGATCTTCACCCTAGTATCAGATACAGTATGGCCCGAGATCTGGAGATGGACATCACATACCAACATGTGGTGTAAATTTCTAGGATATTGGAAGGAATGTGGACTCGGGAGAGGGAAGAGAGGGAAGCTAAGAGATCCCGAGATCCTAGCACATATAATAATTCTTGTGCCCCAGTTGCAGCCCGTCATGGTAGAGGTTATGTGAGTCGTCCTATTCATTCAGCACTTCCAGCTTCCAGTGGTATTCCGGCTACTCCCAGACCTTAGGTTCCATATTATGCACCACCAGTGTCTACCGTACCTCCTGTACGGGGTGCTTTTAGCGGGTAGTCTAGTCGATCAGGCCCGAACCAGTCCCAGCAGCCACGACCTCCGAGGACTTGTTTTGTGTACGATGACACTCGTCATATTATGAGATATTGCCCCAGATTTAGGAGGGGTGCACCTCCACAGATTTCTCAGGCCCCACCTATTTCACAGGGCCCTCAGGCTTCTCAGTACATGATTACTCCACCAGTTGCCACTCCACCTGCACAGCCAGCTAGAAGTAGAGGTCGGATAGGTAGAGGTCGCCCTAGAGGGGGAGGCCAGGGCAGATATTATGCCCTTCCTACTAGGACAGAGGCCGTTGCATCTGATTCTGTTTTCACATGTATTATTCCGGTCTGTCATAGAGATGCATCAGTCTTATTTGATCCAGGCTCCATTTATTCTTATGTGTCATCTTATTTTGCCCAGTATTTGGGCGTATCACGTTATTCCTTGAGTTCTTTTGTTTATGTATCTACACCCGTGGGTGAATCTATTATTGTGGACTACATGTATTGTTTGTGTTTAATTGTTCTCAGTGGTTTTGAGACCAGAGCTGATTTATTATTGCTCGGTATGGTGGATTTTGATATTATTTTTGGCATGGACTGGTTGTCGCCCTATCATGCTATTCTTGATTACTACGCCAAGACGGTGACGTTGGCTATGCCAGGTCTACCGCGGCTAGAGTGGAGAGGTACCTCGGATCATGTTCCAAGCATGGTTATTTCATTTCTTAAAGCTCAACGAATGGTTGAGAAGGGGTGTGATGCGTATCTAGCCCATGTGAGAGATGTTAGTATTGATACTCCTACTGTGGAGTCAGTTCCTGTAGTAAGGGATTTTCCTGATGTATTTCCAGCGGATCTTCCGGGTATGCCACCCGACAGGAATATTGACTTTGGCATTGATTTGCTACAGGGCACTCAACCCATTTCTATTCCACCATATCGTATGGCCCCAGCAGAGTTGAAAGAATTAAAAGAACAGTTATAGGAATTGCTTGATAAGGGCTTCATTCGGCCCAGTGTATTGCCTTGGGGTACTCCTGTCTTATTTGTAAAGAAGAAGGATGGTTCTATGCGGATGTGTATTGATTACCGCCAGCTAAACAAGGTTACAGTGAAGAATAAGTATCCATTGCCACGTATTGATGACCTATTTGATCAGCTTCAGGGTGCCAGAGTATTTTCTAAGATCGACTTGCGTTTAGGCTATCATCAGTTGAAGATTCGGGATCCAGATATCCCGAAGACATCTTTCAGGACTCGGTACAGTCATTACGAGTTCCTTGTGATGTCTTTTGGGCTGACCAACGTCCCAACAATATTTATGCACTTAATGGATAGTGTATTTCATCCCTATCTTGATTCTTTGGTCATTGTGTTTATTGACGACATTCTGGTATATTTCCGGAGTCAGGAAGATCATGAACAGCACCTGAGGACTGTGCTTCAGATTTTGAGAGAAAATAAGTTATATGCAAAATTTTAAAAGTATGAATTTTGGCTTGATTCAGTGGGATTTTTGGGTCATATAGTTTCGTGTGAGGGGATCAAGGTAGATCCGAAGAAGATTGAAGTAGTGCAGAGTTGGTCCAGACCGTCCTCAGTTATAGAAATTTGGAGTTTCCTTGGTTTGGCAGGGTATTATCGCCGATTTGTAAAGGGTTTCTCTTCTATTGCTGTATCTATGACCAAATTAACTCAGAAGGGTGCTCCGTTCAGGTGGATCGAGGAATGTGAGGAGAGCTTTCGAAAGCTCAAGATAGCTTTGACTATAGCCTCAAAATTGGTATTACCTATAGGTTCAGGGTCTTATATTGTGTATTATGATACATCGCGTATTGGTCTCGGCACAGTGTTGATGCAAGACGGTAAGGTGATTGCCTACGCATCGAGACAGTTAAAGGTACATGAGAAGAATTATCTGGTCCACGACCTGGAGTTAGCAGTTATTGTTCATGCCTTAAAAATTTGGCGGCATTATTTGTACGGTGTCCATTGTGAGGTCTACATCGATCACCAGAGTCTACAATATTTGTTTAAACAGAAGGATCTTAATTTGCGGCAGCGGAGATGGTTGGAGTTGCTTAAGGATTATGATATAACCATTCTCTATCATCTTGGGAAGGCCAATGTAGTGGCTGATGCCTTGAGTCGTAAGGTGGAGAGTTTGGGCAGCTTAGCATATTTACCGGTAGCAGAGAGGCCTTTAGCCTTGGATGTTTAGGCCTTGGCCAACTAGTTTGTTAAACTAGATATTTCCGAGCCGAGCCGAGTTTTGGCTTGTGTGGTTTCTCAGTCTTGTCTTTATGATCGTATCAGGGAATGCCAGTATGATGACCCCTATATGTTTGTCCTTAAGGATACAGTTCAGCACGGTAATGCCAAGGAAGTCACTATTGGAGATGGAAATGTATTACAGATGTAGGGCAGGCTATGTGTGCCTACTGTAGATGGTTTGTGTGAGTTGATTCTCTAGGAGGCTCACAGTTCACGGTACTCCATTCATATGGGTGCTGCAAAGATGTATCAGGACTTGAGATAGCACTATTGGTGGAGGCGTATGAAGAAAGACATAATGGGGTATGTAGCTCGGTGTCTAAATTGTCAACAGGTAAAATATGAGCATCAACGACCGGGTGGATTGCTTCAGAAGTTAGGGATTCTAGAATGGAAATGGGAGCGGATCACTATGGATTTCGTTGTTGGGCTCCCACGGACTCAGAGGGAGTTTGATGTAGTTTGGGTGATTGTGGATAGATTGACCAAGTCATCTCATTTTATTCCTGTGATTACTACTTACTCTTCAGAGCAGTTGGCTCAGGTATATATTCGCGAGATTGTCAGACTTCATGGTGTACCGGTATCTATCATCTCTGACTGGGGTACACAGTTTACCATATGGTTTTGGAGGGGTTTACAGTGAGAGTTGGGTACTCGTGTGGAGTTGAGTACAATATTTCACCCTCAGACGGACGGACGGTCCGAACGCACTATTCAAATACTGGAGGATATGCTTCGTGCGTGTGTGTTAGATTTTGGGGGGTACTTGGGATCAGTTCTTACCACTTACGGAGTTTGCTTACAACAACAGTTACCAGTCAAGCATTCAGATGGCTCTGTATGAGGCTTTGTATGGTAGGCAGTGCTGGTCTCCAATGGGTTGGTTCGAACCGGGCGAGGCTAGACTATTGGGTACACACTTGGTATAGAATGCCTTGGAAAAGGTTAAGTTGATTCAGGATCGACTTCATTCAGCCCAATATAGACAGAAGAGTTATGCGGATCGGAAGGTTCGTGATGTTGCATTCATGGTTGGTGAGCAGGTATTGCTCCGGGTTTCTCCTATGAAGGGTGTAATGAGGTTCGGGAAGAAGGGCAAGTTGAGCCCTAGATATATTGGGCCTTTTGAGATTCTTGAGAGAGTTGGAGAGGTGGCTTACAGACTTGCACTACCACCTAGTCTTTCTGCGATTCATCCGATAGCCCAAGTTTCTATGCTACGAAAATATCACGACCATCCGTCTCATGTGTTAGACTTCAGTTCGGTTCAGTTGGACAAGGATCTATCCTATGTTGAGGAACCAGTGGCTATTTTGTAATAGGCAGGTTCGAAAGCTGAGGTTAATGAACATTGCTTCTGTGAATGTTTAGTGGAGGAGGCGACTTGGGAGACCGAGCATAATATGCGTAGCCGTTATCCACACTTATTCACCAGCTCAGGTACTTTTTCTAACTCCGTTCGAGGACGAACGTTTGTTTTAGAGGAGGAAAATGTGATGACCCAAAATGTCATCTTTAAATTTAATAATTAATTCTGTGTTTTAAGACCTCAAAAAGCACTATTTATCGTTCCTCGACTTGCGTGCGCAGTCCATAAAATTTTTCGGAAAGTTTTTATGTGAAAAATGGATTAAAGTATGAATTAGAGCTTTAAAACTCAACTGAGTTGACTTTGGTCAACATTTTGAGAAATCGGACTCGGATCAGTGTTTTGACAGTTCTGGTAGGTCCGGGTCATGATTTGGGACTTGAGCGTATGCCCGGAATCAAATTCCGAGGTCCCTAGCCCGAGATATGGAATTTTGATAAAAAATTAAAAGTTTAAGTTCTAATAGTGACCGGATGTCGAATTATGTGCAAACGGCCCCGGAATAGAATTTTGATGATTCCACCAGCTCCGTATGGTGATTTTGGACTTAGGAGTGTGATCGGAATTTTTTTTGGAAGTCCGTAGTGAAATTAGACTTGAAATGGCTAAAATAGGAATTTAAAGTTTGGAAGTTTGACCGGGGAGTCGACCTTTTGATATCGGGGTCAGAATCCAGTTCTAAAAATTTTCACAACTCCGTTATGTCATTTATGACTTGGGTGCAAAATTTAAGGTCAATCGGACTTGATTTGATAGGTTTCACCATCGAATGTAGAAGTTGAAAATTCTTAAGTTTCATTAAGCTTGAATTGGGGTGTGATTTGTGACTTTAGCATTGTTTGATGTGATTTAAAGTTTCGACTAAGTTCGTATAATGTTTTAGGACATGTTGGTATATTTGGTTAAGGTCCCAAGGGTCTCGGGTGAGTTTCGGATGGTTAACGGATCAAATTCGGACTAAGAAAAAATCTGGGAAACATTTCTGTCTTCTGGTGTAATTGCACCTGCGAGAAATTGGCCGCCGATGGCTCATGTTGCGCAGAAGTGAGAGGAAGGGCACAGGTGCGGGCAGGCCCGCAGTTGCGATGGAATTTTCTGCACCTGCGAAGGCGCAGATGCTGTCCAAGGCTCGTAGAAGCGAAGGCAGCTGGGCTGAGCAATTTCCGCAGATGCGGTATTTCACCGCAGGTACGAGAATTTTGTCTGCAGGTACGAAAGCACTGGGCAGTGTACAAAATAGAAGGGTCCGAGAAATTGTCATTTTTTGACATTTCCAAAAGCGGGTGAGGCGATTTTTGAGCGAGAAATCATGGGAAATCTTGAGGTAAGTCACATGTGATCATTGTTAGTCAATTATATTGGATTATCATTGAATATTTCGAATAGATTACATGTTTTTGAGGTGAAATTAGAGGATTTGGGCCTAGGGATTTCAAAATGAGAATTTGAGATTTGGAGGTCAAGTTGATGTCGGATTTTAGTAAAAATGGTATGGTTGGACTCGTGGTTGAATGGGCGTTCATATTTCGTAACATTCACCGGGTTCCGAGACGTAGGCCCCACATGCGATTTTTGAGTTAATTTTGAATTTTATTGAAAAATATAGTATTTTCTTATGGAATTGATTCTATAATTTTTGTTGACAGTATCGAATTAATTATGACTAGATTCGAGTCGATCAGAGTCGGAAAATCGAGGAAAAGGCATAATACTTGGTTAAATTGGAGCAAGTCGAGGTAAGTGACTTGTCTAACCTTGTGTGGGGGGATATTTCCCCTAGGATTGGTATTGAAGTGATAAATTATAATGTATTGAAAGTCGTGTATACGAGTTGACGAGTGTGTACACGGGCTAAATGTGAAAGATTATGTTTTAAAATTGTGTAGATCACTGTTGCGCATTTATTAAATTATATTATCTTGTTATATTCTTCATCATTGATCTGAGATATTACTTTAAATTTGTTAGACCTTTTCCTGCTAATTGTTTTACCTGTTAAGTTGAAACTTGATTTCTTTTATACTGCGCATTATTTGAAGGTTGATTTTTTTAAATTGAATATTATTAATATGAAATATTTGATATTTTTAAATTTGATATTGAAGCAACGTATTAAAGAGTTTGAAATATTATTTTCCTGAATTATTTATTTTTGAATATGTTCTTAAGATTTTTGTACTCATTGTGATGGAGCCGTGAGCTCTTTATTGTGGAAAAATATTATTAATGATTTATTTTGGCATGAGCCGTGTGCTCTTTATTGTGGAAAAATATTATTGAATTATTTTGGCAAGTTAAATTATTTGAGCACTTGAGGTGCAAATTGTGATATGGATACGCATGCGGTGGTATAAGGTCTGGGTATTGAAATGCATGCGGTGAGATAAGGGTGGCTTGATACGTGTGGCTAGTAGGGGGAACTAGTAGAAGTCATGCAGGGTGATAAGGATGGCTAAAACGCGGGATGCTATTTCGGAAAAAATATTTTCTTTAAAATAAATTGTAAAGGCTCCCGCGGTGAGATAAGGAAATGAGATATTATAAATTTATTTATGATTTGGGACTACATGGCGGTACCTTGTGAGTGCCCTTATTGATATTGATTTATGGCCATAGTTGGCTTTGATTATTTGTTGTGATTTTCATCAAGTTGAAAGGAATTCTGTTTTGATTCCACGAGATATTATTTGCCATTATTTTGTGGAATTAAATAGTGACATGATACTTGATTTATTTCCATTGTCATTTTATTATATTATATTATTAAATATTTTACCATGAAATTATTATTTTCCAGTAGGGCCTGACCTGACCTCGTCACTACTCTACCGAGGTTAGGCTTGGCACTTACTGGGTACCGCTGTGGTGTACTCATACTACGCTTCTGTACATCCTATTGAGCAGATCCAGGTACTCTTTACCAGCCCCGTCTTCAGTGAGTTACCTGTGCACAGAGACTTCGAGGTATATCTGCCAGCATCCGCAAACTCCGGATCTCCTTATACCATTGTTATGTTGCTTTCTTATTTTTTTATTTAGACCTTGATATATAGAGACATTGAGGATAAAATTCTTAGAAGCTTGTGACTTATTTCTACCAGGTTTTGGGAGTTGTAATTATGTAAAGTTTCAGATTTCTATTTTTATTCCGCATTGATAGCCTTACCTAGTATTAGAGACTAGGTGCGATCACGACATCCTACAGAGAAAATTTGGGGTCGTGACAAGTTGGTATCAGAGCACTAGGTTCATAGGTGTTATGAGTCACAAGCAGGTTTAGTAGAGTCTTGTGGATCGGTACGGAGACGTCTGTACTTATCTTCAGGAGGCTATGGAACTGTTAGAAAAATATTCACTTCTTTCATTCCTTATCTTGCGCAATTGTTGAATTCAAAGTTCTAAACCATTATCTTTTTATTATCTCATAGATGGTGAGGACACGCATAACTGGATCCGATGATCAGACACCAGCACCCCCTGTTGGAGCCGCAAGAGGCCGAGGTCAGGGCAGAGGCCGAGCCAAAGGCCGAGGAAGACCACGTGGTGCAGTCGGAGCACCTGCACGAGCTGCTGCTCTAGAGCCACCAGTAGCTCCAGTTGGAGAACAGGCACCTGAGACGCCTGTTACTACTCCTGCACTTCAGGAGACTCTTGCCCAGGTTTTGAGCATGTTTGGCACTCTAGCTTAGGCAGGGTTAATTCCACTTGCTCCTGCCATATCTCAGGCCAGGGGAGGAGCACAGACTCCTGCCGCCCATACTCCAGAGCCACGGGCCCAAGTTGACCATGCCCCAGAGGTTATACTAGTGCAGCCAGTTGTCCCAGTTTGGCCTGAGATTAGGACAGCAGTTTCAGAGGGGGAGCAGCTCAGGCTCGAGAGGTATAAGAAGTACCACCCTCCCACTTTCAGCGGTTTAGCTTCAGAGGATACTCAGGCTTTTCTGGAGGAATGTCACCGTATCCTTCGTACTATGGGTATTATGGATTCCAGTGGGGTTTCTTTCACGACATTCCAGTTTAGAGGAGCAACCTACCAGTGGTGGCAGGCATATGAGTTGGATAGTCCGGTTGAGGCAGCTTCACTCACTTGGACTCAATTTTCAGATATGTTCTTAAGGGAGTATGTTCCTTAGAGTCTTAGAGATGCATGGCACGTAGAGTTTGAGCAGCTGCGCCAGGGTTCTATGACCGTGTTAGAATATGCGGTCCGATTAAGTGATTTGGCTAGGCATGCACCAGCCTTAGTTGCTACTATTCGAGAGCGGGTTCGTAGATTTATTGAGGGTCTTCTCCCTAGTATCAGATACAATATGGCCCGAGAGCTGGAGATGGACATCACATACCAACAGGTGGTGTCAATTTCTAGGAGATTGGAAGGTATGCGGACTCGGGAGAGGGAAGAGAGGGAAGCTAAGAGGTCCCGAGATTCTGGCATATATAATAATTCTCGTGCCCCAGTTGCAGCCTGTCATGGTAGAGGTTATGTGATCCGTCCTATTCATTCAGCACTTCCAGCTTCCAGTGGTATTCCGGCTACTCCCAGACCTCAGGTTCCATATTATGCACCACTAGTGTCTACCGTACCTCCTGTACGGGGTGATTTTAGCGGGCAGTCTAGTCGATCAGGCCTGAACCAGTCCCAGCAGCCACGACCTCCGAGGACTTGTTTTGAGTGCGGTGACACTCGTCATATTATGAGATATTGCCCCAGATTTAGGAGGGGTGCACCTCCACAGATTTCTCAGGCCCCACCTATTCCACAGGGCCCTCAGGCTTCTCAGGCCATGATTACTACACCAGTTGCCACTCCACCAGCACAGCCAGCTAGAGGTGGAGGTCGGACAGGTAGAGGTCGCCCTAGAGGGGGAGGCCAGGCCAGATATTATGCCCTTCCTGCTAGGACAGAGGCCGTTGCATCCGATTCTGTTATCACAGGTATTATTCCGGTCTGTCATAGAGATGCATCAGTCTTATTTGATCCAGGCTCCACTTATTCTTATGTGTCACCTTATTTTGCCCCGTATTTGGGCGTATCACGTGATTCCTTGAGTTCTTCTGTTATGTATCTACACCCGTGGGTGAATCTATTATTGTGGACCGCATGTATCGTTTGTGTTTAATTGTTATCAGTGGTTTTGAGACCAGAACTGATTTATTATTGCTCGGTATGGTGGATTTCAATATTATTTCTGGCATGGACTGGTTGTCGCCCTATCACGCTATTCTTTATTATTACGCTAAGACGGTGACGTTGGCTATGCCAGGTCTACCACGGCTAAAGTGGAGAGGTACCTCGCATCATGTTCCTAGCATTGTTGTTTCATTTCTTAAAGCTCAACGAATGGTTGAGAAGGGGTGTGATGCGTATCTAGCCCATGTGAGAGATGTTAGTATTGATACTCCTACTGTGGAGTCAGTTCCTGTAGTAAGGGATTTTCCTGATGTATTTCCAGTGGATCTTCTGGGTATGCCATCCGAGAGGGATATTGACTTTGGCATTGATTTGTTACCGGGCACTCAACCTATTTCTATTCCACCATATCGTATGGCCCCAGCAGAGTTGAAAGAATTAAAAGAACGGTTATAGGAGTTGCTTGAAAAGGGTTTCATTCGGCCTAGTGTATCGCCTTGGGGTGCTCCTGTCTTATTTGAAAAGAAGAAGGATGGTTCTATGCGGATATGTATTGATTACCGCCAGCTGAACAAGGTTACAGTGAAGAACAAGTATCCATTGCCACATATTGATGACCTATTTGATCAACTTCAAGGTGCCAGAGTATTTTCTAAGATCGACTTGCGTTCAGGCTATCATCACTTGAAGATTTGGGAGCCAGATATCCCGAAGACTGCTTTCAGGACTCGGTATGGTCATTACGAGTTCCTTGTGATGTCTTTTAGGCTGACCAACATCCCAGCAACATTTATGCACTTAATGAATAGTGTATTTAAGCCCTATCTTGATTCTTTCATCATTGTGTTTATTGATGACATTCTGGTGTATTCCCGGAGTCGGGAATATCATGAACAACACCTGAGGACTGTGCTTCAGATTTTGAGGAAAAAAATGTTATATGCAAAATTTTCAAAGTATGAATTTTGGCTTGATTCAGTGGGATTTTTGGGTCATATAGTTTCGTGTGAGGGGATCAAGGTAGATCCGAAGAAGATTGAAGCAGTGCATAGTTGGTCCAGACCGTCCTTAGTTACGGAAATCAGGAGTTTCCTTGGTTTGGCAGGGTATTATCGCCGATTTATAAAGGGTTTCTCTTCTATTGCTGCATCTATGACCAAATTAACTTAGAAGGGTGCTCCGTTCAGGTGGACCGAGGAATGTGAGGAGAGATTTCAAAAGCTCAAGACAGCTTTGACTACAGCCTCAAAATTGGTATTACCTACAGGTTTAGGGTCTTATACTGTGTATTATGATACATCGCGTATTGGTCTCGGCGCAGTGTTGATGTAAGACGGTAAGGTGATTGCCTACGCGTCCAGACAGTTAAAGGTACATAAGAAGAATTATCCGGTCAACAACCTGGAGTTAGCAGTTATTGTTCATGCCTTAAAAATGTGGCGGCATTATTTGTACGGTGTCCATTGTGAGGTCTACATCGATCACCAGAGTCTACAACATCTGTTTAAACAGAAGGATCTTAATTTGCGGCAGTGGAGATGGTTGGAGTTTCTTAAGGATTATGATATCACCATTCTCTATCATCCTAGGAAGGCCAATGTAGTGGCTGATGCCTTGAGTCGTAAGGCGGAGAGTTTGGGCAGCTTAGCATATTTACCGGTAGCAGAGAGGCCTTTAGCCTTGGATGTTCAGGCCTTGGCCAACTAGTTTGTTATAGTGGATATTTCTGAGCCGGGCTGAGTTTTGGCTTGTGTGGTTTCTCAGTCTTCTCTTTATGATCGTATCGGGGAATGTCAGTATGATGACCCCTATCTGCTTGTCCTTAAGGATACAGTTCAGCACGGTAATGCCAAGGAAGTCACTATTGGAGATGACAATGTATTAAGGATGCAGGGCACGCTATGTGTGCCTAATGTAGATGGATTGCGTGAGTTGATTCTCTATGAGGCTCATAGTTCGCGGTACTTCATTCATCCAGGTGCTGCAAAGATGTATCAGGACTTGAGACAACACTATTGGTGGAGGCGTATGAAGAAAGACATAGTGGAGTATGTAGCTCGGTGTCTAAATTGTCAACAGGTAAAATATGAGCATCAACGACCGGGTGGATTGCTTCAGAAGTTAGAGATTCCAGAATGGAAATGGGAGCGGATCACTATGGATTTCGTTGTTGGGCTCCCACGGATTCAGAGGGAGTTCGATGCAGTTTGGGTGATTGTGGATAGATTGACCAAGTCAACTCATTTCATTCCTCTGATTACTACTTACTCTTCAGAGTAGCTGGCTCATGTATATATTCGCGAGATTGTCAGACTTCACGGTGTACCGGTATCTATCATCTCTGACCGGGGTACACAGTTTACCTCACGGTTTTGGAGGGGTGTACAGCGAGAGTTGGGTACTCGTGTGGAGTTGAGTACAACATTTCACTCTCAGACAGACGGACCGTCCGAACGCACTATTCAAATACTGGAGGATATGCTTCGTGCCTATGTGTTAGATTTTGGGGGTGGTTGGGATCAGTTCTTACCACTTGCGAAGTTTGCTTACAACAACAGTTACTAGTCAAGCATTCAGATGGCTCCGTATGAGGCTTTGTATGGAAGGCGGTGCCGGTCTCTAGTGGGTTGTTTTGAACCGGGCGAGGCTAGACTATTGGGTACACACTTGATTCAGGATGCCTTGGAAAAGGTTAAGTTGATTCAGGATCGACTTCATACAGCCCAATATAAACAGAAGAGTTATGTGGATTGGAAGGTTCGTGATGTTGCATTCATGGTTGGTGAGCAGGTATTGCTCCGGGTTTCGCCTATGAAGGGTGTGATGAGGTTCAGGAAGAAGGGCAAGTTGAGCCCTAGGTATATTGGGCCTTTTGATATTCTTGAGAGAGTTGGAGAGGCGGCTTACAGACTTGTACTACCACCTAGTCTTTCTGCGGTTCATCCGGTAGTCCATGTTTCTATGCTACGGAAATATCACGGCGATCCGTCTCATGTGTTAGACTTCAGTTCGGTTCAGTTGGACAAGGATCTATCTTATGTTGAGGAACCAGTGGCTATTTTAGATAGGCAAGTTCGAAAGTTGAGGTCAAAGAATATTGCTTCCGTGAAGGTTTAGTAGAGGGGTCATCCGGTCGAGGAGGCAACTTGGGAGACCGAGCATAATATGCACAGCCGTTATCCACACTTATTCACTAGCTCAGGTACTTTTTCTAACTCCGTTCGAGGACGAACATTTTTTTAGAGGTGGAGAATGTGATGACCCAAAATGTCATCTTTAAATTTAATAATTAATTCTGTGTTCTAAGACCTCGAAAAACATTATTTATCATTTCTCGACTTGCGTGCGCAGTCCATAAAATTTTCCAAAAAGTTTTTATGTGTAAAATGGATTAAAGTATGAATTAGAGCTTTAAAACTCTACTTCAACATTTTGTGAAACCGGACTCTGATCAGTGTTTTGACAGTTCCCGTAGGTCCGTATCATGATTTGGGACTTGAGTGTATGCCCGGAATCAAATTCTGAGGTCCCTAGCCCAAGATATGGAATTTTGATGAAAAATTAAAAGTTTAAGTTCTAATAGTGACCGGATGTCGAATTATGTGCAAACGACCCCGGAATAGAATTTTGATGATTCCACCAGCTCTGTATGGTAATTTTGGACTTAGGAGTGTGATCGGAATTTTATTTGGAAGTCCGTAGTGAAATTTGGCTTGAAATGGCTAAAATAGGAATTTAAAGTTTGGAAGTTTGACCGGGGAGTGACCTTTTGATATCGGGGTCGGAATCCAGTTCTGAAAATTTTCACAGCTCTGTTATATCATTTATGACTTGGGTACAAAATTTAAGGTCAATCGGACTTGATTTGAAAGGTTTCACCATCGAATGTAGAAGTTGGAAATTCTTAAGTTTCATTAAGCTTGAATTGGGGTGTGATTTGTGACTTTAGCATTGTTTGATGTGATTTAAAGTTTCGACTAAGTTCGTATAATATTTTAGGACATGTTGGTATATTTGGTTAAGGTCCCAAGGGTCTCGGGTGAGTTTCGGTTGGTTAACGGCTCAAATTCGGACTAAGAAAAAATCTGGCAAAAATTTTTGTCTTCTGGTGTAATCGCACCTGCAAGAAATTGGCCACAGGTGCGATGCCGCAAATGCGACTCATGTTGCACCGAAGCGCTTGCGCAGAAGTGAGTGGAAGGGCACAGGTGCGAGCAGGCCCACAGGTGCGATGGAATTTTCTGCACCCGCGAAGGCGCAGATGCGATCCAAAGCTCGCAGAAGCGAAGGCAGCTGGGCTGAGAAATTTCCGCAGATGCGGTATTTCACCGCAGGTGCGAGAATTTTGTCTGCAGGTGCGAAAGCACTGGGCAGTGTACAAAACAGAAGGGTCTGAGAAATTGTCATTTTTTGACATTTCCAAAAGCGGGTGAGGCGATTTTTGAGCGAGAAATCACGGAAAATCTTGAGGTAAGTCACATGTGATCATTGTTAGTCAATTATATTGGATTATCATTGAATATTTCGAATAGATTACATATTTTTTGGGTGAAATTAGAGGATTTAGGCCTAGGGATTTCAAAATGAGAATTTGAGATTTGACGGTCAAGTTGATGTCGGATTTTAGTAAAAATGGTATGGTTGGACTCGTGGTTGAATAGGCATTCGTATTTTATAACTTTCGTCGGATTCCGAGACGTGGGCCCCACAGGCCTTTTTTTTGAGTTAATTTCGGATTTTTATTGAAAAT
Organism: Nicotiana tabacum; assembly: GCF_000715075.1. Lineage (NCBI taxonomy): Eukaryota > Viridiplantae > Streptophyta > Magnoliopsida > Solanales > Solanaceae > Nicotiana > Nicotiana tabacum. The sequence goes on along the minus strand of NC_134098.1, from coordinate 146,534,986 downwards.
ATAGTATTTTCTTATGGAATTGATTCTATAATTTTTGTTGACTGTATCGAATTAATTATGACTAGATACGAGTCAATCGGAGTCGGAAAATCAAGGAAAAGACATACTACGTGATTAAATTGGAGCAAGTCGAGGTAAGTGACTTGTCTAACCTTGTGTGGGGGGATATTTCCCCTAGGATTGGTATTGAAGTGATAAATTATAATGTGTTAAAAGTCGTGTATACGAGGTGACGAGTATGTACACGGACTAAATATTAAAGATTATGCTTTTAAATTGTGTAGATCACTGTTGCGCATTTATTAAATTATTTTATCTTATTATATCTTCATCATTGATCTGAGATATTACTTTAAATTTGTTTGACCTTTTTCTGCTAATTGTTTTACCTGTTTAGTTGAAACTTAATTTCTTTTATACTGTGCATTATTTGAGGTTGATTTTTTTAAAATTAAATACTATTAATATGAAGTATTTGATATTGAAGCAACATATTAAAGAGTTTGAAATATTATTTTTCTGAATTATTTATTTCTGAATATTTTCGTAAGATTTTTGTACTCATTGTGATGGAGCTGTGAGCTCTTTATTGTGAAAAAATATTATTGATGATTTATTTTGGCATGAGCCATGAGCTCTTTATTGTGGAAAAATATTGTTGAATTATTTTGGCAAGTTAAATTATGTTGAATTATTTTGGCAAGTTAAAAACATCTGAATGTAGATCACTGTTGCGAAAAATATTGTTGATTTATTTCCGCATTATGGATACACATGCGGTGATATAAGGTTTGGGTATTGAAATTCATGCGGTGAGATAAGGATGGCTTGATACGCGTGGCTAGTAGGGGGGAACTAGTAGAAGTCATGCGGTGTGATAAGGATGGCTAAAATGAGGGATGCTATTTCAGAAAAAATATTTTCTTTAAAATAAATTGTAAAGGCTCCCGCGGTGAGATAAGAAAATAAGATATTGTGAATTTATTTATGATTTGGGACTACGAGGCGTACCTCGTGAGTGCCCTTGTTGTTATTGATTTATGGCCATAGTTGCCTTTGATTATTTGTTGTGATTTTCATCAAGTTGAAAGAAATTCTGTTTTGATTCCACGAGATATTATTTGCTATTATTTTGTGTAATTAAATGGTGACATGCTACTTGATTCATTTTCATTGTCATTTTATTTTATTATATATTTAAACATTTTATCATGAAATTATTATTTTTCAGTAGGGCCTGACCTGATCTCGTCACTACTCTACCGAGGTTAGGCTTGGCACTTACTGGGTACCGTTGTGGTGTACTCATACTACACTTCTGCACATCTTTTTGTGCAGATCCAGGTACTCTTTACCAGCCCCGTCTTCAGTGAGTTACCTGTGCACGGAGACTTCGAGGTATATCTGTTAGCGTCTGCAGACTCCGGAGTCCCCTTCTATCATTATTATGTTGCTTCCTTATTTTTTTCTTTAGACCTTGATATATAGAGACATTGAGGATAAAATTCTTTGAAGCTTGTGACTTGTTTCTACTAGGTTTTGGGAGTTGCAATTATGTAAAGTTTCCGATTTCTATTTTTATTCCGCATTGATAGGCTTACCTAGTCTTAGATACTAGGTGCCATCACGACATCCTACGGAGGGAATTTGGGGTCGTGACAGAATTTTACGTGTACCTAAGTTATTTTTTGCATGAATCGTAGAAAATAACCAAGTATGGGGATTGGGTGGTACTTGTACTATGGATTGTATTTACTGATGTGTAGGAGCCACTTGGTCCAAGGTTAGTTGTTCACTGTGCCACAACAAAACTATTCCTCCTGTCATACCCTCCGTTGGTGCTTGGGCAATGTTGTTAAACCCAAAGTCATCACGTAGATAAGTGTGATTCTGCAGGTGCGTCTCAAGGAGTGCCATAAATGCCGGCTGATGATAATTAATGAGTGATCGAAAGTTTCTATGAAAGTCTAGGGACTGTGCTCCCCTATAATTTCAAGTGATAAGCTGCTTGGTTCTACTATTCGCTGGTGGAGGTGTAGGGTGTTGTGTTCCCTCCTCTTGGGTCTCAGTCATCTGGATTGGTTGTTGGCCTTATATTTAGGGAACCAACTTTTGAGCTCCTGCGGGCAAATATTATTACTTTTCTTTCGTACTGTTCTTTGAGGGTGTAGGACCTGTTCTCGTTGAGCAAGCATATGATTGGTCGTGTTTCCCTTATGTCTTCCATTATTGGAGCCACCTCTAGTTGTGCTATTTCGTCGAGTTCGTTGTGAGGATGGGGTAGTGGACTGGTCGGAGGTGTGACTGGTTGATAATTTGGTATGATGATGTTTGTGCATGTCAGTATGGGCATGGCTATCACTGATCGTGGTTGAATCCATGGAACAAGAGAGTGGGCTGGTAGTTATGGCAGGTAAAATGGGAATTCCATGGTTTGATGAGGTGTTGGGTATTGACTTTGTGGGTGTATCTAAGGTGGGTTTGGGTACAATAGTAGGATTGGTGTGGTGTGGTGGTAGTTGGTTAGGGATGATGGTGGATGCATTGCCCACAAGTATTAGTTGTAGAGGTCGACTCCCATCCCCATCCCCTGCGTGACAATTTGAGCTATGTCCGTCGGATTTTGAATCATGATTATCACGTTTTGATTCTCTATTTCCATTGTAAATGTTAGTGCATGGTCTTGTAGGCTCATTTCTAGCTATGACTGTAGGTATGCTTGCATGGGTGGGAATTGGGAGATGTATATGAGAGGTGGTTGTGGAGGTTGGTTGGGAGGTTGCATGGTGATTGTGTTCGGGATGATTGGGTATTGTAGTAGTTTTATGTTCGTGAAAGAGGTTTTCCTCCGATATTGGAAATTTAAGGGTGTGTTGTCATGAGTGCGGGTTGTAGGTTTATCAATGGCCTACCTTGTAGAAATAGAGTTTGAAGTGGAGATTAATGATGAATGGGCAGTGATGGGATTAATCTGAGGGGTTAAGTTGTGCAGTTGATTTGATGTGGGTTGGTATAGTGTATTTGATGTTGAGGGATGAGCACGTGACTGGTCTATAGGTGTAGGTTGTGGTGTTGCATGGGATTTATTGAGTAATTTGTTTGGGTCATTGGAGTGTTCTAGTGGAGATGGGCCATTTTGAGTAGCTAGTATAGCTATATTGATGTGTGGAATAGTCTGGAGAAGGTATTGGTGCAATTGGGTTGTGAATGTGGTGGGTGGTTCAATTGCGGACGTGTCATGTGGACGGGGTTGTGCAGTTTGAAATTTCACGTGTTTGGTAGATATGTTTGGTTTATTTGACGTAGAGGATGACTGATACATAATTTGGGTATTAAGTGGCTGGGCTAAGTTTAGGTCTGATGGGTTAGCAGTTACATTTGGGCTCACATAGGCATGTTATTAGGCTATCAGTGGGTGTGGGATTTTTTAGGCTCATGGGTGGTGAATTTTGTTCTATCATGCTTATGTCTTCTATATCTTGTAATATTTTAATGGTAGAATCATTAAAAAAATTTGGAAGGGTAGCATAGTCTTTTTTTTTGATTTTTTGAATAGGGTTATGAATGAAAGCAGTAGTGAACTTATCTATGGGGTCCGTTGTAGCAGCCGCCATTGAATGTAAGTGCATCTGGTCATTCTTTGGATGGTATTCTCTAGAACGTGGTAGTAGTAGCATTTCTCCTCGTTTGGTAGGACTTTTGGTCGTATGTTTTTGTGGAAATTATACTATTTTCCACTCACCTTCCAGGGACTTTGTTTGGTTTGGACTTTGAATTTGATTAGTGCTTGTAGTAGCACCATTTGGGTTGTTAATGAAGGCGAATGGTTGAATATGTGTGGTCATTGTGCTTAATGTTGTTTGGTAAGTGCATAGATTGGTGGTTTGGCCAAGTCTACCACATAGAGTACATAACATATTGAGTCTTTCATATAGAATCTGTTGACGGTGCATTCCAATAAAATGTGTGTTTTGAGTGGTTTTTCTAAAGGCACTCATATGCATATGCGTGCATACCGTCCTCTAGTGGTGGAGGAGGTGCAAGTGTCGATCTTTAGAAGGGTACCCACTTTTATCCCTGCACGTTGTAGGATTTTAAAATCATAAAACTCTGTGGGTAATTCCGGGAGTCTAATCCAAATGGCAGAATACATGAGTTGTGTAACTGAAGCGATGAACTTTGGTTCCCATTTGCGAACGGAGAGGAAGTGATTAAATACAAACCAAGATCCTTCATGCAGTGCCTTAGTCATATTTTTCTCTTTCTGAAATTTAATAAGAAATAAATCTGATCCAAAATCAATGAGTGAGAGATCTTCAGTGGGTTGCCATAATGCTCTAAGTTTTGTATGTAAAGTTTGGTGACCCACTTTACGACCAAAAACTTTAACCATCACAGAATATTTTCAAGATGAGTACAGGCGAGTTTTATGAGAAGTGGATAATGTTATAAATGTATCTGGATTAGTGTCGGTGGTTGTTTCATCCAAAAGGTCAATGTGGGAGTGGATTGTGTGGAAGGTATTTGGTATGTGGTGGAATTGGTTATGAGTCAGTAGAGTTTGCATGAATGATGGGGGTTGTATTTTGTGAAATTGTTGTAGTGGTAGTGTCAATATGCATGGAGCTTAAATCAGGTAGTTTTGGTGGTGTGGTGGCTATATTGGTCGTCATTTTTGGGAAATTGGTGTTTGTGTGACTGAAAAAAGGAAGCTTTTAGACTGTGTAGAAGGAAATAATTTTTAGGGAGAAACGGGAGTCTCTCTCTAACCATCACCTTCGTATACTTGTATACCTAATGGAACAGCAAATACATTTACTCCTCAAGAAGAAGAAGTAGAACATCAATTCCTCAAAAAAGTACTTTTGGTGAGAATTAATTTATGTATGACTAATTAATTTGAAAAGCACTTTTAAACAACAATTAATATTTGACCAAGCTTTTAAAATGTAATTCTAAGTATATTTTTCTCAAAAGTATTTTTCAATAAAATATTTTTGGAAAGAAACTAGTATTTTTTTCTACTTCTAAAAAACTGATTCTGCTTCTACTCAAAAGGACTTTTTTTCCTTCTAAATATTTGGCCAAGCACCTTCAACTTGGGGGAAAAAAATACTTTTGAAACAAAAAAAAACACTTTTGGTCGAAAAGAAGCTTGACCAAAAAGGATATAAATTAGGATTATTTTTTAATTACTTTACCGGTGATTATACTCCAATTAACCTCCCCCAAAAATGAATATTTGAAAAAATAATCCATGAAATATAAAAGAGAGAAAGTACCAATGGATAGTTATTACATTTGAAATCCAAAACCCAGCCCATGCGTATCTAATTGCCTCAATCCCATACTCAAAACTGGTACTCAATTTATGAGTCACCAATAATTGCATTTGTATTAGGTGAACTTTGGGTTTTATTGCAGCTCTACAGTCATGTCAAAGCCCATTATGGAAAGACTTTCCGTTTTTTATTTATTTATAGAATTAACCTAAATAGCCGCTCACACAATTGATTAAACTAAATGTAGCCAACGGTTGTATAATATATATTTATGTATAATATTTATATAACGCGTATACATACCAGCTATGAAGAGTAAATAGTGAATCCGACCGGCTATTTGTATAAAGATTTTTTTTTTGGGAGTAATAAATTCACCTTAACCGCATCATATATGAAATGTTCATGGGGTGTTTTGCAGGTAAGAAGACATATATTGAAGATATTGAGTGGATCAAGATAGGATGAAGGAGAATAGAACAGTTTGATTAGGTAGTATAATAGCCAAGAAGTCATTGGTAAAACTATTTGAATTGTGACTTGTTTACAGCTAATATGACCCCGTCAGTAAATCATGCCAAACCCTAATGAAGTTTGAAAATCAAAAGGGCCTAACTTTGGGACCATGGGATCTCTAACCTTAAGAGTTATCCTATAGAACTATTCAAAATGCAAGTAAGAAGTGAACAACAATCTTGCACAAATTAAAACATATATACTGGTCTAATATTAAAAATTGACCAATTAGTTGGAGCTAGTTTATGATCAACTTATAAGGATGAAGAAATGATCTCTCTTTACAAAAAGAAAATACTTAGTGAAATATGATATATTGAATTTTATCGGATCATATTATATTATATGATACCTCATGTATCGCAAAGTGAATGGAAACATCCATGTGCTCTCTAAATTTACACATATTATAGTTAAATAACTTTATATATATATATATATATATATATATATATATATATATATATACTATTTGTTCTATATATGTTAGAAGCAAGTAATATTCCGCATTCGCTAACCTAAAATTTTAGATTCGTTTCAACTGTTATATTTTTTCATGTAAATTTATATAACCTTTAAATCCCATATCAATAACCCATTATCATATTAGGAACTAATCAAAGTCTATAAATTAAAGTTTAGCCATCCTCTAGTTCCTTCTCATCAGAATTTAGAGAAGACACCATTTTTGTCCCTTCCCTCCATCACTAACAATTGTTTGGATGTTTCATCTCATGGTTTTAATCTATGTTGCTCTAACACTAAAAAGAATATTTTGGATAACTAAAAATTGAAAGGCAAAAAATTCAACGTCCCTCATATATTTTGGATAACAAAAAATTATTTGTCGAATCTTCACCAAATGAACTAGTTTAAAGAATAGAAATAGTATATAGGAGTCTCTGTTAGTATTTAACTAGTCTTAGAGTACGCGCATTGCACGTGTTATCTTATCTCAATAAATATAATATTTCAAAGAATTACATAAATATTATATTATTATGGTTGAGTTATAAAATAAAAGTTAAAGTTAAAAATAGTAAGTTTTTAAAAATAATAATTATTGATCGCATTTAGCTAACTCAAAAAAAGAAGGAAACTCTATCCCATATAAGTTCTTAATCATCTCATTCAATGGACAGAAGACGCCTTCTTTTTCCTCACGAGCAAAATGTAATTTTTTCTATTTCTTTTATATATAAGAAATATCACAGGAATTATTTCCAACAAATTTAAAATAAATTACTATCACAAAAAGTAAATTCAACCGCTACTTTTTAATTAATCTACTTTTTTGTTTTTAACTTTCCACGTATGAAATTATATGTATGAATTTATTCAAGAGTTTTATAGGATTTTGCAGTTGATGCTTATTACTATATTATAATCGATTTTGCATTATTTTTTATTTTTTCCAGCACAATAGCTATTCCTATAAAAAAATCTTATTTTTGTATCTAAAATTTTTGTCAGTTGGAAAAAGGGTTTACTTAGATGATGATTTGCAAAGAAATTGAATGGGATTTCTTTTTTAATTTGTTAATTCAAAAATTTAATATTTATTCTTATTAAAAGAAATAATTTGATTTTTGTTGATTGAAATTATTAATATGTTTTAAACATTTGATTATAGTTATATTTTTATTTAGAATTATATTTTTCAAGCCTAAAAATTCAATCTGATATTTAAGTTTGGATATTTGTATTTGCAAAGCTATTCGTGTTTTTTTTAAACTATTGCCAACGGCCCACCCCCCCCCCCCCTATATTTTTATAGTTATACTTGTTGAAATTATTGAGGTGTAATTTTCAAAGATTATAGTATGAGATAAATCATACAAACTAAATATTAATAATTAATCACTCTCTCATATTTATTGGAAAAGTCTTGTTGTTGCGACCAAACACACTCACACAAGTATACGTAATCGTCAAATAATAGAGTAGTGAGTAGAGTATCGTTCCCACGAAGATTTATGATTAACTTTTGACTGATTCAAACTCAAATAACTAATCGATTTAAGAGATTTCTCACAAAATATATAATTGACTAATTTACTACCTAAAACTATCAAGCAATGAAATAACCAGAAATCAACCACAACACTTAAGCAATTTTGGATAATAATCAATAGGAGATGATATTCTAGGGTCACGGGTTAGCTAACAATCATGTTGTGTTCTTGGCTTAAAATGACTAATTGATTTATCTGGATTGTTGGTTGACAAAGTTGATATTACTTATAAGAATCTGTCGAGTTCTTACTCGCCTATTCATGCTAACTTAATGCCTATATGTCTATGGAATTAAGATTAACAAGAATGCATTTACACTTCCTTTATTTCAACCAAACAAGGCAATTATGTATATTTCTATCCTAACCGCGAATCTGTTCCCCGATGCACGAGTTCAAGAACCTGCTCTATTTAATTCTATATGCAATCTAGAATTCTCACTTTCGAGTTCAACTCTAGATTTGTAGATAGTATTTCATTGTTAGCTACTCAGCAAAATAATTAAAAACAGAATTAAATAAACAACTCAATATGATAAAATTAAATTCGTCAATTTAAACTTCAAACATCAACATTCATGTATCACCCATGACCCTAGAATAATAGGGTTCTTAGCCGCTCATGTTCATACAATCATCAAAAAATAATATTTTCTAAACATAAAATCAATGAATACTAGAAGAAGAATAGAAGATTTGATCAAATCTGTGCTCCCAAGTGTTTCGTACTTTTGGTTTTCTCTCAAAATCACGCCACCTTCAAAATAGGTTTAGGTTGGCTTTTATATGAGTTGGGGGCATCTTGGGGTCGAAATAACCGAGTCCTAGTCGAAATAGGACATTCTTGCATTTTGAGCGTCCAGGGCAGCATGGGGCGCTGGCCCTGGCGCACACCCTCTTAACCATTTTGTAAATTGCGCCACAGGTTGCGCCCCACGCTGCCTGTGGCCCTCAAATTCTACTTTTTGCCTTTTCTTCCCAATTTCGCTCCAATTCACGCCCTTTCGTCCCAAATTACATCCGAATGATTCTTACACATAGAAATACCACAAATTAGCACAAATAATCATGTTATACATCTCAAATCTTCGAGACATGAGTAAAATGTGAGACAATATACATCAAAATATACATACATTAAGCCAAATATCACTTGTCCATGTCTACAATGGTTTCCATCATTTAACTTTGTGGCATTTATGCTTCGCCTCCTCGTAATAGCATAAGTAACATTACGTTGGTCTATATAAGGAAAACTACATAAATTAGTAACAAATTCACGTACCACTAATCCTTCCCAAACCAAATGGTTTGTTGTTGATTTGGGATTGTTGATAGTTTTTCCTTACCTTTTTCTTAACGATTTATATTTTAATAATGTCCTAAATATTAGGATTTCTTACCTAGTTCAAATAAGGAAGAATTTAAAGCACAAACTTAAATTGATTTAAAAATTTAAAATATTAGGAAATAATTTTAAATGTCGATTTTGTCCAATATGAACTGCTAAGTGAATGACATTTCGCTAAGGGCCTTCGTGCTTTTAATATGAACTCTATTTTAAAGAGGTAAAAAAAGGCGAACGACATTTCGATAAGTGCCTTCATGCATTTAATATAATCTAGATAGACAGGCATAGATGTAGATATACATAATTTACTTGACTTTCATATCACAAAAGGTCTTCTATTATAAATGAGGAACAACCCCTTTTATTTATATACAATAACTCAATCAGTGTCATACTAACATAATTATATCATCATTTTTCCACCCTCCACTCTAGCAAAGAAAACCAAAAAACAATCACTTTTCCTCGTTTTATCTATACACAACAATGGTAAACAAAAATCACTCTTCATCTTGATTTCCATAATTCCTAGCATCAAGAACTTGACTTTTTGTTCTCTTTGGATGGCGATGGTGGTGCTTGTTAAACTTCAACCTCCCCGTCTCTTTGAAATGTTGTTGTTCAATTGGATCTATCTCGCATTCTGGTGGTGGCACTGAGTATCTCAAAGAATCGTAACAATAAGAATAATACATATATTTTGACCTAAATCTTTTCATAGCCATTCTTTGTCTTGGTGTAATTCTTGAAAAATCTGCCTTTTGAAGTTCATCATCTTTCTCATCACAACTAGGGTTGTTTACTACTTGTTCCAATGGATCCATTGCACATCCATTTAGTACTAAATCAGTGAATTCAGCTATAAATGGTGCATATTTGTAATTTGTTTTATATTTGCCTCCTGAAGTAGCCCAATCTGAAGCATCCCATATTGTTGCATATAGTCCCATTGGCTTTGATGGATAGTCTCCTCCCATTGCATCATTACGTACGATTTCTCTAATTGGAACATCATCTATATAAAATCTGTTCTCAAATAAAATTAAAAAAGAATTTAATTAAAAAATTGTCAATAATTGAGTTGGTTCAATATTAAAAGATATCTATCATTTAATTACTTTAATGTGGATTAGGTTATATGAACTTTTTTTCTAATTAGAAATAATATATGTTGTCAATTCAATGTAATACAAAGTGGTTAAACTATATTTATCTCTCTTTTTTCTAGTGAGAAATAATTTATGTTAGTTAATTCAATGTAATACAAAGTGGTTAAACTAATTCAACCAGACTATTGGTTGAATGGTTGGCGTATCTTGAAGAGGTTTTAGAAAGAAAATTCTCAACGTCTCCTATTGTTTGTTTCTGTGTGTTTTCCTTTTTCATATTATCTTCTAAAAAATATTATAGCCATATGTTTTGTATGTGATAAACTGGTAATCCAAACTCATGTTAACATCCAAAAAGAAAAAAATAAGCAAATTAAATTGTCAAATCATCAATTAAGACCTTGAAATTGATAGACGTAATTGTCATTTGTCAATAAGTTACTTTAATATTGGAGATTATTAATTAGGTTATCTACAATTTGATCACGGAACATCAAACTTTTCAGTTCAGCTATACGTCGTCCATTTAATAAATCAGATAAACTATCTGACAAGTTAAATGAATAGATTCATTGAACCAGTCAAGTACAAATTCATCACGTCAAAGAAAAAAGAAAAGTCGCACCTTACGTTCTCAATATTCAAAAAGCATATTATTAATTGGTAATATCTCCCTGAACTTTCAATTTCCTAATTTTATATTTCTGTTTGTACTTTTCTGATACCTAATTACCTGAAATGGTCTTCTTTTTTGTTGTAGATTTCAGATTTCCGATCATAAATTTCCTAATATTTATAGGAATTTTAACTTATATCTACAATATATTTACATAGCAAATTTCACATTTAATTTACGGCAGATTCTTGTCCCAGATCATTTTGAAAGTTATCCAAGTTGAATTATAAGAATACAAATGCTTCCTTTTTTAATTTTATCAGTGCAATTTAATATGTTCTAAGAGGTTATTTGTCTCTTTTTTAAGGGAGTAATTTTCTACAGTAATTAATTTTCAAGTAATCTAATGGTGTAAAAAATTCCTATTTATAATATACTTAACATATTATACATGTGATCCTTGGAAGTTATGTGTACCATATTTCTTTCTAGAAAAGGAACTGTAGTTTTGAAATGGTCAAATATCAAAAGAAGCCGCAAATTTGTCAAATTCAACGAACCCGCGTTGGTAAAAGGATGATATGATGTTTGTACTTTTCTTAAAATTGAAGAAAGAAGTTAAAAAAACTCACATGATGTTTTTGTTGGTCCACAGGATACTGTAACGATGAAATTCTTTAGAAGGGTCGAACCAAAGATAATATCGTTCTTCTCTTCCTCTACTTGTGCTTCCATTTCCATACATATTTGTCTGAAATCTCCAAGCTTTTCCTCTTATATTTCCCAGAAACTCAAAATCCAGTTCATCATGTGTCTTTGTAAATAAATCACCATTCGTCGTCTGCCCAAAACAAACAAATAAATAAATATATACGTGATCGTATTAATTAAAACTACGATATGAAAATCATAATATTTGGAAAAAAGAATAGTAGAGATGCATACATAGAAGGCAACAACGATTCCTGCAGTATAATCTGATGGCAATTTTATCTTAGCACTGAAGAAACCATGGTTGTAGAGGTCAGAAGATTTAAACCCTGAACCTGTAAGAATTTTAAATAATTACAATGGGAAATAAATTTAGAAATATATATATGGTATGGTAAAAACTACGATAACAGAACAGCTGGAAGACATAAAACAAAGAAAAAGAAAATCATATGATAGTTATATGTACATCTGTAGAGGAAAATAAAGGATTTTCATGAAGTTACGTTAACTTAATTTCCAAAAAGTATTTTTTATGACTTCGGTCGTACTAAACAGGTTGAATATACATATTTTTACCTGTGCGTTGGTTGAGGTGAAGTTGAAGGCTCTTATCATCAGTAGCATGAAGAATGTTTCCTTCGCCAAAGAGATGGCTGAAGCCATCGCTAAAAGGTATGGTGGAGACATTAAGGGCTGTACTAAACCAGACATGGAAAAACAAGAAGACAGACAGACATATCTTCTTTCTGATGAAATCCATCTTTTGTTTCCTCACTATTCCTTTTGTGTTAGCTTTCTCTGTTTTTTCTGTACTTTCTATGCCACTATCTATATATATAGTGTGTTTATTTATGTGCTTTGAGAGAGAGAGGTAGTAGTATTATATTGGATAAATTGTTTTTATATTATGGTTGGTTATGGAGAAGTTCAATTGGAAGGGGTATTCATGGAAATATATAATACCATTAAAGGAGAAGCGATAAATATTTATAATGAAGCCATAAATATTCTTTCATTATGAGATCTTGGGTTTGAACCCATGAGTAAGAAGTCTGTCTTTGTTAAAAAAACCTCTTTGTTAGGAAGCGCTTTATCTTATACTTTTCGGTGTGAATCAGACCCTAATGCGAATAATATTATATGGGAAACCAAAAAATTAAAGGAGCATGTATTTTGGTTTTTGAGTCCGTGATTTATACTTATCCGTTTCCATACTCCTTAGTTGCTTATCCAACAATATATTGAAATGTATATAATTCCGATTTCTAAAAGAAAGGCTAAATAAAATCAACGGCAAAGAGTCAAATATACCCCTCTACTTTCGAAAATAGTTTAAGAATACCTCTCGTTATACTATTGGGTTATCTATACCTCTGCAGTCATACTTTGGGTTCAAATATACCCCTCATTTAAACGGAGGGACATGTGTCATCGTTATGTTGGCCACTTCTAAATATCTCCTAATTAATTAAAAAGATCCATTAATCATACCCAAAAAGTAATTTTTTAAAGCAATTTTTTTGTAAAAACTGAAATTTTTTTTACTAAAAACTGAAAAAAAACGAAAATATTTTTTTTCCAGTTTTTACAAAAAACTGTTTTAAAAAAATCAGAAAAATATTTTCTAAAATAATATTTTTGTAAAAACTGAAAAAAAAAACTAAAAAGCAAATTTCTAAAGCAGTGTTTTTGTAAAAACTGAAAAAAAAAAACAAATATTTTCTTCTTTTTTTTCAGTTTTTAGTTAAAAATATTTCAGTTTTTTCAGTTTTTAATTGCTTTAGAAAATTACTTTTTAATTTTTATTTTTTATTTTTTACAAAAATATTGTTTTAGAAAATATTTTTCAGTTTTTTTAAAGTAGTTTTTTGTAAAAACTGGAAAAAAAATATTTTCTTTTTTTTTCAGTTTTTAGTAAAAATATTTTTTTAGTTTTTTCCAGTTTTTACAAAAAAAAAAATTATTTTTCGGGTATGGATAATGGGTATTTTTAATTAATTATGAGATATTTAGAATTGACCAACAAGACGATGACACATGTCCCTCCGTTTAAATGTGGGGTATATTTGAACCCAAAGTATGATTGCAGTGGTATAGATAACCCAATAGTATAATGAAGGGTATTCGTAGACCATTTTCGAAAATAGAGGGGTATATTTAGCCCTTTGCCGTAAAATCAATCAGTTAGGATTATTACGTCATATATCACTATAATCGATTGGAAGTGTTGATGTTACAACTTACAAGCGCAACAAACTCATAGCTTTAACAAGATAAGAATAGTACTTATATTTGAACAAAAATTTAAAAGTTAGTATTTAGTTATTTTAATTTTTCGAATTTTAAATTAATAATTTGTATATATTCGATAAAATTCTTAAAATTAATATACGATTTTGACCTAACTTAGTGAATTCTGCCTAATATGTAACCGGCACACTAGCTCCACCCTGTGTATGTGTGTGTGTGAGAAGAGAGTTTTTTCTTTCTTTTTTAGTGGGCGTTTGGACATAAGAATTGTAAATTTTCAAAAAAAAAGTAAAAATGGTATTTGAAAATTAGAGTTGTGTTTGAACATGAATATAATTTTGGGTTGTTTTTGAAGTTTTGTGAGTGATCTGAGTGAAAATTTTAAAAAATAGCTTTTTGGAGTTTTCAAATTTTTGAAAAATTCCAAAATGTATCTTCAAGTAAAAATTGAAAAATTTATGACCAAATAATGATTTTGAAAATAAGTGAAAAATTTTCGGAAAAAAGTAAAAAATTTCTTATGTCTGAACGGGCTCTTAAACTGTATATGAAAAAGCAGAATAGAGGAAAAGCAGGTTCTATAACTTGCTGTATTCTAAGCTGACGGGATTGCCCCTGGACATAGCATGTGGGTTAGGTCTCAAAAGCCTAATATTAATGTAATTAGTTAATTGTCAATATTGGTGAACTGATCTTTTTTCTTAATTAAAGAAAAAGCTATATATAGATTATTAGAAATTGAAATAACGAACTCTGACTTCTGAAGTCTAATTAAGTTCATCATGCGTACGAGAACAGTCTGTCCACGTGTCCAGGCAATCAACTCCATGCAACTTGCAACTGGATTTCATATGCCAGAAAATGTTTTTTTGTCAATTATTGACAAAACATTAGCTAAAACTTGTTGGACTTTATTCAATATTAAGATTTTTTTCTTTCCTTTCTATAATTATAATAAGAAGACACTTAATGGGGAAAAAAAGGAAAGAGAGGAAATTCAATCCTTTTAGTGACAGTTGTCATTTTAGGACAAAGAAAGGTCAGAACTAAAATAAGATAGAGTTTTATAAAGTCCGAATTGAAAAAAGTTAGTACTAATATGAATAGAAGAACAAAAGGAGCCTAAACTTGGATCTTAAGCTTTGAACAAATAGTTAGTAGGACCACTGATAAAGTGAAAATGATCTAGAAGAATCCCTCTTTCAAGTTATTATATTTAATTTTAAGACTATATTGACCCCTCTTTTAATTAAATTTGAAGTACTATTTTTCCAAAATTTTATTCCTTTATAGATGAGTAATTGTAATTTGTTGGTGCCCAATATGGCTAGTGAATACCAACATAAGGATCGACCCTAAGTCCCTGACCCGAGGTTGGGTTGTGTGAGACGTAATTCAATTTTAATTTTTAAGAAGGTAAACCTCATAATATAGAAGGAATTTGGTCATTTGTTAGAGAAACTTTTTATTCCTCGTAGTGTAGTTTCCAATAGTAATGATATACGATTTGGGATGCTCACAATGTAAAAGTTATGACTAATTTACTACATCATGCTGACACAATATCGATGCGTTATAAATAGATGCGGAGCCAAGATTTGAAACTTATGAGTTCGTAATTTTAGTTCCTTTAAATTATTGAGTTCTAAATTAATAATTTTTACGTTCAATGTATTTTTTTAAGACTAATCCGAATTTAGATCAAAGCTATTAAGTTCGGCCGTACCCGTGTGCCGCACTCTAGCTCCGTCCCTAGAATCCGGTTATTTCTATTGCACCCAATTGAAGAAAGAAACCAGTAGGCAGTAGCATAGAACAATTTAAGTACTAAAGTGTCCAATTGAAGTTCGAAAAAAGTTGAATGGGACGCTATAGCGTCATATGGATGATTATCTTTTAGTAGTGATATATGGGGTCTTAAAAATGATTTCCGTTTTTAGCATAAAAATTAATATTTTGTTACAATTGTTTACTTATTTGAGAAGGAACCTTTTTCTCCTTTGAAATTATTTAAAGTACTAATGGAAAGATATGTGCCAGGTAATTTTATGTTATCACTTTAATAAAATTAGCTTCTAAAGTGGTTATACCAACCTGAACAACTGCGTCCATGCATGGCTCCTACATAATGCAAAGAATAGGATACCTATCATCTCTTTTTATAAATAAAAATAGGATATCTATATATAATATCGGAGCATAACCAAAGTGCAGAAGTCCAATGATTCATTATGTTTTACCGGTCTACAATAAAATATTTAACAAGATATATTAACTTTAGGGGAATAAATTTAAAAACAAGGAGTATTTCTTTTCTTCTAATATAGTATAACTTCTTTTTGTGTTTCTTCTGGTAAAAGAAATTTATATTGATAGGTGTGAGTTCACGAGTCCCTTTTTTGATCCACTATATATACAAACGGATAAATTTGCCATATGTATCATACAACTATTGCTAGTTGTGTAAAGGTACTCATAATTGAACTAAGAAACTTTAGTACTTTTTAGCAAGTAAAACTCACTCTCAATCTTTATCAAGACTGTCTAAGGGTGTCCCGCCCATAATCAAAAGTTTCAGAATCGAACCTTTAGAATAGAGAAATTTATGGTAGGAAATCCTTGAATGAACCTTACGCGGCGTAAATATGAATGAAGCGTGTCACTAGTTTCGAATATGCGACACAAATTTAAATGAAGTATGTCAGTAGTTTTGAATATAACATGATTTAAAAAAAAATCTTCACCAAGATACTTTAGTTTAGAGTGTCGTCTTACTTTTTTCAGTAATGTGTGACACATTGTAAAAAATTTCACACAAACCTCAATCAAAGTATCAAACCACTTGATGGAAAAATATTTCGCAAGTAGGGCCAATGCATTTGAACTGCTACATAACTTGACAAGATCCTGTGACAAGTTTTATAAAAAAATATTTAATTCTTAGATGAGAATTATTCTAATTGTATGTGAAATTGTCTGGAGTTAAATGGGGCCAAACGTTTTAGAATCTGCCGTTGTAGAGTTGCTATCTGCAGCCGCCTTGGGTTGTTTTGAGGGCTTATTTCTATTGCCTTTTGTGTGGTTGTATTGGACCCAATCCCTCATGTTAATCCAGAAAGGTTATATGTTATGTGGCATTCTTTGACTAGCTAGCTGGCAATTTCGTATACGACACTTAATATATAGTTTTGGCATCTTCTTTTAAATATTTTGGTGGTGGAAAGATCAAGAATTCCAGAAATAAAAAAAAGATCAAGAATTCTTTTTTTCTTTGGGTTGGGAAAGGAGGGGAATGGATTAATACTAAAGCATTCAAATAATTGACAAAAAACATGCATCAAATTAGAAGAATATATGTATACTCCAATCCTTTCACTATTTGTCATAACGAAGGATCCAAAAAATTTATGGTTTCGGTCTTTAAGGTTCTTATCAATGAACCCATTGTATTTTTAAAATTATGGGTTCATATATATTATTTATTGCAATTATAATAAATTTTACACATCAATTTATACTCCACGTCAAAATTAAAGTTATGAATTCAACTGAATTCGATATCACCATGCTAGATAAACGTTGCATATTTTTAAAGGTAATATCAATATGAAGTTGAAAAATGAGCATTTTTAAATTTTCATAAGTTTGGCCGCATAAGCTACCACAACTCAAATTAGGGAGCTTTTTGTAATTTGTAAATCTTGAGGAGTCGGCTGTCACAAGTTGAGGAAGTTTGTGAATCCCGCAAAAATATTATTAACGTAAATAAGATAATAAAGTTTAGTGCTATCGAATGAGTAGTAATTATGAAGAAACATAATTGAGGAAATAAAAAATAAAGGGACCTCTATCTCTCTCCCTATCATGATACTTTTGTCTGTGTGTATAGTGTAACTAATTATGCGTAATATATTCTTTCGATAGAATTAAAGAGAAAAAGGAAAGAGAAAATTCTCAAGGTCTACGAAGACTAGGTCCTAACAATTTGATGCCAACTAATCGGCCATGATACTTGAATTATGTCTTAAATTGTGGTTACTTGCTTTTGTTTTCTTATATATTTTATAAAATATAAGTATGAATTAATTTATACGTGCATGATGATTTGGCAGCAAGATGGAAAAAAACAAAGAATATATGTATTTCACTTGCTTATGTTTAGCCAGTTGGGTCACAGGGGCAGATTTTAACCTACTCTGCAAGCAGCTGCACCTAATTAACGGCAACAGATTTTGTTTTGCTCATATAAAAACGGGTGATTTGCATCTATACCCAGTTTTTGGGTCACATTTTAACCTATACCCGCTTTGTAAAAAAAATTACAAGCGTACCCACTTTTCGGGTAACTTCAGCCGTACGGGCCTGAAGTAACAAAAATTTATGTCTGAAGTTTGAACTTCAGAATTTTTTGCCTGAAGTGTAGCCTTATCAAAGCAAAACTTCAGATATTTTTGCCTGAAGTTTGGCGTGACTTGCAAAAGCAATCATGCAAATTTCAGTTCATAGTGCAATGGAAAACTTCAGTTTCCCCTCACTTCATAGTGCAAACTTCAGACAAATTAGTCTGAAGTTCTTCAATTTGTAGTGCAAATTTCAAGAACTTCAGTTCATAGTGCAAGGGCAAACTTCAGTTTTTCCTCACTTCATAGTGCAAACTTCAGACAAATTAGTCTGAACTTCTTCAATTTGTAGTGCAAACTTCAGGAACTTCAGTTCATAGTGCAAGGGCAAACTTCAGTTTCCCCTCACTTCATAGTACAAACTTCAGACAAATTAGTCTGAACTTCTTCAATTTATAGTGCAAACTTCAGGACAAATTAACTTTTCAGTGTAACTAAGAGCTGGTTTGGCATCACATCGGGCTTTACCTCATGAGAAATTCTTCATGTTCTTCATACTGGATTTGGAACTTCTGTATATTCAGTATGAGATAAACACATAACAAGATGAACTAGAGAGTATCTGTTACGCTCTCGATGCATTTGGATTTGTATCTCGAGCTTGCAAAATAAAGGATTGTAAAATTTGCAGAAGCCCACGTTTTACCTTCTGTTGACAGGGTTTCTGAATTCAAATAGAGAACAATAACAATACTCTGTTTTGTTATTTTATGACAGTATTTGATCAAATGCAGGTTAAGTTGTTAATTTGACTTCACATTTTATTAGTGAATTTATCAAAGTAGTGGTTGAAAAGTTAATTTGATAGACAAGAAGAGGAGGAAGAAAGGAGCGCATAGGTCAGGAGGAAGAAGAAGAGGCGTCTGAAGTTGTTAAAATTAGGATATATGTTAAATAATTTTAAAAATATGGGTATAGGTTAAATGGGGGCGACCAAATTTGTAATTTTTACTATAAAAACTTCCAACTTTGTAATTTTCAGGCCTTGCACCTTACACCAAACTATATTAAATAATTAGGATAGTTCAATGATAAAATTAAATAAGGTGAAAATATACATTAATTCTCATAGTTAAATAGTTAAAGTTTATGTGTAAGCATATGTCATTCACGTATTGATTTGGTGTAAAAGTCTCGTGCGGATAAACTATCAGCTTCTCACAAACACAGTCTTTGCAGATTTTACCTATGTTATAGCCTGTTTGAGCTTATTTTGAGAAGTGTTTTTTCTCAAAAGTGCTTTTTTTGTGTTTGGCTAATAAATTTGAGAAACACTTTTGAGCATCAATTAGTGTTTGGCCAAGCTCTAAAAAAGTGCTTCTCAGTGTATTTATTCCAAAAATGCTTTTCAAAAAAGTACTTGTGGAGAGGAACTATTTTTTTCTGCTTCTCCAAAAATGTTTTCTTTCTAATCAAAAACACTTTTTTTTCTTCTAAAAATTGGACCAAACACTTCAACTTTGAAAAAGGCAATTTTTTAAATAAAAATATTATTTTTGACCTTGGAAAAGCTTGGCCAAACATGCTTAGTCGTAAAGCATTTGTCGAGAAAACGATACATATCAATCAACTGCATACGCTTCAATCTCAAATTTATTGAAGTCAGTTTTATGAATCATAATTTGTGTCATAAGGCAAATTAGTAAACTCTGTGACCTTTCCGATACAAATGGAAACATATAAGAGCGAACTGAAAAAGGAAATGCGACTATCTTTTGGTATATAGAGTGTCAGCAAATTAACTCATAGCAAAAAGAATGGACCAAGTCATATGCCCTCCTCTTACATTATTGTTTCAATCTATAACTTGGGTAAAAACTTACCCGCATCATCGAATCAATAAATACATGACATGTGCTTGCAAATACATTTCATTCACAAAACCATGATTAATTATTGCATATTTTCACTTTTTAAATCACTTAACAATATTAAGTTAATATGATTTGGTGTGTACATATGATACATGCAAACTTTTACCAAGTATAGGGAATCAGTGCAAATTCAATAACAGGGTAATTAATTAGAGCAACATTGCTATAGCAGCTTGCAGGCTTATATAATATTGTTGACAGCAAGTAACCGTCTATAACAGGTGGAACTAGTAACTTAAGAAAATAAGACAAAGTAATTTGCTATAGCAAATTAAATTACACGGTAGTGTAAAAATTTCATTACACTATCAATTGATATAAGTCAAATCCTCTATTATAACCAAATTGAATCAAGATCACCCATGATTCCAAAAAGACTAGCTGTACCAAAATTTGAACCAAAATCACAGACAAGCAGTTTGTTGGCTAAAATGGAGTGTACAATTAAGATAGCTTAGTCAGAAGCCTAATCTTGTAAACAATAGGTATAAATCATGTCAAGCAGGAAATGCTGAGCACGAATTGTAAGTATCGGTATGTCCTATATTGGTCAAGAGAATGAATTGTCTCCTTATATGTCTTGGACAATCATCACCTCATGAACAAGCTTTCGAGATTGAGTTAGGTCCAAGATCCATTTTCTTGATATGGTAGCAAGCCACACCTCAACTGGTTTGGGACTGAACGCAATTGTTGTTACCCAAAGTTGAGCGCCACCATGTTATATTGTTTACGCTCCAGAAGTCCAGCTCTGGGCATGCGCGAGTCGAGGATAATGTATTAATATAGTCCACATTCTGTTATCTCCTTTTATGATCTCGGACAATCCATACCTCATAAGCTAGTTTTTGGGGCTCTTCAACAAGAACCGAATACTGGTTTCTAGACAAGCAGAATGTCTCAAGAAAGCGGCAAGCATCTGGCTTTAACTGGAGCCCTTTTTTTGTCATTGTGAAGCTGGGCGGTGAGCACATTAGCAGTAAACATACTTGATCGATTATTCAGTGCTTAAGCAGCAATCATCAAGCTTTAAGTGGCACCTTTTTGTCATCGTGAAGCTAGAATGTTGAGCACATTAGTTGAAAGCAACTTGATTCATATGTGGTCCTTCCAAAACAATCTCTCCCAGTATTGCACCGAGTATCTCCCTCGGTTCAATTTTTTTGGTGATATAAGGGAAACTCCATTCCTTTTCCAAGGGAGACATTGAGCCTTTGAACTTGTGTGTGTGTGTGTGTGTTTTGGGGGGGGGGGGGGAGGGATTTGAGAATTTGAGCTTTTCTCGATGCCAGTAGCTCGATTTCCTCATGACCTTGATTCTTCCATCATCCAACACTCGGATAATTTCGCAGCAAACTTCTTTGCAAATATTTGATGCTCCGATAATGAGGAGTTTTATACTCCCACAGACAGAGCATGTGAAAGATATAATGTAATAGGCTTATATTGGTATTTCATCCAAGACTAATGCAGTGCACATAGTCATCCCTGCAACCAACAAATATTTCCCCACCAATCATCACAGGAGAGGAGAAGATGTCTCCTCCAAGTTCATACCTAGCAAATTCCCGCACCATATCACATGGTTGATTTGCCCCGTCAGAGTTCAAGCTGACTTGAAGAACACATACACTTCCAGAACTGGAGCAAACACAGATTAACCTGGCAATGACATATACAGATGAGTTGAATTCCTTATTGACTTATCATAGTATAATTCATTGCATGATTAAACTACACTAAATCACCTTTGAGACAGAGAAGAATCAATGCATGCCAATAGCAAGTGTTCATCAACATAGGCAGATGAAGTAATTGGCTGTCCAATATCATGCTTCCAGAATAAATCACCATTTTCCTAATAAAACATGAAACCACACCCCATTAGCATGATCAAAGATTTCATGCAGAGATGTCAGCCTAGCATCTCTAACAATAGTTTAGCTCATCTTCCGAATGGAACAACTTGAAAGATATGCATCACCAACCCATAACAGGAAGATGGAGAAACAATGATCTTCAGAGACAACTATGTCACAATCCAAAGCTAGTTGGGGTCGGTTATATCAATCCTCACGGGCTACGCTCCATTTAAGCTCACCTTAGACCGATATTATTCATTATTATTACTATTATTATTAATTTACATTTACACTTAATAATTATTAACTTACAGACTTTATTTTCAGCATCAAGAGAAAACAAGAAAATGAGAGATCTTAACTTCCATGAGCTCTTTGAATGCCAAAAATGAAGGGTATGATGTCTGTGGCTCAACTGCTTCCCTGAGTTAACCTATCAGAATTAAGAACAAGCAGGAAGCTAATAATTTTGCCTTAATTCGTTGCCATTCATTTTCTCTTTACTCCGAGAACTAAATTTTCTACCTCTTTTGTCAATCTTACTATTGGGGATTCTTCTGCTCTATTTCCCTATATCCTTATTTAATTTGATAATACATCAAACAAACAAAACATGTGAATCACTTAGGTTCATGGAGTTTAACTGTTAAATTTAAAAGCATAAACTTTTAGATGAGATGGTCACGCATTTCGACATGGTAGGAAAGCTAATTATACCTGACACATAAATGACCTGCTATTGCATTTGTTGCAAGTCTAGTAAGTCAAATCATTCATTCCTCTCACAAGGAGCATCTCAAAACTGTCTATCACATTTTAGGACATGTAAAGAGCTTGTGGGGAAAGGATTATTTTTTTAGAAAAAAATAGCAACGGACCATTAATGCCTGCACAAATGCAGTCCATTATGCAGACGGCGCAGGATCGACTGTCAGAAAAAGGTCGACATCAGGGTACTGAAGATTTGCATGGGGCAGTCAAGTAACATGGAGAAGCAAGAAACAAAATGTGGTGGCCTGCAGTTGCACATTCGATGGTTGAAGGGGGTTGTGAGTTGATATGGCTCAAACGAGTCTTGGAATAACTAAGTATACTTTTGGAGATTACCTATGAAGTTGAACTATGACAATAAGACCATTAGTATCACACACACTGTGGTTCAACATGACAATGTTAAGCATATCGAGACTGGCAAATTTAAGGCCAAATACATAAACAGCCACTTAAACTTGTACATTTTCCTATTAGACACTTCAACTTCAATTAATGTGTGTCAATTAAACACACATTTCACAATGCTAGACTAAGTTCGGCGAGTGAATGCCACTTGCTGTGAGGTGGAAAATAAAGCCAATAGTAAATATACACGTCAGCATAGAAAAAGCCAGAATTAAAAGAAAAAAGAACAGAGAAGAAAGAGTCTTTGAAAGAATTTTACACCACCGTCGCTCATCCACATAAGCCTTCCATCTCTTTCCACCATTGAAGCACCCCAAGAGTAACACAAGACACCCACCTTCTTCTTTCTCTCTTCTTATTCCATTTTTCACTCCCCTCCCCCGCGTCTTCTTTATTTCACCACCACCATCCATCACTTCTTCTCCATTTGACCACCATTAAATTCCATTACCATTTCTCCTCCTCCCTCTGATTATAGCAGCACAATATGAAGAAGTCATACAACACTCATTGGAAAAAATAGAGGAATGGAAAACGAAGTGCCTTCGAGTTCTCAGAAACGTCAAAAAACAACTCCACTACAGCTAAAGTTCATGACTTCTATCTTACAGATGTCTCTCTTTTTATAAAAAAAAAATTACTCGAAGAAACCAGGAGAATCCTTCTTCCTTTCTGTTACGGTAATATTACCATTTCACAATCCCAAATATATATTCTTGAAGTGATGTAGAATCTTGGAAATTTTATATTTTAATCTCTTTATTAGCTAGTTTACGACCATATACATGGGAGAGCTCCGGCGGGTCCGACAATCGGAGACTAAAGATCACGAGCGGAGACGGATTCAACAACATATTCCAGAAAAGAAAAGGGATAATGCTGTGTTTTTTAGAAAGTACATGCTATGGGACTCTATTTCTCAAAGAGAAATGAGGAACAGATCTAGCGAGAAATGCAGGAGAGAAGAAAAGTAAAAAGGCAAAATGGACAAGAATAGCTGAGGTAGGACGTCGTTTAGATCGAAGTAAGAGAGGGGGGGAGGGGGGATGAAATAGTCACTACAATTTTCCTTTTTCTGTTAACACTTATTTTTTGTTCAATGTCAGCCTAACATAAAACTATTTCACGCTCTCAAATGATGTGTGAAACACGCATGGTGCCACATCAGCAACTTGTGTTCAGTTGACACATTTTAAGTAACATCGGGTGTTCAATAGGTCAGCCCCTCTAAATGAAATTTCGTGACAAGTTTAAGGAGTTGTCTATGTATTTGGCCGCAAATTTAATAAAAGAGAGTTGAATTTGCATATGTTTGTATGTCGTTTATTCCAACGTCAAAACTAATACTCCCTCCGTTTCAATTTATGTGAACCCATTTGACTGGGCACGGAGTTTAAGAAAAGAGAGAAGACTCTTGAATTTGTGGTGTAAAATGAGGCACATATATTTTGTGTGGCTATAAATCATTGCATAAAGGTAAATTGTTTCCAAATAAGGAAAGAGGTCATTCTTTTTGGCACGGACTAAAAAGGAAATAGGTTCACATAAATTGAAACGGAGGGAGTAACAGATATTCTCACAAAGGCACAATTTCGGCCAAACTAAGAGAATCTAATTCAGCAAGTTGGACATGATAAATATCAATATCAAGTTGACAGGGTGTGTTGAACTAGGAGCTAATGGCTAGAAACTATCACTAGATTTTGAAAAATAAAACCGATTCGTGCATCCAAGGTGTGGCCTAGTGGTCAATGAAGTGGGAGGAGAGCAATAAGGTCTCAAGTTCAAATCCCAGCGGAGGCAAAAAAACTAGGTGATTTCTCTTCATTTGCTTAAGCCTTAGTGGGCAGAGTTACCCAATACTTGTGCTGGTGGGTGGTACTCGGTGGAATAGTCAAAGTGCGCACAAGCTGGCCCGGACACCACCGTCATTAAAAAAAATATAAATTCATCATTTTGTAGGTTTAAACATTGTAAGTTTAAACACAAAAATAAGGAGATCTCTTGAGATAAGCTATGCTGCTCATATCCTTCAAAATCCATGTCGCACCGTTGTCAATTCGATGCGATTCGGGTGTTGGTGTGGGATCTGCACTGGACTGGATTTGGTCAACCTAACTTGGGTGCTTCAACTACACCTGTATGGAGGTGATTTGGAACAGGAGGAGCCTAGCTTAATGAGGAAAAGATACAGAGATTAAGAAACTTGTTCTATCAAAAATGACAAAATTTAATCTTCAAGCTGCTCAAGGACAAAATATCATCAGCATAGTATGCTCTTTATATGCCATAATCATAAGCTGCACAAGAACAACTGAAGTTCAAGATCTTTACCAAATCAAAGGAGTAAACACTGCCATCTCTTGAACAAACAAGCACCTGTAGAGATTCAGAAGGGAGAATATTCATACTCACGAACATTTAGATTTTTAGATACTACTTACTGAAAAATAAGAAAGGCTTTCGGCATGTAAAGAAAGGAAAACTAAGGATAGTAAAAATAAACTTGTGAAAGGCCTAAATAGGCCAATATCTTAATCATATCATGAAACTTTTAGGGTGACGATGATGGTGATTGAGAAGTAGGAGGTCCTCTCGCCAACTGAAGACAGAAGTGGACATAAAACTGAAAGAAATGATAAATCAATGTCAAAAAAGTGTGCAGAGACATTGAGAAATTGAGTTATGGTTCATAAACTAAGGCCTTCACTTAATGGCAGCCATCCCACTAATTCGAAGCAAAACACTGGGCAGGAAGTTTTTAGATGTGATTTTTGGTCTTTAAGGGTATTGCTCTATCCTCACCCTCATAAAGGAAAGGGATACCTTATGACCCCTCAGGCTATACAAACATCATGACTTTCATGCTTGTTTCCCTTACCCAAAAGGTTAGTATATACTCGAGATGAAAAGTGTAGACAGTGTGATCAGGCCAACATGTGTCTAAGTTTCCTTGTGGATGGTTCTCTTAACATAGTATTACCGTGGTTGTATCAGATTTATAACTGTGAAGATATTATAAGGGAGAAAAAATCACCTGTGAAGTTAGTGCACGAGATATGCAGGGCCCAGCAAATATTGGGCCAGCTGTACTCACCTATTCCACAAACAACACATAAATAGATAAATAAATGATGAAAATTGAAAAAAGGACATCTCACAGGAATAGACGGAAATGCATCAACTAAAGATCATATGTCCAATTTCATTTGGTATTGATCATATTTATTCAATCAAGCAGAATATGCATTCATGCTCCAGTAAATTATTCTGCAATTGTCTTACAGCCACATCATCCTACTTACAGATACTCACATCCCAACCATGATAATGGGAAAATGGTCTTATCTCAGCTCTAACGGGTTGGCTTACAGATCGTGTAAGAGGGTAAGGTAATTTCAGGATAGTTATCCTTGAAAGGGGGAAGGTTTCATAGGTAAGGAGAATCACAAGGATTCTGATGAAGTAAAATATATCCATTGATTGATGGGATTAAATTGAAAGGCACAACTTGACTTTCAATAAGATGAAATGAGTAAAAATAATACATCAAGTTCATTCCAGTAGGTGAGAAGCAGATGATCTGAAAGAGGTGCTTGATGATGTTTGGCATATTTCGATATGTGTTAATGTTACTTTACCCATGCTTTAACCACTTTTTGATGTTATTTAATCTTTAAAACACCCAACATGGTGTAATTATTGGTTTGATGACTAATTAAGTTATGTGTGACGATTTAAGGTGTTCGGAGTGCAAAATATGAAGAAAAGGTGGTTTAGCTAGAGGAAGAAGGGTTGGATGCGTCGCATCCAACCTAGGAAAACATCATCCTGCATGCAACCTTAGCAGTGAAGTTGTGCCGTCGCGTCCACCATCGCATGCGAAGCTGAGAAATAGAGGACAAGGTGGATGCGTCGCATCCACCTTCGCAGGCAAAAATTGAAATGGAGGATAAGGTGGATGCGACGCATCCACCTTAGCATCAATCCCTGAAGCCGAATTGGACTAGGAACGGGAGAGCTTTGGCCCACGACTTTTGTACGCAATATATAAGTTAAAAACGCCTCTTTTAGGGGATCGAACATATTGGGAAGAGGGAAAAGGCCACGAAAAAGCTGTGGAGGCCGGAATTCATCAAGTTTCATCTTTCTCCCACCAAACTTAGTAATTTTTATGTTTCTTTGTATGATTTGTTGTTTGGCTACCATGTCTATGTGGAGCTAAACTTCACGTTCTAGGGTTGTGGTTCTTTCATGAATATTGTTATTCGGATATTGATTTTGACTTCTTGATTTATCATATTAGTTTATTTATTCAATCTTGCACTTAACTATTTAATTGCTTGATCACCAATTGAATATTATCTACGAATCTAGAATTGAACGCGAAAGTGGGAATCCTATATTGCATACAGGATTGAGTAGGGCAAGTTCTTGAACTCGGGCATCGGGGAACGGATTCGTAGTTAGGATAGACATATACCTAATTGCCTTGCTTGGTTGATTTACAGGAATTATAAATGCGTTCTTGTTGATTCTAACTCCATAGACATATAGGCGTTAGGTTAGCTTGAATAGGCGAGTAAGAACTCGACAGATTCTTATGAGCATTAACCCTGTCAACCAATAAACTAGATAAATTAGTCGGTCAATTCAATTGAAGAATACAATAGGATTGTTAGATAGCCCATAACCCTAGATCGTTTTCATTACATTGATATCATTAAAATCTGCTCTTTCTCTGTTCAAAGTTTATTATTTATATTTTTCTTATTTAATTAGTTAGAATAAAATATTTTTAGATTTAATTCTTGTTTAGATAATTAAGATAGGCTAATTTAGTTAATAGCTAATCATAAGTCCTCGTGGGTTCGACATCCGACTTTTAGTCACTTTATTACTTGACGACCGCGTATACTTGCGTGAGTGTGTTTGGTCGCAACAAGTTTTTGGCGCCGTTGCCGGGGACTTAGAAATTAGCTACGTGACTAAGTTAAGCTTTTATTAGATATTTGTTTTCAAGTTTTAATTTTCAGTTTGCCTGGTTTGTGTCAACGCAGGGTTTACTCTCGAATGCAGAGGAGTAGAAGTGCAAACAACCTCATTCCTCTTGATCCAGAAATCGAACGAACATTACATAGAGTGAGAAGGGAACACGAAGCTAGAACGAGAATAGAAAGAGATTTGGACATCGCAATCCAACCACAGCCAATAGATATGGCAGGCAATGAAGAGCGTCCGGTAATCGAAGCCGCAAGGCCCAATCTTGCGAATATGACTCAGGCTATTGTGAAGCCTGATATCACTGGGCATTTTGAACTCAAACAGTACATGGTACAGCTGATTCAGTCCACAGGACAATATGTGGGTCTATCTCATGAGGACCCGCAGAGGCATATTCAGAACTTCTTGGAAATCACGGACACTTACAATTATCCGAACGTCTCCAAGGACTATGTCAGGCTGACACTATTCCCTTTTTCACTGTTGGGGGAAGCTAAAGAATGGTTGCAAAAGGAGCCCGCGAACTCTATCCACACTTGGGATGATCTAGCAAGGAAATTCCTGATCAAGTTTTTCCCAACTAAGAAGACAAAGTCGTTGAGGAGCCAAATTCTTGGGTTCCAACAACGGGATGGCGAGACACTTCGTCAAGCTTGGGAAAGATACAAGAAACTACTCAGAGACTGCCCGCATCATTGTCAAACTGATGAGGTATTGGGTCACACTTTTGTTGATGGGTTAGATGAAGCATCAAAGATGAATCTTGACTCAGCTTGTGGGGGTAGTTGCATGGCAAGACCGTATAGTGAAATACAACTCCTGCTAAATAATTTCACTGCTAATGACCATAATTGGCAAGGAGAGGGGGATTCACGAAGGGTAATTAAACAGAAGGCCGCCGGTTTGATTGAGCTTGATGACTTTTCCGCCATGAGAGCCGATATAGCAAAATTGGCAAATCAGATGAATAGAATGACAACACAACAAATGCAACATGTACAGCAGATGTCTATTTGTTGCGAACTATGCGGAGACAGTCATATGATTGACATGTGCCCCACGAATCCTGAATCTATATACTATGTGGGACAACAAAACAGAGGTCCTATGAATCAACATGCGCAATATGGGAACACTTACAACCCAAACTGGAGGAATCATCCTAACTTCTCATGGGGCGGGAGTCAACAGAATCAGTATAGGCCTCAAGGGAATTTTACTCAACCTCAGAAGCCACCCCAACAAATGGAAGAAAGTACGAATGACTTGCTGAAAAAGTTGTTACTAGACAATCAACAGCTCAGGACCGATTTCAGAAATCTTGAGAGGCAAATGGGGCAGTTAGCAGCAAACCAAAATACTAGACCTACAGGCTCACTTCCCAGTGATACAGAGAAGAACCCTCAAATTAATGCAGTTACACTTAGAAACGGGAGGGAACTAGAGGAAGCGCCAAGGAAGATAAAAGAAAAACCTACACCTGGGGGAGTTGACACCTAAGGCAACACAAGAGTCAAAGGAAGATGATGCAAGTTCAGAGCGAATGGAGGTTACAAGGCCACCACCACCTTTCCCCCAAAGATTGCAGAAAAGGAATGACGATCGCATGTTCAACAAATTTCTCTCCATGTTGAGTCAGGTTCAATTAAATATTCCATTAGTGGATGTACTTCGTGAAATTCCAAAGTACGCTAAGTACATAAAAGACATAGTGGCTCATAAGAGGAAATTGACTGAGTTCGAGACGGTTGCACTTAC
This sequence comes from Nicotiana tabacum, assembly GCF_000715075.1. Lineage (NCBI taxonomy): Eukaryota > Viridiplantae > Streptophyta > Magnoliopsida > Solanales > Solanaceae > Nicotiana > Nicotiana tabacum. Next base: position 146,505,056 of record NC_134098.1, on the reverse strand, counting down.
TGAGGAGTGCACATCAAGGGTCCAAAACAAGCTTCCCCAAAAGCTTAAGGACCTTGGCAGCTTCACTATTCCAGTACAAATCGGTAATATTAACGTGGGACGTGCTCTGTGTGATTTGGGTGCAAGCATAAATCTGATGCCGTTATCCTTGTTTAAGCAATTAGGTCTGGGAGCTCCGAGACCAACCACCGTGATGTTGCAATTAGCTGATAGGTCCATAGCCTACCCTGAAGGAGTGATTGAAGATGTGCTGCTGCAAATTGGAAAATTCATCTTCCCAGCTGACTTCATTATTCTAGACTTCGAGGCTGATGAACAAGTTCCAATCATATTGGGACGACCTCTCTTGGCTACTGGCGATGCAATAATTAAAGTGAGAGAAGGGAAAATGATTATGAGAGTGGACAACGAGGAGGCAGTCTTCAATGTCTACAAAGCAATCCAACTCCCCCGCCACTATGAGGAGCTCTCTATGATATCTGTGGTAGAGGTGGATGAGAAACTTCTTAACACGAGCGTATATCTAGGCGACTGTTTAGAAAAAGCAATCATGCTATTTGATAGCTTGGAGATGGATGATGAGGTTGAGGAGATAAAGGGAATCCTAGATACATCATGTGGTTACATGCAAGGAATAATCCCGTTTGAGCCCCTGAATAGGCCAAGTGGCCCCCCACCAAAGCCGTCAATTGAAAAAGCTCCAAATTTGGAACTTAAACCCCTACCCCTCACCTTCAATATGCTTATTTGGGAAGTTCTGACACTTTACCTGTTATTATTTCTGCTCACTTGTCTAAATTACAGGAAGAAAAGCTATTAAGGGTGCTACGTGAGCACAAGCGAGCAATTGGGTGGACAATGTCTGACATTAAAGGCGTTAGTCCAGCTTTCTGCATGCACAAAATCCTCATGGAGGACGGACACAAACCGAGTGTAGAACACCAACGCCGACTAAATCCAATCATGAAAGAAGTGGTAAGGAAAGAAGTGATTAAGTGGCTTGATGCAGGTATTGTATTTCCAATCTCTGATAGTAAATGGGTAAGCCCCGTTCAATGTGTGCCGAAGAAAGGGGGGATAACCGTAGTAGTTAATGAAAATAATGACTTAATTCCGACAAGAACTGTAACTGGATGGAGAATTTGCATAGATTACAGAAAACTAAACAATGCCACCCGGAAAGACCACTTTCCCCTGCCTTTTATTGACCAAATGCTTGATAGATTAGCTGGCCAGGAATACTACTGTTTCCTGGACGGTTATTCGGGGTATAATCAGATTGCTATAGCCCCAGAAGACCAAGAGAAAACTACATTTACATGTCCTTATGGCACGTATGCGTTCAAGAGAATGCCCTTCGGTCTTTGTAATGCACCTGCGACTTTTCAAAGGTGTATGATGGCTATTTTCACTGACATGGTTGAAAGATATGTAGAAGTATTCATGGACGATTTTTCTGTGTTTGGATGTTCTTTTGATAGTTGTTTGATGAACCTTGATAAAGTGCTAGCTAGGTGTGAAGAGACGAACTTGGTGCTAAACTGGGAAAAGTGCCATTTCATGGTACGTGAAGGTATAGTTTTGGGGCACAAGGTTTCAAAAGATGGTCTACAGGTGGATAAAGCAAAGGTGGAGACGATCGAAAAATTGCCCCCGCCGACATCCATAAAAGGCATTCGCAGTTTCTTGGGTCATGCAGGTTTTTATCGTCGTTTCATTAAAGATTTTTCGAAAATTTCTTCCCCTTTGTGCAGGCTTCTAGAGAAAGACGTTACCTTCAAGTTTGATAATGCATGTCTGAAAGCATTTGAGGAGCTGAAGGGAAGATTGGTGACTGCACCAATTATCATTGGCCCCGATTGGGCACAACCATTTGAGTTGATGTGCGATGCAAGTGACATAGCAATTGGAGCGGTGTTGGGGCAAAGGAGGGATAAAATCTTTCACTCCATTTATTATGCAAGCAAAACTATGAATCCAGCTCAGATGAATTATACAGTGACTGAAAAGGAGTTGCTTGCAGTGGTGTGGGCGTTTGACAAGTTCAGATCCTATCTAGTGGGAACCAAAGTCATCGTCTACACAGATCATTCAGCTATCAGATACCTATTTGAAAAGAAAGACGCCAAGCCGAGGTTGATTCGTTGGGTCCTCCTCTTGCAAGAATTTGACTTAGAGATCCGAGATCGAAAAGGGACAGAAAATCAAGTGGCCGATCATTTATCCAGATTAGAGAGCCGGAACCATGTAGCTGAAGGAGGGTCAATTAAAGAAACATTTCCGGATGAGCAAATATTGGCAATCACCTCAGGTGAAGCCCCATGGTATGCAGATTATGTGAATTTTATCGCAAGTGGGGTAACGCCACTAGAGTGGACAGCTGACAATAGAAGAAGATTCCTACATGATGTAAGGTTCTACGTGTGGGATGAGCCATTCCTATATAGGCAGTGTGCAGATCAGTTGGTGAGAAGGTGTGTTCCTGAGGAAGAGATGAAGGCTATACTACATGACTGCCATGCGTCACCATATGGAGGTCATCACGGCGGGGATAGAACCGCCCAAAAAGTGCTACAATCAGGTTTTTATTGGCCAAAATTGTTTAAGGATGCACATGCCTTCGTTAAAAATTGTGATAGATGCCAAAGAACTGGAACTATCACGAGGAAGCACGAGATGCCCTTGCAAAATATACTGGCGGTAGAACTTTTTGATGTTTGGGGGATTGATTTTATGGGACCATTCCCATATTCTAACGGACACAGATACATCTTGGTGGCGGTCGACTATGTTTCTAAGTGGGTAGAGGCCATAGCTCTTCCTACTAACGACGCAAAAGTTGTGGTAGGCTTTGTAAAGAAGCACATCTTCACACGTTTTGGGACCCCAAGAGTGTTGATAAGCGACGGGGGAACTCACTTTTGTAACAAACTGCTGAATAATATTCTTGCAAAATACGGAGTCAAGCACAAAGTTTCTACTGCCTATCATCCCCAAACGAGTGGTCAAGTAGAAGTTTCCAACAGAGAGGTCAAGCAGATTTTGGAAAAGACAGTAAGTATGAATAGAAAGGACTGGGCCGGGAAGCTGGATGACGCATTATGGGCATATCGCACTGCGTACAAGACCCCAATAGGCACTTCTCCGTACAGGTTGGTTTATGGGAAGGCCTGCCATCTGCCCGTCGAGCTTGAACACAAAGCTTATTGGGCGATTAAAAAGCTAAATATGGAGATGGACTTGGCCGGTGAAAAGAGATTGCTACAACTCGACGAGCTTGATGAGTTTCGATTGCATGCGTATGAAAATGCCAAATTGTATAAAGAGAAGACAAAAAGATGGCATGATAAGCATATCCAACATCGTGAGTTTGAACCAGGTCAACAAATTCTACTGTTTAATTCAAGGCTAAAGCTTTTTCCAGGAAAGCTTAAATCTCGATGGTCGGGTCCGTTTGAAGTGGTTAGTGTGAAACCTCATGGTGCGATAGAATTGTGTGAAAAGGGGTCCAATACGACATTCTTGGTAAATGGCCAACGAGTAAAACACTATTGGGGTGGTGACATTGCACGTCACAAGACCACAATGGACTTAGTGGAGGCATGAAGAACATGTTGCGTCGTGCCGCGACGTTAAATCAGGCGCTTCTTGGGAGGCCACCCAAGTTAGTTAGTTTTTTTTCGTAGGACATAGATTTTATTCAAGAAAACGAGGCGGATGCGTCGCGTCCCCCTCAGCAAAAAAAAAAAAAAAAATATTTTTTAAGGCAGACAAGGCAGTGAAGTCTGCCTATCGCGCCCGTATCGCGTCCCAAAATTTTTGAAGGAAGACAAGGGGATGCGTCGCGTCAAAGCTCGCACGCACAGGTAAGTAATATATATTTTAACACATCTTAAGATAACCTATTCGAACAAAAACGTTTCTTGCGACGCATCCACTCGTCTCGTTTTGGCGACGCCTACGAACGCAGAACAGAATTCTCTCATCGAAATTGTATCGCAATAAGATCAAACGCGACAGGTACGCATCATCCTCTTCGTTCTTCCGTTGGCTTCTCTCCAAATTCGTCTCTCCTCCCTCCTTCAGTGGTAGCAACAAGTAGGTTTTGCAATTTCAAGATTTTTAGGGCTGTCGTTCTTGGTAGTTGTAATGGTTGAGAGATGATAAACTACAATTCCCTTCATCTCGTCCAACTTTGGGAGGGTAGTGGCACTGCTCAACTGATAGAATGAACTAGGCACACTTGTTGCATACCACATGTTCGACGAATTGTCCCTGAGAAAAATTTAGGCGTCGGTGAAGTCTGAGTAACCGAGCAACATTGGTGTATGCTTGAGAATAAGTGTGGGGTCGAGTGAGGGGCTATGTGAAATTGAGTTTTTGAAGAAAGTTATCACATACTTGCTGACAGTCATGAGCTACAATTCCATGAAGAGTGAATGGCATGACTTTACAAATAAATTGAAGTCTGCAAGCTGTCGCAATTGCTTTCAGGCTGAACTTCGCTGTTTCATCTGCTAATTGTTGAATTCTTTGCATTGCAGGTACTTAGATTCGTAAAATGACAGCAGCGAGTAAACCATCCAAGAAACAAGACAAAGATGGTAACAAACAACCGCCCAAAAAGCCTACCGGAAGGGCAGCGGGCGGTCCAAATCCACAGAAAAAGAGGAAGCGGACGGAGAAGGAAATGGAACTGCTGCCTAGGCAGTTAAGTGATGATTCAGAGCAAGAGGAGGAGGAAACATTGGTCCGGAGGATAGTGAAGAAGGGTATTACACCGAGCAAAGGAATAGAGATACGAGAGCCTGTGACATACCAAAGAAAAGCTTCGAGAATGAGTGCTCCAACTGATAAAGGGAAGGAGAAGATTACTACAGAATCTGAATCCGATTCCGATTCGGACAATGACCACCTACAGATCAACATGAGTGATGAAGACGAAGGTGAACCCATAGACCGAGTTGATTGGGAGAAATACTTTGTTAATGAGAAGGCATTCCGAGCCTATAAGAAGATATTGGTTTCAAAGAAGTACATTCCGGAAAAGCCGATAAACATCGGACCACTTAAGACAAAGTACTCAGAGTTTCTCCAGTCAATTCGAGAGGTGCAAAAATGGGGACCCATTCTGAAAGGTCATGGCAAAGCCAACCTCACCATTGTTAGAGAGCTCTACGCCAATTGGCGTCACGCACGGGGAAACATTGTGCGAGTGAGAGGGATAGATATTAATGTGTCAGCTGAAGCTCTGAATAACTTCTTAAGGGTGCCACGCACACTCACTGACAGGTTTGACGCCATATGCAAAACACCAGATTATGCACACATTAAGTCTGTCCTATGCCCTACCAGGAAGGATGCAGAATGGAAGCATGGGAGTATGGAGTACCACTCTATAGCAAAGGAATTCATGAGTGCGTTAGCACGTGTGGCTCTAAATTTCATTTGTAACCGACTGCTGCCATGCCAACATAAAACTGATGTCCCTCGTTACCGCGCACTCGTATTATATGCTTTATTAGAGGGGATACCACTCAACTTCGGAGCCATCATGCATGATCAAATGCAGCGAACCAGGATGAATTACAAGTGGAGGCTGTTCTTTGCTAATACCCTAACGGCTTTTTTAACAGAGAGGGGAGTACTATGGGACAAGGAGAATGATGACATTGAGGCTAAAGCTCCAGGACCATATGATGTCACTCATGTTCTAGAGCCGAACAAGGGAAGGTCTTCTAAGCTCACCGTCCAACAATTATTTGAGCATATGCAAGCAGATATGCAAGAGAACAGGGCTGAGCTGATAGCGACTCGTGTCGAGTTGAGTGCCACCAGGGATGAGTTGAGACAGACTCGTGCGGATCTAAGCCGAGTTCAGACCGAGCAGGCCACGATGATGAAGGAGATATCATTACTCCTCAGAGCTCTGGTTCAATGTGCAGGTACAGACATCTCCCAGCTGATTGCATCATCCACTGCCGGACCATCCACTCCTGTTCCTCCCATAGTCACCGAGGCTCCACTCAACAGGCCTATTGAGGTTGCTGTAACACCTGATACAGAATCAGCACCAGTTGTTGATGATAGGAATGCTATGGATGCAGATGCTCCTCCACCTTGACTTCAGGGAGTCCTTCTCACCCTACTTTACCTTGTTTGTATGCGTTGGGGACAACGCACAACCCTAAGTGTGGGGTGGGGGTGATTTATGTTTGATGTATGGATGAATGTACTAATATATTCACTGGATTAATGGCATAAAATAACAGTAAATTCATCTATATGGCATAATAAAAGTATCTTTGTAGAATAAAAATAATCCCCTGTGGTTTTTCTTTGTGCCTCGGTTCTTTTCCATGGGATGTAGTTTGAACCGGGTAATTTTGTTTTCTTTTTAGAGTAGAGTAGGAATATAGGGAATAAAAGGAGGAAGAATGATGAACCTAGGTGACCTTGACTTGGTTGATACTGGCATATTTAAGCTTTTACATATGTAATATCTTCCCTTCTCACTCTGAAATTATTGATGATGCCTTGTTAAAACGGATAGCATGTTTTGTTGCAGCCTATTTCTCATTTTTCTTGACTTGTGTTCACTTTGCGTTTAATGCTTAATATCTCGTTGCTCCGTGAATACTTGCATTGTTTGAGAGTCGGAATGTGACCGTCCTTAGCGAGTCATGTGCCATGTGTGGTGAGGTTTTTGGGTAGTCCATGTAATGTACTTGTGTCTAGAACTTGCCCGGTATGTGAGTTGAAGCGAAATTTTAGGTGATGCTCGGTTTGAAAAATGATTTTAGGCTTTCTTTGATCTTTTTGAGCTTATTGCTTATCACAAATAAAATCTATCCCTAGTTAACCCTTTTTGAGCCTGTAGACCTTTTATTTGGTACCCACATTACAAGCCTATACCCTTTTTATTCTTAATTGACATTGTTTTGATCCTTTTACCTCTTAAAGCACTTTAATTGTTAGATGAGCGCTAAAAGAAGTAAGAAGGGACTAAGTGTGGGGTGACTTTTGAGTGGAACCAATGAAAGAAAGAAGGGTGCACTTATTTTGTAAAATAATACGCCACTAGCGAAAAAAAAAAAAAAAGAAAAATATAGAGGAATAAATTGTTGTCTTATTCTTGCTAGTGGGTATGAATTAAAGTAGTGCTTAAAGAAAGAGGAAATATTGTTGGGGTGATATTATTTGTGAAATTGAAGTGGTGTTGAAGAATTTGCGCTTAAGTTATTTGATGATGTGTTAAAGTGCTTAGGAAGTTGAGTCACTATTCCTAAAATATATCCTACCCGTCCCTTAGCCCACATTACAACCATGAAAAAAGTCCTAATTGATTTTAGATCGAGCGAGCTTACATTAGTAGAGATTTACATTAAGGGCAAGCCTATGGTACCAACTGCATGCATGCGACTTCTTTTTGTGAGAGTGAGCGATCTTCTTTGTGAGCATGAGATTCGAATGTGTGGATTGATTCTACTCTCTTTGCTTTTGTTGTGAGGGCACATGGTTTCACGAGGGATATGTAACGTTATTAGACTTCTCTATGATGTTGGTTGTTCAAGCCATGAGTGCATTGTGACATGGAGTCGGTTTTTGAGGTTAGGATTGTTGTGAGCATGTTGTCTTTGCTCGAATATGTTTAAAGAAGGGCATAAGAAAAGGGAAGTGTGTTGATGCATAGTCTAGAGCCTAATTGTAGCAAATAACCACGGTCATAGGTGCAGTGTGCTTTGAATGATAAGAGTTTAATTTTGTTTCGTCTACTATATGATGGTTTATTCGAGGACGAACAAAGGTTTAAGTGTGGGGTAGTGATGTTTGGCATATTTCGATATGTGTTAATGTTACTTTACCCATGTTTTAACCACTTTTTGATGTTATTTAATCTTTAAAACACCCAACATGGTGTAATTATTGGTTTGATGACTAATTAAGTTATGTGTGACGATTTAAGGTGTTCGGAGTGCAAAATATGAAGAAAAGGTGGTTTAGCTAGAGGAAGAAGGGTTGGATGCGTCGCATCCAACCTAGGAAAACATCATCCTGCATGCAACCTTAGCAGTGAAGTTGTGCCGTCGCGTCCACCATCGCATGCGAAGCTGAGAAATAGAGGACAAGGTGGATGCGTCGCATCCACCTTCGCAGGCAAAAATTGAAATGGAGGATAAGGTGGATGCGACGCATCCACCTTAGCATCAATCCCTGAAGCCGAATTGGACTAGGAACGGGAGAGCTTTGGCCCACGACTTTTGTACGCAATATATAAGCTAAAAACGCCTCTTTTAGGGGATCGAACATATTGGGAAGAGGGAAAAGGCCACGAAAAAGCTGTGGAGGCCGGAATTCATCAAGTTTCATCTTTCTCCCACCAAACTTAGTAATTTTTATGTTTCTTTGTATGATTTGTTGTTTGGCTACCATGTCTATGTGGAGCTAAACTTCACGTTCTAGGGTTGTGGTTCTTTCATGAATATTGTTATTCGGATATTGATTTTGACTTCTTGATTTATCATATTAGTTTATTTATTCAATCTTGCACTTAACTATTTAATTGCTTGATCACCAATTGAATATTATCTACGAATCTAGAATTGAACGCGAAAGTGGGAATCCTATATTGCATACAGGATTGAGTAGGGCAAGTTCTTGAACTCGGGCATCGGGGAACGGATTCGTAGTTAGGATAGACATATACCTAATTGCCTTGCTTGGTTGATTTACAGGAATTATAAATGCGTTCTTGTTGATTCTAACTCCATAGACATATAGGCGTTAGGTTAGCTTGAATAGGCGAGTAAGAACTCGACAGATTCTTATGAGCATTAACCCTGTCAACCAATAAACTAGATAAATTAGTCGGTCAATTCAATTGAAGAATACAATAGGATTGTTAGATAGCCCATAACCCTAGATCGTTTTCATTACATTGATATCATTAAAATCTGCTCTTTCTCTGTTCAAAGTTTATTATTTATATTTTTCTTATTTAATTAGTTAGAATAAAATATTTTTAGATTTAATTCTTGTTTAGATAATTAAGATAGGCTAATTTAGTTAATAGCTAATCATAAGTCCTCGTGGGTTCGACATCCGACTTTTAGTCACTTTATTACTTGACGACCGCGTATACTTGCGTGAGTGTGTTTGGTCGCAACACTTGACAATAGGTGCAAACTTGAACTGAACAGTAGGAAACATAATATTGAGTTAACTCAAACTTATCCTCCTAATGCGATAATAACATCAGACTTAAACTTTGATACAGAACAAATAAACGGATGGCTCCAAGAAGCTAAAAGAGTTCACAAAGTGTTGGTACAATATTTGGCCAAGGAAAACTTAAATTTGGTACTAGCTTAAATTCGTACTACAAACGAGAGTTTTCTTTTGGTTAATCTACAAGGTACAGAAGATTTTCGTGAAATCCACATTATTATGCAGAATTCTGTATTCTAACAGAAAATACACAAATATGCTCTGTTTTAGGTAAATCAACATGTGAATATTCGTCCAGTTCTGTTTAAGTCCTGCGGAAAACTGGTTCTTCTATTTGGAGTTGCCTATTTAGTGCAGCTTTTAACAAGTTCAGTTTCACCACCAAAAAAACGACCCTCCTTATATCCAAGTAAAGGGAGGGAACATGTGGAGTTCAAGGATATTAATGTTGTTCTACCTTCCAGATGACACATCCCTCAGTGCCCAGCGAAACAACACTTCCATCCACCATGCAACATATAACTGCAACACCACAAGCTAAGTTATGTAATTGACATCTGAAACACACACCATAACAACATGTACTACCAATCATAAAAAATTTAGACAACAATGCATAACATCAACCACGACAACAACAACAACCCAGTGGAATCCCACAAGTGGGGTCTGGGGTAGAGAGGAAACAAGAGGCTGTTTCCGAGAGACCCTCGGCTCGAGAGGAAGAATAGAAACAAGTAAATATCAACAACAAGGCCAGGAAAATGATACCAACATCATAAAAATAAATCTTAACAAATATGAATAAAAATAAACTTATTCAATCAATAACTTTAGCACAATCTTTGTAGCCCTAGACCTTTACACACTGCTCTGGATGCCTTTATAGACCCCTACCAACCAAAATGTTAATCAGCCAACTCTGCTCAATATCTAATCCGGACAAATAGATAGCAAGCCAGGATAAATTGATAATGACACAAAACAAGTACCATTTCCAGATGAAGGGTTGATTGAAAGTGACCCAAAAATAGGAACTCCCAACTCTTGTACCCATATTTGATCAAATGGAAGAGCCTGCAGAGAGAGAATTGCTTAACAGGCTTGCAAAGAAGCAAATATTAACAATATTACGTAAGTATAAGAAGGTAATGCTCGGACGCAGCGAACAAAGTAAGCTTATGCTCATATCATGGAGCAATGCGTATCATGCCATCCCACTCCCAGAGTGGAGGGATTGGCAAAGAAAAGAAAACCAAGGATGGTAAGAAGAGCCTTAGGCTAGAGAGATATTCTATCTCAAATTCTAATTTGGTGCTACGTTTTTTTTTTAAAATTTTATTAATGATGGGCAAAAAACACCCGTATACAAGATGTATACCAAAAAGTAGAAAATCTTACCAAAAATATGGCTTCCTACAAATGATACCCAATCTTCTATATTTATAGGAACCTCTGGTACTACTTTAACGGTATGGTTCACATAATGGAGACGATGTTTCTGGCAAGGTCTTATGATCTTACCTCACATCTTAAAATGAAACCAAATCATATCATACAGAACAGATCTACCAAAAATGCAGCCAGTAAAATAAAACCTTCAGTTTCTTTCTACAGCTTAGATTATCTGCTTTCACATGTCATATACACTCTTATTGTTTAACCATAAAAGCAAGTAATTATTTAGTAACATATAAGGCCATATGACCAAGGGTATGGAGCTAACATGGACCATAGATGATAGTATGAAACTTTTGGACACCGAAAAATGTTGCTACTACTATTATCTAGCAGAAGATGAGATCTCTCTAAATACTCAACAGGAAATAAAATTTAATGGCCGAAACAATTTGCCCTATGAATCTACAAAATGTGCAAATTGTCATAGAGGTACGAGTTATGATGAAGATGGCCCCGAATTTCTTTTCTTCCACTTGGTCGATCATTACCTATATTTCATAGGAAAAATAAGAGAAACATATTTAAATACATCTCCTCACCCTGACAAATAGAGCTGTTACTCTGCCACTAGTGGATGCCACATAGAGCTTTTCATGCACCTACAAAGTTTTTTAAAGAAAAGGTTAAGAATATAAGAAGAGCAAGTTACTTAAAGAAGGAAGAAGATTGATATTAAGTGCCGAGACGTTGCAAAGTGGTAAGGATAATTGTTCCAAAACAATCCCGTATACAGGAAAAGCATATAATAACGTGCAATATAAGGTAATCTGACCAAACATCTAATGAAAATTGCTTCATCGGTGTGCAATTCTGTTGAGATGGAAGACATAAGATGTGATGAGGGCATAAAAGCAAATCATTCTCGTGGATCCCACGGAAGGTTTTGCTAATTAGCCCTTTAAGAAATGTACAGCCACAAGTTAACATGTTATGCTAAATGCCAGAAAATTCCAAAAGAAGGGGTCTATCTACTGAGAAGGACATTCAGATCCACCTCATCAAGTGCAGGTGCACCAAATATGCTACCACCACATCGGATTTTGTAAATACAACAGTGATTTTCATAATCAAGGGCATACAGATTATGGTCGTGCGATCCACACCTGCAGTCAATTATACGAAGACAAAAGAATGAGTAATATAGTTGCAGTAAAAGAATGCTAACTGTATCAAGATGGCAAGAAAATTTGGGGAACCGATCAACAAAAAACCATTAGAGCACATGTATCTATTTGTTCTCATCTGTAGATCATGCCAAATTTCTTCATTTTCTCTTTAGATTCTTAGTTTAGACTAATGAGCTCTTGGTAAATCTAGGACGTTAAAAGGTACTTGGACTATTGAAAGACTTCTCTACATAGCAACATGAGCTCTCCACAACTCTAGGAGTCAATTGGCACTTGGACAGTTGAGAGACTTGATCCAAAAAGCACCATGGGCTCTCAATAATTCTAAGAAGTCAACAGAGAATACATGGGCGGGCATAGAAACAATGGAACCTAGCTGTTCTGCTCCCCAGCTTTTCTGTGATAGGTAACAGCACTTAGCTGCTAATGCAACAAAATGAATTTAGAGAATGAGATCATTAGGACATTGTAAGAACACATATAACATGAGGCGTTTCATGTGAGGTAGAATCAAATGAAATCTCCAGAAAATGTAAGGACATTAAGAAGGCAAAACAACATAACGCCCATTCCTTTTCTGTATTTACTGGGATTTTGCCTTCCCAAGCCCCCTCTCCAAAGTTGAAAAAAGGGCCATATATGCACTGATATTCCACGAGCATAGAAGAAATAGACAAGCTTCAGATATAGTAGAAAAAGTTTGCAAGTTTTATCAACCAGGATAAAGAAGAAGAAAAATTACCAGACCAAGTGCCTCTCTTTGTCAACGACTGGCTGCGATTTTACCTTAAAATTTCAGAAGTTGAGTACAAAATAAATGTCCAACAACAGTCAACAAAAAATTTGAATAAACAGGAAAGAAAGCTATATTCCAACAGACTATTATGATTACTATCAACTACCTTTTTTTAATTACTCTTCAATTGGTCTCAATCACCAATGGATGATTAATATCCACCTCTTGTAATAACACAAGAGTCCATAAATTTTAAAGTCAAAACTGCATCTTTGGTACCAAGATTTCAAGGGTTGTGCATTTTTAGTCTTAATTTATTAATTATGCACACAATACCTTAATTTTAACATTTAAGTGCAAAGATTGGATCTCATCCTAACGGTGGTAACTTCCTGATATAAAAAATTTATGTGTCTTGGATATGACACATTTCTAATATAAATTGACGTCAAATCTCTAATAATGCAAACAATCCTTCTGATATACTATTACACCTAAGTTTTATTTTAAAATATTTATGAAAAGTGAATTTTAAAGTAAATTGAAATCCTATCTCAATTAAGTGACTTTTCAAAAAAAAAAATAATTAATTAATAAATACTCAAGAAACCAGTAAAAATTCTCATTCTTGAAAAAACTTTTCTGTGCTATTTAATCAAAATTCTACTGTAGTAAAAAAAAAAAAAAGAATAACCCAACTCTTAAATAGAACAAAAAAGTTCTACAGTATTGTAATATTCTTTTCTTTGATTATCTAATATTCAGTTGAAAGTCAAGCGAAGTTACAATTATTGAGATAGAATTTTACTTTACATAAAAGAACAGACTCATTTTTTACCATACATATGTTAAGACAAAAACTAAGGCAAAATACTATATTAAGAGGAACTGTATGCGTATTAGAAGTTTGGCTTTAATTGATGACTCCATCCACAAAAAGAAAATGGATATACAAGTGAAAACTGGATATACAAGTGAAAACAGACTTAGAACGCTTAAAAGATTACAAAAAGGTTAATTCTCTTTTTTCCACCCAAAAGTTATCAACCATCACGATGACATCGTATTTTGCATGTTATGTTAACGTTAACGTATTTACAAACTCAAAAAAGCAGGACAGAAATGCACTATCTGTAAAAATTAGGAACTAAAAATGCAATTTTACTAAATAATTTCTACTGGCATTTCATATTATGTTTATTTTGTATGAACCAAAGCAACCAGGCAACTTCACCTTGCACAAATATTTTACATTTTCCCATCCCTACAAAAGTTCAAGGCCCAAATTAACAGATTGGCACCAAACTATATGGTGTTCTATAAAACTCATCCTTCTAACAGAAAAAAAAATAAAAAAACTGTCTAGACTCAGTTTGATATGATCAGTGTTTATTGAAATCCAAGCCCACAAACTCTACAAAACTGTATTCAGGCTATTCCTGGAGAGATTGTATTTTTTGTACAGGGATTGAATTTGGAAGTTTCACCCAAAAAGAAAAGATTGAGTTTGGCAGGGCATGAATTCCTTGATCCCTTCACACTTCCTGACATGAAATACTTCGAGGTAAACAAATACTTTAGGCAATATGCGATCACATTATTCCTGTCGCTCCTCTGCTAACCTTAGGTTTAATGGTTTGTTCAGCAAGGTCTTAAAATGCTATTGTCTGGAGATAGGAAAGGCAGCTTCTGAAATTATTTGATAATACTGTATAAACGTATGAATGTAACTCTCCAAGAGATACAAATTTTGAGAACTCCAACACCTAAAACCCTAAATCCAGGGAAACTTGGCTTCCACAAACTTGTTACCCAAGTAATAATAGTAAACACAATAACAGACATCCTAAAATAACAAGGAAGCCTTTGTGACAGGAAATCCTAAATTAAATACTAAACCAACATTTTCGAAGTAACGAGTGCTAGAGCTCATGAATAATACTTCTAAAGTAATGGTTAAGTCACCACTATTTATCCTTCAGCACTTTTGGCAGACAAGCGATAAATATTATAGTTTAGGCCTTTGTGGCCGCTAAACTGCATCATATAAATGCTTGCCAAATAGATCAAGCTAAACCCTTCTCTAATTATGGTATCTTTCTATCATTATCAAGAAGTTCAATGGAAAAGGTAATCAACATACTATAACTTACTGATACATTAAATGTAATCATACCTCTCCATCCGTTTGAAAATTCCAACAAGGGATGCCATTTGAAAAATTCAGAAAATAAATATTTCCATCATAACATCCAATAACAACCTGTAAGTGAGATCCCTATCAGCTGAAGTAAAACTTACAATCCAGAAAACTATGATAGAAAAAAGTTATCGTCTATAACCTGAGAAAAGTCATGTAGAATTGCTGCTGAACTCTCAACACGTCCTTGTAATTTGATCTCCCACAAAACAAGACCACTAAACACATTTGCAGTGGAGTAGTATAGTCAGATGCTTTTCATCACCCAAGCCAGAAAACCATCTCAAATTAAGCATAAAATTGCTCATATATCGATAAAGAAGCAAAAAGCTAGGGTCGAGAAATAAGAACTGAGTCAACAATGCATTGCTTGGACTAGTCCACAAGGAAGTCACCTTTCTCACAGCTCAAGCAACAATGGCAAAGGTAATCCAAAACGACCAAGCATACATGATCGTAGGCAAAACCAAAGTTTGAATAACAAATTGCAAACATGGAACAATCACAAGCAAACAACACATACAGAAACGTAAAATTAAAAGCAATGAGAAGCTTTCACTCAAGATGGGATGTACTTAATTACCAAAAAGCCTCTCATATTATCGACATAAGTGACAGCAGAAAATGACAATAAATAACCACAGTTATACACATAATGTTAACGTCATGAAAAAACCCGCTAACCAATGTTAGATAAGTTATGTAAATACATTAGACTTAGATGTCATATATAAAAGTGTATCGAAGCAGCCTCTGCCCTTCCAGGGTAGGGGTAAGGTTGCGTACATTTTACCCTCCCCAGACCCCACTTGTGGGAAATCACTGGGTTTGTTGTTGTATTGAAGCCGCAAGAAGTATGACCATAAACCTTGAAAAGTTTGAATTTAAAAGGATCCGTTGCATGACATGCTGCTTCACAAATTCTTCCTATCTTTCTCTTATTTCTCACATGGTATCAGACTTATGGTAAAATTAGTTGAGCATTCACTTGCAACAACAGGAGAGAAACATCTCGTGGCCATGCATTAGCTTTTCTTGTTGCTCATGAGTGTTGCGCATCAATCAGTATCACCAGGTGACACTGGATAATCATATGAACGAAACCAAGATATTGCATCTTTGTTAGAGGCCCACATGCCCTTCACACTCACACAGTGCGCGCATGACCAGCTCTAGCCATATTCTGCTAATATCTTGGATCTATCGGAGTTGATTCTTTCTGCTAAGACAATCCATTGCACTTGTGGACTAATATGACCACAGTAAAACTAAACAAGGACCTTAGGTTAGGGTAACACAGGAAATCTCGGTATCCTCCTCACTTCCTGATCGATTTATCACAATTTTAAACATCCTAAAGCACGACCTACACTTGAATCCTACCACAAGTGATATCCAAGCTTCTCCGATAACCAGAACAAGTCTTTAAGTGCTCTAGCAGTGCCTTCAGGTTTTTCATACTCAGACCATCTTTATTTCATGTTTCAGTAAATCGGAAGTCAACCTATGCATGTTAAGCATATAGATATAGATTAGGCACGATCACCTTCTAACAGAAAGTCTACCTACCAATACAACTTTGTTGTTTGACATAAATTGGTATATTTACAATAAGTAGAAATAAAATGTGACAGGAGATTTAGCGTAGAAGCTGAACATCGAACCATAACTTTTATGACTTGGTAACTTATATAGATCTGTTAGCGTCCCACATTGGTTAAGGGTAGCATTCTTGTCTCCTTATACGGTCTTTGGGTAATTCTCAGCTCATCACTAGATTTTTAGTAGAGTTAGGCTCAAGGTCCATTTCTTTTACATGGTATCAACGCAAGACACATCCATGTTCTTCGTTTACCCAATAATGGTCTTCCATGTTATATTTCCATATTCTGGATGTCCAGTCTTGGACGAGCAGGGGTTATCAGAGTCCCAAATTGGTTTAGGGTATAAGTTGTCTTTTTATACAATATTAGGTAATCTTTACTTTATGAGCTAACTTTTTTTTTATCAGGTAAGGTAACTTTTATTAAGAAACTTCAAAAAAGTACCAAGGGGGTACTTTCAAAGTACAAGCAAAACATCATAGGAAAACAATTACAAATAAAGTTTCTACAATTCCATAAAATCTAATAGCTGCACCAAGTCTTCTGCTACCCTTTCCTTACACCAAAAATATCGATTCTGCTAGCAACTATTTTTCAGCGTAGGAATCTGGGTCCTCTGATCTTCAAAGCATCTTTTGTTCCTTTCTAGCCAGATGGTCCACATGATTCATAAGGGAATGGTCATCCACATCTTTTTCTTCCTTTTGCCTACTGATTGACCCTGCCAACTTTCCAGCAGACTTCGAACACTGTTTGGCATTACCCACTTCACACCATAGATGTTAAGGAATAGGTCCCAGATCTGTTTGGTCTGCCGGCAATGAAGAAACAAATGATTTACAGACTCCTGGCTTTCTTCACAGAAAAAACATCTACTGCATAAGGCAAAACCTCTTCTTTGTAGCATATCTTGGGTAAGACATCTATTCCAGGCTACAGTCCACCCAAATCCAGCAACTTTTGTTGGTGCTTTGGTCTTCCAAAGCATCTTCCATGGCCATGATTCCTCCCGCTGCCCAGTTTGTTGTTGAAGAAGATTATAGCAGCTTTTAACAGAGTATTTCTTATCTCTACTGGCCATCCAAATCTGGGCATCCTCTCTACTATCATCCAAGGCTATAGGCTCTAGAATTTTGAGTAGTTGACAGATATCTTCCACTTCCCAATCATTGAAGTGTCTTCTGAAAATTGGTTGCCATCCTGCTCTTGAGTGGCATTCTGCAACAGTGCAAAGTTTGTTAGTAGTAAAGCTATAAAGATGGGGAAATTTTTCCATCAATTTTCCTTCTCCGGCCCAGACATCTGTCCAGAACCTAACTTTGTTCCCGTTTCCAATCTTCACCATTATGTTTCGCCATAAACTACTTATATACTTCCACAGACTGGCACCTGCATATGTAACCACCGGACTAGGATCCCAAAAATCTTTTTTACCATATTTAATGGTAATCAGCTTTTTCCATGGTTCATCACCTTCTTCATTAAATCTCCATAACCATTTGCACAATAGACTCTTGTTGTGAAGCTTCAAATTCCTCACTCCAAGCCCTCCAGCTTCCTTGTTTTTCATTACTTTCTGCCAATTGACCAAATGCATTCTCCTTTTTTCTGCATTGCCTTCCCATAGAAACTGACTCCTAATGGTGTTGATTTTCTTCCAGCACAGTATTAACCAGAGTGATTCTTCCACCAAAGGACAGATATTGCTTATTCCATGTGGACATCTTCTTTGTACATTTATCAATTACACTTTATGAGCTAACTTTTGAGGTTGGGTTAGGTTCAAGGTCCATATTCTTTGCAAGATCAAACGACTAACCAAAAAATGACGTTTGAATATATTAGTGAGATGCAACTTGTATTTGGTAATCAAGTGCACTTCATATTGCATCAAACCCGACATTCCAGGAGAGACTAAGCGCATAAAAATCAAATGTCACTTTATTAGTGAAAGATATTCACATAAAATATCATCATAAAGTTCATAAAATCAAATGATCGACTTAGAGATATGATCATCAACTCCCTAGCCAGTCCTCGAACTACTTAAATACGTTCGCTATCCTATATCTTAGTACAACAACATACCCAGTATGATCCCACAAGTGGGGTCTGGGGAGGGTGGGGGGCAAACTTTATCCCTACACAAGGTAGAGAGGCTATCCTATATCTTAGTGACTAGACAAAAAGTTTTAAGATGTTAACTTGACTTATAAGTTATATATCTAAATATATCAGAAGCACATTAAATAATAGATGAAAAGTTAGCTAGATGAAGAAACATCACATTATGTAGAAATTTGAGTAATTGAATTTGAATTCTTAAGCTTTAAAACTTGCAAAACCATGAAATAGTGTCAAATACTTTGGGACGTTGCAAAAAAGGAGTGTCACAGATATTGGCACGAAGGGAATATGTAACAAGCTCATTACATACGAGTTGTATGCACTAACTTGAATGGGAGTGTTAGATAAGCTATGGGTGCATAGTCACCACTCCGGATTTGATTGGAATTTATTTTTCCTTAGTGATTGGAAAGGAGGGAGCCTAGGTATGTTATACAAAGGCAAGGCGAAAGCATCAAATGGAGAAGAGAGGCGGCTCGGCAGGAAAGGAATGGGAAATCGTCAAGGTACTATCTTGCAAGATAAGCTATGAAGTAAATTAAATTTATGTAGTTAAAAAAAAAAGTTCGTAGAAGTGTCCCATATCAGAAATGTAACCTTCTATTCTGAAAAGTGTGATACTACCGAACAATTGCAGTGATATGACTGGTATAGCAGAGAGCTTTCCACAATGCAACCCATCAAGTTTAGTCTATGCGTCCATATTTAGACATTCCAATCCAAAGAGAACTTTTTTGGGTCAAAACCTAGATCAAAATTGTCTAATAGTGTATGGAAACCAATCGGGCAACATATCCCATCCTCAGCCAAACCAAGTGGATGTAGGACTCATATATAAGAAATTTGTCCTTCACACACTCTTTTTTTATCTTTTCTTGATTTTCACAATCACAATCATCTTAGACAAACATGCGGCATTACCTTGTTGCATCAATGCAAAAGAATTTGTGGGAGTGAGCTCCGACAAACAGATAAGCACTTCTTTCTTTAAATACAACTAGTGGTGATGCATCAACACAAGACTCCATGTAGACCATCCACTGTTCTCGCATGAGACCTCTTTTATCACGTGGAACTTCCCAAGACAACACAGATCGGCAATGGTAACCCTCACATCTGGCGTCATGCCTTACTTTGTTGCACCGGCTGTAGGAACATGAAACCTGTGTCATAGTTGAATTATTCATATCTCTTCCATTAACATCGTAGGGATCAATATACAAATCTGAATCTGTTTTCAAACGTTTAATGGGGTAATCACTTGTCAAACTCAAAGAGGTACTGCTATCAAGATCGGGCATCCAAGATTTATTGGAAGGAAGATTGCTTTTTTCTTGAACTTGCGAAGGAAGCTTGCTTTTTTCTTGAACTTGCGAGTTCACTCCAACTAAAGCATCAGCTCTAAGTTCACGGCTAGAGGATACTTTTTTATGTAGAATGGCCTTCTGAAGTTTCAAAGGAGTTGGAAAAGTATACAAGTCCTTCATATTAATTCCTAGATTATAGGAGACATAAGCTGCTGATAGAGAATTGCCACCCATCTCAAAGAAGTCATCATCAAGGGAGATCTTGTCAACAACCATCAGAGCATCAGAAAAAGCCTGTCCAATCAAAGTTAAAGGAAGTGTTAGAAAACACATACCGGAAGGACAAATAATATTGACTAGAGAACAAGAGACTCACGACAATATGACAGCACGCATTCATTATTCAAACTTTCTATGTATCTTTTACCACCAAAAAATAGATGAAATGAAGAAGATGTCTTTATAACATGATTGTTTTGCTTTCGTGGGGAAAATGAGCTGTAAATCCTCTTTTGCTAATTCGAAGTCTTTCCTGCTGTTTGGTTAATATAGCGTGAAGCTACGGAGATTTGACATCTGATTTATCTACTGGAAAAGGGTGGTAGAGGGAATTTATCTCATCCCCAAAGAAGGGGGTGGTAGAGGGTTCATATATGCCTTGAGGTGCTCTAGACCCAAACTGGTACACTTCAGCGAACGTGTCATGCCTGGCACACTCCAAAATGCGCAGCCTTCAATTTACTCTTGAAGTATGCCTTGAAATCTACTCGTGGAGCAGTGGTGTGCTTTGATGGTGTTGTAACATAGCTACAATAATGAAGCTAATCTATGAGAAACGAGGAGTGATTGTAGACTTTAAGTAGTACTCTTGACTGTTACTCTTGAACATTACATGCTTGTTCCTAAAGTTGACCAGTAACTGACTCATTATCATTGTTAAGAATTAGCTGTTGGGACAGCTTGATAGATATATGTGGTTAATCCATTTGCACAACTTGTATATATTTTTGACCCAATTTCGGAGTGATATTGTAGAAAATGGACAAAAGAACAGGTTATCTGTCATTACACAACCTGATTACTCCCTCAAGTAATTTTTTAATTTGGTTGATTACTCCCACAAGATATTGCAAATTAAATAGTGTTTACAAGTTGCCTGAAAGAGAGAGAAGGCATAAATTAAAACCCTATAATTCTTCCAGTTACATGGTCTGGCATTTGGAATCCTTTACATAATACAATATAAGGATTCTCTTAACTGATATCAAAGAATAAGTTGTTTTACAGAAATAAAAAGGGAATTTTATAACACATGGTACACATCCCAACATGATGCTATTGAGAGAGTGAAAGCTAGCTTTTGCAAGAAAAGAAATTTTGTCCCAGTTACCTTGTTGCAAGCTATGTTGCTCGGACTCTCCAAAAATGTCGCTGGATGCGTGTTGGATCCTGCAAAAGTAGTGTATTTTTGGAGGATCCGACACGGGTGCGGCAGCATTTTGGAGAGTCCACACAACATAGGTTGCAAGGGTATAAATCAATAATAAAAAATGTCATTCAGTTAAAATGTTGAGAAAACCCCCTGCATATGACAGTTTGTATACAAAAGGTAGAGAAGTTTATACAAAAGGTGATTCTCTGCAAAGACCACTATTTATACTAACTGAAATGTCATGTTCCAAAAGTGTCAGAACATACAAAAGTTCCACTGATCTGTAAAATCTTTTCTATTACTATTTGAGTACATTTTTTTGCCAAGCTAACCACCTTTCATAGAAAATATCTTCATTAATAGCTGTTTCACCAATCAGCTTCTCTACTCCCAATATAAGCCAAACTACATAATACTCCCTATGTCTCAATTTATGTGGCACACTTTCCGTCCTGGACACCAGCTGATAAGTTGCTCAAAAAGGGAATGAATTCCCATAAGCAAGAAGTATATAGTATCCAGAATAGAAAATACAAGCTAACAACAACTTTTAGCAGCTTATCTAGGCATCCTATGATGTTAACAGTCTACACGTGATTTTTCTTCACATCTACATCTTATTATATTTAACCAAGAAAATCACATTTTAATCATGGGCAGACTTAGTACTGAATGAAAATCGAAGCATGAAAATTAAAATCAAGATTGCTAACCCCATATTACAACAGAATCACAACCTTTAATAAAGCTGAAGTCTAGTTAAATACCTTCTGTATAACATTAATGAGATCGATATCTTGAGTTTTTTCAATCTCAATACGGCTACCTGCCTCAGAAGCTGCTAAAGTGGCCAAATTCTTATAATCCACTTTCCCTGAGGAAGACATAGGAAAAGATTCAACAAAGTAGAAACGAGCAGGAACCATTATCGGGGGAAGTTTGTTGGCTATCCACCATCTAATTGAGGACCTGAAGAACTCAAGGTTGCTTTCCTTTTGTTTGAGCAGCAAATATGCTTCAAGAAGTAAAATATCTGCTTGAACACAACGAGAAACTACAGCAGCATCAGCTACGTCTTGGTGTTCCTTCAAAACGCTTTCAACCTCCTCTAAAGCAATACGGTGCCCACTGATCTTTACAGTGCGGTCCTTTCTCCCGATACACACCAGGTTGCCATTTGAAAGTTTTCTGCCAAAATCTCCAGTTCTAAAGTAACAGTTCACTTCATTTTTATCGTTCTCAGCGTCAGCTACTTCTTGATGTAGTTCCACGTTATCCAATGGAAAAATAGAAGGATGACAAAAGTATCCAGCAGCAACACAACTTCCACTGACACATATCTCTCCCTCATCAGGAGAATTTTCCCCAACAAGAACTACATCACAATTTCCAATGGGAATGCCTATTGGAACACTACCCGGTGCATCTTGCTTCAACATTGGGGGCAACCACTTGCAGTCAAAATATGTGCAGTCACCAGAAACCTATTTCAAACATCCAAAGTATTAGTGAAGACTACAGAGAAGATAGTGGATTAAAGTGATGGATTAAAATGATGGTGACGTAAGCTACTTCAAACATCCAAAGTATTAGTGAAGACTACAGAGAAGATAGTGGATTAAAATGATAGGTGACGTAAGGAGAGTACTAGCTCAAATCACAAATACTCTTTTAGACAAGGTAAAATTATTTCATTTAATATGGAAAATCTCCCGTATACAAGACGTATACCAAAAAGTAGAGCACCAACATAAAACTCAGATCACACAGATTAACGGCTAATATGCACTGATTATGGTCACAAGCACTAAGAAATTGAATTTAAGCTAAAGTTCAAGACTACATAAGTTTCCCACATTTAAACTCCAAACTAAAGTGTTTCTTTTTTTTTTTTTTTTGATAAGGTAAAACTAAAGTGATTCTATCGAGTAGAGAAGGTGGCACAAATTGAAGGGTGAAGAAAACAAGGATAGAAATTGGCATCTTGTTTGATATGAGAAAGCATTACTCAAAGCTTCCCTTTTCGAGCGGTCCAAACATTAGAACTTACAAGAACATAAGTGATCAAACAAAGGAACATGAATCTTTTTTCCTTCCAAGCGATTCAGTATTAGAACTTGCAAGGACTTGATTAAAATCAGAGACGAAAATTTACCTCTGTACTTCCATATATATTAAGAATAGAAGTCTGGGGCAGCAACTTGACAAGCATCTTCCACAGCGATATATCAAAAACTTCACCACTTAGTACTAGAAGTTTTAATGGAATCTGAACTGTAGAATAATATATGCTCTGCAGAGCCGGAAGAAACGCCCTTATAAGAGATGGAACAGCCACGAGCCTGCTAATAGAATATTCCTGAGATAAATGATGGAAAAAATAATGGAATAACAGAAGTCTGGGTAAGCAACTTGACAAGCATCTTCCACAGCGACATATCAAAAACTTTTACCACTTAGCACTAGAAGTTTTAAGGAAATCTGAACTTTAGAATAGTATATGCTCTGAAGAGCAGGAAGATCGCCATTATAAGAGATGAAACTGCCACGGGCCCTAATAGAGTACTCCTGAAGACAAATAATGGAATTGTTTTTAATATTTTATGTCTCATAGTACGGAAAGGAATGAAGAACAGGGAAAAGGTCCAAATTTGATGCTATACAATTCGAAATTGCTCAACTTTATCCTCTGTTATACCTTGATCCATTCACACCCTTGCCGTTATCAAATCATCTTGTATTTGCCCTTGTCATTAAGGAAGCTTTAGCATGAAATGGGTGGACAACACATGTCAAGATACCTCGAGAAAAAGGGTCAAAATTTACCCCTCTAATTTTGACTAAGTTTTAAACTTAGCCTCGGGCTGGAGCTACATTACGGGTCAAGGGCAAAAACGAGACTTTTTTCAATGTTGCTCAATTTCGAATGCAGCGGCAAATTTGACCTTTTCCCATAAGAATATATGGAATTTCCTCTATATCAAGGGGAAAGAATGGTGGCTCAATTTTTAGTTTGCAAAAGAGAAATCAGTGAATAGATGCAAGCCAGAGAAGAGGTTCAAGAACCAAGGCAGGCAGCAAAAATGCAAAAGAAAAGAAAAAAAATTCCTGATCCAGACGGCCAGACCAGAGCAAGACCAAAGCATGTTATTGACCAACCACAAATCCATTGAATAAAGGTAGCTTGATAATTTTAGTACAACAACAATATCAGTGCCAGAAAACTACCAAGAATAGGCACAGAGCTTTATTCTTGCAATATTTGAAAATTTCATAATCATAGATTCACAAAGTAAACATTACCCACTTGAACTTCGTGCAACTTACTGCCACCAATAACAGTCATTTAGATATAACACTGAAATTCCAAGGAAAACAAGAGGTGTAACCCCCCCCCCCCCCCAAAGAGAGAGAGAGAGAGAGAGATGACAATGATAGTGTTTGTGCAGCAGTATTTTAGCTTAGTACAGAATTATCAGCAACCAATACAGCAGCTAGAGTACAAATTAATCAAGGAACTCACGCTCATACTAGCTATAGAAGTCTAAATAATGTTAGAAAAAGCTAAGTGATCACCGAAGCAGTAACCTAGATATAAATTTTACTTGATTAACAAGCACCCAATACTCTCAAGAGTCAAGACTCGTCGCGCCAGCAGCACCTGAGCGAAAATACTTGCTTTATGTTTGTAGTTGTTAGAGAACAGCAATTGGTTAATGGACACGAAAGCCCTTAATGTTGTTGTCTACCACACGAGAAATAATGCACACCCTTTTAAAAACACTGTCAAATAACAAGAAATTCAAGGGTAATTAACTTGGATATACCTGTAAAAGATTGACTACACAAAATATATTGTCCTTCAGCTGATTGAAAGGAGGTATGACCAACGTACAATTAGCAAGTATAGCCCCTAAAAATTCTTGCAAATGGTCAATGAAGCTTATTGATGTTTTGAAAAGAAGGATTTCTTCTTTTTGAAAGGAATATGATTCTTGCATCCACAAAAAGCGACTCAGAAGACCTGCAAGCGTTAAATAAATTGAGTTAGTGCCTAAAGGAAAGCGAAAACTATAAATGCAATAAATTTTGTATCGGGGCAATATAAATTGATGACAAACGGTTGAACATTCTAAAGGATGTACGACTCACCTATTTCAGTGCCACATACACCCTTAGGTTTTCCAGTCGATCCAGATGTGTACATCAAGTAACAGAACGATCTCAACCTTTCACTTTCACAAGGCCAGCCTAACAACGAATTAGATTTTTTTGGGATGAAATCCCCCATTGACATATAAAAGACAGGATAACTGCCTTTATCAATGAGCCACTGTAATTTGCCAAGCTGATGACAAGTTCCGCCAACAGAAGATCCATAGCCGACAATAAGACTAGCTTTTGAAGAAGATATTACCAATAGTACCCTTTCTTTTGGCCAAGATGGATCTAAAGGCAGAAATGCTTCTCCGCACCTCAAAACAGATAGAACAGCAACAATGTACTCAACTGAAGGTTCCATATATATTCCAACTATTCTAGGGCAATATGTTTTATGGAGCTGTTTATACTGCTCTAAACCTTGATCAGAAGACCCCAAGATTGACTAGTCCTTAGAACTGCAGTTATTTGCAGTATGATGCATATTAACTACTAGCAATGAAAAGATGCAATGCCTAATTAGTTTACTCATAAAGTGATCATCAACATCTCGGAGGATTCTATAGCCAACAATAGAAAACCAAAAGATTTCAAGAAAACAAGTATAACATTGTCACATTCTTTTAAAAACCATAGAAACACAGATTATGACACACTACAAAAAGAAGAACTTGGCTATTACAACAAAAATTTAAACAAATTTTTATTGTGATTCGTGAAGGCCCAAAATAATCATAAACTATCAGTTTCTGAGGCTGTAAATTCACGAGTCAAAGCAAATAATTATAGAAATAAGGGAAAAGGTCTAAATTTACCCTTGTGCTATCTCAAATTGCTCAATTTTGCTCTCCATTATACTTTTTAGTGCAGTATACCCTTGTCGTTTTTTGGTGCATTCATACCCTCGCCGTTAGCAAATCTATCTTGTATTTTCCCTTGCCATTAACGGAAACACCACCATGAGATGTGTGGACTCCACGTGTCCAAATTCTTCGAGGAAGAAGATTCAAATTTACCTCTCAACTTTTGCCTATTCTTTAAAATTACCCTCAGCTTGGAGCTGGAGCTCCGTTAGGGGACAAAGGTAAAAGCGAGACTTTTCCATATGGCAAGGTAAGATTGGACCATCGATTAAACTTTTGGCGAAGTTGCTCAATTTTGGATAGCACAAGAGTAAATTTGACCCTGTTCTAAAGGAAAATTAGAAAGCCGAAAATAATTCAAGAAAGCACATGTTATGTCTGTAGAAGGGAGTCTCTAAATTGGGAAATTGATCGAATTAGGGTTTGGATTTGGAAAGTGAGATGGTCAATACAATAAAGAGACTGAAATGGGAAAGGCAACGTGGCAGCTTATCACCCTTCCTGAGCACACGTGTTTTAGTAGGTTAGTTATATTAGACGGCTGAGATTAAAAGTTAGCTTAATCAATAAAGGCCCGGATCAATCCTCAGCTGAGTCGGTTAGTGGGCTGTTAGTTAGTTAGTGGGTTGTTACAGATTGGGCCTTATATTCCAAAGAGTTGGGAAGAGACGATTATGCAAATTCTGGTAATTCATTTCTCAACCCCCCCCCCCCCCCCTCTCTCTCTCTTCATTCTTCTCTTCTCTCTTACCATACTTCTTATTCTCTCAGGTGATTCGTCATTAAAGCTCAAGCTCCGATTGAAGGCCCATTAGTTTCCAATTGTAACTTTCTGAGTTGTAATACAGTTGACAATTATCAATAAAAGTTCGAATTCCATTTTTGTTTGCAAATTTCATATAAGAACATTACATTTGGTATCAGAGCATCTCCCGGCCCCACAATTATGACTATTACAGAAACTCGATCGAAATCTATGGAAGACAGTCTCAAGAAGTTAGAGGCACAGTTACAAAATCATATTGCAGAAGAAAGTAAGAAATCTGAGACTAACGGATGCCAAAATCGATGAACTGGCTAGGGGGTTTGATGTGTTGATGGAAAAATTGTTGCCCAATCGCGCAGGTATACTGGGTAGTGCACCAGTGGAGATCCATCCGCAAGAGGAACAGGGAAGTAGCCTTAGAAGAGAACAAGTCCCTACTGCTTTGGTCAATGATTGAAGTCACCATGATAATCATGGCAACTACAACTTCAGGGTGGAGTTTTCCTATTTTGATGGTGTTGTGGGAGCTGATCCTTGCTCTTGGCTGAAAAAGTGTGAGATATTTTCATTACAACCATGTGTCCAATCCAGAGCAAAAACTTGAAGAGGCAGTACTGCATCTCAATGGGAGAGCAGAAGCACGGTACTTCTCCTGTCAAATAAGCAAAGGGAATGTTAGATGGTCAGAGTTTTGTGAAGAAATCTGTAAGAGATTCCAAGATGCAGACAACAGTAGATTCAATCTCATTGGTGAGTTTAAAAAGATGGAGCATAAGGGAACAATCAATGAATACTTGGAGAAATTTGAGGATCCAAAAGCTTGGGTTCTGATCAGGAGCCGTACAATTCTTTCTAGAATTCTTTGTAGAAGGCCTCAAAGAAGATATAAGACATACAGTGAAGATGTTGAATCCCTATAACCTAAGCCAAGTTGTGGATAAAGCTAGACATCAAGAAAGAGTAATTGAATCTTGGAATAGGAAAGGAAAGGCTACCTGGGAAAAAGGAGCAACCTATGGCAATTACCAACAGACAAACACTCACAATCCACGTATAGGGGAGGAGGATGTGTACAAAACAGCCTTTAGAACACATTTGGGGCACTATGAGTTCAAGGTTATGCCCTTTGGCCTAACAAATGCCCCTGCTACATTTCAATCCCTTATGAACCATGTGTTTAGAGCCTATTTGAGGAAGAGTTTTTTTATGATGTATTAGTCTACAATGCATCATTAAATGAACACAAAAAACATCTTGAAAGAGTAGTGGAAATACTGAGGGAGGAGCAGCTCTTTGCCAAATTTTCTAAGTGCTCTTTTGGACAATCAAAGGTGGAATATCTAGGGCATATTATCATTGGGGAAGGTGTAGCTATAGATCCCTCTAAAATAGAAGTAATGACTTATTGGCCTGTTCCTAAATCCGTCAAGGCTCTAAGGGGATTTTTGGGCCTAACAGGCTACTACAAAAGGTTTATACAATCTTATGGCATCAGCAGCAGACCTTTAACTAGTTTACTGAAAAAGAACGCCTTCCAATGGTTTGCATAAGCTGATACTGCCTTCCTGGCATTGAAACAGACCATGTCTACTGCACTTGTACCAGCCCTAGCAGACTTCACAAACACTTTCATTGTGGAAACTGATGCTTGCTCTACAACGATGGGGTTGTGCTAAGGCACGAAGGCAAACCCATTGCATTCTTCAGCAAGGCTTTAGGTCCTAGACACATAGGGCTTATCTACTTATGAAGGAGTACATGGCTATTATGTCAGTTGTAGATAAATGGAGGCACTACCTACAAGGAGGACATTTATTACTAGAACAGACCACCAGAGCTTGAAGTACCTACTAGAGCAAAGGGTGACCACTGCTTTCCAACAAAGAGGTATGGCCAAGCTCCTTGGCTTGGATTATGAACGACAGTACAAAAAAGAAGCAAAGAATAGGGTTACAGATGCACTATCTAGAAGGGAGGAGGAAGAGCTTTCTCTATGTGCCATTACTACTACCAACCCAACTTGGATGGAGGAGATTGCACAAAGTTATGAACATGACCCTATGGCTCTACAACTGTTAACTGAGCTGATCACCAGCCCTGTTAACAAGCCAGATTTCTCCTTACAACAGGGCATCATCAGGTATAAACAAGAAAATTTGAGTGGGAGGGAATGTTGATCTTAGAACAAAGATCTTTGAGGTATTCCATCAATCACCCTTGGGGGGTCACTCTGGTCAACAGGGGACTTACAGGGTCTTCTACTGGCCAAAGATAGAGGACATACAGAATTGGGTAGCTGAATTGTGTGTCAGAGGGTGAAGACTGAACATGTGCATTACCCAGGCCTATTACAAGCCCATCCCCGAAGAACCAATGCAAGATATAGCACATAGATTTCAATGAAGGCTTGCCCCACTCTGGACACAAGAACTTTATCTTGGTGGTAGTAGACAGACTCACCAAATATGGGCATTTTATTCCTCTTAAGCACCCCTACACAGCTAAGGAAGTTGCAGATGTGTTCTTGAAAGAGATATATAAACTCCATGGATTACCCAAGTCCATAGTAACATATACAGATCCCCTGTTCACTAGCCAATTTTGGCAACAAACGTTAAAGTCCATGGGAACTAAGTTCAACATGTCCACTTCCTATCATCTTCAGTCAGATGGTCAGACTGAGAGGCTTAACATGTGCCTAGAGTCATACCTCAGAGCCATGAATTTCTACAATCCTAAACACTGGCTTAAGTGGCTTTCTTTAGCTGAGTGGTGGTACAACACAAACTAGCACACAACCCTTAAGTCCACCCCATTTGAGGTTGTTTATGGATACCCACCCCCTCATATTCCCATGGAATCCCTACCCCACTCCACTCACACTACTGCGGGGGCTAACCTAGCCCTCAGGCAAACCATGCTACAACATTTAAAGGAAAATCTCCAGGTGGCTCAAGCTAGAATGAAGTTCTTTGCCGATAAAAACAGTGCATACAGGGTTCTAAATGAAGGGGACTAGGTTTACTTAAAGCTACAACCCTGCAGACAAGTTTCAGTGGCAGTCAGAAAGAATTTGAAACTCAGTGCAAAATACTATGGACCCTACCAAATCACACAAAAAATAAGTTCAGTGGCTTACCGATTAGCTCTACCAACAGGCTCTCAGATTCACCCAGTTTTCCATGTGTCCCAGCTGAAAAAGCATGTAGGTCCAAGTGTGGTGACTCAGCTACAACCTCCAATCTGTGGCCAAGATGGCCGTTTGATGGTTGAACCAGTGGCTATCCTCCAGCGACGCATTGTCAAAGTGAATAATGCAGCAGCAGTCAAGGTTCTCGTCTAATGGTCGAATTTTGGAGCTGATGAAGCAACCTGGGAAGATTGGGGGTACATCAAGGGGTGGTTTCCTGAATTTGTAGCTCAACTCCGGCCTTGAGGACGAGGTCGATTTGAACGGGGGTATTGTTATGTCTGTAGAAGGGAGCCTCTAAATTGGAAAATTGATCGAATTAGGGTTTGGATTTGGAAAGTGAGCTGGTCGATACAATAAAGAGACTGAAATGGGAAAGGCGGCGTGGCAGCTTATCACCCTTATTGAGCACACGTGTTTTAGTAGGTTAGTTGTATTAGACGGCTGAGATTAGAAGTTAGCTTAATCAATAAAGGCCCAGATCAATCCTCAACTGAGTCGGTTAGTGGGCTATTAGTTAGTTAGTGGGTTGTTACAGATTGGGCCTTATATTCCAAGGAGCTGGGAAGATACAGTTATGCAAATTCTGGTAATTCATTTCTCAACTCTTCCTCTCTCTCTCTTCGTTCTTCTCTTCTCTCTCTTACCTTACTTCTTATTCTCTCAGGTGATCCGCCATTAAAGCTCAAGTTCAGCTTGAAGACCCATTAGTTTCCAATTGTAACTTCCTGAGTTGTAATACGGTTGACAATTATCAATAAAAGTTTGAATTCCATTTTTGTTTGCAAATTTCATATAAGAACATTACAGCACAGTTGTAAGCTTGCAAGACGCACGAGATATTCATATTCAGCCATTTAGCCCAGGAGGGTAGGGAAGGTAATAATTAAGCAAGATTTATTCTCCAAACTAGAAAAAATGCAGGTGTTCACAGATTACACGAATTTGGTTTATTCAATACGAGATTAAACAGAAACAAAAAAAAAAGCTTTTATCTTAATTCGTTAAGACAGCAGTTAATCACAAAGTTCAGTTACTAACACAGACATTAACACCATCTTTTCTTCATCATATAAAATTTACACAAATAATAGTTCACAAATTAAATAACCAGATTAAGAAGAATTTGATTTTTTTTTTTTTCTCCATGGATACAAATTCAATAAATCTTTACGTTAATTTATTAATACCCCATAAAATCACAAATTTCAGTTACCAACACATACACACACATTATACCTGAATAGGGTTTCACAAGATTGGGGTCATCATCACCGTCAAGAATGCAACGGAGCCGTGAACTAAGAGAATCAACGGCAGACAGAACATCGGAATACGTGAAGCACTCATCACCTTCGTATACCGGGGGATTAACCGACGTCATCTTGGAAGAAACAAACTCTTCAAACGTCTCGCGGGTTTCTCCGTCGCCGTTTTCCGTGCAAAGGAGTTGAAATTCTTTGGCGATTTTGAGACCCCCAAAAGCTTGAATCACTGCAATTTTGTTGGGGTTGGTTGTAGCAACTTTATAGAACTCGTGAGATATACAACAAGCGGAAAGCTTATTGTATGAAACCATCTCCTAGGAACAATTGCGTTTTTCTTTTGGAAACGAAGACAGTAACAGTGAAGAGCCGTAGGTGGTGTAGTTTGCTACTCCCTCGTTTATCAGGTTTAAATACTACTACTCATTTTAGAATAAAAAAGAAATTCTCATTTTTACCCTTATCCTAATTGTCATGTTTAAGGGTGTTTTTGGTAATATTTTCCATGAAAATGCTTTTCTGGAAAATGAGTAGTTTTATCACTTATTTTTTCGTATTTGTTTGGTGAGTGAAAAAACTTTTTTAGGAAAATATTTTTTAGTGTTTGGTTAGAGAGTATAAAATATATTTAGGAAAATAATATTTTATGCTATTCTCCTCAACTCACTTTCCCCAAAATCTCCATGTTTTCTATACTCGTTCTCCCTCACCCTCCCCCTCCCCCCCCTCTTCGGACTCTATTTTTTCAAGAATTTAATTATTCTTTTCAAAATTCACACAAACCCAAAGAAACTAATGTATTACTTTAATTTTTCCCACAAGAACAACGTTAAAATTTGAGCTCGATAACTAAAAAGAAAATACTTTATTTTGTTGAAAAAGAAAGTATCTTTTTTACTATATGAAAATAAATTACTCATTTTATTGAATAAAAGAAAATAATTTTTCTACATCATGAAAAAAAATATTCAATTTGTTAAACTGAGAAAATATTTTTCTACATCATGAAAAAAAAGTACTCGTTTTGTTAAAATAAAAAATATATATATTTTTCCTACATCACGAAAGAAAATACTTAGTTTATTAAAATGAAAGAAAATACTTTTTCTAAATCATGAAAAGAAAGTATTTTTTTTGTTAAAATGAAAGAAAATACTTTTTCTATATCATGAAAAGAAAAGTACTCGCTTTGTTGGGGAAAAAATAATTTTTCTATTTCAGGAAAAGAAAATACTTAGTTTGTTGAAATGAAAGAAAAAAATACTTAGTTTGTTGAAATAAAAGAAATTACTTTTTCTACATCATGAAAAAAGAACGTACTCGTTTTGTTAAAATAAAAGAAATTACTTTTTCTACATCATGAAAAGAAAGTATTCATTTTTTGAAACAAAATACTTTTTCTATTCTAAGAAAAGAAAATACTTAGTTTGTTGAAATGAAAGAAAATATTTTTTCTACATCATAAAAAGAAAGTACTCATTTTGTTGAAATGAAAGAAAATATTTTTTCTACATCATGAAAAGAAAGTACTCACTTTTTGAAAAAAATCTTTTTCTATTCCACGAAAAGAAAATACTTAGTTTGTTGAAATGAAAGAAAATACTTTTTCTATATAATGAAAAGAAAGAACTCGTTTTGTTAAAATGAAAGAAAATACTTTTTTCTACATCATAAAAACAGTATTGTTTTGTTAAAATGAAAGAAAATACTTTTATTACATCATGAAAAGAATATACTTATTTTGTTGAAATAAAAAAAATACTCTATCTGCAACATGAAAATAAAATACTCTTAATAATAATTTTATTTAGGGTGGGGTGGGGTCTGGGTAGGGGTAGGTATCACGACCCGAAATTTCCACCTTCGGACCGTGATGGCGCCTAACATTTCATTTGCTAGGCAAACCAGCATTAGAATAATATTATCCATTTTAAAAATAATTTTTAAATTGTTAATAATCAAAGAAACAAATGCGGAAGCAAAATCTAAAATATAGTGAATAATTCATAAAAATAACGGTATCTAAATACCATTCTAGAATTGGTGTCACAAGTGCACGAGCTTCTAGAATAAATACAAATAAAGGTTTGAATAAAATAAAGCTGTCTGGAAATAAACACACAGGTAAAGTAAAGTAGACGGGGACTTTAGAACTACAAACGCCGTGTAGTTATACCTTAAGTCTCCTCTGAGTAGCTGAAATCCGAGCAAGTCTATGGTACGCCGCTGGGACCAACTCCAAAATCTGCACAAGAAGTGCAGAGTATAGTATCAGTACAACCGACCCCATGTACTGGTAAGTGCTGAGCCTAACCTCAACGAAGTAGTGACGAGGCTAAGGCGGGTCACTTACATAACATGTACGCAATATTAGTAACAACATTAATAATAGAAATAAATCAGGTAACTCATTTATAATAATTGAAGCCAACTCAGCAACCATAACCAATTATTATTTCCATCAATTCTGTTGCAGCGTGCAACCCGCTCTCACAATATATTCATATTTAATTCTGTTGTAGCGTGCAACCCGCTCTCACAATATATTCACATTCAGTTCTGTTGCGGCGTGCAACCCGCTCCTCCAATATATTCATTTTAATCAAGTCTGTTGCACGCGTGCAACCCGATCCCCCAATATATAAATATATATGTCGACTTTTAAATAAGTCTGTTGCGGCGTACAACCCGATCCTCCAATATGGACTTTTAATAAGTCTGTTGCGCGCGTGCAACCTGATCCTCTAATATGGACTTTTTAATAAGTGTGTTGCGGCGTGCAACCCGATCCTCCAATATATTCATTATAATTAATTCTGTTGCGGTGTGCAACCTGTTCCTCCAAAATATTCATTATAATCAATTTTGTTGCGGCGTGCAACCCGCTCCTCCAACATATTCATTTACCAATTCTTATAGAAGAAATTTCCCCAATAAATGTAACAATTAATATAAAATTATAAGACAACAAGCATACAATAATTATGATTTAATTATGAAACAAACAAAGGCAAATAGCAAATCATTATGAAAATCAGAGAGAAAATATACAGTATAATATTTAATATGCTAAATGTCAAATAACAATTAAGGCACATAATTCAAATAGCATGTAACAATTAATGCAGGAATTCAAGAATTAATATTTGACAAAGAATTTAAAATAATTTATGATTTTTCAAGTAAGCATGCAAATAATTAATTTGACGACGTATAGACACTCGTCACTTCGCCTATACATCGTTCACATGCAATTCACATAATAAATAATTTAAGGGTTCTATTCGCTCAAGTCAAGGTTAACCACGACACTTACCTCGCATTGCAAATTCCAATCAATTATTCGATCACAACTTTTCCTTTTAAAATTGTCTCCAAAAGCTTCAAATCTATTCACAACAATTCGATATACTCAATACGAATCATATGAATTAATTCCATATGAATTTATAAATTTTTCGGATAAAAATCCAAAATTCATTAAAATATTCGGCAGTGGGACCCACGTCTCAAATCTCGAAAAAACTTACGAAATCCGAATACCCAATCCGAGACGAGTCCAACCATATAAAAATTATCCAATTCCGATGTCAATTGGACCTTCATATCTAATTTTTTTTTGTTTTTGGAAAATTTTATAAAAATTCCAATTTCTTCCATCTAAATCCGAAATAAACGATGAATATAGATATAGACTTAGATTTATGAAATACAATCACTATATGATAAAGAATACTTACCCAGTTCGAAATCGTGAAAAACTCTTTTGAAATCGCCCCTAAGCCGAGTTCTAATTGAGGGTTTGTGAAAAATAGAAAAAATCTCATTCTGATTCCATTTTAAGTCACATGCGTCAGGCCTTCTTCGCGTTCGCGAAGTGCCTGTCGCGTTCGCGATGAGTAGCAGCCCGTGGCTTTCGCGTTCGCGAGTCCTCCTTCGCGTTTGCGTGCCAGTGCTCACGTTCGCGTAGAAGGACGACTGACCCCTCCCCCAAGTCTTTAAAGTTTCGCGTTCGCGTTGAGCTGGTCGCGTACGCGAAGGGTAAAGTCCCTATAGCTTCGCGTTCGCGACCCAATCTTCGCGTTCGTGAAGAAGGAAAATTTAACCAGCTCAGTTTGCTCTTCGCGTTCGCGAGAGTACATTCGCGAACGCGATGAAGGAAATACCAGAAGCCCAAAGTCCGAAATCATCCCGTAGCCTATCTGAAACTCACCCGAGCCCTCGGGGCTCCAAACCAAACATGCACACAAGTTCTAAAACATCATACGAACTTGCTCGCGCGATCAAATGAATGAAATGTTTAAGAAAAGTTTAAAACTTAGATTTTCACAACCGGACGTCCGAATCATGTCAAATCAACTCTGATTCTCACCAAATTTGGCAGACAAGTCATAAATATTATAGTAGACCTATACCGGGCTCCGGAATTAAAATACGGACCCGAGGTCAATAAATCCAACATCAGTAATTTCTTAAAAATTATTAAGCTTTCAAGCTTTTAATTTTTCATCAAAATTCCATATCTCGAGCTAGGGACCTCGGAATTCGATTCCGGGCATACGCTCAAGTCCCAAATTACGATACGGACCTATCAAAATTGTCAAAATACTTATCCGGGTCTGTTTGCTCAAAATGGTGACCAAAGTCAACTCAGTTGAGTTTAAAGCTCTATTTCACATTTTAATCTATTTTTCACATAAAAACTTTCTGGAAATTTATACGGACTGCGCACGCAAGTCGAGATATGACACATGGTGCTTTTTGATGTCTTAAAATACAGAATTACTTATTAAATTTAAATATGACATTTTGGGTCATCACATTAAGGGTAGGGATTGGGGTGGTTTGGGGTTGGGTTGGGTTGGTGGGCATGGGAATAGGGCGTAGAAGGTTGAATAAGAGTTTTGAAAAATATTTTCCCTTCTTTTGATAGGGAAAACATTTTCCTCCAATTGGAGAAAAATAAATTTATAAGGAAAATGTTTTCCAAAATATTTAAGCCAACCAAACATGGGAAAATATTTTTCAAAAAATATTTTTCTTCATACCAAACACACCCTAAATGCTTGTCGTTTTAGAATAAGTTATTTTTTTTCAGTTTTATCCTTTTCCTAATAAAATAACGAAAGCGACTAATATGGTAAATAGTGAAAGAAAAAATAGTCGTAATAAATTAACATCAAAGAATAAATACGAGTAGTTTAGTTAAATTATTTTTTTAATTAATATTTTTTAAGGAGTGTGCAGAGGACAAATATGACAAGTAAAATATAAGAAGGGGAGTATTATTTTGAATGTAAAGAAAAGGATGTATTCCTCGTTCTTACAAACAAAAACAAAAAGATAATTACTTTTGTAGTCATACAAATGACATATATATTTTTAAGATTACAAGTTTCAAAAATCATACATAAATTCAAATGTTATACAGGTTTAAGATCACGAGTTTTTTTCTTTCTTAAACTATGTTTAGTCAAAAAAGGAAATAATAATTGGTTTGAGAAAATAATGAAAACGGTCCTTTATATTTAAGAAGACGTTCAAATTCGTCCCTTAAGTATGCATTGAACTATTTTGATCCTTGAAGTTTATCAAAAGTTAATACTTTTGATAACTATCAAATATTTAACAATTTTTGCTTGTTAAATTTGACTAAAACGGTGTAAGAAAAAGATTTTGTCTTAAACTCTAGGAAAGTCTCTTCAAATCATAAAAAATGCAATAATAAAGAATTGCATTAGATACCAAAATGATACAAAATATAATAGAAATTATATCTCAAAAAGTTGTATCAACACTGACATAGATCAAAATTAGCAAAAACTATAAAAATTATCTCTAAAGTTGAGTTCCCACTTATTTTCTTATTTTTACACATTTTTTATCAAATCTAACGGATAAAGTTCGTTAAATATTTTAAGGATGTCAAAAGTGTTAATTTTTGCAAATTTAAAGGACCAAAATTTATCAATGCATATTTAAAAGACTATTTTGAATCTACCCTCAAACATGAGGGATTGTTTTTGTCATTCTCTCTTACTATAATATACAAAGATTTTGAAAACTAACCACCTTTACGACTACTACTATTTCAAAACTAATTGGAACTATATCACTCTATAATACAACAACAACAACAATCCAGTGAAATCTCACTAGTGGAGTCTGGGGAGGGTAGTGTGTACGCAGACCTTACCCCTACCCCGAAGAGGTAGAGAAGCTGTTTTCGAAAGACCCTCGGCTCAAGAGGACAAAAAGACAAAATAAGACAATATCAGTATCACCACAGAAATCATAGGAAAAATAGGAACAACATGAAATCCAGAAAAAAGATGTAAAGCAAAAACGAAAAAAAAAAGCAAAAACAAAAACGATAGCTAGTAAATAGGTCTGACACAGAAACGCAAAATAATAAGACACGACATTGTCACTAGATAGCTTAGACAAAAACCCTACCAGACTAGTCTCACAATGGTACGAAATAAGACAAGACTCAATTACCTCTTAACCTACAACCCTAATACTCAACCTCCACATCTTCCTATCAAGTGCCATGTCCTCGAAAATCTAAAGCCCCGCCATATCCTGCCTGATCACCTCTCCCTAATACTTCTTTGGCCGCCATCTACCTCTTCTCGTGCCCTCCACAACCAGCCGCTCACACCTCCTTACCGGGGTATCTGGGCTCTTCCTCTATACATGCCAGAACCATCTGAGCCTCGCTTCCCGCATCTTGTTAT
This sequence comes from Nicotiana tabacum, assembly GCF_000715075.1. Classification (NCBI taxonomy): domain Eukaryota; kingdom Viridiplantae; phylum Streptophyta; class Magnoliopsida; order Solanales; family Solanaceae; genus Nicotiana; species Nicotiana tabacum. Next base: position 146,466,849 of record NC_134098.1, on the reverse strand, counting down.
CAATGGGAGCCACACGCACCTTCTCCCGAATATCAATATTCCTGATCTTATCCATCCTAGTGTACCCGCACATCCACCTCAACATCCTCATTTATGCTACTCTTATCTTCTGGATATGTGAGTTCTTAACAGCCTAACACTCAGCCCCGTGTATCATGGCCGGTCTAACCACCGCTTTATAGAACTTACCTTTGAGTATTGGTGGCACTTTCTTGTCACACAAGACTCCAGATGCTAACCTCCACTTCATCCATCCTACCCTAATACGGTGTGTGACATCCTCGTCGATCTCCCCTCTCCCCTGGATAACCGACCCAAGGTACTTGAAGTTGCCTCTACTTGAAATGACCTGTGAGTCAAGCCTCACATCCACGCCCACTTTCTCTGGCTCAGCGCTGAACTTACACTCCAGGTATTCCGTTTTTGTCCTGCTCAGCTTGAAACCCTTAGACTCAAGAGCTTGTCTCCAAACCTCCAGCCTCTCATTAACACCGGTTCGCGTTTCATCAATCAAAACTATGTCATCGATGAATAGCATGCACCATAGAACCTTCCCTTGAATATGGTGTGTTAACACGTCCAACACAAGGGCGAATAAGAACGGACTGAGCATAAAGCCTTGATGTAGCCCCATAACAACAGAAAAATGCTCAGAGTCACCTCCTACTATCCTTACCCGTGTCTTAGCCCCATCATACATGTCCTTAATCGCCATAATGTAAAGAACCAATACACCTTTTGCCTCCAAGCATCTCCAGAGAACTTCTGTAGGAACCTTGTCATATGCTTTCTCTAGGTCAATAAAAATCATGTGCAGGTCCTTCTTCCTGTCTCTGTATTGTTCCACCAACCGCCTAACAAGGTGTATAGCTTCTGTAGTAGAACGACCCGGCATGAACCCGAACTGGTTGTCGGAAACAAACACCGACATCCTCACCCTCGCTTCAACAACCCTCTCCCACACTTTTATGGTATGACTCAGTAATTTGATACCCCTATAATTGTTACAACTCTGGATATCACCTTTGTTCTTATACAATGAAATCACCGTACTCCACTTCCACTCATCCGGCATCCTCTTCGCCTTAAATATAATATTGAACAACCTAGTCAACCACTCCAAACCTGCTCTCCCCACACACTTCCAAAATTTTACCGGAATCTCATCAGGCCCTGTCGCTCTGCCCATACTCATCTTACTCATAGCTCCAACGACCTCCTCCACCTTGATGCAGCTGCAGTACCCAAAGTCACGGTGACTCTCGGAATGCTCCAATTCACCTAGCACGATATCCCGATTCCCTTCTTCATTCAGAAGTTTATGAAAGTAAGTCTGTCATCTCTTCTTAATCTGGGAATCTTCCATCAATACTCTACCATCGTCGTCCTTGATACATCTCACTTGGTCTAAATCCCTGTTACATCCCGTACCTTAATATTAGGATAAGTCGTAATAATCCATATGAGCTTGAAGGGATTAAGATCATTCATGAGATTATAGAGGATTTATGACTATGTTATTATAAGACCCCGTAAGTTTAACAACCTTGATACCGTTAGATATTATGTTAGTGTGATATTTTCTTTTAAGTGGAGTATTTTAGTAAAAGTTTTATAAGTATAATTTTGGGATAGTTACCATTATTACTATTTTTAGATATGGTAAATTATACTTATAATATAAGAAAGTTTATGAGATTTTTTTCGCACAAGAAAAGAAGGTTATCTTTTTACTATTTTAAGAATTAAGCGTACGAAAAGTTGTACTCTTTATATGAGAAGGAAAATTAAAAGTTGAAAAAATATATGTATTTTTACATAGATATTTTAATGAAATAATAGTGTATGTATTGATTTTATATGGTACCACATGACCATGATAGTAAAATGTATAAAGTGTGTTAAAAGTGAGTAGTATTTTAAGTAATTTTAGATAATTTTTAATTATTTAAATAATTGGATAATTATTGATTAATAAGAGATTAACTAATTAATTAATAAATAGTGGATGATTAATTAGGATCTTGGATAAATCCTAAAAGACCTTAACGTGGCAGCCCCATATGGTCCGTTAAATGACTCATACACTATGTAGCATGGTGTCATTTTGTTAGGACATAAGAAAGCTGCATCTTAGTTGTTTCCTCATTCCTTTCTAGATTTTTATAACAAGACTTCGGATTGAAGTTTGCAAATCTTTTCAATTGCTAGGTCGTAGGTATACTGGTGATTCAATTTCAAATGATGTTGACAAGATAACGAATCAACCTTTTCTTTAAGTTGACACGGGAAATTTGTATATATTTTATACCTTTGCCTTCGATATGTATTACTATTATTACACTTATGAAGAAATCACAGAACGAGGCATATTAATTTGGATCTTTCCTGATCTAATACCTCTAGTCTAGGATATATATTAATAGAAAGCTGTGTTGTAGTAGTTGAACTAACTCGGGTTATTGGGTTTGGATAAATTTGAGGCAGAATAGTGAGGTTGCTCAACCCAAGTGGATGATGGGAATTTCTTGATTGCTGTTTTCTATTGTAGAATTAGATGAAGATTTGTTAAAAAGATTGAAACTTTGTGAGATGGGGTTGAAGTTATTGAAGATGTACTTAGTTTATTGTAGTGACTCAAGAATATTATACAGATTTTTCTTACTTCAGGTATATTAAAGGTTAATCCTTCCTTATTTTGGCATGATCCAAGTAACGATACGTAAACGTAATGATATTTCATAACTGTTTCTACTCTTAGCAGTTAAGGATGTCTATATTAGTTATTCCTGTAAAATGATATTCAAGCATGTCTAAGTATGTCCCTAAGTCCCTAATGAGGTATATGATAGAGATTTTAATGCTTATAATATAGTGATATGTGTACATGCATCTTCATGCATTTACCATTGTGCTACGGCCAGTCGGGCAGTTACCACCGGTTGGACAGTTATGTGTAATTATTTACGACCGATTGGGCAGTTACACATTTACCACTGAGCTACGGCCGGTTGGGTAGTCATGCATTTACTACCGAGCTACGGTCAGTTGGGCAGTTACACATTTACCACCGAGCTACGGCCGGTCGGGCAGTCATGCATTTACCACCGAGCTACGGTCGGTTGGGCAGTTACACATTTACCACCGTGGCCGGTCAGGCACTCATACATTTACCACCGAGCTATGACCGGTTTGGCAGTTATACATTTACCATCGAGCTACAGTTGGTCGGGCAGTCATGCATTTATCACCGCGCTACGGCCGGTTGGGCAGTTACCACTGATCAGTTGGGCAGTCATGCATCATACGATATGGATAATAGAAATAGTCTCAAAGAGAAGCATTATATATGTAAGTATAATAAGTATGCATATACGGTGGCACTTAAGAGATTCAGGTTGATTCTTATATGTCTTTAATTAATGTTATGTTTCAGTTCTACCTTACATACTCAGTACATTATTCGTACTGACATCATTTTGTTGGGGACGCTGTATCCATGCCTGCAGGTATAAATAATCAGTTTGATGAGCCCTCATAGTAGACGAGATTGGCATTCAACGTAGGATCGGTAAGACTCTACCTCATTCGGAGTGCAGCCGAGTTTATGAGTCATCGTGTCAGATTTTTGCTACAGACTTATGGGTAGGCCGGTACCTTGTCCCATTTGATGTCAAATAATCTTAGAGGCTTTGTAGACAGAGGTTCATTTTGTACAGTATGTCAGAGGCCTTGACGACCATATGTATTCATGTTTTAAGAAAGATGGTTCATTAATACAATATTTGCCCACTTATAATTATACATTAAGAGTTGTGGCCATATTGGCCCGTGATAGTTAAAAAGGAAAAAAGAGTTGCAGAGTGGTTCGCTCAGGCCAGCACGGCACCGAGTGCCAGCCACGCCTCCCCAGGTTTGGGGAGTGACAATCCCGAGCTTTCCTCTCTCTCAATATGGCCAGCCGGAATAGCTTCTTATCCCCGCCTTTTTTTCCCAGTTCCTCGTACATACGACTATAAGCTGCAGTCTTAGCCTCCGTGACCGCCAGCTTAGCTTCCTTCCTAGATACCTTATACCTCTCTATGCACGCACGACTCTCATCCTCACATATGCTCCTCACTAACTTCAGGTACGCCGCTTTCTTCGCTTCTACTTTACCCTGGACGACTTCATTCCACCACCAGTCTACTTTGTGCCCTCCAGCTATGCCCGTCGAGACCCCTAACACCTCTCTCGCAGCCTCCCTTATACAGTCTGCTGTCATTGACCATATAGCGCTCGCGTCACCACTGCTCCTCCAAGCTCCAATAGCTGACAATCGCCCCTCTAACTCTTGAGCTTTATCCTTCGTTAAGGCTCCCCACCTGATTCTCGGTCTTCCTCGAGCAGACCTTTTCCTCCTCTTCAACATAATACTAATGTCCATTACCAAGAGCATATGCTGCGTCGTGAGTATCTCACCTGGAATCACCTTACAATCCTTGCACAACCCTATGTCACACCTCCTGAGGAGGAGATAGTCAATCCGAGTCTTCGCCACCGCATTTTGAAAAGTAACCAAATGCTCCTCCCTCTTTGGAAAGGTAGAGTTCGCAATCACCAACCCAAAATCCTTAGTGAAGTCCAACAACGAGGTACCTCCTCCGTTCCTCTCCCCAAAACCGAAGCCTCCATGCACCTCGCCATAACCACTTGTGGTCGATCCAATATGACTATTGAAATCCCCTCCTATGAATAGTTTCTCAGCATGCGGGATCTGGCGCACAATCTCATCCAACCCCTCCCAGAAACGCAGTTTAACCTCCTCATCTAGGCCCGCATGCGGCGCTAACGATGTTTAGGGTGCACTCTCCAACCACCAACTTAATAATCATAAATCTATCATTCACTCGTCTAACCTCAACCACAGACTCTTTAAGTTCCCTATCCACCAAGACACCCACTCCATTCTTACCCTTCTGGACTCCTGAGTACCAAAGTATATCACTCTATAATAAGTTAGTAATAATTGGATATTGATACTCCTCCACATGTTAGTGCCATAAATCATTTTTTCCTAGACAAAAGTGGTTAGTCCATTGTATCCATTAAAGGTAGGCTTCTAGCTATACTGGTCTATTTTATGAATATATGAAGGACCTCCAATATAGTTGTGTGAAGGCGATACGGCGGAACTTGCCATAGTCAAATTCTTAGCAACAAATATATATTTTAAACCGTTTTCTACCTATCTCTCTTTGAAAATACAAAGAAAAAAAAATAAATAAGAGAAGAAACAATTTAAATAGAGCACCCTCTTGCCTTTGGTGTTACCATGTTAAACAAGAAGAAATTTAAAAAGAAATTGTTCAATTATTCTCTCAAGTATATTGAGATATAATAGAGTTTATAAGCAATCCAATACTTACAATGTCCATTACCACATTTCATAGCTTTCTATGCCATATCAAAGATCTTACTCTATATTTACAACAATAAGTTTTGGTAAAAACACTTTATCACATATCCTATTGTCTAGTTGGAAATACGCCTCTCTCGCTCATGCAATTAATGTCATGTAACCAAAATTCTTGACATGAGAGAGGTCATAATATGAAAAAGACTATTTACCCAAATGACCTAGTCTTTATACTATACTATGTTATGTTAAATTTATAGTAGCCAACATGGGGGTGTCCAATGTACAAGAAGAGTAATACGTTGTGGAGGTTGTGGGTGTATATGAGTCAAATATAGAAGTTCTGTTACATTAGTAATAATGTTCTGAATTGAAACACTAAGAGTGGTATTGTGGAAGACATTATGATTACTAGTTAGCCAAATATTCCATAGTACGATAGGCGAGAGCGTGGATAAGGGAACAAGTAGATTACGTGCTAGAGGGATGAAATATCTGGAGGTACAAAGAGTACGTACCCAGGAGTTGCAGTTATTGTTTGGAGGTGAGATGTTTAAGTGGCTCCATAATTGGAAGGCGGGAGGGCATTGTAGAAAAATATGGGAAAGGTCTTCATACGGGTGGGAACATGTTTTGCAAGATGCGTCAGAGAGGACGTGTCTAGATTGAAGTAAGGCGGCACTTGGCAATTTACCATATAGTATGAGCCACGAAAAATGCTTGATTTTATTTGTGGCATGAGTTTGCTAGATCCAACGGTAGAGAGAAATAAGAATAACATTTTGTAATGGTGTAATGAGAGAAAAGTAGGCTGATTTGGTTGTAAAATTCTTGTTAGAGCTATTACTCCAGTAAGGGGTATCGACAACATTAAAATGTTGACAAATGTGGGTGTTGTAGATTAATTGCTTTATATGATCTGTGAATTCGAATGATATGGTTGTGAAGTTCCATGAGTGATTAGAAATGAGATAGGAAAGGGAAAGTGGCAGTTCATGTTTCGGAATTGGTCCTCGGATAAGATCGTGTAGGGAGTATGAAGGAGCAATCCAATGATAAGTCCATAAGTGAATATATTGGCCATTAACAACAATTCAGTTAGTCCCTTGATGACATAAGGTATGAGCTTTGACTATAATTTTTCAAATATAGGAGGCTGCAGGTTTGGAGGGAAAAAGTTGTGAAGTGTAATTAATATGACTTGCTGAGACATATTTGCACCGAAGTACATTGGCCCATTGGAAATTTTCACTATGCGTTTGGAACCGCCAATTTAGACTAGCTAGCAAAGACATATTTTTTTGCAAAAGGTTTAGGAATACCAACGCCACCATGGTGCTTGGGTGTCGTAACAACATTCCAATAAATGAGATATATACGTTGTTTTTGAGCAGTGGATTCCCAGAGGAAGTTATGTTGAATAAGGTCAATATGTTGTAATGTATTTTGTGGTAAGAGGTTATTTTGCATCGCATATGTAGGTATAGAATTGAGCATAGAACGAATAAAGGTGACTCGTCCAGCAAGGGTAGAGAATTTTGCTTTCCATCCTTGGAGGCGTTACGTGCAAGGCGCCCCCAGCCTTCCAACGGGAAAGACTTCAACATAAAAGTAAATTTCCGTTCTTCATGTTCCCGCGGTAGACGTATGCTCGGTTGAAGCTGGATTTAGAAAGAATCAGCAGCGGTGCATATATGATATTTTAAGGACAAGAAATATTGGACTACACTATTCCTTATGTAGATATAGTGGATACGATCTTTGTGTTGGGATAGGCGTTTGAATTTCCATAGCTATTCTAAGAGTGTGCTGAATCCAACCGTTGCACGTTCCCCCTTTGGCTAAACCACCACTTCAGGATAACCGTTTTTCCTAGATGGCACTTACTCAAGTTAGAGTTTTGCGCTATCTTAAAATGCCTGTACGCCTGCAAGTGTTCTCCCTGGTCTTACAAATTGACCTTCCGAAAGGGGTGCTTGCTGGAGCAGCTCAATGAGATGTGGGTTCAATTCCCGCTATGCCTCATCCTAGTAGATCTTTGCACCATTGGGCCAGCTAAACCTGCTCTGATGTAGTGTGTGTCCGCTCCTATTCGGGCTCACTCAGCAGAAAGCTAACTCTCTTCTCCTGCTTTAGCTTGAGCCCACCCAGACAAACTCTGAAATGACACCCGTCACCATACATAGGTAATAGCATATCCCAATGCTATCTTCCTTGAAGTTGCTGCTCAATATGATCTTGTTTTTGGGGAGAGGATCCACTAAATGGACCAACAGAGCACTGTCGAGTCGATAGCCCTTGATCTGAGATCTATTTTTAACAAAAAATAGTTGGATTTTCCAGACTTAGACGAAGAAGACTATTCATAAAGTAGTAGGTTTGAGAACCGGTTCAAACCATCTCATAGGTCGTCCTCAGTACAAAAGGTCAATTCAATGCTCAAGTCAAAGAGGGGAGGGTCAATATTTCTATTGATCGAGAAAGCTTGGGCGGCCCCCAACCATTAGCACATTCTAAGATTTAGATGACTAATTATTTGGGAATCATGAATTATCACGTCTTGACGGTCAATACAGAATCTTGCTCTACCCATTTTTATTCTTTCCCTTTATTAGTAAGTATTCAGGGAGCTAGACGAAGATCGACGAGTTGTCTGCTTTGTGATTTGCAAACGGGTTTACTGTCATCCCTGAACAATTTGGCTGGAGTTTCAGAGGGAGAAATAATCCGCTCATGATGCGTGGAAAGTAGGGGAAGAGTTTGATTCAAAAGCGTCTGTGATAGATCAATGTCGAACTGAAGCACTTAAGAAAGAAGCTGATAACTTTTGGTTTATTTGATACTTATTCTTACACGTTTCATAAGGTCACAGCACATGCATAACCCGGAAATACCCTAACACTATGGCTCCCCCTTTTCTTTCATACGCTCATCTTTCAGAAATACAGGGGAAAGATAACTTCTGTAATGAAGGATCTAGACTTAGATGGGACCAAGAAGAGACGATTCTATATGAAGAAGATCGGTCCACTTACAAAAATACCTGAACGAGAAGGGATCAGTGCTGTCAACTATGCTCGTTATCAGAATGGTTATACCATGGAAAGATTGGGGACCATCTTTCAAAAATGGACCCGGATGTATTTCTTGCGTGGCCGAACCTATAGATCTTGATGTATGCCTATCTTTTACTTGGACTACAAAAATGCATTCTTCGAGATCCCCACAGAGCGATATTCAAATTAAGACTACAATCATACAGATTCGATACATGATTCAATATTGGACTAGTCCTTGAATAGTTCAAAATGATGTGGTGGCCAAGATATGGACCGCTTAAAGAAAGGATGCCTCTCATCAATTTAGTCCATTTTGGTTTTCTTTACCATTCCGGACTACTAAATTTAGTTCTAGCAGTTGCCTTTTTGCCATGAAGGACTTGGGTTATCTCAATGACTTCCTTGGTATTGAAGCTTAGTGTGACTCCTCTGGGCTTCTTCTGTCACAAACTAAATATGCTTTAGATTGATTGTGCTGGACCAACATGCTTGGTTGCAAACCTTATGCTACACAAATTTCTTCCGGTTCTAAACTTTGAGCTTTGGATGGTACACCTCCCTCTAATCCTCAGGCCTATCGGAGTACTGTTGGTGCTCTCCAATATATCACTCTCACTCGAACGGACCTATGCTATGCTGTTAATCATGCATGCCAGTTTATGGCCAATCCCATCACTGTTCATGATCAGTGTCTTAAACGTATTTTATGGTATTTGAAAGGCACTCTACATTATATTATGGTATTAGATTTCCTCATCGCCCTATCTCAACACTTTCTTTTGTTACTCTTATGCGGGGCTCGTTGTCCAATAATTTATCGCTCAACCACTGGATTCTGCATTTACTTTGGTGACAATCTAATTTCTTAGGGCTCTAAAAAGAAACCAACAGTTGCTCGCACTAGTGCAGAAGCTGAATACAAAGTGTTAGCTATCACTGCTTCTGAAATTTGATAGCTCTCCTACTTGCTAAAGGAATTACATGTGTCAATTCCTCACCCATTCCTTCTCTTTTGTGACAACTCTTCATACTCTGCTTCCACTTTATTCCTTTCAATGTTGCACCTTGTTGTAAGTTCTCGCCGTCTCCATTACATGCTTCTTCAGTATCTCCTCAGGAAGCACCAAGAGGACGCGACAAACTAGAAGATTAAGATGGCACCACAACTAGCCTAGCTTTTACTTTCTTTCAAATTAGAATGTTCTCCTGCTCGAAGAATGTGTTCCTACCACAATAGTAGTTGAAGAAAGGGCTAAAGGTGGGCTCGAGGAAGGAAGAAAATGAATTTCGAAATCTCAAAAAGGAGGAATAATCCCTTTTCTGTCTTTTTGTATCTGTAGTGGAATAAGCCTTGGCATCAACATTAGCATAACTATCTCCATCCGAAACATCAGAATCCTCGTCAGCAGACGAATCCGTAGAAAGAGCTGCCACTTAATAATTTGCCGAACCAACAAACATTTACAAACAAATGCAAACTAGGGTGATCATAGATCAGGGGAAAGTTTAGAATCCTATGGGAAAAGATAGGTAAGCAAAAGTGACTAAAGGCTACCAAGACTTTAGAGGCCACTCATAATTATGGAAATACCACCCAGAATGAAATGTGTCGTCAATGAAGTCGGTCAGTCAAGCCTGATCTTCGACCACACCCTTAACACTAATTTAGAAGCATTGATACACGAAACTCGGAATTATGAGCTTCGGCAACAGGATCCAGACCCCTTCCGAGAAGCTAGAAAAGCATCTGATGGTAAAGTGGAAGCTAAAGGATATAGGGATCTTCCACTCAGATTCTTTCCTTCACTTTAGGGAAGGTTGAAAGTGAAGCCGAACAAAGGAGAGTTAAGTTAATTGCTCATTCTCCGGCTACAGAGCATGCCACTATGCTTGATACATACAATTGCTTTCCTTGGCACTGTAGTTAGTGACTTGTCTCCGCTCGCCCTCGATCAAACTATCAATTGAATAAGATAAGAAAGCTCAAGATTCACCATTTTTGAGATCCCCCTTTTTTTCTTAATTCGTAGATAGAGAATTAGATTCTTATCCATCGCAAGTGGCATCGTACAATAATATAACGGCTTCTTTGAAGAGCTTTCTCTCTAACCTCTTTTATGAAATTACATGTCCCGAATTTGACTGTCGAAATCCATTATGACTCTGGAGGTGATAAGGGGAGCTACGCTTTGTCATTTCCGGTATGTTAAGTCTACTAGCTTGCTGGTAAGCGTCAGCGGTAGGTAACTTTCTATATGTGTTCCAGAGCAACATAGGCTTTCAAAAACAATCTTGTGGAATCCGTGAAACTTAAGTATGGATGTGGGAATTGTCCCGCTCGCACGTGCGACTATAAAGATCCGATCCCCGCTGAAACTCGACCAATCCAAATAGCTGTTGCAACAAAATAACACTTTTCTTCCCCTCCAACCATGAGTCCGGACTGTCGCCGTGTAGTTGAGTGAAATTAATCGTAAGTCTCTTAGTGCAACTCAACTCTTCTCCGAATGGATGAATGCCGGGTTTGAATTCCTCTCTTCTAGTTACCGCCCTATGGGTTCCTTCACTTAAAACCAGACTTTTTGCGATTTGAAGATATAAATTATATTCTTTGTGGCAGGTGGTATCATATATATATATATAAAGGCTTCATTTAGGAGCGCTGTTTTCATCCAACTAGTTTTATCGTAAATAAGCGGTTAAAGAATGTTACGTCCAATATTCCTATGTTTTTCCTTGGTCAACAACCAAGCAACTACATATATCTAAAAATGTCTCTCTTTTTGTTTAGGGGGAGCAGAGCAGTCAAAGAATGAACTAAACCATCATGTTTAATGAACTTCTACAGGCCGTAGAACCCTTTTTATAGGTCGTTCAAATCATGTCGAACGCGGGGCAAAAGGGGCTACCGCAGGTTCCCGGGAATCCACCCGTGGAAGGAACTTCGGTGGTTGAAGGCGAAGTCTCACAGAATGAGATTTGAGCAGCTTTGGAAAAAAAGGAGTTGATAGATTTTATTTCGTCTAAGGAGTGGAGGTCTATAGAAAAACACTTTGACCTCTGCGAAAGCAAGATAAAGACCATTATAGAAGAAACTCTCTCTTTATATAAGCAAGGGAACCTTCCCCTTCAGATAGAAGAAAATGCCGATATTGGCAGAGGTATTGATGCCTACTTCGCCGATCTGAACCACTTCGAGTCTAATCAACAGCGGTTACAACTTATTAAGAGGGCCCAGACCTGTATAGGAGATCCCAATAGTAAACTTTGGCGTGAGATCAAAGGTTTGATTGATAGCTATAAGGTCTAATTATTCTTGATAATATTGAAGGTAGTAAGAGTTTACGGTGGGTGAGAAAGCAAGAGGGGACCCCTGTGGTTAGACTAACTAGCCTCTAAGGTTAGCGAGGTTCCTGCTATGGTGAAGTGAAATATCATTCACTATAGTGGGAATAAGACAGGTGGGAACGAGCTGAGCGAGAGTAAAGCAAGCTCCAATAGTGGGTTGTATTCTTGGTCCCATTGAAATCTTTTTCATGGTATGGAACTCACTTCATACCTGCAATAGAGTCAAAGATGTGGTAATACTGACTCTCCTGGTCAATAGGGCTATTCAAACCAATCCCCCCTTTCTGTTTGCAATTACAGCTGCAGAATAGTCATCCCTAAAAGAAGCAGTTTTCTAATTCAAATAGGTTGCTTTTAGAATAGGTTGTTCTCGAATAAGCTCTTTGAAAGATAACTGAATGCGTTTAGTCCCTTGGGGAAGGGTCTGCGCTCAGGGGCTCTTTTAAGCACTTTTGAGGAAGTGAAGACGAATAGTTGACTTTGTTGCCTGCTTGTCTGCTTTCATCTCCCGATGTCAGAAAAAGTGTACTATCTCATTCTTTTAGCTGCAAGGGAACCGTCAGGTTGTAGTGATTGAAGTAGAGACAAGAAGCGATGGACTAAGCGAGTCAAATAACACTGGTGTGAACCATGTTGGATGACAGATGAGGATGAGAAAGAAGTCCTGCTCTACTGTCCTGTGTTAAGCAAAGTGAGTTTACTTCATTTCAGGCCATGTTATTCAGTCTCATGGAACTAAACTCTTAGATGCAACATGCAACCGCCTCCATCCATCGGCACATCCGCCCCAGATGCACACTTAGCTGCAGTGTTCATCTTGAAAGGGAGCCGCGAGGTGCTGTCATGTCAAGCCCAAGGTTCGTTCTACTACTGTAAAATTTCTGCCATTTACACGTCTTGGTGGGGGGTCTTCTTACAACGATCTTCATTTCTGCAGGAATGGTGCCGTTCAATTGGTGTATAGGCCATCTCGGTCTAGTTTAGAATTTATCTCTTTTTTGAATCCTGATTCCTTGTTAGCTGGGAACCCCTTCCTCTATGAAGCAGAGAATGATTGATCGAAGACTGAGAATATAGAAAAAGATCTTTTAAGTATCGGTTGTGACATCGAATAAGACTTATCCAGTGAGAAAAGACTCCGGTTGTCTTTTGTCTTTGAAGAATTCAAACGCAGCCTAGAAAGAGGCTACGAAGCGGTCGAGGGTTGAGTGAGGGCCAGTGGTTGCATTGCGAATATTGAATTCTGTGTGCTAGATATCCCTACTTCTTTGAATCTGTTACTGTGTAGGCCATATAACCATGTCTTTAGGTGCTCTTCCTTCTTCGTTACAACAAAAGATCAATATGCCAAGAGATGGGGGAATTCTTACTATCCATGGAGATGTTGATAGGGAGACAGTTTTCTTCGAGGAAAAGGACGACAATGCAGGATTTAATCTAACCGGGTTCCAGTTTGTTAATTCTATAGAAAGGGTACCCCTTTATTTTTATCCTATGCAAATCATTACGTGGCTTATATAGAGATGGGATATTTTCTTGGACTTCGCTTGGGGAAGAAAAAACAAGGGGTCACCAAACTTTGTGAATCACAAGGCAACTTATAGGCTGGGTTATGTTCCAACTGAAGAATAAAAGGCAACCGAGGTAGATGGGCGAAAGAGAAAAGAGGGTTTGGCCCCATATCCCAAAACTCTCATTCAAAGGCATAAATGGGTTTCTCATAATTAGCTTGAGGTGGGTTAGTTATCAGGATATCCTGAGTAGTTTATCCCCATTCTCTGAGCCTTTCGGATATCCTCCCTTTCTTCAATCTAGTTTATTTAAGCGGGCTATTCCCCGAAAATGCCATTCCTTTTTTGTTGGGGGTCACAATCTTCCTTATTTGGTCAATTCCTGTATAAAGTTAGGGCTGGGCAGTAGCTTTACCCATTATCAGAATCGAATGTAGACTTTCATTTAAAAAGGCAAAGCCTCTAGCGATAGGGGAAAGAAGATAGGGAATGCAGGCTTCTTTCACTCACTTGAGTTTTGTTTTGGAGAGAGAATTGTGGAGTAGCAAAAGGAATAAGGGGAGTCGGAATGGAATATCGTATGTAGTGGTGAATCCAATCTGAAGCTCTTTCGAACAAGCGAGTAACGAGTGACCACAAGCTCCGCTTAAGCGCTCGACATGCAATTAGCTTAAAACATGTTTATCATGTGGTCGAGCGAAGCACACCTATGTGAAGTAGCCTAGTATCACTTTAGATAGGAGCAGAATGGATGACTTAAATTGAAAGTAAGTTCTCCGGATCGATATATCGTACGATATAATGGAGATCTTGATCAAGATCCGATGCTTCGCAGAATTCGGGACTTAACGATGTTCGGTTTGTCACATGAACTGAACGGTAATAGTCTATTACCCATTTCACTTCATTCGAGCTGAATTACATCCACCCCCTCCGGTTGAAGGCTCCGCAACACGTTGGAGAGCTTTTAGATCCTACCCTAAAATGCCCATTCCCCTAGAGTTCTGAAGTGATTATCATTCTCACCGCAACCTTCTTAAGCCGAAAGAAAGCCGGGCAAGAATCTCATGGTAATACGAAGGGGGATCAGAATCGTATCTGGGAGTTGTTCTTCGGATCGATCGCAGATTCTCGGCCCGTCCTTTGGCTTCCACTCCAGTTGACCTCTCTTGTTTCCATCCCACCATGAAAAGGTAGAGAGAAAAACCAACCCAGCAAACAACTATTACTATGCCCTTATTAGTAAAGCATGTACTTCTTGCAAGGCTTGCTGAGCTTCTTCATGTGACAGACATTGCAAAAGTAATCTGTTGAATGATCGCCAATCGAGGGCATCATAATAGTATACTATTTTTGAACCCTGATAGGTTTCGCAGTCGACCATTTGATAGCCCTGTTCCTGAATATACACAGAATAGGGCTTTGATGAGCCCTAAATGTAAAGGGGTTCTTGAACCCTTCTAAGCAATTAGAAGAGCGCGGAATTGGACCTCCCTCAAATAGATGGATTTGAGATTGATTGTGGAACCGAGCATAGAGAACCGGGGGCGGGAAGAAAGATAGGCTAGGCAGAGTAGTCGCTCTGGAACAGGTTCTTCGATTGGATCAATGCATGTATGAACCCTAAAAAAATCCCGCAAGTCTAGTCTAGAAAAAATTCAGATTTTGTTGGGTTAGCTTTTTGGTAGGAAATGCGATCACAGGAAGAAATGCCCTACCAATGAATAGATTAGTCTACTAACATCAACAATCTCTTTCTTCATATACGAGACCGTCTCCTTTTCTATCCTAAACTATAGATATGAAAGAAAAAAGAAAGATAGATATTCCCATGGTAGGAATAGGGCAGTTGTACTAAGGAAGAGAGCTAGGGATTTGATAAAGGTGATAGGACAGGGTGGAAAACCTGCCTTAGTCTCAAATAAGGCGTAAGCTAGGGACATTACTATATGAATGAGACTTCATCCTTATTACATTACAAGCGATACCTCAAATTCCAAAAATGCTCCTCTAGTCCCGAGCTTGGTAAATAAGGCCGTGGGAAATTTTTTTCTTCTGGCCTTTAAGTGATAGAGGGGAGTCACTCTTGCGTTCTCTCTCTTGGGTAGGTCAGTCTCGCTCTCTCTTAGCGGTAAGTATATCTGTTATGGTATTGATGTCGTGCCATTCCAGTAGTGTTTGTTAATTTGTTGTTTTGAGGGAGGGAATGAAAAAAGGTAAATAAAGACCTTAGCCAAAAGCCAAGGATTCCCGTGGCCCGAACAAGAGCAGAGGCAGCAGGGAAGGTATTCTCAAAAAAGAAAGAAATGAAAACAGGCAGGGAGGTAAGAGCGAGTAAGACTAGGTTATAACAAGACAACAAATGTTAGATAGCTCTTGCCGGAGGAAGAGGGCTCAGGTCACCCGTCCCCTTGAACCAGACACGAACTAATCCTTCTCTCTCTCAAATGTATGCCCTTTTTCGTCGAATCGTTTTGATCACCTTCAAAAACAAACTGAAATTCTATCTTGACATGATAAATAATGATGCACACCTGCAGAGCGTAGTCCTCCCTGCAACCTTGAAGTAGACTATTTCTCGAGTCTGATCTTATCCCCAAAGCCTTTTTGCAAAAGGAGTAGGTAACGAGATAGATGACTAAAAGCTGATGATCTTTGCCCCTTACTAGTAAAGGGAAAAGCCCGATATATATATTATTAGTCAAGCCTAAAGGCCCTTTACTAATATAATAGAAGGTAAGACCGGCTTTCGCGCAGTAGATGCGCCCTTGCTTCTTGCCCATAGAGAGTTAGGATATTTTGTGAGCTCCTTCGCCTAGCGGAAACCTCTATTTTTCAGCCGTAATCCCGTGCTTTACCAATGCATTCAATGGATTCCACCATAAATGGGCGAAGACATGCAACTTCTATTTTCGGGGTACACAGTCATGTGTTGAGCAAAGAGGTATATATCACACTCATTCACAAGTGCAAGGTGCGGCATCCGCCTGAACGGGGGGAGGATTTCCCTAAAAAAAAGATAGGCATGTCAGAAAACAATGTGAAGTCACCCTTATTTCACTGTCCAGGGAGCTGTTGACAAATGACCTAATACATGCATGACGTTTGGGAAGCATGAGCAACCCTTCGCGCACGAGATAGCAATAACAGGAGATTGACCGGTCGGGGTCGAGTGATCTCAGGGGTTTAGGGGTGCTTCTCCTGCTGCGACTACCTCTCTATTTTCAAAAGTATATAGAAATGGTAGGCATTGGGAGTGAGTAAACTACCCGGGGAGAAAAGGGCAACCTCTCTATAGAAGGGAAGGGAAAGGGTTATCCGCTCATAATGATTGTAGAGTCTCTTAGGGTTGGAGGTCTAATAGTAGTCACATCAAGTCCTCCCCCTCTTACTCAGAATATCTAGCGAGAGGAATACTACTGATTATCTATGAAAGAAGGCTTTTAAGAATGAAAAAAATCTAATCTTAATAATAGAGAGCCCCCCGCCTGCCTTTTTTTTGCTATGAATGAATGACCTCTCCATTTATTTTCAAGCTTGCTCTTTAAACCAGCCTATCGCTCTCCTCTATGCAAAGGTTCTTCCGTAATCACTCTCAATAAGACATCCATTCACCTTTCAAATGAAAAGAGAACTAGACTTTTCTTTTCATCATTGAAATCTGCCATTCAATCGCAGTGCGGTGCTCTCAAAAAGCTCAATCCTCTAAGGCTGCAACGAATAGATCAGGAATTCGACCTGAGATCCGCCCGTTCCGATCCTTGACTACTAAACAGTTGCACCCCCGGATATGTATGTTGGAAGAACCCCATGATCCTTCCGTGTGGAAGGGAAGGAAGAAAGAAGGCGAACACGAATACTAAAAAATGGTTCATGGGGACCACCCAAAAAGGGGATAGAGAGCGCGAAACGGGCTTTCCAAGCATAAAACAATCCCTACCTATGCATTCCATGGCAACAGACAGAAGGCAGTTTTGTCGTTGTTCTTAACCCCAGGCATATTTCCGTTCCCAATAATCTCCATGAAAAGACTACCATGATTTTCGAACAAACCGAGGGAGAGTCGAGGCATGAAAAAACTTATCTATGATCTGCTTATTTCCATGTGCGTATCATCCATTGCCTTATCCGCCATCTCTACGGCCGCCCAAAGCCTACCCTCTCTCGGATATTAAATGGGTTGACCCGGGAAGAGATCCGGACAAACCTTCCAACAAGCAAAATGAAAGTTGACCATAAGGCCATCTCAGGGAAGGGAAAGAAAGGCGGCGGACAACCGACTTAAACGGCATTGAGGATGAGTCCACCGATCGACAAACGACCTCTATCTATAGGTGCTTTCATTATGGATCGGTCGACTTGTCACGATTGATTGCTCACACACAATTAAGTTAGGCAGGCTTGGGGAGGTGATATGAATCACTATCAATACGATGCGGGGCTGATTTGCTGACCATAACAAACTTGACTCTACCCCTAAAAAAAGGGAGGGAAGACGTTTGACCTGGGCTGGGGAGGGATTGGGGTCGCTTTGTTTTAGGACTTTAGTTTGTAACAAGGCTCGAAGACCTTCGACTAGATTTGAAATGGATCAGGTAGGGCATCCGTTTATGACGTGGGTGGGATTAGCAGTTTTCTCTATTTTCTTCAATGGTAGGAAGTACGCATCAGCGGGGGGATATAGGAGGAAGCCAGTCTACAGTAATTCAAATTGCTCCTTCGGATCACTAAGTAAAATCTTGACTTACACATACTACGGTGTATTGTTGTCAACTCACATAGTCGCACCTACCAACAACAAGATGACTACTCCCTGCACACCACTAAATGGTGCTATTTAACGCTTGGGTTCGCCCAATACAAGAACTACAACCCAACCTAGATTAAGGCTAAAGCCGTGTACTACACCCCCGTGAGAGCCCTCTATTTGACTAACATACTCCCTTTTGATCTCCCCTATACCTTCATATCAAGTTGGGAATGATTGACATTCAGATTAAAATAATAGCACATAATGGTAGTACTCCTTCCCATTTATTCTTTTATGATCTTATCTACTTGAAATGCATACCTATAAGTGTGGAGAAGGTACCTAGGGGACCAAACAAAAGGGCATTGAAAGGTCTTCAATTAAAGCTTCGCCAGTACTTGAAAGACTCGAAAGACCTACTTGATGAGTTTCCTTATGAGTGAGTTCGTAGGTGCCTTTAAGTCAAGTGTAGCGAAGGGATTCTCCTAAGAGAAGCTTTAGCCCTTGAACTTGAAACGACTTTTATGAGCTGTCTCAATGGTGATCGACTTTATTTTATTAGTTGTATGATTAGTGGCTTAGCTGTTAGCTGTCTGAAAGCTACGGTAAATAAAATCCCTTTTGAAAATAAACCACTAATCCGCCTTAGGTACTCTTTTAAGTCCGTGCAAGGCGGAGGGAATGAAGGGACATGTAGGAGGCTGAAAAGCCGTAGTGTGCTAGCGCTAGCGAGTTAGCGCAACAACTTAGTGTCTTGTTTTCTTCGCTGCTTTTTTTTTACATAAGGTCCGCAGGAAAGCGGTTGCTAAGGCTTGTATCTTGCTTCTGTCCTTAGTCAATTTTGGGCTGAAGCTTTTCTAACTGTCGTATCATTTTTGAACCAAATACCTTCCTCTGTCATCTCTGGTCTGTCTCTTTTTGAGAGAAGATTTTCTACCATGCCTGCCTATGAAGAACTTCAAGTCTATCGGGAAACGATATGGTGGTAACCCTTGAAGATTTGTCTAGAAGCGGGCGTCCAGCCATGTAGGAAGACTCACCCTAGCCACTATAGCGACCCCACCCCTAACTCTAGCTGAGGAGCACCCTCTACCATCTTTTATTTTTCTGTTTGCCCAAAAGCCCGCTCGCCCGGTTTTTGAGACCCTTTCTGATTCCCTCACCCAATCTCATGAGAAGTAAGCCCAACAGGCCCTGCATTAACCTGTCCTTAGACAGCCAACCCTCACCAGGCTGCTGGCATTGCTAAATGCTCCGCCACAAAGCAAGCTTTTCTGAATACAAAAGATGTGGAAGTGGCTAAAGAAGTCGGAGGAAGAAAGTTGTTGGATAACTATATACACGAGGGTACATTAGTATTCTGGGAATTGGCAACATTGAAAGAAAGTTTATGGGGTAGGAATCAACCTTTTTAGGTGTTGCTCTTCTAAAGTAATCGGCCTAACCTTCGGTTCCTGTAACCAAGTTTTTCTTTCTCACTCCTTATGTACTTTTTTTTTACTTCATCCATACTTTTTTACTTTTTCTAAAGTGTGGGGCAAACAACACCCTTTATTTCTACTTATAACTAAAGGCGAACAGCCGGCATTGCAAGCAAATAGAAAGCCCCCGCCCCTTTGAGCCGGAAAGCGTACCGGCTGTTTGAGTCGCGAAAGGGCCGCTTGCTTAATATTATTTAGATATATAATAATAATAGATAGATAATATTATATTATATATCTATCTATAAACAAAAATAAAAAACGAAAATAAAGAAAAGAATTTTTTTAGAAAATTCTTCATTCCTGGGAAGAGGAAGAAGCAGATAGGACAAAGGCCTTCTCTTTCCGTCCGCTCTTCCCGAAGTGAGCGAATTGCATGTAGAGATCCGTAGGGGCTTATAGTTTAATTGGTTGAAACGTACCGCTCATAACGGTGATATTGTAGGTTCGAGCCCTACTAAGCCTACCACCCCCTTCTCTTCACCTGATACAAGGCAGTCGAAGTACCCGCCACCCTGCAGATCTCAATCTAGCGACGGCATCTGGAACCACACTGCTGCCGCTGCCCTTCGGGCACGCCTCCTATGCTTATCACTCACCTACGCTCTTGCAGCATGGCCCCTTCAGGCAATACGGTGTAATACGCATAGCAGCTGAGCCATAGCTCTTCGATCGCTATATTCTTGCGATAGCGAAGGTGTGGTTCATCCTTTAAGAGAGAGTAGATGCGAAGGTTCGGATTGAATATCTTCGCGAGATAGCCCCGAGGCACCATAGCATGTCGGGTATAAATGGGACATAGTGAATGTAACCACTCCCTTGGTTGGGGGCTGTGACTCCTCTATCCGTTCAATTTTTTGATTCCCGGGTCTTTTTTATTATCACTGTTGGAATAGTTTTGTTGACGACTTGGTCAGGGCGGTTCACAATTTCTTTGCTGAAGGCGCTGTTAAGCCCCAAGTTTGAATTCCAATTTAATTGCCCTTATTCCGAAAGTCTAAAGTCCTTCCAATTTTCACCAATTCTGACCTACCTTTATTTATGGGATATTTGAAGGAGAGCTTTGTAACTTTTTCTATAAAATTCTCTCTAGCACGAAGAATTTATTTTATTCTCCCTATAAAAATAGTTAAGGAAAAAGGGGCGCTTTTGTTAAAGGACTCACTATTGTAGAGAAGATCTCCTTGGCTCACGAGGTGGCTTTAAGTGATAGGGGATTTTAACCTAAAGACAACATAGGAGGGAGGGGGGTCAAAAGAAAGTCAGGATATGGCAAAAGCATCTTTTTGGATCGAATGGGCTTTTGTGATAAATGGCGGAATTTGATACATGGATGTTTATGTAATGAAGACTTTGGAGTGCTTGTGGATGGTGTGCCACATGGGTACTTTATAGCTTCTTGAGGGCTGCGACAAGGGTTCAAAACCTAGCCTATTGATTTTAGCTGAAGAAGTGCTAAGCCGGGACTTGGTATCATTGAAAATGATAACATCTTACCATGCTTCGAGATCGTGCCCAGCACTCTCCTACTTTCTCTTTGATAACGATGTTCTAATATTATATAATAGCCATAAATGAAATCTTACGAAGCAGAAAATCTTTCTGGAAAGAAGTAAGAAGCTGATTGTAATGTTGTAATGGCCAAAAGGTCAATTTCGATAAGATCCAGTGCTTCCTCTCGAACAGAGCTCCTCGCAAAAATTCCAAATCATTGAAGAGGAATAAAAAAAATGATAGTTTTCCTATCAAGTACCTGGATGTTTTCTTGTCCCTCAAGAGAATAAAGAGAGAACCTTCCTCTACTGGAGAAAATGAAAAAGAGAATCTCAGATTGGAAAAGAAAATTGTTGTCCTCCGGAAGTCAACTAAGGCTTATTAAACATGTTATAGTCTTCCTATGCACATGTGAAAGTTTTTTCCTGAATTAGCCGACCCATACTTCGGCTACTAATAATGGGACAAAACCTTACTCTCGCCTCTACTAAGGTTATGTTACCCTCTCTCCAGTGAGTGTAGTGAAGGACTCTCGCCTCACCTGCCCGTTTGACTTATGGCATCATCGACTTTCGGGATCAGTCCCGTCCCTAGATATAGTAGTTAATCAGCGGGACATTCAAAGAAGCTGTGCACCTTCACTGAATGTTAATGAAAGAAAGCCCTTTCATCCTAATCTCATCTACTGAAAAGGGGGCCGGGCGTAACACGTTCTTTTTTGGTACACATAGGCTATTACAGACACATCAAAAAAGACTTGTCAAAGTGCGAATTCCCAGAATGGAATCATTGCAGAAGAAAGGTATAAAGCTTGGGAACCGGAACAAGATTAAGTCTTTAAGCGTGCAGATGAGTGTTTGCTGTCAGCCCCAATCCTTCGATTTCTGGATTGGAATAAGGAGTTTCATGTTCATACTGATGCATCACTCTATGCCATTAGGTGTATGTTGGCGCAAGAAGGGCCGCTTGATCACTCCATCTACTTTTAAAGTATACGACTTTCTGCTTGGGAATTATACAACCACCGAACCTTCTTTATCATGATTCGACCCATACCTCAGACCCAAGATAGAGCACCAGAGCTGCTCATAACAACGTACCAAAAAGAAAAATGCGAGAAGTTCATATTCTCTGGATTCTATTATAAACCAGGTAGAGAGGATGAAAAAAAGCATAAGCTACCTCGTTCGTGCTCCCGTCTTTCTCGCTGCCATCTTCGGTGGATGCGCCCCTTCACTTAAAGGCGGATAGAGCACTGAGCCAACCTTTTAGATTGAATAAAGTTACTAAGATAGTCACCTCACCTCTCTTTCTTACCTGCCCTTATTAGTAGTAGGCAACCTTTCTTTCTCGCCTTTCTTCCAGCTTTTTCCAAATAAAGGTCTAATAGAGTTGCGCTTTCTTAGTACATTGCCTTTCATTACCAATCTGTCATTTTACAGCACGAAGTTACCTGATGTTTGCTACTACTAATAAGGGCAAACAAATGTTAACCTTTTGCTATTAATAAGCACTCCCCTAGTTTTGACCTAATGAGCTTTCTTTACGTTGAGTTAATTAACCCGGTGGGTTCACCTAGATACCTAGTAAAGAACGACCTAGTAGGAAAGTTCCCCTCTGCCTATGCAGTTAGCTCGACTCCAGATATAGCTCTTAATGAGCATGTAGTCGAAAGAGCTAGAGATCATGAAAAACATTTCCATACAAGGAGGCAGGCGACCGGAAAGCTTTGCTTCTAGAATGCCGACTACATGGGAACAGATGTTATATAGGTTGGTTCTAATTCTTGCTGCCCGTCCGATTCTGAGGAATAAAGGGAGGGCTTGACCACAATTTTCCAAGTAAGAGATAGAATCTCACTAATTGGAAGGAAAAGGAGGGCTTCGATCCATTGTGATTCGGTTTCTTGGTATGGAGAGATCTCTGTCATAAAAAAGAGAGCTCCTAAGCCTTATTCTATAGATCAAAGAGCGACGTAATTCCCCATTCATCCGAAATAGTATTTTAGTAAAGAAGAGAGGCATTCTGGGCCGATACTACGACTACATGGCCATCTAGTGCAGTGGCTTGGAAGCAAGCTACCTTGACTATCTTCCAAAGTTTTAAATAATTTACTAATCAATGGCTGTAACGGAGGACTGCCCTACATTCAGCCACACCACAGTGACCCCGAAGCGATCTTCTTCTAGTTGCAGTACGAAATCCGGCAGCTAATTACTGGCTCTGAATAACAAGCCCATCAATAAGCTCAATTCTTCCATAACATAAGGGGTCGGGCTTGTGCGCGAGCTGAATGACGTAGGTTCACAAGAGTACTTTGCACCACAACCATCTCCTTTTTATAGGTTCTATGGACCGATTCCTGCTGCTTCATCTGGGAGAAAAAATCATAGATATGCCGGTTATTAGAAGGAATAACCGCCATAAAAAGATTCCTCATGTATCATATGTAGCAAAACTATGAACGAGAGCTAGCAATCCGGACCGTATTGAAAAGGTTCCTGAGACACATCATGGTAAAGTAACAATATTAAGAAACGAGGTTCAAGAATGAAAAAAGTGTAGAATTACTGAATGAATATGAGTTGCGGCTAATACCCGAGGCATAAAAAAAGCATTTTCTACGGGATCCCGAAACCACCAGCCACCCTGACCTAATTCATGATAAGCCCACCATCTTCTAGCAAAATGCCTACGGTTAAAAATCACCGACATGTCAAGATCCAAATTCGAATTAGTTCCTGGTCAGAGACCACTGTATTTGCACCGGCAGTCCAACAAAGAGGCCAAGTAGTGGTATCTTTCTTTCCATTATGAACAACACGCTTCGCCTGCTCCCTCCTTGTGTCCACTAGCGCTCTTGTCCAGAGCGAAGAGAAGGTGAAAAAGCGCCGCCGAAGTAGCATAAGCAGGCTTCTATTGCTATGTAACAATGAAGCAGGATAGCATTTTGCGCCCATATGTTTGAATTTGAGGGTAAAAAGCTCGCTAGTTATACAGTATCCGACATATCCAACAGACCGAAACAATATTCCATTCTTTTCGGCGGCATCATTCCACATTGGCGGCGAGTGGAGTGCCACAATCCCATTCATCATTTTTGATCTACATAAGCCAAAGCCCATAGCACTGGCAACGTCTACGGCATAAATGCAAGGAGGATGTATAGCTGATATAGGATCTTGTGGAATAAGATTTGATTCTGCAAGCGGTTCAGTACATACGAAGAAATTTTGAACAAAAAGGTCGGAACTCGCTGATAGGAAAGGAGAGAAAAACAAAGCAATTCCAAGAGCTCCGTCAATACGTTGTTCATCGATAGACAAAGCTCTCTCTTTATCATCTCATGCCAGATGCAACATCCTTTTTCCTTCTCACGAACCATGGGAGCGCCTAGCGCCCAGAGGAGCAAAGCTCATTTTTCTTTTAGGGTAAAGCAGCGCATAAAAAAGGGCTGGCCCATCAAAAGTCTGGTTCCTTCGTGAACGAAGTTCAAAATCAACAAGGGTTCATAGAACGAAGAGAGTGTATAACTGGGGCGCAAACCCACTTCTCTTTTTGTAAAGAGGGAGAGATAGAATGGAGTTCTTCACGAAGTTCAAAATAAAGGAATAAAAAAATGTTTCTCTATGGCCTCCTCATTTTGAGACATTATGGCTTAGAGGTCGACCCCGGTAACAAAGAAGGAATCCATAAAAACTTAGGATCCGACACCATGATAAAATACTACTCTCGTGATTAGACCATGTCCTTGAGATTTGATAAAAGAAAGGTGAATTAGCGGTTAATACGTTATAATTGGATAAGTTATTAGGAATATGACAAAACGAAAGACCAAGGAAAGAAAGAAGAATACACCAAATTGCAAGTGCTGCACTAAACACTGGTGGTTGTTTCTTGTTGTAAGTGAATGCAACAAAAAGACCCGTAAATAACGAATAATGAAACAATTCATATATTGACATTTCTTGCTCATTTCCAAATTTCTACTTTGTTATTCCCATCATCCGGTAACCATATGATGATCCACAAGAAAGGTGGCAGGATTCGAACCTATGGCCGGCCTCCCCCTGACCTGCTGGGTTGGGTGGCCGAGTTAGCACCCCTCGTCGGCTTTGTACCCTAAATAGATGCGCTGCTCTACCCAGCGCCTAACCGTGTCTCCCCTACTCCTCTTCTGGTTGTGCCATTACCAATCGCGGGTAACCCCCGGTCCGCCCACCCCTGACCTAAGAAGAACTATTATCCTTATGACCAAACAAGGATCAGCTTCTTACTTCTCGAGCGATAGTTCCAAGATCTCGACCAAAAACTTCTTGGGAGTAGGGGCATCAAAGCTTGCCCAACCTAGTAAAGAGGCTTGGGGATAGAGGTTTTTCTAGGGGAGAGAAAGTTTCTATGTTGGATTTTTTTAGATCAAATAGTACTAGTTTGTTAGATAGAGGTGGTGAAATCTAACCTTTGCATCGATCTTCTTTAGCAGGGCAGGTCGCTTGAGTGTCAAAACCAAGCGGTGGTTATTTTTCCTTGGCTTATCGAACTAGCGTATACCCATTCCTCCTTTGATGACTCCCAGTAGAGAAAGCCTAAATATTCCGATGTGGGTTGAACGGAAGTTGGGGATGGACATAGATAGATCCTTCCACCTATCCGGAGTGTTAGAAAAATAGCAATTTTTTTGTATTTTTTTTTCCCGATAATTGGAAGCAATCTTCAGTGGCATAAGGATCTCCTCACAACAACCTCCACTATGATAGAAACCAACAATGAGTTTACGAAGGCTTTGAGTAGTACGTGATAGGCTAATCACCAGACTTATCTGGAATAGGTTAATCGCTGGAGACAAGAATGAGTGAATCTAGTTTCGAGAGCATGCCTTACTCTAATAGAGGGCGTAGAGTTCCTAAGTGAAGGCAAGCGCAACTATATATGTAATATCCTAGCTATCAGCAAGGCAGGTCTGCTATAAAGCCTATCGGTCAGAAAGTCCTTAAGAACGAGAAAGCCGACTAAAAGGCTATTCCATAATCGACTCTTGTTGCCGAGTCTAGGGTGCTTGGCTGGTACCAGGCTCTAAAAGAGTTTTCTTCGAGCGAGCGGTCTTTATATCTTTTTGGGTTGCATGCCCAAGGCAATGCTTTTTGTAGATTGAGATGGATTGATCTTCACTATCGTGCCTCCTCCTTGTACCAGTTGATGCTGGGGCAGTGCTTAATATGAGTTTTCGCCTGCCCCAGACAGCTTCGAGGTTCCCATCGATCGATTACAAAGGTTTCTACCACTAAACTTGCTTAAGCTCCCCTTTGATCGAGTGTTATTTCTATAAAGAATATTGAGTAGGAAAATGTTGAATTGGCTTCAATCGAGATTGCCTCGGCTTCTTAGGCATATGAGGAAGCTGCCTAACATCTTTTCAATCAAAATCCCAATCAAAGACAAGTTCTACCAAGGCGAGGATCTGAAAGAGAGGATTCACTTTCTGAAATTCCAAGTGACATGATTCCTTCTTCAGAAGCTAAAGTTGAATGATCGAAATCTCTTTTAGGTTTAGTCGAAAAGATCAAAGCGAAGTCATCAATTCAACCATTTGAATGGTGTCCCCTAAGATTGACCTCTTTTCCAAATAAACCAAACCTCGATACCACATTCATCAAAAAGATATGGCCATCTCTATAGGTTGTACAACCCCTTTAGATCGTTCTATTCGTGCTTGAAAAACGACCCCATCGCTCCTTTTAATGGACATTCTTAGCCGTCCAGATCGTGAACTCTTTCTGACCCTTAGTTTCACTTGGTTGGGGCATAGTTTTAGCCTAACTTCCACCGAATATAAAAAACCTTAGAGCTATCTAACTTTCTGACATCCAGGCGAAGAGAGTCATTATTTGTGTTACATCTTCGATTTCGAGAGAGGGCTTTCCTCTTATCTCTCAAATTATAAGCATTGAAGCGATCGAGAGAAAGTAAGAAAACTATTGCACACGCCCCCCATTCGCACTTTACTAATATAATAGAAGGTAAGGCAAAAGCAAGAGTGAAACTACGAGCTAAAAGCAGCCGTGCCTCTCTTATAAGAGAATATGATACCATTCCCCACTTTTGGCGCACTTGTTTGATGAGTTAAGCCTAAGCGCCATATAAGTCAAAAGCTAGCTTGAGACCTAAAAAAGCAAGGTCGAAATCCATCCCTCTTTTTCCTGTATTTGACTAGTAGGGCTAGTGAATAACCCTTTGATCTATGTCGTGGAAAGTTCAGGCAGGTCTGATTAGAAGTTCAAAAATAAGTGGAGCGAGGGGATTTCGAGGCAAAAAGGGAGGGCGAGCTTTAATTGAAGTAGGGGCGGAGCTCCTCTCCTTACAGTCAAGTGGCTTTCACTCCTCATAGAGAGTTAGAAAGCGTTAGTTCTCATAGCGAGGCTTAGGTTGACGGGATAGGGCGCGGCCCCCCAATTCTCAACCCCGACCTACACAAGTGGTTTTTTAACCCATATTTTTAAAAGTTTTGTTAGGTTCTTAGTAGCAATCAACGACCTTTTCTTCTTTTACTTCACATAGCTTTTCATCTCCCTGATAGCTGAAGTTCTCCAAAAGTACAAAAAGTTGGAGGATTTTGTACCATCCATTCCAGTGTGGTTGGATTCTGTTCAACAGCTTAAGGACTTGGAGCATATCTTTTGTTCTTTCCACTGAGTGAAGTGATTGTTACGATCACGAAGAAATGACAAATCCCAACTATGAATATATAAGATCTAAAACTGCCAAGGGCATTCTATCCAGCGTAAGCATCTGGATAATCTAGAATGCGACATAGCATACCCGAAAGCGCTACGAAATGCATAGAAAATAAGGTCATATTAACCCCTAAAAAAGTGATCCAAAAATGGATTTGACCTAAAGTTTCAGGATATGTACGACCAAAAATTTTACCTACCCAATAGTGAAATCCTGCAAATAAAGCAAAAACGGCTCCCATAGAAAGTACATAATGGAAATGTGCAACCACATAAGAAGTATCATGTAGAGCAATGTCTATCCCAGAATTAGCCAGAACTATTCCAGTGAGTCCTCCTATGGTGAACAAAAAGATGAACCCTACAACAAATAATATGGGTGTTTTGTATTGTATCAAAACCCCCCATATGGTAGCGATCCAACTAAAGATTTTGATTCTATTGGGGACATATATGATCATGGTAGTTGCGGTGAAGTAGGCACGGGTATCAACGTCTAAGCCCACAGTAAACATATGATGAGCCCAAACAAGAAATCCAAGAACACCTATACTGATCATGGCATAAACCATGCCTAGATACCCGAAAACCGATTTTTCCTAAAAAGTAGAAATGATATGACTTATGATACCGGATCCAGGCAGAATGGGAATATACACCTCTGGATGACCGAAGAACCAAAAGAGATGCTGGTATAATATGGGGTCTACCCCTCCAGCGGGATCAGAAAAGGTTGTATTAAAGTTCCGATTAGTTAATAACCTGGTAATTACCCCTGCCAGTACCGGAAGTGATAATAAAAGTGGGAATGTTGTCACTAAAATGGACCACACAAATAGAGATGATCTATGCATAGTCACTCCAGGTCCACGTATATTGAAGATAGTTGTTATAAAATTAATAGAACCTAAAATGGATAAAACACCAGATAGATGAACACTAGAAATTGCTAACTCAGCTGCTCCTCCAGAATGGCTGGTAATACCACTTAAGGGCGGATAGACCGTCCACCCAGTGCCGTCACCCACTTCTACTAAGGCTGAGCTTAATAGGAGCAAGAGACTTGGAGGCAACAACCAGAATGAAATAGTATTTAATCATGGAAATTCCATGTCAGGCGCACCTATCGGAATCGGAACAGACCAATTACCAGATCCACCTATCATCGCCGGCATAACCATAAAAAAGATCATTAAAAAAGCGTGATCCATTATTAAAACATTATTAAGTTGATGATTACCACCAAGAATTTGATCGTCGGGTCGTGCTAATTCCATACGAATCAGTACTGAGAAGCATGTGCCCATCATTCCAGCAATGACACCGAAGATGAAATAAAGAGTCATTATATCCTTGTGGTTAGTGGAGAACAACCATCAGACCGGATTTGTCATAAAATTGAGATTATTTCATTTCCTTCCTTATCAGAGAGGGGCCCACATGACTTATTTATTGAAAAAGGGGGAGTGAGGGGGGGGGGGGAAGGAAGAATGGAAAGCCCTCAATTTATTGATGGGACATTTTGATCCCCCTTTTCTCTCATCCTCCTCCGGTTCTAGTTCAGGAAAGGGTAAACGCAAAGATCTTATTTCGAAGCAATCTCTGGAGTTTTCCCTTATCCGAACGGGTCTTGCAAGAAAATAGGATTTCATATTGAGCTCCAAATATATGCTATTGGGATGGGATGGATCCTAATAGCTCTCCCCCCAAGAATCGCACGTGCGAGTTCCCCGCATACGGCTCAAGTGGCGAAGGCACTTTCCTTTGTGCTTGGTAAGCGCTTCGCTGTAGCCAAGCTTACTGCTATCCTCTCAGCTAGAGCCAAGCTTCGACCGTGACTGCTCGTCGCTTTTGGCCGCCTTATTTCGTCACCCGAGATCCAAGTCAGCACTGACAAAGATCTCTTGATTCCTCGCATCCGGGCTAGCTTGGAAGCAAGTTACCTCTTGCCTATCTCATCTCCTTCCTTCAGCTGGGTGAGCCTTCACTTTTTGGATCGTCTTCTGCCCAATGCGGTACCCTCCATTTTTTGGTTCCCATTGGGTTTACCTTGTTCACAGGTCGACCCCATGGCAGCAAGAAAAGGCGATCTTGTGCTATACTCTGGTTATCTCTTTCTTACCGAGACATATAAACTCCCATCGTGTCCCAGATCGCATTCCGTGAATCGAAAGGGGAAGCCTACTCATCTATCGGCTCCTCTCATAGACTGGTGTGGTTTTACAAAGCGTCTAAGCACAGTTCACTCGCGTTGATCAATCAAGAGGGTTGCCGCCACTCCTTAATAAGGTTATTTGTTGTATCACTTCTTGCATTTTGTCCCACGCTTCATACCTCCTCTTTCTTCTTAAGGTAAGATAAAGGGACATGCATGGTGGGGTAGGAGCATCCAGTCGGCAATCTTTTTAGCTTGACCAAGAAGTCTTATATCCTCCGAGTCGCACGACGTTTTAACATAAAGAACTTCTTGCGCAATTCATGCCTTTCTGTTGTTATGACCAGAAATTCTTTCTTTATTTTCATAAAAAAATGTTCTCTGGACTTTTTATCAATATGAGGTGATCGTAACACAGTATATAAGACTCGTGATTTAGGCAATCCAATATTCCATGTGTAAGGCGGAAGCCCCCAAAAATGGTTTTCAAAAAATGGGTGATCAAAAGATCGAATTACTATGCTTATCTTGGTGGTCGTTACTTTAGGTGGTCTTTCTTTTTGATCCTCTTCTTGTTCTATTGATCAGAAGCATCCAAAAACACCACGCCAGTTTAGAATTCGATTCTAAGGGCTAAGGCCCCATTTGATTTTGTTCAATTCCCACTACCAGTTCTAAAATACTGGATCCATTCAGTATAGAGAGGGTTATTTCATCCTAGCTTTCCAATTTATCTGTCCTAACAGCATTCGAAGCCTAACATCCTTGCAAGCTTTGGATTCTTTCCTATCTCTGACCGGGAAAGAGGTTATCAATCAAGTGAAACTGTATTCGCCTCTTCTCCTTCTTATCCTCTTCTACTTTCGTTCTTCTTATTCTCGTATACGGAAGTAGAACAAGCTCTTCTTTAGCAGCCTTGCTTTGTTAGCTTCTTGTTATCAGTACTAGTTTGTAGTTTTTATAGACCTGGAATACAAGGTTTACCAGCCAAGCCAACCCGACCTGACCTTTGAAACTCTCTTATCATACTCCCCGTTCGTCGTTCCAGGCGTACTCCATTTAGCTCTTCTCTTATAGAGCCTTGTCTGTTCGATTGCTTTCCTAATCTTCTTCCTGCTTCATTAAATAAAGTGTCTTCATTAATAGATAGAGTTGGAGTGCGTAGTGAGAGTCAAGGTCAAGGTTGATTGATGAGTTCAGTGGACAGAACGATCGATGTGAGGCTTAGGTCAAGGCAGAAAGTTAAAGTGTGACTTCCTCTGTAGTTGGGGGCGGGGGTTAAGCGTCCGATTCGACAATGAACACTAAATGAAAGAGGCAAATCAATTTTCTCACCCGCCTACGATTGATTGGAGACTTATTCAGTAGGTACTCCTTCCCTACAGAATGGAATTCCAGGGCGTCTTGCTTAGATCACATTTGCTTTCCCTTACTCCTGAATAGTGAAAGATTGAGCCTCCTTCGGACCCTCGCCTCAAAAGTGATCTTACTAGCCCACGAAACTAATCATATCAGAGTAAGCAAGTTACCTCAAAAGAGAATAATGCTTATAGGAGGTCTATCTTGCTTCTGTCATGCCCTTCCCTTTCCTTGTTGCTCGCGCTAAAGCAATTGTAGCAAGTAGAAGAATAATGTCGACGGCATTCCATGTGTGGAACTTTCGTAATAGAATAGGCTCAATGACTTTTCCTATTTTCTTGCTTGCCCCGCTCCCGTTAGAAGCGTTGGTTGAACCGCTGTATTCTGTCGCCGTTGATTACTATTGGATTGAGCTATAGAAGCTATTTGACCTACGTGAACACTTCAGCTAGAAAGACGGTATTGAGAATTCAATACATTCTATTGACAAAGACAGGAAAGATATATTGTATATGCCTGATCTCTCGATCATTGCTAATAATAGATGATCTAGTAAGACAAAGCCTTGAACCGGGTAACCCATCATGGGAAAGCACCTTGGTAGCTTTGCCCTCTCACAGAGCCATCGGTATCCCTGCTAGAAAGAATCAAACATCGAATGGTTCAAATGAATGCTACATCAGGAGCCGAGTTTACTTCACTCCCGGTAACCTGCCATCATAACAACACTGTGGGTGGAAGTGACTATGTGATCACGGTTTCCGACACGACATTCATCCAGACAAGCCCATTGGCTTTTCAAGTAGAGAAAGGTGGAAAAGAAATTCTAGGAGGGTAATCATTGAATGAAAAAATGTGTAACGTGTATATAATATGTAAATGCAAATACCTGGTCAATACCATATCTCAATCTAGGAAGCATTTCCTTTACAACACCGAATCCGACAATAGAAGAAAGAAGAGTCCCGTTCAACCTCCTTTCAAGATTTGATGATTCTATACCAGCTTACCAAACTGACAATTTATCATTCTATTGGATCATTGTGAGTCCCGTTGACTGAGATTGGTTCACTCTGTCATGCCTTGACTGCTTATTCTAGCTTGAATACTATCTCCTATTCATATAAGATAATCTATCTTAACTGGCTCGTGAGCAACGACGATCAAAGAAGATAAGGAAATGCCCGACTGAAGTCAAAGACAGGTAAGGGGATAAGAATATTAGTCTTTCTCCTCTACAAAAGCTATCGAAGAAGAGGAATAGAAAGGTTCATAATAAGATAATAAGCTTTCGCCCGGAAACGACCTTATTTTCTCTATTTTCTTCGTCGAAGTCGGAAGAAGATCCCTTTTTATCGGTATGCCATTACTTCTTGAGTGAATACCTTCACTTCGGTTAGCTTTGCTTGACTAATCGATGGAAAACCTATCTTTCTACTCTTTCTTTCTCGTCTTATGGCACATGCAAGCCTATGATCGATCTATGTGAACTACTAGATATCTTGATGGAATCACTACTAAGACAAATTCTATAGGAGATCGGGAATTGTTTCCTTTACTTCTTCTGCCAACCCCTATCTGACCTTAAAAACTAGCGCACAACGTTGAGTTCTATTCGAATGTTATTAATGAGCTAACTATTAAATAAATAATAACGACTTTAGAGTGCAAGTCAAACTCATGATAGGCGAGAAATCACGCGCACATGGTTTAGTGGTTTGTTGTGCTCTATGATCTTATTCTTCTCCAAGACCCGATGCTTCATCTGATTCTTTAGTTTAGTAGGACTTCTTTCATGCTATTGCGTGAAACATTCGTTGGGTGCCCCACTGCTATCTATACTAGCTTGAAAGGTATGGCTATTCTCTTGTTTCCTGATGAACCTCCTTCCCAATACAGGCTTCGCAGCCATCCCTGCTTGCATTTTTGAAAAAGATTTGGTAGGGGCTGCCAAGCTTGACTAATAGAATAGGGTTCCTCGTATAAGCAGAATGCCTACCCTGTGCCACCTTGGTATCACAAACAAGGGTCCTGTGTAACAGCGATGTACGAATCATAGTCAAAAACTTTACTAACTTTATTAGTTGCAAGGCGACTTTCCTGTAAAGTTTATTATACTTAAAAAGTATATTATAAAGGAAAAGTCTTCTTAGTATTACTATTTTTGACTATGAATATTCCTACCCTTGCAGTGCTAATATATTCATTAGTCTGAGTCTTAGTCTACTAAAAGCATAGGAAAGGAAGAGTCAACTCTTATGTTGCAAGGTTCCACCCCAACCAAGTAATAAGCACTAAACTGAACTCTATAAGGATAGACGAGGTGATTTCTCACTACAAAGAAAAAGGCTGAGGATTTGAAATAGATAGAAAGGAGTCCAATCTAAGCAAGCGTAGTGGAGGAAAAAAATCCTAAAAGTAAACAAGTAGTTGAGTTAATCCTTGCTAGTATTGGTTAGTGTTACTTTATCATACAAAGTATTGTGGCAAGCAACAGAAAGTCAAGTTAGTGTTATGGTGCAGCAGAAGGCCCCCTCGAATCTTCCTTGAGTTGATGTCACTGGGATATCTACCGCTTGGATCCTGCCTTGTTAGTCATCTGTATAGCTAAAGGGAATTGTTTGAAGCCATTCCCATTCCCACACACCAATACCAACCAGTGTGGTTGTTCAGTAAGTCCTACCTCTAATAGAAAGGATAAATTGCTTGCGCGCTTCATCAAGTAAAAGAGAGGATCTTAGGTCGAACAAATCACCGGCTCTGAAGGCCTGCAATTGTGACTTTAGTTCCGGTGGTTCGCTTTGCTGCCGGGGTGCAACAACCTTTTGTGACACTTCAAATGGAGTGGTCTGTACGACCCTCCCCCTCGCCAAGCCTGAAGAAAAGAGCAACTTAGATACCTCTTTGTTAACTATATTCCTGCTTTGCTAAAAGGGTCCTTGGGCCCAATCAATCTCTATACTCTTGATTAGATTAGCAACAATTGGAATTTGTTGTTCCACCCGATTTGAACTGAACCTCGTTCTAGTGAGATTTTTTCCCTTTTTTAAACTGAAACTCTGTTACTTATCTGATCCTTGGTATAATTGGGCCTTTCTCTATAGCTCTAATCAAATAGCTGGGCTACCCCTTCCCTTGGCTTGGTTGGTTATATAAGAGAATCCCGGGAGAAAGTAAGTTAGACCTTACTTAGGGCGAAAGATTTATTGGATGGTTCATTCCAGTCTGAAGTCAGTCAAGTCATGGAATTGGCAGAAGTTCCCCATTAACCAAACCTAAGAGGGAATTCTTTTATTCATTAATATGAAGCCATTCAGTCAGCTCTGAATCTGAACTCAATGATTGCAATTCAAGAAGGACACGAAGCTTTGGCTCAGTATAGTAGCATTTGACTTTGGGAAAGAGAATCGATCGCTTACCTTGCTTTGGCATGCCAGAAGCATTTCGATGTGGTTCTTATTTATGGAGTCGATCCCAAGACAAAGCAAAGGGATTTCTGTGGGTTCAGTTTTCTTAGAGGCGGAAAGCCTAGAAGAGGCCTAGAAGTCATAAGGAATAGGCATTTCGCGTGCTTAGTTAGATCTCCTAACCTAATGTAATGAATGAGAAGATGAAAAATTCAGTCTTAGCTAAACATTCGAATTCTGGGTAAGAGAAGAAATCTTTCTTTCTAGGGAATCTGTGCTTACTAAGCCTTTGTTTGAAGGACCGGTCTTAAAGTGAAGTGCAAGACTAGCTGGACCCAGACTGACTAATCGCTAATATCCCGAGTTCTCTCGGGACCGGGAGAACTCTCAGTTAAGTACGAAATTCAGTAATAAGTAATCCAAGTTCTATTAGCTATTCTAACTTGTCTTAGACTCGTCAGTCTGTGATGCATTGAGTTGAGAGTCAAAGGATAAAGGAGTAGAAAACCTTATAACTGAAAAATATTCGAGTGAAAGCTAGCTGCATGAAGTCCATCAATAGTACTTTAGCGTTTTCAATCAATCTTCTTTTGATTTTATTCTCAGCTAGTGTTAATTACAATACGTCAGTTAGTTAAGATTCGATCCCCGTGGAAGACTAAAATAATTTACCTGAAAAAAGTAAACTTACGGAAGCATCTATCTCTATCACGCACTTCAATCCGCATATAAGACGATTCCTCTTTCTATACTCAATTACATAAGAGTCCAGTTAGCTTGTCTCTGTCTATCAGTTTAAGCCTTGGCCCACCAGCTTCTTTTCAATCCAGGATCTGCATGATAGGAAAGCTCTCGATCTCGGCTAGCTTCAGTTAGTTAAATAGACCAGGAAAGTCGTACTGCAACTATGCCAAGCAAAATATTGATTCCAATGCTGCGGAGACGGGTCTTGCTGATCGAACTAATCTAATTTAGGGATTCACCTAGCAACTTTTAATAGGAAAGCTTGTTCCACCACTTCGACAAATTCTTTCGTAGCAGCTTGAACTAAACCGGGGCTATCAATGTGAACGAGATAAAAACAAAGCCCATTACTCGATCAGGGGATCTAAGCCACAACTTTATTCCCGGCTAGAAATCTATAATCTATAAAGGACTTTAAGGGAGAGCTGCTCTCTCTGCCTCAACTGCTTTCTTTACTAGGGGCACAAGAGGCAGTTTTTGTCTAAAGCCTACTTCCTCTCTATAGGCAATTCCTTTTGTGTGATTTGTGCTGTAATAAGAAGGATGTTTCTATTCTAGGATGTGGCGTTCCAGAAAAACTGACTTAAGACTTTATCACTCACACCGACCAGCTAGTGCGCTCTTACTTAGTATCAGATCTTTTCTAAATGAATCATTTGCCCTTCGACGAGAACTCCTACTACTTCTATCTACCTACGTCATTCTTTCTTTCATAAATCAAGCGATTTACCATGGTCAAGGCTAGTAGAGATCCTAGTCCGGCAAGAATAGCAAAGATGCTATCAGGCCTAGTTACCATAAGAATGGAAGGGAGAGCGAAGGACAGAAACCATTTCATAAGAGCTTCAAGAAGAGTCAATTGAATTAGCCGCGGGTGGCTGAACTGCAGGGATTTCTATTGTTGAGCCGGGTGAGCTAGGCTGCACTCGCCTTTTTGAATTGGATATGCCGAAAGCGAGATTGTCTAGTTCTACCGAATGGGCATAGGACCTTTTAACAACTCCTATGCATTTTCTTCCTACTATCATGTAGTAATGGCATAAGCGTCCCCTACTAGAACCAATCTTTATCCAATCCCTTTCTTGCCTCTTGAATCTTCGTATTTCCTGATACTTTGTCAGTAGCAGCTGGGTCCGAGATAGAATAGAAAGTTTGAGTTCAGTTCTTTCTTTATTTGAAGGCCTTTGAAAGCCCCAAGACATATAGTTAGAATGGAACTGCCGTCTATTGTATAGGGCTACTATATTCATGGGTACTCGTCTACTAATGTCTAACTACATCGGATTGGCCTATCCTTTTTTTGAGTTCCCCAATCTTCTTTCTTCCCCTTACCTAAGACAGAAGGAGAAAGCAGTTCGTCAGGGAGTGGATAACCAAGCACAACAGATTTGGTGTCGACATAGTCAGACTTATTATTACGGATAATGGGGTCCATATGCATCCTAGCGTAGGTAGCAGCCGATGCCGCCATCTGGACCGCAACCTTCCTATGAGGGCGCCATTTTATATGGTCGGGCCAGTGTAGCTACGGTAGGTAGCGAGGTTAGTGTTTTCTTTAAGCTCTACACCGTGCTGGAACTCCTCATGAGAGAGAATCAATTCTTTCCACCTTCCTTAAGAAATGAATTTCATAATCCTTGTTAGGGCTGCATACCTCACAAATATAGGCCTCATATGCCTTAATCACATTTTGGATCCTTCCAGACCAATCTTTCATCAATTTTTAGTTAACCGTGCCAGGTATACCCTCATGTAAGCACTCTGCCAGGTCTGTACTAGAAAAGACTCGGTCAAGGTCAAAAGCACCTGCGCGGATATTGGTCGGTCTAGAAAAGGATTTTCCCTCTCTAAAACCGTCAAAAAGGGCTCCGCTAGGATAGATTGCCAAGGAGGAGCAATCATCCACTTTGGGGGAACGAACTTGCCTCATAGGATGGCGCATGTCTTCCAACCAGGACTATGTGCGGATATCGTGAGAATTGGATCATTTGCCTAATTGACTCGCCAAAGGGAACTCATAGAAATAGTAAGTGTGCACCATACCTACTCTTTTGGTAAAGAAGAAGACATCTATAATTTTCTATTTCAATTATTCTAAGGACATGCAAATTGATTTGTCCCTGATATCTCTTAGGGCATTGACACCCTGTCGATCAACTCTTGTCTTGTGTCAGTTAGCGGGTAAATACAATATTTCAATGTCTGTTCTACAACGATTAGCTAGTGTAGGCTATCGTCTTCTCTCCCCTTTGATGTCTACTCAATCTAAACGTTGGGAACGACTGAAAGAGGCTGCTTCTAAACCCTATGATTCACATCGATTACCCTTAGAATTCAGGCTGGGTAGGGGAAAGCCTCTCAATCCCTATTTGAAGGCGAAGATGATCGATTCTCTTTTTCGAAGGGAATTAAAGCCTAAGGAGATATGGCCCTTTCCAGACGAGCTGGTGTTCGATGGTGAACGAGAAATAGAGGAGCGCAATATTCTAGGCCAATAGGTAGATCAGTGGTTATGATGGCTCTCTTAGTATCACACCTCGGCATGGTCAGGCATAGAGCCACAAACATAAGTCGCGCCCCCGTCAGCTATCTTTGATTGTCTTGGTCGAAATATTGGGGTCTTTTGAGCGGGTTGTCTCCTCTCTGATGATCTTTTCTAAAGAAGTAATAAAAGGGAAGCCCGGGGTCAAAGCGTATTCATTGTTTCCTGTATAGCTTTCTAGAGCAGAGATCTAGCAACGCATTCTAGGCACAGATCATTAGTATCGGATGTATCGTTAGGTTGTGCCGAGTCAAATCTGCTCCGTTTTTTTTCTGTTGCATAAAAGAGATCCATTTCCCTCGCTTTCAACAATGATGAATATAAAGTCCAAGAGGATGCAAGTACTATGGATCCTCTGACACTCAATCGGGTTGCCTTTCCAGGTCTCGCCGGTGTTGCCTGTAGGTCATGATGTGCCTTGAGATGGTCGTCTCCTGTCCCCCTTCCAGTGGGAAACCCGCTCCCCGGTCATCGCTCTATTGCGTCTGGCCCGTCCTCTAGGTACCTTTTGAAAGCAGGGAGTGTGACAACGTACATGTTTCCCTTTACTCCATAGGGCCTTCTAATTAGTTGCAGGGTTTGGTGGCCCGAAATTGACTTGGCTTCGCCAAAAGACCTCATCTCTAAAAGCCCGGCTCGCAAGGCGTTCCACTCGCAGTAGGGTTCCAACCCTCGCCTCGATCTTGTGACATGCTATGTTTCCCCTCTTTATTACTAAGTAAAGGGTGAGTTCCATACGTGAGTTTGTGGATCACAGTCTCACACACTAATCCCTACAGGTGCCCGTAGTAGGCTGGCCACCCTACCTAAACCAATCATCATATCTGTCCATAGGCCCCATTGCTAGAAAGGCTCAGCTTCAAAACGTACGTAGAGCTTCCGCCTCATACAGCTCCTCTAGGGATAGAGGTAGGCCCAACCCATGCACGTGCGGTTAAGGTTGTTGTACACGACCTCATAAGAAAAGAATGAAAAAAATAATGTTTCCAGCTTCTGGTCTTTGACATAAAGAAATAAGTAATAACGAATGGGGCATTTTCAAATTATCTCCTAGCTAGTGGAACAAGAAAGACATGGATGGTTTACTCATGTAAATCAATAATAAAACGAGAAAAGAAATATAAAAAGAAAAAATCAAAGTCGAGTCTTACGTCGGGTTTTCTCAAAATCCTTGAGAAACTTATTGAATTTCTGAAAGAGTTTTCATAATGCTATACTTCAATTAAAGATCGAGTCAAAGGAGAATTCCGCTTTACAAAACTAAAAATCTTTCTTAAGAACTTAGGCGACTTGCTTAAAAGCGGCGCATTCCTT
This sequence comes from Nicotiana tabacum, assembly GCF_000715075.1. NCBI lineage: Eukaryota > Viridiplantae > Streptophyta > Magnoliopsida > Solanales > Solanaceae > Nicotiana > Nicotiana tabacum. The sequence continues at coordinate 146,427,556 of NC_134098.1, read as the reverse complement.
TTTTGAATATGAAAAGAGACCAGCCAGCTTTTAGATGAAAGAAAGGTGGCATTTACTTGTAGGAATAGCTTTCTAAACTATTTTAAATAATATGAGATTACCAAGGCCTCCCAAAAGATTTTGACAGAAGAAGATTCCAACAAACAAACCTTTGTATAAGCTGGTTATCATCTACATAACCGCAAACTTGTTGTCTTCAAGGAGAGTGAAGCGAAGTCCCTCCTCGAAAGGAAAGAGGGACGAGCAGAACGGCTTAGGTATCGGTAAGCATTCCTCTGCCGGGCTCAGTTTGGGCTTTCCAGTCTCGTTCCCTTTAATTGCACGAGATAAGGAAAATGAGATATCAAGCGGGAAGGCAATGACGGTGAGGGAAAGGCAAGTAGTCAGAAGCAGGAAGCATAGGAAAGAGCAATAAGAGCAAGAGCAGTCTGCAAAGCAGCTGGTTGAAGCATGGCAAAGGGAGAATACTTTGAATGAATGCTGAATGGGAACTGGGATAGGAACTGCTACTGGCGAATCTTTGCCTAGAACTGAACCTGACCTTTAGCTAGCCAACCATGTGCCAGAAGTCTATACTGGCATTTTAATGGGTCAAGCAAGTCCGCTGGCAAGCATGTAGGCTATTGGCTTCTTCCTATATCCATGTTCGGGAAAGCTATTGATTCTATTACCAAACCAAAAAATATTATTCCCTTAGTTCTACCTACCATCCTTTCACACTGTTTAAGGGGAAACATCTATTGAGAGTGGATTTCAGGTGTTTAGATATTTCAAGCATAAGCAGTAGTTGAACCAGCATAATGAAAAAGCTAGCAAAAGGGCAGGCCCAGAGTCAGATTCGGCCAAATAAACAGAATGGCAAGCTTCATTACCATTCGAAAAATCCCATTGGTTTGAAACTAAATCCTAAACTTCGGAGTGGCAAGTAGCAAAAAGAGAAAGTCCAACTTAGGCATCAGGCTTGAGAAGGGTCATCGTTCCCGGTTGTCCCATGTTTGTTATATTTCTGCAGGGGAGCCCAACCCCGCTAACGTCGTATTTTAGGGTTACAACGAGCTGGCCTCTGAGAGACTAAGTTGAGAATAGTGCTAACTATCTTTCTAGAAATAGGCATATCTGCTTACTTATCTAGGATCAAGGTCTCTTTGCTAATATAATATCATATGGGACACTTCCTTGAAGAAAGCCGTACTCCTATCAGCTTTCAAGTAGATAAAGGCTAGTGACATCAGCTATCGTCGATTGGCCTTTATGAGAGCTCCTCCTCAATATGTTTGATCCTTTTCCAAGCCTTCCTCTTCGTCAATGATTATGGGTCGCTCCTGTCCTTTAGTTCGATACACTACTCTAAGGCCAGTTGCCTATACAACATCTTTACTTTCTAGTAGAGTCCACTTAGTTTATCGCTATACCCTCTCTAGACAAACGATTTGATTCAAGCCACTCTACCACTGGTACAATAGCACCCTACCTTAATAATCGCATAGGCACCCGGGTTTGACAAGTTCAAGCAAAACCGTAGAGAGAGCGGGCTACACCTAGCTTAGCCTATCCAATATCCGATTCAAAAAGTGTTTTTTTACTGATTTTCCTCTTTCTGTATAAAGTCAGTCCCAGTGTTGGGAAGAGACCATTGTCAAAGGATCGTTTCGCTGGAATGCTTGCTTGAATATAGCTACTCCCATTAAAAGGAATTTTTCACTCTATACGGTATGGCTACAAACCGAATGAAGAAGTCGGAAGCAGTTCATCGCCTGTGGGAGCTTGCTGATAGTGAGGAAGCCATAATCTATCTATCGGATTGCCTATTTGTCTATCTGTCTGGTGAAGAGAGAATGGAAGAGACTCTCAATAGGGCAAGCACAAAATACCTCGTTCGAGTCCCCGGACGAAGGTGAGACCAACCTTATTATGATTAGCGAAGTCCTTTCCAACTCCGTCGAATGGTTTCACTCCTCTTTTCCCCTTCTGTCAGTTCCTTGTCAGTCAGTCGACTCCCCTCCCTCAAATAATTATCGAACTTCAGGGTTATTCATCCATATATGGGTAATCTTCGGCAGTCAGAGAAGAAAGGATCTCCATGAAAGGAGGAGGTCTTAAACATTAGTCTGTCTTCAAATGCAGGAAGGGTAGACATTCAGTTCGATGAGGGCAGGTTCCTACACATAAATTATAATTGATTGATTGGGAAAGCTGGTTCCATAGCATTAGAAGCTTAAGTATCCGGAAAGAAGGAGGAATGATGATGTGGAAAAGAAGAGACAGTATTAGACCTTATCTTAGCTGTTTAAATAAAGCAGGGGCTAGGTCTCTATCCCCGGATTCACTGATTCAAGGGTTTTAGATGGGATGGACAGAAGAGTTTGAACGGGCAAGTGACTTTAGGGTTCCACAGGTTCCAAAGGCTAAAAGTCAGAGCAATTGATCCAGTAGTTCTAAATATAGATAGAAGAATCCCCGAATGAACAAGCATCCACAAATGTCGATTAATTTAAGCAAGAGAGTGTAACAATCCTTTCCTTTGACATTGGTCCCGTAAACGAGTGAAAAATACCTTGTATAGTTTCCCCTTTCCCTTTCAGCCAGTCCAAGAGTTCAGTTCACTCGAAAGCGGGTAGCCATTAAGGAAAGCGGTTGTTGGATATTTGGTTTTAACCGGTTTCCCCACCCCTTATAGTAAGTATTGGTGAGAGGGAAAGAGCGCTCATGCCCTTTACCCAAATAGTACAAGAATGGCAATCCACCTATTGGTGTGCTACTGCCCTCAACCGACTTGATCGTCCCAATCCGGTTGTCCTCACTAAGAACAGATCCACAATCTCTTATCTAATGAATATGAAATTTCTATATAATATTCCTTTGCCTAGTTGCCCATTGCTAGAACTTCTAGCACTAAGGTGGTTGGTGTGGTAAGGCAAGCAACTCCTCTTTCCGAAGAAAAGAGCCTGCCCGAGCTATCTTAAAGTAAAGCTCTCTAGGTTAGCTATAGGTAAAGTTTTCCCAGAGCCGGAGACACCGGCCGCTACTCCTTCAGAAACTGGGAATCCGTAATGAAGGATAGGACACAAAATAAAGACATAAAGTTGTTCATCGGACAAAACCGAGAACCGAAAGATGTCTATCAAAGAGCGAGAGGGACTGACTAGACGGTTGTCAACCAGCTCTGAAGGTTGCAAAGCCTTTAGAGTGCCTCTGAACGGAAGGAAGGGAATATATTTAGAAATCTTTCCTAGCTACCGGGGATGGGAAGAGGAGAACATAAGTAACCATCAAACTATAGAACCTCACCTCAAAAAAAGGCCCTCGGAAGAGCCTGAAGTAGAGAAACCTACAAATAAATAAAGAATACTTGTCAAAAGCTTCACCTCGGTAAACCTTTGGAATAAAGATCGTCGTGCCGCCGACAACTCCCAGGGTTTACTAAAACAGGGGATACTCCGTGAAAGACTATTGAGTGACCTCTCAAGATGACCCGACACCAAATGGGCCACACCTCTGAGGACTTAATATGAAACAGAAAGGTGTTACTTTAAGCCCTAAAGTCGTCCACTTTCTCACCGATCGCAGAAAGTCTTTTAAGAAAAAGGCTTCCCTAAATTTTCGTGGCATCCGGATTAGGATACCCCGGCACAACAAAGACTGGCCCCTTGTTTTGGGGTACCGCCGTTATCACAGAGCATGGGAAGGACGCGCGACGATTACCCCAAAAACCTTTGCTTTCTTGGAGGCATTTGGAGGCTCACACAACACAACCGGCGAGCAGAGCCAAGCCCAACCATTACAATCAGGAGACGCGTGGGCGTGACGTCCTGGAAGCGGATGTGTGAAGCATATCACTTTTTGCATATCACTTATCCTGGTCACCCCTTCCATCCAGAGAAGGTGAGTTCAAAGCCTAATTATTTCATTTTATACTTATTCACATCCTCACTCAAATAAGATAAAATCCTTCGAACTTACAACCACTACCCCAAACATCTTTCTATGACACCCTACCCGACATCGTCACGAGTAAGCTCCCTTTCTTTTTTTATGTTTTTCAATCGCCTTTGTTTATTGTGAATCTGTTCAACATATGTGTCTTCACTCGGGCCTAAAAAACGTAGAGAAATGTTGAAGTGACGTCCAAGCCCGTGGTCGCAATGTCGCCTCCATGCAAGCCCTCAGTCACCGAGCCGACCTCATCTTCTTGGAAGGACATAACCTTGGCTAGCCTTACGAATTCTACCCTCGCTACCACAAATATCACAGCCCATACACCGCTCGAGGGTACCTCTGCTCCCCAACTGAGAAAAATGGAGCAAATTCGATTGAGGCACAGGAGATGAGGGAAAGGAGAGAGAAGATTAGGGAAGGTTATGCTGAGACTCAAGTCCCCCTGTCGGAGCTCCCCAAACCTGAAGTGGAAGTCGAGGGGTTGCTCAGTGAGAAGAAGCATTAAATGATTTGGACAGTTGTCGCGTTGGTGGAGCATGGAGCCTACAGGGAAGGTTGGGGAAATGAGGAGCTAGACGATAATCTGCAGAACCTCTACCCCATCGACTACATCTATCAATGAACCAACTGAAAATCCACTTGAAACAGCATAATCATCAGAACCGACTGTAGCTTCATTGACTGAATGAACTGGTGCCTATACCTTTCTAGGCTCCTGGTGCTGGCTGTAGTCGTGGGAGGTGGGGGCTCTACCAAAAAGCATGCAATGACACAATCAACAGGTGATCCCTTACTCGCACTCCGAGCAGGTGGGTATCGACAGACATAACGACTTAATCAACCGGATCCACCGAAGTTATTTCCTCTAGACAGAATGAGGCTCCCGTTGAGAGATCTATTAGTGATTGGGCCACCCCTCCTGGCAAAGAAAGAAAGGTAGGTTCAGGCGATTGATCAAAGAAATATTTCCTTCCCTTTCTTTATGACCGAGCAATTGAATGAAGCGGTGCGGGGCCTATAAGATTATGAATAAGCTATTTATTCTCTGTCCTTTTGAATAAAAAAAACTTCGGAATGATGGTGGTAGAGTAGTCGATCTGATCTCGCGTGCGGACGGATAGAAATGCCTATAGATGAGGTAGGCGAGGGTAGCTTGCCGGCAAAAAGCGTGTATAGTAGTCTTTTGTTTGATGATAACGGGAAGGGCAATTGAATGCAATGTTTTTCGGCCTATTGGCTATTGGGTGGGGGCCACTGGAGAAAGATAGCATAGGGCAAAGCAAAGGGTAGAGCTTCAAGTGACTTGATAGGGCTGTCGAAGAGCAAAGAAAAAAGTCACTCGAAGCTCCTCTCCTTAGAGTCAAGTGGCATTCAGCTCCTCTGGTGTGCCCTAGACGAGCGGTCTTCGCCTGCACAAGCAAGCAGATTAGCTCCCTCATTCTCTTATTGTGCCGGCAGGACTGGGCGAACAAGGTAGGGTTAGATTAGATAGAGGAGGACTGCGAACGTCCGTCCCATGAAGCGCCAAGGAACCATGCATTTCTCCCGGGCAGGGCTCTCGCATGTCCGGGATCCGATCAGATCTACCAGCGACCGGTTTACGGAACAAGGAGTTAAGCAAGGGCTAGGAGATTGATAAAAGAACCTGGCCGAAGTCAGTCTTGTGTTCAATTCCACAAGTGGAAGAATTTCTTTCTGCCATTTGTCTTTCCCTTCTCTATATTCTCTTAGAAAAGGTAGGTTCAAGTCAAACATTCTTTTGGCTTGAGGGCTTGGGGACTGTAGTCAGCCGCTTCCCTTGTAGTCGTCATCTCATTCTTGGCAGATCCGATCGGGTGTTCATAATCTGGAGTAAAAGGATTCGAACCTTTGCATGTCGGTACCAAAAACCAATGCCTTATCACTTGGCTATACTCTATAGGCATGTTTTGGACGGTAGGAAAGGGGATAGGGGGAAGGGAGAAGCAGGGCTCGAAGAACGAGTTGTGCAAGGATGCAGGGATATAGCAAGTAAGCAGCAAGGTTCTCCCCTTAGGACCGACTACAACAAGCTCGTGATTCTAATATAAAGAAAGGGTAAGATCTCTGCTCTATTTGCTTGCAATGCTGTGCCTATCAAAGTTGGCGAAGGCTTCTATAACCGTAGACTTGTTACGCTCTTTGACTAAACTCGTTGGCTCCGCGTCCACCAAAAGTCAGTAACCTTCGTCACCGTAGGCATTTGGTATACTCTCGATAGCTTCGATAGTTCACTAAAAGCCTTTGGTGTAATAAACTGCAAGCCCTTCAGAAAGAAAGACATAATATAATAATAAATTAATTAATAAAAAAAGGGTTGGTTAAGAACTATTGACTGTAAACCATAGCAGTTACAGTCATTCAATGGAGATGTTCGCCTTTGTTTGGAATGAAGATGGATGAACATGCACTTGAGCCTTGAACTGATGAAATTCGGGGAAAACATGGAAGCGGTCACTATACTAAGGGGGCAAGACATGACCGCGACTTAAGAAAAAAGCACCCTTGACAAGACTAAAGGAATGGGGGAATGACTACCTGTAATAAAGCACAGGCTAATACGAGCCGACCAGAAGAAGCAAGGCTTAGATTACCAGATCCTGGACACAATCTTCCTAGAGATGGAGAACCCCTTGCCTCGCCTTTTTGCACCTATCCTTCTTGCTTGCTCACCTATAGCTCTCTTGTCTTAGTGACTCTTCCTCTTTTCTAGGTTTTTTTCTGAGTGTTAAAATGATAGATTTCTCTTTTACCAATGAATTGGATCTGCCCCGATTCGATCAATAATGGGATTCTTGGCTAGAGAAAGGTTATGTGACATGGACGCCCAACCCAACTCGGTTGGTCGGTTGTCCCACCTAACAGATGATGAGATTCTCGATCGATTTGATCAAATTTCAAAAAATATTTCTCACTATTTATAACAGTGGTGCTTTCGATCAAGATCTTGTCGCCTCACCCATTTGGGCTCTCGCTCGAATCGGAACCTTTATGCGTTGGTAGGCTTTTGACTCAATTTAATAGCCTACCTATCGGGCGCCAATAAAAGAGAGTTTTCGCATGGGCTCATCATCTTATGCAGAATCGAAGCGAGAGGGAGAAGCGGGGATTGATAGCTTTCAAGAACCAGTGGAAAGGAAAGACTTCTTCCCTGCATTCCGAATATGTTCTACCCTTAACCTCCATCCGTCATTAGTAATCTCAATTCGCTTTTCCTATTCACTAGTACACTGCGCATTACAACTAGCAGCCCCTTCACTAGGTTGGGAAAAGGCTAGCGCACTAGCGCGCAACGGCTGATGAAAAGCCAGCAACTTGTTAGGAGTCAGTTTTGGCTTGCCCATTTCCTATTATTAGTTAGATAGGTTTTCCACCCTATACAAGGGGCAGCTTGCTACTCGCCCCTATCTCTAAAGTGTCTTATGTACGGAACTTGTTACCACTAAACGACGAAGCCAGGAGCGGAAAGAGGGACTTGAACCCTCAATCTTAGACTTGGCAAGGCTATGCTCTACCATTAAGCTATTTCCGCCAGCTAGGGTAGTGTCAAAGCACTACCGAGCAATTCACGTATCACTTGATACAGACGACTTCTATTTTTCCTTTGGACCACAGTCTTGACCTCCAATCGAGCTACGAACATGAGTAGCTACGGGAATAAGTGCACTACAAGACTAGACAAGTTGCTCCCTCGCCTCGCAGCGGGGGAATCTGTCTTTTAAGTTATTTCCTAAGACAGCTCCTCTTATTCTACAATAATCCAAGCTACAGCGACACCTCACGAACTTCTTACTGGGGCAGTACTATAATAGGCATTTGCGAGTGTTTGGATGCACGTGTTTTGTTCATATTCCTGCGCAGTTAATAGCAAAATTGTCCCCAAGGCGACCACTTGTGTCTTTCTTGGATATGCTCAGTCCGGGTATATATATGCTATGACGTGAAATCCAAGAGAGTCGATGTATCCTTAATGCTCTCTTTAATAGGGTCGCCTTATATTTTCCCTAACCTAATTAATCAGCCCCGGGGGAGAATGATGATGGAGATTTATTGCGGCCTTCTCCTGTTCATCAACTCGATCCTTATTCTTCTGCAATTGACATTATGGATTAGCCTCACTCTTCAAGCCAACAACTTTGCTTAGCATTTTTTGCCGATTTTCAGTCTGTTCAGCTGACCTCAGAGGATTCCTGTCACCCGGCACAACATGTTTATTCTCGGTAGCGATTACAGTCTCTTTCCCAGGGTCAGGCTACTCCAAAAGATCAACAGTCTATCCCAGTTGCTTCCCTTCCAGTCGCTTCCTTAAATTCTGGATCCCGCTCTCAGCTTCGTCGATCCTCTCAAGTTTCTTATCTTGTTGAAGGCTTATGAATCATTTTTCCCAAAAGATCGAGCTTACCTCATCTCAGTTCAATCTTCTCATGAACCTGAATCATTTGTTGAAGCCTCCAATCATTCTTGCTAGAGAGATGATATACAGGAAGAAATCAATGCTCATGAAAAAAATAAGAAGACTTAATCTCATTGCATGCAGGGAAAGAAGCCATTGGCTGCAAGTGGATTTACAAGATCAAGCATAAACGAGATGGCTCGGTACATAGATCCAAGGCTAGATTAGTAGCTAAAGGATTCCTTCAAGAATATTGAGTCGAACCCCTTTAGAGAAAGGGAAATCATTTGCTTCAGGTTGCTAAACAACATTCGTGGCATTCTTGCTTTGGCTGCAATCAAAAGGTGGCCTTATTTCAATTTGACGTGAAGAATAGAATGCCTTTCAACAACATAAGGGAATGGGGCAAGAATAAGTTTCTATTTAGCCTCCTCCAACTCCAGGCTTCTCTTCTCCTAGGAATCCTAACTTGGTATGCAAGCTTAAGAAAATGATTTATATTACGGCCTCCGACAAGCTAAAGCAAGCACCAAGAGCTTGGTTTGAAAGGTGACAACAGCATGTATAAGAGCCGAAATAGGAGTAGAGGAAGGAGCCAGTTTTCAAATAAGTAAATCGGATCATTCAATGTTTATAAGGAGGTCGACATCAGGTATTGTTCTTCTTCTGCTTTATGTGGATGACATTGCTTTCTCTAGTAATGACTTAGATTCGATAAATGAGCTTAAGAGAAGATTAAGAACCCAGTTTGATATGAAAGATTTAGGAGACTTTAAGTCTCTTCTGGAGATTAAAGTGATGAGGTCACAAAGAGTTTTGGAACCTAGTGCAAGTATTCATTTGGATTTATTGTCAAAAGATGGTCTTTTTGCATGCAAACCGGAATAAGATCTAAACTTAGCCTCAGATGCAGGAGAGCTATTGGATGACCTATCTACTTGCAAGGAGACTTGTTGGGACTCTTTTCTACCTGACTAATTATCGCCCAGACATTGTTTACACTTACAATATAGGAGGGAGTGATCAGCCGATTTTTATATGGACAAGCTGAGATCATCTCACTTAGAAGCTGCTTCTCAGATTCTACGATACATCAAAACCTCACCGGGAAGAGGTTGATTCTTATCTACGCCATCCTTTCTTCAGTTGTCTTGTTACTATTATACTAATTTTATTAAGGTAGTAGATTATTCTGATTGGATTTCGAACATTGTCCCCATGCCCAAGAGGGATGGACGTGTTCGCGTATGCATCTATTTTTGAAATCTCAATAAAGCATGATTTTCCGCTGCCAAACATTGATTTTCTTATGGACAAGACTATTGTGAAAGTATGCCTACTACTATTTTCTGACGATTTGAAATTCTCATCGTCGGCTTACTCGAGTTAGAGTTCATTTTGTAATAGGATCCCCGTTGGGATTTTACGGAGCTTGGCCTGCTTTTGCATTAACTCACTATTTGGTAATTTGGTTCGTAGTAGCCAAAGTATATCCAGGAGTTCCTTTTACATGCTACATTATCCTCGGTGACGATATCGTCATCGTAGATGAGCGTGGCTGAGCGTTATCGCGAGATAATTTTGCCACTGAATGTTCTATTTTTGTTAGAGAAATCGTTAGTATCGCCAGTTGGTTCTTTGGAGTATGCTAAGCGGTTCTTCGTATGTAGAGTGACTAAGGATTCTTTTCCTGTCTCCTGTCACATGTTAAGATCCTTAGTTAGTTCCATATCCCTTAGTTTCTGTAATAGGGGCTATTATGTCTAAGCATCTTCCATTGTCGTATCGTTTATGGGAAGCTGGGTACCGGGTGTAAACTCGACGAACGACGCCTCCTAGGAGACACTGGAATCGGTATTTCCTCATCTTTCACTCACCGAACGGTGTGTGTCCTCTCCCCTTTTGGATCTAGTTAAGCGCAACCACTGGTAAACACTTAACCTCTTATCAACAAGGTATGGTGAGGGGACCTGATTAGGCTCTTGACGCCTCAATTCCCGAGAAACTCGGTGATCTCGATATTTTTTTAAGCCTGGTCAAAGTATGACTAGTTAGGGGGCATGGGTTTTGTCCGAATGGATGAAGTTCATTCTCACTTACTGGTCTTGGTATTACACTATCGCGGAGGAAATAAAATACTCACATTGAGGCGCTACTTAGCCCGTAGGTTGTGCCACTGGTGACTAAGCATACAAAGAAATTATATCACGGCTAGTTAGGGATACAATTTATGTGGGGAGTGTGCAGGAATTGGGTGAGAGATTAGGAGGTAATTAATGGGGGATTTATGGTAGTATATATCTGATTTTATATATATGAGAGATTAGATATGAAGATGGAGGAGGTTGCAGGGGTGATGGAATAGTGTATTGATGAGATTCTTCATCGAAAGTCGTTGGTGATATAGCCGTAAAACTGGTAGGTGTGACGTCCTCATTTAATTTGGTTGGAAATGATCAATCAGTGGCGATGTAGTAGGCAACTATAGTATTAATGTGATGGTGTTACCGTAAGGTTGCATTTGAGGTTCATGGTTAATTATTGAGTGGTCTACTGTAGTGATTGGGATAGTAGGGTATAGTGAATAATTAGAGTTACCGGAAGAAGGGTCACTGGATGATGTAGGTAATGGCAGAGGTGACATATTCTTTTGAGAATTTGGTGCTGAAGGTGTCAGTGCATTATGTTCTGACAAGGGAATGTCAAAATTGATGTCACTGTCTGGGAAAATAACTGTTGGCGGTTGGAATAGAAAAATTATTAGGTTGATTAAAACTAGGGGCATGTGTTTTATGGGGCATATATAGTGGTGTGGGGCTTTAAAATATTATTAATATTGCTAGTTGCTAGTATGGCTATCCAACGAGATAGGACCAAATAAACGGGAAGGGACGGGACGACATTTAGCCGGGATGGTGGCGAGATGGGCCTAAACGGGACGAAATGGTAGGCCCATCTCATCCCGTTGACAAACGGGACGGAATGGTTCGCGGGTCTTAAGTGGGCCTTTTTTTAAAAAAAATTAATTATTTAAGCATTAAGTTTGGCAACAGCTAGTTTTTTGACAATTCAAGCCATTAAGTATCTAAGTAAGAGTTTAAGACAATTCATGAAAACAATGCAAGTCTTAGAGCATTTTATTTTATTAATAGAACTTTCAAATTTCACATACAAATATAATTCTTTTGAAGAGCACCTAATCTATGCAGCCACCTTCTAGGAAGGGTTCTATTTGAACTAGGCATGTTAGTATCCAATTACAAATCATCATACTAATATTTGTAAGCTTCTATATAGCTTCGTTGTAACTTATCTATAATTTCTCTCGGACATTGTTTTGGAATTGGCAATGTTGATTGATGTTCCATGAGTTCCATGCCGTCGTTGCTCCCAGTGCTAAGTATCCCATTGTATTCTTCTTCTTCCTTAGTGGTTAATTTTTCAAAACCAAGATTTCTTCTTTCTGAATTGATTCAATCTTTGAATAATACGGAAATATCTAGGTTGTCCTCCACTAATGAATGTCTATGATCTCCGATTTGAAATCTTGTCGCGCTAAAAGCACTCTCTGATGCTACTGATGATGCTTGAATAGCCAGGATATCTCGGGATATTATTGAAAGTGTTGAAAAAGTCTTGCCACGCTCCCTCCACCTTGCCAACAGTTATTTGTTGCCTTCTTCATCTTTAATACTTTCCAATCCTTGATTAAGATAAGAATCAAGTTCATCATCAATAGAGGAATCAAAACCTGTTATATCATCCATACCTTCCCATAGAACTTCTAATCTAGCCTTAGAAGTAGAAGGAGCAGTTTCACCACCCGTTATTTTCATAGATTTATATTTATCAAACATTGATCTAGCATAAGAATATATGTTAGCTTGGCAGTCTTGAGAGATGGTTGTTCATTTTTTTGAATTGCTAAATTCTCATAAATTTTATGAACAATTCCTTATGCACCTCTTAATTTTAAAGATGGGTTAAGTAGAGTAGAAATTAAATAAACTTGGGGAATAGGGAAAAAATACTTTTTAAATTTTGTAATCATTTCATTAATGGACGGTGGGGGCCAATATGGCCGTTTATAGCCGTTGGCTAACAGCTCTATTTCAAAAAAATATTTAAATAACACGCGGGACAGAAGGGACAGGCGGGACGGCACGGGACAAACGGGACGAAATGGGCAGCCCGTCCCATCCCATGTACCGTTTAATATGGGATAAATGAGACGGGACGGGACGGGACGGGACGGGACTGTCCGTCCCGTTGGACAGCCTTAGTTGCTAGTAGAGGTAGTAGTGTTATGTGATAAAGGTACTTTACGTAAGTTTTTGGAGTAAGTTACTGTTTTTCAAGGGCTTTCTTTGGTGCTACTATTTTTTAAGGTAGGGTCCAGGTGGTTTTTTGGTGGTGCAGCAGGCTGCTGAGTGCAACAAATCGATGGTGCATGTGTGGGAATTATGGCCCATCTAGCCACAAAAAATACATAAATTGGTAGTGTCCTCGTAATGGATAGGTTGAATATGTGTACTAAGAAGTACTTCAGTGGGTAGTGGTTTGCCTATTGGTGCAAAGATACATAAACGAGCATACCGTCCCGACTAGTATGCACTGTGCAATTATATACTTTTATCAAAGTACCTAATAAGTTTCCTATTTTTTGAAGGATTTCAAGGTCGTAATATTCGGTTGGTAATTATTATAGACGAATCCAAATAGTAGAGTAATTAGTGTGTGCAGAAGTTGGATTGAACTTTGGTTCCCATTGTCAGACAATAACATATTATGAGCAACAAACTAGGACCTTGATGCAGAACTTTATTGTAGTTATCTTTGTTAGAAAATTTGATTAAATAATAATCAAATCCTAAGTCTATGATTTGAAGAATTTTGGTGGTCTTCCATAATGTTTGGAGTTTAGTTTTAACAAAGTTATAGGCAACAGGGATCTATAGAGCAGGGAAGGAGGATACACAACAATGGAATAGGAAGAAAGAGGTACAAGGTTTCGATATGGGGAATCTGTAAAACACGAATATGTGCCCTAACATCCCTATTTATAAGAATTCGGGCATGAACACCAAGAAATTATGCCATCATTACCTAGCACATATATCGAAGCGGCAGATCCAATCAACAGACGCACGTGAAATGACGCAAAGTATCGGGAAAATGCACCATAATGACGCATGATGCCATGATGTCACTTTGATCCAAGAACGACGCAATCCCAAAAGTTGCGGTTCGTGAAAGGCCACGTCGGCATCTCGCCCCACCTTCTCGACCATGACAATCAGAATTCGCTCATCAAGGTTGTCTGAGGCCGGCCTCAATAAGCGGAGGGACTAACTGTATAGGTCGAAATCTGCCCTAAAATAGTTAGGAAAATATAACACTAAGGAACGGGTCAATCGAGGTCAACCAGGAAATAGCGAGGTTTGTGGTCGAGATGTCAACAATGTGCGAGATCGAACACCATTTGCAGAGTCATAACCGGCTAATTTTCAAAATGAGATATTAAAGAGAATATTCTGGTGAATATTCTCTGCACTTGTACTATTAGGGTGTGTTAGGGGTATGTCTCATATATATAGAAAAAGAGACAACGATGTAGGGCATGTGACATTCATTTTGATAAGAACAGACTTTTAAGAAAAGATTCTCTCTCTTTTATAAAGATACAAACACTACCCTTTCATCGGAATTCTTGTTCATATTATTCCACACTTTTCCATCAAATCCGAGAATAATTTAAAAATTCGAGGATTTATCTGTCATTCATCATTATCAGGAGGGACAATTATTTAGTTCATCCTTTATTGGGTGAACCATTTCTCCTATTTACTTAAATGTCATTTAATGTTATTTATTGTTAGTTCTCCCCCATTATTGCTCACACTTTTCAGAACAATCAATGTATGTTATAGTCAGCACATTTCCAGATCTATCTAATATTACTCACGTTTTCTGAACTCACATCTAGAGATATTATTTTTAACTAGGTTTAACCCATTATTATACAAACTCAACTATTTTAGCCGAAAGTCATACTTTTTGGTCAAACAATTTGGCGCCGTCTGTGGGGATTTCCTAGTTAAATTTGTACTTTCTTCTAGATCTATAACTAACACGGATCGCTAAGGTAAAAAAAGAAGCAAGAACAAGATCTCCTTTCTTTGTATGCACAAATCCAATATGGCAGGTAATAGAGAAGAAATGACGAGAATAATAAGTAACCTCCCAACCAACCTCATGAACATCATCAATGAGAGCTGTGAAACAGCAGACGAAGACGCAACGCCCAACGCCTCCCCTAGGCGAGATGGGTCACCCCCTCCTCACTGCAGCATCACAAAATCTCTTGGTAAGGGAGCCTCCACATCTGTGGGGGAAGAGACGCCCCCAGCTGTAACAAAGCTCCTCGAAGCATGGCTCACAGACATGCTAGCTGGCGTCCTCAACAAGTTCGCCCGAGATGCGGCTATGGAAAATGCAAGGACTTGCGCTGTGCAACGGGCGAACAAATAATGTGACTAACTCCCTCCACCTCCAACAATAGGTATTACTCATAACGTCATTGATAATGCATGTGATAATGCTATTGCAACTATTTTGAAAAGGATGGAGGAAATGGAGAACGAGAACAAGGAACTCCGAGATCAAATGAAAGAACACTAGGAAAGGGTCGATAAAATACCGGGCGCCCCCAAAATGTTGCCGAAACATTTCGCCGACCGATTTGTTGAGCAGCCATACAGCGATGATGCAGCCCCGCATACTATACCGAATATTATGTGACTCACTACGACACCGCCGTGAAAGGCAACAATCTTACCAAAGAACAAGTATCCTCCATTTTGTTGAAGAAATTCGGTGAAACCATCACAGGAGGAGCGTTGACATGGTATTCACAACTACCCGCGCGCTCTATTGAAACTTTCGAAGAGATGGCCGACAAGTTCATAACGGCCCATGTTGGGGCCAAGAAAGCTGAGGCAAGAGTGAATGACATATTTGCTATTAAGCAATCTCCAGGAGAGGGACTGAGGGACTTTTTTGCCCGTTTCAACCGAGTAAGGATAACCCTACCGAACGTGTTGGAGGGAATGGCAGTCCCAACCTTCCAAAACGGGCTGAGCAAGGACGGTTCGAGGGCGACTAGAAAGTTATTAAGTCAACTGATGAAGTATCCCCCAACCACTTGGGATGAAATACACAACGCATATTATGCCGAAGTCCGAGCAGACGAGGACGACCTTAATGGACCAACTCATTGACTAACCTTGGTACAAGCCAAATCCAGAAAAGATTAAAGAAATGAAGTGGCCACAAAAGATGAGTTCAGATCCGTGTACCAGAAAATCAGACGCCCTTTGCGGTTCCATCAAGAATGAGGGCACAAAACCGAAGATTGCATCACCCTAAGGTAGGAGGTCGTAAACATGTTATGACACAGACACCTCAAAGAGTTGCTGAGCGACCGAGGAAGGACCAATTTTGCCAGAGGGCACGAATAACATCAAGGATCACCGAAACTTCCCTCACCAATCTACACCGTCCACATGATCATCGGTGGCGGCGAAGATGCTACCATCAACATCGTTAAGTTCACCACTACCCATAAGCTCAAAACGGTTGATCACCGGCAAACGGTACGACGAACTCGAAGAAAGTACTTGCACAAATAAAACTCGAAGATAAGATAATACCGCATTGTATCACGTTAATTGGTTTTAACAATACAGTTGAGTGGACTTCCGGCGAAATCACGCTCCCCGTTTTGGCTGGTGGTGTCACTTTGGAAACCACGTTCCACATCATGGACCAAGACACAGCGTACAATGCCATAATAGGGCGACCATGGATACACACCATAAGGGCCATCCCCTCCAGCTTATACCAGGTCATCAAATTCCCGACTCCCTGTAGGATATTCAGCATACTAAGGGAACAACACACATCCCAAGAATATTACCGTATCGCCCTAGACTGCACGGCCACTCAACAAGTGAAGGACCAAAGAGAAGAGGCATAACAATCAACAGGGTTGAGGTCGATATGTGATGATAGCGAAGACGCCATCAAAGACCCCGATATGGTCGAAGCCGTGGAATCGACATAGAAGACCTCGACCCCATTCAATTAGACACCAACGATCACAGTAAGAAATCTTACATCGGCTGCAAACTTCAGGAACCAGGTAAATTCCGTCAGTTATTAACTACCAATGCAGATTTTTTTGCTTTTAGCCATGTAGATATGCCGGGTATCCCGAAGGAAATCGCCACGCATAAACTGAACATCGACCCATTCCACGCCCCCCGGTGAGGCAATTCAGGCGTAAGTTCAACTCCGCGATTAATGACGCGGTACGAGAAGAGGTGGAGAAACTATTGGAAAATGGCTCCACCAGGGAGTCGAAGTATCCCCAATGGGTCGCCAACGTGGTGATGGTGAAAAAGAAGAATGGGAAATGGTGGATGTGCGTGGATTTCACATATTTGAACAAAGCATGCCCCAAGGATTCATTCCCATTACCCCATATAGACCAACTCATCGACTCAACGGCCAGGCATGAACTACTGAGCTTCTTGGATGCCTATTCAGGCTACAATCAAATCCTCATAGAAGAAGAAGATCAGGAGAAAACCACATTCATCACTCACCAAGGGACGTACTGCTACAAGGTCATGCCCTTTGGGCTGAAAAATACAGGAGCAACTTACCAAAGGTTGGTGACGATGATGTTCAAAGACCTGCTCGGTAAAACAATGAAGGTCTATATAGATGACATGCTAGTCAAGTCCCAAAGGAAAGAAGATCACATCGACCATTTGAGAGAAACCTTCGACTTACTCAGACGATACGGAATGAAACTGAACCCCGAAAAATGCACGTTCGGTGTGGCCTCAGGAAAATTTCTAGATTTTCTGGTATCACAGCGAGGAATCGAGGTCAATCCTGATCAAATTAAAAGCCATCGAGGGGATAGCAGAACACTTGACCACCAAAAAATAGGTTTAGAGGTTGACAGGCCGTATCACCGCCCTTTCAAGATTCATCTCACGATCATCAGACATATGTCACAGATTCATCAGCGTACTCAAAAAGGATAATGGCCTCCAATGGACTTCTGAGTGCGTCCAGGCCCTGAAGAAGTTGAAAGCGCACCTCTCATCACCTCCACTGCTTTCAAAGCCGGATCTAGGGGAATGTCTCCTCGTTTACCTCGCTATATCCAAAGTAACTGTAAGTGCAGTCCTGGTTCGAGAAAATAAAGGTACGCAGTTTCCCATCTATTACATTAGCAAAACATTACGAAAAATTGGCCTTGGCCTTAGTCGTAACTTCACGAAAGCTTAGACCATATTTCTAGTGCCACCCCATCTCAGTCGTCACTACTTTCCCCCAAAGAGAATTTTGCATAAACCCGAGCTATCGGGAAGGTTGGCCAAATGGGCCATGGAACTGAACGAGCACGATATCACATATCAACCGCTAACGGCGATAAAGTCGCAAGTTCTCGCTGACTTCGTCACCGACTTCAGCGCAAAAGTAATGCCTGAAGTTGAAAGAGAAACCGCCCACGCTTCTCCCCAAACATAGGACCTCTGGGTCCTGTACACCGACGACGCGTCTAACGCGTCAGGGTCTGGACTGGGAAACATACTTGAAGTCCCAATCGGCAAAGTGATGTGCCAGTCCATAAGGTGCCCAGAAATGACTAACAACAAGTCCGAGTATGAGGCCATAATTGTAGGGTTAAGGCTGGTACTCAAGTATGGAGAAAAACGGTTAAGACTACGCTACGATTCCCAACTCGTAGTCAACCAAGTCACAGGGACTTTCCAAATCAAGGAATAAAGGTTACATAAATATCAGACCAAAATCTGCAAGTTACTGCCCGAGTTCGATGAATGTCAACTCGACCAGATCCCACGAGCATAAAACGCCGAGGCAGACAGCCTCGCCGAACTAGTCGCAACTACCCAAAACATTGCAAGAGGAGACAGAAGTGTAGTCAATCTTCTCAACTAGTCGATAGACCAAATCGAGGTAAGAACCATAAACCTGACTTGGGACTAGAGCAACCGTATTGTTACATACTTGCAGGACGGCGTACTCCCAAGTGATAAAAAAGAGGCCAAGAAACTGAGAATGCAAGTAGCCAGGTACAACATCATCCATAACGACCTATATAAGAGAACATACAGCAGCCCTCTGGCGAAATGCTTGGGCCTAAATCAGACGCATCGCGTCCTCGAAGAGGTCCACGAAGGCCATTGTGGAGCTCATTCCGACAATCGGTCTTTGGTCAGATGCCTCATACGAGTAGGGTATTACTGGCCCACCATGAAAAAGAGGCCGCAGACTTCGCGAGAAAATTCGAGCAACGCCAAATGAGGGATGGACATCATGGGCCCCCTCTAATCAGAGCGAGGTAACGTACGATTCCTTCTAGTTTTAACTGACTATTTCTCTAAGTGGGTGGAAGCAAGTGCGTTCTCCCAAATACGTGAACAGGAAGTGATCACCTTTATATGGAAAAACATCATATGCCGGTTTGGCCTCCCCAAAGAGATCAGCTGCGATAACGAACCCCAATTCACGGGGAAGGAGGTCGCTAAATATTTTGAGAAGTGGCATATCAAAAGAATACTTTCAACGCCATACCACTCCGCGGGCAACGGGCAAGCGGAGTCCTCCAACAAGTCGATACTGAACATCATGATGAAAAAACTCGAACACACCAAGGGACTATGGCCAGAAATATTACCAGAGGTATTGTGGGCCTACTAAATAACGTCAAAGACAAGCACACAAGAGACGCCTTACTCTTTAGTCTATGGGACTAATGGATCAAGGTCAGGGAGCCCAGTCTGAGATACTCCCATAAGAGCGGACCAAAGAACAATGAAAGCAAAAGGCAGGAACTCGACAAAGTCGACGAACGAAGAGACATGGCCTACATAAGAATGATTGCCCAAAAACAACAAGCAGAATACTACTACAACAAGAAGACAAAGGTCAGGCCGCTCAAAGTCAAGGACTACGTGCTTAAAGCTAAAATACAAGCATGCAAAGACCCACGGGAAGGTAAACTAGGGACAAATTGGGATGGCTCGTACAAAATCAAAGCAACAACGAATAAAAGGTCATTCCAAATAGAAACAATGGAAGAAACGCTACTACCAAACAACTGGAATATTACCCACCTCAAGTACTTCAACTTCTAAGAGATAAAACGTCCCCCAAGTCGTACTCTTTTTCCCCTCACTTGAGTTTTGTCCCAATTAGATTTTCTCAAGGAGGTTTTTAACGAGGCGACAAAGGGGACACTTCAAGTTGAAGTATGCAAAGACGGAGGCACAGGACAGTCAGTTCATTGCCCGACCTCTCAAGCCTTCTCTAGGTCGACCAATGAAGGGACTAGATAGACTGGGACTGGGACTAAAACACCAGCAAATGCCCGAAAATTTGTAGATTTCTCCAAGTGTATGAACAACAATGCATGAAATTTATTCCTATTTTTCCAAATGCATAACCAAGGCAACAATGCTTAAAGTTTACGATGTCGACAAACTCCGCACCTAGAAGCATATCTTTCTAAACGTAAGTTATGTTAGACCTTGCTCGAACTAACACCTACTGGCCCTCAGCCACAATTAAACGTAGGTTATGTTCGACCTTGCTCGAACACACCTACTAGCCTCGGCCATAATTAAACCTAGGTTATGTTTGACCTTGCTCGAACTAACACCTACTGTCCCTCGGCCATAAACATAGGTTATGTTCTACCTTGCTCGAATTAACACCTACTGGCCCTCGGCCATAATTAAACGTAATTTATGTTCGACCTTGCTCGAACTAATGCCTACTGGACCTCGGCCATAATTAAACGTAGGTTATGTTCAACCTTTCTCAAACTATCACCTACTGGCCCTCGGCCATAATTAAACGTAAGTTATGTTCGACCTTGCTCGAACTAATGCCTACTGGCCCTCGGCCATAATTAAACGTAGGTTATGTTCAACCTTGTTTGAACTACACCTACTGGCCCCCGACCATAATTAAACATAGGTTATGTTTGACCTTGTTCGAACTACCACCTACCGGCCCTCGGCCATAATTAAACGTAAGTTATGTTCGACCTAGTTCGAACTAACGCCTATTGGCCCTCGGCCATAGTTAAACATGTGTTATGTTCGATCTTGTTTGAACTAACGCCTGCTGATCCTCGGCGATGATTAAACTTAGGATATGTTCGACCTTATTCAAACTAAGTGATTACAGCCAAAAAAAATACAAGTACGAACCACAGGAAGAAAATCAGATGCAAATAACAAAGTTGGCATTTCATACTTAGAGCATCTTTATAAAAGCTCATGAAGACGCCACCAACTACACACAAAGATATACAAAAAAAACAAAACAGAAAACTACTAGTCATCGCCTTCACCACCTGCATTATCCTCGCCAACATGTCCTTCAACTACGTCACCCTCTCGACCTTTAACACCCTTGCTATCACCACCTTCACCCTCAGGATATGCAGCATCATACCAGGCGTTTTACTCAAGCCGGTCTACATCTTCGTCCCCCACACCCTCGCCGGCCTCTAGCGTAGCAGGATCATACCCGCAAAGGACTCAAGCTTCACGAGCCTTGACACGAGCATCTTCAAGGGCGACCTCAGAAATAGATCCTGCCGCATGTAAATCTCAGAACACATCCAACTGGGCCTCGGCATGAATCCACTCCTCGTATAATTCTCGAGGAAAATTATGAAAGTCCAAAGTATGAGAAGAGGACGGTCGCGCCAGTAATTGGGCCTTCTCGGCCTCAAGGGCAGCAACTCAGTCGTAGAGGTCAGAATTCTCTTTCTCCAACTCTCCAATCCTCTCATCAAGCCGCTCCTCTTTTAACCTTGCCATTTCCAAGTTGTTCTCCCGCTCAGAACGGAGGGTCCAAATCACCACCTCAAGGGCCTCCATTTTCCTCAAATCCCCCGACCGTGCTAACTCCGCCCTATCTAGATTGCTCTGCTTCTCGGTTATCTCGCCATGAAGAATCTCCATCTGTAGGAGACACCCATCCAATTTCGTGCATAACTCGATCACTTGCGTCTGGAGGTCGCCGTACTGAACCTCCACGACCCTACTGACCTCGAGCTCTTCTTCTTTATTTCTCAACGTCCCCTCAAGGACACGGCGTTTCTCGATGACCTTCACCAGCTCGTCATCCTTTTACTTCAAATCATCCCAAAGAGTTCACAAATTGCTGCCTTCGCCAAAATGCCTGCGGATTTCCCGTTACTTTCCTTGATACTCAAAGTATTTGCACTGAAGTTTTCTGAAGATAGCCTTACGCCTCTCATACCTTTGGACGCTTTTGATTTCCAAGATCACGGTCTGCAATCACAAAAAGAAAGAGAGTCAAACACGAGAACACCTATGCTGACGAGAAAAAAGCACTAAAACAAAGACCAAAGAACTGAACAAAGCAGACAAGAAAAAGAAGCCTTGAAAAGTTTATCCTAAGAGTGAGGCCGGCAATGCTCCTCGATAAGGTGGCGTCGTCTAACTCTGCTAGGGTTTCACCCTCCACGTCAGAACAAAGGGGACCAAGGGTAGGGACCACGTTCTCTGTGTTTTTTAGCAGGTCACGATCTATAGGAATCACGATGGTCCACGTAGACCCCTCCAGTCTCACTTCAAGGTGAGTAAATTCCTCTTCCACCATCCTCATCTCAGTGGCGTCAAGGTTTGAGCCCGCCTCATAGCCATCCTCAGCCACGCCTTTGTCTCTGCCATTAGCCGGCGAAGAAGCATCGTCAACCGATCGCGAAGTCGATGGCCCCTCTTGCCGCGAAGTATCAGAGACCCTTGCAAACGGCCCTTCGGCTTCTGCCATCGCATAAGGAAGGGATGCGCCCTCTACAGTCTCAGCCGATATCGGGACCTCAGACGCCGGTCCACCGTCGTTGTCAAGTACTATGGACGCCATCCTGCGGGTGATAAAATCATCTATCACAGAGTCTACAGCCCGGGCAACCCCTTCACCAACATCTACTGACCTTCTCTTGTGGGGTACCAATTTCCTGTCGCTCGGCGATGATTGCTCCTCTTCATCCACAACACGGAATAAAGGTGAAGCCGGAAGCTCCGCTGATAAGATATTTGCAGATGAAGAAGAAACCGACATAGAGGCAGTGGTAGACAGGGCCTAAGACCGAGCAGACCTAGCCGCGATCGAGGAGGGAATAAATATGGAGAAGCGAGTGGGCCTAGCCGCTGTCGTAGGGGGATAGACTCCGAAGAGGAGGCAGCTTTCCTCTTACAGAATGCAGGAGGGGGAGCTTTTGGCCTCCTCGAAGATCCTCAGGCTAGAAAAGAAAGAATTGAAAAAGGTTATCACTATTAGCAAAAGCAAACTATGAGAAATAGGCGACTAAGAGACCAAAACAAAATAGAGAAAAATAGACGAGCTCACTGGTCAAGGAAAGGGCAGGCCCAAACTTCTTAGTGAACATCCTAATGAGCTCTTATATATATGGCGTGAGCTAAGCCGGACAAACGCCATCGAAACGGCAGAACTCCTCCGCCAAAGGGAGAAGGGGAATAGTGTATCCAATATCTAAGGGGTAGGCATAGAACGTATAATACCCGGGATGATGAACTTGTACCACGTCCTGCCCTGCAGGGATCAACACGATGTGAGCGGGAACGTCATATTTTGCCCTAAGCTCTAATAAGTCGGCCTCTTTCATCGCCGACTCAGAGATCTCAGGCTCAACCTCAGGCGCCTTTATAAAGTCAAACCTAATTTTATCACCACAAGGAATTATCTCCTCTACCGTGGGAAAGTTCTCATCTTCCACGGCCACAGAGACACCCTCCGTGTGAGGAGGCAAAACCATCGCCAGGGGAACCAGGTCATTTCCCTCACTGGGACCGGAAGATACTTTAACCATAGTTTTGAAGAAACAGAGGGTATTCGAATAATGGAAAGTTAAATGCAAAAAGTATCTATAGATCAGGGCGAGATCGAACACCATTTGCAGAGTCGTAACGGCTAATTTTCAAAATGGGATATTAAAGAGAATATTCTGGTGAATATTCTCTGCACTTGTACTATTAGGGTGTGTTAGAGGTATGTCTCATATATATAGAAAAAGAGACAGTGATGTAGGGCATGTGACATTCATTTTGATAAGATTAGACTTTTGAGAAAAGATTCTCTCTCTTTTATAAAGATACAAACACTGCCTTTTCATCAGGATTCTTGTTCATATTATTCCACACCTTTTCATCAGATCCGAGAATAATTCGAACATTCGAGGATTTCTCTGTCATTCATCATTGTCAGGAGGGACAATCATCTAGTTCATTCTTTATTGGGTGAACCACTTCTCCTATTTACTTAAATATCATTTAATGTTATTTATTGTTAGTTCTCCCCCATTATTGCTCACACTTTTCAAAACAATCAATATATGTTATAGTCAGCACATTTCCAGATCTGTCTAATGTTACTCACATTTTCTGAACTCATATCTAGAGATATTATTTTTTACTAATTTTAACCCATTATTATACAAACTCAAATGTTTTAGCCGAAAGTCATAATATTTGGTCAAACACTACTAGTAATTGGATTCACGGCTACTCCAAGTATCTCTACCTCACTGATGTTTTGCAAGCTGAGTTATTAGCTCTACTATATGGACTGCACATCACTGTCCTAAAAAAGTTTCAACCGCTTAAGGTGGAAACTGATTTGCAGGTTGCTTGGCCTCCTCTCTACTGGAAACTTTAAATACTCACATCTTCTTACTGATTGCAGGTTGATGCTCCGCGCGTGATCTTCGATATCGAGAGGTCTCCCACACTTTTCGGGAGGTAACATCCACTACTAAAAAATAATGTAATTCCGTCCGCTATTTTCGACCGAAATCGGTCGGAAATTGATAATTTTCGACCGAATTCCGGCCGATTTTAATTGGTCGGGAAAATGATGGTCGCAAACGTGTACCGACCGAAATCGGTCGAAAATTTCCGACTGAATTCGGTCAGAAACATCAAAGCGTTGACTAGCTGTCAAACTTTAATTTCCAACCGAAATCGATCTAAAACAATTGAATATTTTTTTTAATTTTCAAATTTCCGACCAAAATCGGTCGGAAACTATTAATTTTTTTTTAATTTTCATTTTCCGACCGAATTCGGTCGAAAATTTTAAAAAATAATAATTTTATTTAATTAAATAATTAGTTGTAAATTGTAATAAATTATTAATTTATTTTAAAAAATAAATATAAATTCATAATTTTCGACCGAATTCGGTCGGAAATCTGGGTAAAAACTGGGCAGAAATGCCTATTTTTAAGCTACACCACCTGCCAATTACAACCAATATCCATCCTATAATGGCAATATTACATTGCTGTCATTCAACCATAATTAATCAACAATAATGAATATACTAACAACAACAACAACAACAACAACAATTAACTAACAAAAACTATTAACTAACACTAACAAGCGTTATCTAACAACAACAACAACTAATAACAACCACAACAACAACTACTAAAATGTTTAATAACAGAATAACAATATAATCATCATTCAAAATTAGTCTCAACTAAATATTGACAAGTTCAATACTTTGTTTAGCAATACATACCATTCAATGAGTTTATCTAGCATCATCTCCATCTTCACTCCTAGAACCTTCATCGTCGGCACATGGGTAAGGCTCACGAGACCGGGGAATGGGGAAAGCACCACTAGCAAGAAGATTGGCCAGCTGACCTTGAAGGATATTAAATTGTTCGTCCCTCCTTTCTAGCTGAACTTAAAGGGTACCAAATTGTTCATCTCTCTTTTTTTTCTCTAGCCTTTGTCTCTTCAAGCTCTGCAGTCATCTTTGCGATCTTCTATTCCATAGACGATATAGTTGACCTATCAATCGCCTCGCCTTGGGCGGAAGTCCCTATACTTTGCTATCTAGCCCTGTAGCGCCGAAATGATTTATTTGGAAGGTTGTATGCTATCCCCTTTTTAGGACCATCGACAACATCCAAACATATCATCTGCGCTTCTTCATCTGAAATGGGCGGTTGCTCGCCTTGCTCATTCGGTGGCAAGCTCTGAGTGTACTCCCCCACATTAATCTTGTAGCGACCCTTTATTTAGAAGATAGAAAATTACTAACTATATAATATTATAAACATTTATAGTAGTTATGAAACTTACATGTGTAGTCTCCGCCCGGCCTCAACCCATCTAGTTGGATCTGTCGGTGCCTTCTTCTTCCGGATGTAAGTCTCCATGAAGAACTCATCATGACTCATCTTTATCCCATATCTTTTTTTCCTACAAATATAAATGTGTTAATAAAATTAATATATATAAATATAGTTCGATAAAAATAGACCGAAATATTTTAAGGATTTACCAGTTGTCTCCTCGTATCCTCCTATAACGACCCAGCCGGTCGTTTCGAGAGTTATAACCCCGTTTCCCATTCCTACTTCTTTTTTTATTATTCAGATATATTATGTTATATCGGGTTAGTGGGTTTGAGTCCGGAAGGAACTCGGAGTGAAATGAGATACTTAGTCTCAAAATTAAAAATTTTAAGTTAGAAAAGTAGGCCGGATATAGACCTATCTGTAAACGACCTCGGATTTGAATTTTGATGATTCCAATAGCTCCGTATGGTGATTTTGGGCTTCGGAGCGTGTTTGGAATATTATTTGGAAGTCCGTACAGGAATTAGGCTTGAAATGCCGAAAGTTTTATTTTTGAGAAGTTTGACCGGGGGGTTGACTTTTTGATATCGGGGTCGGAATCCGATTCTGAAAATTGGAATACCTCTGTTATGTCATTTAGGAATTGTGTGCAAAATTTGAGGTCAATCGGACGTGATTTGATAGGTTCCGGAGTTGTTTGTAGAAATTAAAAATTTCAAAGTTCATTAGGCTTGAATTGGGGCATAATTCATGGTTTTAGCATTGTTTGAGGTGATTTGAGGATTCGAATAAGTTCTTATGATGTTTTAGGACTTGTTGGTATATTTGGTTGAGGTCCCGAGGGTCTCGGGTGAGTTTCGGATGGTTAACAGATCAAAAATTGAACTACAACAGCTGCTGCAATTTCCTTCTATTGGAAATTTCTTCTGCCAGATTCGAGCCCAGAAATCTCTCTAAATCCCCCCTCAGTTCGAGGGCCACGATCGAATCCATGATCGAGCCCAGAGTCGAGGGCCAAGATCAAAGACATGATCGAGCCCAGAGTCGAGGGCCACGATCGAAGCCATGATCGAGCCCAGAGTCGAGGGTCACGGTCGAAGGCCGGGTCGAAGACATGATCGAAGGCCTAGGATCGAGAACCAGGATAGAAGGCCTAGGATCGAGAACCAGGATCGAAGGCCCAGGATTGAGAACCAGGATCGAGGGCCAGGATCGAGGTCTAGGATCGAGGACCTCGATCGAAGGCCAAGATCGAGGCAGAACCGAGGTTGTCTGGGCAGAATTATAAAAACGGGGACTTCGTCCCATTTGCCATTTTTGACAAATTGGAGCTTGAGGAGAGGTGATTTTTGATATATTATCAAGTAAAACTTGAGGTAAGTCCCTTGTGATCATTTCTACTCCATAATATTGAATTATCATCGAATAATCCGACTAGATTACATGATTTTGAGGTGTAAATCGGAGGTTGGAACATAGAAATTTAGAAATAAGATTTATAGATTTGAGGGTCGAGTTGAGGTCAGATTTTAGTAAAATTGGTATGGTTAGACTCATGAGTGAATGGGCTTTCGGGTTTTGTAAAATTTGTCGGATTTCGAGACGTGAGCCCGGGGGGGCGGGTTTGAGCCAATTTCGGGTTTTGGTCTAATTTTGTAGTTTTTCTTGTGGAATTCATCCCATTAGCGCGTATTGATGGTATTGTACTGATTGTGAATAGATTCGGATCATTTGGAGGCCGAGTTGAGAGGCAAGATCATTGCGGGTTAGAGATTTGACTGGTTTGAGGTAAGTAACGATTGTAAATCTGGTCCTGAGGGTATGAAACCCCGGATTTTGTATCATTCTACTATTTTAGTGACGCACATGCTAGGTGACGGGCGTGTGGGCATGCACTGTTGGGGAATTGTGACTTGGCCCGTCCCGTAGCAACTGTAAAGTTGCATACTTCGTTGAAACCATTTGATACTTATATGTTTTAAAAAGAATTTCTATAAATTGGGCTGAATGCCATGTTTGGGCCTTGCGCCAATGCTGTTTGGACACTTAGGGGCTGTTTCTTACCATCCTCTCATTGTTTTCGATTGAAAATCTATACTCAGTGATGTTTTTACTTGTTTACCGCATAACTCTATTTTATGACCGTATTTTGATGCATATAAATATTTTGGGCCGAATGCCCTATTTTACTAAAATGCCCGAGGGGCTTGAGATACTTATGACTGAGTGAGGCTGAGGGCCTAATTTGTGAGGATGAGTGTGGATCGGGGCTACCCGCCTGCAGCATACTTATGACTGAGTGAGGCCGAGGGCCTGATTGGTGAGGATGAGTGTGGATCGGGGATGACCGCTTGCAGCACACTTATTATTATCGCACGTGAGTTATCCATGCAGATTATAGCGCTTGGGCTGAAGGAGCCCCTCCAGAGTCTGTACACACCCCCAGTAAGCACAGGTACCTACAGAGTGCGAGTGCCGAGTGCCGAGTGCTGAGTGACTGGGAGGCATGAGCGATTGTGAGGTATGCCCGAGTGCCAAGAGTGATTGTGAGATATGCCCGAGTAGCATGAGTGACTGTGAGGTTTGCCCGAGGGCTGTATATGAGTGATGTTTTGCACGAGGGGCAGTTTATGATTTCATTATTTTTTCTCACCTTTGCATTGAGCCTTTGTTTGAAAAACTATTGGAAAAAAAATGTCTTTAAATGATTTTTACTGGAACTGGGTTTAAACTAGATAATTTGATTCAAATCCTGATTTTTAAAAGCATGTGGTATTTTACTGAGATTTCCTAATATAAACGTTATATGCTTTATTGCTCGTCACTACTGCTCAGTCTTTATTTATTGTTGTTACTTACTGAGTTGGCGTACTCACGTTACTCCCTGCCCCTTGTGTGCAGATTCAGGTGTAGCTGGATACGGTAGTGGTTATTGAGTGTTCTGGTTGCAGATTTACTTGGAGATAGCAAGTTAGCTATTTGGCGATTGCAGCCCCCGCTCTTCTCCCTCTTATCTTCCTCTAGTTGTATTTAGCTATTTTTCGGGCTGAGTTAGTCTTGATATTGTTAGACAGATTGTAGTATATGCTCATGACTAGTGACACCCCGATGTCGGGCTTTTCTTTTCTGCACTTCTGTTTCTCTTTGATTTGAACTCTTTTAAATGGAGGTTTTATGTCAAATAACCTTGAAATTATATTTAAAATGAAAATATCGGTTTGTTTTGGAAATGAGTCGGCTTGCCTAGTTCCACGATAGGCGCCATCACGACAGGGGTTAGTTTTGGGTCGTGACAGATTGGTATCAGAGCCTAGGTTACATAGGTCTCACGAGTCATGAGCGGGTTTAGTAGAGTCTTGCGGATCGGTACGGAGACGTCTGTACTTATCTCCAAGAGGCTGCATAACCTTTAGGAAACTCCACATTCTTGAATTCTTGTCGTGCAAATCTATTGATTCTAGTAACTAAACATCTGTTGTTTCATTCTCTCACAGATGGTGAGGACTTGTGCTACCGGTCAGGAGGGCCAGCTACCAGTACCACCAGCCAGGGCCGCGAGAGGCCGAGGCCATAGTAGAGGTGCAGCCCGTACAACAGTTGGGGCAGTACCTACAGATCCACCGGTTGTCCCAGATCAGGACCAAGTTCCAGTTGTTGATGCACCAGCTCAGGCACCACCTGTGCCTATTCTGGTTCCAGGCCTTCAGGAGGCCCTAGCTCAGATTTTGACAGCGTTTAATGGCCTTGCTCAGGCGGTCTCTATTTCGACGGCCGCAACCACTTCTCAGGCCAGGGGAGGCACTCAGTCTCCCGTCGCTCGC
This sequence comes from Nicotiana tabacum, assembly GCF_000715075.1. Classification (NCBI taxonomy): domain Eukaryota; kingdom Viridiplantae; phylum Streptophyta; class Magnoliopsida; order Solanales; family Solanaceae; genus Nicotiana; species Nicotiana tabacum. Next base: position 146,398,122 of record NC_134098.1, on the reverse strand, counting down.
ACACCCGAGCAAGTTATTCAGGGACTTCAGACACCAGAGCTACCACCAGCCCAGCCGGTTGTTGTTGCTCAGGATTATGTGGTTCCTGCTATACCTGAGGATGATCAGCATAGGGTGGAGAGGTTTGGGAGACTTCAGCCACCACCTTTCAATGGTACAGAGAGAGAGGATGCTCAGGACTTTTTGAACAGGTGTTAGAGGATACTCCGTACTGCTGGTATTTTGGAGACTTGTGGGGTCTCATTCACTACCTTTTAGTTTTCTGGGGCTGCACTCAGATGGTGGGAGACTTACGAGAGGCGTAGGCCTGTTGGCGCAGCACCCCTTACTTGGCAGCAGTTCTCCGTGGTCTTTTTGGAGAAGTTCGTGCCTCGATCCCGTAGAGAGGAGCTGCGTAGACAGTTTGAGCGGCTCCGCCAGGGTGATATATCTGTGATGCAGTATGAGATGCGGTTCTTCGAGTTGGCCCGTCATGCTATCTGGTTGGTTCCCACGGACAGAGAGAGGATCATGAGGTTTATTGATGGCCTCACTTATCAGCTACAGTTGCTCATGACCAGGGAGCGAGTTTTGGGTGCTACCTTTGATGAGGTTGTCGACATTGCTTGGCAGATTGAGATGGTTCGCGGTCAGGAGAGGGTTAAGCGGGAGGGCAAGAAGCCTCGTGGTCAGGGTGGATACAACGGTGCTCCTTTTGGGGGTCAGTTCCATCACGGTAGAGGTCGTCATTTCAGACAGGCTCGGTCAGCTCGGCCATTTCATCGGGGTGCATCATCTGGCCATAGTTCTCACAGTTCTCATCAGGGCCACTCATCAATTAGTGTCCTTCCAGTTCAGAGTTTGTCCCGTGCTGCACCTGTTCAGGGCTCTTCCATGCCAGGTTCTTCTACCAGTCGTCCTGGTGCTAGGGGTTCCCTTCAGTTTTCGCCGCCAGCACCAAAGAGTTGTTTTGAGTGTGGGGAGCTTAGGCATATATGGAGGCAGTGTCCTCGTCGTCATGGAGGTCTATCTCAGATAAGGATTCAGCCTCCGACTACAGCACCAGCTACCTCACCACCCGCCCAGTCAGCTCCGGGTAGAGGTCAGTCAGCTAGGGGTCGCCCTAGAGGGGGAGGCACATCAGGGGGCGGTCAGGCCCGTTTCTATGCTCTCCCTGCCAGACCAGATGCTATTTATTTAGATGTTGTGATTACAGGTATTGTCTCAGTTTTCCACAGAGATGCCTCAGTATTATTTGACCCTGGTTCCACGTATTCATATGTTTCCTCATATTTTGCCCATTTTTTGGATATGCCCCATTAGTCCTTAGTTTCATATGTACATGTATCTACTCCTGTGGGCGATACTATTATTGTAGACCGCTTATATCGGTCATGTGTGGTGACTATTGGGGGTCTGGAGACCCGAGTGGATCTATTGTTGCACAGTATGGTTGACTTTGATGTGATATTGGGTATGGATTGGTTATCTCCATGTCATGATGTTCTAGATTATCATGCTAAGACTATGACGTTGGCTATGCCGGGAATTCCGAGGGTTGAGTGGAGCGGTTCTGCAGATTATGTACCAAGTAGGGTGATTTCATATTTGAAGGCTCAGCGCATGGTTAATAAGGGTTGCCTATCTTATTTAGCTTATGTGAGGGATGTTAGTGCCGAGACTCCTGTCATTGATTCTGTTCCGGTGGTACATGATTTTCTGGATGTGTTTCCTGCAGACCTGCCGGGCATGCCGCCTGATAGGGATATTGACTTTGGTATTGATTTGGTGCCGGGCACTCAGCCCATTTCTATTCCACCGTATCGTATAGCACCGGCGGAGTTGAAGGAATTGAAAGAACAGCTTCAAGAACTCCTTGATAAGGGGTTTATTCATCCTAGTATGTCACCTTGGGGTGCACCGGTTCTATTTGTGAAGAAGAAGGATGGTTCCATGAGAATGTGTATTGATTACAGGTAGTTGAACAAGGTCAAAGTCAAGAACAAGTATCCTTTGCCTCGCATTGATGATTTATTCGACTAGCTTCAGGGAGCGAGGGTGTTCTCCAAGATTGATTTGAGGTCCGGTTATCACCAGCTGAAGATTCGGGATTCAGATATTCTCAAGACAGCTTCCAGGACCCGATATGGCCATTATGAATTCTTGTTGATGTCTTTTGGGCTGACCAATGCCCCAGCATCGTTCATGCATTTTATGAACAGTGTATTCCAGCCCTATTTGGACTCATTCGTTGTTGTATTCATTGATGACATCCTGGTGTACTCTCGTAGCCAGGAGGAGCACGCTCAGCATTTGAAGATTATATTACAGAGATTGAGGGAGGAGAAGCTTTATGCAAAGTTCTCCAAATGCGAGCTTTGGCTCAGTTCAGTAGCATTCTTGGGGCACGTGGTGTCCAGTGAGGGTATTCAGGTGGATCCGAAGAAGATAGAGGCGGTGGAGAGTTGGCCTAGACCGTCCTCAACCACGGAGATTAGGAGCTTTCTTGGTTTGGCAGGTTACTACCGTCGCTTTGTGGAGGGATTTTCATCTATTGCATCTCCCTTAACCAAATTGACCCAAAAGGGTGCTCCATTCAGGTGGTCGGATGAATGTGAGGAGAGCTTTCAGAAGCTCAAGACTGCTTTGACCACAACTCTAGTTTTAGTTCTGCCATCAGCTTCAGGTTCTTACACCGTGTATTGTAATGCCTCAAGGATAGGCATTGGTTATGTTTTGATGCATGAGGGTAGGGTGATTGCCTATGCCTCGCGCCAGTTGAAGACCCATAAGAAGAACTATCCTGTCCATGATCTTGAGTTAGCAGCCATTGTTCATGCCTTAAAGATTTGGCGTCATTATTTGTATGGGGTTCATTGTGAGATCTATATTGATCACCGGAGTCTGCAGTATCTGTTAAAGCAGAAGGATCTTAATTTGCATCAGCGGAGATGGTTGGAGCTACTTAAGGACTATGATATCACTATTTTGTACCATCCGGGGAAGGCCAATGTGGTGGGCGATGCTTTGAGTCGTCGGGTAGAGAGTTTGGGGAGTTTAGCATATCTTCCAGCAATAGAGAGACCTTTGGCATTAGATGTTCAGACCTTAGCGGGCCAGCTTATCAGATTAGATATTTCGGAGCCTAGCCGGGTATTGGCTTGTGTGGTCTCCAGGTCTTCTCTTTATGACCGTATCAGGGAGCATCAGTATGATGACCCTCACTTGCTCATTCTTCAGGACAGGGTTCGGAGAGGTGATTCTAGGGATGTGACTATTGGTGATGACGGCGTGCTGAGAATGTAGGGCCGGATATGTGTGCCTAATGTAGATGGGCTTCGAGAGCTGGTTCTTGAGGAGACCTACAGCTCGCGGTATTCCATCCATTCGGGTGTCGCGAAGATGTACCAGGATTTGAGGCAGTACTATTGGTGGAGGCGGATGAAGAAGGATATAGTTGGGTTTGTCGCTCGGTGTCTAAACTGTCAGCAGGTTAAGTGTGAGCATCAGAGACTGGGTGGCTTGCTTTAGAGGTTAGAGATCCCAGAGTGGAAGTGGGAGCGGATCACTATGGACTTTGTAGTTGGGCTCCCACGGACTTTGAGGAAGTTCGACGCTATTTGGGTTATTATGGATCGGTTGACCAAGTCTGCGCACTTCATTCCAGTTGGTACTACTTACTCTTCAGAGCGATTGGCTGAGATCTACATCCGAGAGATCGTTCGCCTGCATGGTGTCCCAGTTTCCATCATTTTAGATAGGGGTACACAGTTCACATCGCAGTTTTGGAGGGCCATGCAGCGAGAGTTGGGTACTCAGGTTGAGTTAAGCACAGCTTTTCACCCTCAGACGGACGGGCAGTCCGAGTGCACTATTAAAATATTGTAGGACATGTTGCGTGCTTGTGTCATTGACTTTGGGGGTTCATGGGACCAATTTCTGCCACTCGCGGAGTTTGCATATAATAACAGTTATCAGTCGAGCATTCAGATGGCTCCGTACGAGGCTTTGTATGGGAGGAGGTGTAGATCTCTGGTTGGATGGTTTGAGCCGGGTGAGGCTAGGCTCTTAGGTACAAACTTGGTTCATTACGCATTAGATAAGGTGAAATTGATTCAGGAGCGGCTTCGCACGGCGCAGTCTAGGCAAAAGAGCTACGCGGATAGGAAGGTCTGTGATGTGTCTTTTATGGTTGGGAAGAAGGTTTTGCTGAAGGTATCACCCATGAAGGGTGTTATGAGGTTTGGGAAGAGGGGAAAGTTGAGCCCCCGGTTCATTGGGCCTTTTGAGGTGCTTCAGAGAATAGGGGAGGTGGCTTATAAGCTTGCCTTGCCACCCTGCTTGTCGAGTGTGCATCCAGTGTTTCATGTTTCCATGCTCCGAAAGTATATTGGAGATCCGTCCCATGTTTTGGATTTCAGCACCGTTCACTTGGAGGGTGATATGACTTATGATGTGGAGACGGTGGCTATTTTAGATCGGAAGGTTCGAAGGTTGAGGTCAAAGGATATAGCTTCAGTGAAGGTGCAATGGAGAGGTCAGCCTGTGGAGGAGGCCACCTGGGAGATCGAGCGGGAGATGCGGAGCAGATATCCACGCCTATTCGAGACTCCAGGTATGTTTCTAGACCCGATCGAGGACGAACAGATGTTTAAGAGGGGGAGGATGTAACGACCTGGCCGGTCGCTTCGAGAGTTATAACCCCGTTTTCCCCATTCCTACTTCTTTTTGTGTTATTCAGCTATATTATGTTATATCGGGTTAGTTGGTTCGAGTCCAGAAGGAACTCGGAGTGAAATGAGACACTTAGTCTCATAATTGAAAATTTTAAGTTAGAAAAGTGGATCGGATATGGACCTATGTGTAAACGACCTCGGATTTGAATTTTGATGATTCCAATAGCTCCGTATGGTGATTTTGGGCTTAGGAGCGTGTCCGGAATATTATTTGGAAGTCCGTAGAGGAATTAGGCTTGAAATGCCGAAAGTTTTATTTTTGAGAAGTTTGACCGGGGGTGACTTTTTGATATTGGGGTCGGAATCCGATTCTGAAAATTGGAATACCTCTATTATGTCATTTAGGACTTGTGTGCAAAATTTGAGGTCAATCGGATGTGATTTGATAGGTTCCGGAGTTGTTTGTAGAAATTAGAAATTTCAAAGTTCATTAGGCTTGAATTGGGGCGGAATTCATGGTTTTAGCGTTGTTTGAGCTGATTTGAGGATTCGACTAAGTTCTTATGATGTTTTAGGACTTGTTGGTATATTTGGTTGAGGTCCCGAGGGCCTCGGGTGAGTTTCGGATGGTTAATGAATCAAAAATTGAACTACAACAGCTGCTGCAATTTCCTTCTGTTGGAAATTTCTTCTGCTAGATTCGAGCCCAGAAATCTCTCAGAATCAAGCACAGGGTCGAGGGCCACGATCGAAGCCATGATCGAGCCCAGATTCGAGGGCCACAATCGAAGCCACGATCGAGCCCAGAGTCGAGGGCCACGATCGAAGCCATGATCGAGCCCATGGTCGAGGGTCACGGTCGAAGGCCTAGGATCGAGAACCAGGATTAAAGGCCTAGGATCGAGAACCAAGATTGAAGGCCCAGGATCGAGAACCAGGATCGAGGGCCGGGATCGAGGACCTCGATCGAAGGCCAAGATCGAGGCAGAACCGAGGTTGTCTGGGCAGAATTATAAAAATGGGGACTTCGTCCCATTTGCCATTTTTGACAAATTGGAGCTTGAGGAGAGGCGCTTTTTGATATATTTTCAAGGAAAACTTGAGGTAAGTCCCTTGTGATCATTTCTACTCCATAATATTGAATTATCATCGAATAATCCGACTAGATTACATGATTTTGAGGTGTAAATCGGAGGTTGGAACTTAGAAATTTGGAAATAGGATTTGTAGATTTGAGGGTCGAGTTGAGGTCGGATTTTAGTAAAATTGGTATGGTTAGACTCGTGAGTGAATGGGCTTTCGGGTTTTGTAAAATTTTTCAGATTTTGAGACGTGGTCCCGGGGGGAGCGGGTTTTAGCTAATTTCGGGTTTTGGTCTAATTTTGTAGTTTTTCTTGTGGAATTCATCCCATTAGCGTGTATTGATGGTATTGTACTGATTGTGAATAGATTCAGAGCATTTGGAGGCTGAGTCCAGAGGCAAGATCATTGTGGGTTAGAGATGTGACCAGTTTGAGGTAAGTAACGATTGTAAATCTTGTCCTAAGGGTATGAAACCCCGGATTTTGTATCATTCTACTATTTTAGTGACGCACATGCTAGGTGACGGGCGTGCGGGCGTGCACTGTTGGGGAATTGTGACTTGGTCCGTCCCGTAGCAACTGTAAAGTTGCATACTTCGTTGAAACCATTTGATACTTATATGTTTTAGAAAGAATTTCTGTAAATTGGGCTGAATGCCATCATGACAGGGGTAAGTTTTGGGTCGTGACAGATTCGTATCAGAGCCTAGGTTACATAGGTCTCGTGAGTCATGAGCGAGTTTAGTAGAGTCTTGTGGATCGGTACGGAGACGTCTGTACTTATCTTCGAGAGGCTGCAGAACCTTTAGAAAACTCCACATTCTTGAATTCTTGTCGTGCGAATCTGTTGATTCTCGTAACTAAACATCTGTTGTTTCCTTCTCTCACAGATGGTGAGGACTTGTGCTACCGATCAGGAGGGCCAGCTACCAGTACCACCAGCCACGGCCGCGGTAGAGGCCGAGGCCGCGGTAGAGGCCGTGGTAGGGGTAGAGGTGCAGCCCGTACAATAGTTGGGGCAGTACCTACAGATCCACCGGTTGTCCCAGATCAGGACCAAGTTCCAATTGTTGATGCACCAGCCCAGGCACCACCTATGCCTATTGTGGTTCCAGACCTTCAGGAGACCCTAGCTCAGATTCTGACAGCGTGTACTGGCCTTTCTCAGGCGGTCTCTATTTCGACGACCGCAACCACTTCTCAAGCCAGGGAAGGCACTCAGACTCCCGTCGCTCGCACACCCGAGCAGGTTATTCAAGGACTTCAGACACCATAGCCACACCCCCCAACCGGTTGCTGTTGCTTAGGATTATGTGGTTCCTGCTATGCCTGAGGATGATCAGCGTAGGTTGGAGAGGTTTGGGAGACTTCAGCCACCACCTTTCAGTGGCACAGAGAGAGAGGATGCTCAGGACCTTTTGGACAGGTGTCAGAGGATACTCCGTACTGCTGGTATTTTGGAGACTTGTGGGGTCTCATTCACTACCTTTTAGTTTTCTGGGGCTGCACTCAAATGGTGGGAGACTTACGAGAGGCGTAGGCCTGTTGGCGCAGCACCCCTTACTTAGCAGCAGTTCTCCGTGGTCTTTTTGGAGAAGTTCGTGCCTCGATCTCGCAGAGAGGAGCTGCGTAGACAGTTTGAGCGGCTCCGCCAAGGTGATATGTCTGTGATGCAGTATGAGATGCGGTTCTCCGAGTTGGCCCGTCATGCTATCTGGTTGGTTCCCATGGACAGAGAGAGGATCATGAGGTTTATTGATGGCCTCACTTATCAGCTACAGTTGCTCATGACCAGGGAGCGGGTTTCGGGTGCTATCTTTGATGAGGTTGTCGACATTGCTCGGCAGATTAAGATGGTTCGCGATCAGGAGAGGGTTGAGCGGGAGGCCAAGTGGCCTCGTGGTCAGGGTGGATTCAGCGGTGCTCCTTTTGGGGGTCAGTTCCAGCACGGTAGAGGTCGTCATTTCAGACAGGCTCAGTCAGCTCGGCCATTTCATCAGGGTGCATCATCTGGCCATTGTTCTCACAGTTCTCATCAGGGCCACTTATCACTTAGTGCCCTTCCAATTCAGAGTTCGTCCCGTGCTGCACCTGTTCAGGGCTCTTCCAAGCCAGGTTCTTCTACCAGTCGTCCTAGTGCTAGGGGTTCCCTTCAGTTTCCGTCGCCAGCACCAGGGAGTTATTTTGAGTATGGGTAGCTTGGGCATATATGGAGGCAGTGTCCTCGTCGTCATGGAGGTCTATCTCAGCAGAGGAGTCAGCCTCCGACTACAGCACCAGCTACCTCACCACCTGCCCAGTCAGCTCCGGGTGGAGGTCAGTCAGCTAGGGGTCGCCCAAAAGGGGGAGGTAGATCATGGGGTGGTCAGGTCCGTTTCTATGCTCTCCCTGCCAGACCAGATGCTATTGCTTTAGATGCTGTGATTACAGGTATTGTCTCAGTTTGCCACAGAGATGCCTCAGTATTATTTGACCCCGGTTCCACGTATTCATATGTTTTCTCGTATTTCGCCCATTTTCTGAATATGCCCCATGAGTCCTTTGTTTCATCTGTACATATATCTACTCCTGTGGGCGATACTATTATTGTGGACCACGTATATCGGTCATGTGTGGTGACTATTGGGGGTTTGGAGACCCGAGTGGATCTATTGTTGCTGAGTATGGTTGACTTTGATGTGATATTGGGTATGGATTGGTTATCTCCATGTCATGCTATTCTAAATTATCACGCTAAGACGGTGACGTTGGCTATGCCGGGAATTCTGAGAGTTGAGTGGAGCAGTTCTGTAGATTATGTACCAAGTAGGGTGATTTCATATTTGAAGGCTCAGCGCATGGTTGAGAAGGGTTGCCTATCTTATTTGGCTTATGTGAGGGATGTTAGTGCAGAGACTCTTGTCATTGATTCTGTTCCGATGGTACGTGATTTTCGGATGTGTTTCCTGCAGACCTACCGGGCATGCCGCCTGACAGGGATATTGGCTTTGGTATTGATTTGGTGCCGGGCACTCAGCCCATTTCTATTCCACCGTATCGTATGGCACCGGCGGAGTTGAAGGAATTGAAATAACAGCTTCAGGGACTCCTTGATAAAGGGTTTATTCGGCCTAGTGTGTCACCTTGGGGTGCATCGGTTCTATTTGTGAAGAAGAAGGATGGTTCCATGAGAATGTGTATTGATTACAGGCAGTTAAACAAGGTCAAAGTCAAGAACAAGTACCCTTTGCCTCGCATTGATGATTTATTCGACCAGCTTCAGGGAGCAAGGGTGTTCTCCAAGATTGATTTGAGGTCCGGTTATCACCAGCTAAAGATTCGGGATTCAGATATTCTCAAGACAGCTTTTAGGACCCGATATGGCCATTATGAGTTCTTGGTGATGTCTTTTGGGCTGACCAATGCCCCAGCAGCGTTCATGCATTTGATGAACAGTGTATTCCAGCCCTATTTGGACTCATTCATTATTGTATTCATTGATGACATCCTGGTGTACTCTCGTAGCCAGGAGGAGCAAACTCAGCATTTGAAGATTGTATTATGGAGATTGAGGGAGGAGAAGCTTTATGCAAAGTTCTCCAAATGCGAGCTTTGGCTCAGTTCAGTAGCATTCTTGGGGCACGTGGTGTCCAGTGAGGGTATTCAGGTGGATCCGAAGAAGATAGAGGCGGTGGAGAGTTGGCCTAGACCGTCCTCAACCACGGAGATTAGGAGCTTTCTTGGTTTGGCAGGTTACTACCGTCGCTTTGTGGAGGGATTTTCATCTATTGCATCTCCCTTAACCAAATTGACCCAAAAGGGTGCTCCATTCAGGTGGTCGGATGAATGTGAGGAGAGCTTTCAGAAGCTCAAGACTGCTTTGACCACAACTCTAGTTTTAGTTCTGCCATCAGCTTCAGGTTCTTACACCGTGTATTGTAATGCCTCAAGGATAGGCATTGGTTATGTTTTGATGCATGAGGGTAGGGTGATTGCCTATGCCTCGCGCCAGTTGAAGACCCATAAGAAGAACTATCCTGTCCATGATCTTGAGTTAGCAGCCATTGTTCATGCCTTAAAGATTTGGCGTCATTATTTGTATGGGGTTCATTGTGAGATCTATATTGATCACCGGAGTCTGCAGTATCTGTTAAAGCAGAAGGATCTTAATTTGCATCAGCGGAGATGGTTGGAGCTACTTAAGGACTATGATATCACTATTTTGTACCATCCGGGGAAGGCCAATGTGGTGGGCGATGCTTTGAGTCGTCGGGTAGAGAGTTTGGGGAGTTTAGCATATCTTCCAGCAATAGAGAGACCTTTGGCATTAGATGTTCAGACCTTAGCGGGCCAGCTTATCAGATTAGATATTTCGGAGCCTAGCCGGGTATTGGCTTGTGTGGTCTCCAGGTCTTCTCTTTATGACCGTATCAGGGAGCATCAGTATGATGACCCTCACTTGCTCATTCTTCAGGACAGGGTTCGGAGAGGTGATTCTAGGGATGTGACTATTGGTGATGACGGCGTGCTGAGAATGTAGGGCCGGATATGTGTGCCTAATGTAGATGGGCTTCGAGAGCTGGTTCTTGAGGAGACCTACAGCTCGCGGTATTCCATCCATTCGGGTGTCGCGAAGATGTACCAGGATTTGAGGCAGTACTATTGGTGGAGGCGGATGAAGAAGGATATAGTTGGGTTTGTCGCTCGGTGTCTAAACTGTCAGCAGGTTAAGTGTGAGCATCAGAGACTGGGTGGCTTGCTTTAGAGGTTAGAGATCCCAGAGTGGAAGTGGGAGCGGATCACTATGGACTTTGTAGTTGGGCTCCCACGGACTTTGAGGAAGTTCGACGCTATTTGGGTTATTATGGATCGGTTGACCAAGTCTGCGCACTTCATTCCAGTTGGTACTACTTACTCTTCAGAGCGATTGGCTGAGATCTACATCCGAGAGATCGTTCGCCTGCATGGTGTCCCAGTTTCCATCATTTTAGATAGGGGTACACAGTTCACATCGTAGTTTTGGAGGGCCATGCAGCGAGAGTTGGGTACTCAAGTTGAGTTAAGCACAGCTTTTCACCCTCAGACGGACGGGCAGTCCGAGTGCACTATTCAGATATTGTAGGACATGTTGCGTGCTTGTGTCATTGACTTTGGGGGTTCATGGGACCAATTTCTGCCACTCGCGGAGTTTGCATATAATAACAGTTATCAGTCGAGCATTCAGATGGCTCCGTATGAGGCTTTGTATGGGAGGAGGTGTAGATCTCTGGTTGGATGGTTTGAGCCGGGTGAGGCTAGGCTCTTAGGTACAAACTTGGTTCATTACGCATTAGATAAGGTGAAATTGATTCAGGAGCGGCTTCGCACGGCGCAGTCTAGGCAAAAGAGCTACGCGGATAGGAAGGTCTGTGATGTGTCTTTTATGGTTGGGGAGAAGGTTTTGCTGAAGGTATCACCCATGAAGGGTGTTATGAGGTTTGGGAAGAGGGGAAAGTTGAGCCCCCGGTTCATTGGGCCTTTTGAGGTGCTTCAGAGAATAGGGGAGGTGGCTTATAAGCTTGCCTTGCCACCCTGCTTGTCGAGTGTGCATCCAGTGTTTCATGTTTCCATGCTCCGAAAGTATATTGGAGATCCGTCCCATGTTTTGTATTTCAGCACCGTTCACTTGGAGGGTGATATGACTTATGATGTGGAGACGGTGGCTATTTTAGATCGGAAGGTTCGAAGGTTGAGGTCAAAGGATATAGCTTCAGTGAAGGTGCAATGGAGAGGTCAGCCTGTGGAGGAGGCCACCTGGGAGACCGAGCGGGAGATGCGGAGCAGATATCTACGCCTATTCGAGACTCCAGGTATGTTTCTAGACCCGATCGAGGACGAACGGATGTTTAAGAGGGGGAGGATGTAACGACCTGGCCGGTCGCTTCGAGAGTTATAACCCCGTTTTCCCCATTCCTACTTCTTTTTGTGTTATTCAGCTATATTATGTTATATCGGGTTAGTTGGTTCGAGTCCAGAAGGAACTCGGAGTGAAATGAGACACTTAGTCTCATAATTAAAAATTTTAAGTTAGAAAAGTGGACCGGATATGGACCTATGTGTAAATGACCTTGGATTTGAATTTTGATGATTCCAACAGCTCCGTATGGTGATTTTGGGCTTAAGAGCGTGTCCGGAATATTATTTGGAAGTTCGTAGAGGAATTAGGCTTGAAATGCCGAAAGTTTTATTTTTGAGAAGTTTGATCGAGGGGTTGACTTTTTGATATTGGGGTCGGAATCCGATTCTGAAAATTGGAATACCTCTGTTATGTCATTTAGGACTTGTGTGCAAAATTTGAGGTGATTTGAGGTGATTTGAGGATTCGACTAAGTTATTATGATGTTTTAGGACTTGTTGGTATATTTGGTTGAGGTCCCGAGTGCCTCGGGTGAGTTTCGGATGGTTAACGGATCAAAAATTGAACTACAACAATTGCTGCAATTTCCTTCTGTTGGAAATTTCTTCTGCCAGATTCGAGCCCAGAAATCTCTCAGAATCGAGCCCAGATCGAGCACAGGGTCAAGGGCCACGATCGAAGCCATGATCGAGCCCAGAGTCGAGGGCCACGATCGAATCCATGATCGAGCCCAAGGTCGCGGGTCACGGTCGAAGGTCGTGTCGAAGACATGATCGAAGGCCTAGGATCGAGAACCAGGATTGAAGGCCTAGGATCGAGAACCAGGATCGAAGGCCCAGGATCGAGGACCTCGATCGAAGGCCAAGATTGAGGCAGAACCGAGGTTGTCTGGGCAGAATTATAAAAATGGGGACTTCGTCCCATTTGCCATTTTTGACAAATTGGAGCTTGAGGAGAGGCGCTTTTTGATATATTTTCAAGGAAAACTTGAGGTAAGTCCCTTGTGATCATTTCTACTCCATAATATTGAATTATCATCGAATAATCCGACTAGATTACATGATTTTGAGGTGTAAATCGGAGGTTGAAACTTAGAAATTTGGAAATAAGATTTGTAGATTTGAGGGTCGAGTTGAGGTCGGATTTTAGTAAAATTGGTATGGTTAGACTCGTGAGTGAATGGGCTTTCGGGTTTTGTAAAATTTGTCGGATTTCGAGACGTGGTCCCGGGAGGAGCGGGTTTTAGCCAATTTCGGGTTTTGGTCTAATTTTGTAGTTTTTCTTGTGGAATTCATCCCATTAGCGCGTATTGTACTGATTGATTGTGAATAGATTCAAAGCTTTTGGAGGCCGAGTCCAGAGGCAAGATTATTGCGGGTTAGAGATTTGACCGGTTTGAGGTAAGTAACGATTGTAAATCTGGTCCTGAGGGTATGAAACCCCGGATTTTGTATCATTCTACTATTTTAGTGACGCACATGCTAGGTGACGGGCGTGTGGGCATGCACTGTTGGGGAATTGTGACTTGGTCTGTCCCGTAGCAACTATAAAGTTGCATACTTCGTTGAAACCATTTGATACTTATATGTTTTAGAAAGAATTTCTGTAAATTGGGTTGAATGCCATGTTTGGGCCTTGCGCCAATGCTGTTTGGACCCTTAGGGGCTGTTTCTTACCATCCTCTCATTGTTTTCGATTGAAAATCTATACCCAGTCATGTTTTTACTTGTTTACCGCATAACTCAGTTTTATGACCATATTTTGATGCATATAAATGTTTTGGGCCGAATGTCCTGTTTTACTGAAATGCCCGAGGGGCTTGAGATACTTATGACTGAGTGAGGCCGAGGGCCTGATTTGTGAGGATGAGTGTGGATCGGGGCTGCCCGCCTGAAGCATACTTATGACTGAGTAAGGCCGAGGGCCTGATTGGTGAGGATGAGTGTGGATCGGGGCTGCCCGCCTACAGCATACTTATTATTATCGCACGTGAGTTGTCCGTGCAGATTATAGCGCTTGGGCTGAAGGAGCCCCTCTGGAGTCTGTACACACCCCCAGTGAGCGCAGGTACCTACTGAGTGCGAGTGCCGAGTGCTGAGTGACTGGGAGGCAAGAGTGATTGTGAGGTATGCCCGAGTGGCAAGAGTGATTGTGAGGTATGCCCGAGTGGCACGAGTGACTGTGAGGTCTGCCCGGGGGGCTGTATATGAGTGATATTTTTCCCGAGGGGCTGTTTATGATTGCATCATTTTTGCTCACCTTTGCATTGAGCCTTTGTTTGAAAAACTATTGGAAAAAAAATGTCTTTAAATGATTTTTCTTGGAACTGGGTTTAAACTAGATAATTTGATTCAGATCCTGATTTTTAAAAGCATGTGGTATTTTACTGAGATTTCCTGATATGAACGTTATATGCTTTATTGCTCGTCACTACTGCTCAGTATTTATTTATTGTTGTTACTTACTGAGTTGGCATACTCACATTACTCCCTGCACCTTGTGTGGAGATTCAGGTGTAGCTGGATACGGTAGCGGTTATTGAGTGTTCTGGTTGCAGATTTTCTTGGAGATAGCAAGGTAGCTGTTTGGCGATCGCAGCCCCTGCTCTTCTCCCTCTTATCTTCTTCTAGTTGTATTTAGCTATTTTTTGGGCTGAGTTAGCTTTGATATTGTTAGACAGATTATAGTATATGCTCATGACTAGTGACACACCGATGTCGGGCTTTTCTTTTCCGCACTTCTGTTTCTCTTTGATTTGAACTCTTTTAAATGGAGGTTTTATGTTAAATAACCTTGAAATTATCTTTAAAATGAAAATATCGGTTTATTTTGGAAATGAGTCGACTTGCCTAGTTCCACGATAGGCGCCATCACGACAGGGGTTAGTTTTGGGTCGTGACACCTTCATGCTCCTTGAAACCAGACAGTGCAAGGAATCACCCTTCTCAGATGCTCGGGCCTTCTTTCCCAGTTCACTCTTCTTCTCAAATTTCTCGGTGACCCAATACCTCTGCAGATCCTCCCATAAATCCGGTATAACCCATGAAGGCTTCTTGTTAACCTTTCGAGCGGAGCAGAAGGAATTAGAGAGTCTCTTACGACATTTGTACTCCCAATTTGCACAAATTTCACGGTTATACTGGTCCTCCCATGCACACTTAGTCTGCAAATAAAGTATGTAACGTTAGATGAAAATATTATTAATATAATACTTAAATAGATAAGAATTGTATTAAAACCTTAAATTGGTTGAACATTTGTTGCACGAGATCCTCTGGAAAGTCAATCCAAGTCGGATAGGGTGCATTATACAACCCGCCAAGAATATCAGTGATTATCTTTGTAACCTGATGATTAGGAATGAACCTGCAACATAGCAATTACATTAAATAAACAAGAGTAGCTATTCCCTTCCCTTAGTGGACGACTAACGGCCTCTAACTGTTCATAAAAATATTTTGCCTCTTCGTTAGGAGGTTGTTCAACACTTTCATGGGTTTCAAAATCGAAGTGCATCCCAAAAGCATCCGCAACCATTTCATGGTATCTAGGATGTTGAACGTTATTCCCCACCGACCTACTACTTTTACCAACAACTACGTTATGAAATACACCATCACTACCATCAATCTCTCCATAACTAGTCCACACAAAATAATTATCCATAAACCCTTTTTTATAAAGATGAGCCTTAACATCCTCCGATCCAAAAAAAATACAAACACTTGCACTTCACACAAGGATACCTAATCAACCCTCCAATCCGAAACGGTTCAAGTGACATTGCATGTGCAATAAATTCCTTAACCCCTTCTATAAATTCCTTCCTCAAAAACCGACGATTAGGATAATTCCTATTATACATCCAACTACGATATTCCATCTACATAAAGAACGAATAAATTATATTAATCATAGTTCAAATTAATTTATAGAATTAAGTTACATAATAAACTTTAGTTACAATATAATTAATTTAAATAATTTGAGTGCTTATTAATTTGAAAGTTCATATATATCCCTAAAATAAGTTATTTTTAATTCAATTAGACCATTAAAGGGAAATATAATTAAATAAAATAAAATTAGCTAACCCTAGCATTAATCATAATTAAAATTAGTTAAATTAAAAGAATTAAACCCTAGCATTAATTATAAATCATAATTAAACTAATAGAACAAATAATTGAAAGAATTAAACCCTAGCATAATCATAATCAATATAATTGAAAGCTATAAAATTATCTAACCCTAGCATAATAATAATTTTCTAACATAGATAATGCTAGAATAAACATAATCAATAGGAGTAAACCCTAAATCTAATTAATCATTAACTAAACCCTAGTTTATATAATAGAAGAATTAAAATTACTTAAATTAAAAAATGTAGATAACTAACCTTGAAAGAGAAGAGAGGGGGTTTGATTTTGGGTGCTAAAAGCAGTGGATGGTGGTGGCGGAGGAAGCAGTGGTGGCAGATGGCGGCCGAACAATGGTGGGGGAGGGGAGGGAGACGATGAGGGGCTTTGATTTTGGGTGAGGAGGGATACAAGAGTTGATTTTGGGTGTGGTTTTGGGTGGAAGCAACCGGAGAAGAGAAGATGAGAAATAGAAGAGAGAGAGAGAGAGAAAATGGGAAAATGGGGAAGAAGCTCGTCCCTCGCAGATCTAAATTGGAAATTTTCGACCGAAATCGGTCGGAAAATTCGGTAGGAAATATTAAGTGACATTTGACCGTTTGACCATGCCATTTCCGACCGAAATCGGTCGGAAATGTTTAGTTAATATTTAATAATTAGTTTAAAAGCTCTTTATATATATATATCAAATAAGTATTAAATATTTTTTATTTAAAAGCTCTTTATTATTTACACACACAAATATATAGTATAGTATAATATATATACTAAGTGTATAGTATATAAGCTATATTCGATATAACATTAGCTATATTAAGATGTGTGTATATATATATATATATAGTATAATGTATTGTACATATAATAAATATGATTTTGTCACGACCCGAAATTCCCACCTTCGGACCGTGATGGCGCCTAACATTTCACTTGCTAGGCAAGCCAACGTTAGAATAATATTATCCATTTTTAAAATAATTTTAAATTTATTAATAACAAGGAAACAAATGCGGAAGCAAAGTTTAAAATATAGTGAAATAATCCATCAAACAACGGTGTCTAAATACCATCCCAAAATTGGTGTCACAAGTGCACGAGCTTCTAGAATAAATACAAATAAAGGTCTGAATAAAATAAAGCTGTCTGAAAATAAACACACAGCCAAAGTAAAATAGACGGGGATTTCAGAACTGCGGACGCCATGCAGTTATACCTCAAGTCTCCTCTGAATAACTAAAATCCGAGCAAAACTGTGGTACGCCGCTGGGACCAACTTCAAAATCTGCACAAGAAGTGCAGAGTGTAGTATCAGTACAAACGACCCTATGTACTGGTAAGTGCTGAGCCTAACCTCGACGAAGTAGTGACGAGGTTAAGGCGGGTCACTTACATTACATGTGCGCAATATTAGAAACAACAACAATAATAGAAATAAATCAAATAACTCATTTATAATAATCGAAGCCAACTCAGCAGTCATAACCAATTATCATTTCCATCAATTTAGTTACAGCATGCAACCCGCTCTCACAATATATTCACATTCAATTCTGTTGCAGCGTGCAACCCGCTCTCACAATATATTCATTTTAATCAAGTCTGTTGCGGCGTGCAACCCGATCCTCCAATATTGACTTTTAATAAGTCTGTTGCGGCGTGCAACCCGATCCTCCAATATTGACTTTTAATAAGTCTGTTGCGGCGTGCAACCCGATCCTCCAATATTGACTTTTAATAAGTCTGTTGCGGCGTGCAACCCGATCCTCCGATATGAATTTTTAATAAGTCTGTTGCGGCATGCAACCCGATCCTCCAATATGGACTTTTAATAAGTCTGTTGCGGCGTGCAACCCGATCCTCCAATATATTCATTATAATCAATCTTGTTGCGGCGTGCAACCCGCTCCTCCAACATATTCATTTACCAATTAATTCTTATAGAAGAAATTCCCCAATAAACGCAACAATTAATATAAAATCATAAGACAACAAGCATACAATAATTATGATTTAATTATGAAGCAAACAATGACAAATAACAAATTATTATGGAAATCAGGGAGCAAATAGGCAGTTTAATATTTAATATGCTAAATGTCAAATAACAATTAAGGCACATAATTCAAATAACATGTAACAATTAATGCAGGAATTCAAGAATTAATATTTTGACAAGGAATAAGAGAGAAACAATTATTATAGTAATTAATTTATGATTAAAAAAATAGTTTATGATTTTTCAAGTAAGCAGGCAAACAATTAATTTGACGACGTATAGACACTCGTCACCTCGCCTATACGTCGTTCACATGCAATTCACATAACAAATAATTTAAGGGTTCTATTCCCTCAAGTCAAGGTTAACCACGACACTTACCTCGCTTTGCAAATTCCAATCAATTATTCAACCACAACTTTTCCTTTTAAATTTGACTCTGAAAGTTTCAAATCTATTCACAAACAATTTGATATATTCAATACGAATCATAGGAATTAACTCCATATGAATTTATAAATTTTCCGGATAAAAATCCGAAATTCATTAAGATATTCAGTAGTGGGACCCACGTCTCAAATCCCGGAAAAACTCGCGAAATTCGAACACCCGTTACGATACGAGTTCAACCATACCAAATTTGTCCAATTCCGATATCAAATGGACCTTCAAATCTTAATTTTTCGTTTTTGGAAAGTTTTACAAAAATTTCAATTTCTTCCATCTAAATCCGAAATAAATGATGAATATAGACATGGATTTGTGAAATACAATCACTATATGATAAAGAACACTTACCCAGTTCAAAGTCTTGAAAATCTCCCTTGAAATCGCCCAAATCCGAGACTTAAAACTCAAAAATGAGTAAAAATGGCTAAGACCCGATTTTATGTATTCTGCCCAGCATTTTCGCATTTACAGGCTATATTTTCGCACCTGCGGTCTCGCATTTGCGAAGAAGGGCTGCCAGGTGAGGTTCCGCACCTGCGGATAAAATGTCGCACCTGCGACGTCCGCTTTTGCAACAAAAGGGCCGCACCTGCGAAGACCGTTTCTGCGATAGAAGTCTCACTTCTGCGGTCAAAATTCCACAGGTGCGATTACACCAGAACTCAAAATTTCAGATTTTGCTTAAGTCCAATTCTTGTTCCGATTTCGATCCGTTTCACTCTCGAGGTACTCGGGACCCCGCTCGAATATACCAACAAGTCCCGTAACATAATACGAAGTGACTTGAGGTCTAAAATCACGTCAAACAACACTGAAATTACAATTCACACTCCGATTCGAACTTTGAGTTTTAAACTTTCAAATTGCAAATCTCGTGCCAAAACATAGTAAATGAATCCGGAATGACTTCAAATTTGGCACACAAGTCATAAATGACATAACGGAGTTGTTCAAATTTCCAGAATCGGATTCCGGCTCCGATATCAAAAAGTCAACCCCGTGGTCAAACTTGAAACATTTAGCCTTTAAATTGCTAGTTCCGTTAAATGGTCATAACTTGAGCTAGGGACCTCCAAATTAAATTTCGGGCATACGCCCAAGTCCCAAATTACGATACGGAGTTACCGAAACTGTCAAAATACTGATCCGGGTCCGTTTGCTAAAAATATTGACTAAGGTCAACTCACTTGAGTTTTAAAAGCTCTATTTCCCATTTTAATCCATTTTTCACATAAAAACTTTCCGGAAAATTGTACGGACTATGCACGTAAGTCGAGAAATGATAAATGGTGCTTTTCGAGGTCTTAGAACACAAAATTACTTATTAAATTTAAAGATGACATTTTGGGTCATCACATCTAAGTTTACCTCTTCGGGGTAGGGAAAGGTCTGCGTACACACTACCCTCCCAAACCTCACTAGTGGGATTTCACTGGATTGTTGTTGTTGTTGTTGTTGTATATATAGTATAGTATAATATATATACTAAGTGTATAGTATATAAGCTATATTCGATATAACATTAGCTATATTAAGATGTCTATATATATATATATATATATATACTATACTATGTATATATATATATATATATATATATAGTATAGTATAGTATAGTATAGTATAAGATGTATATATAGTATAGTATATATATATATAGTATAGTATTAGAGTTGTAGGTTAGGAGGTAGTTGAGTCTTGTCTTATTTCGTACCGTTGTGAGACTAGTCTGGTAGGGTTTTTGTCTAAGCTAGCTAGAGGCAATGTCGTGTCTTACTATTTTGCGTTTCAGTGTCAGACCTATTTACTAGCTATCGTTTTTGTTTTTGCTTTTTTTCGTTTTTGCTTTGCATCTTTCTTCTGGATTTCATGTTGTTCCTATTTTTTTATGATTTCTGTGGTGATACTGATATTGTCTTATTTTGTTTTTTTGTTCTCTTGAGCCGAGGGTCTTTCGAAAATAGCCTATCTACCTCTTCGGGGTAGGAAAAAGGTCTGCATACATACTACCCTCCCAGACCCCACTAGTGGGATTTCACTGGGTTGTTGTTGTTGTTGTATATATAGTATAGTATAATATATATACTAAGTGTATAGTATATAAGCTATATTCGATATAACATTAGCTATATTAAGATGTCTCTATATAGTATAGTATAATATATATACTATGTGTATAGTATATAAGCTATATTCGATATAACATTAGCTATATTAAGATGTCTATATAGTATAGTATAGTATAGTGTGTATATATAGTATTGTAATGACCCTGCCAGTCGTTTTGACTATTATAATCCATATATATATATATATATATATATATATATATATATATATATATATATCGAATAAGTATTAAATATTATTTATTTAAAAGCTCTTTATTATTTACACACACAAATATTATTAAATATATATTTTAATTTGTATAAAAGCATTTTTCCGACCGAATTTGGTCGGAAATATTGAATTATAATCATTTCGGCTGGTTAATTAAATATATATAATTTTTGTCTTGGGCGGGAAACAAAAAATTCAAACTTTCCGACCGAAATCGGTCGGAAATTCTGAATTTTTTTAATATATAATTATTTTTGTACATTATATACAAGTATGACCAAATATTTGACCAATTTTCGACCGATTTCGGTCGGAAATTTGGAAAGATTTTAATAAATAATTATTTTTGTACATTATATACAAGTATGACCAAATATTTGACCAATTTTCGACCGAAATCGGTCGGAAATTTGGAAAAATTTTAATAAATAATTATTTTTATACATTATATACAAGTATGACCAAATATTTGACCAATTTCCGACCGAAATCGGTCGGAATATTATTTCTTTTGCTGTCAGAAAATTTTTGTTGACTTTTGTGACCAAATACTCTTATTTTCGATCGATTTCGGTCGGAAAGCTTTGGACGGAAATCATCTGATTTTTAGTAGTGTGCGTGGGAGATGCTTTAATTTGGCTACTTATGGAAAAGATATGACATATCAGCATACTCAAGATGTAGTGCATTTTGTAAATCCTCCCATGTTTACTTTACTGTGTTTTAATCTAGACCTATTAGGGACCGTAACTTTTAGTTCAGTACCTTCTACTGTAATAGTTTAGTTTCTGTTTATAACAGGTTTTCCTTGGCAGAAATAAAATAAAATAAATTTTAATGAATAAATTAGAGTATCTGTTAAGTATCAAAATTATATTTAAAAAAATATTCATGTGGTTTAACTATAAAAAAATAAAATTAATTTAAAGTTTGGTCAAAATTATAATAAAGTTAAGCATATACAATATATTAGAGAGAGGTCACAATAGGGGGGGAAGTCCTAATTAGTAGAAACATTTTTCCTTTTACAATCACTTTCGCAATGTAATAATTAATCAATATATTAAAATAATTCATTTAAGAGAATTGAAATTTATCAATGATCACAAAGTACACAAGACAAGAATTTGGAAGCAAAGGATTTGAATTTTGTTGAAGCTCTCTCATCATAATCACCTGGTAATTCTGTTGGTACACAAATGGTAGAGTCATCAGCACCACTTAGTTTAACTTTCTCACATTCATCCAAGAATTTATTAAATGCCTTGTCAACATACTCAGCTGCCTCAGCAACAGTCATGTCTTCCACAAGCTTGTGGGGATAAGAGTCCTTTAAATGGTCTCCACATAAAACTGCAGCCATTTGTACCATTTCTGTTTGATAGTCAGTTAGCTTTGCATCTTCTTTGGCTTCTGCTTCTCGCAATCTCACTGGTTCTGGCAAAGTTTCTGCAGTAATTAATAGGCAGTAATATTAATTTGATGAATGCAATAATCTCGTTGTTTAATTGCTCTTATATAGGTAGATACATTCACTGATCAGAGTTATGTGAAACAACATAACAACTACTCAATTTCAAGCAAGTTGGAGTCTGAAAGAAATATAGGAAAAAGAACGTCTTATAATCATAGAACTCTAAATGTAAAATGGTGTTTATGTTATGTGTTAGATATTCATAATTTCAGGTTCATTGTAACAAGGACAGATTATGTTCATCAGTAGAATTAAAAATAAATAAGTGAAAGATTATTACCGGGGCAATCTGTTCTTGGAGTTGTTCTATTTATGACTGTCTCAAAGGTTCCAGCCCATGCATCACGCTTAGTGAGAAACTCACTCAAGTTGAAAATCTTCTTAACAGTTGCAGGAATTGAAGAATGCTCAAATTCAGAAGTAGCGTATGGTCCTGATGGCTTGTGTAACACTTGACATATATATATATACACGCATAGTTAATCACATGACACGAAATCACAAATTTCGACATATATATGAATTGAAGACAGTACTATTAAACTAATATAATTTATATATTGAAGAACTTAGTACCCGTTCCACGTTCGATCCACGGTGAAATCAAGATGGCCGGAACCCTAACACCTAGGCGATTAAACTGAAATTTATAAGGTTCAGGACCATTTATTCCATCAGGGCTAGGAACGCCGGTGACCGGAGTCGGAACATGGTCAAAGAAACCACCATGTTCGTCATATATTATAATGAACAATATTTCATTCCATTGAGGGCTTGATCTCAATGCCTCGTAGACTTGTTTCACAAATTTTTGGCCTTCAAATACATCATGAGAAGGGTGATCATCATTTCCAGGCAAGATTTTTAAGTCAAAGTATCTTTGCTCAATTACAACATAATTTGGTAACTTTCCCTCTTTGCAGTGGTTCTTGAAATGAAGATCGAATTGATGGAAGTTCTTTATGTATTTCAGTTTCCTAAGATTCCTGCAAAAATCAAAATGAAAATTAAAGAAATGCCTAAAGGGTTTATGAGATCAAATTTACTATGACATGCTAGTGGATCTGCGTTTTCCTCTAAAGAGGGTAATTAATTCTCAAAATGAATGTTATAAATGAATTAAAGTAAAACTATCAACTCAAGACTTAATAATTAAGGTAAGAGTTTTGATATAACTTTATCCTTCAACAAAAATTATACTTGAGAACTAAAATAATATGTGGTCTTTATTGTTTGACCCGGTCAACGACGATAAAGCCTTTGAAGGCTGTGACATGTCAACCTAACTACAAAGGGTCGAGGTCAGGTGCGGAGGATAAATTATTGTTTTAATGACCCGGCCGGTCGTTTTGAGTATTACAGCTCCGTTCCCCTATTTACTGCTCTATTTCTGCTTTACAGTTGTTATGTGACTTGTCGGGGTAATTGGTTCGGGTCCGGAGAGGTTTTGGAATGAATTGGAGCACTTAGTTCCAAGGTTTAAAACTTAAGTTGAAATAGTTTACCGGAGGTTGACTCATATGTAAACGATTTGATGATTCCAATAGCTCCGTATGGTAATTTTGGACTTAGGAGCGAGTCCGAAAAATTATTTGGAAATCCGTAGTTAAATTAGGTTTGAAATGGCTAAAACATAAATTTAAGCTAGGAAGTTTGACCGGGGAGTTGACTTTCTGATATCGGGGTCGAAATCCAATTCTGAAAATTGGAATAGGTCTGTTATGTCATTTATGACTTGTGTACAAAATTTAAGGTCAATCGGACTTGAATTGATAGGTTTCGGCATTGAATGTAAAAGTTGGAATTTCGTAGTTTCATTAGCTTGAATTGGGGTATAATTCGTATTTTTAGCGTTGTATGATGTTTTGGAACTTGTTGGTATGTTTGGTTGAGGTCCCGAAAGTCTCGGGTGAGTTTCGAATGGTTAACGGATCAAATTCGGACTTAGAAGAAATCTGGAAATTTTTGCCTTCTCGTGCAATCGCACTTGCAGAATTTGGCTCGCTGGTGCGAGCTCGCAAAAGCGAGATGGGCATCGTAGATGCGTGAGGTCCGCAGAAGCGACTTCAATGTCGCAGAAGCGGAGGCAAGGGGAGCTGGGCAAGACCGCAGAAGCGGACAGCTTCTTCGCAGAAGCAGAAGCGAGTCCGCAGAAGCGAAGCAGGCACAGGAGCAACAGCATGACAGCAAAAGTGGGACAGCAGATGCGGTTAGTTTTTCACAGAAGCGGAACCCCTGGACAGATTACAAAACAGAGGGGTTCTGACATTTTTGTCATTTTGGACATTTTCAACACGGGTTTGGGCAATTTTTCAGAGAGAATTCACGGGAAAACTTGAGGTAAGTCACCTGTGATCATTGTTAGTCAATAATATTTGATTATCATTGAGTATTTTGACTAGAGTTTTGTAGCATATGTACTCATATAAATATGAAGATAGATGAGAAAGGGCATTAGACCTTTTGTAAAGAATATCTTCAATATTCTTCTGTACAATATTCTCACTTTATTGAATAGAAACAAAGCTTGACTTTACACTTTCTTTCTTTTACCCATCTCTCCCCGATCCAACAAGAATCGAAATATATAATTGTATGTTATCATACATCATTATAAGAAAGCATATCTGAAGATTTTATCCTTGTCGGGTGATCTTTGACTCATTTACTATTAGAAGCCATTTACTATCATTTATTGCTCAACTTTACACTCATAAGTAGGGGTGTACAAAGAAAATCGATAAACCGCACTAAATCGATAATACGAGTCAAATCGAAAAAATAAACGATTGTAGTTTGGTTTGATTTGAAAAATAAAATCCGACCATAATTGGTTTGGTTTGGTTTTAACTAAAAAAAGTCAAACTGAAACCAAACTAACCCGATTGTATATTTATACAATTTTTAAAAATATTTTATACATATAAATATTTATTGTAATGTAATTTATAAATATTGCTTAAACTTTTTCACATTTTTATCTTTTAACGTATTATTTCAAGTTTGGACTTAACATTCTTGAATGGTAAATAAATTTTATAGCCCATAAATGTGATAAATCAAACAAAGTTCAAATCAATACTAATGCTAACAAAAAAAAATTCAATTCAGCACTAGGAGTGACAATAGTGTTGGATATCTATTTTTTAGTTTTACATAATTGGTTTATAATAAAAATGTATAACTTAGTTTATCTTTTTCTGTAGTGCTTAGTTATATAATTAATAGTACTTATTAGCTATACTTATTTTAGTATGACCTATATAGTATTTTTAGATTATGTTAATTTTTATTATGACTTATTAATTTACAATATTTGCTTTATGCAATTTTATTATCTTTGTTATTGAATATTTTAGTATAATGCTATGACTTATCTCATATTATTGTATTATTTTCTTAGAAAATACATTATATAGTTGTATCTTACTAGGACTAAAGAAATATTTGGAGCACAACAAATTTTGTGCTATGAAGACTTTACCGGGAAACAACCCGAAAACCCGAAAAAAACCGAAAAATCCAAGAAAAACCGAGATTAAAAATCCGACTTTGTTGGTTTGGTTTGATTTATAGATCTAAAAAACTGATACCCTTGGTTTGGTTTGGTAATTAAAAAATTCGAACCAACCCGAACCATGTATACAGTGGAGGAGTCACATTAAATCAAGGGAAGCGATACCCCTTCGCCGAAAAATTATACTATTTTACTAGATAATTTTTATTTTATTTTATGTATATTTATTATACGTTGACTCCCCTTGACTTTTTGATGTATCTAATTATTTATATTTTGACACCCCTTGATGAAAATTCTGGCTCCGTCACTGCATGTACACCCCTACTCATAAGCCTTTATTGCTCTATTAATACCTCAAGATTGTCTTATTTAATAGCTCATATTAAATATTCACCTTAAAAGCGCTAGATCTATCATTGAATATTGATATTGACTATAATTAACCCTATTTTTTTTATAAATCTAATTGTATAAAAATTAAGATCTAATTTTTGGGTCATATACCTTCCATTATAAGATCTACGCTAAAGTTCTGACGCTTGTTAACATATTCCTCGTCAGGCAACACAGGACTTCTCTTTCTTCTTGTTGTTGTTTTCTGGGAGTAAATATAGTGGACTCCAACTAACATTTTAGTATTATTTATTAGAAATATAATATGAAAAAGATCACAGTGCTTAACTTCTAATGAAATTTCAAGGTATCTCAGTTTAGTTAGAAAATAATAAATTAAACTTATTTTCTTTAGTTTCTAATGTAATTAGCCATCAAAAAAAGGTGCCAAATCATTATAGACGAAGAGAGTAGTTCAAAATCCCCAATAAATATGGAAAGAGAAAATACTTAACACATCTTATATAAGGGTAACCAGTGCACTTAAGTTCTGCAATGCGTTCACAAAAAGAATCGGATTATATATATTAAGTCAATTGTATGCAGCTTTGTCATGGGTTCAGTTTTATAATGTTATTATCTGACTTCATTTATTGAATTTGGTCTTCTACAGATTAAGCTTGTGTTCTCCAAATCAAAACTTACTCTCTTCCTCAACTCTTATGGGAAGAAAAAGATTAATAAACGAAAGGGCCAAAATGGGGTTTATTAAAAAGACACTCTTAAGATGCATATAACAAAATAATCACATCTTATGGGACAAAAAAGAGTTAAACACGAAAGGGCCAAAATGATGTTAAAAAGACATTCTAATATAGGATGCGTATATACAACAAAATGATAACATTTTATGGGCGAAAAATGAGTTAAACACGAAACGGCCTAAATGATGGTAGCGTCATTGCATTTCCGAACTGTACATCTTGACCACTTATATGTAACCACTTAACCAAATAAGTATAAATAATTTATTCTATGAAAAAAAAAAAAAATTCTCAACTACCTGAGAAAGGTTTATATCTGTTTACAATTATGACACACAAATAGAATTATGAGTAGTGTCAAAACATTCACTCAATAGAAATTAAATTCTCAGATTCTTCATTCTTCACTAGCTTTAATTTCATGAGTTGTACAACAGAGCATAACTACATAATCTACAGGCTTCCAGTAGTATTTGTTTTAGTCAGACTGAATACTGGAGTCAAGGCATTAACCCAAGAAGTATCCACCATTAATTAGTGCATTTATTCTTTTATTAATTAAAATGAAGAAATTATCCACTGTCAAAGGCAATAATATACTGGAAAGTGGCTTGAGATACTTGAACACGTCAATTGAAATTGACAGAACTATGGAGAAGAGAAATGAAACACAAAACCATGTAAAAATATGGATTTAACTTATATTTACTATAGCGTAAAGAAACTTTTTTGCAATTTAGTATTTTTTTTTAATTTTTAGTTTATTAATTTCACTTATTATAGACATTTATATATGATCAATTTTTAGTAACATAATAGTGTAAAATATTCTTATATATCATCAGTGTAGAGAAGGTTAGTATTTGAACCCATTCATCACTGCCTCCGACATACCTAAAAATAGCAAATTCAACCTGTATCTGAGTTGTAACATATTTGTTGACTTAATTTTGAATTTAAAATGACCTACTAAACTATAAGGTCAGAATATTATAATATATCCAACGGATCAAATGCAACCCCAGCCTAAACTAAAAATGGAGATTAAGAGTATGTAAATTTGGAAGAACTTAAGGGAGTGATTATTTAAAAAATAAATAAATAATATTTTTTTTCCAAAAAGCAAAACAAAAAAGGGGACGGTTGGGTTCATGTGTTGACATTGAGGTTTGGGGTATGACACATTATTTTGTCATATCTTAACCCAACATATCTTGCATAATCCGTTTTAACTTGCATTATCCCCGTTCAAGTTTGACTCAATTCGCTCATTTGCTACCTCAATGATATATCGTACCCTTGAGATTTCTCTCTGCATTCTGAGCAAATCCTTTCATGGTGGGCTGAAGTTTCTTGCTAGCCAAGTTCTTACTCCATGGAACTCCAAATATTTGCTCATAAACATCTTGGATTGAGTGGCCGGGATCTGGATCTACGTAAAGTGATTGGTTGCCAAAAATAAGAACGTCGGATTTTGCATTGGAGGTTGAGATAGGGTTGGATGATTTTCTTGTTGGACCATTTATATTAGGGTTTAGGGTATTCATCCAACCTAACATGTGATCAAATGAACGGTTTTCTTGGACTAACACTATTATAGTTGTGATGGGGGAAGAAGTTATATATTTCTGAAGAAGCCATTGTGGCAATTTCTTCCATTGTTTTCGCTAGTAATTCTGAAGGTTTTTTGCTGCTTGTTTTGAAGCTAATGCGATTGATTTCTTGGAGGGTTTCGCTATGGTTCTTGCCTTTTAAAAGAAAATGGAATATGGAGAAGATGGAAAACAGCTTCTATGTGTATGTTTGTTTCTTGTAGAGAATGACAATTAACCTGATCCAATCCTCAAATAATTTGCAATGATTAGCAACCTTTCTTTTTAAACTTTAGATGCAAAAAATGTACAGAAAAAGTAAGAAAGTAAATAGTCCATTGACCCAAAAAAAAAAAAAACTATTGAAAACAAACCTCATTCGAGAATAAACCCCAGAAAAGAACAAAAGAAGAGAGTGATGATGTCTTAAGATTTTTATCTAAAATCAAAAGTTAGACAAAAAGATAAAAACACTAGTATTTTATTACGTAGAACATTTGACTAATTAATACTTTTTTCATTTTATTTTTTGATTGATATAATTCAAGGCTTGAGCTCGTATTTAACACCACAAAAAGTCCAATACTGGAAAGCCAGGAACTGAAGTTATTTAAAGGAGTCACTAATTTGTAGTGGTACACTAGATCGGCGTTGGCACGGGCCCAATAATTTAAACGCTAATATATAGGGGGATTTGCATCTATATCCAGTTTTTTGGTCACATTTTAACTTATACCCGCTTTGCAAAACAAATTGCAAGCGTACCCACTTTTCGGGTAATTTCAGACATACGGGCCTGAAGTAGCAAAAATTTATGTCTGAAGTTTGAACTTCAGAATGTTTTTGTTTTACCTGAAGTGTAGTCTTATCAAAGCAAAACTTCAAATAGTTTTGCCTGAAGTTTGGCCTGACTTGCAAAGGCAATCACACAAAGTTCATTTCTTAGTGCAATGGCAAACTTCAGTTCAATAAAACTACAGCATGTTTTGGCTGAAGTTTTTGATTTGTAATTGCTGAACTTCAGCATTCTAGGAGCTAAAGTTTTGTTTTGTAATTGCTGAATTTCAGCATTCTAGGAGCTGAAGTTTTGTTTTGTATTTGATGAACTTCAACATTCTAGGAGCTGAAGTTTTTGTTTTATATTTGCTAAACTTCAGCAGTCTTAGAGCTGAAGTTGTGTTCTGCCTTTCTTTGAAGTTAGATGGCTTTAAAATATAACTTAAGCTAAATTGTGCTAAAATTTTAACTGATTTTTTTGATAAAGTTCTGAAGTTATTTTTTCTATCTTTTATTTTTCAGTTCTGCAGCCCATTTCTATTGTTTTTCCTGCAGATGATATCATAAAGCAAGGGGTAAGCTAATTCCAAGAGATCGCGAGAGCAACTATTGTGTATAATAAATTTCACATGCATGTGCCATTCTTGTGGCAGGTAACTTGGAAGAGAGGACATGTAGTAGTCAATTGTTGTTGTATGTTTAAGAAGGATGGATAGGGAAAGACACAAATCACACCTATTATTGATTGTGGAGTTTTATTTACTCGTCCTTCAACATAGAATATAGTAGTTGATAAGATTTAATAAAAACTTTACAGATCCAATCAATAATACTTATACAAAGTCTCATGTGTTTGAGAGAGAAAAGAAGAAGAGGAAAATAAGAGGAGGGAGAAAGGAGCGCATAGGTCAGGAGGAAGAAGATGAGGCGTCTGAAGTTGTCAAAATTAAGAATTTTAAAAATATAGGTATAGGTTAAATGGGGGCGACCAAATAGGGCGCCCCGTGCAATTATTACTTATATATATGTAAAAATAGTATGGGCTAGCCAATTTTCGAATTCGTAATTAGAAATAACCAACATTTGCAAAATTATTGAAAATAACCACTATATTAGCTGAAACACGGAAAGTTCCAGCATAATATACTAAATTTTGGAGCTCCTCCGTATAAACTTCTAGCATATTATGGTGGAACTGCGATACATTATGAAACTCCAGCACATTATGTTGGAATCTCATATGTAAAAAAATCGAACTCCTGTGTATTATGCTGGAATTTTTACGGATTACTTTTAAAACTGTGCCTATTTTTTAATTACCAGTTGTAAATCTAACTATTTCTGATTCCCCCCACCCCCATATACGTAAACCTATTAGGGCTTGTTTAAGTATTATCGTAATTGAATTTGAATGTAATTTAATTAATTATACGGTTTGACATGTTTATCTGCATATGTAATCATTTAGTCAATATGAATTAAGCATAATTAAAATGAAGTAATTACACTCTTCAATTCTCACAGAGGATAAATTGATGATAATTACGTGATGACATTCAAATTCTTGTTTTTTTCTTATTAAAACAAAATAAAAAAGGAAAACTCTTTTCCCCCTCTCATTTGTCTCTCAAAATGTATTTTATTGCTCCTAATTCCATTCGAGGTACTCCTTTCCTCTTTAATTCTTTTTTCTACTTATTTCATACTTTCTCTTACCATGACATTTTTTGGTGTTATCTATAGAGTATTCGTGTTGCTACTTCGGTTCCATGTCCTCCTTCTTCCCTTTTTTTATTTGCATATTTTTCTGCTTTTATTTCTCTTATTATATACGTAGATTGTAGTACTTTGCAACTTTTATACTTTATTCTTCTTTATTTTTCCTTATTTCATTTTTCAATAAATTTTATGCTTTATTAATATATTTAAAATGCTATTTTTATTTTTCTTATATCGTATACAATAACAACATATTCTGTGTAATCCCACAAGTAGGATCTGGCGAGAGTAATGTGTACACAAACCTTATTCGTATCTCGTTTTGTATCATATGAAACTCAAAATAACCAATTAATTAAGTATAGGACATACCAAGAAATTACTATTATTCGTTGCATAATACTGTAATAATACAAAAGAAGTTTTGGCTCTCCAGCAACGTTTATTGTAATGACCAAATAATGCTCGGGTTTTGTTAAGGTAAAATATTTTGGTATTCCTTCATCTTTTTATAATTTCTCAAGACAACAAAATTCGTATTTTAATTCGTTTATAAACGGTAAAAACGTATTCTAAAATTACAAATGCTATTTCCTTCTAATAGCCAAGAATGATAAAATCATTCGTAGAAGCTAACAATCTTCATGTATCAATTCTTGGAATTAATTAAAAGGTATCTCCGGTTTAAATCAAAAGAATACATAAATTCAAAAGGAAAAAGAAAAATAATGGTGGTCTACAAACATAAAAGGAAATTAGCTTACAGGCAACCATTGTTGAAAAGTAAAGAAGAGAAAAATGTAGCATTACAATGACATCATCAGTGTAGAAGCGCAAGTAAGGGGTTCTGGGGTTGGCGTGTCAAACCAAAAACATAATGGGCCCACCATAATCAATACATTGAGCAGGGTCTATTTCAACGTGGCACAAGAGCTGCAATTTTAGCAGAAAACGGTGGTGATCTTGACGTAGCTACCGACAATGTCCAAATAATGCAGCAGCGAGTATAACTCTTTCAGGCAAGCTAAATATGTGAAATGTCGAAAATGTCCCGACAGTAAGCAGGCATGTCGTCTAGGTGCCTGT
Organism: Nicotiana tabacum; assembly: GCF_000715075.1. Lineage (NCBI taxonomy): Eukaryota > Viridiplantae > Streptophyta > Magnoliopsida > Solanales > Solanaceae > Nicotiana > Nicotiana tabacum. The sequence continues at coordinate 146,366,314 of NC_134098.1, read as the reverse complement.
TAACTCCCTCTTATTAGATAGTAGAAGATGCAAAAAAAAAAAAAAAAAAATGTCAAAGAGATGATACATATACCGAAGGGCTCCAACAGAGCTCATGTAGTTTTTCGATTTAGAGGCCGTGTAACAAGTTTGTTTTTGTTGGAGGCCTAAGAGATCATATTGGATATAGCTTTAGGTGTTCTTATTAATTCATTATTATTTGTAGCTGCTCTTTAGGTGTATTAATTCATTATCTGTCAATGGTAATAATTCAGTTAATTTTGATCCATCACTACGTTTAATTAGAGGCGGAGTCACAATTTGAAACTTATGGGTTCGGGTTCTAAATTTTTTAAGTTATTGGGTTCTAAATTAATAATTTATACATGTTCAATGAATTTCTTAAAATAATTACATAATTTGGACCAAAGCTACTGGGTTCGGCCGAACCCGTAGGTTCTACTCTCTCTCCGCCCCTGCGTTTAATAATCATACGTACAAGGAATTGAATTTAGAATTTAGCACAAGATGATCCTTTAGGATAAAAGCATATGCTTTGCCGCGCGTATGGCATGTAACAAACTTATCTATTCCAATTGCAAGAAAAAAGGGATGGGTTTATTAGCTCCAATAAATGATGTTTACGTAAGAGTTTCTAGCTAGTCATTTTTTAATTTCGATTCACTCGTAATGCTTTCAAATTTCAATCATATGTTGATAAACGTATTACTAAATTTTTAAATGGATAATACTAGACCAGTTTGACGGTTACGTTTGAAGTGAATATACATATAACTTAATCATAATTAACTGATAAATATATGTATGTAAGATAATTATATTGTATTTATTAATTTAATGTAAACACCATGTGTCAGTGTTGATGTTCTAATTTTGGACTATCCTGTGCTTCGGTTGAACAAGCGTCAGAATATTTCTTATTTACATCGTTGGGTAGTCTGTACATTATTCCGTTTAACCCAACAAAGAAAAAGGAAGAAATATAACTGATTATCCAAAACTTTCGATTATTGTTGTTCAGATTTTCACGCTTTCTGATTCCCTTACGTTTTATAATTGTGAATTTCCTCTTGTTTCTATTTCGAATTCGACTTTAGAAAATCGAACAAATCAAAAATTATTTTTTAGTAATATAATATGGTATTTCTGTTGGGATTTTAAGCTTGTGTAGTTTAAAGAGGGTGAATAAGAAATGGAGGGAAAATGAAATATTTGAGTTTCCCTTGGGAAAGGGACATTGTCCCATATCGGAGGAAGAAAAGGCTTTTGATGGGTATATATATAATTGCTCTTCTTCTAGCTCTTAAAGAGTTAAGAAAAAGGCAAGCCTCGCGCCGTCATCGTCGCTTGGCTACGGCTACGGCTACGGCTACGGATTCTTTCCCGAATTATTTTAAATATATTTTTCCCGCAATATTTCAAACACCCATTTTCAACAGCCATGGCTGTTTCTAAAAGGTTGCAAACCTTTTCAGAAACATTGCCACCAACTCTATAAATAGAGTTTGAATCCCAGAATCTTTCCTTACAAAATTTTCTGAGCTTCTTCTTCTTCTTCTTCTGCATAATATTTTCCAGTGTGCTTTACGACCATTGAGTGGTTCGCAGTTCATCAGAGTTTTGGTACCAATACACTGGTGAGTTAAATCGTTCTATCCTGGGAGGATATATTCCAGCACCTCGGGTACTTGAGGGGAATAATTTCCTTAAGGACACACTGTGTATTCAGTGGGCTCGATTTATTCCTATACTGTTTTTTTATTTTCCAGAATCTATTTCGTTAAACAAGTGTTACTAACTTTCTATTTTGTTTTTTCAGAAAGTTTAATTGTTTATTACAGCAATACAATACAGAATAATAACAATTTCAACTTTCTTTACTAGGTTCACTTAACTAATTTGACACAAAGTGTTATAATTTCACCATTTGATACTCTTACATGAAGGCTAGTAGGTAGTCGCGAGTTTATCTTTTTCTTACATGTAGTATTAATAGTATTCTCGTACTTTCTTATACTTAAATTTATATTACTATCAGTTATTTTGTTGCTTTAGTTTTCTTGTTATTGTTGGTATTGCTTCGTGTTACTATTTTTTTTTCGTGAATTATCCATTATTGTATTTTTCAAAATAGCATCTCTATCTTCACAAGGTTGGTAAACCTACGTACATATTACCTTCCTCAAGTTAACTCCAGCTGTGCATGAGATTACATTGGGTTTGTTGTTGTTGTATGCTCTTACGTCCGGTGGTCGTAATTATTTATTTGGGAATCTAAACTGAAAGAAAATGAATTAAAGAATTCCCAATACCAAAGCTACACTCTTGTTATTGTGGCAATTGATTTTTTGGAAGGTCTAAATCATACATTGAAATACCAAAGCTACACTCTTGTGTATAGGCATGTGAAAGAAGATTTGAACATCAAATTTGAAGTCATGAGGTAAATGGTGAAGTTTTCAAGATCATTATAAATCTAGTTGAAAACTCTTACATACATGACTAGAGGCGTTAAATAGGCAGTTAAGATTAATTTAGACGGATCAAACGGGATTGGGTTAATAGACCGGCAATGACACACCAATCTAATTGAGTTTTTTGCTTGAAACAAGATGATTCGTTTAAAATTAGGCTAAAAGTTGAATTATAACATAACCCTTCCAACTTAAGCTATTTTTTCCATTTCTTCATTTTCAAAAAAATTAGCCTCAAATTCTAAAAGTTTATAAAGTAGTTATTTTTTCTACAAACATGTTGTATATACTAGTGCATATATACATATAGTTGTGTTCAATAGTACGTACTTATTTGTCGTGCTAGTGAATTTTTATCGAGCCAAAAATTTGTACAAGCACCTAGTACTAGTGCGAGCGATTATTACTCTGTTATGTAAGGCTTCATTTTTTATTTTGATACCTAAGTTATGACTTAATATCAATTTTGGTCCTCAAATTATTTGATAAAACACGCTGACCTCCAATAATTAAATCAAGTTTGCGGCTTCGATCTAATCGCAAATAAAGGTAACGGGAGTTAGAAGTTACTACTTTTACCTTTTGAACTATTTAAAGGTCAAAATAGTATTTAGTAAATACTTATTCACATCGGGTGATCAAACTAATTCAATTTATCATGGTTAATTGGTTTAATAAAGTAAAAATATATATTAATTAATCATAGTTAAGTGATTAAAGTAAATATGTAAATATATTTTTCATTTCTATTGGTTTTGTTATAAACACCGAATGCGGATAAAATTTTACCATGCTAGCATTATAATACACCCTTTCTCAACGGTTTCAAATTAATTCTCATCACTTAATTAATGACGTTAAATCGGTAATATTCCAACTTCACCAATATGATCTACTTCGATCAACTTCATAAGTTCGAAAGCATCACTTTTCATAGCAAGACTTAAGATATCAGGCTTTTATGGACCAAACTCGAAAAAGGGAGATGGGATGTTAGTAAATTAGCTTACCAAATGCACTTAACCCTCTAACTTGTTAAGGATTCTTGATTAAGTAATCTTAATCTTAAGTCCTTAGTGGTGATATCTACAAAGAAAAGGCTACACTTAGCTAGCTACTAATATGATACTTTAAAAAAAAAAATTGTCGATTTTGGCCGGTTTCGATAGCACATGTTTATGCACATAAATAAACATTGGTAATGATGATGGCATGTTATAAATTTTGAGGAATTGTATATACTACTTCTTAAGCACCCTAAATCACTACTTTAAATAGTCCAACACCAAAAACCATTTGTGGCTATTAACTTTATTTTTGGGGCGCATCTCCCTTTCCAACTCTTAAGTTCCCATCAAATATCCAAGTCCTCAATATGAGGTTTGTTAATTATACAGTTTAAATCTTAATAATCTCACAGAGGTACTAATTAAGTATCCTGACTAGTATGATTGTACTAATTAATACTTAATAGTACCCCATTGGGACAGCTTGTATACGGTTACAAGATCCCCTTAATTCTTAGTGATCTAAATTTCAGATAAAGCAGAATCAATAAGGAAGAACATGTGTTTGGTCAAGAGGATTTCCTTTCATAGTTAGTGAGTATTCTTAGCTTAAAAGGCAAATCAACACTTGTTTTTACATGGAATTCTGTAGAGATATAAAATGTAGTTGAGGCATTTTGTACATTGTGTTATTTAATATGTACTCTTCTAGATACATCTATTAGTTGGCTAGTTAGGACAACTTTGTATATATTAGACACAATTTATACATTGTAGACATAAGAAAAGAAATACAAATTATAATTTCTCTCTGTACGATCTTTTGTCTCTCACTCTATATTTCTATCTCTTCTTCTCACTAGACCTTGCCTCAATTTCCATGGCAGATCTAGGTTAGTTTTGACAAATTCTGTTTCTGGCCCCTCAATTTGTAATCTAAAGTTTTTAGTTACTCTCAATATCTCCAAATCAAGTTCTCTCTTCTTCGATTTTCATCCTAGCCCTAATTTTTGAAAAATGACGAATTCAACTACGATGACGAGTGATTCTCCCCAAATTAGAGTCGGAACTTCACATGCAAGCGCTCTCGATTGCAACGACCCGTTGTTTGTTCATCCCTCAGACACGTCGGGGATTGCGTTGGTTCCTCCATTTTTTGGTCGGAACAGAAAATTACTCGAAATAGAGTCGCTCTATGAAAATGTCACTTTTGGTGAAGAACAAAATAGGTTTGATTGACGGAACCTGTACTAGGGAGAAGTATGGAGCAGATTCGTTCAGGTTACACTAGTGGGATTGATATAATTCCATTGTACAATCGTGGATCATGAGTTCAGTAGCACAGGAGCTTAGGAAAGGAATTGTTTACTCCTCGAATCCACAAAAGGTTTGGGAAGCGTTTTGAGAAAGGCTTGACAAAGTAAACGCGGCTAAGGTGTATCACATGAACAGAGAGATTAGCAGTTTGACTCAAGGAATATCGAGTATATCAATCTATTACTCAAAGTTAGATGATCTCTGGGCTGAGTTTGAGTCAAGTATACCATTTTCTGGGTGCGATTGTGTAAAATCTAGAGAATTTGTTGAGTTTTTACGCCAACAAAAATTGATGAAGTTTCTAATAGGACTGAATGACACATATGCTCCACAAAAAAGCCAAATCCTGATGATGAATCCTACGCCTACAATTGATCAAGCTTATTCGATGTTAATCCAGGAAGAAAGGCAGAGATTGAATAGCAACTTAGGAGTGCAAAGTGGAATTCTAGGGAGTGCACCTATGGACGGAGAATTCAGTGCTATGATATCGATCAACACCTCCAATACAAGGCCTATGAGGAATGGGAACCTGAAGTGTGACTATTGCCACATGAAGGAACACACAAAAGAAAATTGCTACAAGTTGATTGGTTATCCAACAGGGCCCAAGTTCAACAACAACAATAGGAGAAGAGGAGGTTGCAAAGGTGCTCTAGCAGTGGCACATAATGCAAATGTAAAGGCACAAGAGGAAATGTATACTACTGGGACAACAAACATTTGACATACAGGAGGTCTAGCATCTGCACCTATTTTTACTCATGAACAATATCAACAGATACTTATGTTACTAGACAAGAATAAAGAATCAGCTACAATAAAGATAGCAAATATGGCAGAGTCAGCTGCAAATGAGACAACTAACATGATAGGTAAATCTGTTACTAACTATGATTGTTCGATAATTGATTCTGGAGCCTCAAATCATATGGCTGGCTTCCTCCTTGCATTAGTTTTCTCACTCACAACCTATACCTTCTAATTCTAATTCTAATTCTAATTCTAATTCTGTGCATTTGCCTAATTGGGATAGTACTAAGATTACTCATTAAAGGTCTTGTTCTCTGCCCAATTCACAAGCCTTACATGATGTATTATATGTTTCACAATTTAAATACAACATGTTATCTGTCTCCAAATACACTAAGGATTTAAAGTGTTTAGTAGCTTTTTATCCTGATTTCTATATATTTCAGGACCTCTTCAGTGACAAAGTGAAGGGGATTTGTAATGAAAAGAATGGGTTGTACATTCTCAAACCTTGCACACCTGTCGCTCCTGCCTCCAAGTGTTTGTCCTCTTCTCTACAGAATAACTCAAATATTTTGTGGCATCAAAGACTTGGTCATGCACCTCAAACTATTCTACTGAAAATTCCTGCAATTAGAAATCAAAGTCCAATGACTATAGTTGTTCAATTTGTCATTTAGCTAAACAAACTAGGTTACCATTTCCTATTAGTACTCTTAAGTCTACTTCTGCATTTGAATTGGTGCATATGGATGTTTGAGGTCCATATAGAGTGTGTACCCATTATGACTTCAGATACTTTCTTACACTTGTTGATGATTACTCTAGAATAACTCGGACCTTCTTATTAAGAGTCAAAAGTGATGTATTTGTTGTTCTAAATGATTTCCTTCAACTGATTAAAAACCAATTTTCTTCCGGTGTTAAGACCTTTCGATCAGACAATGGTTATGAATTCTTTAATACACTTTGTTCAAACTCTTTTTAAATTCAAAGGAATTATACATCAAAATAGTTGTGTCCACACCCCTCAACAGAATAGGGTAGTGGAAAGGAAACATAGATACATTCTTGAAGTTAGTAGAGCCTTGAGATTTCAAGCCCACATTCCTTTAAAATACTGGGGTGAGTGTATTCTTGCAGCCACCTACATCATTAATAGATTACTTAGTAGTGTTTTGAATGGAAAGATTCCTTATAAGTTGTTCCATGGTCATCCTCCTAGACTACATCACATGAGAACTTTAGGATATTTGTCTTATGCCACAAGACCCTACTATAGTGATAAGTTCTCTGTCAAGTCTTAGCCTGCTATCTTCATGGGTTATTCCTTAAATCAAAAGGGTTACAGACTCTATGACATTGGGTCTGGAAATTCTTTGTCAACAAGAATGTTGTGTTCAAAGAACACATTTTTCCTTTCAAGTTCCCAGATTCATTTCCTTCCTTCCAATGCATCTTCTCCTGCTCATTTTTATCCTGAGCCCCTTCTTAATCCTATCCCTGAACCTTCCTTTGATTCAGCTCCTCCAATTGAGTCTACACCTATCTCTCCTGATTCATCATCACCTGCTATCTCCTCTGAACATATGCCAACCTCTCCTGCCCCTTCTCCTACCTATCTTCCTCCTGTAACTACCACTCCTGATCAACCTATAAGGCCAGGAAGGGTAACCAGACCTTCTATTTGGTTAACTGATTATGTACATCCCCCTTACCTGCCACTTCTTCTTCCTCTTCCTATCCCATTCAACAATTTGTCTCCTACTCCCATCTACCTTCACACTTTCAGTCATTCCTTCTTTTTCTTCAGACACTGAACCCTCTTCTTTCTCTCAAGCTAGTAAAGATGCTAGGTGGATTAAAGCCATGCAATTGGAAATTGAGGCTCTAGAGCAAAACCGCACATGGAAAATAGTGGATCTACCTGATGGTAAGGTCTCCATTGGTTGCAAATGGGTGTACAAGATTAAGTACAATGAAGATAGTTTAGTAGAGAGATTCAAAGCTAGACTAGTTGCTAAAGGCTACACACAACAAGAAGGTCTGGATTTTCATGACACCTTCTCCCCTGTGGCTAAGCTCACTACTGTAAGGACTGTAGTTGTTACTACATCCCTTAAGGGATGAGCTGTTTTCCAAATAGATATTCATAATACCTTCCTCAATAGTGACCTTGAGGAAGAGGTGTACATGTCCCTGCCCCAAGGTTTTAGTAGCTAGGGGGAGCATAGAGTATCATAGAGTATATAGGCTACTAAAATACTTATATGGTTTAAAACAGGCATCTAGTCAATAGAATTTAAAACTAATTCAAGCTCTCTTAGATTCTGATTTTGCTCAAAGCAAACATGATTATTCATTGTTTACCAAGGCTGACAAAAACAAGTTGTGCTGGTGCTGGTATGTGTAGATGACTTACTTGTAACAGAAAATGATCTAGAGGAGATTCAGATTACAAAGGTTGCATTACACCAGAAGTTCAAGTTAAAAGACCTAGGGGAGTTGAGGTACTTCCTAGGGATAGAATTTGCAAGGTCTATAGAGGGAATATTGATGTCACAAAGGAAATATGCACTAGAAATGATCTCAGGTGTGGGACTAGCAGGCTTAAATCCTAAAGATACACCTATGGAGCAGAATATAGAGCTTACAAGTACATAATTTGATGAAAGTATCAATGTTGGCACCTCTGATGAAGTACTGGAAGACATGGGGAGTTTCCAAAGGTTAATTGAAAAAATTTTGAACCTCACAATAAGCAGTCCAGACATTTCTTATGCAGTTCAGTGCCTAAGTTAGTTCATGCATGCACCCAAGAGATCTCATTATGAGGCAGCTCTACATGTAGTTAGATACATAAAAAGACAGCTAGGTCTAGGAATTCTCATGTCAAGCAAAGGGACACAACAGATTGAAGCTTACTGTGACTCTGATTGGGCATCTTATCCCATGTCAAGAAAATCTGTGACTGGCTATTGTATTAAGCTAGGAGATTCATTGATCTCTTGGAAAGCTAAGAAACAGAGTACTATCTCTAGAAGTTCTGCAGAAGCAGAATATAGAAGCAAGGCACACACAGTGGCAGGGCTAGTTTGGCTCAATGACTTGCTGAAGGAGTTAAGAATGGATGTGCAGTTGCCAATGAAGCTGCTTTATGACAACAAAGCTGCATTACAAATTGCAGCAAATCTTATGTATCATGAGAGAACAAAACACATAGAAATAGATTGCCACTTCATAAGAGAGAAGATACAAAAGGGGTTGATTGAGACTTCTCACATATCAAGCCAACAACAACCATTAGACATTTTGACAAAGCCATTTGGGCATCAGCATCATGCTTTTCTGTTGTCCAAGTTGGGAATGAAAAACATTTTCATTCTCAACTTGAGGAGGAGTGTAGAGATATAAAATATAGTTGAGGCATTTTGTACATTGTGTTATTTAATATGTACTCTTTTAGATACATCTATTAGTTGGCTAGTTAGGACAACTTTGTATATATTAGACACAATTTATACATTGTAGACATAAGAAAAGAAATACAAATTATAATTTCTCTCTGTACGATCTTTTGTCTCTCACTCTATATTTCTATCTCTTCTTCTCACTAGACCTTGCCTCAATTTCCATGGCAGATCTAGGTTAGTTTTGACAAATTCTGTTTCTGGCCCCTCAATTCCACGGATTTTCTTTTTGACATGTTCAAAACCAGTGTTTTAAACGCCTCTATTAGAACATATTTTGTATTGTTATAGTGGGGCATGTTTTTTTTATGTCTGCTGTGACTAGTGTGTTCTTACAAGTTACTAAAAGAAAAATCTTGAACTTTACATTCAATGAGGTACAAGAGGTCCTACCACTTGAGTGAATTGGTTTACATTAGTACAATCTGGAACAAGAAGAAACAAATATATTTGACATAGTTTTAAGAACCAAAATATAAAAATATATCTGAAACAAAGTGTCCACCGGAACAAAGAGTCAGTAGTGTTAATATACTCATTTGCATTGTTCTATAGTTTCTGTAGTGCCGATAATGAAGATTATAAATAAATGATGGGCTTGCAGTTTTGCTTCTTCTATCTGTTTTAATTAGTTTCTCCAAGTGAACAATTTTGACGTTTCTTGATTCTAAATTTTAATTTATAGAGGATTTTGATTCATATTTTTATCAATAAGTCCTAAAAACACCCTGTAAAAATAAAGGGATTAAATACTACTCCTAGTATTCAGATCAGACACTTACAATTCCTTTTGGTTAAGGATTGAGACCAAATTCTAACTAGAAAATAGTACTATAACAATTTGCTACTCATAAGTTAAACTTTTATTAGATCATTCTACCGGAACTGAAGAAAAATCAGATTTCATTAATTTCCAGTTTGTTGGTATATTTCAAGAATGTACAGAGTTTCAACCAATACTTAAAATTATGTTTCAACAAAGAACAACAGAGACCTTGCCTTTATTTCTGTCCTGAGAATGTGCATCTTCCTGTGGAGACAGATCTCTTTATAGAAACAGGATTGCAGACAAATTCTTCCTCATTATCTTCAGTTATTCTCAGCATATCAGCTACTAGAAGATTATGCTGCCTTGAAAATTCACCTAAAGACATTGATCTTCTGAATTCAGAATTTTCCCTTGAGCTGTTCTTTGTTGAAACATCACAAACAAGGCTAACAACAACCTCTTCGCGATGAATTCTTTCGTGATCATCCACCACTAAGATCAAGTCATTTTGTCTTTGAAATTGAAGAGCATTTATGTTTAAAGAATGAAGAGGAGCTGCTGAAGAAGGAATAGGAGGGGGTAATGATTGACTGGGAGATGATACTACATTAGCCCTACAAAGAGGGCAATTAGAATGAGATTTCAACCAAGTATCAATACAAGGTAAATGAAAAGCATGGCTGCATTTAGGCAAAAGCCTAAGGTTCTCATCTTCTTGAAACTCACTCAAACAAACAGCACATTCAGTATCTTCAACCAATCCTTCACCTTTCTTGAACTTGCATACTGTGATTGCCTTAATAGTTGACTCATCCAATCCAGCAGTAGCAACTTGCCATTGATCTTGAGGCGTCTCGTTTCGATTGGCTTCCAACTCTGTGGCTGCATTTCTGCTCCTCCTCCTCCTACAATACTTAGTGATGATTGTATAGTAGCTAACAAGAAGGAAAGCACTCGCTAAGATACCGATGATTGCTATGATGAGAGGGGAAAAAGCTGTGGTAGAATCATCTGATTTATCATCAGGAGGAGGTGGAGGAAGAAGGAAGTAACACCATTGTGGACAATAGACACTACAAATCCCTTGTGAACAATCCTTATAACTATCAAAAGGTGCCCATGGATTTGTATTTCCAATAGATCCCATGTTCACTAAAACCTCTGCACTAACTACTAACTAGTACTCATAATCAACAAAGCTTCCATTTTTCTGAAACAAAGAGAGAAAAGAAAGAACCCCATCAAGTGTTTTTGCCTTCTTTTGCTCTTTTTGTTGTTGGAAAACAAGGTAGGGGGAGGAGTGTAAGCTAAGGGGGCTTAGATGGAAAGGTAAGCAAAGTAGAGGAACTAAAGGGTAGGAAGTTGAGGTGTCAATTCAGAATTCAGATTCTTCAACTTTTGGAATTCATTTAGGTTGCTAGCTCAGCTTGTTTCTTTCATTTTCTTGGCTTTACTTTTATGCTTTTATTTGCATAAGAGATGATGGTTTGTTGAACAATGAGATGATATAAGTTAGTTGGAGTTCTCTTTAGATGGAAAATTTATTCATATTTTTTGGTAATGTTCAAATGGTCTCTTAACTTAGATTTGTGGAGGGTATTACACCTCCAAATCAAGAAAACCAATTCACTGTTTGCTTTGCTCCACCAAAAAGAAAGTGACTTAATAATTACAACTCTAGCAATTTTAATAGAATACATAGTTTAAAGCACAAGGTACCACACCTATAGTGCACATGTACCATATGATATAGAGGGACCTTAGGTTGTATTGTTTCAGACTTTGATCTAGGGCAGCTTACGGGAGAGCAACTGAAAAGAACCTGCCTAGGGAAAATAATTAATTAAATATTGGTTTTCATTTCTAAATCTAAGTTTGTTACACCTTCCAAGAGTTTTAGTTGACCAATAAATATTAAAAGAAGCCTTACTTGTTGCTTACAAAAGTTGCCAATATGGATCTTATATAAAATATAGATGTTGCTAGACTACTTCTCAATATGCGGAGTTGGACAACGAAGAAATTAGAAAAAGCAAATTGAAGTCCATAAAAGGAAAATGCAATGAGGGCGAGTTATCACGATAAAACTTACTCACACTCCATTTTTATGTAAAATCATATATATTAATTATATTTAATTATCAATTAGAACAAGAATGTGTATTAATAAATTATGATTTAGTAATATTATTAATGTATATAAAAATTAAAAACATATGTTAGGTATTTATAGATCGTGCCAAGAATAATTGCTTACTTTTGTTTGCTGGCTTGGCAAATTTTGATCTTCTTATAAAGTGGTGGTGGCCACCAATAAAGAGTGACAAGGAAAAGTAACCGCAAAAAAAATAGGATAAATATTCCAATATAGTAATCGATGAATATAATGATGGAAATAAAGACATTAAAGAATATCAACGGGAATAGTTTGCACAATTTCACTGTAGTGATGTACGGTTTATTTCTAGCCAGTTCCATTTTTTGTCTTTTTTACTTTATGCTTTTTTGGCCTCCATTATTTTTTAAAAATATTAAAAAGAAAATATTTACATGCGTTAGCGGTAACAAAGTGGGATGAAAATTACGAAGATCAAGATTTATATTGTAATATAAATAATTTCTTGTAATATGCACAAGCTTTAGTACGCATGATACTTGCATTTAAATGAGAGATAATTAGTATTTGTTGTAATAGTCGAGATAATAAAAAATTATTCATATATAAGATCATTATTATAAAGAAAATTACTTACAAGTCACGTATTAATTAGTGCACATAATCATGCGTTACTAGTATATATTGTTTGTCAGGTGTAGATTTACATATATAAAGTTTGTGTTAGAACACAAACGCATCTTGTCCCAAGTAAAAATGAATTGACTTGAGAAACCTTGGTATATTCAAGCTATATATCATAATTCGGAATTAATCGCAAAATAAGCACTTCACCTTGGTTCTTCTTATTCTTTTCTAAGGTTTAACCAGTACTCATGCAATAATCACAAATATAATAATTGTTTTCTAGTTTAGGTTCAAGACATGACAGTCATGCAATTAGTATAGACGTAAATAATTTTGGACAATGATTTGTTGGTACACCTAATCCTCTCCATCTAGAAAGTTTTACGCACATTTGTGAATTAGACAATAGTCCTATAGATCATTTTTGCACGTATCGTGCATCATTAAGCCAAATAAATGACATCATATAATATTTAAATTGCTTCTTTTTTATATGTAGATTGTGATTAAGGCTTTTAAATTACTTTTAGCAAACACTGTTATTCCCGCCAATATTGCTGTATTTGTAAATAATAATTCTGCAAAATATAAGTAAACGTAATGAAACAGTAATTAATTCGAGCCCACTGAATTCACAGTGTTTCCTTAAGGAATTTAATCCCCTCCTAGTACCCAAGGTAATGGATTATTTCCTCCCAGGATAGAACGAATCACACACTGGTGTAGCGATACTTCAAACCCCAGTGTTTCAGCGAACACAAAGTTCGGTAGCAAATCACACTTACAGTTGCTTTGTTTGAAGTTAAAAATAATGCAGAACGAGGGAGTAGAAACTCAGAAAATCGTATGGAAATGCTGAGAGGAAGGAGTGCAATGTATAGCCAAATCTGTTGAGCGATTTTCAGTTTGTTTCTTGTGTGTTGTGTGTTGAGTGTCTTTCTTCAACAGCTGCTGCACATATATATAGCAGCCAGTGTTGAAGAAGACCAATCGTCCACCCTCTATGGTGGAGCAAGCATTAGCTTGTTTGTGGAGCAAGCACAATCATGGTGGGAAGAGCATTAGGCGGCTGCCTTGTGGTCAATACACGGATTGGAAAATATCCGTTATAAATGCGGATAATCTTACGTTAATATTTACTATTAACAAATAAATTTGGTCCAAAAAATTAATCAATCAATCGATCATTTGACCGAATCCGAATCCGAATCCGAATCCGAATCCGAGCCGAGCCGAGCGAGCGAGCGACGACGACGGCGCGAGGCTTGCTTTCTTCTTAACTCTTTAAGAGCTACAAGAAGAGCAATTATATATATACCCACCAAAAATCTCTTCCTCTTCCAATATGGGACAATGTCTCATTGTCAAGAGGGGGAAACTTAAAATTTTACTCAAAAATTTCATTTTTCCTCCATTTCCCATTCACCCTCATTTTAAGACTATTTCATCTTAAAAACAAAAACCTCAACAATCCTCCATATGAATGGGGAATGGCTATATCACGGAAGTATGCATGGAAAAACTGTGTGATTTACAAGCAAGGATTAATCGCATCTGGATAAGTAGGTTTCCCTTTGAACTTTCCGTAGTAAACTTATGTCGGATATACTCGGTCAATCGGTAGATTTGATATCTTTGAACCGTCGATCTTTGGTGTATACCTAGACAACCATAAGTCACACAATCAACCCTTAACCGTCTTTGGTTCTCATTGTTGTGTTCGTTTCAGCCATGAACACCGCCTGATTTCATAAGTGCGTAGAGAACTGGCCTTACAAAGTTCTCCTTGAAGCGGCTAACACTTCACACTTACATAGGTAATTTCTAAACGTGTCATCCTGTAGATACACTATTTGATATACCCCGTATCAAATTTAGAAATTATTAAAAAGCCTTAATGCTTTATCCTTGGTACTGAACATTGTCTCATCACGAGAATGGACTTAAATTTTATTTGACAATGTTGAACCGTCATTAATGACTTTGTTTGATCTCCTTTAACCTAGATCTTGGGATCTCCAGTCTTCTAGGTAGAGTTACCGCCACAATGACTTGTTCTCGGCCATAGCCCCATTTCCCTTAATGATTTCTCAACTACCTCTCTAGTTAGGCCTTTTGTAAGTGGATCCGACACATTATCACTTGACTTTACATAGTCAATCGTGATAATTCCTCTAGAGAGTAATTGCCTAATGGTTTTATGTCTTCGTCGTATATGACGAGATTTACCGTTATACATAACGCTCCCAGCCCTTCCAATTGCCGCTTGACTATCACAATGTATGCATATTGATGCCAACGGTTTGGGCCAAAATGGAATGTCTTCCAAGAAATTCCGGAGCCATTCAGCTTCTTCACCGGCTTTATCTAAGGCTATGAATTCAGCCTCCATTGTAGAGCGGGCAATACATGTTTGTTTGGACGACTTCCAAGATACCGCTCCTCCACTAATAGTGAATACATATCCACTCGTGGACTTAGAATCAGTTGAACCGGTGATCCAATTTGCATCACAGTATCCCTCAATCACCGTAGAAAAATTACTGTAGTGCAATTCAAAGTTCTGGGTATGTTCTCAATATCCCAAAACTCGTTTCATTGCCATCCAATGAGATTGGCCTGGATTGCTCGTATATCGACTCAGTTTACTTATAGCACAAGCTATATCTGGTCGTGTACAATTCATGATATACATTAAGCATCCCAACACACGAGCATAATCCAATTGTGATATGCTTTGGCCTTTGTTCTTTGCTAATGCAAGATTCACGTCAATTGGAGTCTTTGCAACTTTAAAGCCCAAGTGCTTGAATTTTTCAAGTACTGTCTTAATATAATGAGATTGTGACAATGCCAGACCTTGAGGAGTCTTATGGATCTTAATTCCCAGAATTAAATCAGCAACTCCCAAGTCTTTCATATCAAACTTGCTATTGAGCATACGCTTAGTAGCATTTATGTTGGCAATGTCATTACTCATTATCAGCATATCATCCACATATAGGCAAACAATGACTATGTGATTTGGAACATTTTTAATGTACACACATTTATCACATTCATTTATCTTAAAACCATTTGACAACATTGTTTGGTCAAATTTCGCATGCCATTGTTTGGATGCTTGTTTTAGTCCGTAAAGAGACTTAACAAGTCTACATACCTTCTTTTCTTTACCTGGAACCACAAACCCTTCAGGTTGTTCCATGTAAATTTTTTCCTCCAACTCTCCATTTAAGAAGGCCGTCTTAACATCCATTTGATGAATTTCAAGACCATACACTGCAGCTAATGCTACTAATATCCGTATGGACGTAATTCTTGTAACTGGAGAGTATGTATCAAAGTAGTCTAGACCTTCTCGTTGTCTATACCCTTTGACTACGAGCCTTGCCTTGAATTTATCAATAGTGCCATCATCTTTGATTTTTCTCTTAAAAATCCATTTAGAACCCAAAGGTTTATTTCCATGAGGAAGATCAACCAATTCCCATGTATGGTTGTTCAATATGGATTCTATTTCACTATTGACTGCCTCTTTCCAAAACAATGATTCCGAAGAAGTCATAGCTTCTTTAAATGTTTGAGGCTCATTCTCCAATAAGAAAGTCACAAAATCTGGTCCAAATGAAGTAGACGTTCTTTGACGTTTACTACGTCTTGGATCCTCCTGATTACATGTACTTTCTTTTGTTTCTTCCTGAGGTCGTTTAGATCCTTCACCAAACGACTCACATTCCTTTTTATACGGATATATATTTTCAAAGAACTCAGCATTATCTGATTCTATAACCGTATTATTATGAATGTCGGGATTTTCTGATTTATGAACCAGAAATCGATATGCTTTACTATTTGTTGCATATCCTAGAAAACATAATCAACGGTTTTCGGTCCTATTAATTCAAGTTGGGCTTCCTTCATTTCTATTTTTCATATGGAATGGATTGTGTTTTGCTATGAGGCACTCGATTTAATATTCGATTAGCCGTAAGAATGGCTTTCCCCCACAAGTTCTGTGGCAAACCAGAACTTATCAACAACGCATTCATCATCTCCTTTAATGTGCGATTCTTTCTTTCCGCAATCCCATTAGATTGGGGCGTGTAAGGGGTTATTGTTTGATAAATAATTCCATATTCTAAACATATTTCTTCAAAAGGAGATTCATATTCACCACCCCTATCACTTCTTATCATTTTTACTTTCTTGTTAAGTTGCGTTTCAACTTCATTTTTGTATTGCCTGAATGCGTCTATTGCTTCATCTTTACTATTCAGTAAGTAAACATAGCAATATCGAGTACCATCGTCAATAAAAGTTATGAAATACTTCTTTCCACCGCGAGATGGTATTGACTTCATGTCACAAATATCTGTGTGAATTAAGTCTAAAGGATTTGAATTCCTTTCAACTGACTTATAAGGATGTTTAACATACTTAGATTCCACACATGTTTGACATTTTGATTTTTTCGCATTCAAACTTGGGCAGTACTTCCAAGTTAATCATTTTCCGCAAGGTTTTATAATTGACATGACCCAAACGTACATGCCATAAATCATTTGACTCAAGTAAGTAAGAAGAAGCTGAAATATTATTATTGTTTTCCACAACCATTACATTCAGATTGAAAAGGCCCTCGGTGAGGTAACCTTTTCCTACAAATATTTCATTCTTACTTATCTTTCTTCGGAGCATGACACTCCGTAGATTTGTGTCCGGTTTTCCCATAGTTGTAGCAGTTTCCACTGAACCGCTTCTTGCTTGGGTTGTATTTCGGACCAGAAGCCTTCTTCCTCTTTTTGTTATCTTCAACAATATTTGCTCCCATTATTGTTGAATTTACACGGCCTCTCCTTTCAGCAGCTTTATTGTCCTCTTCGATTCTCAACCGAACGTTGAGATCTTCAAGGGATATTTCCTTTCGTTTGTGTTTCAAATAATTTTTGAAGTCCTTCCACAACGGAGGCAACTTCTCAATCATTGCTGCTACTTGGAATGCTTCGTTGATGACAAGACCTTCAGCAAGTAGATCATGAATAATCACTTGCAATTCTTGGACTTGGGTAATAACAGACTTGCTATCTACCATTTTGTAGTCCAAAAATTTTGCGGCAACGAATTTCTTCATCCCGGCATCTTCAGTTTTATATTTCTTTTCAAGTGCATTCCACAATTCTTTTGACGTTTCCACGCCACTGTATACATTATAAAGATTATCATCCAGTCTGCTAAGAATATAATTCTTGCGCAAAAAATCAGAATGCTTCCACGCTTCAATTACGAGAAAGCGTTTATTCTCTGGAGTTTTATCTGGCAGATCAGGAACATCTTCCTTGATGAACTTCTGTAGACATAACGTAGTTAAGTAGAAGAACATCTTCTGCTGCCAGCGCTTGAAATCAATCCCGGAAAAATTTTTGGATTTTTCTGCCTGTGCCAATGCCGGTGTTCGGCTTGTCGATGCGTTGGCAGTCACCATCAGAACAGTTTGGTTTTCGCTTTCAGTCGTCATTTTTTCTGTTAAAAGAATGACACAAACAAACGTTTAATAAACGTTTTCAAACTGGAGTAAAAATCACGTAGATCTTAATCTTCCAACAAAACGCCACGAATGCTTTACTCTCCAAAATGGGAATACACAAAACCACAAAGGTTTTAGTTTGCAGAATAATAAGAATAATACAAATACATAAATAAATATTAAATTCCTTAAGCTTGTTATTTCCGCCAATATTGCTGTATTTGTAAATAATAATTCTGTAAAATATAAGTAAACGTAATGAAATAGTAATTAATTCGAGCCCACTGAATACACAGTGTTTCCTTAAGGAATTTAATCCCCTCCTAGTACCCAAGGTAATGGATTATTTCCTCCCAGGATAGAATGAATCACACACTGGTGTAGCGGTACTTCAAACCCCAGTATTTCAGCGAACACAAAGTTCGGTAGCAAATCACACTTACAGTTGCTTTGTTTGAAGTTAAAAACAATGCAGAACGAGGGAGTAGAAACTCAGAAAATCGTATGGAAATGCTGAGAGGAAGGAGTACAATGTATAGCCAAATCTGTTGAGCGATTTTCAGTTTGTTTCTTGTGTGTTGTGTGTTGAGTGTCTTTTTTCAACAGCTGTTGCACATATATATAGCAGCCAGTGTTGAAGAAGACCAATCGTCCACCCTCTATGGTGGAGCAAGCACAATCATGGTGGGAAGAGTATTAGGCGGCTGCCTTGTGGTCAATACACGGATTGGAAAATATCCGTTATAAATGCGGATAATCTTACGTTAATATTTACTATTAACAAATAAATTTGATCCAAAAAATTAATCAATCAATCATTTGACCAAATCCAAATCCGAATCCGAAGCCGAAGCCGAAGCCGAAGCCGAAGCCGAAGCTGAAGCCGTAGCCGTAGCCGAAGCCGAGCCGAGCCGAGCGAGCGACGACGACGACGGCGCGAGGCTTGCTTTCTTCTTAACTCTTTAAGAGCTACAAGAAGAGCAATTATATATATATACCCACCAAAAATCTCTTCCTCTTCCAATATGGGACAATGTCTCATTGTCAAGAGGGAAAAACTTAAAATTTTACTCAAAAATTTTATTTTTCCTCCATTTCCCATTCACCCTCATTTTAAGACTATTTCATCTTAAAAACAAAAACCTCAACAAACACCACCAATAAATATAATATGATTGGTATAAGATCAAATATTAACTTTAAAACTTCATTATTGATGGACCAGGGAGCAGCAACGTGTGAGACTCATTTGAGGCATAAATCTAAACTACTATTTCATTTACTTCCTTTTCAATTTTTTCAATAAGAAAAAGTCTTTCGTCGAGATAAATGAATCCACCCTCCTTTCCATAAGCCATTTACTAACCTGGACTTATTTTCGCACCTCGAAATTTATGTGTTTGTATACGGTCGAAATAGATTTCGGCCTCCGTACGTTTGATCGAGTTTGAATGGTAAGCGGTCGAAGTAAGAGCTCGAGACGAGTTCCGAGGATAGTACAAACAAGCCTCGAGCTCCAAGACCGATCGAGGAATCGACTCGGTATCATTATCAAGCCCATGACCAAATTGAACCGCAAGGCAACGAGAAGGTTGTCGGAGATGCACAGACTGATTGACACTCACCTCGAATGTCAAACTCAAACTAAAGGCCGGGGCTCGACCCAATACCGAGCTCGAGTCAGTATCGAGCTCACAGACAGGAGCCGTTGCAACCGCACTAGGGGAGAGAATCTTGGCAGGAATCGAGAAAGAGACAATTCATTATGGGTTCTCCACTATATATTTTATATTATAAATAAAGTAAGATCCATCTACTATAAAGGGGGAATCCTTGTAAGCACAAGCAAAAAGACTACTTCTATTTATTGAATAATAAATCTCTTAAGCTTGTTTTACTCAGCATACTCACTCTTCTAGTTCAATAATTTATATCCCATTTCTATAGCCAAGAATCTAAACATTTTCACTTCTACGTACGATTTATGTCAAGCTATATCACATATCTTTAGAACTACTTATAAATTTAATTATATCAGATTTTTCGGGTAAACAGTTTGGCGCCTACCGTGGGGCTAAGGATAACAGTGGTTGTTTGATACAAATTCGCAATACACACTAGTTTACAACTCCGAATCAGCAATGGCAAACCCTCGATTCATGGCTTTACCTATCGACCACGAAACCGGCCTCCAGGATGAAACCAATAATTTGTTACCCAGGGTCGGAAGGCCACTTAACGATGTCACTGAAGCTCGAGTCGAAGTACCTGAAATCCGAGTCGAAGTACCACTAGATGTCAATTCACAAGTGGCCCTTGAGGCGAACCAACGTTCCGAACAGGAAAAAAATATTTAGGGCGGTACTCGATTCGTAGCTCGAGACGCCCATAACATGGAGGAGATCGGAGTCAGCTTACGGATGATCTTCGAGATGTTACAAGCCGAGCAAATAGTGATAGCTCTATTGCAGAGCCAAACTCAGGTACAAAGTAGGTCGGAGTCCGATCCGCTTCGAAAAATTACCCACAAAACGGAGCCAGCCATAGTGAAGTCAAACGAGTAAGAATCGGGGACTACTCTCGAAATTACTAAATTGCTCGAGGAACTCACAAAACGAGTCGAAGCCAACGATAAAAAAGTAGAAATATATAATTCCAGGGTTGATAAGATCCCGGGAGCTCCACCAATGATAAAAGGGCTGGATTCGAAGAAATTCATCCAAAAGCCTTTTCCCTCTAGTGCAGCCCCAAAACCAATCCCCAAAAAAATTCGTATGCCCGAAATTCCCAAATATAACGGTACGACCAATCCCAATAAACACGTCACCTCTTACACGTGTGCCATCAAGGGTAACGATTTGGAAGACGACGAGATCGAATCCGTGTTATTGAAAAAATTCGGAGAGACCCTCTCGAAGGGAGTGATGATTTGGTATCATAATTTCCCCCCAAATTCCATCGATTCTTTTGCCATATTAGCGGATTCGTTTGTAAAGGCACATGCTGGTGCCATAAAGGTTACAACGAGGAAATCGGACCTATTCAAAGTAAAGCAAGGGGGTAATGAAATACTGAGGGAGTTCGTGTCCCGATTTCAAATGGAACACATGGAATTGCCACCAGTCACATACAACTGGGCCGTCCAAGCTTTCACCCAAGGGTTGAACGAGCAAAGTTCAATAGCATCATGTCGGCTGAAGCAAAATTTGATCGAGTATCCAACAATAACTTGGGCGGATGTACACAACCGATATCAGTTAAAAATCAGGGTCAAAGACGACCAGTTGGGAGCTCCTTCCGGATCCATGCACCAGAACAGGACAGCTATTAAAAACCAGAGGGATATCGATAGAGAACGAAGGTCGAACAGAGACCAATATCAACCGTACATCGCAGATTAAATGAACAACGGCTCAGCGTGCAATTTCGCTCGGAACAATCGAAGGAGTGATCAAGGACAAAATTCTCGGGGGCTTATGAGCAAGAATGGCTTCGATAAATATGGCGATCCTATAGAGGCACCTCGGCTATCGGAGTACAATTTCAGCGTCGAAGCATCGGGCATTGTATCGACGATCGGAAGAATCAAAGATATTAGGTGGCCCAGACCCATGCAAACCGACCCTTCCCAAAGAAATCCGAATTCGATGTGCAAGTATCATGGCACGCATGGCCACAGGACCGAGGATAGCAGACAATTAAGAGAAAAGGTAGCACGCCTATTCGATGAGGGCCACCTTCGAGAGTTCCTCAGTGACCGAGCCAAGAATCACTTCAGAGAAAGTGACGCCAGCAAAAAAGATAAACAAGAGGAACCTCTGCATATCATTCATATGATCATCGGTGGGGTCGATACTCCACAGGGACCCGTGCTCAAGTACGGCAATATACCGGCCACAGGGGAAAAACGAACTTGAGGTTATGTACCCGAAGGCACTTTATCATTCGGAATTGAAGAAGCCGAGGGCATCTCTCAACCTCACAACGACGCTCTGGTAATTTTTATCCTATTAAATAAAGCTCAAGTTAAGCGTGTTTTAGTGGATCCAGGTAGCTTTGCGAATATCATTAGATCTTGGGTAGTGGAGCAGCTCGGTTTGCAGAATCAAATCGTGCCCGCAGCTCGGATCTTGAACGGTTTCAATATGGCCAGTGAAACGACTAAAGGGGAGATTACTCTACCAATGAATGTAGCTAGAACCATCCAAAATACCAAATTTCACGTAATCGAAGGGGATATGAGGTACAATGCCCTACTTGGAAAACCTTGGATCCACAATATGAAGGCAGTGCCTTCGACCCACCACCAAGTAATGAAATTTCCTACGTCGGACGGCGTGAAAACAGTATACGGGGAGCAACATACTGTGAAGGAAATATTTGCGGTTGATGAGGTAACACCGATACCAACACTATCGGTCTCGGAAAGATCGAGTACTAAAGATAGACGAGAAACCAAATAGCAATTACAGCCACTAGTCTCGACCAAACCGGTGGAACAGGAAATAGAGGATGACGAGGAAGAGTTTCTGACACCTCGAGCTTTCATCATCCCCGACGACTCCGACGCCACAAAATCTATGATCGAAGAACTGGAGCAGGTTATATTAATCGAATATCTGCCCGAGAGAAAGGTATACCTGGGAACGGGATTGACCCCCGAACTTAGGGAAAAACTCATTCAATTTTTTATCGATATATAGATTGTTTTGCTTGGTCCCATTTAGACATGGCAGGGATCCCACCGTCGATAACAACGCACCAGCTGAGCTTGGACCCTAGGTTCAAACCGATGAAACAAAAAAAAAACCTCAGTCCAAGGTAAAACACACATTTGTAAAGGATGAGGTAACTAAACTTCTCAAAATAGAGTCAATTCGGGAAGTAAAATATCCAGAGTGGTTAGCCAACGTAGTTGTAGTCCCTAAAAAGGGGAACAAACTTAGAATGTGCGTAGATTATAAAGATCTAAACAAAGCATGCCCCAAAGATTCTTTTCCACTACCTAGTATCGATCACATGATCGATGCCACAGCCGGCCACGAGATTCTTACTTTTCTCGATGCCTACTCGGGGTACAATCAAATTCTAATGAACCCGGAGGACCAAGAAAAGACTTCATTTATCACCAAGTATGAAACCTATTGCTATAATGTAATGCCATTTGGGCTAAAAAACGCAAGAGCTACTTACCAACGCGTAGTGAATAAAATGTTCGAAGAACAATTAGTTAAGTCCCTGTGCGCAGAGGACCATTTGACTCATTTGCAGGAAACGTTCAAGATCTTAAGGAAATACAACATGAAGCTCAACCCCGAGAAATGTGCTTTCGGGGTTGGATCGGGCAAGTTTCTTGGTTTCATGGTATCGAATTGGGGAATCGAGATCAACCCCAACAAAATTAAGGCCATCGAAGACATCACCGTCGTGGATAGCGTGAAATCAGTACAAAGGCTGACCGGACGGAAAGCTTCCTTAGGCCGATTCATTTCGAGATCATCAGATCGAAGCCACAAAGTCTTCTCTCTACTCAAAAGGAAGAACAATTTTGCCTGGACCCTGGAATACCAACATGCACTAGAACAATTAAAGCGGTACCTATCGACCCCACCACTACTTCACACTCCGAGGACATATGAGAAATTGTACTTATACTTGGCGGTATCGAAAATCGCGCTAAGTGGCGTCCTAATTCGAGAAGAACAAGGTACACAGTTTCATATTTATTAAGTAAGTCAGACCTTAGGGGAAGCAGAGGCTAGATACCCTCACTTAGAGAAATTAACACTTGCACTAATAAGCGCTTCTAGAAAGTTAAGACCATACTTTCAATGTCACCTCATATGCTTTTTGACCACTTACCCACTTCGCAATATTTTGCACAAGCCCAAACTATCGGGTCGATTGGCCAAATAGGCCGCCAAACGCAGTGGGTACGATATCGAATATCAACCTTGTACGACCATCAAGTCCCAAATTTTAGCGGACTTCGTAGTCGATTTCACGCCAACCCTCGTACCCGAAGTTGAAAAGGAACTCTTGTTAAAATCGGGTACGTCGTCGGGGGTTTGGACCCTCTAGACAGGATGGTGCTTCAAATGTGAAGAAGTCCGGGCTTGGCATCATACTGAAACCTCCCACAAGTGGAATTATTAGAAAATCCATCAAAACCACTAGATTAACTAACAATGAGGCCGAGTACGAGGCCATGATTGTAGGTCTCGAGCTAGCTAAAAGCCTGGGATCAGAAGTTATTGAAGCCAAATGTGACTCTTTACTAGTGCTGAACCAAGTAAACAAAACTTTCGAGGTTCGAGAAGATAGGATGCAAAGGTATTTGGACAAATTACAGATAACTCTACACCGTTTCAAAGAATGGACCCTACAACATGTGCCTCGAGAACAAAATTGTGAGGCCGACGCACTCGCAAATTTGGGGTCGTCGATCGAGGAATATAAGATCAACTCGGGGACTGTCGTTCAACTCTCGAGCTTCCTTTAACGCCTCCTCAGAAAAGGTCGAAAGAGAAGGCAAATGACCCACTATCATAGTCCCAAGCGAATCGCTCGGGATGCTCTGATCGAGACTCGGGGTATCGGAATTGACCCCGACCGGTATAGCCGTCATCGGCTCAGAAGGTCTGGCGACCTCGATAGCTTTCGCAGATCGGATCACCAAAGCTGAGGCATCTTCTTCTTCTTCTTCTTCCCTCAGTCGTTGGACCGAGTCCGTCGAAAGAGCGATTGTCTTCCTCCTCACCCTTCGAGTTTTGGGCTTGGGGTCCTCTAACCGAGAGACAACTCTTCGCTTCTTATCTTTCCTCGGTTTAGGGACCGGGGACTTGGTTCCTTCCTCACCACTCGAAGGCCTCAAAACGACATCCTTGGTTACACCTGCATGAAAGGAAATCGGTAACGAATGGAGCATAAAAAACATTTCGAAGAACACGAGAAGTGACCCTTACCGTGATTCTTGGCCTCCCATCTACCTTTTGCCAAATCACGCCAAGCGCGTTTGGCATAAGAGGAAGTCGAGGCTAACTTTCGAACCCAATCCTCGAGGTCGGGTACCGCTTGTGGCATCCAAGGGGCAATTGTATATCGGAGAAAGATATCAGATAGAATCAGAGAAAGATACGAAAAGCAACGCCTTATGAAAATCACTTACGGTCGAAATTCCATTCCTCGGGGAACGACATCTTCTCTTCCGGAATGAGATCACGGGTCCTCACCCGAATATAACAGCCCATCCAACCCCGATCCTTGTATTCGTCGATGTTCGACATTAAAGCTTTCGATGCCCGACGATAAAGCCTGATTAGCCCTCGAAAGATTTGAGGCTGATACAATCATATGAGGTGATTTAGGGTAAAATCCAGCCCCCCCGGTCTTGTTGGAGAAGAAGCGAAGTAAGGTTACTATGAGCGCATAGAGAAGGATGAATTTGACCGAGGGTGACCTGATATCTTTTGCAAAAATCAATGATCACTGGGTCGACGGGACCCAACGTGAGAGGGTAAGTATAAACACTTAAAAACTCCTCCACATGAGTGATGATGCTCTCTTCGGGAGAGAGAATTTGCAACACAACCTCGGGACCCCCGTTGCAGTCTTTCCTCACAGCCTCGAGATGGCCCTCTGTTATCGAGCACATGTACATCGACACATGCTCACATTGACCCGGAACCGACGAAGGATTTTCAACCTTAAAATCGATCTTCAGAGTACACGGGCCAGGAACATACTCATGGGGAGGCGGTTCCACCGGCGCCTTGTCGCCGGACGACCGTGAAGAGGAAGCTTTCTCCTTCTGAGGTACGGTTTTTGAAGTTTTTTCCATTGATGTGAGAGAAAGAAAAGCAAAGGAAGATAAAAGGTTGATAGTGCCAAACGCTGATGAAGGTGGATCTACAAGCGGCAAAATAGAGGCAGAAAGAGTAAGAAATTTTGGGAGATTGAAGATGTAAAAGTGGTAAATGATAAATGGAAGGGCTATTTATAGGTTTATACCGTGACGGTTCAGTATCAGTGGTGTCCGACCACCGTCTGACGTGCATTAAATACCTTGAAAGACTAAATCGACGGGACAACTATCACATACGTCACGATCGAGCCCAGTGAAAACGTCAGCTTATAATCCGATTGAGCCGTTGAAAATCATATCGCTTCTCACCATATTCTTCCTGAGAAACGAGGGGACTATCTGTATATGGTCGAAATAGATTTCGGCTTTCGTACGTTTGATCGAGTTTGAATAGTAAGCGATCGAAGTAAGAGCTCGAGACGAGTTCCGAGAATAGTACAAACAAGCCTCGAGCTCCAAGACCGATCGAGGAATCAGCTCGGTATCATTATCAAGCCCATGACCAAATCGAACCGCAAGGTAACGAGAAGGTTGTCAGAGATGCACTGACCGATTGACACTCACCCCGAATGTCGAACTCGAACTCAAGACCGAGGGCTCGACCCAATACCGAGCTCGCAAACAGGAGTCGTTGCAACCGCACTAGGGGAGAGAATCTTGGCAGGAATCGAGAAAGAGACAATTCATCATGGGTTCTCCACTATATATTTTTTATTATAAATAAAGTAAGATCTCTCTACAATAAAGGGGGAATCCTTGTAAGCACAAGTAGGTTGACACATTGTAAGAAAAGACTACTTCTATTTATTGAAGAATAAATCTCTTAAGCTTGTTTTACTCAACATACTCACTCTTCTAGTTCAATAATTTATATCCCATTTCTATAGCCAAGAATCTAAACATTTTCACTTCTATGTACGATTTATGTATAGCTATATCACATATTCTTAGAACTACTTATAAATTCAACTATATTCGATTTTTCGGGTAAACACTGTTCAAAATATTTTAGCTAATAATAATAATAATAATAATAATAATAATAATAACAACAACATCCTTCTAATCATTTTGTGATTTTTGATTGAAGTACAGACATATTAATCTCCCAAAAGAATAAAGTCAAAGTTGATATTGTTGATCAGTATGTACTGAAGCAACATATGAATCGAAAGTGGACAATTTCCTAGTAGATTGAGTTGTGCATATGGAATTCACTCCATGTGCAAGCTTGGGCGACAGTGAGCAAACCTTCTATTGAATTTAGGCAAATCTCACATCATTATAATAGATGGTAAGGCAAACCTTAACTGAGTTTTGGTAAATTCCTCGTCTTTGTGACGATGTGGGACAAATCTCAATGATGATTTAAATTCTTAAGTAGAGGTGTATATAACACCTTAATCAAATCCAAATAAACAAAACGAGACGATGGGTATATAAATAAACAAAATTTTAGATCCCAGTGACACATAGGCCTTGCAGGGCTAGAGGCAAGATGAAGAAGATCAAATATTGGATCTAGACTTTTTTTTATTTTTTTTGGATCTAGACTTATATGCTGTTATTATTATTATCGAATGAAAATTGCAAAAGAGGGACCAAAAGATTAAAAATAAAATTGCAGGCTCAACTTTCCTAAAATCGCCTCTACGATTTTCTTGTATTGTTTAAGAAGCAGCAGCAGCAGTGTTATTGTGTAGAGGGATATGATTATCCAAAAATTATTTACTACTACCTATTAAGAAAATGGCTGTGTTTTAAATAGTTATTAAACAGCTATATGAATTGTAGTGTGGCGTTAAAGTGGCTATTTATGCACTTCAGCCCCCCAAGAATCGGCCTTATTATCAGCGGCCCAATCCCGTTAAACAACAAAATCATATTCGCAAATCCCTGTACTAAAGTGAATAGTAAAAAGTAAAACGGAAAAGAAAATAAACAGCATCAATTTGAAGCTTAATTTACACCCAAAAGGGAAAGTAAAGAGAAATAATGAAGGAAGAATCAATGGCAGCAAATATTCGATGTTTTCCTCATTAATTCAATTGACTATCATCTAAAGGGGAAGTATTTACAAAATTGGAAGAATGTCTCAGCATCAGCAAAACAGCAACAGTAGCAATAACATTAACATACCAGTGAGCGAAGTTTATTGGACCCTCGTTGCTAAAGCCGATAAGAAGTTCTCCAAAATTCGAGATTTGCCCTACTACCAACGTAACAGGTCTAACTCTTTTTCAATTGCTCTCAAAAGTTCCCACGATTTAAATGATTATTTGATATATTTCTGATGATAATTCAATTGAATGATTTAACCAAAAAAAAAAGGAAAGGAAAAAAGAGGGAATAACCCGTTTTAGTAACGAACCTTGTGTATATTAGATAATGACACTAAATGGAGAACTTGGGAGTTATTATTGACAGGTTAGTGCATTGGCATCAAGATAATTAGGGCCTTATGTCGAATGACTTAAAAATGATTTTTCCTTGGAGCAGTGTTGCCAAAGGCTCATTGATGGCACGCTTAAGTCCTGAAGCTCAGAAAAGCTTAGGCCTTAGGGAGGGCTCTCGCCTCGCTTAAGATGCGACTTCAATGTAGGCAAGGCACTAAGGTGTGCGCCTCATTGCCTATGAGTTCTATCTTGAATCAATTGGTGCTAAACGACAAATATTATCGGCAAATAGTTGTATTAGACTATTAGTTGTTGACGAAGACATTGGGAATGAGTTTGTTTCTTTTTTCTTCAATTACATTGCATTTTTTATTTTTAATCCTTAGTTGCGCCTTTTTTTTCTAAAGCCTGCACTTTAGTTGCGCTTTGTGCTTTGCGCTTAAAGCCCCAATCGACCTGGAGTGCTTTTTAGAGCTTTTCGCTTTTGACAACACTGATAAGGAACGATGTATTACTTGATCATTTTTCCATTTCCATGTTTGTTTGGACATAAACATGTGGAATAGAAGCTGGTAGCTTTTAGTGATAATTATAAGTAGCAAAGAGGAAATAATGTTTACATGTTGATTGGAGCAAATATATGGAGCATAAGTGCAGTGCAAAATTACTTACAATTTAAGTTGTTTTCCACTATTTGTTATACAAAAATTGTTCTTAAGAAAAGGTTTTCAATAGTTCTATGACTTATCTATAAAAGAAAGAAAACCATTTTCAATAGCATGCAACCAAGCACCAGAAAATAATTTCACATGGGAAACATTTTACATTATAGCAACAAGGTCTAGGTGGAGATGATTTTTCCTTTTTTATGCTGTGCAGTTTTAGCGCTTCTACTTTGATTCATTTAAAGAGTGTTTTGGCTTTTGACAGTCTTTAATTTGGGTTTGGTTGTGTAATATTAGATATGATACATACTTCTACAAGGTTTTCAAGGTATACACACAGTTGTGGAAGTTTCAACAAGAGAATCGGCAGAAGTTGGTGGAAGCTGGTCTCAAGAGATGGGAGATTGGGGATATTGCATCTCGGATTGGCCAGCTTTATTTTGGACAGTACATGAGGACAAGCGAGGCCAACTATTTGTCTGAGTCTTATATCTTTTATGAGGCAGTGTTGACTAGGGAGTATTTTAAAGATGGAATGTTTCAGGATGTTAATCTTGCTAGCAAGCAACTTCGATTTCTTGCTCGGTTTATGACAGTTTGTTTGGTTTTGAATCGGCGAGACATGGTTTATCAATTAGTTAATCAGCTCAAGATGTTGCTTGATGAATGCAAGAGGGCATTCCAGGTCAGTGACCCTAATTCTTAAATTTTTATGTCCACATGCTTGTCCTGTAATACATGCATATATTTCCAATATATGTAATATTTTGATTCGCCAGCAGCACTGGAAGAAGGCACCATATGTAGTATGTTGAGTCAGATATATATTTTATCTTTTATAATTTAGACCTCTGCTCACACATGTATAGAAATCATTTTTTCTATTCCTTAATTTGTGCCAGTAACAAAAATATGTGGCATGTTCAGGGTCTAAAATTTAGGATTTGTTTCCCGCTTTAGTAAGTGGCTGCTTTTATGGGATTGGATGATTGATCACCACAAACTTTTAGCTTATGATGTATTTCTTGGACATATTGATGAACAAATAACTTGTAGAATGCACATTCAGTGAAATTTTTGCATCAAACATGAAATTGGCAATTTCCCAAATGTTCAATCGATTAATGGAATTTTCATTTGGTTAGCTGTACAATATGAATGCCCTTTGTATGGTATGACCTGCTTCTACTCACTTGATTTGTTCGTTGCTCATTGATGATGTGATAGGCTAAGAAAGAATTCAACAAATGGTCTATACAAAGATGAATGACGTTTACATGGTCTTATTTCCAGGAAACTGATTTTAAAGAATGGAAGCTGGTGGTTCAGGAAATAGTTAAGTTTCTAAAAGCTGACTCGGCTTTTATGAATACCAGGCCATTGAGATATAGTGTCGTATTGGATCTTCATCCAGATTGCCTGCCACAAGTTGTTGAAGCAAAGAGAAAGCTAAGATTACGAGATACACTATTGTGCAGCTACCATCCCAATGAGGTGAGTCTTTCTTCCCTCGGCATGTCTACCTTCTATTCCAATTGGAAGTGATTGGGTTTATTGTGCAGCTTACTCATGAACTTGATTATCCTATTTTCATTTTGATCAACTGTATTAATGTTTGCTCGTCTTCTCTTTCAATGCGGTGATCAGGTTAAATATTCAGAACTGACTCTTGACACTTTCCGAATGCTACAATGTCTGGAGTGGGAACCTAGTGGGTCATTTTATCAGACGGGTGGGATTCCTCCAAGTGGGGCTGGAACTGGTATTGGCCAGAATGGGGCACCCGGACCCAGTCGTGTTAATTATTCACAAGATATATCTGATCCTACTCTGCCTCCTAACCCTCGCAAGACCATCCTATATCGCCCGTCTGTTACAAATTTTTTAGCAGTGAGTAGTTGCATTTTCCTAGTATTTGTTCAGCATTTATGTTTGTCGAAAAAGCAAATTGTAGATTCTGTGTTCTCATCTGGCATTGATCAATATACACTTATGACTTCACTGAGTTTCATTGAAACTAAAATTTATCATTTATTACATTTTCAATATCTTATTAGTACAATCTGTATTAACATGGTGGATGTGAAAGCTTGAACTCGAGACATAGTTGTTGTTGTAACGTGAAAGCCTGAAACTTGTTTTGGCACAAATGTGAGATGGGAAAAGTAGCTGCTTATTTTTTTGGGTAATTAGCTTTACTTTCCTGGTAGCATATGCTCTGTTAATATCACTCATAGCTTTATTGCAACTAAAATTATTTGCGTTAGATGGAAGTTATTGAATATCCTTTTAGTGTCTTTTATAAAGATGGCCTCCCTTGGAAGCTCCTGGAATATCTGTATTTTCCTCGTCATTGCATTCTCTTTACCTATTCTCCCTTAAATTAACTTTGCCATTTGTTGGCAGGTTTTGGCGGCAATCTGCGAGGAGCTATCTCATGATGGAGTTCTTTTACTATATTTATCTGCTGCAGGTAGTAGGTGTAAAGCTCTTATATGTTGAATGGGTTATTCTTTCAAAACTGGAATTTTCAACTTAAACTGATCCTATTAACAATTTAAATTTCGTGACAGGAAGCTCTCAGAACTTTTTTTCTTCTCCATCCCATGGTGCAGGGAGAAGCTTTATGTCTCGTGCTGTTGACTTAGAAGCCACCTCTACATCTTCGCTGAACTCTGATATTGAAATTGCAAATACCACTTCTACCAGGGAGGATTGCTTAAGTGAGCAGAGTAGTTGCGTATACATTGGTTCTCGTGGAACTGGAGGTATTCAACACTTTCTCCATTATGTAAATTCAATTATCCAAACACAAACAGCTTTGATGCGCAAAACAATTCTGTATTCATTCTCTTGTTGATGTATCAGCTGGTAGAATAATATATAGGTCTTAATATTTTCAGAGGAAAGTGATGTGACTAACACTACAGAGCTTATCGTTTCAAGTTATAAAGTAGTGAGTAGAGTTGTTCGGTGAGGATTAGCAAATAAGGTGATTATATTATATGTTGTTGGAGATATTGAATAAGGTTATTTTGACTAAAAACCAACTAAAAAGAAACTAAGGACTAAAATAAATAAGATTGCATGTAAAGATAATTGGAGGCAAGAATAAGTGATGCAAAGATTTGGGATAACACTATGAGAGATAACGTTAGGGGATTGACTTCACCTATACCTTCAACATAAGAGGGTTTTTCATCAATAAGGATTGCAAGTCAAATATCAACTTGATTTCACGATGAAGTTAATGTTAGTAGCTGTGCCTTTAAAAGAGAAAGCTCAAAAAGGTGGCAAGGTCACTGGGACTTGAAGCGAAAAGCGTGAAGTGAAATGCAGGCTACATCAAATTGAAGCGCTCAGTTTATGTTAAATTAAAAAAGGACACCAAACATAATGAATTTAGCTCTATAAATATCAAATTGCAGTTAAAATAATTAATTTTAGTATGTCAATAATACATTATCAAAACAATAATAATTCCAATATCTGGTTATGGAATAAAACTAATTTCAGTATCCAATACACAATAGTGTTGATATTAGTCGATTCCTCAAACTTGAGATCCAAAGAACCAACTACTTCTCTTTGGGACCAATTTCATACAGTAAAGCATGGTGTAGATGCAGTGGCGGACCCAAGTGGTGGCTAGCGGGTTCAACTGAACCCGCTTCACAAAAAAATAATACTGTGTATATGTATAAATTAGGATTAAAGCTGTGTAAATTTTGCATAAATATTTTATTTGAACCCACTTGACAACTACTATTTTACCACTAAATTTATATACTTCTAAGATTGAACCCGCTTGCACAAAATCCTGGGTCTGCCACTGAAAGCGCGTGGGTTCACTTTGCATTGGTTCTTCACTTTAAGCAATCAGGTGATAGCTTTTAATAACACTGGTCAGCTGGTGTTAGACCTGCCACCTCCAACCATAATTTTTGTGGTTTTGAGTACCAAGGGAGCAAACTGGGTAAAGGCACTGTTGGGCTCTTGGGAAGGGAAGTTTGTGGGGTCGAGTGTACCATAATAAAATATTGGAGTTCTTTATTGATATTTTTTCACGACATGTGGACTCAAAGGTTGATGGAAGCATCGATTCTTCTCATCTAACTAGTTGAAGCAAATTTGTTACACTCCATATCTGTCACCTGGCTGGATTTTGTTTTTACCCTTAGCACTACACATGCCGATCAATATCTCTACTGCAAATCACACAAGTTATTTTAACCATTTCTTTTTCCGAATTGAAATTAATATGTCATCTTTTGGCTGTACAAAATTAATCCTGAAATATTATTTTCCTTTTTAGGTGTGAATGGGATTTATCCATGTGACTTGTTGCCATTCACTAGAAGACCGCTTTTTCTGGTCATGGACAGTGACAACAGTAAAGCATTCACGGTATGCATCCCGATGATTGCATGATAATATAGGGACTGACACAGTAAGATACTTGTGTTGTAGATTTTAAACTATCACAAATACAAATAACGTACAAGGGTTTGGTTGGACTTAAATTTTTTGGTATTTAAAACTGCTGAAATGTCAGATCTAACTTCATATTTAAAGCTTATGAACTCTTTTAGGGTCTGAGATGGCCTCTTCTTGATGTTTTGTGCATGTTGCAAGAGAATTTCTAGAGAGAGGCAAAACTCTCTAACCTAGTTCAATGATTTTCCAGCATCAACTAACAAAATAACTAGTTTGCATGTCATCACATTAGCTTGTTTGGGGTTACAATAAAACTTAATGCATTATTTTGGTTCATTTAAGAAGCAAACCGATCCCTTGGGGTAGTTAGGTGGTGTTTGGTTTTCAGATATGCAGCTCTCTTGCATAAAAGAGAGGAGGGGCTCCATTTGGGTGCATACTTCAAAGACGGAGCTTGTGACAGAAATGATCGACAGTTGTTAAATGTGCTACATAGAGTTCCCAGGGATTTGGTTCAATGGCAAAGTTAGTATAGTGTACGATGTATGGTCGGTGCACTTCACGATTTCAAAACCTGGTTGTTGCAACAAGATTGTTAAGTGGAGAAGAGTAGAGGGAAGGTCCATTATCCCTGACGTTCGAAGTTGAAACATCAGATTTCGGTCACTAAAAGAAAGTATTAGGTGGATTATTAGTAATGGTTTGACAGACATAAGCAGACTGATGAGAGAAGATTTTGAAAGCTTTCTTTGGTTGCAATGGAATCATTATGCGTTAACTACTGTAGCTTGTGTTAGATAGTTATGTAAATTACCCTAGTCCCACATGGAATAGGAGTAGAATATGTATTATATATAGTTATAAATAAGGCTATTGTGATCAATAATATATTTTTCTCCCGCGCCTTCTCACATGGTATCAGAGCATCGGTGAGAAAAGATCGTTGTGTGTCATTCCAGCGACATCCGGGAAGAAAGAACTCAATCGCCGTGCAATTTTCCGGTGACCTAAGTGGTTGTCCGCGTCAACCTTCATATCTAGCAGTGTTGTGCGATAACCAACACTACCACGAGATCCACCATAGTCCGGCAACCACACCCCAGTTGTTCCACGCGCCCACATGCGCCGGGAAGGTCTCCAGAATTTCCGTCGAGTTTTGTTCACGCGCCGGCGTGAGCATATTTTCCGGCATATTCCAAATTTGGGTTTTCTTCTGTGGTGGTCGCCTTCTTTTTCCAAGTCTACCCATATAATTTTCTGAATTTTCCTTGCAGTGAACAATATTTTTTGGCAGTGAACAATGATTCCGCAGTGAACAATGTTTTCCAAAAAAAAATTAAGTGTTATGATTTGGTTTTCCAAGGTTAACCATACAACTTTTAGTCAAGAATTTGAAAAAATGGTTGTACCAAAATGGGATCCAATACTATGAATAGTTGGATGGTTTCTCTACCGGATTATATTGAGTTCTTTCAGTACAAAGCTTGTACACATACATCTTCAGAGATAGCTTCCGTTGTTCAAACAGGTAATAACGTGACTTGTGTCTCCCAATCTTCATCTTCCGAGGCTTGGGTCATTGATTTAGGTGCATCTGATCACATTTCTGGTAACAAATCGCTTTTCACTACTATTTCATGTTCTTAATCTCTTCCAACAGTCACTATGGCCAACAGGTCTCAAACCATGACAACTGGAATAGGTCAAGCAAGTCTACTTCCTTCCTTTCCTTACCTTTAGATTCAGTTCTTTATTTTCCCGGTAGTCCTTTTAATCTCATAGTCGTTAGTCGCTTAGCCAAATCACTTAAATGCTCGATTTTATTTCTTGATGACCTTGTCTTTATACAGGAACGCAGTAGGGGCAGATCATTAGTACTGAGCGTGAATCAAATGGACTTTATTACCTTATCCTTGCAAAGTCACATGGACTCAGATCTTATCTTCCTTCAACAACTCGTCCTGATTCACCAGATTTATTACATAATCGGTTGGGACATCCAGTTTGTTAAAACTTTAGAAAATGGTATCTGGTTTATCTCAATTATCTACCCTAGAGTGTGAGTCATGTCAGTTCGGTAAGCATACTCGCTCCCATTTCCTTCGGTGTTTTGATAATCGAGCAGAGTCCTCGAGCCTGGTTTGGTAAGTTCAGCACAGTTATTCAAGAGTTTGGCATGATTCGTAGTGAAGTTGATCACTCTGTGTTTTATTGGCATTCTGCTTCAAATCTCTGTATTTATCTGGTGGATTATGTTGATGATATTGTTATTACCGGTAACGATCATGATGGTATTACTAAGTTGAAGCAACATCTCTTTCATCACTTTTAGACAATGGATCTGGGCATATTAAAGTATTTTCTGGGTATTGAGGTTACTCAGTCTAGCTCAGGTATTGTGATCTCGCAATGGAAGTATGTCTTAGAAATTCTTGAGGAGACAGGAATGACAGGCCTACAGGCCTGTTGAAACCTATG
Source organism: Nicotiana tabacum (assembly GCF_000715075.1). Lineage (NCBI taxonomy): Eukaryota > Viridiplantae > Streptophyta > Magnoliopsida > Solanales > Solanaceae > Nicotiana > Nicotiana tabacum. The sequence goes on along the minus strand of NC_134098.1, from coordinate 146,330,414 downwards.
GATCCAAATTCTAAACTTCTGTCAGGACAGGGGGAGCCGCTTAGTGATCCTGCAAGATATAGGCGGCTGGTTGGTAAATTAAATTAACTCACAGTGACTAGACCCGACATTTCCTTTCCTGTGAGTGTACTGAGTCAATTTATGGATTCTCCCTGTGGTAGTCATTGGGATGCAGTTGTCCGGATTCTTCGATATATAAAATCAGCTCCAGGCAAAGGATTATTGTCTGAAGATCGAGGTCATGAGCAAATTGTTGGATACTCAGATGCTGACTGGGCAGGATCACCCTCTGATGGACGTTCTACGTCTGGATATTGTGTTTTAGTCGGAGGTAATTTGGTGTTTTGGAAGAGGAAGAAACAGAATGTGGTTGCTCGGTCTAGTGCAGAAGCAGAATATCGAGCAATGGTTGTGGCAACATGTGAGCTAGTTTGGATCAAACATTTGGTCAAGGAGTTGAAATTTGGTGAGATCAGCAAGATGGAACTTGTATGTGATAATCAAGCTGCCTTTCATATTGAATCAAATCCAGTGTTTCATGAGAGAACTAAACACATTGAGATTGATTGTCACTTCGTCAGAGAAAAGATAGATACTCAGGAGATATTGCTATAAAGTTTGTGAAGTCGAATGATCAGCTTGCAGATATTTTCACCAAGTACCTCACTGGTCCTCGTATTAGTTATATATGTAACAAGCTCGGTACATATGATTTTATGCACCGACTTGAGGGGGAGTGTTAGATAGTTATGTAAAGTACCCTAGTCCCACATGGAATAGGAGTAGAATATGTATTGTATATAGTTATAAGTAGGGTTATTGTAAAAACACATATAGATCATCAATAATATATTTTTCTCCCGTGCCTTCTCACAACTTGTATTTAGATAACTGGGCTGCTTAAGCTTTTCGAAATATGATATAATCCAGGAGTGACTATGATGTATTATTCTGCATTTGCTACTGGATAAGTTTCTGCAGTTTTAGTTTCTTGATTTATGCGATTATCATTATGTCCCTCAATGTCATGGAGTTTAAACTATGATACCTTAATCTTCGTAGTTATCGTATTTTATACTTAATTTTCCAGGGGTCAATTGTTTTGTTGTTAATACATTTTAGTCAACCAAAATCGTCAGCTGAATGGTGTTTTAGACGCCCTATCTATGTGTGAAATATAGTCTACAAACTTTGATGATGGTATTTAGTATCAGTCAAAAACTCTGATGGTGTATTAAGGTTTCTCCTGTCATTTCAAGCTAGGACAATATTTAGGTTGCACTTTTCTTTTTTCCAGCCTGCTTTCTTTTACAAAACATACTTCATCAGCGCACTCTGTTTTCTTAGTGGGAGCTATCTCGTTGTTTCTTGATATTCTTGTATGCTTTCAAGTAGATAAGTCTGAAGTTATTAAGATGCTACAGAAAACATATGTGAGATATCCTGGGAAGTTAACGTAAATGTCTAAGTATCCTGGTTTTTAGTTTGTTGTTGATCATTGGTTAAATTATTTAGGGATGAACCTTTTTGCTTTTAATTTATTGCAGTCGCATGAATAATATTATTTGTGCATGAATGTGAACAGGCCTTAAGTGGATCAGAGAAGGGAGAACCAGTTGCCATGCTACTCTCTCCCACAATTTCACTGCCTATATCTGCTATGGATTCTTCTCGTCAGCCAAGTGGAAGCTCATTCACCAGTTTTCTTACAGTTCCTTTACAAGCTTTCATTTTGATGCTTGGTTTCACAGTTTCTGACATTGACATGGTGTGTTAGCTTAAACCTCAACTTTATATTATCTGTTCTTTTATATGTGCTTGGTTTGCTCAAGTATGGATTGCTTTCAGGATATGTATGGGAAGGCTGAGAAACTTCTTTCTTCATCATTAAATGAGTGGGGTTTGTTACTGGCAGCATCAGACAATCTTAATCCTGTTTGGTCTCAAACTCTTGGAGATCCATTTTTACGGCGGCTCATTTTAAGGTCGGTTGCTACTCTTCCCCAACATTTTCTTCAGTACTCATGTTATTAATCAAGTTTGAAGTAACCCTCAACTGCTCGGATATGGGAGCTTAATCTGTTTTCAGATTAGAAATCCATAGATGGCTATCACAGTCCAATAAAGGTTCCAAATCAATTTCAAATCTTGATTTTAATGTAAGAGCAATACGTTAAAGTGCCTTGTGTGTATCCATAGGCTGCTTGTTGGCAGTGGTTGATTTAACATTGAAACATGTATAAGGGCAAAATCTAATACTCCACTTAGAGAAACTGATGAATCACTCATACATCAAATGTTCTGTTCCAAAATGGTGTTGGTTCAGAACATCAGTTAAGTTGATCTGAAATTGTATTTCTTTCGGCTTTTTGGGGGTTAGGTGGTGGGCATGGGAGTTTGATGTGAACTCTTTTTTATTTTGATTAAGTGTTTACTGATGTGTCTCAAAAGCGTGGACAAGGACATGGTCACTTGAAGAGTCCGTGTGGGAATGTAAAAAAATCTGGTGTTATTGTCAGAAATAACACCAGATATTTTCTGGGCAGGAAGGTTAGTTGCTTAGAAAGCTGAAGTTTGCAGTAGAAGGAAGGAAACAAAACTGTTTGCAGATAGGCATTTGTGTGTAGATAGTAAAAAGGTAAAAAGCATATAGCAGACCCAAAATACAGAGGTAGTCATATTCCCTGCATATAATTCGCAGTCTTGCTAGGTACATATGGGGGTTGAGTAAACCTGGCAGGCTAGTATTCTAATTTATATCTCTCAAAGGAGCTATACCCTATATGCTTTTCTGTTTCTTATGGAAACATAACTTAGAGTCCATAGCGAAAACATTGAACGGAAAAAACACTCTGAATACTGCAGATTCATATTCTGTCGGGCGGCGCTGGCACTCTACGCTCCAACCTTCAACAAGATAGAATTTCTCCCCGAATGCATCCCTTGCCTTCCAGATGCTGTCCTGCCAACAAGTGCTGCCTGTCAAAGGAATGTGTTGCAACTTGCTGATATCTTTGGTGCAACTAGCAAGTTCAATTTTTCAAAAGAGATGGTGCTTTCCGATAACAGAAGCCAGGAGAACTGAAGTTGGTTACTGATTTTGTCAATTCTGGTAGCTCTGTAAATTTGATTTGAATATGAGGCGGCTTCTTTATTTTGTACTCTTTTCTTTTTATTTCATGTTTGGCTGTTAATGTGATTTTGGGTTCTGTAGGTTGATATATTTGTCCTGTTAGTCATATCTGATGCTTCTGAAGTCTGAACAATGCCCCTCCAACGTTTTCAGTTCAATTCATTCCTTAAATGTTTTTAAGTGCAAGCAACTTGCGCCACACTGTGTATTGGTTAAACTCTATCTTGTACATCAAACTAGTGGCTTTTCTTTCTATGTTTCATCTGTTAATGAGAAAATCATGTAATTAACGATTTATCTCTTCTTGGACTTGCTTCAGAAGCCAGCTGGGAGAGTGTTGGTTAATTGTTTAGCAGTTTCATCCTTGGTTTCAGATCTATGCTTTGTTTGTGAAGGAGAAAACGGAAGGTAAAGAAAAGAGAAAATTGTACTACTATAATCTTTCTTTCCTAAGCAATTACTGTGGATTTTGTTTTCCCCTTTTCTTTTTCAACCAAAAAGTTGTAACATCTCGTTTAGGTTTGATCTTGATCTTGATGTAAGTGGAGTTTCTGAAAATATTAGAATCTGTATGAGCTTACGGTACGAAACATTAAAAAACAAGGCTTTTCTAAAAACAAAAATACACCCAATAATCACTTACTCTAAAATTATTACTGTGCTTTTTAGAAATTAACCTCTACCTCTGTAATCTTGGCCAAGCTTCTCCAAACCTAAAAGTATTTTTTATCCCTTCAAAATAGTATTTTTTTTTCAAAGTTGAAATGTTTGGCCAAACTTTTGGAAGAAAAAAAAAAGTGTCTTTGAGGAGAAGCAGAAAAAAGTAGTTTCTTCACAAACACTTTTGAAAAAAATAATCTTAGAAATAATTTTTAAAAATTTGACCAAACACTAATTGCTATTCAAAAATATTTTTTACCGATAAAAATACTTTTGAGAATAAATACTTACTCCGTTTCAATTTATATGAACCCATTTGACTGGGCACGGAGTTTAAGAAAAGAGAGAAGACTTTTGAACTTGTGGTGTAAAATGAAGCACATATATTTTGTGTGGCTATAAATTATTGCATAAAGATAAATTATTTTCAAATATTGAAAGAGATCATTCTTTTTGGCACGGATTAAAAAGGAAATAGCTTCACATAAATTAAAACAGGGGAGTATTAAAATAAGCTGATTTTACGAGCTAGGCCAAACAAGCTATTATATTCTCATCCTGCCCTCCTGCTCCTAGTTTCCAGACTAGAGGTAGAGGTTAATTTCTAGAAATGTTTTAAAAGGAGCAGTAAATAATAAATCTTTCAAAAACAATAGCACTATTCACGGCTATACTCCAAATTTAAAACAAAATAGAAGAAAAATAGAGTATTTCAACAAAAAAAAAAAGGTTCAAAATCCAAAAGGATTTGGGGAGTGGAGTATTCTGAATTAGATATTTCGAAGGGGGAAATTAGCACCAACGGAAACACAAATAGTACTCCCTGTTAATCGTTAGGATTAGCAGTTGTCAGTTGACACTCTCTCTCCCTTGCTTTCCTTCGGTGCAGTGGCTGTGGAACTGCAATTACTCTTTCAAGTAGCGAAAGAGAAGCAAGAGAGTCCACACTGCTGAAAGAATTCTAATATTTTGTGGTGTTAAATTCTTTCTAAATGGGTTCCTCATGTCTAATCTGGAGACTCTGAATGCCTTTAGCTACATTTTCCTCTTCTTTACTTCTTGGGGGATAACACTAGTAAAGCGATTTTGTTTTAGATAACTTCATATATATATATTGTTTATTATTTGAGGTGTTTAGTATTTCTCTTTAGCCGATGGTTTATGGGAAATAACCTTTCTGATTTTACAAGGTAGGGGTAAGGCGTGTGTACACTCTACCGTTGCAGGAATTTTTGTAAACAGTGTCAAAATTTACAGAATAACGAAAATAATAACTTTAATTATCATTCTTCTACACAAGAAAGAGTCTTAGCCTATTGGTTTTGTTGAGTCTTAAGTTTGAAAAGGCGTTGAGTTCAATTCTACATCATCACAACTTTAATCACATAGGTTCTCTCAAATATTTGCAAAAAAAATGTGCTTAGTTGAGGTTCGAACCTCTGATGTCTTAGAGCAAAATTAAGCACATAACTGCCGCACCAAGAGATAATTTATGTCAAGTGATGTCATTTTTTTCTACTTATCCCTTTCCTTACAGTATTAATACATATATTTAGCGAAAAATTTCGACGAAGTGGTGTCACGTGACACCACTTCGTTAAGCATGCATCCGCCCCTGTGCATATACTCTACCCTCCTCACACCCCACTTGTGGGAATTTACTGGGTTTATGTTGTTGTTGTTGCTGTTGCATTTGGGGTGTTTATTCTATGTCTTTATCTGATGAAACCTTTTGCTTCAAGTAAGACGTGCTAAAGGATAAAGAAACATACTACTAGTAGGTACTTTGTTTTAAGGATTGGTACTAACTTAAGTTTGCAAAATCTTTTCTCTTTGATTGAACAAGCTTAGCTGTAAAAATTGTCAAAAGTAGCCACCTTTTTTGTTTGCTTAGTTTGAGGCTACCTTTTCCCTACTTTTTCGTGGGATTGGACTGGTAAGAACTACTGGGCTACTGGCCGTATTTCATTCTTGCTGGTTCAGTGCTGAGAGGAGTCTAGCTTTTCCTTTTTAAATTTTATTTGGGGGGGGGGAGGGGGGGAGCGGGACTGATTGTGTTTGGAATACTATGACAAAATAACTCCCTTTTTTTTTTTATCATTATTTCCATTTTCTAGCAGCTGTTAAAAATCTTCCTTATAATTATGCTCTTATAATTTGTGACGGGCAGGTGCTTGATCAAATGTCTTTTGCGTCCTGTCGTCCTCTCAGTTGCATATTGAGTGCTCCCTGGATCTTGGACAAATCACAGTCTTGAAAGAGTTCCCAACCAAAGCTTTGGCCATGCAATGGCTGAAATCATGTCTGGAATTTCCGTTTTCTCCAACCAACCCCTATACACTATTAGTACTGCCACCAAGTACAGCCATAGGCCATCACCTGACAAAATTAAATTTTTGATAGACAAATCCAAAAGCATCAGACAGATTTTACAGATTCATGCATTTCTTATTCGCTACGGCCTGGAGAGTGACCCGATCTTGAACTTTAAGCTCCAAAAATCATACTCTTCTCTTGGACACCTCAAACATTCTGTTTCCGTCTTTAAGCACACTCAAAGTCCAACTGTGTTCTCGTATAGTGCCATTATCCATAGTCATGTGATCAATGATCTCTATGAAAAAGCCTTTGTCTTATATATCCAAATGCTAACTCAAAATATTGAGCCTAATGCATTTACATTTTCTTCCATCCTAAAAGCTTGCCCACTTGAATCAGGAAAAGCCCTTCATTGTCAAGCCCTAAAACTTGGGTGTGAATGTGACACTTATGTTAGAACTGCCCTTGTGGATGTCTATGCACGAGGAAATGACATTGTCTCAGCTCGCAATCTCTTTGACACAATGGCCGAAAGGTCTTTGGTGTCTTTGACAACAATGATTACTGGATATGCAAAGAATGGGCATGTGCAAGAGGCAAGAGTGTTGTTCGACGGGATGGAGGAGAGGGATGTTGTTTGTTGGAATGCCATGATTGATGGGTATATCCAACATGGCGGGCCTAATGAAGCTTTGGTTCTTTTTAGGCAGATGTTACTGTCAAAAGTAAAACCTAATGAAGTAACTGTGGTGGCAGCTCTTTCTGCTTGTGCGCAAGTGGGAGTACTGGAATCAGGTCGGTGGATTCATGCTTATGTGGAAAGTAACAGAATTCAAGTAAATAAACATGTAGGTACTGCTTTGATTGACATGTATAGCAAGTCCGGGAGTTTAGAGGATGCGAGAATGGTGTTTGATCAGATGAAATATAAGGATGTCATAACGTGGAATTCAATGATTGTAGGATATGCAATGCACGGACTTAGCCTTGAAGCTTTACAGCTGCTCAATGAGATGTGTAAGTTGGGTCTCCACCCTACCGATATAACATTTATTGGCATTTTAAGTGCTTGTGCTAATGCTGGATTGGTCGCTGAAGGGTGGGATTATTTTCGCTTAATGGAGAAATACCGGATTGAGCCAAAAATTGAGCACTGTGGTTGCATGGTGAATCTTCTTGGACGAGCTGGACAATTAGAAGAAGCTTATGAATTTGTCAAAAGTATGAAGATTGAATCTGATCCTATTTTATGGGGAACACTACTGACTGCTTGTAGGATTCATGGGGACATAAGGCTCGCAGAGAAAATTATGGAGTTCCTAGTTGAACAGGATCGTGCTACTTCAGGAACTTATGTTCTGCTATCCAATATATATGCTGCTGTTGGTGATTGGGATGCGGTGGCAAAGGTGAGGGCGTTGATGAAGAGTAGCGGGGTTGACAAGGAACCTGGTTGTAGCTCCATTGAGGTCAATAACAAAATACATGAGTTTCTTGCCGGTGACATGAAGCATCCTAAAAGCAAAGAAATTTACGCAATGCTGGAGGAGATGAATAAGTGGTTTGAGGCTCATGGTTACATGCCGCAGACTGATGTAGTCTTGCATAATCTTGGGGAAGTTGAGAAGCAGAAATCGCTTGCTGTTCATAGTGAAAGGCTAGCCATTGCTTATGGGCTAATTAGTACTCAGCCAGGAACTACAATCAAGATTGCCAAGAATCTCCGTGTTTGTCCAGATTGTCATTCTGTCACCAAGCTTATTTCAAAAATCACAGGACGCAAAATCATAGTGAGGGACCGGAATCGCTTTCATCATTTTGCAGAGGGTTCATGTTCTTGTGGTGATTTCTGGTAGAACTATTAGCTAATGCTAACAAACAGGCTGGCTTCCATATATAGCTTTTTTCTTGTACATTTTTTGGCCGTTTTGGACAGAAATTTCACTTTTCAATTTCTGGAAGTTATTGGCTTCTGTTTGTATTGTACTAACATTTTTAGAAGAAGTGGGAACAGAAGGAGCATATTTATAGGGAGAAGCTGAAATCATTTTTTTGGCATTTCATGTATTTCAATCTTTATGATAGGGAATTCTTCCATACTTTCTCGCTAGTTAATTCTAACTGATTTTAGTTTGAAAACGGTTCAACTGGCTGAAGTTGCAATGATGACCTATAGTTTCTTGTATGTGTCAAAGAGATGATAAGGGAGTAAGGTCTTTCAGATTGATGTTGTTGACCAGTGAGCTACATCTCATGGTATTTTACAAAGGTGTGTGTCGCTGTAACATCTAAACAGGTTTAGCAGGCAGAGCGGGGGCCAAGATGCAAGCATCTAACAGCTTGTTTGGATGATTGTTACATGGTTCATAATGTATCGTATTGTTTGTCGTTGTTTGATGATGTCACGAACCACCAACATAAAGAATAAACTTGTAATATTACTAAGAAAAAATATGATATATAGTAGAATTATTATATTAAAAAGTAGAATAAAGGATAAAATATGATTATTTAATAGTATGGAAGGGCAAGATGAAAAGCAAAAACAAGGTAACGACATCACCACATCAAATCCGTTGTTACATAAAACGGCACTTTTCGTCGTTACATATTTAACGATACGATATAATAAAATTAATGTAACAATCAAAACAAACATTGTATTTAAAGTAACAATACGATATAATACAATAGGTAACAACCATCTAAATAAGTTGTAAAAGTTACATAAAAAAATTAAAATATTTATAAAAGATAAACTATATAGTTTAGTCTGATTTTTTCTTGTTCAATATCAAACCAAATACATGTCGATTTCTTTAGCTAATTTGTTTCGATTTTCTTGCTTCAGTTTGTTTTTTTAGTTTTTTCTTGAACACCCCTATTCATAACTAAACTCAACCAAATCAAAATAATTTATTCGTTTACCTTTAAAATTTATTTAATTACCAAGTCAAACTTTAAAAACAAGTATAGCAAGTGAATCAAACCAACAACATTTAAATTTTTGACAAAGTTTTCTACTGTCACCACTAGTCAAGTCCTACTGATGCGTAAGAACATCTTTTATCAATAAAAATTGAAAATCTTACACATGTCTTAAATAAGTCATGACTTACCAATCTGTAGTTATTAATGACAAATTATCAAAACTAGTCAAACACATATAAAAATTTAAAAATCAAATAAATAAGGTTCTTTTCGCTAATTTGTTTCATGGATGAGGTAGCAAACAAGTTGATGGAAAAAAAATTATATACAAGATTCATCTAAGCATAAACGGACCTTTTTCGATGGGTATAGATGAGTCAATATACAAAATTTGAGGGAGATTAGAGGTGATTTGGACTGATTTGGTATCAAAATTCATAGTTAAAATCGAGTTTCAATTTTTTTTCTGTGTATCAAACATGTATCACGTATGTATCACACACACATGTATACATGGATATATATGTTCTACACATTTGATACAAATATACATATGTGATACACAAATGATATACAATGTGATACACATATTATTTTTTTCATGTTTATCTTCTACTTCGAATTTTCAATTCAAATAACATCAAAACTCCACCAAATCACCCCAAATTGAGATTCAAACTCCTTAAGATGTACCCAATCTATTCTAATAACACACACTCAAAAGAAAGCAAATTTTTGACCCTTTTTTGGCTACATTATCTAAATGGCTAATATTAATAATGTTTAATTAGTATTAATAATATTTAATAAATTGATCAATTTTCGTAATAAACTACTTATAAATGGATATAACCGGTAGTTTCCCTTCAAATTATACACTACTTGAGGGAGTTGGGCCATAATCTGGTTTTATAATGGGCCAACAGTTTGCATCTTGTCCAAGTCCATATATATAATACACTGCGGCTCAACGTAAACTCTTTCCAAGCCTAGGGTTTATACCAAAAACCCTTGAAAGGCCAGCAATATTCAGACTTCTTCCTCCATAGTGTCCCTCTTCGCCGCCTTCTATTCTCGTAATTTCTTCACTCTGCATCTCAAATTTTGAGTTGTATTATTGTGCTGTTTCATCTATTCAATTAGGGTAAGGTTTTGTTTTTTTTCTTATTCATTTGCTTTTGCTGATGCTGAAGAGTTGAGTTTATACTTAGTTATATGCATATTCTGAAATTTCGTTGAAAATTTCGGCGAGTGGTTTATTTGGGTATCTGTAAGTGGGTATGTTTGTCACTTTTCTTTTTCAGCTCATGAATTTAGATGAAACTTGTGCTTAAGGTATAACTTGAGTTGATTGATTTGCTCTTTACTTTTGTGGAACTGAAAGTGAAAATAAAAGTTACAGCTTCAAACATTTAGATTGATTCTTGTGCAGCATATTGTTTTCCCTTTTGATTGAAATCTTATTTTATTTTCATTTTCGAATTCCAAAAATTATCTTATTGCATTGGGAAAACCTTGTTAAGCTTCATTTGCTTCGTTATTGGGTATGAACCAGATCAGCTTTTACTTGTTTCTTTGTGGGATTTCAATTATTTAATCGTATAACTTTGAACTTGAGATGTGTTGGGTTTCATTTCAATGTCATGGATATGAATGCTAAAATCCGGTATATTTCAAGATTTCTTTTTCCTCTTTAGGTTGATTCGATGTATGAAGCATCTCTTAACTATAGTTACATGATCGTAATTTGCAATGAATTTGTCTAAAATCGGATGGGATGACTGGTGCGTCTATCTGGACGGATTTTAAGATAGTCTCTACATGCTGTAAAAGGTTTCTATTTTCATCTGTACTGCATCACATACTAGCATATTGAAGGCATAGACTGAAAAAACCCAATGGAATAATCTAGTGGTAATTTTTGAACTTGAGTCCAAAGAATTTCTCTCCCTTAATTGTGTGTGTATTTTCATAGTTTTGAAGGACCAATTGATAAGCTTTTCAATGGAAAATACTATTGCAATTTGTGTTGCTGATTGATTGGTTTGATAGAGATCAGTTGGTTGATGGGTTTTTGTGTGCATCTGCTCATACTGTTTTTCGTTTTACTTGATCCAGATTATAAAAAATGGTGCAGTACAACTTCAAGAAGATTACGGTGGTTCCCAATGGGAAGGACTTTGTCGATATCATTCTGTCTCGCACACAGCGTCAAACACCTACTGTTGTCCACAAAGGATATGCTATCTCTCGTATACGTCAATTTTACATGCGCAAAGTGAAGTATACACAGCAGAATTTCTATGACAAACTCTCCACCATTATTGATGAGTTCCCCAGGCTTGATGATATCCATCCTTTCTATGGGGACCTTCTTCATGTGCTCTACAACAAAGACCACTACAAGCTTGCCCTTGGCCAAATTAATACTGCTAGAAATTTGATTTCAAAAATTGCTAAAGATTATGTGAAATTGTTGAAGTATGGCGACTCACTCTATCGCTGTAAGTCCCTTAAGGTTGCTGCTCTTGGGCGTATGTGCACTGTTATAAAGCGCATTGGCCCAAGTTTAGCTTATTTAGAACAGATTAGGCAGCACATGGCAAGACTTCCCTCAATTGATCCCAATACTCGGACAATCTTGATTTGTGGGTATCCAAATGTTGGAAAGAGCTCGTTCATCAACAAAATTACAAGAGCAGATGTGGATGTGCAGCCTTATGCTTTCACTACAAAGTCCTTGTTTGTCGGTCATACTGACTACAAATATCTTAGGTATCAAGTGATCGACACTCCTGGTATTCTGGATAGGCCATTTGAGGATCGTAATATCATTGAGATGTGCAGTATTACAGCTCTAGCACATCTGAGGGCTGCTGTGTTGTTTTTCCTTGATATTTCTGGGTCTTGTGGCTATAGCATTGCACAGCAGGCTGCTCTTTTCCACAGCATTAAATCACTCTTTATGAACAAACCCTTGATGATTGTGTGCAACAAAACGGACTTGCAGCCGTTAGAAGGGATTTCTGAGGAAGACAAGAAGTTAGTAGCAGAGATGAAAGATGAAGCCATGAAGACAGTGATGGGTCAAGGTGGCGAGGCAACAGATGAAGCAGGGGTGTTGTTAACTATGAGCACGTTGACCGAAGATGGCGTGATTTCGGTGAAGAATGCAGCTTGTGAGAGGTTACTGAATCAGAGGGTCGAATTGAAAATGAAGTCGAAAAAGTTGAATGACTGCTTGAACCGCTTCCATGTTGCTATGCCAAAACCACGTGACCAGAAAGAGAGGCCAGCATGCATACCTCAGGCGGTGTTGGAAGCCAGAGCTAAGGAAGCTGAGGCGGATGCTGAGAAACAGAAAAGGAAACTTGAGAGAGATCTGGAGAATGAGAACGGAGGTGCAGGTGTTTACTCTGCCAGCTTGAGGAAGCACTATCTATTAGCAAATGAAGAGTGGAAGGAAGATGTAATGCCAGAAATTTTAGATGGGCACAATGTCTATGACTTTATTGACCCTGATATCTTACAAAGGCTTGAAGAATTGGAGAGAGAAGAAGGTCTTCGTCAGGATGAAGAAGGAGATGATGATTTTGAAATGGACGGCGTTGAGCTGACCCCTGAAGAACAAGCAGCATTAGCTGAAATCCGGAAACAGAAGAGTTTGCTCATTCAACAGCATAGAATTAAGAAAAGCACTGCAGAGAGCCGACCCACTGTACCAAGAAAGTTTGACAAAGACAAGGAGTTCACTTCAAAAAGAATGGGAAGGCAGTTATCTGCTTTGGGGTTGGATCCAACTCTAGCAATCAATCGAGCTCGTAGTAAATCAAGGGGTCGTAAGCGAGAGAGATCAGTTGAACGTGGAGATGACATTGGTAAGGATGCAATGGATGTCGACGAGATTACTCCCAACAAGAAGCAAAGATTGAGGTCACTTTCCATTACGGCAAGATCAAGGTCAAGATCACGACCTCCAGATGAATTTGTTCCAGGGGAGGGCTTAAAGGACAAAGCCCAGAAGAAGATGGCTATAAAGATGGCTAAGGGTTCTACTAAGAAGAGGAACAAGGATGCTCGGCGGGGAGAGGCTGATAGAGTTATTCCTACTCTGAAACCAAAACATCTCTTCTCAGGAAAGCGATCAACTGGGAAAACTGACCGGCGCTAGTAAACCATGGTATATCTTGCTACCATTTGTTGCTCCTTTGACATTTTACAGGCTCCAGAATATGTTTTCTCCATCTGCTCTTGCCTTCTCAATAGTTATTTTCTTGTCTTAATAGCTACTTGTGTACTTTGAGTTTTCAGAACTTTGGATGATGTGTAACTTGGTACCTTTTAAATACTTGGAAAATCAGTAATTGATGCGTGCAATATTTCAATTATTACCTTTTGTTTTCCAGATGGCATTTTATCTCGGAATTTACTGATGGTTCCTATCAAGAAGCTTGTGTTGCAATATCTTGGGTGGCGGACAGAAAGGCTAAAAGAAAATTCAGCTTATTTTGGACAGCTTCCCAGTTGAATTTCTGTCTCTGTTATTTTGAACTTACCTTGCTGTTTATTTAAGCTATTTTTCATATTGTTTTTTAACTTTAAATTGTGGAAGAATGTTCGTTTTTATTTTATTTTAAAAGAACAAAGATGTGAGGAACATTACAAGAATTCAACCTATTGAAATGGCAAGACCAAGACTACAGATTAAGCATATAAGTTTGTGATTAAGATGCAGCTGAACTTGCTGCCTCCATTATGCATTTTTGGAACTTAGATACCTGTTGTAAGATTGTGTTTATCCCGATGTTAAATTGTGTCTCAGATTTTTTGATTTTTTTTAGTAGACTTTCCTCACTGTTTTTTGCATCAACTTTCTGTTTACACGCCCTAAAAAGCATATTCAGAAAATGTATTCATCTGCCTATCTCCTTAGGATGGTGTTTTTGGGAAATGCTGTGAGTTGAGAGCAGACTGAAGGAATGAAAAAGCACTGGTGAAGATGTGAGATAAGTTTTCCGCTGGGACTTTCAGGAATGTGATATGTAAACAATTGGGTGCAATTATATTCATATGTTTTTTTTAATGGTTTAAAATTCTGTATCTAGTATGTAGCGCGCAAAATTTACGCTTAAAGTGGTAAAATTTAATAGAAGTTAACCATAGAATTTCGCAAGAGAAGATAAGAAACTTGATTACAGTGAATCAATGATATATGGGGACTAAACATAAAATACTGTAAAGAATCAGATTACATACAGGTTTCTTGCTTGTATCTCTAATTAATTTTTACGACTACCAAGAATTGTTAACTCTAATTTCTCCACAGAAAAAAAGAGAGTTAGATTAGACATAAATAGAGCACTACAAAGGCCAAATATGGGCTACTATGACTGTTATATCATCATACTTTCCACCTCTCTGCTCAAATCCAGCTTTGGAACATTCCCTAGCAAAAGGCGTGTAAAGCTCTGTGTTCTTAGAATTCTCCAGTGCATATTGCGCTATCCTCCACGCCAATGTATGAGGTGCATCCGATTCCCACGAGTCCACTCCATTGTTTACAACAAGTTCTAACTCAAAATCATGAACATTATCGAACAATCCATCTGTTCCCATCACGATTATATCTCCTGCTTTCACCGGAAAACTAATCTTCTCTGCAACACTTGGATCATTAGAATTTTTACTATTCCCCAACTGAAAAGGACAGTTAAACCTCGACTGCTGAATTTCTGATTTGTACACAATTACCCCATCTCTGATCACCACGAACCCGCTATCTCCAACGTTAACAGCATGCAAAGTGTCATTAGCGAGTGACAACATACAAGCAGTAGAAGAACCCATAGCCTTTGTATTCAAGAAAGCTTCATTAAGTACTTTCATTAAATCAATATCAGCAGTACTACTTTTATCTTGTTGTTTCTGTTTTTGAATAGATGATTCAGCGTTTTCCATTAATTCCCTCGAGTATTTTCCTGAATCAATACCCTTTTTAGCCCAACCACCAACACCATCAGCAACACCTATAATCTGCTCCTCTGCACAAATAAAGTGTGCGTCTTCTCCTAGTGGCTTTTCTTCGTTAGTCTTTGGTATGTAAAACGAACCCGCAACCATACTCGTACTTCCACTACAGTTGGTCGTGTCTTGTTCTTGGGAACAAAAGTTAAATATCGGAACAATGTTGGGAATGGGATCATCAGTAATAACGTCCAAGGATGTTGTCAAATCCTGCGGGCAGAGCAAGAATTGGATAAAGTCAAGCTCTGATTTTTCAATGAGTCGCTGATTCTTAGTAAGGATTTCTGTATCATCTGCAGACTCAGATTCATCAATGTGTCGCTTCTTGTTATGTACTATTTCTGTAGCCATTTAAGGGAGGGAGAGTATAGAAAGTCACAAGGCGAAGGAAGATACTCCGTAGTATATATAAGCCTTAAATCCCAATTCATGTAGGAAACGGAGTGTGTTACTTTGACTTCAAGCCGTGTCTAGAATCCCCTCCTTTTTTTCCGATTTGTATCAAAATTTGGAAACCTATTTCATTTTAGTTCAACCCAAAAAAAAAAATGTTTAAAATATATTCATAATTTATAATGTATTTAAAAATTAGCCAATTTATCCAAATTTTAGGACTAAGTATTCTGAATTTTTGAGCTACTAATTTGGAAGTCAGGACTTAGTGTCCTAAATTTTTGAGCTGCTAATTTGAAATTTAGGACTAAATGTCCTGAATTTTTGAACTACTAATTTAAATTTCAGGATATAAGATTCGAATTTCTTGATAAAATTTTCGAACTTTAGGACACGATGTACTGAAGTTTGAACTTTAAGGTTTACACTTCAGGACGTTGTGTCCTGAAGTATGAGCGAATTGACTAATCTTTAAATACATTGTAAATTGTGGATATAATTTAAATAACATTCTTAGAAGTGGTCACCTGATGTCATTTCCACCATAAGATATGCTCCTTCCAATAAATGTTAGAAGCATATGTGATAATTGTCTTAATGTATGCATATTTTGATATATATCACCTCACATTTTACTCATGTCTCGACGATTTGAGATGTTTAATATGATTATTTGTGCTAATTTTTGGTATTTCTATGTGTAGGAATCATTCGGATGCAATTTGGGATAAAATGGCGCGAATTGGAGCGAAATCGGGACAAAATCGCAAAAATGGAAATTTGAGGGCCACAGCCAGCGTGGGGCGCTGGCTGTGGCGCACTTTACAGAGACCAAAAAGTTTGAGCGCCAGGGCCAGCGCCCCACGCTGCCCTGGACGCTCAAGACGGGAAGTTTCCTTTTTGGACTAGGACTCGGTTATTTCGACCCCTAGACGCCCCCAACTCATACAAAAGCCAACCTAAACCTATTTTTGAAGGGGTGAACGTGATTTAAAGGAGGAAGGAGGCGCAAAACACTCAAAAGCAAGGATTTGATCAATTCTTCCATCCCTTTCCTAGTATTCATTGATTTTATGTTTGAAAACATGATTTTTGATGATTGTATGAACATGAGTGGCTAAGAAACCTATTGTTCTAGAGTCATGGGTATACATGAATGTTGATGTTTGAAGTTTAATTTGACAAAGTTGATTTTATCATATTAGGTTATTTATTTAATTCTGTTTTTAATTATTTTACTGAGTAGCTAACAATGAAATACTATCTACGAATCTAGAGTTGAACTCGAAAGTGGGAACTCTAGATTGCATATAGAATTAAATAGAGCAAGTTCTTGAACCCGGGCATCGGGGAACGGATTCGCAATTAGGATAGAAATATACCTAATTGTCTTGCTCGGTTGAAATACAGGAAGTGTAAATGCATTCTTGTTAATATTAATTCCATAGACATATATGCATTAAGTTAGTTTGAATAGGAGAGTAAGAACTCGACAGATTCTTATGAGTAATATCAACCCTGTCAATCAACAATCCAGATAAATCAATTAGTTATTTTAAGCTAAGAATGTAACATGATTGTTAGATAACCCGTGACCCTGGAATATTATCTCCCATTGATTGTTATTTAAAACTATTTAAGTGTTGTGTTGAATTCTAGTATTTCATTAATTGATAGTTTTTAGGTCGTAAATTAGACAATTATCTATTTTATAAGAAATCGCTGGAATCGATAAGCTATTTGAGTTTAAATTAGTCAAAAGTTAATCATAAGTCTTCGTGGGAATGATACTTTATTCACTACTCTATTACTTGACGACCACGTATACTTGCGTGAGTGTGTTTGGTCGCAACAAGTTTTTGGCGCCGTTGCCGGGGGACTTAGAAATTAGCTACTTGACTGAGTTAAACTTTTATTACTTATTAGTTCAAGTTTTAATTTTCAGTTTGCCTTGTTTTAACACGATCTTTTCTTGAATGCGGAGGAGTAGAAGTGCAAACAACCTCCTTCCTTTTGATCTAGAGATTGAACGAACACTTCATAGAGTGAGGAGGGAAGTCGAAGCTAGAACGAAAATAGAAAGAGAGTTGGACATCGTAGTTCAACCACAGCCAATAGAGATGGCAGGTAATGAGGAGCGTCCGGTGATAGAAGCCGCAAGGCCCAATCTTGCTAATATGACTCAGGCTATCGTAAAGCCTGATATCTCGGGGCATTTTGAACTCAAACAGTACATGGTACAGCTGATTCAGTCCACAGGGAAATATGTGGGTCTATCTCATGAAGACCCGCAGAGGCACATTTAGAACTTCTTGGAAATTACGGACACTTACAATTATCCGAACGTTTCCAAGGACTATGTCAGGCTGACACTATTTCCCTTTTCATTGTTGGGGGAAGCTAAGGAATGGTTGCAAAAGGAGCTAAAATCACTGAGGAGCTAAAATTTTGGGTTCCAACAACGGGATGGCGAGACACTTAGTCAAGCTTGGGAAAGATACAAGAAGCTACTCAGAGACTGCCCACATCATTGTCAGACTGATGAGGTATTGGGTCACACTTTTGTTGATAGGCTAGACGAGGCATCAAAGATGAATCTTGATTCAGCTTGTGGGGGTAGTTGCATGGCAAGGCCGTATAGTGAAATACAACTCTTGCTAAATAACTTCACTGCTAATGACCATAATTGGCAAGGAGATGGGGACGCAAGAAGAGCAATTAAACAGAAGACAGCCGGGGTGATTGAGATTGATAACTTCTCAGCCATGAGAGTAGACATTGTAAAGCTGGCAAACCAAATGAACAGAATGACAATGCAACAAACACAACAGATGCAGCATGTACAACAGATGTCTATTTGCTGCGAACTATATGGTGGCAGTCATATGAGTGACATGTGTCCCACGAATCCTGAATCTATATACTATGTGGGACAACAAAACAGAGGTCCGATTATGCACAATATGGGAACACTTACAATCCAAGTTGGAGGAATCATCCTAACTTCTCATGGGGAGGAAATCAACAGAATCAGAACCAGTATAGGTCCTAAGGAAATTTCAATCAACCTCAGAAACCACCCCTACAAACAGAAAAGAGTACGAATGACTTGCTGAAGAAGTTGTTGCTTGATAATCAACAGCTTAGGACCAATTTCAGAAATCTTGAGAGGCAAATGGGACAGTTAGCAACAAATCAAAACACTAGACCTGCAGGCACTCTTCCCAGTGATACAGAGAAGAACCCTCAAGTTAATGCAGTTACACTCAAAAACGGGAGGGAACTAGAAGAAGTGCCAAAGAAGAGAAAGAACAAACCTATAGCTGAGAGGGAGCTGATCCCTAAGGCAATACACGAGTCAAAGAAAAATGATGCAAGTTCAGAGCGAATGGAGGCTGCAAGGCCACCACCACCTTTCCCTCAGAGATTGCAGAAAAAGAATGACGATCACATGTTCAACAAATTTCTCTCTATGTTGAGTCACATTCAATTAAATATTCCATTAGTGGATGTACTTCGTGAAATTCCAAAGTATGCTAAGTACATAAAAGATATAGTGGCTCACAAGAGGAAATTGACTGAGTTCGAGACAGTTGCACTTACTGAGGAGTGCACTTCAAGGGTCCAAAACAAGCTTCCTCAAAAGCTTAAGGATCCTGGCAGCTTTACCATTCTAGTGCGAATCGGTAATATTGATGTGGGTCGTGCTCTTTGTGATTTGGGTGCGAGCATAAATCTAATGCCATTGTCCTTGTTTAAACAATTGGGTCTGGGAGCTCCAAGACCAACCACTGTGATGTTGCAATTAGCTGATAGGTCCATAGCCTACCTTGAAGGAGTGATTGAAGATGTGTTGCTGCAAATTGAAAAATTTATCTTCCCAGCTGACTTCATTATTCTAGATTTTGAGGCTGATGAACAAGTTCCAATCATATTGGGACGACCTCTCTTGGCTACTGGTGATGCAATAATTAAAGTGCGAGAAGGGAAAATGATTATGAGGGTGGACAACGAAGAAGCAGTCTTCAATGTCTACAAAGCAATCCAACTTCCCCGCCACTATGAGGAGCTCTCTATGATATCTGTTGTGGAGGTGGATAAGCAACTTCTTGACACGAGTGTATATCTAGACGACTCTCTAGAAAAAGCAATCATGTTGTTTGATAGCTTCATGATTGATGATGAGGTTGAGGAGATGATGCATATCCTAGATGCATCATGTGCTTACATGCAAGGAATACACCCGTTTGAGCCCCTGAATAGGCCAAGTGGCCCCCCTCCAAAGCCGTCAATTGAAGAAACTCCAAAATTGGAGCTTAAACCCCTAGCCCCACCTTCAATATGCTTATTTGGGTAGTTCTGACACTTTACCTGTTATTATTTCTTCTGACTTGTCTAAATTGCAGGAAGAAAAGTTGTTGAGAGTGCTACGTGAGCACAAGCGAGTAATTGGGTGGACGATGTCTGATATCAAAGGCATTGGTCCATCTTTCTGCATGCATAAAATCCTCTTGGAGGACAGACACAAGTAAAGTGTAGAGCAACAACGTCGCCTAAATCCAATCATGAAAGAGGTGGTAAGAAAAGAAATGATTAAGTGGCTTGATGCAGGTATTGTATTCCCAATCTCTGATAGCAAATGGGTAAGCCCCATTCAATGTGTGCCAAAAAAAGGGGGGATGACTGTAGTGGTTAATGAAAATAATGACTTAATTCTTACAAGAACTGTCACTGGGTGGAGAATTTGCATAGATTATAGAAAATTGAACAATGCCACCCGAAATGACCACTTTTCCCTCCCTTTCATTGACCAAATGCTTGATAGGTTAGCAGGCCAGGAATACTACTGTTTTCTAGATGGTTATTCGGGGTATAATCAGATTTCTATAGCCCCAGAGGACCAAGAGAAAACCACATTTACGTGTTCCTATGGCACATATGCGTTCAAGAGAATGCCCTTTGGTCTCTGTAATGCACCTGCGATGTTTTAAAGGTGTATGATGGCTATTTTTACTGACATGGTTGAAAGATTTGTGGAAGTATTCATGGATGATTTTTCTGTGTTTGGGTGTTCTTTTGATAATTGTTTAATGAACCTTGATAAAGTGCTAGCTAGGTGTGAAGAGACAAACTTGGTACTCAACTGGGAAAAGTGCCATTTCATGGTACGTGAAGGTATAGTCTTGGGGCACAAGGTGTCAAAAGATGGTCTACAGGTGGATAAAGCAAAGGTGGAGGCGATTGAAAAATTGCCCCCACCGACATCCGTCAAAGGCATTCACAGTTTCTTGGGCCATGCAGGTTTTTATCGTCGATTCATTAAAGATTTTTCAAAAATTTCTTCTCCATTATGCAGGCTTCTAGAGAAAGATGTCACCTTCAAGTTTGATGATGCATGTCTGAAAGCATTTGAGGAGCTGAAGGGAAGGTTGGTGACTGCACCAATTATCATCGCCCCAGATTGGGGACTGCCATATGAGTTGATGTGCGATGCAAGTGACATAGCAATCAGAGCTGTTTTGGGGCAAAGAAGGGATAAAATATTTCACTCCATTTATTATGCGAGCAAAACTATGAATCCAGCTCAGATGAATTATACAGTTACTGAAAAAGAGTTGCTTGCAGTGGTGTGGGCGTTTGACAAGTTCAGATCTTATCTAGTGGGAACCAAAGTTATCGTCTACACAGATCATTCAGCTATCAGATACTTGTTTGAAAAGAAAGATGCCAAGCCGAGGCTGATTCGTTGGGTCCTCCTCTTGCAAGAATTTGACTTAGAGATCCGAGATCGAAAAGGGACAGAAAATCAAGTGGCTGATCACTTGTCCAGATTAGAAAGTCGGAACCATGTAGCTGAAGGAGGGTCAATCAAAGAAACATTTCCTGATGAGCAGCTATTAGAAGTCACCTCAGGTAAAGCCCCATGGTATGCGGATTATGTGAATTTTATTGCAAGTGGGGTGACACCACTAGAATTAACACCTGATAATAGAAGAAGATTCTTATATGATGTGAGGCTCTACATATGGGATGAGCCATTCTTATATAGGCAATGCGCAGATCAGTTGGTGCGAAGGTGTGTTCCTGAAGAAGAGATGAATGCAATATTGCATGGCTGTCATGCTTCGCCATATGGAGGTCATCACAGTGGGGATAGAACCGCCCAAAAAGTGTTACAATCAGGTTTCTATTGGCCAAAATTATTTAAGGATGCACATGACTTTGTTAAAAATTGTGACAGATGCCAAAGAACCGGAACTATCAAAAGGAAGCACGAGATGCCCTTGCAAAATATTCTGGCAGTAGAGCTTTTTGATGTTTGGGGGATTGATTTCATGGGACCGTTCCCATATTCTAATGGGCACAGGTACATCTTAGTGGCGGTCGACTATGTTTCTAAGTGGGTGGATGCCATTGCTCTTCCTACTAATGATGCAAAGGTAGTGGTGAGCTTTGTAAAGAAGCACATCTTCACGCGCTTTGGGACTCCAAGAGTGTTAATAAGCGACGGAGGAACTCACTTTTGTAACAAATTGCTGAATAATGTTCTTACAAAGTATGGAGTTAAGCACAAAGTTTCCACTGCCTATCATCCTCAAACGAGTGGTCAAGTAGAAGTTTCAAACAGAGAAGTAAAGCAGATTCTGGAGAAAACAGTAAGTGGAAATAGAAAAGATTGGGCAGGGAAGCTGGATGATGCATTATGGGCATATCGAACTGCATACAAGACTCCCATAGGTACTTCTCCGTACAGGTTGGTTTATGGGAAGGCATGCCACTTGCCCATCGAGCTTGAACATAAAGCTTATTGGGGGATCAAAAAGCTAAATATGGATATGGACTCAGCTGGTGAAAATAAGGTTGCTGCAACTCAACGAGCTTGATGAATTTCGATTGCACGCATATGAAAATGCCAAATTATATAAAGAAAAGACGAAGAGGTGGCATGACAAGCACATTCAACATCGAGAGTTTGAGCCGGGTCAAGAAGCTCTCTTGTTCAATTCAAGGTTAAAGCTATTCCCTAGAAAGCTTAAGTCTCGTTGGGCAGGTCCTTTTGTTGTGGTAAGTGTGAGACCTCACGGAGCGATGGAACTGCGTGACACGAGATCAAGTGGTACCTTCTTGGTAAATGGCCAGAGAATAAAACATTATTGGGGTGGTGACATTGCACGTCACAAGACCTCAGTGGACTTAGCAGATGCCTAAACATGTGTTGAGTCGTGCCGCGACGTTAAATTAGGCGCTTGTTGGGAGGCAACCCAATTTTTACCGCTTTCGAAGCATAGTTTTTTTTTCTTTTGTAGGCCATAATTATTTTTCTTTGTAGGTTGAAATGGTGTGGAATGTGTGTAATGTATATATTGAGCGCTCGGATAGTCGGAAAAAAAAAAAATTCGCCGAAGTGAGCGTCTAGGCCAGCGCCCCACGCTGCCTGGGGCGCACTTTACAGTATCCGTGAGGTTTCAACGCCAGCCCCAGCGTGGGGCGCTGGGCTGGTGGTCCAGGTAAGTAATTTTTGTTTTTATTTTTCATTTTCTTTATTTAATTAACAATACCCTACCCAATTACCCATATACACTCACAACCCAACCCATACCCAATTACCCAAACCCATTCCCCCACCTAAATTAAGACAACCCAACCCAAAACCCCCCATTCTTCACAACACCCAGTTTCTTCTTCTTCTTTCCGTTTTCTCTCAAATTCTAATACTCTTCAATATTTCTTGCTTAATTCCATCTCAAGACTCTAAGGTATGTTCTTCTTGTTATCTCTTTTCTTGTATTTTGGAAGTGCTTAGAGTAGTGTAGTCTTCTTTCTCCCCCAATCTTCCAACACCCTAGGTTTCTTAAACATATTTGGATGTTATTGTGGGTGGAATAATTATACACGAAATTGGTGCAAAACTTTGGTTGCGTAGTTGTGTTTGAAGTAGTAAACTATAATTCCCTCTACTTCATATAAATTTGGGAGGCCCACCTTCTCCCACCATTGTTGAAATAGAAGAGCACAATTGATGCCCACAAGATATTTGTTAAAATGCTTATGAGAGTAAATTTGAACACCGGTGAAGTCTAAGTAGCCGAGTGTAGTTGTATATGAGTTTGGGTGAAGTGTGAGGTGTTGTGGGGGTATTGTCTCTTGTTGTAAACTTTTGTAAGTTGTAGTTAGTGTACTAAAATAGTGTAGTAATGTAGACTTTAGCTTTGTTATGCTTGCACTATAGTTAAGTTACGGCCATGTTAGACTAATTGAATTTTATGGCATATGGAAGTCTAAGTACCTATAGCCTTGTGATGACACATTGGTGCACATTGAATCAATATTATGATTCGCTTATACATAGCCTTAGGTTTTAAGTATGGGGTCATCTTGCCTCTCACGATGACCTTCGGCAACATCTCTTGATTCATTCTCATCTTTGTGTTTATCATGTGTAGGTTGCTATGGCTCGTGACGATGCCGCTAAAGGAAAAGGGGTGAGGAAGTCCTCCACTACTGCTCCCCCTCCAAAGAAATGCAAGCAAGGTGAGAGCTCCTCCCGACAAGCCAAGGGAAAGCAACAGGCTAGCGGGTCTACGAGGCCACCACGGCCTCGAGTGGAACTTGTTCGGGATGACGCCATCAAATGGCATGATACTTTTGTTCCATATGGGAGATATGTGTCTGAAATGGGGATAAATGTGAAGGCTTTAGAATGGAACTTCCCAGATGTACTTGCTACATTGATTGAAAAGAAGATGGATAAGCTCCTCGAATGTCCGGGCCCGGCAAATCTCAGCATGGTAAGAGAGTTATATGCCAACTGGAACGAGAAAAATGACATGTCGTGGGTCAGAGGAAAGGAGATTCCAATTAACATAATACATGCTCTCTCGTGGGGTACCAGAGTACCCTGGCTATGATGAGGTAGTGGAGGCACACACAGCATTGTTAGACATCACATCCATGCTAAAACCCACATCCAAGCTCACCCAAGCTGCTAGGAATGAGAGGGACGAAAATTTCAACAAGTATCTTTACAAATCCCTCAATGTTATTATAAGCAAGCTTAGGGTGTCAGATGAGGAGCGCACGTAATTGCTAAGTGATCTCTCCAGTTTGTCCAAGGAGATATTGGGCATAGCACCAGGCAGTCCCTTTCATCCATCTGAGGATGAAAACACTGACGAAGAATCTGATAATGAGGTTGCGGATGATGATGAACGTATGGGACCAATGGCTTTGTTACCCTTTGGAGATGATGATGAGACCATTGCCGCAGCTGGTTGGCATCCTGATGAGGCAGACTCCGACTAACATGGAGTTCTTTCTTTCCACCTTACCTTATTTTCGAATTTATTAAGCATCGGGGACTATGCATCGTTTAAGTGTGGGGTGGAAGAAGTACTCCTTGAATTGTATAATACTCCTTGAATTGTATATAATTTTTAGGGTTATTAACAAAAAAAAAAAATCAAAAAAAAAAAAATCAAAAACTTGGGACTTTTACCGACGATGGATCTATTGGATAATTTTCTTGAGGGATTAAAGTCCGATTAAAAATACCAAAAAGATTTTATTTTGTTTTATTTTTGATAGTTAGGTAGTATCCCTTGGTTTTTCTTTGGACGCCGGTTCTTTTCCAAGGGTGTAGCTTGTTTTGTTTTATTTTTTTTAGAAGTAGGATAAGGGAGAAAACTGAGATTGCTCTGAGGTACCTGTTGACATGTTTGGTGTTGGCAAGTTAAGTTAGGGCATGCGCTCTGTCTTCCTGCATATATGATTTGAATTGTAATGCCCAAGTAAATTAAGTAGCTTACTCTTTGACGCCTTTTTCTCAGTTGATTGACTTGTATGCCACCTAGTGCAGTATTGCTTAAAGAATTCTCAACTTGATATGCTTGCTTGACCTGAGAGTCACACATAACCGTTTTGAGTGAGTCAAGTGCCATGTGTGTGTAAGGATTGTTGATATCTGTGCTACCCTGTGTAGTCTAGAACTTGCCCCGTGTGTTAATCAACGCGAAATCATTAAGCTGTGCTAGTCTAGGAGATGACATAGGCGTTTCTTGCTTGACCATAAAGGTGCTTGTCACTGACAAATAAAATTTTCCCATTGCTAGCCCCTTTGAGCCTATAGACCGTTTCCTTGGCAACTACATTACAAGCTGTATTCCTAATTGTTCTTAAGGTGAGATTGTTGAACCTTTACCTCCTAAGGCACTTAGTCGCTAAAAGAAGTAAGGTGAGAGATTAGGAAGTGGCTTCCGAGTGGAACCATGGAAGGGCCCTTAAGGTGCACTAAAATTGTGAATAAAGGTCACTAGTTTATGAACTTCAATGTATGGAGTGTGTGAAAAAAAAAAAAAAAAAAAGACAGAGAGGAAAATTTTCGCAAGAAAAAGCAAACAAAAGTGCAAATAATGTAGAAAGATACACACCTCCTAATCTCTCTCACTTGTGCTAGTGAATCCATAGAGATGCTTGATGGAAAAGAGGGCTATGTTAGTTATGGTGTATGACAAGTGAATGGGTTGAGAAGATATTGCGCTTGAATTGTGAGTGTAGTGTATTAAAATGCTTAGGAAGGTTAGTCACTATTCCTAAATGTATCCTACCCGTCCTTTAGCCTACATTACAACCTTAAAGTCCTAATTGATCCTAAATTTAGCTAGCTTAGATTAGTAGAGATGTACACTACGGGCAAGCTTATGGTACGACCACGGGATGCACATGAATTCTTTGTGAGAGTGAGTGAATGTTGTTCAATTGTGTGATGTCCTTAATTTATGTTCAATGACATATTTAAATTTATAGACTACTTTGATATTCACTTTTTTGCTTGTGGTGAGGGCACTTGATTTCATGACGGATTGGTGAAATTGTACACTTTCTTGTGTTGGGTAAGTGCGTGTGTTGAGGATGCTTAGTGGTAACGAGTCTTCTCTTGAGGTAAGGTGGTTGTGGAGAGGTTGCTTGAGTTGATTGAGTTGGTTGAAAAACATTGAGTATACTTGAGCTATTTAAAAACGGGAAGAATGTAAAATTTGTGTGTCCATGCCTAATCGCCAACATCGATCATAGTCAAAAGGTAGGTTGCTTGAGTGAATTAATTGTGAGGTCCTCTTTCATAGTGCTAGGTACGTTTTGGGGGTACTAATATAGTTCCATTGTTCGAGAACGATCAAGAGTCTAAGTGTGGGGTGTTGATAATCGGCTTAATGTATGCATATTTTGATATGTATCACCTCACATTTTACTCATGTCTCGATGATTTGAGATGTTTAATATGATTATTTGTGCTAAATTTTGGTATTTCTATGTGTAGGAATCATTCGGATGCAATTTGGGACGAAAGGGCGCGAATTGGAGCGAAATCGGGACAAAATCGCACTTTACAGAGACCAAAAAGTTTGAGCGCCAGGGCCAACGCCCCACGCTGCCCTGGATGCTCAATACAGAGACCAAAAAGTTTGAGCGCCAGGGCCAGCGCCCCACGCTGCCCTGGACGCTCAAGACGGGAAGTTTTCTTTTTGGACTAGGACTCGGTTATTTCGACCCCTAGACGCCCCCAACTCATATAAAAGCCAACCTAAACCTATTTTTGAAGGGGGAACGTGATTTAAAGGAGGAATGAGGCGCAAAACACTCAAAAGCAAGGATTTGATCAATTCTTCCATCCCTTTCCTAGTATTCATTGATTTTATGTTTGAAAACATGATTTTTGATAATTGTATGAACATGAGTGGCTAAGAAACCTATTGTTCTAGGGTCATGGGTATACATGATTGTTAATATTTGAAGTTTAATTTGACAAAGTTGATTTTATCATATTGGGTTGTTTATTTAATTCTGTTTTTAATTATTTTACTGAGTAGCTAACAGTGAAATACTATCTACGAATCTAGAGTTGAACTCGAAAGTGGGAACTCTAGATTGCATATAGAATTAAATAGAGCAAGTTCTTGAACCCAGGCATCGGGGAACAGATTCGCAATTAGGATAGAAATATACCTAATTGTCTTGCTCGGTTGAAATACAGGAAGTGTAAATGCATTCTTGTTAATATTAATTTCATAGACATATAGGCATTAAGTTAGTTTGAATAGGTGAGTAAGAACTCGACAGATTCTTATGAGTAATATCAACCCTGTCAATCAACAATCCAGATAAAGCAATTAGTTATTTTAAGCTAAGAATGCAACATGATTGTTAGATAACCCGTGACCCTGGAATATTATCTCCCATTGATTGTTATTTAAAACTATTTAAGTGCTGTGTTGAATTCTAGTATTTCATTAATTGATAGTTTTTAGGTCATAAATTAGACAATTATCTATTTTATAAGAAATCGCTAGAATCGATAAGCTATTTGAGTTTAAATTAGTCAAAAGCTAATCATAAATTTTTGTGGGAACGATACTTTATTCATTACTCTATTACTTGACGACCACGTATACTTGCGTGAGTGTGTTTGGTCGCAACAATGTGTCATATTGAATCTTCTTGATGGCATCTTCTTAAACAGGTTTTGCCTTTAGTCTTACCTTCCTCTGGTAATGGAAACATGAATATAATAGGTTGTAGCTTGGTTTTGGTTTATTATCAACATAGAGCATACCAAAGTATTTATTAGTTTTAGCCCATTTTCGGTATCTAGGCTCATAGTCAAACCCATAAGTGAGTTCAACCAATTTGATTGGACTTTTTTTATCAACAATAACGATCCAGTAAAATTTCATTAGTGGGGTATGGGGAAGATAGTGTGTACGCAGACCTTACCCCTACCCCAAGCGAGTAGAGAGATTGTTTCCGAAAGACCCTCGGCTCAAGAAGACGAAAAACATAATATCAGTACCACCAACAGATACCATAGGAAAAATAACAATATCATGAAAATCAGAAAATAGATGCAAAGCAAAAGCGATAGCCAGTAAATAGACCCGACACTATAAAAAACGAAAGAGTAGTAAGACACAACATTGCCACTAGCTGTCTCAAATAAAAATCCTATCAGACTAGCCTCACACAAGTACGAAGTAAGGAAAGACTCAACTATCTCCTAACCTACAACCCTAATACTCGACCTCCACAGCTTCCTATCAAGGGCCATGTTCTCGGAAATCTG
The DNA here is from genome assembly GCF_000715075.1 of Nicotiana tabacum. Classification (NCBI taxonomy): domain Eukaryota; kingdom Viridiplantae; phylum Streptophyta; class Magnoliopsida; order Solanales; family Solanaceae; genus Nicotiana; species Nicotiana tabacum. Next base: position 146,301,840 of record NC_134098.1, on the reverse strand, counting down.
AAGCCTCGCCATGTCCTGCCTGATCACCTCTCCACAATACTTCTTAGGCCACCCTCTACCTCTTCTCGTGCCCTCCAAAGTCAGCCGCTCACATCTCCTTAGCGAAGCATCTGGGCTTCTCCTATGAAATGAGCATCTAGCCCATTTTAGTATCTAGGCTCATAGTCAAACCCATAAGTGAGTTCAACCAATTTGATTGGGCTTTTTTATCCTCCCGCCCAAATCCCTTCCCCCGGACTCGCGGTCCACGGTCAGCTGACATATCAACTGCCATCAAATAGAAAGGGAGAAAAACATGGGACTTTCTTCAATTAGCATAAAAAAGTTTGGTGAAACCAATATGTATTAGCTAATTCTTTTGAAAATTAAGTTAAGATTAGAATAATGTTAAAGGTGAAAAAGCAATGTTAGGGACTTCGGATTAAGCATAGAGACTTAATCCCTAGAGTTTCTCTTTTTAATCCCATGGATTTTTCTGTCAACAACTTCATCCCCTCATTAGCGTTTATCAGCTTTAGGTTGCTTTGTTTAAATTATTTTTGAATGTTTATATCAGTTTGTTGCACCTTTTTTACTGAAACATGTGGTTATTACTGTTGAAAAAGGAGGAATTTACACATAATATAATATTCTTAACACCTTGTTTAGATGGTTGTTACCCATCGTTTTATAATGTATTGTATTGTATTGTATCGTTTTATAAATACAATGTTTGGATAGATTGTATTGTTTGTAGTTGTTAAATAACATTTTGCTGTTTGGTTTGATTGCATCGTACTGTACTGTAACTGATAAGTTTACTAAAATACCCTCAATTATTTAAATATTAAATTTATCAATAATTACGCATAAGAATAATTTAATAAAATATCTTTTGCTAATTTATCACCAAATATGTCTTATAAATAGATCAAACAATTAAATTCATGCAAATTCTAATAAAATTAGCAATTTTACGTTAGAGTTGGAAACAACAGAAGTTCTGGAAAAAAAAAGGGACGAAGACAAAGTAAGTTATATGTGGAAGATTTGGATTTAAGATTTTAAAAAAAAAGTAAACGATAAAATAGAATTATGGAATAATAAGTTATGGCATAATTGGAAAGAAAAATAGAAAACAATCCCAACACATTAAATCGGTTGTTTCAAAAAATGAGACTTTTATTGTTCTGGAATAATGGATTTAACAATACAATACATCCAATTTTAATGAAATAATCAAAACAAACATTATTTTGGGATAGCAATACAATACGATACAATGAGCAACAATCATCCAAACAAGCTGTAAAACTAATTTAAATAATTACAATTGCTTTCAAAAAATTACATAAGATACAATTTATTACAACTTTTTAATTAAATCATATACAGCTTTTCATATCCCTTAAATATCTTCATTAAGGCCATTTAAATAGGAAACTCAAATCATTTTGAGTATTCAACCTATTTCATACTTATCAATACTCTCTCTCTCTCCAATATACGTTATTTTGCCATACTAACGTGGAGAAATCATTTTTATCATTATCTTTCACAAGATCATAGGCATAGCATTATTTTTTGTTTCCACTAAACCTTTTTCTTTGCCAAAATTGCCTAATTAGGAACTTATTTTTTAGTCTCCACTAATCTATTATTTCTAATCTCCCTTTATCATCCCAACACTTCTCCATACTTTGATTCCAATAAATTTTAGTTTTTTTTTTTAATTTGGGTTGATAACTCCATCTGATACAAAAATGGATAGAAAATCCATTCCTATTGCTGCGAGAAAACCCAACGTGCAAAATAGTGGAATATACACTATATATTTTTTGTTTGTTTGTTGTAATTGACACAAAATATACATTATTTTGTATATATTATACTGTGTATAATATATTCATTAATACTTTCTTTCTTTCTAGTTTTATGCATTGTGTCTTATATGCGTATACAGTATATTATAAAGGTAGATTATAGTAAAAGTGTTCTATGCTGGATTTTTGTAAAGTGTTAATCAATGTCTTTATACTGTACAATTATATTATATATATATATATATATATATATATATATATATATATTCGTATATTATATTATATAAAGTATATAATATATTATTGTATATTTATATAATTATATAATATATAGTTCATATAGGTAAATTGTACAAGTACGAATGTGTATTCTGACTATATGATAACTAATGTATACAGTAGCAGTATACAATATATTACACATATTTAAAGTTTACTTTTTCATAATAATTATAGTGTTATGAAGTATATAAGATATGAAATGCATTGCATAAAAAAGTTTGATGCCAATCTAGGGTTAGAAGATGCGTATGTTTTTTGTGTAAAATAATATAATTACTTGATGAAGACCTAATGGAATGGGAAGATCTTGAATTAGCTAAAACGATAACTAATTATATATATAAAGTATACTATATCAAACATATACCATTAACATACCATTATTAAAAAGGCTATAACAAATATAAGTTTTAGATAATATTTTTCAAAGGATTGTTATTGGTTGTTATTATAATATCTACTTTAATTTCACCTAAAAAAGGTAGAATGAAGATGATATTTCTTAATGAATTTTTTTTTTGAGTAAAATATTCTTCATATTATTGAAACAAATGCCTATGCTTTTTAGATCCGATGGTGAGATATTTTCTTAGCTTCATTTCTGTTTTGTAAGGAAGTTATTACGGTATCTAAGAAGATGTAATTAATTGGTAAGCTTAAATTTAGAGATTCTATTTTAATTTTATGTCAACTCCTTGATTTTCGCATGTAGAGAGGAGTAAGTTCCTTTTTCGTTTTTGTTGTACTAAATGTAATGATGAAATTGGTTGTAGTTAATGTTAATTGATCTATTAAGGCTTGTAGTTATGAAAATGAGGAATTTTCAGAAATCACTATTGTTTAGTGGCTATTAACTTCCTATAGCTATCATATATATAATTACTTCCTATAGCTACTATTAAGTTGTTACGATAGTAGCTGTACGCGCATGTATTCACATGTATTCGCGCTACTATATTCATGAATACAACAACAAAAAGGGCCTAAAATCAGGGTAGTCCAGCTATACGCGCATGTATTCACATGTATTCATGCCATGTATTCATGAATACAGCATCAAAAATAGGTATGTCCAGCTATTTAATAACTGAAATAATATCAATTACCGTGATACACTCCTAATATAACTCAACAAAATCAATTCTAACATGCCTCGTTATCAACCCAATTAATTAGAATAATTTTTCAGTTGTATATAACTTTTGTATTTAGTATTTTTTTTTTTACTATTGCATTCATTAGATTCAATGTTTGTATTTACTGTATTCGCTATTTTATATACATTGTATTCAAATGTATTTGTATTAATAGTATTTTAGTTATTCCTAATACATGTTATTATTGTTGTATTCAGTATATTTCATTAGTTGTATTCACTGTATTTCTATTTATATTCAGTATATTTTACCGTATTTCACTGTATTTTAAAATTAAATGTATTCAATGTTTATATTTTGTCCTATTTTAATATTTGTATTCAGTTTATTTCAATGTTTATATCATGTATTCATGCATGAATACAAATGTATTAAGCTATATTGAAAAAATACAAACCTTCGAAATACATAAATACAAGCAAAAAAATATATTTATGCAAAAATAAAATGTATTTGAATGAATTTATACAGAATATAATGTATTTGTATCATTGTATGTGACTAAATAGCAAATAAGAGAAGAAAGTTTGTCGGAGATGGCGTTTTCCGGCCAAGCAAAATATTGTATACACTGTATTAAAACTAAAAATAGTGACGAACAAAAACCCCGGCCCTCGAATCTTTTGCGGTGTAAAAAATATTTCATTATCCATGTAGAGGAATTCATTGCAATATCCGGCGTAGAAGAAAGTCGCAGTGGCCTTCTGGTTTCAAAGTTGTTGAATCAGACATTGAAGAGGAAATTTGAAGTTTTCTGCTGAAAACCTAACAACGGTGAAGATTTTAAAAAAAAAAGTGAAGAGAAAAAGAAGAAGCTTGAACCGACCAAAAATACCAAAATTCAAAAACTTTAACTCTTACCACGAATTTTTGGAGCAAAAACGTTGAAAGTGAGAGAGAGAATCGTGTTGCGAGAGAATCATGCTTCAAAAATCACGAATACAATCTTGCTGTGAGAGAGAGATCGTGGAGAGATAAACAAGAAATATTTTGCTGTGATTTTGGTAGTGAATAACTGAAAGAATGAGAGAGAGAAATAGTAAATAGCGTATTTAATGCCTTAATAGTAGTGTATACCATAAATACCAATTTTGCTATAAAAATAAAAGATAGCTATAGAAAATAATATTTTAAACGAATTTTGATCTATAATAAATAGGGTGTAAACCTTTATTGTAAGTGGTAAAATTTCCTATGAAAATTCCCCTTGAAAAAGACCACTATAATAATTGGCCTGGAACACACTGTTGCACAAAATAATGAAAGCCCAAAACTCAGCCCAATAAGAAAGGTTGGGCTGGGACATCTTACTCCTAAAGTAACAGGTCATCTTTATACGTCTGATTTAATTACCTCAAAATTTTAATAACTCATGTTTTTCTTCATTGACCCGGATTATCCCTCCGGCCCAAACATATTATATTTAATAGCCCGAAATATTTATTTTGTATAGTGACAGTCTATTTTGTATATTTTTTGTGTAGTGACAGTCTATTTTATATATATTTTGTATAATGACAGTCTATTTAGTATATTTCTTGTATAGTGCCAGTCTATTGTATATAAATTGTACAGTGACATCTATTTTGTATATGTTTTTGTATGGTGACGGTCTTTTTTGTATATATTTTGTATAGTAACATCTATTTTATATATTGTTTTTGTATAGTGACATCTATTTTGTATATTTTTTGTATAGTGGTAGTCTATTTGTATATTATTTTGTATAGTAACAGTCTTTTTTGTATATTAAATGAGTACATATTTGTAAAATCAGTCATTACATAATTGATGTGATGCATCTTATTGTGATTTTTAATTATTTATTGTCTGTTTGTATATTTAGGAATTGTAACAAATGGAGTATACTCCACGGATCCTATGTTTGAACTTACGTAGTATTATATAAATAAAATTTTCAGTTTCTCAAAAAAAAAAAAGGGAGTATACTCCACAATTCTTAAAAGGAAAGATGCAAAAAAGCAAAAATAGAATTTTTTTTTTTTTTGCCAACTAAAAGTTTTCATTATCAATGGAGTAATGTACAGTAAAACATCCCGCCATGTATAGCAATTTTTCTTTCTTTTCGTGTAACCATATCTTGACTAAAAATAAAATCTATTGATTGCATGTAATATCAATCTTACTACATGAATTATCAAATTGAGAAAGTAAAACTGATATTTATGATGGGTTATGATAATTGTTTGGATGGTGGAGCTGGGTGTAGCAAAAAGAAAGAATAAATAAAAAAGATAAAGGTGAGTTAGCTAATGTTTTGTTGTAGCCAATGCAATAAATTTTTGGCTATAACTTGCCATCAAATATAATGGTCTAGTACTTTCAACTTTTTGTGAAGCAGTAAAATTTATCGATGATGGGCTATATAATGGCTTATGTTTTCCACTTAAATAAAATAAAAGGATTAGAAACGGTAATTCTCGTGCTTGATACGAGAAGTAATATTTCATAGTGTCTTATCTTTGGCTTCGAACAAATATTTTTTCTCTATAACATAAATTAAGAAACACATACCTCTCAATCTTATTCTACTTAGAAAATATATTTATATGGTAAACAGTAATATTTAACATGCAGAGAGAGAAGATTTATCGATTATTCAAACAAAAAAAAAACTTCTTTTTTTTCCCCTTCGCGCAGGGCCATCATATTTTAATCACAGCTTTGGGTGCGGCATACTATATGTAAATAGCTCTATTACCAATAGCAACTAAGATATCAAAATAAATACATACATAAATAAATAAATGCACTTTTGTCGTAGAGTTAACAATTTAAAATGATCTTAACAACATACTATTCTGGTTAATCAAAGGTTTAATAATAGCTCATCAACAAATGATTGTTGGAACAATCATGCCAAAACCTAGGCAGTTCAATCATATCAATTCTTCTCAATCAAAACAATATTAATAAACATCAATATTAGTTGCAATATTTAAACTTAATGTACTTAATTGTTTTTAGGTGTGTATTTGTTTCTTTAATAAGTAAACCTCCTTTGTTCTGCTTTAGTTTTTTTCACGGGATATTATTAGATTATTTTCTCTTTAGTATTGTATAAATATAAATACTAGCTAAGCTTTTAATATTTTAAATTAATTTTATAAAAGTATCATATTAACATCTGAAATTTGAATGGTTAAATAATTATAAACAATTTAAAATTGTAAAAGGTGTAAAAATAACATAAGTAATGAACTGGTGCAAAACCTCTTTGGTGGCGTGAATATTTTTGTTAATTAAATTTAAATCAATCGAAACCGGAATTATTTATCTAATATGTTGATATTGTTATAAAAAAAATTAAATTATGGTGGATGTCTACTCTTCCTCTATGATTAAATTATGGTGGATGTCTACTCTTCCTTCATGATCTTCATCTCAAATGCGTAATGACATATTCAATGACATATTTTTCTTCATTTTTCATGCATATATAAAGGCCTTGTAATAGATAGAAAAATACATACAATTGAAGAATAAAATCTCTTCCCTCTCTCTATCTCTATTTCTTGTTCATATTTTATTAAATTGCTTTTATTTTATAACACATTATCAGCACGAATTAACTTCTATTCAAGTTCGATCCGGCACACACTAGCTACCACCACTATGTTTTCTGGTATATTTCTTTTAAAGTTGTCATAGCATTGTTATTACGTCTGGAGAATTTTCTTTTTCCCAAGGTTAATTGCTAATCTGCACATATACTAGTTAATTTAGATGTTACCATTCTTTAAACATTTTCAACCAATCAATTCTATGCTTATGTAAGCTCCATTACATGGACTTAATTATTCAGGTAACCACATAAAAGTGATGCATCCATATAATTTGTGGTTTAAGACACTATGTAGTTATTTATCTGAGTATACTGCCAACAAGTATTAAAATAATTATACATTGGCATTTTATTCAAAATTTAAAAATATATACAGATGTCATATTTAGATTGTAAGATTATTATAAAATTGTTATTAAGATATTATAAGAAAATATAGAATACGTATATTAAATCATTCTGTATCAAGACTTTGCTAGCTTTACCTCTCTTTCTGTTTATTTTTCGTTGAATTCAATTAAGAATTTACCACAGAAATTTTCGGTTAATTTGATTGATTCAATAATTCGTTGAATTTTGTTTATATAAATATGAATACCATATTACATGACTTATTATTATTATTATTTTTCTTGTTTCATAATTACCCAAATTGCTTCTAATTTATCTTTTTTTTAAAATGATAGTTTTCATTATTTCGAATTTATCAAAGCTTGAATTTGTGGCACTTGACATCTCCGAAAAGAATTATTTATCATGCGTGCTTGATACTGAAATTCACCTTGTTGCAAAAGCTCTTGAAAATACTATTATACAAGAAAATGAAACATTAGTCCAGGATAAAGCAAAGGCTATGATTATCCTTCGTCATCGTCTTGATGAAGGGTTAAATACTGAATACTTAACCAAAAAATATCCATTTAAATTATGGAGTAGTTTGAAGGAACGATATGACCATCTTAAGGCAACGATATTGCCAAGAGCTCGATATGAATGAATTCACTTACGGTTACAATATTTTAAAACTGTAATTGAATATAATTCTGTTGTATTCAGGATAACTTCCCAACTTAAATTATGTGGGAAAATTGTGAATGATGAAGATTTACTGGAAAAGACTCCATCTACTTTCCATGCCTCAAATATGGTATTGCAGCAACAATACCGTGAAAGGGGATTAAATAAATATTCTGAATTAATCTCATGCCTCCTGGTAGCTGAGCAACATAATACCCTTTTAATGAAAAATCATGAAGCATGTCCCACTGGATCTGCACCATTTTTCGAAGTGAATATGGTAGCAGCTACTCAAAAGTCTCAAAGAAGAAAAAATCATTATCGTCGTCGTCGTCGTGGCCATAGTCGTGGACGTAGACATGGACATGGAAGGGGACGAAATAATTATCGTCATCATAGTGAAAATAAACAAGAGAACGATAAGGATACTCAAAATAATCCTTTAAAAGGCAGAGTTAATATTTGCCACACGTGTGGCATGAAACACCTGACTATTTTGTCAAACTTTATCAAGCATTCAATAAAATAAAAGATAACAATGTGAAGGCACACTTGAATTTTTAAAATAATGAGGATAAAGTAGACCCCTTAAACAAATATGATGATGCTAAGGTAAATCTTGCATATAAAGATGATGATTTTGGAGGCTTACAAATATTACTAATTTAGAAGTCGGAGACTTCTTTGAGGATATTGACTGATGAAGTGATTATCTTACTAGGCAATAAAACTTTAAGAAAAAATATTATTTTCATATTATGTCTTTATGAAGTTTGTTCTTCTTAATATACTTTCCTAAAGCATCATATATGCTAGTTTCTACATTCCTCTTATAATTTCTAATGTTTCTTTTATTTATAGTCTTTCGTATTTTTTATGATGTACTTTTTGTTTATTTATAAAGAATATGGAAATTTTTCAATCTTCAGTTAGATCCAAGATCAATAAAGATGATATATGTCTTTTGGATAGTGCTACAACACATACTATTTTAAGAGATACGAGATATTTCTCTTATTTGGTGATGAAAGAAGCCAATGTTAATAAAATATTTGGTAGTACAAAATTAATTGAAGGCTTAGAAAGAGTAAATTTATTACTACCCGGAGGAACAAATTTGGATATTAATGAAGTATTATATTGTAGTAAGTCTCAAAGAAACTTACTAAGTTTCAAAGATATTCGCCAAAATGGACATCACATTGAGACTACAAATAATAAAAAGATTGAATATCTTTATATTACTACAATAAAGTCGGGTAAGAAATATATACTTGAAATGTTACCGGCTCTTTCCTCCGGCTTATATTACACAAGTATTAGCAGGATGGAAACGCATGCCCTAGTAAATGAGAAGTTTACTAATCAAAATAATTTTATTATTTGGCATGACCGGTTGGGTCATCCTGGTTCTACTATGATGCGTAAAATAATTGATAATTCACATGGACATTTAATGAAGAACCAAAATATTCTTCAATTTAAGGAATTCTCTTGTGCTACATGTTCTCAAGAAAAATTAATTATTAGACCATCAACTATTAAAGTTAGGATGGAATCTCCTACATTTCTGGAACGTATACAGGGTGATATATGTGGACTCATTCACCCTCCATATGGACCATTCAGATATTATATGGTTTTGGTAGATGCATATACAACATAGTCACATGTGTGCTTATTATCAACTCGCAATATGCATCTGCGAGATTATTGACTCAAATAATAAACTAAGAGTACAATTTTCAGATTATACAATTAAGACAATTCGTCTCGATAATGCTGGTGAGTTTACATCTCAGGCCTTTACTGATTATTGTATATCAACTGAATAACAATTGTGCATCTAGTTGCTCGTGTTCATACACAAAATGGCCTAGCAAAATCATTGATCAAACGCCTCCAATTAATTGCTAGACCAATGCTTATGAGAACAATACTCCTCATTTCAGTATGGGGTCAAGCTATTTTGCATGCTGCAATACTTGTGCGGATAAGACCGACAAATTATCATAAAGTCTCCCCATTGCAATAGGCTTTTGGATAAGAGCCAAATATTTCCCATCTTAGAAACTTTGATTTTGCGGTATATGTTCTAATTGCTCTACCACAACGCAGAAAGATGAGTCTCCAAAGAAGGTTGGGGATATATGTTGGGTATGAATCTCTTTCTATTTTAAAATATCTGGAGCTTAGGACTAGAGATTTATTTACGGCAAGATTTTCTGATTGTCATTTTAATGAATCAGTATACCCTACATTAGGGGAAGAAAATAAGCAGCTAAAAAAGGAGATAGATTGGAATGTATTATCTCTATCTCATTTAGATCCTCGAACAAATCAATGTGAACAAGAGGTTCAAAAGATAATTCATTTGCGAAATATTGCAAATCAACTGCCAGATGCATTCACTAGCCTATCAAGGGAGACTAAGTCACATATTCCAGCTGCTAATGCTCCAATTCGAGTTGATATCCCGGTAGGACAATCAATTAAAGCAAATGAGTTTAAATCACTCTTGAAACGTGGTAAACCAATTGGTTCTAAGGATAAAAATTCTCGAAAAAGAAAAGGAGCAAATGATCAAAGTGATCATAATACGGAGGTAATAGCTCAAGAAGAGCACAGAGACATAACAAATGATAAGACCTCAAGGGAGGTTCAGGTACCTGAAAATGATGAGAATGGAGAGATCTCAATAAGTTATATCTCAACGGAAAAAAGATGGAACCAAAATAATATTGTTATTGATAACATTTTTGCTTATAATGTCGCTGTTGAAATAATACAACAAGATGTGGATCTTGAATCAAAATCTGTCGATGAATGCAGACACAGAAATGATTGACCAAAATGGAAAGACGCTATCTAGGCAGAATTAACTTCACTTGCAAAATGTGAAGTTTTAGGGTCTGTAGTCCAATCACCTAATGGTGTTAAGCCTGTTGGCTATAAATGGGTCTTTGTATGTAAAAGGAATGAGAAAAATGAGGTACAAAGATATAAGGCACGCCTTGTTACACAGATTTTCACAAAGGTCTGCTATCGATTATGAAGAGACGTATTCTCCTGTTATGGATATTATAACATTTCGTTATCTCATTAGTTTGATTGTCCATGAAAAGCTTGACATGCATTAATGGATGTGGTTACAGCCTACTTTTACGACTCACTAGATATTGAGATATACATGAAAATTTTCGAGGGATTTAAAATGCCTGACGCACATAATTCAAAGTCCCGGAAAATATTTTCAATCAAATTAAAAAAATCTTTGTATGATCTAAAGCAATCAGTAAGAATGTGGTATAACCGCGTTAATGAGTATTTATTAAAGGAAGATTATATAAATAATTTTATTTGTCCATGTATTTTTATAAAAAATATATATCAGAGTTTGTTGTACTTGCTGTATATGCTGATGACATAAACCTTATTGGAACTCCTACAGAACTCCAAAAGAAAATTGTTTATTTAAAGAAGGAACTCGATATGAAAGATCTCGGAAAGACAAAATTATGTCTTGGTTTGCAAATTGAAGATTTGGCAAACAAGACTTTTGTTCATCAATATGCCTATATAAAAACTGTATTGAGATGATTTTACATGGACGGAGCACATCCATTAAGTACTCCGATGATTGTTCGATCACTTGATGTGAATAAGGACCCATTCCGACCTCAAAAAAAGAATGAAGAGATTCTTGGTGTTGAAATACCATATCTTAGTGCAATTGGTGCAATAATGTATCTTGCTATCACTACAAGGCCTTACATAACTTTTTCAGTTAATGTCTTAGGAAGATATAGCTCTGCTTCTACAAGGAGACATTGGAATGGAATCAAACACATATTGCAGTATCTTAAAGAAACTACCGATATAGAATTATTTTATGGCAATGATTGCAGTCCCGATCTTGTTGGTTATGCCGATGCTGGGTATTTATCTGACCCACACAAGGCTCGATATCAAACGAGCTATATGTTTACATATGGAGGCACTGCCATATATTGGCGACCGACTAACCAATCAATCGTGGCTACTTCATCTAATCATGCTGAGATAATTGTTATTCATGAAGCAGGTCGAGAATGTGTATGGTTGAGGTCTATAATACATCTTATTAGAGACAAATGTTGTTTGAAGTGTGACAAACTACCCACAATTTTGTATGAAAACAATGCAGCATGCATAGCCCAATTGAAGGAAAGATTCATAAAATGAGATAGGACAAAACACATTTCACCAAAGTTATTTTTCACATATGATTTTCAAAAGAATGGTGATATCAATGTGCAACAGATTCGTTCAAGTGATAATACAACTGATTTGTTTACCAAATCTCTACCGAAAATAGGAGGATCTATAGTGTTTCCACACTTCCCTTCCAGCGTGACTCGAACCCAGGACCTAACGGTCATGGGTGAAGGTGTTTTTACCAACTGAGCAAGTCTCACTTGTTTAGATTAAGATGGCTGATTTGTTCACCAAATCTCTACCGACGTCAAGCTTCAAGAAACTAGTGTACAAGATTGGGATGCGAAGGCTCAAGGATGTGAATTGATACTCTCATTAGGGGGAGTTAATACGTGTTGTACTCTTTTTTCCTTACAAAGTTTTATCCTATTGGGGTTTCCTTGAAGGTTTTTAACGAGGCAACCAAAATGCGTATTTATAAACATGTGTACTCTTTTTCCTTCACTGTGATTTTTTTTAGACGGTTTTTCCTAATAAGGTTTTAACAAGTCACATTATCTATGGACATCCAAGGGAGAGTGTTATAAGAAAAAATTAAATTATGGTGGATGTCTATTCTTCCTCCATGATCAAATTATGGTGGGTGTCTACTCTTCCTTCATGATCTTTATCTCAAATGCTTAATGACATTCAATGACATATTTTTCTTCACTTTTTATGCATATATAAATGTCTTGTAATAGATAAAAAAATACACATAATTGGAGAATAAAATTTCTTTCTTTTCTCTATATCTGTTTTTTGTTCATGTGTTTACTAAATTGCTTTTATTTTATAATATATGTGACTTTGTTGTACCATAATAACTTTGCTTCTTTATATATTTGACATTTATTGGATGGACAAGATAGTAAGTGGAACTCTAATCCGTATATTACTATATTTTAATAAATTGTACGTAATTGTTTGGAAGTCTAATCCGTATTAGTAAACTTTAATAATTTGCAATCTTTTAATAATGATAAACTCAAGGTCCACTGCCAGCTGGTTCATGAATTGTCATCATATTGCAAATTGCAAAAAGAAAAGAAAACCTTGGACTTGCTTGAAATCAGCATAAAAAAGTTTGGTGGAACCAATTTGTATTAGACAGTTCTTTAAAGATTACAATAATGTTTAGGTACAAAACATGGTGGGGACCTCGGATTTAAGTAAAGATTAGGGAAGATTAATAGCTTTTTTTGCGTCCGTAGACGGACTCTGATTGGTTGGTTGAGATAACCAAGAAAAGTTGTTTAATTAATTTATTCACAAACGTTTTTTAATTAAATTAATTCTGCAAGACGACAAATTTGCATTAAGTCATTAGGACCCCATTAATTGGAGCACTTACTTGGGAGGATGAAAAGGACTGTGGTGACTTTGAAGTTTTCTATGGATTAAACTTTCTTAAAGAAATAAGTAGACACTCATATAGTTACAACAAATTTTGAGTTTTAATTAAATAATAACGGGATTAATCAATCAACAAAACTGATATATAATCATTCTCCTCATATTAGTTATTAATTTCAGTATGCCATGGTAAGTTATTTAACATCATTTTTGGTATAAAAAAAGGGGATAAAAAGTGAGTATGTTCTTCCTTCTTCAAATTTAGGAATTAAAAAGGTAGTAAAATGAATTTTTCTTAATGTCCTTGGTCAACCCTAAGAAAGAACGAAAAAGTAAGATGACCCTTTGATTATGGTAACAAGAAAATTAATGTTAGATCTTAATCTAAACAAAGAAAGTCTGCAAGGCTTTCAATGGGATAATAAATTGTGTCGTTCGTAACGGAGGGCGGGCCGATGAGAGTGGGTCAAGTACGATCGACAGATTTCTAGGTTGGGAAGCTTCTGAAAGAGGAGTGCCCTGTCACCTTAGGTGAATCCTTTTCAATCAAAATAGGATTTGAAAGTAAAGAGATTTATAACGTACAATACAAGTTCACATGGTACACACGTTTTTGGGTTCGAGGATGGTATAGCTCAAGGAATAAATTCATGAGATCTGTTGAGTAACAACGAATAATACGTATCATGGGCTTGGATCGTGATAAACATAATATTAGAGCCTGACTCCATCAGTACGATCGCGGGGCAAACTCAACTTGGACGCCGAGTCCCAAATTAAAGGAGGGGCGAATATGATGCCCATAACGGAGGGCAGATCGATGAGGGAAGGTCAAGCAGGACGGACATACTTCTAGGCTGGCAATCTTCGAAAAAAATATATATTCGTATGTGTCTAATTTCAAAGCGGACAATCCGTGTCATGGACTTGAGTCGTGATATCAATTTATTAACACATCTCTCCCTGGAAGTATTGCTCTCAATTCATAATGTGTTCTTGCTACCACCTAATTCTTGTCAACCTAACAATTATTTAAAAAAATCTCAGACAATGTTATATTTTCTAAGAATTTCTGTTAGTTAATATGATTGACTACATTAAAACGAACTAAAGAGGATCGGAGATACCGGTTTTTGATAGAGAAGTACTTCTCTATGTTTTACTTAGGTGCAAATTTAAAAATATTATTCATTCCAACCTTTTTATATGTTCCTTTATCTAAACAAATTTGGTACAAGTCACTTTAAAAAATTAAGAAAGAATTTTTTTTCTCAATTTCACCCTTACTATTTCAAGAAATCATATCATTAATAATTTACTTATTTAACAATAGGTTGAAGTAGTTTAGTTTTGGCAGGGTTAATGTTTTAAATGATTATCATGTTGATCAAAACCTTAAAAGCTACTAAATAAAAGACTTAAGCAATTAAACTTTTAGAAGTTAAATAGAATATATTGTACTTACAGTAAAGATTGAAAATATATGTTGAAACTTATCGAAATGAAGAAACAATAGAAGTGACATGTAAATTAAAATATAGAGCGTTGTACTTGGGAAAAAGTGGAAAGATAGAAAGAGAGGTGATAGTGAAATATGACGCAGACAAGAAAGATACTATACTAATTACCAGGAAAAGACTGGCAAAGATCTTCTGAAAGATGATTAGATTTTCCTTAGAAGATTTAGCCAAATTCTGAGTGCACTGCCAATTCTGAGTTTGGCTGAATTCTTTCTTTCTGTTTGTCAATTTGTGTAACCAGTACTACTTGGAGTATTATTTTTTTCAACCAGTACTATTACTATTAAAAAAATTACAAATTCTGGTACTTGTAAAACTAAAGTCTTTCCTTAGGGTTTGATGCCCAAAATTTGTGGGGGTTTTCCTTCTCTTTATTGTGCTGAATTTTAGACACAGTCGCAGCTTTACCTCCTATCCAATTCCAGCGCGGTGGCCTTTTTTTTTTTTTTTTATTTCTTTCTTTCTTATTGTTGTTGTTTCTAACGTAGTGTTGATATTTGTATTGAGTTACTACTAAATCCGAATTCACGTCTTAGAAAACGTATGTAACAAAAATTATTTCATATCCAAGGCTCCAACCTAATACGTTTGGTTAATAATATAAAAATACTTATCCCTTTTTGACCCAAAATATAGATTTTGGTTCAACCAATTAGATTTAAGTAAAGAAGAGTCAATCTTGGCTAATAATAATATCCAAAAGATAAGGTTACCGATTTTATGGCAGATAATATGTATATTGACCGAATGGTAGTGAATGTGAGCACTAATAACAATATTCAATGATTCAAACAAATGGAAGATAACATTAAATAGTAATGAATGACAATAAATGATATTTAAGTAAATAAAAATGTGTGAGTCGCCCGAAAAGTGGTAAGATCCGTAAATATTCTTTGTGACAATGAAGAATGATTTATGAGCCTTAGAATACTTAGGTTGTTCTTGGATCAAGTAAAAAAGTTAGATAAGAATCTTAGTAAAAAAAAGTTATTTTTGTATGCTTGTAATATGATCAGATTCTCTCTATAAAGTCAACGTGTTTTCTTACAAATGAATATCCCATGTCCCCTATTATTGTGTCTCTTTCTGTTTATAGGGAACATATTCCTAAAAACTCTAATAGTATTAGTGAAGATAATATCCACTAAAATATTTTCTTTAGTGTCCTATCTTGAAACTAGCCGTTATAATTCTGTCTAAGATACTCGACTTCGACCTTGATCTACGACGACTTTTCTACCTTGATCCTTGCTGATTCGTCGACCGAGACCTTGATCATTTCTGGAACCACTTCGACCTTGGGAAGATCTCTTTTGAAATAGTATTGGTGAGGGCAGATCTCTTTTGAAATAGTATTGGTGACACATGACAGTCTGTGAATGCCTCATTAATACTAACATAGTTTGATCATATTAGAGATAATTTTTTATCCATACAATCTTTCCATCATAATCTTTGTTGGCGGATGATGACCTTCGTGGTCGTCAATCCGATTTGCTAAAATATATTCTTTCTCAGCCTGGCAGTGGTGCATATGTTGCATTATACAATATTGTTGGCTATAATTATATGTTGGTCGAGGTCGTCTTTTACATGATTATTAATATTTCAGATACAAGCGACTCGTAAGTATTTTTATTCAATTTAACCTCTATATTAGTCTACTGTATAAAAAACTATCCCAAACACTTGCTAAGGACTAAAAAAAAAAAGAAAAAAAGAGAAAATTATTGGGAAACCCTAGAAAAGAAAAAGGTGCGTTTAAAAAAGAGTGCGAAACAAAAGTATGGCTTGAATGTCAATCCTCCATAAAGGAGCAAGATTGCTTCTCTCATCATAAAGGAAAATAGGGGACCAAAGTTAGCTATTTTTTTCTTTTTTTTTAAAAATCTCTTTTGTCATCTATTAAGTATTTAAAAAAACAGATAAAAGTTTTACTCTTTCGTTGTAGAATAAAATTATATAGATGAAATCAAAAAAAAGAAAGTTCAATTGTAATTGCTAAAGTTGGTTTTATAACTTAATAGCTCATTGATGAATCCATCTATTCATGTTCTCCTCTCAGTGTAAATAAAAAAAATACTGTTTCGGTCTTGCAATTTTTCTAACCATTGACCTAAAGCTATTTATAAACACAAGACATAAACTTGAAATTAAAAATATATACTTTCTCTGCTTAGGTCTATAGTCTAGAAAATAAGTGTTTTTCTTAACAGGTAGAGTAGTTGAATATGAACAAAATTCCCCCCCACCTCCATTCATTGTCGCCAACCTAAGTCGTTAGAAAGAGAGGACAAGACGTTGCATTTTGGCTTAACTTAGAATAATAGACGAATGTTTAATCTTTTAATAACTTTGCAAATTAAAGTTTCCAAAAGTTCCTAGTCATATAAGTAAGATACATTATATACTTTAAAATATGTTATGACATGTGGCCGTCCGAGAAAGGGATACGTGGAGCCCAAGACAGGGAGATGACTGAAAACTGAAGACAACTGTTTCGTTTGTTACCGGAAAAAATAATGCTCATAAAGATGTGATAAATGCTCTTCTCCCGATAGCATTCAATAGAGAATATTTATAGCATTAATAGCAGTTATCCGTTACAAGGAATTTGGCATTTATGTTCACCGTTACATCTTCATAAATGCCCCTCATAATTGACATTAAAGAAGGACACGACCCTAGGACTTTCTTCATAGCTATAAATAGTGAGCTCAGTTGTCATTGTAAAAAAAGAAATTTTCTCGCAAACTTATACTGTATTTTATACAAAGCTCATTCCAATTTTATCTTTTGATTTCTCGATTCTTTTGTTGTTGTGCCCGAAAACCTTACTCCCGGAATTTTTGCTTCTGTTGTTTCATCTATATCTTATGGCTAAATATTGCGTAACTCTTCAATTATTTATTTATTTTAGGATCAAATTAATTCACTTATCTAGAAACCACGTATAAATTCAACTATAACGCGACAAGATAAAGTTATGACAGAGTTGAAGCAAGCGTTGTCGGGAGCTTCAAATAATGCAAACAGACGAGATCCGATCCCTCTCGGGATTCCCACGAATCAAACAACGTGAAGGATCGACAACAACACTCCTAGGGGTGAAATTGGCTCCGATGGGGCAGGGGAACAAATCTGGTCTCAACAATAACGTGAACGATTCTTTCAAGAATAAACTTTTACGGTTCATGAGGGAAGTAAACGTCCGCATGGACCATATCCCGAGCGCACCACCAGTGTTGAAAGGCCCAAACATGAAGAAGTCTACTCAATTGCCATACAAGCCAAGTGCGGCACCAGAGTTAATCTCGAAGCGGTTCAAAATGCCTGAAATGTAAAAGTATGATGGAACTTCAGACCTCAAGTAGCATATTACCACCTATACAACATCGATAAAAGGGAATGATTTAGCTCCTCACGAAATTGAATATGTGTTGCTGAAGAAATTTGGAAAAACCCTCACGAGGGGACATGGTATTCGTTGTTACCTGAACATTCCATAGATTCCTTCGAAATATTTGCGGATTCTTTCATCAAGGCTCATGCCGGGGCAAGAAAAGTAGAGGCCTGAAAGGCCGACATATTCAGGGTAGCACAAGGAGAGTCCGAGTTGCTACGAGAGTTCATTACCCGATTCCAAAAGGAGAGAATGTTGCTCCAGGATGTCCCAGATGAATGGGCGGCTGAGGTGTTCACCAAAGGATTGAATCCGAGGAGTTCAGACGCTTCCCGAAAATTATAAGAGATCCTACTCGAGTTTCAAGCAATGACCTGGGCGGACATCCACAACCAGTATGAATAAAAAATAAGGATCGAAGATGATCAGGTTGGTTTTTCATCATCGACCAAAGGACGTGAAAAGAATAAGGAAAAATCAAAGGATGATTATGACGCATACATGCGGTATTCGAGGGGCCGGTTCTTGACTTACGAACGAACCGAAAGTCGTAGTAGAGGTTTCCAAAAAGTGGACAGGTTCGCGATCGACATGAGGATCGATCGCAGTCGGAACAATCAATCACTACAGGATAAAAAAAGTGGCAGGATCACGGGATCCTTCCTACCCCAAATGATCAGAATATAACTTCAACGTCACTATAGTGGAATTGGTATCGACCCTGAGAAACATCAAAGAAACACGATTCTTAATACCGATGAGATCTGATTCTAATTAGAGGGATTCCAACTTGTGGTGTAAATTCCACGAGACGAATGTCCACCGGACAGGGGACTGTCGACATCTTTGGGAGGAAGTGGCAACGTTACTAAAGAATGGTCACCTCAGAGAATTCTTGAGTAACCGAGCTAAGAATAATTATGGTCGTAACCGAGACAATGCAGAGCCCTTGAAAGCGGGAGAAGATCCCCCGCGTCAAACAATCAACATAATCTTCGGAGGGAACGAGATTAACGGGGTCACCTTTTCAGCAGTACAGAAGACGAAAGTATCAATAACGCATAGCAAAAGGCTTCGGGAAGACGATATCACTTTTACGGAGGAGGACGCAGACGGATTTCTGCTACCACATAACGACACATTGGTAATTTCTTTAAATGTGCTAGATTTTAAGATTAAACGTGTGTTAGTGGATCCGGGGAGTTCGGCTAATATCATACAATGGAGAGTATTGGAGCAAGCTAAACTCATCGAAAACATTATTTCGGCCACAAAGCTTGTCACCGGATTCAACCTCGCAAATGTGACAACTCAGGGAGAAACTTTATTACTCACAAACGCTGAAGGATTAATGAAAACAACTCTTATCGAAGTGGTATATGGTGATATGGGATACAACATCATTCTGGGAAGGCCATGGTTGCACGAGATGAAAGATGTACCATCAACATACCAACAATTGCTGAAGTTTCCAACACCCGAGGGAATTAAGCAGATAAGGGGTGACTAATCGGCGACAAGGTATATGAATGCAATTTCGGTATCCAGTAGCAAAGGAAGGGAACATGCGGCATAGCAATTACAGCGCCCGACACCCACTCCTGAACTAGATGAAATTAGCCAGGCGTCGGAAGATAATCAGGTGCCGAGATATTTTCAAGTTCCAAAAGAGACCGATGCGATGAAGTCCATAATGGAAGAGCTGGAGCAAGTATCATTGTTCGAGGAATTCCTAGAAAGGAAATTCCACCTGGGGAGAGGACTGCACCCGAAACTCAGGTCTGACTTCATTAAATTACTTAAATTTAACACAAATTCATATGGTTGCATGAGGATATGACAGGTATCCCGACAGAGGTAGTCGTACACAAGTTAAACTTGGATCCTAACATACCTCTGGTAAGACAAAAAAAGTGCTTGATCGCCGAAGCCAGGAATAAATTCGTCAAAGAAGAGGTAACCCGCTTACTTAATATAGGTTCGATTCGGGAGGTAAGATATCCAGACCGACTAGCTAATGTAGTAGTAGTTCCTAAAAAGTACAATAAGTTTCGCATGTGCGTAGATTATAAAGATCTTAATAAGGCGTGCCCGAAATACTCGTTCCCACTTCCAAACATCGATCAATTGATTGATGCCACAGCCGGGCACGAGTTAATGAGTTTCCTCGATGCTTATTCCAGGTACAACCAAATTAAGATGAACCCGAAAGATCAGGAAAAAACTTCATTTATAACGAGTTTCGGTATATATTGTTACAATGTGATGCCCTTCAGGTTGAAAATGCCGGAGCCACTTCATAATGGCTCGTGAACAAAATATTTGAAAATCATATAGGAAAAACTATGGAAGTTTATATAGACGATATGCTCGTTAAGTCTTCAAATGCATATGATCATCTTAAACATCTGCAAGAGGCTTTCGACATTCTAAGGAAGCATAATATGAAGCTTAACCCCGAGAAATGCACGTTTGGGGTTAGCTCTAGTAAGTTTCTGGGATTTCTGGTATTACAAAAGGGGGATTGAAGTAAACCCCGATAAGATCAAGTCCATAGAGGATATCTCAGACCAACTGACAAGCGTGAAGGAAGTCCAAAGGCTTATGGAGAGATTTGTAGCTTTGAGTAGATTCATTTCCCGATCGTCAGAAAAGTGTCATCGTTTCTTCGCACTTCTGAAAAATAAAAATAATTTCGAATGACCCCCGGAGTGCCAGTAGGCTTTGAGGTATTTAAAGAAGTACTTGTCAAGCCCTCTATTGCTTTCAAAAGCAAAAGAAGTGGAAACGTTGTTAGTTTACCTCGAGGTCTCAGAAGTTGCGGTAAGTGCAGTTTTAGTTCGAGAAGACGAAGGTACGCAATCTCCTATTTATTATGTTAGTAATGTTTTAACGGGAACAGAAACTCGTTACCCACATATGAAAAAACTGGCCTTAGCTCTCGTAGTCGCCGCTCGAAAGCTAAGGCCCTATTTCCAATGCCACCTGATAGCCGTGGTATCTACTTTCCCTTTACGGAACATCCTCCATAAACCCGAGCTCTCGGGTAGATTGGCCAAATGGGGCGTGCAAATAAGTGAGTTCGACAGAGAATATAAGCCGAGGACTGCAATTAAATCGCAAGTCTTGGCTGACTTCTTGGCCGATTTCAGTTCGGGATTATTGCCTCAGGAAACCAAGGAAGCAATGATGATGTTGGAATCTACATCAGGGGTTTAGACCTTATTTACGGACGAAGCATCCAACGTGAAAGGATCCAGGCTCGGTATAGTCTTAATCACGCCTTCAGGGGTAACCGTGAGGCAAGCCATCAGGACGGTCCACTTAACTAACAATGTAGCAGAGTATGAAGCTTTGATTACAGGACTCGAGTTGTCCCGAGGACTTGACTTTGAGGTCATCAAAATCAAATGCCACTCATAACTGGTGGTAAATCAGGTCTACGGGATCTTCGAGACCAAAGAGGAGCGCATGCAACAATACATGATAAAGGTTCAAGCTCTGCTGGCGTGACTCCGAGAGTGGTCAATTACTCATATCCCAAGGGAAGAAAATGTAGAAGCAAACGCATTGGCAAACCTAGGATCATCAACAGAAATAAAAGGATCAGAGTTCGGGTCGGTAGTACAACTGATGAACTCAGTCATGGATACAGATGGTCACTACGAGGTTAACTCAACTAGTCTATTCTGGGACTGGGGGAATGAAATTATCGATTATCTCGAACATGGGAAGCTACCTAAAGACCCCAAAATGTCCTGGGCGATGTGCGCCAAAACAACGCGATATAGCTTCAAGGGAGGGCAATTGTATAGAAAATCTTTTCAGGGCCCGCTGCCCCGATGCTTAGGAGCGTCCAAAACTAACTATGTCATGAGAGAGGTTCATGAAGGGATATGCGGTAACCACTCGGGCGCAGATTCTTTGGTGTTGAAGTTGATAAGGGTAGGATTTTACTGGGCCCGTATGGAACGAGACGCCAAGGACTTCATGCAAAAATGTGATAAGTGTCAACGTTATGCGCCACTGGTGCATCAACCGGTAGGACCCTTATATTCAGTCTTATTTCAGTGGCCGTTCATGAAATGGGGAATGGACATCGTCGGACAATTACCACCGGCTCCCGGAAAGGTAAGATTTCTTTTAATTTAACTGACTATTTTTCTAAGTGGGTGGAAGCAGGCCCTTATCAGAAAATCAGAGAACGCGAAGTGGTGGACTTCTTGTGGAAAAATATAATTTACGGGTTCGGAATACCTAAAGAGACAACATGCGACAATGTGCCATAATTTATCGGCGCAAAAGTTATAAAGTTCCTCCAAGATTTGAAAATAAAGAGGATCACATCTTTCCCTTATCAACCTAGCGCAAACGGTCAAGCGGAGTCGACGAATAAAGTAATTATTCAAAGCCTCAAGCAAATTTTGGAAGCGGCTAAAGGAAATTGGCCCGAGGAATTGCCCGAAGTTCTATGGGCATTCCGAACTATGGCCAAGTCGAGCACAGGGGAAACCACTTTTTCCCTTGTGTACAGTGCAGAAGCTTTAATCCCCGTGGAAGTAGGGGAACCGACCTTTAGATACTTCTAGGCAAAAGAGGAATCGAACAACGAAGCAATGCTTGTCAACTTGGAACTGCTCGATGAACGCAGAGAATTGGCATATGTAAGAATAGTAGCTCAAAAGCAAAGAATGGAGCGGTATTATAATCGAAGAGCCAACCTCCATTATTTCAATGTAGGTGACTTGGTCCTAAGGAAAGTAACTCACAATACCAAGAAAATCAACGCGGGAAATCTAGGTCCAACGTGGGAAGTCCCCTACCGGGTTTCAGCTATCACTGTAAAAGGTTTATACGAGTTGGAAAACCAAAATGGAGAGAAGTTGCCCAGCAATTGGAACGTGGCACACCTCAAAAGATATTATTGCTGATGAACATTATCCGATCAGAAAGTATGTATTGCACTCTTTTTCCCTTCGTTCAGTTTTGTCCTAATTGAGTTTTTTTGGCAAGGTTTATAACGAGGCAGCGATAGAAAGCATATGGCGAAGACAACAACAATAAGACCTTTAATAGCAAGGCACACAAGAAGAGATCCACTTGGGATGGTTAGATAATCTTTTGCTCTATATCAAATTCCCACCGGGAATTTAAGTTTGCTATTGAGCAAAGGTTATCTGATCATACACGAGCACAAACCACTAGAGGGTTGTTAGATAGCTCGTTCACTCAATAGCATAAATTTCTAAGGGGAAGTAAAGTGTGTTACCAAGTCAAGTATTATCTAGCACTATATTAGAGGAATCTTCAAAGATACAAGACTTCCAATGTTCCAATTCGCATTCGAACACGGGGAGGGGGGATGTTATGAGGATACGGCAACAATGACTGCCACGTCGATCGGGAACGAAAAATTGGAAATATAATGACGTCGACCAGGAACGAAAAATCAGAAATATAAGTACAAGTGATCTCGGCCAAACCCACACCACAATTTAGTAGTGAGGCGATCGATGCAATAATAAACCCAACGAAGGTCGGGATCGAATCCACAGGGAGTTAGAATATGGGATTAGGTGTATATCTAAGTTAATTACAAGTTTTGACTCCAATTACACTTCCACAAACTTGATTGGTGTTCTACTTCTACTTTATTCTATTGTTTGCAAGTATAAAACTAAGGACAATATTCTTGGTTTTGAATTTTTCAAATGATTAAAAGGGTCTAGGGTCGTGACTTCTACCTAGGTGGTTATCTAATGGGTTGTATACTCCAGGCAAATTTGATTAGTTGAGGTCGTGATGTAGCAATTACATCCGGGTACTCACTCTATACCTCTCGGTAGTTTGAGTGATTTTATCTAATTTGGCTTTCTCAAGCCCAATTGAGTATTTGCACAATACAAATGATATTAACTCAAGTCGGGTATTACTATCTCTAGGTTTAACCCTTTAATTGGGGCTATCAATTTCTTGAGTTCGCCCCAATTTCTTGTTAGCCAAGGTTTCCTAGACTTAGTCTCTCTTTCTCAAGTAGAGGCTAAGTCAAATAGGCATGAATCAATGTTTGCGACCATTGATTCTAGGGTTCAATCATGAACAAGGCTAAATATTACTAACCCAATAAAAAACAAGCCCTAAATTAAATACCCATCAAATACCCACACTAGGGTTGGGTCACAACCCTAGCTAAAGATTTAGCTACTCATAAAAACTACATAAATCAAAGAAGAAATTAAGATAGAATGCATATTAATTGATTAGGGAAAGAAAATCTAATATACAAATGTTAATCTAGTAAAAAAATACTTAAAATAGCAAATAAAACAACTCAGGTGATCTTCTAAAAACTCAACTTGACCTAAAAATGACAAAAAGTTCTATTTATACTAAGGTGAAAATATCTGACAAAAATTCCCCTACGAAGGTTACCACACAATGAACTACTGCGGCCGCACAATTATCGTGCGGTCCGCATTCTTGGGAACTTGGGGGCTTCTGCAGTCCGCATAAAAATGGGTGCGGCCTCACTTATGATTATGCAGCCGCACAAAACTGTTGTGGTCCGCACTCCTTGCTTTTTGGACTTGACACAGTTCTCTGATTCTTCAACCTTGCAGACCGCATAATAATGAATGCGGTAGCACTTGACCTCCTGCGAACGCACAATTTTGGTGCGGTCCGCATGCCTTTAGCTGGCCCAAAAACTACTCTCTGAATCTCCCCTCTGCGGCCGCAGTGCTTGCCTTTTTGTCCTATTTTCCTTCTTGATCACTTTTGACTCCTTTATGAGATGATTTTGACTTCTTTGGCTCGTGTCCCAATATTCCTACAAGTAAGCATATTTTATTAGTTTTCGGGAATGCCTTAAAGCATTTTTGAGCTTAATCAAAAGTAAAAGAGAGCAAATAATTAGTCAAAATCCCCACTTATCAACTCCCCCAAACATAAGCTTTTGCTTGTCCTCAAGCAAATAAGACAATCCCCACCTCCACTAGAAAATGTGGCCTAAGGTGAATCAATCACATATCAATTGGGACCAACAATTACCCACAACACATATGAATTATCAACAATGCAATGATTTTCTAATGTGACACTAGAGCATCAAGAGTTGACTCTATTCATCAAGGAAGCTCGTTCTTTCACATAGGTCATTGTAGATCCCAAACTCCTCCTCCTCTACTCTTCATTAGCACATCTCACTTTAGAATATATTACTCGATACATGGATTGTGAAAAAGATTGATCATCTCTCTCAAAAGAATGTCACAAGTCCGGTTCTAAGTACTATAAGCTGGCCCCTCATGTAAATCACCACTAATGTAAGCTCACTCAACTTGAAATCATGTAGGGCTTTTGCGGGATGTAATGAAGGATTTTAGACCAAGGTAGGATTTGTTGGAATAGAATGGTTTCATCTTTCCTTAAGCACTCCATTTTCTCTTTTCGGCTCATACTTTCTCTCGACTCTTTGAGTCTTTTTCTTCTTCCTCGGGAGAACTAGAGAGACGTAACGTCGCTCTTTCATGATCATGACATTTATTCTTCTCCTTTTCTATTTACTTCAGCCTTTTATCCTCATTTTCTTTTGAATTCCCATCAACTCTTCACTTTATTCATTTTCTTTTTGTCATTTTTCTTTTTGTTCTTTCTTTCTTTTCTTTTTGCCTTCCCTTTTCTTCATTTCTTTCTCTTCTTTGTATCTTTTATCACTGTAAACTTCTCGTCTCTCCCCCAAACTTATGTTTTTACCAATTGTTTCTAAAAAATGCTAAGGAAAGATTGGGTGCCAAGAGAGGGTCATTTCAGAACGGATAAAGGCTTGTAACTTGGTTATTGAAAGAAAAAGGTTTCGGCTCAAAGGGGTTGGCTAAGGATATCACATTGGCAGGTTATGGAAGATTTCAATTTCAAATTGGATCAAGGAGAGCCTACAATTATTTCTCAAGCCAAGTTACACTTAGAATTTCGCCTAGAAAAATACTCGGGGTAAGTTCTAGACTATTGGCACGAAAACCTAGACTTGCAATTCAATACCTCACCTCTCACACTGCTGGATTGCTAAAGAGAATGGAGTTGAGGGCCCACAACAACCCTAGCTAAGATTGAGGATCACAAATGGCTCGACTGAACCACTCGATGACTGTTTGAGTCAACACAAGAGTCTAAAGGTCACAACTAGAGCTATTTTATGCCAACAACTTTGTTTTTATCCATAAGGTGAGAGGTAAATGTGTTGGTACCAAGTGAAGCATGCTCGAGACACTTTTATTCATTACTACTATATTTTGTCAAAACATAAAAGAAAACGGACTCAATCCCTTAAGAAGGTTGTCACGACATCCATCGTTGGGAAGAGCCATCCGGTTCACACAAAATTCACGTTTGGAAAGAACCGTGGCATTAAGAAAACCAAAGGCTTATTGTTCACTCAAAACGTAAAAAGAAGCTACTAAAGTAAATAAGAAGTTATACTACTAAGGAAAAGCAACTAAAGAAGCTATGAAGTAAACTACGGGAAGCGAGATAAGTGAATATACAAACCGAAGTCTAATGAATATATACATAAGGGAAATGAATATCTACATCAAATGGGGAGAATATATACATACCAAAGAAAAAATAAGAATGAAAGAAAAATAGTATCAGAGTTATTACATGTCAAATGTCAAATATCAGTTAATCAAAATAGACTACCCCCAAATGAAAAATAAGCATTGTCCCCATTGCTTAATAAAAATAGGAACTGGGAAGGGGTAGAGAGTCAAGATAACTCCCTATGAGATCTCAGTCTGCATGGGATCATCAACACACTCTGTCTCCTCTAACTGTATGTCATCATCTCCTGGCTGAGGGACAACTGGGTTGCTGAGCATCTGTATCATCTCCTCAGCAGTGTGTGCAGTCACAACCGACTCCTCAGACTGGCCGGCTGCTGCCTCTGGTGCTGGGACTGTCTGCTCCATAAGCAAGTCCAATGGAAGATCTCCGGCAGATGCAATCTTTGCAACCTCTTTGCTCAACTTCTTTACTGACTTCTTTGATGCGTGGGATCTACGCATCTTCTTGATATGTTTACCCAAATCCTCAATGACCTTCCCGTGCGTCGCTAGAGTATCAATAATGTTCTTCTGGTTCTCGTGAATCTTCTCCAATGTTTCCTCCACTGACGGAGGTGCCTGTGGCTCTACTGGGGCTGCGGACTGTGCTACAACTGCACTGGATATATCAGTCAGCTTTATAGTAGCTGCCTGCATCTAGTTGTTGAGACTCACCAATATTTGGGAGACTCGCAGCGCAGTCTGAGGATACGTAGATGAAGCCGGCACTGATAATGGCACTGATAGTCTAGCAGAAGCAGGTGGTCCGGAATATGAATGTGGCATAGGCCTAATTGTTAGTTGCACTTTGTTCTCCACAGCATATGAGGCTACTGCTTTTCTAAACTCTACAGTATTTTCAAATACCATACCAAGCTCAAAAATAGCAAGGTAACAGTCAGGGTCAAACCTTACCTTTTTTACTTCTCCTTCTAGGACGTAAGTCAATACCTCGTTCAGCTAAAACATCTAACTCATCTGTGCTATCATCACTTCCAATATCAGAACTGGTGTAGTAGTCTTCATCCCCTCCTAATTTTCCAGCAAACATGTCCTCCTTAGATGGTCTGCCAATATCCTCAAAGCTTTTATCTATTCCAGCTTCTCCTAGAATAATCTCTTTAGTTGGAGTAGGTTTCTTTCTTTCTTTCTTCTGCTTTTTCTTCTTTCTTCTTTCATGCCTTAGTGAAGTGTTCTCTTCATTCACATCACTATCATCTTCATCAGGAATGTTATCTAATTCAGACTCACTACTTGACATATCTAATGCCAAACTAGCATCTATGTTTGTTGTTTCTTCAGCCCCTTGTAAATTCTCACTTGCAACCCCAACATGAGCTAGATTTTCCTCAGGCACAAATGTGTTATTTGCAGCACTTTCTTGGACATTTATATCCTCTGGAACAGTAGATGTTGCCCTAGCCTCTTTATTTAATGTATTTTCACTTGGTTCAATAACTTCTGGCCCACATAAAAGGCCACACGTGACAGTCTCATCAAGCAACACAAGCTCATTAACTACATGCTTAATATATAAATCTAAATGATCAAGATGATTAAGATGACAAACTATATTATACAGTTGTTCATCATTTTCAATCAAGACAATGTCATTAGATTTAGGATTAATTAAATAAAAACCATCTACCTCAGCATAACCCATATCCTTTGTGTAGGATAGAAGCTCAAAAAGAGAAAAGTGGTCCTTGTCTATCATGTGACCATCCTCACCCCTCTCTCCTACATATCTCGGGACATGATCCTTGACAATATGTCCACCATGGTGAAAATTAACAAGAATATATTCGTCTGCAGACATGTCTAGACCCTCGAAACTTCAGTCACGACCAACTTCACTCACCACCACGGTCAAAAGAAGCAAACGATTACCCATATTAGTAATATAATGACCAAATATTTGACGGACAGTTGAATCTAACTCAAAATCATGAAAATTCCACCGGGAATCGATCTCAATGTAGTTTATTAGGCTAAAGAAAGGGGATTTTGGGTGGAAGATCGATTAAGTTAGGGGAGGTATGTGGATAAGGTAAAAACGGAATTTTTTATCCGACTTGGATAAATAAACACGTGTCAGACTATTATTGGTATGCTATTCCACGTGGGAAGCGTTTAAAAATACGCACTTAAGTTTTTACAGCCCGGTCATGCATTGTGTTTAAATGGTATAGTCCAAAGTACAGTTAAAGTGTTCAATAGGAAAAGAGCTAAGTTAAGGTGTCAAAATGAAAACTGAAGCTAAGTTTAAGGGGTCGTACACCTATTTGGCCTATCTAAATTCTTGTAATTATTCAATTTTTGCTAATATCGAACAAGATAAGGAACATGATTATCCCTCTAATTAGGTTTTATAAAGAAGAAGGTAAAAACAAGGAGCTCACTCATTGTGGTTTCATAATAAAACAATATTCCTATAAAATTTTCTACGTTATTTTTCATTGATCTCTTTTAAAAAATCACATCATGACTAAAATAATATGTAAATTATAAATCTAAATCTCCCTATTTTTCGAGGTATTGGAAAATTTTCACTGATTTTCTGTTAAAGCACATATGCACTAAAAAATTGTAAAACCAAAACGAAATGTAAACGCCTACTTTAATTAACTAGTATCTATAAACGTGCGTTACAAGTTAATAATGACACATGATGGTTTAAATATTTATTTATATGAAAATATAATAAAATTTAATTAAATAAATAATCAATTTTAGTCATGTTAAGTAGATAATTAAGTATTGTAGTTTAAATGTATCTAATGTGATGATATCTTACCGAACACTTCTTTATAGACAATAATTGTTTTGTACATGTTTCCTTCTAATGCTTTGGTTACTATTGTGGTAAATATAGTTCAATATTTAGGATGTTTGTCCTTGTGCTTTATTTATTATAACTACAAAACATAAACATACTGAAAATTATTTTCACACAAATTTAAAAGGATATTCTTTAGTTTGGAAGACGAAAGTTGAATTCGGGGATAAACACATATTTAGAAGCATATTAACCAGTATCATAATTTTTACATGTATGAGGTTATTGTCAAAACTTCTATATACCATATGTGTACTATTACAAAAGGTATTTAGCGAATCTAAGTTTTTAGTAACATGACGGGCATAAACCTATATGCAATAGAAGATAAATTTAAACTTAATCTATTATATATATGGTGACATTAACATACGTAAGAAATAATGAACTTAATAACAAACATGTACGGTAGAAAGCCAATTGGTATTAAAGTATTTAAGTATTCTTCTTGGTAGTTATTGTTGGTATCATCTTCGGTTGAGTCAAAATTGAAAAATATTTTATTTTTACCATAAAACTTAGCAATCAACCTTTTATTTAGTTGATCAACATATTCATTTCTGCTAGCTAAGATATCTCTTTAATTTCTATCATGTAATTTGCACAAATTATGTTTTAATCTAATGATGAAAATATTTTTCTTATTAAATGCACTACTATTACCATTGGGTTTGATAACCAAATGTTCTAGAAGAACCAAATCATCTTTTATTGGAATCTCTTCTTCGTTTCCGACACGAAGAAAGAAGTCACTGCATGTTGGATCTTTTCTTACTTTTATATTTCTTGTCATTTGAATATTTTTTATTTGAGGTCATAAGTATAATTTTGGCAAGCTAGTTTTTACAGTTTTTGCTTTGGTCATTTTTGGAACTACTGATCGTACTTGATAGAAATCACCTTCCAAACTATTACTCCTACTTTTCTACCAAACGGTTCATCGATATCGAATATATCTCTAAAACTCTGGGCGATTGTTTCGATCGTCTGACGCTTAGCCAAAAACACTTCATCCCATATTATCACTTTTGCTTTCCTTATAAATTTAGTACTATTGATCTGATTTGATATATTTGTGATGGTTATTTCAGTTATTTAAAGAGGTATATCAAATCTAAAGTGAGTTGGGTGATCACAATAAAATTCTTGTTGGTACACCACTTGTAATTATTGCCAATGGTATCATGCCTCTTAATATGATATTTGCAAGTAATGCATGACATAGGAATATTATTTCGATTCTGCCGGAGGCATCTACAAAGAATAATCCCGTTATACCGGAGTCGACTCTTTATAACTTCAAAGTTTGTTCTTGTTCATGCACTACAATATTATGCATATACAGCTACGAAGTACATCGTCGCTAAACATTAAAATTTGAGTGGCTAAACACTTTAGCCATAATATTTTTTTCTTTGATTGTGTTTCCTCAAACACTTCTATGGCCTTCTTAATATTATATATTTTTTTTAATTTGAAAAATAATTTTACTCGTAATACTTGTATGGCCTTTTTAATATTATATATTTTTTCAATTTGAACAATAATCATGTAGGATTCATAACGTGTAATATTATGTCCTAAAATAAATAGGATTACATGGCTAATGTCTAGAATTTCGATTATGTTCTTTTATTATTAGTTATTATGCTTAATATTAAAATGTTATTTTTGTAATCCAACATTTTATTCATGCTTGTATTCTTACTAGTACGATTAGCCCGAGCTACGCCCGGGCCCAATTGCATAGTTAAGACGGTCAAATTTTATGACGTTATTTTCATTATCATAAAAGTATAACTAAAAATTTATTTTAAACTTCCAAAAATATTGTTAAGTAGCTTGTTTGCAATTCTCACACATTTATTCCTCTTGAATTTTCAAAAACACAGTACGTTTCAACTATAGGTTTTCAAGGTAATACTGGAGTAGTCTATAACTAAGAATCTCAAATAAGTTTAGAAGTCTTGAACAAATTCATGAAGAATGTGTAAGATGTTGTAACTATTGAGTAGAATGTTTAAGCTTCAGTTATGATTCGATTACCAATGTAAGTTTTGTGTGAGATGCACACAAGAGTCTAAAAAATAAATTAACGTTTAGAAAGTTGCTAGTATATACAGTTTTTCTTTGTATAATTTAAATTGAGTCTCTTAATCTTCGTCTTCATATTAATATTTCTAGGTTATGGTCTAAAATTGGAGAAGATTTTTCTTTTTTATTTATTTCAGTATTCAAAATTCTTTTATTTCCTTTATCTACTCAGTAAATCTTGTAAAGCGTGAATTCTATATTTGATGAAATTAGTCCTTTTCATCGCCCAATGAGCCCCCTTCTTGTAATGGACTCGGGTTGCACTTTTTGACTAACCTTGTTTCTTTTTTAAAATATTTCGTTTGCATTTATCTCTTTGAACTCTAAAATCATCTCTTCCTTGTATTTAGTTTTTTTTTTCTAATATGTTTTTATATTTTATTTATTGTGGATCTCCAATGTAATTATATAAATTGTTAATAATTTTAGTTGTAATTTTGGATTTTCTGTTTTGAAAAAATCTATATTTGTTTGGGAAGTGATCACACAAAAGCACTTGATAAAACCACAATATTATTTCCAACGTGAAAAGAATATTTAAGCTTTTTCGTGCATTTACTTATTTATGTTTTGAATTTCTTTAATAAAATTCTTGCTCTTCTACTGAAACAACATATATATTTGCATATTAAACACTACATTAGTGTATGCGGTGATTATTTTTCTTGCACAACCAATTAAAATAATGCTTATGCGGTAATTATTTTTTTCTAATCTTGCCAATCAAACAATGCTTATTTTATGAGAATTATAATATTTCTCAAAGGCAAAAACATCATATTTAAGATTTGTTTTTACGAGATTCATTAAGAAAACAAAATGTGGATCTGGCTACTTATATCAAATACGATTACATACTCTGATCCATTTGCTATTGTGAGTTCTGATCCGCAATTCCTCCTTCGCGGCTCCTGCAATAAGTGATATTTGCAAACGAGCCCAATCATACTATGTTGGGGTTTTACAAAAAATTATTAATTTTATTAATTATTTATTTTTTGGGTGATATATATTATTTATGTAATAATTGTACATAGTCATACATATTTTATCCATGGATGATACATACTACAAAATTTTTGATTATTTTTAGTTTAAGTGGTTGGGTGAGGTGCTCTATAGGTTAATTCTTCCTTTAAATATTAGAATAATAATATAATTTTTTTAATAAAAGAATTCCCGTGTTAGAGTCCATCTTCAAAATATTCCCAACGAAAATAAATATCACAATTTTATTAGTTCTAACAATTACGTAAAAATCTGCTTAAAAAATGTTTGCTTCATTATCGTGGTTCTCTAATTAACATTGGTAAATCTTCCGCTTGACTTATCCGCTCAACTTATAATACCAATTTTTATTTACAATGTTAAGTTACTAAAAACTATTATAAATAGGCAAGCAATGCTATATTCCCGTTCAAATATCCTTTAATATTTTGGATATCGATTAAGTAAATCATTTAATAGTATAATAAAAATTATTTAACTAAGTTACACTTTATACCTTCTCAAATTACTCTTTATATATCCTCATAGATCATTTATTGAATTACAGATAGATTTCAAAAATATAATTAATGCATATTTGTTTTCTAACGCAACACTTACTTTAGCCAAATTAATTTATCTCTAAACTCATCTTGTACGTTACATATGAAATTTTACCACTTTTTACCTTACAAACTAAGGAAACCTATTAATAGCTTAGGAAATGCATTGAGACATATTTATAACCAATCTCTTGGCTTGTTAAACTGATTTCGCTTATAGTCTTCGAGTTTTACGTAATTGCTAGTGTATACTATAACGAATATTTGGTAAGGAACCTATTTAGAATTCTTTGATAAGTTTGGTTTCTTTAAAAAAAAAAGATACTTTTTGAATTTGTATAAATCACTTTACTTTTTTCACTCTAAATCTTAAGAGTCCAAACGAAATATTAAGTCAACAATTATCCAAATTCTTTGGCAGAAAACCTAACTAAAGTTACTTATAATTTCAAAAAATATTTCTAACAAAATACAACTTTCTACCTTTTTTAAAATATTGGAACATGAATTTGAATTCTATATATCTTAGTTTACTTTCGGTTTAAATTCTTTAAGCTTATATGGGAAATTGAAAAAGCATGTCATGTTTATACTATATTTGAAGTTTAAGGAAGTCCTTGCACAAGAATAATGGAATTACGTGGGGCCACGTTTAAAGGGGTGAAATTTATGAGGTATAGATGAATAAGATTAAGTGAATTCTAAATAAAGCAGGGCCCACCTTATAAGAGAATTGATAGACTTGCCGATAAATTGAGCGCGTGCCGTGCCTGCAAAATGTGGGTGGAGGCCCCACTTTCTCAGCAAGTTTCCAGGCATAAATACAGAGGATACTAAAAGACTTAAATGTCTTTGTGAAACAGACATGTTGACGGTGAGCGTTTTTTAGATTTGAGGAATTGGGAGTCCACGTGTTGGCCAATGACAGAAAAAGTCGACAGTTGAGCTGTAAATTAATGAAATGTACAAAAATACCCCATACAAAGTAAGAAATTCAAACGAACACACAAGTTGACCGCAGAGGTGCCTGTGTTCCTTCTTGTAATAAGTAGGAATTACTAGCTAAAAAAATCAAGTGTCATTTTTTGATTGTTAAACTTTGGATTTAACTTTTGAATGAACCATGTGGAGACTGGAGATTAGATTAGACTAGAAAGTGAGGACTGACGCAAAAGTATTTAAATAAATAAATAAATAAAAACTAGCTAAAAGGAGGCCATGTGGACAGCAACCTGGGAGGCAAGTTCACGTGAGAGGAGGTGGGGGTTTAGCCACGTCGATTTTGTGGGGCCCATAGGCTAAAGATAAAAGGAAGCGGTTATTGCGGGTCAAATTAAAGGGTTTTTGACTGATTCTTAGAAGACATGAAAGTGACTGCTGCCTCGTGCCCCTCCACTCCTCACTCCCCAACTCCAAGCTGCTTTGCCCCTTCTCGACTTCAACACTTCACGTGACCCTAACCCTAGTGGGTTCATTTAAACTTAATTAATATAAAATACATAAAAATTTATTAAAATCACTGTAAATATAATAATAAATATGAACTTGTAATTTTAAAAATATATATTAAAAATTTTAAAAGTCAAATACATAAAATTTAAATCCGCCTCTTGATTCAAAATATCCAGGAAATGTCACGCTTTTGATTCAAATTGTTGAACCACTTATATCATTACGTTACAAAATTTCTTATACTATATTAAAGAGTTTTAATAATTTATGATCTTATTTGCATATTGTAGTATAATTTTTTGAACCAGCATTTTAATAAACATAACTTCACCCCTACCTGCATCCTTTCCGAAGCACACATACCTCAACGTCGTACTAAAATTATTTAGTTATGATGAGTGAGATAGAGGATTTATGTTCTACTATTTTTAGAAGAGTGGGTTATTCTCTCGGAGAGCACCCTCCACTTCAAAGCAAGAAGTTGTGAGTTCGAGTCACCCTAAGAGCAAGGTGAAGAGTTCTTGGAGGGAAGGAGTCGAGGGTCTATTGGAAACTGCCTTTTTACCCCAGGGTAGGGGTAAGGTTTGCATACACACTATCCTTTTAAAATCTCACTAATGAGATTATACTGGTTTTTTTTTTGTTGTTGTTGTTGTATTTTAAATGCTTAAGTTGAAGATTTTTTGCACGTCGAACTTGTTTAGGCAACCTCGAACTACTTATGTGGACTAAACATGCAATTTATGTACAGTCATTTTACTTTAATATATAGGTGATCTGTCTTAGTATGTCCATGAAAGAAGTGATAATACAAGTAGTTCAAAACACTGACTTTGAGCGCGGAATATAGACATGTACATTTGGTCTCAACACAAATGAACCCAGTGTAAAGTTTTGAGTACTAATCTTGAAAAATGGAATCGGGCGAAACTTAAACCAAAATTTTCGTTTCCAACCCTCAGTTACTACTAACATTTTCTCTAGAAAGAAATACACGTTAAGCAAACTTTGCTTAGCTATGGTAGGTGGTGCCGTGGAGGGGATAAAAGAGCACCCTCGGACAATGGAGGTTGCTGCTTTTGACATCAAGTTTATCTGAATTCAATATTTTGCTGCATAATATAAATATATAAAATGTCGATACATATTAAATTTGAGTTCGCAATTTTAAAATACACTAAATTTTGAGATATGAACCTCAAATATTGCATACATAAAATTAAAATTCTAAATTCATCTCTAGAAAATGTTGTTAGTGGAGGATTAGTTAGGTGAGGTTGGGGGGCTAATTAAGAGACAAGCAACAATATGGCACTGGATATTCAAAAAGCTTCGGTTGTTGACAACGTTGTGAGATGATATCAATTTGTCATGGGAATTGTCCTTTTTTTTTTCTTCATTCATTTATTGTGAAAGTTTGGTAAAGTTTTTGTGCAGAGTTTCCTAGGTTTAGGATTCATGGATGGACAGGTGAAAGATAATAAGATTTCCAGACAAGACTTCCTTTGCTCTAAGTTCCATAACGCACTGGCCATTCTCTTCATCATATATTTTATTCTATCTCCTCCCCACTACTCTTTCTCTCCTTTTTTTCTTTTTTCAATTTGATTTATAAAATTGCTTCATCTCATCAATAAATTAGATCTCGTTTGACAAGCATAATAAGTATATTAGTAAAGCGTCGAATATTATATTATAAGGAGTTGATAGAAAAAATGTTATAACTATGGGCTTGAGAAGGAATAAGATTAGTAAAAGAGGTGACTTAGTATATAAGCATTAATGGATACACGTATAACCAATATGGAAAATGTTGCATGAAGCATGCACCTTATTTTCCCCATAAGTTAGCGTGAATTATATGACTGCAAAATTTTAATTGATTCTTAAGTCACAGAGTTGTTTAGTAAAAACTTTTTTCTTATCTAATACACTGTATTGAATTTTTTATGTTCAAACTATACTGCCTAGTTTTCCAGTTGAAAATCTTGATCAAAACTAAAAGAGACAAATCAAAACATGAAACTACTATCACGGGAGTGAGAGAAAGCACTAAAATTGACAAGTAATTTGTTTCAAAAATAAAGTTTATTGATAAGCTTCTCAAGTTTTATTTAATTTGTGGACAGACTTCATATTCAAACTTGACAAGACGAAACTTATGCAGTTGTTTAATCATTTGTGAGACATAAATCCTCTATCAAGTTGTCTGAATGCTTGCATTAAATATCATTCTTTTAATCTTTAAATTACCTTGATTGGCTTGCAAAAAGAATAAGATTGATGGAATACTTGAATCAAATTTCCTTTTAATCTGAAAAAAGGCGTCTTCACTCTCAAGTACCGAATCATTTGTATATTTCATTAATGTTAATTAAACATACATAACTTAAGTAATTGGTTATGCTAATGGAAATGGTCTATATGAATCAAGGATGCAAAAATGCAATTATTAAAATTTCTAAGGGAAAATAAAAAATGGTAAAGATCAAATTATCCCTCAAGGAAAGCAAGTAGGAGGAAAAAGCGGTTTCTGGCTTTCATATTCTAACTTTTGTTTTTTTTTTAAATTCTTTCATATACTGGTGCAATGATAGTGAATTTGCAGGTAAAACAGAAGACCAAGTGAGATTTTCTGGCTATCATCTTATGTTAAATTTTTTATTACTAGTTTTAAATACTCCATCCGTTTCAAATTAGATGAGATACTTTCTCTCCGTTTCAAATTAGATGAGGTACTTTCCTTTTTAGTCTGTTCCAAAATAAATGACACATTTCTAATATTGGAAATAATTCAACTTTAAACTCTTTATTTTATCCATTTTACCCCTAAGGAGAAGCTTTTATAACCACAAAAATGTCATGGCCCCACAAAGCTTTTACCACTTAAATTTTTAAGACCACAAATTTCAAAAATATTCTTTTTTTCTTAAACTCCGTGCCGAGTTAAACTACCTCATCTAAATTGAAACTACCTCATTTTTTTTAAATGTGTATCTCGGCTGCTCTTTTTTCTATTTGTTCTTTAAATATTACCCGTAGTTTGAGTTTTTTCATTTTTATTTTTTATATTTATAGTTTTTAAGATAGACGAAAATGGATTTAAATGTTCTAGATGAAGTTGACCTATAAAATAACCGAACCAGTCATGTTTGTATAATTTTCATATAGTACGAATCTATCTATCTATACTATATTAAAAGTATAAAAGTCTTATCGAAATGTCGTTCGCCTTTTCTACCCTTCAAAACTTGATTTTACAATAGACAAAATAGTAATTTAATTATTTTTCTAATATTTAGAAATAAATATTTAATAATATTCCTAATATTTAGTACTTTTTTCTATTCTTTTAGATTTAGGAGACCTTTTCTTCTCATAATTCGAAACCTACTAAACTTTAAATTCACAGGAAAAATTCTCTTCGTTCCTTCTAGGTTTAGAAGTCGTTGTCTTTAATTCTCTCGTAATTTGGAATCTATTAAACTCTAATAACCACATGAATTAATGCTGCAAATGTGCATAAGTTGCAGATTGATAGTTTGACGCAATAGGTTAGTAATTGTTTACCTGAAAAATGGATAGAGCTGAATTTATACGTAGTTCTAAGGATATGTGGTATAACTTGGCACAAATCGGAAAGTAAGTAGAAATATATTGAGTATTGACTGTATAAAGAATGAAATATAAACCAAACTGAGTGGAAACCGGTTTATGAACAAGCAAGATGAAATATACAAAACCCGAAAAGGGATAATTTCTATATGAATATCAGTATGTCTTTCTCTTTGAATATCAATAATATGAGAGTGTATGAATGCCTTGATGTTCCATCCTCTACAGAAATAATAGTTATCCCTCTTATAGTGGATGGATATTACTTTAGATATAATTAAAAATATATAGTGGGGATCTCATGATAGATTAGCTTTTCCCAAATTCCCGCCGAGATTCTCTCCCTTAGTGCGGCTGTAACGGCTCTAGTCTCTTGGCTCGATCTTGATCGGACTTGGTATTGGTCGATTTTCAGGTTTAGAGCTCGATATTGGCTCGAGGCCCGGTATTGACTTTGGCTCGGTATTGGTTGGTCTCTGGCTCTTAAGCTCGATAACATTGCCTCATATCATAGTTTGATTTGGAATCGAGCTCGGCATTGACTTCGAGCCCGGTACTTAATCGGTCCCCGAAACTTGAGCTTGGTAACCTAGCTTCATATCTCATTTCGATATTATGAAGACGACCTTCGGTCCATTACGTTTCAATCTTGACTAATCATTCGAAGGTCGAAAATCGGTTTTGATCGTATAGATAGTCCTCTCGTTTCTCGGGAAGAGTGTGGCGAGAAATAACACAATTTTCCAACGGAATGAATAGATATACACTGACGTTTGCATCGAACTCGGCCATGACGTACGTGATAGCTGTCCCGTCGGTTCAGTTATCAAGGCATTAAATGTGTGTCAGAAGATGGTTGGCCGCTGCTAATATTGAACCGTCATTACCAATTCTATAAATAGCTCCTCTCTTCACCAATTTTTCCTTTTAGATCTCCAATCACCAAATCTACTAAGTTCTTATTGTATTTTCTAAGTTTCTCATCTGCGAATCTGTGATTCTCATTTCAAAATCTCACTTCAAAACACCAAATCTTTGTCATCTCTTTCTGTTTACAATCTTCACATCTAAATGGCGAAAACGTAAAAAATTATTCCTCAAAAAGAAAAAGCTTCATCTTCGCGGCCCGCCGATGATAAAACACCGAAGGAGCCATGACCTGAGGAGTGTGTTCCCGGGGGAAGAGGGGGTTGCGTCTTTACCTCTGATTTTAAGATCGATAAAGCCTCGCCGGTCCCCGGTCGATGTGAGCCAGTATCGAGGTATATGTACTCGATAACCGAGGGACATCTTGATCAGTTAAAGAAAGATTGCAACTGGGAGAACAAAGAAGTGATTATCCCGACTCCCGAAGAAGATATTACTACCTATGTGAAAGGATTTTTAAGCGTGTATACTTACCTTTTCACGTTGGCCCCCCTCGACCCTGTTGTCATCGATTTTTGCCGTCAATATCGAATAACCCTAGGCCAAATCCATCTTTCTTTTTGGCGGATCGTTATTTTGATCCGCTTCTTCGTGAACAAAATCGAGGGGATGCCTTTCACCCTTGACCACCTCATCAGATTGTACATCCCCCGCCTCTATCGAGGTGGGTTAATAAAACTCCAGCGTCGGGCTAACAAAGTGTTGTTCTCGAGCATAGACGAGAACAAGCACTGAGGCTGGATGGGCAGGTTCATTTGAGTGAAGACTTACGACCTAATCCCGGCCGAGAAGATGCCATTTCTCGAGGAATGGAATATGAGGCGTAAGTATAATTTTACCGTTAGCTTCTATTGTTTTGCTCCTTCGTTTCTTTCTTACTGATATCCTTTTCCCTGATGTAGCGGTTGCTTGGATATCCGGTGTTATTCCTAACCCTAATAGCTGGGTACATGACCTGGTTTCGACCTCCACATATGTCGAGCGCTCGTGGCGCGACTTATCAAAGGGCCGATGAGAGGCTAAAACTCATGGTAATCCTCTTTCCCATGTCTTCAATGATTCGATCGAAATATCTTTTTTATATTTAACCAATTTTCTTGTGTGTAGGCCTGGGAAAAGATTCGGTCATGAGGCCCCCGTCTGGCAAGGAAGAGACTTTGACCCCGGTTCCGAAACCGATGAAGGACAATAAGAGAAAAAGGGCCTCTACTTTCGAGGATCCAAAACCTAAGACAAGGACGGCTCGTAAGCCGAAGAAGAATACCATCCTTTTGACCGAAGAATCAATTTGGCGTCTAAGGGATGAAGATGGAGAAGAAGAAGAAGAAAATGACGAGTCCATACGGGTGGCCCGCGTGAAGAAAACAATCGATGCTCCAAAAGCAGCTGGATCGATGGCGGTTGACGAGGCTCTATCTCGAACTGAGGGGATATCAGAGAAGGGCTTGGGCAAAGTCCCCGAGTCTTTGGAGATCGAGGAAGCCTCCCACCGAAGTCCACAAATGGTGGGTATATCTTAAGGGGCTGGCCGTGAAGTTCTTCAAACTGAGGAGAACGCCCCAAGCGACTTGCTTGGGGTAATAGTAATCTAAGACTCGCTTACTCTCCCTGCTTTTTTCGAAGGGGCAATTCGGGAAGCCCAAGCTTTGGGGACCCTAGAGGTAGACGGGGCCCATGAGGGAGAAGACCCCTTTCATGATTTGTTACCGGTATCGAGGATGCTGCCGCCCCAAGTGACGCGTCGGGTCTCTTCTTCGAGGTGCAACAAACCCTGAATCGGGTAAGTCTCGATTCCCTTTGTTGATGTCATATTTTTCCATTTTCTACCTAACTTTTTTTTTTTCGTATAGGCTTTAGCTCTTCATCAAGAGGAGTTTTCCAAGTCTCAGACAGAGCTGAGCCGACGTGAGGCTGACTTTTGAGGGCTTTCGGATGAGAGAAATTCCCTCAAACTTCGTAATGGGCAGAAAGAGGAAGAGATAAAAGATCTTCGAGCCGAGTTGGCCAAGGCTCACCAATTTCAGACCGACCTGACCGAGCAAGTAATGATAATCTGAAGAACCCATGGGCTCGATTAGGGAACGGTGGCTAATATTTCAATCTCACAGCTGCAGAAGAAGCTTGAGGTGACCGGGATGCTTCGTGAGGAGGTCAATACGATAAGGGCGAAGACCTTGGGGTGGAAAGAAGGCTTGGACCGCCTCGCTGCAGAAAAAGATACTGCTCGAGCCCAATTATCATCAGCCAAAAGTCAACTTCAAGGCATGAAGGAGAAGAGCTCAGTTTAAGCAAGAAAAATAGAGGAGCTCGAAGCTCGGTTGGCTTCTGAACTTGCCAAGGCAAAATCTGAAGCGAAAAAAGTAAAGGCCGAGACAGATGCATTTGTGGCCGTCTATCGGGCCGATGCTGAAGCCGCTCAAGTACAAGCGAGATACGCAGCCGAGATCACTCAAACTCGAGCACATTGGGTTGTTGAACTCTCCAAATGCTAATCTCGAAGGGAAACCTTCGAGAAGATCCATGCTTGAGGTTTCGATCTTATCGAAGAGATAAAAAAGGCTAAAGAGCTTGAAGTTGATGCTGGATCCTTGGCTTCCGATGATGATGATGATGGGAGCAAGAGTGGGTCTGAGAGCGGGGAGGAGCCCGATAGAGAAGAGATTGCCCCCAGAGATAACTAGGAAACTTAGGGTTTTTACCATTTTGATTTTTTGTGTAGGGTACTGATCAGACGTTGTAAATATATATATATATATATATATCTTCTCCTTTCCCGATTTTTCTCTATTTTATTCTCTATCTTGTGAAGATTTTGTTTCATTCCTGCCTTATAAAAGTTTTCATAAGTTTGAGGCTTTAGGCAATTTGATCGAAGTCGGACCTTTGTGGTCTCTATAACCGAGTGTGTGTGCTCGAATTCGAAGTGAGAGTATCCCTTCGGCTTAATAGTGTGTTTGCTCGAACTTCAAAGTAATGTAGCCTGTAGGCTTAATAGTCGAGTGAGTGATTGCTCGAATTTCGAAGTAATGTATCTCGTAGGCTTTTATGGTCGAATGAGTGTTTGCTCGAACTCGAAGTAAGAGTAGCCCTTAGGCTTAATAGTCGAGTGAGTGATTGCTCGAACTCGAAATAAGAGTAGCCCTTAGGCTCAATAGTCTAGTGAGTGTTTTCTCGAACTCGAAGTAAGAGTAGCCCTTATGCTTAATAGTCGAGTGAGTGATTGCTCGAATTTCAAAGTAATGTAGCCCGCAGGCTTTTATGGTCGAGTGAGTGTTTGCTCGAACTCGAAGTAAGAGTATCCCTTAGGCTTTATAGTCGAGTGAGTTATTGCTCGAACTCGAAGTAAGAATAGCCCTTAGGCTCAATAGTCGAGTGAGTGTTTACTCGAACTCGAAGTAAGAGTAGCCCTTAGGCTTAATAGTCGAGTGAGTGATTTCTCGAACTTTGAAGTAATGTAGCCCGTAGGCTTTTATGGTTGAGTGAGTATTTGCTCGAACTCGAAGTAAGAGTAGCCCTTAGGCTTAATAGTCGAGTGAGTGATTGCTCGAACTTTGAAGTAATGTAGTCTGTAGGCTTTTTGGTCGAGTGAGTGTTTGGTCGAACTTCGAAGTAATGTAGCCCGTAGGCTTTTATGATCGAGTGAGTGTTTGCTCGAACTCAAAGTAAGAGTAGCTCTTAGGTTTAATAGTCGAGTGAGTAATTGCTCGGACTTCGAAGTAATGTAGCCCGTAGGCTTTTATGGTCGAGTGAGTGTTTGCTCGAACTTTGAAGTAATGTATCCCGTAGGCTTTTATGGTCTAGTGAGTGTTTGCTCCAACTCTAATAGGGCTGCTTATCGGGCGGATTGGGCGGTTATTTACTCTTAACGGTTTGGCTTATCGATTATCGGCTTTTAAATGTATAATCCGCTAGCCACCCGATAAGATATCGGGCGGATTGGTATCGATTTAGCTCTTATCGGGCAGTTTATCGGATTGTTTGCTGACCGCTGTGACTCAAAATAAAATTCCTATGCTCAGCAGACTACATTCCAGTCTATAGAATATGGCACCTAAGAAGAGAACTAAATAGAAGAAATATAGAGCTATATTCCAGCGTATTTCCCAGTAGAATCATCTCTAGGGATGAGCCTATTAACAACTTATAACTATCAGAAGAAATAGAAGAGAATACTGGGTATAACACATGGCATCAAAATTATCTAATAGTAACTAACTGGAATAGTAAATTATAACTAAATGTCTAATAGTAAATTAGTAATAGATAGAGTACTGGAAGTGGAAGAAGGGTTTTTG
Organism: Nicotiana tabacum; assembly: GCF_000715075.1. Lineage (NCBI taxonomy): Eukaryota > Viridiplantae > Streptophyta > Magnoliopsida > Solanales > Solanaceae > Nicotiana > Nicotiana tabacum. Next base: position 146,258,103 of record NC_134098.1, on the reverse strand, counting down.
ATTATTTAATATATATATGGATAAAAATAAATTTTATATATATATATATATATATATATATATATATATATATATATATATATATATATATATATATATTCTTAACGGGTTAACGGATTATCCGTTAAGAAAATTGAAATAATTCGCCCCCAAGCCGATAAGCCGTTAATAAAAAAAATTTAATCCGTTTCCCGTCCGTTAAACTGTTAAACCGATACCAATAAGCCATTAAGCTTCGGTTTCGGTTCGGTTTTCGGTTTCGGTTCGGTTTTGAACACCCCTAAACTCTAAGTAAGAGTAACCCTTAGGCTTAATAGTCGAGTGAGTAATTGCTCGAACCTCGAAGTAATGTAGCCTGTAAGCTTTTATGGTCGAGTGAGTGTTTGCTCGAACTCGAAGTAAGAGTAGCCCTTAGGCTTAATAGTTGAGTGAGTGTTTGCTCGAACTCGAAGTAACGTAGCCCGTAGGCTTTATGGTCGAGTGAGAGTTTTGCTCGAACTCGAAGTGATGTAGCCCTTAGGCTTAATAGTCGAGTGAGTGTTTGCTCGAACTCGAAGTAATGTAGCCCATAGGCTTAGTGGTCGAGTGAGTGATTGCTCGAACTCGAAGTAATGTAGCCCGTAGGCTTTATGGTCGAGTGAGTGCTTTCTCGAACTCGAAGTAAGAGTAGCCCTTAGGCTTAATAGTCGAGTGAGTGTTTGCTCGAACTCGAAGTGATGTAGCCCTTAGGCTTAATAGCCGAGTGAGTGTTTGTTCGAACTCGAAGTAATATAGCCTGTAGGCTTAATAGTCGAGTGAGTGATTGCTCGAAGTCGAAATAATGTAGCTAGTAGGCTTTATGGTCGAGTGAGTGCTTGCTCGAACTTGAAGTAAGAGTAGCCCTTAGGCTTAATAGTCGAGTGAGTGTTTGCTCGAACTTGAAGTGATGTAGCCCTTAGGCTTAATAGTCGAGTGAATGTTTGATCGAACTCGAAGTGATGTAGCCTTTAGGCTTATGTGGGGCTTGATCTCGTTGATTTTTCGGTTTGTAGTCCCTGATTTATGGGGTAATGGTCAGCCCTTAAGCCTGTTTGCATAATAGATCACGAAGTAGAGGGTGGATTTTGAGATATGAGATATCAGTAAATAAGAAATTTCTCTTTATGTCATTATACATGTGTTCATGTTTTGTATCAGGGATCGAGCAAACTACACGAGCATGGTTCGTTTTGACCATTTGGCTCTTACAATTTTTCCTATCGAAACTCTGTTGTCATGAAGTAACTTCCTTACATCAAACTTGATAATCAAACTCGATATATTCAAATTTAATGCCCCCAAGTATTTGAGGTTGATTGAAAATTGGACTTGGGTACTGTTGAATTGTTCTAAGTTAGCACGATCAATGGTTGCCTCGTTAAAAACCTTGCCGAAAACCCCCTTTGGGACAAAACCGGTCTAAGGGAAAAAGAGTGCAACGTGTGCTTTTAGGCCTAAAGGCTTCGAGTTGGATAATCCATCCTTGTTTCTGATCGAACACCTGCAAGGGTTAATTTCGAAATATAAATGAACATAGGAGGGTCGTACCTTAACAGTAGTATCGTTTTAGGTGCGAAACGTTTCAATTTCTTGGTAGTTGTTTGCCATTTATTACACCGAGATTGTAGGATCCTTTTTCGATGATTTCGAGAACATGATACGACACTTCCCAATTCGGACTCAGTTTTCCTTCATTTGAATTTCAGGTGTTGAGCGTGACTTTTCTTAGCACTAAGTCCCCGATTTTAAAATATCGAAGATTGGTTCTTCGATTATAATACCTTTTGATCCGCTGTTTTTGGGTGGCTAATCGAACGAGAGTCGCTTCTCTTTTTTTGTCCAATAATTCTAGGCTCGTGTTCATGTCTCTTTATTCGACTCATCTGTTACATATCGAAACTTGATGCTAGGTTCCTCGACCTCAACCGGGATAAGAGCTTCGGCGCCATAAACCAACGAGAATGGTGTCGCTCCGGTACTCGACTTCAATGTTGTGTGGTATGCCCATAGGACTTCGGGTAGTATTTCTCTCCATTTTCCTTTAGCGTTGGTTAATCTTTTCTTAAGATTTTGGATGATAGTTTTGTTGGTCGATTAAGCCTGTCCGTTCCCGCTGGGATGATAAGGTGGTGATAAGATCATTTTAATTTTATAGTCTTCGAGAAATTTAGTTACTTTGCTTCCGATGAATTGCTTTCCATTGTCACATACAATCTCGGATGGCATCCCTAACCGACATATGATGTGGTCCCAAATGAAGTCTATCACCTCCTTTTCTTTGACTTTCTCGAAAGCCTGTGGTTCAACCCATTTAGAGAAATAATCAGTCATAAATAAAATAAACTGAGGCTTACTTGGGGCCGCTGGGAGGGGGCCGACGATGTCCATTCCCCATTTCATGAAAGGCCATAGAGATAGGACTGAATGGAGGAGTTCCCCGGGTTGATGAATCATGGCTGCATGTCTTTGACATTTGTTGCATTTTCGAACGAACTCTCTTGCATCTTTGTCCATATTGATCTAATAATATCCTGGTCTGATTATTTTGTGGACTAATGAATCGACACCGGAATGATTCCCACAAGTACCCTCGTGAATCTTACGTAGGATGTAGTCGGTATCTCCCGGTCCTAAACATATTGCCAGTGGACCATCGATGGTCCTTCTAAACAGTGTTCCATCATTGGATAAGATGAACCGTGCAACTTTTGAGCGTAGAGCTCTCGATTCCTTTGGATCCGATGGAAGTTTTCCGTTCTTGAAGTACTATATATATTTGTTTCTCCAATCCCAGGTTAGACTTGTAGAGTTTATCTCGGCATGACCTTCTTCGATTACCGATTTCATGAGTTACACGACAATCCTTGAGTTGAGTTCGTCATCCTCGACTGACGAACCTAAGTTCGCAAGAGCGTCGGCCTCACTGTTATGCTCTCGAAGTATATGTTGCAAACTCCATTCTTTGAATCGATGTAGAGTCACTTGTAATTTATCCAAGTACCTCTGCATTCGATCTTCTCGAACTTCAAAAGTTCCATTGACTTGATTTATCACGAGGAGGGAATCACATTTAGCCTCCACGACCTCGGCCCCCAAACTTCTAGCTAGTTCGAGACCTGCAATCACGGCCTCATACTCGGCCTCATTGTTAGTCAATTTTATAGTTTTAATAGACTGTCTAACTACATTACCTGTGGGCGATTTCAGATCTCATTTCGATATTATGAAGACGACCTTCGGTCCATTACGTTCCAATCTCGACTAATCATTCGAATGTCGAAAATTCGTTTTGACCGTATACAGTAATATTTCATAAAAATAATGATTCCAGAATTTAATTTTTTGAGGTTGATTTATTTAGATAGCAATTCTTCTTTAATTGCGGTTCATAATTTTCTAACACTATTTTTTTCTTTTATATTGGTGTTTAATCCATATTATCAATAGGGTTTTGGAGAATTTTGTTGCAATGACGATAGCTGGAACAATGACTCGCTTATACTTTAAGATACAGATGTTGAAAAGCAAATAAGGCTTGGAAGAAGCAATTAATTGTTATTGTCCTTATGAAAAATAACTTTGAAGGATTTCAAATTTTTTATACGATTTTGAACTACATTTTTCTAACTTTTGGTAGGGTTTAGAACTACTTTAATTCGTTGATGGCTATCTATATTTAACCTTTTAGATTGGTTTTCAATCAGTAAACTGGGAGAAAAAAAAGATACTACATTAAAGAATAATAGCCGTAATTTGAATTAATTTAACATAGTTCATGAATATTTTTGTGCTGATAGCTCATTGTATCTTTCTTAACGTTCAGTAATCTTGTGAATTGTGTGGAGGAAGTAGTTATGGATGGAACAAAATCAGGATTAAATGTATGTATTGTTTTGAATTTATTTTTCCATGAATTTTTTTTCTCTATCAGTATTCTATTTTTTTCTTCCAATAATTATCTTTGTTATGCATATTTAGAAGTAAAAATTATCAAATTGATTGCAAAGTTTCTAAATTCTAAGTCTCTAAATATTGGTGTACTTAATTAGTTTGCTTTTTCCTATGGCTAATCAAGTCGCATGATAATAAAGGAAATATTATAACTTTGACTAAGAAAATTCTTTTCTGTATGCATTTCCACAATGCTATCTTTTAACATCAAGGATGCTCAGTTAAGCCAAATATTTATTCTGTACAAGTTTTTCTATGATAATAAATAAAGCACATGATTAAATAATTCTTACTGTACTTGCTGCACATATTTTCTCACTTATGCAATTATATATTACATTTTCAGGTTGAATATCAATGTCAACAACAAGAGTTTTAGTCAGATAGAGCAACCGAAGCGACAAAAAATACATACACTAAGAAATGTATCTATGAAGAGATATTAAGTGTATAACATATTATTATCTCATATATGATAAAATATTTATAACTATGTATTCTATAAAACTAACTCTAACAGACGCGGCTTACACGTGCAACACACGTATTCTAAAACTAGTACTATATTAAAAGCACGAAGGCCCTTAACAAAATATTGTTTACCTATTTTGCCCCTTAAAAATAAATTTTATATTAGATAAAATCGTAATTTTAAGTTTTCTCCCTAATATTTAGGAGTTTTAAATAAACTAAATTAATACATTAAATCCTTCCTTATTTGAGGTAAGTACACAACGTTTTAATATTAAATATCTTGCATAAATCCTTCCTTAATTAATGATGTAACATAAAAAATCTATTAACAGAAAAGCAACGTTTGGAAAAGTTTAAGTAAAAAAACCTTTTTAGTCCTATGACTCTTTTTTTTAACCACTAAGGACTCTTTTTAGGGTTAAGATTCTTTGGTCTTCGTTAAAGAAATATAACGATTAATTTTAGCAACACAACTAACTCAAAACAGGAAACTAATATTGCAGAGACTGCAATCTCAACTGTTCGAGGTACATATCAATGGTGCAAGTTATTTTTCAATAATTAAAAAAGACTATTATTTCAATCATCTTATCCATAAAATAATATGAATAGATAAAGATGAGAATGAAGCTAGACATAAAAACTTAGAGCAAACAAAGTTATAAATGGATACTCCAAAAAAAAAAAAAAAGGTAAACGAAAAAAAAATCACTAAATCAAAAATAAACACTGAAGTTTTTTTTCCAGAAAAGCTCTAAAAATTTTAAAGGCTATATATTTTTGTTGAAACTAAAAAGGAAGCATAATCAATATTCTTCAATTTCAAGAGTTTAAATTTTTAGTTTATGTATCAAGTATAATATTTAATATAATATTTTATTCATCAAGATAGGATATATGCGCAACGCGCGAATGTAGATTTCAAATATTATACAAAAAATAATGAAGAGAAAATATTATTCGAGTAGGGAAGGAGTTCAAAAATTGTTATATTTTTATATTATTGTAAAAGTACTAAACCCTAATGCGGAAAAAAATAAAATTATTTTTTTAATATTGAGAACAAATAATTAAGTCTTTGAATTAATTACTTCCTCAATTTCAGTTTATATAAAACCTTTTAGTTTTTCGAGATTCAAACTATATAACCTTTGACAAAAAATTTTAAATATTTTTTTATCATATTGAAACAATTGCAGCTTCATAGTATTTCTCGTATAGTTTTTGAATATCTAAGTTTTAAATTTAAAATATCAAATTAATCTAATTCAGTTTAGCTTTAAAGGTTAGTCAAATTAAATCTTGAAAAGCAAAAATATTCACATACACTAGAAAGGAGAGAGTAATTAGCAAAATAATCAATTTATTTCTTTTTTAAAATTATTATATAAATAAAATTATATTTGAAATAAAACTCTTAAGGTACATAAATTTATTTTTACGAGAAGCGCATTGACGGTTAAAACAATAAAAAATAGAGCAAAATATTATGTTATAGTTTAACTTGTTATTTGTTTTTCGTATTAGGTAACAAAATAACAAGGATGTGCATAAGATATCCACATATGTTCTAAGAAATTACAATAAACGCATATGTAAGACATAATTTCTTTATTTATTGAATAAGATAAGATCAATATTTATATTTTTTAGGAGCCTAGATTTGTTTCGTTAATTTTTGTTCAATAACTCAAAAAGATTATTTAATATAAGTTACCTATATTTAAAAAAACTATATACTCATGATATTGGTATACGCGCAAAGCGCGTACCCTAAAACTAGTACTATATTAAAAATATGAAAACTCTTAGCGAAATGTCATTCGCCTTTTTTACCCTTTTAAAAATAGAGTTTACATTAAACAAAATAGTTATTTAATTATTCTCCTTGCTAATATTTAGGTGTTTGAATCAAATCAAATTTATTATTTTTAAATCTTTCCTTATCTGAATTAAGTAAGAAGTCCTTATATTTAGGACTTTAAAATAATTAAAATTTTACTTAGATTGTTTCCAATGCAATACCTTAATTTACTGTAATACATTTCGTCAACTAGATGAAAAGGACTTTTTTGGTAAAAAAAATATTTATTCCAGAATTTGACTTTAAGAAATAAGAATTAGCTTTGAAATTCGTCTCATAGCTAATAGGATCCATCACAAACCTATAGCTAAATTCTACTCAGCAATGAATATTTGCCTTTTAGCTACATAATTTATTTGTCTTATTTTTTTATTTCTTTAGTTGCCCTGTCTAAAATACATATTACTTAGACACTTATTTTCATCCGAAGTTAAAATGAAATAAGGATAAATAATAAATTACTAAGCTATCAAAATTCTTTTTGCTCACTAAATAGGATCAATATTAGTCATTTTTAAGAGCTTATATTTTTTAAAATTTTATTTTATAATTCAAATATATTATTTAATAATATTTATATAATTTTTAATATTTATACCCATTGATATAGTACACGCGCAAATGACGTATCCGAAGACTAGTTTTTTATAAAAGAAAAAGGCGATGCAGGAATATCAGAAGTTATTAAAAAGAAAATAATTACTAAGAAAGTGCATCTTCAGTATTTGTTTTTCATTACATCCTAACCAATCAAAGTGGAAATTCCAAAACTTTTCCCTCCCATTACGATTAAATTTCTAATTTCAACAGGAAGAATGATTGCCTATAAACACGACAATATGTTTTTCTTTTTTAATTTATAAACATGACCATTCACTTAGGTGAAGATGCAAATTAACTTTGTCCAAGATATATCTTTTTTAATTCTCGGTCAGAGGTTTCTGAATACCATACATTAGATAATTATATGGATTATTATCATGACATGTTTCTTTCTCTCACATGAAAAGATGTACATCATACATAACCTCTCTCTTAACTTATCTTTTGTTGTTTTCTTTTTCTCTTTATTATTACCTCTCTCTTAACTTATCTTTTGTTGTTTTCTTTCCTCTTTATATTCTAAAAATTATTCTTATCGAAAGCAACAATAATTAAATCGTATTTCTACCACCCCCTCCCCCCAACCAATCTCTTGATAAAAATATTCGCTATATTTTATACCCTTACTATGTACTACTTTTCGTTTTTTTACAATAGCTGCATTTGACACTTTTTCTCTCTTCCTTCTCCATTTCTTTTCTGTATCCTCCACTCTGTTCTCTCTTTAGTTTTCTATTCGTTCCTAGGGTTGAAGTTCTTGTGTTTTTTCATAAAATATATATATTCACTTCAAAAAAAGTATATTTTTCTCGTGGGTATTCTTTGAGTTTTAATTTTGCTTATTATTAATCATATCATAAATCATACTTTATTATAGCTTTGTTTTCTGTTCACTACTTTTGTTGTTGTTATCTGTTGTTGTTTATGGCTGGTTTAGACTTAGGTTCAGCTTCTCATCGTTTTCTTCCTCATCATATCCAAAGACCACATGATTCCGAAGATGATGAAAACAATCGGAATAATCAATTTTCCGATGACAACAACAACAACAACGATATCTCTTCTCATCAACAAGGTGGTGACGTTGTAGGACGTAGGCCAAGAGGTCGTCCACCTGGTTCGAAAAACAAGCCTAAGCCCCCAGTTATCATCACTAGAGAAAGCGCGAACGCGCTTCGCGCACATATTTTGGAAGTGAGCAGTGGGCATGATGTGTTTGAATCAGTTGCTACTTATGCAAGAAAAAGGCAAAGAGGAATTTGTATACTGAGTGGGAGCGGTACAGTTAATAACGTCACCATACGGCAGCCAGCGGCTGCCGGTTCAGTGGTGACGTTACATGGTAGGTTTGAGATATTATCATTATCAGGATCTTTTTTACCACCACCAGCACCACCAGGAGCAACAAGCTTAACAATATATTTAGCTGGTGGTCAAGGTCAAGTTGTTGGTGGAAATGTTGTGGGCGCCTTAATTGCTTCAGGTCCAGTTATTGTAATTGCTTCATCTTTTACTAATGTTGCTTATGAGAGATTGCCTTTGGATGAAGAGAATGAGTCAATTCAGATGCAACAAACTGGGGTGTCACAACCATCTGGTGGAAGTGGAAGTGGTAATTTTGCTGATCCATCAATTGGACTTCCTTTTCTTAATTTGCCACTCAATATGCCACCAAATGGTCAACTTCCAATGGAAAGTGGAGGAGGATGGAATGGGAACTCAGCAAACAGGCCACAATATTAGGTCAGGTTTTTTTTAAGAATTTTTACTTTTTGATGTTAAAAAGGTTTCAGAAAAATCAATGGATATTATTTGTACATTATTAAGCTTGGTTTAATTTCTAGCTACTTTGACTGTTTGGAAAATTTATCCTTTTGAATTTGTGAAATTTTCCTTTTTCCTTCTTGTTTGTGTGCTTAATTTGTTGGTACTTCTAAGCAGTCGACTAGAAATCTTTCTTGTTTTTTGAGGGTTAATCTATCTTTTTTATTTTTATCTTTGGAAACCAAGTCTGCTATGACCATTTCTTTTAGCAACTTGTTCAGCCATGGAATAATAAGATAATCCATGTTTTTGTTATCCAAGAAAAAAAAGGATGTGATTAAAATAACTTCTTGTTTATTATCTCTTCATGGCAATAAAATTTAATTATTATTCTCAGACTTTTCTCTAATGGCTATAAAAGATGAGTATTAATTTAAGGATACTTTTAGTTTCTCGATCGAACATATATAAATCCTGTCAAATCTAGTGGTTTTATGAAACTAATGTTAAAAAAGGAGAATCATATATAAATGTTTTGCTAGATCTGATGCACATCAATTCTTCTGGTTCTCAGGATTTCCCAAAAAAAAAAAAAAATAGAAGGAAAAAGTTCCAAGGTTGATAAATTAAGTAAAGAACGTGATTGCAAGTTGTTCAATAGAATAATAACCCAAATATTCTATCGTTTTTTTTTTCTTCAGTTAAGAAGCCAAACTTCTTACTGGTTTCATCCTGCTAGGAAATTTGTGAATTTTTATGATAGATATGATTGGAGCCATTCACTAATTAACCATGAAAACATTTCATTAATTTGATGCTCAATCTTTATAGATGATCTCAAAGTCCTCTACTTTACTTTATTGTTAGGCAATCTCTTTTAGTCTAACTCAGCTAATAAAGAACTAGAGAAAATAACCGGTCCTTTCGTCCTTATAGTACTTCCTTTTGTCAGCAAATCTTTTATAATCCAGTTTGGCTAATTGGCTTAGACCTTTGATGTGAAAGTGTCTCTAGGTTGACAGCAGAAAAATGTGAAAAATTCAATCATATAAACTGATAGGATATATAAAGTACGTGATTCAGGAAATCAAGTTTATGCGTTCGAGTATGGGATTCTACCACAACTCATTTGATTTGTTGGGTTTGAAATCAATTACTTGTACTTATTTAGTGATTTCTTAAACACATTAAGATACGTCCAAAGGTTATTGGGTTCGAATGAACTCATACCTTACACTTCTGCCCTTGAGAAGGGTTCTTCGAGGTAGCACTTGGAATGTTTAGAAAGAGCAACGAGCATGTTAGTAAATCCAAGCTGAAAAGTTAGGCTCATAGTGAATTAGCCTTAGGTTATTCTCCCTTTTTCATTTATCAAAAATATAAAAATCCCCCTTTTCCTTTTTTGTGTTTGTTTTTTTTAATTCAATAGAACTCCAATTACATGTTGATATGCATTAGTACAAATGGAGTGCTATCTTGTGCACTGTGTGTTATAGTAATATTATGATTCGTAGTTGCTCTTACAAAAGTAGTTCCTAATTTGTTTGTCTCCAATGCTTCTAAAACAAAGGAGGAACTGCTAAATATGCTAGTATCTTATTACGCATCCTGCAATTCCTTGCTTTGCCAAAAGATCTGCAACTTTGTTTTGCTCCCCGAATGTGTACATGTTGAATTCGGATCTTCTAGCTAGCTGACCAATAACCTGCAATTTGAAGTTCTCCCCTTTTTGATGTAGTTGCTGCTCCAGATTGAAGGCTAAAAACTATTCTTCATCACTCTTAAGAAAAGACATGCTACTACTATTAGACACCTAAAACCATGTGAATGTTTAAAATGGTGGGATTAGTCTGTCATAATTTCTTTAAATAAGTATAAATTGTCTTCATTTAGGTTGGCATTTTTGCTCCAATGTTAACCCCCTTTCATGTGTTCTATTAGAGTGTTGAATATGTAAGTCCTAAATTACCTCTCAGATTTTAATTCTATGGCAGTGATGTTTGATGAACACTTGTGTTAGTTGAGTTGTAGTGTTGCGGTTACTAATATACAATTAAGGGACACAACGATAGAAAAATGAAAAACAAAAAAACAAAAGGATGATGAAGTTTTTTTTATAGGTGAAGGTTATTTGTTAAAGACACAAGACACTTAATACTAGATAACATATAATATAAGGAAAATTGAAGAAGCTTAAGAGGTATCTGCAGTTTGTCGATGAGAAATTCACCGGTCACAACAAATAATTAAATTCTTGATTGCTAGACAAGTTGTAAAGTTTTTGTCCTTAAAATAAAAACATCTCCGCGATTTAACTATTGTGAGTGCTACTTGTTTCTTCATTATATTAAAATTCTTACAAAGATAAACTAATACTTCTAGAGATTGTTTTTCCCAGATACCAGCTTTGATATATGTGTTCTCTCATTTACATATTACGCGAAAAGTAAAGAACAAGAACAAAGTTATACCTACGTATACTCTCTTTCTTTGCCGCTCTTAATTTTGTGAAGTACAAGAAAATTTTCTTGTTCTCCCCTTGTTTGCATACATAAATTATCGACGTTCTTATAAGGTTTTAAGGAAATTCAGAAGATCTAATTAGGTTTCAATTGTGACCTTTTGGCCGGTAAATTTAACTTTTATATATATATATATATATATAGTATGGCATAAACTTACTTAGAGGGTCAGTAAAAGAAAAAAGATACAGCTAGGTTTCAATTGTGACTTTTTGGCCGTTAATTTTAACTCTCAAAGGATATATAATATGGCATAAGCTTACTTATAGGGTTAATAAAAGAAGACAGAAGATACAACTAGGTTTTAATTGCGACTTTTTTGCCGTTAAATTTAATTCGCAAAAGGATATATAGTAGATAAACTTACTTATAGGGTTAATAGAAGAAGACGGAAGATCTAATTAGGTGTAAATTGTGATCTTTTGGCCATTAAGCTCAACTCGCAAAAGCTACATTATGGCGTAGATTTCTTATAGGGTGAATAAAAGGAAACAAAAAATTTAACTAGGTTTAAATTGTGACCTACTGGTCATCAAATTTAACTCGCGAAAACTATTATATGTACGAATTGACTTTCTTAATAGATAAAAAGTGAAGATAATATGGATTGGGAAAATACGTGGAAAAAAAAGATTGGCTAAACCTAAAGCCAAGACGACTTATTCTTCTCTTGATGACGAATTTTGATTGACTGACACTAAAAATTGATACGGAGAAAGAAGATTCAACTAGGTTTAAATTGTGACGTTTTAGCCGTTAAGTTAAATTTAACCCGCTAAATCTATATAATGACATAAACTCAATGAAGTTGTTATTTCTTCTTCCTCATTGGCTTATACAGATAGATATTAGCTAGAAAGGATAGAATCCCAAGATGATTAAAGATTTAACTTATTTACCATTTCACTTAATTGGAATTGTAGTAAGAAAATCTGCATTATAGTGTTTATGAATCTATGCTTCCGATTGCTTTCCAATTCAGTGCTTAATTCCTCTTCTTCTTAAGTATTTTTCTTAAATTGAATAAAACTTTTCCTTTTATTCCCCACTATATGTGAACGCTTGGTTTTAATCACTGTGTTTTGTGCATATATTGTATATAGATTTGCTTCAAACAAATTTAGAAAAAAATTCAATGTGTTGGGTGACAGGTTGGTGAGTATCTGAGAGTACAGAAAACAAATGTAAGCAGATATACTATTTAATTTAATATATTTGAAAGCAGTATAATATTTCTATTAAAAAAGGTTTCTGCTAAATTGGAGAAATAATAATGTGCTTTCTATGAAGACCACAACGGCTATAAGCACTCAGATATCACCACCTAATAGTAAATATTTGTATATTTAAAATTAATCATTAAATGGATCGTTTTTTTACGCATATTCAACTATTATCGAAATTAATATTTCAAAATTCGAAGCCACCATAATTCATAATTTTTTAACATGTTCTTTTATTTAAAATGCTCGCTAGTATCAGTCTCTAGTACATCCATATAAAATTGAATTTTGAAAGAAATTGTATATATAATTATTTACTTTATTGATGACTGAAATTATAAGCAAGCACTTTCGTTATTACTCTATGTCCAAAAAAATTGGTCAGCAGCAGATCTTGGCTATAATATCTAAATTGGTACGTAGTCCACCCTCATTTAATTTTATGTCAAAATAGTTAAATGGTTACACCTAAGATCCATTCAAACTGCCCAAAAATTTAACAGAATCTAAAGTTTCCCCCCCTACAAATAGCAGCCAATTCTGAGCAAAGAATCACACAACAAACAACAAAGTCATTTGATCCCTAATATCCAAACATATTTTCTTTTCCTCCTCCTCCTGTTTAGCCATGGCAAGAAAGAAAGTGAGGCTTGCTTTCATTATTCGTGATGCCGAAAGGAAAGCCTCGTACAAGAAAAGAAAGAGAGGGTTATTCAAAAAAGTTCTTGAACTCAGCACTCTTTGTGATGTTGAGATTGCTGCAATCATTTACAGCGCTTTCCACAGGGAGCCCGAGGTGTGGCCATCACATGAGCATGTGATGAGAATCATTGAAAGGTTTAGGGCTTTGCCGGAGATTGAGCAAAGCAAAAGGCAGGTGAACCTAGAAGGGTTCACTAGGCAAAGGATCAAGAAATTGGAGGATCAATTGAGGAAGATAAGAAAAGAAAACAGAATCAAGGAGTTCACTAACTTGATGTACGACATGTTGGGTGGACAAGAGGTGCCCCAAAACATGCACCCTCATGATCTGAATGATTTGACGTATGTGATCGATCAAAACCTTCAAAAAGTGTACGAAAGAATGGGGGAAGAAGCTAGGAAACATGGTTTCACATTTAATATCCCTCTTACGGGACCAATAGATCCCCCCAGAGGGACCAACTTGGAGGAGCCAAGGGCTCCCTTGGCTCCTCCTCCTCCTCAGTTTGTCCCTCCAGTGGCTCCAATATCGATGGTTCGTCCAATGGCTCCATCGATGGTTCGTCCATTTCCTGCTTCTTCATATGCTCCTCCTCTTCCAATACCTCCACGATTCATTCCTCCTATGGGTCTTTCTAGGGCTCTTTCTCCAGTGTCTCCTCCGCGAATGTTTCGTCCGGTAGGTCTTTCAAGCTGGGCTCCTGCTCCCATGTCTTCACAAAGTTTTCATCCTATGGTTGCGCCAATGCCTCCGGTGGTGGCTACTAGAAGCTGGGCAACAAGAGTAGCTTCGTCTCCAATGCCTCCAGCAATGGCTCCTAGAAGCTGGGCTCCAAGAGTAGCTTTTCCAATGCCTCCAACGGCAGCTCCTAGAAGCTGGGCTCCAAGCGTAGCTTCTCCAATGCCTCCAGCGGTGGCTCATAGAAGCTGGGCTCCTAGAGTAGCTACTTCAATGCCTCTACAAATGGCTCCAACAATGTTGCCTAGAATGGATTTTTCTATGATTCCTGCAATGTCTTCACCAATGGTTCCTTCAGTGACACCTCCAATGCCTAATTCAATAAATTCTTCAGTGGATGCATCAATGACAATGAATGACTATCAAAACTATTTCTATGGCAATCCACAGAGTCCTCCTGATTGGGAAGAAGATGATTTAATGGCTTTTGTTAATGGTACTTCTAGCAGCAACATCTTTGAAGAACCAAACCACCACAACAACAATTTCTAAGGACCTAGGACCAACAATGTCCGACCATCAATAAGTTTGTTTTAATTTTTGAGTCATGTCTTGTCTATTTTACTGTTTGTCTGTCTGTGTTGTGTCGTCGAATGTGTCTCTTTTATTGTTTATCTGTCTGTTGTGTCGTGTCGTCGAATGTGTCTCTTTTATTGCTTACCTGTCTGCTGTGTCATGTAATTCTCCACATCTCTTTCCCTTTGTCCTCATTAAAAATGTCAGTCTGTCGTCTATTGTCTCTTTCAGTTTGTTAAATTTATAATCAATGTTTGTTTATGTTTAGTACATGTTCTAATATTTATTTGCAACTTTATTTTTGTTGTTACAGTCAAACCTCTCTATAACAGCATCTCTATATAATATTCATTCATTATAAAAATTAAGTTTTTTTCGAAACCGATTATTCTGTTAAGTTGTAGTGTATGTACTCTATAACAATACTTTACTATAGCAGCCAAACATTATCGAAACAACCGAGGTTGTTATAGAGAGGTTTGAGTGTATTACTATTGAAGGTGTTGTTACTGTTGTACCTTGATTCATACCACGTACTAAGCATTTGAAAGGCACAAACATTCAGAAAAGGAAAAAAAGGTAGGAGGAAGAGACGCACATACATAATTCTAAAAAGAGATGGTAAGTGCAATTTGAGCCCTCAAAATTAGTAATAGTCCAAATTTGGTGAAGAAATAACACAAAAATTGAGCGTCTATATACTAATGATGAAATGGGTGGGTTTATTTCTGAGTACACTGTATATCTAAATTGTAACTCTACTGAAGAATACTATATATGCGGATATTTACAAATCAGAGTCTTTGATTTTCTTCTCAGTACTCTGTAGAAATATGCTCTGCCTCTTTAGAAATGTTCATTGCAGAATCTGTTAGCACTTTTTTTAAAAATAAAATAAATTGAATCGTCCATCTCTAATTCTTAGAACCTAGATGAAAATGTATGGATAGTAGCACAGTACAAAAGTAAAGGAACCAACCCCTTTGAACTTACAAAGAATTGAACAGAGTACTCCATCCTGTACATAAGTGTGGTTCTTCTAATTTAGTTCACCAAAAAAATTCTATGTAATGGGAGGGTTCAAAGTGTATTAATTATCCCTCTTGTACATAGTAATCGTAAAGTCCCGCTAATTTCTAAAAACTAGATTTGGGGTTTAATTGGTAATTAATGAGATCACAAGGAGCATACAAACCCACACAAGAGTGGAAAAGATCATTGAGTACTGAATACACATTTATGGTACAAGTTGGAAGAGGTTCTAGTTAGTAAGAGTGAACCAAAGGACGAAGCTGGAAAAAAAGAAAAAGGTCTCATGAATAGGCGTCAGGGTCGCTTCGCGTCCCTAGGGCGACCTAAGCAGTGAAGTGCAGCCACACCACCAAAGGTCGTGTGCCCGGGAAGGAGGTGTCGGCCCCAATAACTTGTAGCTCGGTAAATTATAGGCGAAATTGAGTTAGATTTCCCTCATTAATGGTTGAAGTTAACCCCTTAATGGAGTGAATCATTACAGAATTCATTGAGAAAAGCCGGGTGTATTGGTAGAAAAAAGGTATGACACGTGGATCATAAACAAAGTGACAAATGACAAATCCAGTTAAGTAAATTAAAAGAATTAAAACTGTTCATGAAACTGAATGGATGAAGACCATAAAGAGGGAAGGTTCATGAAACTGTTATAAATAAGGAAGGGAAATCGGCATTGATCCTGGTTATGAAGAATCTTTAGTCATTAATGCCACTGTTACAATTATATATGGTAACAGGCAATCAAGGCAATTAATTAATGCCATTAACAAGCCAGAATTAAGTAGGAAAACCTTTATAATTATGTACCCTTATATAAGGACTGGATCCTCATTTGTAAAGGCATCTGAATTTTTATCAATATATGGAATTACATCTTTTACTTGATTTAAAAGGTTCAAACCGCAATTTTGGGATAAATTAGCGATCTGCTTTAAGTTTTCTTTCCTTGTCTATTATTTACACTATTCTTTTTATTCTTCAAATTACCAAGAAAGTGAAGTAATTTTGGTTATCAGTAACCCGATTTCTTCTTCATATTAACTTTTACCGAGAAATCTATTTTTGGGTTAACCAAATTGGTTCCGTTATCGGGAATCTGATAATCTGTTCACTTTCGAAACTTCAGTTTTAGCAACAAATATGTATACTGCTAACAGGAACAACCAGCTGAATCAACAAGGTGGAACATCACATACCCACAACTACTCCTCAGCACTCACGAGAAAGTTCACCCGAAAGGTCTGCTTCGCACACTGATGGACAACATGGAGGTGACCAGACCGTTGAGCAAGATTCTTTGAAGCAGTTGATTGCACAACACGTGAACGAAGCACTGCAATATTTTGCTAGAGGATTACCCATCGCAGCACATACCCCCCACCAGTTAGTACCACCTTGGAAAATCCGTGTTCAGGACTCGATAACTCTGGAAATGGAGAAATGCCCAATGTATATCGCGTTGGAGGGTCAGGTACACCAAATAATTTCAGTTTACAAAATTTAGTACTAACTTTGCAGAAACACCTGAATGAACAAAATGAGCGTATAGAATAAATACCTGACGTGCCTCCTGTGATCAAATGTGTAGATATTGACAAGTATTCACAACAACCATGGAAGCCAAGTGTAGCACTTTTGCCAATTCCCAAAAAGTTTAAAATACTTGATATTCCTAAATATGACAGGACATCCGACCCACGGGATCACGTTACTGCGTTCACTATAGGCATGAAAGGTAATGATTTAACTAAGCAGGAGATAGAATCGATTTTGGTTAAGAAATTTGGCAAAACTCTCACAAAAGGGGCGTTAACATGGTACTCACTCTTACCTGAAAACTCCATTAATTCTTTTGCTGAGCTTGAAAATTCATTTAAAAAGGCGTATTCAGGGGCTCAGAAAGTTGAAAAAAGGATAGAGGATATCTTCAAAGTTAAACAAGGGAGTACAAAATTGCTCAGAGAATTCGTAGATAGATTCCAACATGAGAGAATGATGCTTCCACAAGTACCTGATAACTGGGCGGCTATGGCATTTGCGAGCAACTTCAACGAGAAAAGTTCAGAGACTAGGTAAGCCTAACAAATTGCGGAAAAACTGAATATAAAGCTGAACTCAAATCTCAACACATGATATATAAATAAAAACTGCGATTCAAATAATTACAAATCCCAAAACCCGGTAGAAATAAGTCACAAGCTTCTAAAAGAAAACACTAAGTGTCTCTACACATCAGAGTCTAAAGAGTATAAGAAAAATAATATAATAAGGATAGAGGGGGACTCTGTGGTCTGCAGACACTGACAGATATTCCTTGAAGTCTCCGCGTACGGCCCGAGCTCAAAATGTTTAAAATGAAGCAAAATCGAGAACCTTTGTATTTAAGTGTTCTGCCAACACTTTCACTTATGCGGAAGCTTAACCGCTTCTGCGGCATCGCAGAAGTGACCACTCACCCGTATCTACGGCTCCTTCCGCTCCTTACTCTACTTCTACGAGGCTCCAAGCCGCTTCTGCAATCCAAGCTTCCTTGCCCAATTCCGCTTCTGCGGTTCAAAGCCCGCTTCTGCGGACAATCCTCCCAAGCATTCGTCCGCTTCTACGATCACTCTTCCGTAGAAGTGGCTCCGCTTCTGCGGCCTTCATGCCGCATCTGCGACCACAGGCCATTTCTTCCAGCCCAGCATCTGCCCCCAAATGCTCGCTTCTGCAAGCTCGCACCTTCGGTCAATCTTGCGCAGGTGCGATTGCACCAAAACTGGTGCACTTCAGCCATTCTCCCAAGTCCAAATTGATCCGAAACCCACCCGAGGCCCGCGAGATCTCGACCAAATATATCAACTAGTTCTAAAACATCATACGAACTTAGTCGAGCCTTTAAATCACATCAAACAACGTTGAAAACATGAATCACGCATCGATTAAAGCCTAATGAACTTTAAAACTTCAAACTTCTACATCCGATGTCTAAACCTACCAAATCAAGTCCGATTGACCTCAAATTTTGTTCACAAGTCATAATTGACATTACGGATCTACTCTAACTTCCGGAATTGAAATCCGACCCCGATATCAAAAAGTCCACTCCCGATCAAACTTTCCAAAAATCATTCAATCTTCCAACTTTCGCCAATTGACGCTAAAATGACCTATGGACCTCCAATTTAATATCCGAAAATGCTTCTAAGACCAAATTCACCCTACGAAGCTATTAGAACTGTCGAAACTCCATTCTGAGGTCGTCTTTACATAGTTCAAACTAAGGTCAATTCCTAGAAGTTAAACTCCCAATTTAGGGATTATGTGTCCCATTGCACTCCGAAACCAAAAACGAATCCTCTCCGCAAGTCACAAAACCCAAAAATTAAATAGAGGGAGCAATAAATAGGGGTTTAGGGCTAATACTCTCTGAACGACCGGCCGGGTCGTTACATCCTCCCGCTCTTAAAACAAACGTTCGTCCTTGAACGAGTATAGAGACATACCTAAAGTGGTGAAAATATAAGGATAACGGCTGCGCATATCATGCTCGGTCTCCCAAGCCGCCTCCTCGACCGGATGACCCATCCACTAAACCTTCACTGAAGCGATGTTCTTTGACCTCAACCTTCAGACTTGCCTGTCTAAAATGGCCACCGGCTCCTCAACATAAGATAGATCCTTGTCCAACTAGACTGAGCTGAAGTCTAACACATGAGACGGATCGTCGTGATACCTCCGGAGCATAGAAACATGGAATACTGGATGAGCTGTAGAGAGACTAGGTGGTAGTGAAAGTCTGTAAGCCACCTCTCCAACCCTCTCAAGAATCTCAAAAGGCCCGATATACCTACGGCTCAACTTGCCCTTCCCCCCGAACCTCATAACACCTTTCATCGGCGAAATCCGGAGCAAGACCCCGCTCCCCAACCATGAATGCAATGTCGCGAACCTTCCGATCGGCATAACTCTTCTGCCTGGACTGGGCTGTACGAAGTCGATCCTGAATCAATTTAACCTTTCCCAAAGCATCCTGAACCAAGTTTGTACCCAATAGCCTAGATTTTCCCGGTTCGAACTAACCCATTGGAGACCGGCATCGCCTACCATATAAAGCCTCATATGGTGCCATCTGAATGCTCGACTGACATCTGTTGTTGTAGGCAAACTCCGCAAGTGGCAAGAACTGATCCCAAGCACCCCCAAAATCCATCACACACATACCAAGCATATCCTCTAATATTTGAATAGTGCGCTCGGACTGTCCGGCCGTCTGAGAGTGAAATGTTGTACTCAACTACACCCGAGTACCCAACTCATGTTGTACGGCTCTCTATAACCGTGATGTAAACTGCGTACCCCGGTCAGAGATGATAAATACCGGTATGCCATGAAGTCTGACAATCTCGCAAATGTAAACCTGATTTAACTGCTCCGAAGAGTAAGTAGTAACCACAGGAATGAAATGAGCTCACTTGGTCAATCTATCCACAATCACCCAAACTGCTTCGAACTTTCTCTGAGTCCGTGGGATCCTAACAACGAAATCCATAGTGATCCGCTCCCATTGCCACTATGGAATCTCTAATTTCTAAAGCAATCCACCCAGTCTCTGATGCTCGTACTTCACCTGTTGACAATTTAAACACCAAGCTACAAACCCAACTATGTCTTTCTTCATTCTCCTCCACCAATAGTGCTGCCTCAAATCCTGATACATCTTCGTGGCACCTGGATGAATGGAGTACCGCGAACTGTGAGCCTCCTAGAGAATCAACTCACGCAAACCATCTACATTAGGCACACATAGCCTGCCCTACATCCGTAATACACTGTCATCTCCAATGGTGAATTCTTTAGCATCACTGTGTCCTTAAAGACAAGCAGATGAATGTCATCATACTGACGCTCTCTGATACGATCATAAAGAGAAGATTGAGAAACCACACAAGCCAAAACTTTGTTCGGCTCAGAAATATCCAATCTGACAAATTGGTTGGCCAAGGCCTGAACATCCAAGGCTAAAGGCCTCTCTTCTACTGGTAGATATACTAAAATACCCAAACTCCCCGCCTTGCGACTCAAGGCAATGACCACCACATTGGCTTTCTCGGAATGATAGATAATGGTTATGTCATAATCCTTATGCAGCTCCAACCATCTTTGCTGCCGCAGGTTAAGATCCTACTGTTTAAATAGATGTTGTAGACTCTAGTGATCGGTGAAGACCTCACAAGGGACACTATACAAATAGTGCCACCAGATCTTCAAGGCATGAACAATAGTTGCTAACTCGAGGTCGTGGACAGGATAGTCCTTATCATGCACCTTCAGCTGTCTAGACGCGTAGGTAATCACCCTACCATCCTGCATCAACACCGCATCGAGACCAATGCGCGACGCATTATATATAGGACCCCAAACTAGTAGGCAACACTAAACATTGGGGCTGTAGTCAAAGAGATCTTGAGCTTTTGAAAGCTCTCCTCACAATCCTCGGTCCACCTGAACGGAGCGCCCTTCTAGGTAAATCTGGTCATAGGTGCTGCAATAGATGAGAAACCCTCTACAAATCGATGGTAATACCCCGCCAAGCCAACAAATCTACCTTGATACCCTCACTCGATACCACATGACCCAAGAATGCCACTAAATCTAGCCAGAACTCACACTTCAAAAATTTTGCATACAACTTCCTTTCTCTCAAGGTCTGAAGCACAGTCCTCAAGTGCTGCTCATGATCCTCCAGATTCCGGGTGTACACCAGAATGTCGTCAATAAACACAATGATGAAGGAATCAAGATAGGGCTAAAATACATTATTCATCAAGTGCATGAATGCTGCTAGGGCGTTGGTCAGCCCAAAAGACATCACAAGGAACTCGTAATGACCATACAGAGTCGTGAAAGTAGTCTTCGGGATATCTGTCTCCCGAATCTTCAATTGATGACAGCCTGAACACAAGTCGATCTTAGAGAACACTCTGGCACCCTGAAGTTGATCAAATAGGTCATCAATACGTGGCAATGGATACCTGTTCTTCACTGTAACCTTGTTCAACTGGCGATAATTAATACACATTCACATAAAACAATCATTCTTATTTACAAACAAGAGAGGAGCACCCCCAAGGCGATACACTGGGCCGAATGAAGCCCTTATCAAGCATTTCTTGCAATGGTTACTTTAACTCCTTCAACTCTATTGGGGCCATGCGATAAGGTGGAATAGAAATGAGCTGAGTGCCCGGTAAAAATTTAATGCCAAAGTCAATATCTCTATCGGGTGGCATGCCCGGAAGATCCGTCGGGTATACATCTGAATAGTCCATCACTATTGGAACAGACTGGACGGTAGGAGTATCAACAGTCACATCCCTCACATTGGCCAGATACACATCATACCCCTTCTCAACCATTCGTTGAGCCTTAAGAAATGAGACAGCCTTGTTAGGAACGTGATCTAAGGTGCCTCTCCACTCTAGCCGTGGTAGAGTTGGCATAGCCAATGTCACCATCTTGGCGTGACAATCAAAGATATCGTGATAGGGCGACAACTAGTCCATGCCCAAAATAACATCGAAATCCACCATAATGAGCAATAATAAATTGGCTCTGATCTCAAAACCACTAAGAACAATCAAACACGACCGATACATACGGTCAACAACAATAGAATCACCCACGGGTGTAGACACATAGACAGGTGAACTCAGAGAATCACGGGATACACCCAAATACGAAGCAAAATAAGATGACACATAATAATAAGCAGAGCTAGATCAAATAAGACTGATGCATCTCTATGACAGACCGGAACAATACCTGTGATGAGAAAATCGGATGCAACTGCCTCCGTCTTAGAAGGAAGGGCATAATATCTGGCCTGGCCTCCCCCTCTAGGGCGACCTCTACCTGTTCTACCTCCACCTCTAGCTGGATGTGCAGGTGGGGTGGTAGCTGATGCTGTAACCATAGCCTGAGGACCGTTGGAGCACGCGGTGCCTGAGAAATATGTGGAGGTGCACCTTTCCTAAGTCTGGCGCAATCCCTCACCATATAACGAGTGTCACCTCACTCAAAACAAGCTCTCAGAGGATATGGTTGCTGTGACTGGCTCGGGCCTGATTGCCTGGATTGACCACCGAAAGTACCCCGCACAGGAGGTATGCTAGACACCCGCAGTGCATAATAGGGATTCTGGGGCCTAGGATTGGCAGGAGCACCGCTGGTTGCTGGAAATGCTGAATGAACAAGGCGGCCCATATAAACCCTGCCCTGGCGAGCTGCAACTGGGGCACGAGTACCACTATAAGTGCCAGACTATCGAGACCTCTTGGCCTCTCTCTCCTCTCTATCCCGAGTCAGCATACCCTCCAACCTCCTAGCATTCCCCACTACCTGCTGGTACGCAATATCCATCTACAGCTCTCGGGCCATGCTTAATTTGATATTGGGGTTGAACCCCTCAATAAACCGATGAACCCACTCTCGAACAGTAGTAACCAAGGCTGGTACATGCCTAGCCAAATCACTAAATCAGACCGCATACTCTGACACGGTGATAGAACCCTGGTGCAACTGCTCAAACTCTGCACGCCATGCATTTTTGAGACTCTGGGGAACATACTCCCTCAAGAACATGTTTGAGAACTTAGTCCAAGTGAGTGAAGCTGTCTCAGATAGACTACCCAACTCATAAGCTCGCCACCACTGATAAGCCTCTCCTCTAAGCTGGAATATATTGAAAGAAACCCTACTAGTCTCCGCAACACCCATAGTACGGAGGATATGGTGGCACTCCTCAAGAAAACCTTGGGCATCCTCTAACTCCAAGCCAGTGAAAGTAGGAGGGTGGTACTTCTTGTACCTCTCAAGCCGGAGCTGCTCCGCCTTGGAAACTGCTGCCCTAACCTCGAGCTAAACTAGAGCTACCGGCTGCATCGGTATGATCTCTGGAACCTGGTCGACCTGAACCCGCTACTCTGGGGTATGAGCGGCGGGAGTCTGTGCTCCTCCCCTGGCCTGAGATGTGGCAGGAGAAAGTGCTATCAATCCTTCCTAAGCCAAGGTGCCGAACATGCTCAGAAACTAGGCTGGAGTCTCTTGGAGAGCTGGTGCAGTAATAGGCATCTCATGTGCCTGCCCTCTAACTGGAGTTACTGGTGGCTCCTCTGTAGCAGCTCGTGCAGGTGCTCTGGCTGCACCACGTAGACGTCCTCGGCCTCTACCTTGGCCCCAGCCTCTCGCGGCTCTAACAGGGGGCGTGGGTGTGTGGTCATCTGATCTAGTTGTACGTGTCCTCACCATCTGTGAGAGAATAGAAAGACAAAAATTTAGAATCCGAAACCAAAATCTCGCACGATAAGGAATCGAAGAAGTGAAGCTTTTCCTAACAGTTCCATAGCCTCCCGAAGATAAGTGCAGACGTCTCCGTACCGATCCGCGAGACTCTATTAAACTTGCTTGTGACTCATAACACCTATGAACCTAGATCTCTGATACCAACTTGTCACGATCCCAATTTTCCTCTGTAGAATATCATGATGGCACCTAGTCTCTAAGACTAAGTAAGCCTAACAAATTGCGGAAAAACTAAATATAAAACTGAGCTTAAATCTCAACACATGATATATAAATAGAAACTACGATTCAAATAATTACAACTCCCAAAACCCAGTAGAAATAACTCACAAGCTTCTTAAAGAAAACACTAAGCGTCTCTACACATCATACTCTAAAGAGAATAAGGAAAACAACATAATAAGGATAGAGGGGGACTCCGAGGTCTACGGACACTGGCATTTATATCTTGAAGTCTCCGCGTACAGTCCAGCTCACTGATATGTGGTCTGGTAGGAAGAACCTGGATCTACACAAAAAAGTTGTGCAGAAGTATAGTATGAGTACACCACAACGGTACCCAGTAAGTGCCAAGCCTAACTTCGGTAGAGTAGTGACGAGGTCAGGTCAGGGCCCTATTGGAATAAAAGAAAATGAGACAGAAAATATAATAATACAATAAAATGATTGAGAATTGAACAACGAGAAATTTCAAAAAAAATAACAGCACAATAAATAGAGGTAAACAACAGGGGCGCTTCCGAGGTACTTCCTCGTAGTCCCAAACGTAAATACACAATAGGGGGATCTCCCGAGGTACCGTCTCGTAGTCCCAAAAGTAGATATGCAATAAGGGGATCTCCGGATGTACCGCCTCGTAGTACCAAAAGTAAATACACGATAGGGTGATCTCCCGAGGTACCGCCTTGTAATCCCAAAAGTAAATATGCAACTCATAAATTATGGAGCAACGAATTTACGGCAAGGAATTCTACAGTTAAAGGCCGAATACAATAATCAAGGAAACAGGTAATTCAACTAAGCATGTTGCACAAATTTCAAGTAAAGGTTAAAATACATAGACATGCGATACTAGGCTAAACATGATAGGTACACATTCTAAGGCAACTCAGTTAAAGAATTTAAAAGAAGTCTACTCAGCAAGAATCGGAATTTCCACAATTAGCCCGTGTACGCACTCGTCACCTCACGTACACGGCGCTCACATATCACAAATTATTACAACAGTACCAAATCCTAAGGAGATTTCTCCCACACAAGGTTAGACAAGTCACTTACCTCAAATCTCGCTCAATCAATCGATAAGAATGCCTTTCCCTCGACTTTCCGACTCCGAACGGCCAAAATCTAACCAAAAGCAATTACACACTATAAATACAACTACAAGAAACTAATTCAAATAATGAAACTACGACTTTAGCAAGGAATTGAAAAATTGCCCCAACAAGTCGTCCCGGGCCCATGTCTTGAAATCGGGCAAAAGTCCCAAAGTACGAATACCCATTCGACAACGAGTCCAACCATACCAATTTTACTAAAATCCGACACCACATCGCCACTCAAATCCCCAAATTCCATCCTAAATACACATAAACTAGGTGGGAAAATTAATGGGGAAACAAGATTATTAATCAAAAATGATTACAAGAGACTTACCTCAAGAAATCCCTCGAAATCACCAAAATCGGAGCTCCAAATGTTTAAAATGAAGCAAAATCGCGAACCCTTGTATTTAAGTGTTCTACCAGCACTTTCGCTTCTGCGATAACTTAACCGCTTTTGCGGCATCGCAAAAGCGACCACTCACCCGCATCTGCGGCTCCTTCCGCTCATGCGTCTCCTCACTCCGTTTCTGCGAGGCTCCAAGCCGCTTCTACGATCCCAACTTCCTTTCCCAATTCCGCTTTTGCGGTTCAAAGCCCGCTTATGAGGGTGTGCATCTGCGCAAACACGTCCGCTTCTGCAAACAGGCCTCCCAAGCACTCGTCCGCTTCTGCGATCACTCTTCCGCATAAGCGACTCCGCTTCTGCAGCCTTCACGCTGCACCTGTGACCACAAGCCATTTCCTCCAGCCCCGCATATGCATCCAAATGCTCGCTTGTACGAGCTCGCACCTGCAGTCAATCTTGCGTAGGTGCGATTGCACCAGAACTGGTGCACTTCAGCCATTCTCACAAGTCCAAATTGATCCGTTAACCATCCGAAAACCACCTGAGGCCCCCGTGACCTCGACCAAATATACAAACCAGTCCAAAAATATCATACGAACTTAGTCGAGCATTTAAATCACATCAAACAACACTGAAAATACGAGTCACGCATTGATCCAAGCCTAATAAAACTTTAAAACTTTAAACTTATACATCCGATGCCGAAACCTATCAAATCAAGTCCGATTGACCTCAAATTTTACATACAAGTCATAATTGACATTATGGACCTACTCCAACTTCCGAAATCGGTATCCGAACTCGATATCAAAAAGTCCACTCCAGGTCAAACTTTTCAAAAATCATTAAATCTTCCAACTTTCGCCAATTAATGCTAAAATGACCTACGGACCTCTAATTCAACGTACGAATGCGCTCCTAAGACCAAAATCACCCTACAGAGCTGTTAGAACCATTGAAACTCTATTCCGAAGTTATCTTTACACAGTTTAATCTACGGTCAATTCCTAGAACTTAAACTCCCAATTTAGGGACTATGTGTCCCATTTCACTCCGAAACCAAAAATAAATCCTCCCGGAAAGTCACAAAACCCAAAAATAAAAATAGAGGGAGCAATAAATAGGGGTTCGGGGCTAATACTCTTAAAACAACCGGTCGGGTCGTTACACCATCACAAACGGAATACGTAATGAGAGTAGTACACGAGGGGCATTATGGAAATCATGCCAGGGGGATATCGTTGGTGATGACATTAATAAGAGAAGGATACTATTGGCTAAAATTGGAAGAGGAAGCAGAAAACTTTGTAGGAAGGAGTGATAAATGCCAACGATATGCTAATAATATGCATCGACGGGTGGAATTGTTGCATTCAGTTATATCACCATGGCCCTTCATGAAATGGGGGATGGATATCGTAGGACCATTGCCTCAAGCTAAGGGAAAGGTACGGTTTTTGTTAATTCTAACGAATTAGTTCCTCGAAATGGATAGAAGCAGGTGTCTTTAAACAGGTGTGAGAAAAGGAAGTTATGAATTTCATTTGGAGAAATATAATATGTCGATTTGGAGTTCCAAAGGAGATCGTTTGTGATAATGGGCCGCAATTTATCGGTGCGAAAGTTACTATTTTTTTCCAAAGTTGGCAGATTAAACAAATCACTTCGGTACCTGACTACCTAGTTGGATAATGGGCAAGCTGAGTCGATGAATAAGGTTATCATCAACAACTTAAACAAGCGATTGGAAGAGTCAAAAGTCAAATGGCCAGAAGTACTACCGGGTGTGTTATGGGCTTACTGAACAACGACGAAAACTAGCACGGGAGAAACCCCATTTTCACTTGTATATGGAATGGAGGCTCTAATTCCAGTTGAGATAGGCGAACCAAGCACGCGGTACACACATACTAATAAGAAGTAGCATTGACGGAATAAAGAAGAGAAGTAGCATTAATTCGAATGGTGACTCAAAAGTAAATGATTGAATGATACTATAACAGGAAGGCAAACCTGAGGTATATCAAGATTTGGGGATTCATCCTTAAAAAGTATTCCGATCAACAAAAAGGGCGAACGTAGGAAATTTGAGTCCAAATTGGGAAGGCCCATATAGAGTTAAAGGCATTGCTGGAAAAAGAGTGTACAAATTACAAACCATGGATAACAAGGTGTTACTATCTCAATGGAATGCAGTCTATTTGAAGAAGTATTACTTCTAAAAGAGGTTAATACCCATAGTCAGGTATCATGCAAGTTCAATTTTATTTTGTTCATTTAAGTTTTACTAATCATTTTAGATGATAGGCAAAAAGATGGCCCGTACCAAATGATGATATTAGACCCGAAAGACACGCATAATACTTAATTATTCCCGTCCTAGGTTGCAACATTTTTAATGGTAAAAGGGTTAGGCAGTCATCATCTAAACGAGTCCCGTATGTATTTTCTTTTGAAGGAAATAGCCCAAAAGTAAGGAGCTGATCCAGTGTTCGAGATCTCATGCTTCATTACTCCAACACTGGGGGGCCTATGCATATGGAAGGATACATAAGGAAAGAAGATGTACACCACAAAAGCATAATTTAGCCAGAGTTAAAACCTTGAAGAAACCCTTGAAGAAAATATCAAGATTTCAAAGGCGTTCAAGCTCGCGGAAAAAATGGCCAGTGAAGAGTTAAAGAACCTACAAAATACTCCCACGAGCTTATAGGTTAAGGCAATAGATTTAATCACTGGAAAATATACTCGTATTTGTAAACCTGGTATAAAAAACATTTATGAGAATGTTGTATAAGATTATTTATTTGAAAGTTCAAAAAAATAAGACTTCCTCATAATACAACATTCAAATCTTGATATACAACATATCTTTGAGGAAGTCTTATTGTTGTATAAGATTATTTATTTGAAAGTTCAAAAAAATAAGACTTCCTCAAATTACTTCAAATCAATCGCTTCCTTAGCCTTTGCGATTTCAGCATTAAGGTCAAAACCCTCCTAGAGATCTTCGATTAGGGTCTCAAAGCGGGTGTTCAGGAAATCCCAACTAACATCAAGTGTTAACCTATCTTCAAGGGCCTCATAATCCTTCTCCCACTGCTAAATTTCAACTTTCAACGCTTCTTTTTCTGCTTTTGAGGCTTCATAAGATGCCTTTAAAGGAGTAAGAAAACTCTCATTGAACTGAATCTTGTCCGTTGAGGCACGAATGTCTTCTTGAGCCTGGGTGAGCATTTGTACCAGATTACCCGCGTATACCACTTTTTGTTTAAGGAGATCTTTCAAGCTTCTTATTTCTTCAGTTGCCTTGGAGTGTTGATCAGCGAAGAAGGATTTCAATCTGTCCTTGTCTTTTTCAACTTGATTGGAGGAAGCTTTTAAAACCACTAGTTCAGCGGTGATTATCCTCAGTTGTTGTTCTAAATCTCCCTTCTCCTCAGCAAGAACATCTTTCTCCAGTTGATGGCCTTCAATTTGCTCTTTCCAATTATCTGCCTCAGTGCGCAACTCAATTACCTGCTTATTTGTCCAAAAAATCCTTCACATAAGCTCTGTACCTATCAAATTGATCTATAAAAAGACAAAAGAAGGAGACTTACAGACATGAAAGGAAGGAGAGGAAAGTAAAAAGAGTAAAGATATACCTTGAGGGAAGAATGGATGATGTCATTCATCAGGGTCAAGGAACTGTGAGACTCGAGCTTTTTCCTTTCCACGGGACCAAGCAATGATTTTAACCACACAACAACTTGTCCGGACTTCTTTAATAGATTCCCACCACCGACGACTTCAATTAGAACTTTCTTCATACCTCGTCTACCGCTAGAAGGCTCAGCTTCTTCACGAGAAGCAGCATCGAGGGTAACTACTGGGGTGACTGTAGGCGGAGAAACGGGGGGATTAACAGCAAGAGCAACTCACATCATCGAAAGATAGGCAAGTGGAGGCTCTTCTGAGACAAGACCAAATTCTTCTTCACCCTCAAAACCTTAGGCATAGAACCTATCAATGGGACTTGGGGGTGGGGGTATCCAAATTACCAGCATCTTCATCAGAGATATCCAAATGGACATTCTCTAGCTCATTAATGAGACTAAAAGGAATTGAACTTGGACGGAGATCTTGAGGATATGGGCTTCATAATCTGAAACCACGCACCTTATGACTCGTGGTTTCCTCAATAAGGAACCTTCTTCGGTATCCTCTTCATCTTCAGAGCCACGGGCTTCAGCATTCTTCCTCTTGTAGGAAGACACACTTAAAAGCTGCTCTTATGAAGAGCTTACAGAAAGCCTCGCAGAAGGAACAGATTCGGGGATGATGCCACGAATGGAAAAACCTAAAAAAGGGAAAAAGTATATGTATTAAAAGAAAGGAACAAACAAGGAAAAGGAAAACCTTGAGAATAAAAATTTTACCGTGAGTTTTCACTTTCCATCCAAATTTCTGTGAAAGAAATTTCCAGGACCTCTTATCTATGGGAGCAACGGTCATCATTTTTTCTACCAATTACGGAATTCAGGAATTTCTTCGAAGACTTCCAAAGTTGCTGAAAAATGAACATACACTAATGTGAAGAAAATTAAAATGTCAAGAAAAGTAAGGAAATAAGAGAAAAAATACTTACGTGCAAAGTTCCACTTTTCAGGTAAGGGCATGAAGAATCCGGAACCTAAGTTTGGGCTTTTTCGACTCAAATGACCGAAATGAGTGAAAAAGAACATTGTGACCAAACTATATATAGCGCCCTTTAAAAGGGCCCTATATATTAAGTTGATTAGACTGGCAAATATAGCGCAGCTTATTAAGGCGCTATATGTATAGAGCCTTAATAAACGGCGCTATACCCCTTCAAATATTCGTCCCTTCCTTTTCCCCCTGTTACAGAAGCAACCCCCATTTTAATCAAACCAGCGGTCCCCCCTAAATTAACGACCCAAAAACACTCGAGTGGACCCCACCCGTCCCACAAAAAGTAAAGATTATTGATCCCACATCCTAGCTAAGCCTTCTCTCGTTGTGGGTTGCTCGTTTCAGATTCAAATCTTCAACTTTTCAAAAAACATAAATCGAGATATTCCAATTTAGTTTTTGTCGAAACTCGTATAAAAAATACATATTAGTTGTTTTAAATGTGTTCTATATTATTTTGTGTTTTTTTTGCGATTAAACTAGTATGTTATTTTTATCCAGACTAAGATATTAGTGTGCTAAAAAAATATGTAAAAATTGAGAAATCATTATTATTTGTTAAAAACAAATGTTAATAATTTACTTTTTACTGTTGTATATGTATTTTCGTGAATATTTTGTGATTAAATGTATTTGTTGTTTTTATCTGGTTTAGATTATTTATTTGCTTAAAGACTAGTAATATAATGCCCCTTTAGCGTAGTAAAATGTAGTGCCTTTTAGCGTAGTATCTCTGTAGTTATTGAAATTAATCATTTAAGTATCTCTTATACCCAAAAATATGTCAAAATAGCTGATAGATCAAACACAAACTCTGTCCAATTCTAGTCAACAATCGTAAGAAAATAACATGAGAAAACAACAATATTTTTCGGATATCTTGGTGCTACTGGGCCTCAAGATATCGAGCCCGAAACCCATTTGTGAATATTTAATAATTAAATCTTGTATAATTATAAAAATTAATTATTTAATTTTATTATAGTAAAAAAATAAGTGAGTTATAAACAAACGTATAAAATAAAACATGTAAAATAATAAAACTATATATAAATTAATAAAACTAACACATACAAGAATTCATGATATCTTGGTGCCACTAGGCTTCAAATATCGAGTCTGGAACCCATATGTGAATAATTAATAATTAAATATTGTATAATTATAAAAATTTAGTATTTTATTTACAAACAAACATATAAAATAATAAAACTAACATGTAAAATAATAAAACTAACACATACAAGAATTCATGATATCTTGGTGCTACTGGGCCTCAAATATCGAGCATGGAACCCATATGTGAATACTTAATAATTAAATCTTGTATAATTATAAAAATTAATTATTTAATTTACAAACAAACATATAAAATTATAAAACTAACATGTAAAATAATAAAACTAACACATACAAGAATTCAGGATATCTTGGTGCTACTGGGCCTCAAATATCGAGCCTGGAACCCATATGTGAATACTTAATAATTAAATTTTGTATAATTATAAAAATTAATTATTTAATTTACAAACAAACATATAAAATTATAAAACTAACATGTAAAATAATAAAACTAACACATACAAGAATTCAGAATATCTTGGTGCTACTGGGTCTCAAATATCGAGCCTGGAACCCATATGTGAATACTTAATAATTAAATCTTGTATATTTATAAAAATTAATTATTTAATTTACAAACAAACATAAAAAATTATAAAACTAACATGTAATTAGTGTTGTTTAATTTACAGTAGATGACATAGAGGTTCCGCCTATGCATCCTGGACCTTCTAGCGATGAGCCACTGTCGTTACAGGGCGATCATTGGTCCTCCCACATATGGGAGGGAGAGTTACTAGCACAGACTCTCCGCGTCAGGAGAGTGGACGACATGTGGGACTTTCTGAAGGGCAAAGTTCTCCATCCCCGTGTAGTCAGACGCCTGCAGGATACGGGCTTCTATAGGATTTTGGATATCGGGCGGCTGCAGCTCGATTGGTCTTTGATCACGGCCCTGATAGAGCGGTGGTGACCGGAGACGCACACATTCCACCTGCCCATTGGCGAGGCCACCATCACACTGCAGGACGTGGAGGTTATATATGGGTTGCCCGTTGATGGACACCCCGTTGCTCTGCCGCAGGCCATGAGAGTCCTGACAGGTGGGCAATACCTTGACATGCTGCAGCAGCTCACTGGTTTCCGGCCACAGGAGGAGACTGCACTGGCTGGGGCCAGTCGTCTGTAGTTGACGACTATCCGAGACCATTTGGAGGTATTGCACCCTAACATCACAGGCGATACACCGGAGCTGCATATTCACCGGTACACGAGGTTGCTGCTGCTCCTTATGTTTGGAGGGGTCTTGTTCCCGAACACTTCGGGGAACTTAGTCAGCTTGAGATTTCTTCATCATCTTGTGTGGCTAAATGATTTACCCCAGTACAACTAGGGTGTTGCTGTTCTCGCCTACTTGTACAGGCAGATGTGCCGGGTGACCACGGTCATCCTCGAAAAAATACCTTTTACTTCTAGCCACAAGGTAAAAAATACCTTCACGAAAGAGTTTCGGAGAATATAAGTGTAGCATGTGACGAAATCTAAAAAGGGCAGAAACTAAACTCGACAAGTAGCAAATGCAAGAAACTTCCCCCACACGATGGGACCTATTTGACCGAGGCAAACATTGAAGTAGCGACAAAACTCAATAATGATGGGATCAATGGGAGGAGTAAACCCTAAAGGAAATGGATAGGTGTAAACAAAGAAATTAGCTTCATGGTAAGCATTGATATTTTGGTTGGCACTAGGAGT
The DNA here is from genome assembly GCF_000715075.1 of Nicotiana tabacum. Classification (NCBI taxonomy): domain Eukaryota; kingdom Viridiplantae; phylum Streptophyta; class Magnoliopsida; order Solanales; family Solanaceae; genus Nicotiana; species Nicotiana tabacum. The sequence continues at coordinate 146,225,172 of NC_134098.1, read as the reverse complement.
CATCACTGGAAAATCAGGTCTCCAATGACATTCACGTCCAACCAAGGAAAGAAGGCCTTGGGTAATCAAGCAAGGGTAATGATCAGCAGGGTTAAGAGAAGCTATGTAAGAGACCTATTTTTTCATAGCTCCACGATTTGATATAAAAGAGAACTCTTGTGGGACAATCTCAGAAACAGTAGGTTCTCGCATGGGTTCATTCTGATCCTTTCCTATAGAAGACGATCTAGGAGTTATGAGTGTTCTAGCCCTAGAAGACGATGGCTTAGCATTACTACTTTGAGGGGTAGAACTACGAGTTGTCAATGAACCTAAACTACGTAGTCTACCACCTCTCCTACTCCTGGTAGGGGCTGTAGAGGGAGGAAGTTCATCAACGATCACCACTTTACGTGTGTCTAATGATGAAGAAGGATTCGATGAACGAGTAAGACATCTTTAGTGAATGAAATACAGGGAAAAGATGAAGGACTACAAGAGAAGTTAGGGAGATGAATTCAAGGAAGAAGGAAGAAGGAAGAAGGAAGGGACTTTCAAAATTGAGTGTGATGAAGTATTTATAGGAGAAAGCAACCGTCATCAGAGTTAGTCATTATAAATTGTCGTCATGGAACCGTCAATTATAATGGGACACGTGTCTTGAGCGTTAAATGGACATGACGTATGTCTCATCGATTCTGCAGAAGGCATTACGATAATCGGGAAAAAACGGCGAGAAATTCCCGCCATAAATACTTACCACCGAATATTCAGAAGTGGTGGGACTGTATGTACTTGTGGACAAAAGGTATGACATGTGGATAATTAGCAAGGTGACAAATGGCAAATCCAGCTAAGTAAATTAAAAGAATTGAAAAGGCACGAGCGGAATACCCCCGGTATTTTTCTAGGAAAGAATAAATAGGTATGGAATAGATGAAGACCATAAAGAGGTAAGGTTCATGAAACTGTTATAAATAAGGAAGGAAAATCGGCATTGATCTTGGTTTTGAAGAATCCCCAGTCATTAATGCCACCGTTATAATTATATATGGTAACAGGTAATCAAGGCAATTAATGCCATTAACAAGCCAGAATTAAGTAGGGAAACCATTATAATTATGTACCCTTATATAAGGACCCGATCCTCATTTGTTAAGGCATCTGAATTTTTATCAATATATGCAATTAGTCTTTTACTTTATTCTAAAGGTTAAAATCGCAATTCTGGGATAAATTAGCGATCTCCTTTAAGTTTTTTTTCATTGTCTATTATTTCCATTATTCTCTTTATTCTTCAAATTACCAAGAAAGTGAAGTAATTTTGGTTATCAGTAACCTGATTTTTTCTTGATATTATGTCACGACCCGATATTCAACCTGTCGTGATGACACCCATCGTGATACTAGGCAAGCCGACAACTCAAACATACCAACACTTTCAAATTTATAATATGCTAAAACAGGTGTAAATAAGCAAAAATCTCATAAAAACTGAATGAAACCGTCACAACTCGATACAGAAGTTTTCCAAAACCAGGGTGTCACTGAGTACATGAGGACCTATACAAAAATAAAGTTTGATGCACTGTCTACGAAAGCAGAAACTGAATAAAGCACAACTGAGGGATAGGGGAAGAGAGTCAAGGTCCCCGGACGCCAGGGTAGCTACCTCGAAAATCTCTGAATGACTGAAAACTTTGAGAATCAGCAACCACCGTGTCCGAAAATACCTGGATTTGCACACACAGTGCAGGGTATAGCGTGAGTACAACCATCTCAATAAGTAACAAATCTAACCTTTGGACTGAAAGTACTGACGGGTTCGAACATTACAACCTACATACGGAATTGACAGTACGAAAACATACAGAAAATATGACAGTAATATCTCAAAAATTCATAATCTGTAGGTAATAGTACAAGAATTTAGGCATACTACCAGGTTTAACAATTAAACTCAGAACAGATAAAATATGTCAATTCTGAATGATATGAGAAAAATAACATCTCTATATCTACATGCCAATATGCATATTGTATGCGATACAACACAATAAAAGCCTCACGTACTCACATTCTCGGAGTACTCAACTTGATTGTCTCAATTCTCACTCATTACACTCAATCACTCAGCATTGTACAAGGCAGATCCAGCCCAAATACAAATAAATCCAGGGCAGATCCAGCCCGATGCAAATGAATCAATAGCAACTGCGCTCACTGTAGGTGTGCAGACTCCGGAGGGGCAAATCCAGCATAAGCGCTATAATAAGCCAAGTACTGGCATGAATTAATAAGCCTTGTTGCGGCGTGCAGCCCGATCCCATAAATATCACTCATAAACAGGCCATCGGCCTTACTCAGTCATCAATCTCTTCAGTCTCTCGGGCTCACAACACTTATGCTAAGCCTGAGATAACAAAGACTGAGATATGATATGCAATTATGAATGCGACTGAGTACAAAACCGCAATTAAGCAAATAACTTAATAGCAAAGAACGACCACTGTGGTCCCAATAGTACCAGCGTATAGCCTAGACATGATTTCTAGCATAAATCACAGCTCAAGTGCTCTAAAACATAGAGTACAATAATAATGTTTAGATAAGATAGCTACACAGTTCGATGTAATCGACTAAATCACAATTACAATGGTGCACGCCCACACGCCCGTCACCTAGAATATGCGTCACCTCAACAACAATCGCATAACACGTAATTGGACATTTTATACCCTCAGAACCAAGTTTAGAAGTGTTACTTACCTCGAACTGTATAAAACTCTACTCCAACAAGCCCTTGCCTCGCTAATCGGCCTCTAAATGCCTCGAATCTAGCCACAAACAATTTGATACAATCAACACGAGCTAAAGGAATCAATTCCATACGAAAATACTAAGTTCTTAATCAAAAGTCAAAAAGTCAACCCAAAAGTCGATCCACAGGCCCATGTCTCGGAATTTGAAAAAAGTCACAAAATCTGAAAGCCCATTCAATCATAAGTCCAACCATACCAAATTTACCAAATTCTCATACCAAATCACCACTCAAATTCCCAAATTTAACTCTCCAAATCCCTAGTCTCAAACTCCTAAAATTCCACCTAAAAACACACAAACTGGGTGGGAAATTCAATGGGAAAACAATATTATTGAATAAAAATGGTCACAAGTGACTTACCTCAAGAAACCCCTCGAAATCCCTCTAAGAAATCGCCTTAGTCCGAGTTTTAAATGTCCAAAATGATGAAAATCACAAAAACCCTTCGACCTATATTCGGCCCAGTGCATTTTGCACCTGCGACCCTTTCTTCGCTTCTGCGGTCAAATCTCGGCATATGCAGAACTCACTTAAACTCCGCTCCATCACTTCTGCGGCCCCAATCCCGCATCTGCGAGCTCGCTCCTGCACAACGAGGTTCACTTCTGCGAACTACACTTTCCAGTTCACCCTCCGCTTCTGCGGAGCCACACGCGTATCTGCAGGCTCGTTGATGCAAAAATTCCCTTGCATCTGTGACCCATCAGCAGCCCAGTCAACCTCGCTTCTGCGACACCATCCCCGCATCTGCGACCACGCAGGTGTAGAACCCTCGCAATTGCGACCACTGCCTAGCTTAGCCCAAACCGCATCTATGACCTATCCTTCGCTTCTGCGGCCATGCACCTGCGATCAAAACTCTGCAGGTGCGATCGCACTAGACCTGGTGCACTTCAACAATTCTTCAATTCCAAACTTTGATACGTTAACCATTCGAACTCCACCTGACCCCCCCGGGACCTCAACCAAACATACTAACAAGTCCTAAAATACGATACGAACTTAGTCGAGGCCTCAAATCACATCAAGCAACATCAAAACACGAATCGCACCTCCATTCAAGCCTAATGAAAACTAGGAAATTCCAACTTCTACAATCGATGCTGAAACCTATCAAATTAAGTCCGTTTGACCTCAAATTTTGCACACAAGTCATAAATGACATAACGGACCTACTCCAACTCCTAGAACAAAATCCGAGTCTGGTAACAAAAAAGTCAACTCTTGGTCAAACTTCTCAATTTCCAAAACTTCAAATTTCCAATTCGCCATTTCAACCGTAAATCAACCACAAACCTTCAAAACACTATCCGGACACACTCCTAATACTGAAATCACCCAACGGAGCTATCGGAACCATCAAAACTCTATCTCAGAGCCATTTACATATAAGTCGACATCCGGTCAACCTTTTCAACTTAAGCTTCCAACCTTGAGACTAAGTGTCTCAGCTCTTTTTGAAGCATCCTCAGAACCAAACCAACTACCATGGCAAGTCGCATAATGACAATTGAGCATAAAATAAGAAGTAAATGAGGGAATGAGGCTACAACACTCAAAACGACCGACTGGGTCGTTACATATTAATTTTGACCGAGAAATCTATTTTTATGTTAAACACTGGATTTGGAGTTCAAATCAAAATTAATGTTTATGATAGTTAATAATGCGATATATATTAGCCGACATGAGGAGGGCTAGTGGGTAGGGGTCATCCTAGAGGTGGAGGCCAGCCAGGTGGCGCTACAGCCAGATTCTATGCCTTTCAAGCCAGGCGAGATGTAGTAGCCTCAGATGTCGTGATCATAAATATTATTTCTGTCTGTGTTAGGGATGCTTCGGTACTATTTGATCTAGGGTCTATATATTCATATGATTCATCTCTGTTTTCTCATTTCTTTGGTGTTCCTCATGAGTCCTTGGGTACTCATGTTTATGTGTCCACTCCAGTGGGTGATTCCATTGTTGTGGATCAGGTCTATCGGTCCTGTATCATGACTTTTTGTGGTTATGAGACTAGAGCGGATCTTCTGTTGCTTGATATGACCAACTTTGAGGTCATCTTGGGCATGGATTGTTTGTCCCCATATCACGCCATCCTTGATTGTTATGCCAAGACTGTTACCTTGGCAATGCCAAAGCTTCCTAGATTGAAGTGGAAGGATTCATCTGTCGGTGCATCTAGTCGGGTTATTTCTTTTCTGAAGGCTTGACACATGGTCAAGAAGGGTTGTTTGGCTTATCTAGCTTACGTTCGGGATACTACTATAGAGACTCTGGTGATTGATTCATTGCTTGTGGTCCAGGAGTTCTCCGATATGTTTACTTCTGATCTACCAAGCATCCCACTAGATCATGATATCGATTTCTGTATTGATTTGGCTCCAAGTACCCAGCCTATCACTATCCCACCGTACCGCACGGCTCCGAAAGAGTTGAAGGTGTCACGACCACAATTCACCCTTCGTAGGATATCGTGATGGCACTTAGTCTCTAAGACTAGATAAGCCTAACAAATTTGTGGAATAACATAAACCAAAGCTTAACTTCAATCTCAACACATGATATATAAATAGAAACTGCGAGTTAAATAATTACAACTCCCAAAACCCGATAGAAATAAGTCACAAGCTTCTAAAAGAAAGTAGTAGGTGTCTATATACATCACAGTCTAAAGAGAATAAGGGAAACAACATAATAAGGATAGAGGGGGACTCGACAGATATACCTAAAAGTCTCCACGTACAGTCCAACTCACTAGTATCTGGCCTAGTAGGAAGAACCTGGATCTGCACAAAAAGATGTGCAGAGTGTAGTATGAGTACACCACAACGGTACCCATTAAGTGCCAAGTCTAATCTCGGTAGAGTAGTGACGAGGTCAGGTCAGGGATCCATTGGTTTAAAAGAAAAGTAAGGTAGAAAATATAATAATATTTGAAATGACTGAAAATTTAAACAACGAGAAACTTCAGAAAATAATAGATCAATAATTAGAGGTGAACAACAGAGGCGCTCCCGAGTTACCGCCTCGTAGTCCCAAATGTAAATATGCACGATATGGGGGGATCTCCCGAGGTACCGCCTCGTAGTCCCAAAGTAAATATGCAAGATATGGGGGATCTCCCGAGTAAACGCCTCGTAGTCCCAAAGTAAATATGCAAGACATGGGGGATCTCTCGAGGTACCGCCTCGTAATCCCAAAGTAAATATGCAGTACAGGGGGATATCCCGAGGAACTGCCTCGTAGTCCCAAAGTAAATATGCGGGATCTCCTGAGAAACCGCCTCGTAGTCCCAAAGTAAATATACAGTACAGGGGGATCTCCCGAGGAACTGCCTCGTAGTCCCAAAGTAAATATGTAGTAGATAACCGAAGGAACAACGAATTTACAGCAAGAAATCTTACAGTTAAAGATTTAATTCAAATCAAGGGAAGCAGGTAATTCAACTAAGCATGTTGCACAAATTGCTAGTAAGAGTTAAGGCACGTAGACATGCGATACTAGGCTAAACATGATCACTACATATGCTAAGGAAACTCAGTTAAGGAATTTAAAAGAAGACAACTCAGCAAGAATCGAAATTTTCACAATTAGTCCGTGTACGCACTCATCACCTCGCGTACATGGTGCTCACATACCACAAATTGTTACCACAGTACCAAATCATAAGGGGATTTCCCCCACATAAGGTTAGAATACCATTGCAACATGCAACTCGATACCAATCTCAATTAACACTATTGCGGCGCGCAACCCGATCCCAACATTAATAAATATTGTTGTGGTGTGCAACCTGATCCCAATATACAGTAATATAATTTGAAACTGCAACAACAACAAAATGAGGGAAAAGTTCACAAAGTGACACTAAGAAAAGGAACATGCGGTATTCAACTAGGTAATACAACTCAAACAGAATACGATGGGCAGTCCAATATCAAAAGCTAATCTACCGTATATAATGACAAGGCTTCCCCAAAGCATAACACACAAACAATCTAAAAGTCACCCAATCCGGTTAAGCAAAGGAGAGTAGAACATGAAACGAGTAAAGATGTTTGTCAAGTAAGAACATGGATCAAATGAAGGTATTTAATATATGAAATCATGTAGCAAGTAGAAGCATGTAGCAAGTAAAGGCATATAATAAGTAAAGGCATAAAGTAAGTAAAAGCATATAGTAAGTGAAGAGATGTAGTAATTGAAAGTATGTAGTAAGTGAAGACATGTAGCAGGTTAAGGTATCTAACAAGTAAATCACGTGACAATTAGAGGCATATAATGGGTATGGGCTAATAATAAGTAAAGGAATGAATTCGAAGAGTACATATAGCATAAGTAAATCAAGTAAAAGTGTAGGTATAATTTTAACAAACAAGGTAAAGACATAGCTATAACAGGCTAAAAGAAAAATGTTGATTTAATCTTATAGTTCATTTTTTTCTTTCTATAATTTAATAAGTACTTCACTAGCAGGTTGTAAAAATATAATCTCATGTAAAATACTTCATGGCACAATTTAATAATGTAGACTAACTCACTCATATGTTCTTAATGTGAAGAGCTTTTCTCACTTTCTGGCTTTCTGCTTATTATTTTTAGTCCTTTGATATGCCATCTTTGTTTCTGTTCTTGAGCGAAGGTCTATCAGAAACAATTTCTTTACTTTTTTAAGGTAGGAGTAAGGTGTGTGTACACATTACCCTCCCAAATTTCACTTGAGAATTTCATTGGATTTATTAATGTTGTTGTTGTTTTAACCAATATCGTCATTAACCATTTCGTTAGATAAATGCACAAAATTAAGTTGCCTATTAAATCAGTATCCTATGAAATGATAAATAATGACTATAGTGAATTGCCTTACACCTTATAACAGTAAAATGTAACTCTTTATATATTTTGCCTACCTACTAAATTTAGTGTTTAATTTTGCGGGTTCAAATAATATCTTATTATTTATCGTTCAACAAAGTGTCATTTGAATAGGCTGATTGTTTATTAAGTCCAACTTGTACTTTTGTCCGTTAAATTCCCTGTTACTCATTAGCAACTTTAATATGATTCAGTCTTCAGAAACTAGTATTATATACGAAGGAGATTTTTAATGTGATTCATGTCTAAAAGCATAACTCTACATGGCGCCCATATATTAAGTAAGCCATGATTTGATAGATGGAATTAGTGGCAATTGGTGCTAATTAATGAGGATCTTGTCTTTCTTACGCTATCTTCCGCTCTTCATGTATAGGTGGGGAACAGATCGAGTGAATTTTAATTGAAGTTGCATGAATGGGCAATAAAGGCCAATCTAAGTTTCAGTTTTAATTTGGTCATAGTGCTTCTAATACACTATGATAATATGTGTTTCAGAATTAAGATATATATTGCATTATTAAATATCATAAATATTAATTTTGATTTGAACTCCAAATCCCATTGTTTAGCATAAAAATAAATTTCTCGGTCAAAATTAATACGTAACGACCCGGCCGGTCGTTTTAGTGTTATATCTCTGTTCCCCCATTTACTGCTCATTTTATTCTCAATTGTCATTATGTGACTTGCGTGGTACACTACAAGAAATTCGGCAAAAACCGACCAAGGTCAACCAACCAACTTTGGTCGGTCAAAAAACCGACCAAAAAACAGATCAAAGTTGGTCGGTTTTTCAAAATATTTTATTTTTTAATTATTTTTTACGAAATCGACCAACTTTGGTCGGTTTTCTTTAGCGGAAAACTATTTTTGGGTACCGCGAAATTTATTTTTCAAGAAACCGACCAACTTTGGTCGGTTTTTTAATTAAAATAAATAAAAACTAATAATAAAAAACGACCAAAATTGGTCGGTTAATTCGGCTGGTCATTTTAAAAAATCGACCAACTTTGGTCGATAATTTTACTTTTTAATAAAACCGACCAACTTTGGTCGGTTATTTTCGTGCGAAAATACAATTAAAGAGTATAAATCAAATAAAAGACAGTATTAAAATAAAATACAACAATGGCCTAGAGGTAGAATAGTATCCTGCCACAGTACAGACCCCGGTTCGATTCACAGATGGTGAATCTTTTGATTACATAATTAAAATACCGACCAACATTGGTCGGTTTTTTTGCAATATTTTTTTTTTGAATTTAATTGACCGACCAAAGTTGGTTGGTAATTTCTGACCAACTTTGGTCGGTATGCCTTTCCGACCCCTAAAATACCGTCCACACCTAAATGGTCGCGTTTTGGTCGGTTATTGGCCATTACTGACCAACGTTGGTCGGTTTTTACCAGATTTCTAGTAGTGGTAGTTGGTTTGGCTTCGGGGATGTTTCGTAATGAGTTGAGACACTTAGTCTCAATGTTGGAAGCTTAAGTTGAAAAGGTTGACCGAATATTGACTTATGTATAGATGGCTCCAAGATGGAGTTTCGATAACTCCGTTGGGTGCTTTCGGACTTAGGAGTATGTTCAGATAGTGATTTGGAGGTCTGTAGTTAATTTAAGCTTGAAATGGCGAAAATTGGAAATTTGAAGTTTTGAAAATTGAGAAGTTTGACCAAGAGTTGACTTTTTGATTACCAGACTCGAATTTTGGTTCAGGGAGTTGGAGTAGGTTTGTTGTGTCATTTATGACCTGTGTGCAAAATTTGAGGTCAATCGGACTTGATTTGACAGGTTTCGGCATCGATTGTAGAAGTTAGAATTTTTTAGTTTTCATTAGGCTTGAATTGAGGTGCGATTCATGTTTTGATGTTGCTTGATGTGATTTAAGGCCTCGACTAAATTCGTATCTTGTTTTAGGACTTGTTGGTATGTTTGGTTGAGGTCCCGGAGGCCTCCGGTGGAGTTCGAATGGTTAACAGATAGAAGTTTGGAATTGAAGAATTGCTGAAGTGCACCAGGTCTGGTGCGATCGCACCTGCGGAGTTGTGGTCATAGGTGTCTGGCCGCAGAAGCGAAGGATAGGTCGCAGATGTAGTTTGGGTGAAGCTGGGCAGTGGTCGCAGGTGCGAGGGTGACTTGGCTACTGATGGGTCGCAGGTGCGAGGGAATTGCCGCAACTACGAGCCCGCAGATGCGCGTGTGGCTCCGCAGAAGCGGTGGGTGAACTGGAAAGGGTAGTTCGCAGAAGCAAACCTCGTTGTGCAAGAGCAAGCCGGCAGATGCCGGATTGGGGCCGCAGTGTCAAGACCCAATTTCTCCTATAGGCCGTGATGGCACCTAACGTCGCCGCTAGTCAAGCCAACAGTGAACTGACCATGTAATTACTCTTTTAATAAGTTTTCAAGTAATTAAATTCTATTTATTAAGAGATTAAGGAGTAGAAAATTTAATAAAATAAAATGAGGCGATTGAGGGGGCAAATATTGTGTCATAAATACTCTAAAACCATAAAGTCTACTAGTATGTGTTCCTAGACTAGGTGTCACAAGTGTTTGAGCAACTAGTAGAATATAAAAAACTCTAACTACTGTTTGAAATAAAGTAGACAGAAAATAGATACAAAAGAGAGACTCTAGGTGCTGCAGAATGGCTCAGGAAGCAGCTCACCACTAGGCCTCGGGGTAACGGGGGTGCGCGCCGATATGACCGCCAGATGCACCTGCCTCAGATCCTGCACGATTAGTGCAGAAGTGTAGCGTGAGTACATAAACAACATGTACCCAGTAAGTATCTAGTCTAACCTCGAAGAAGTAGTGACGAGGGGTCGACTTCGACACTTACTATGGGCTAACAATAAAATACAAAGATTCTAAATAAGCATGGGTTATATAAACAATAATAATAACTCAATAACAAACAGTAAGTACATAATTCTTTCACTAACCGTAAATTCCAGGTCAAATTTTGTCATTAATAGTTACAACCTCTCAAGCAATAAAATAATATCAAGTATAATTAGGCTCTGAGTATTATTACGCACGATTTATGTCAAGGTCGTACGGCTCGATCCAGAATAATATGTACACTGCCGGGGGTTGAGTGGCACGAACCATAGATACATATATCTACTGCCAAGGTATTCAGCCCGCTCCACAAGAAGAGAGGATACTTTATGAACATCCGATTTAAAAGTTACTACAAGGCTAATACACAAAGAAGCATAATTTCTATTAACGGTCAAGCTACGCACGGACTCTCGTCACTTCGTGCGTACGTAGCACCCACAATAATTAGAAGCAAATAGTAATTTAAAATACCTATGGAGTAAATTCCCTCTTACGAGGTTAGGCAAGAGACTTACCTCGTCTCAAAGCTCACTTTTCGGTGACAAATTCACTCTAAAGACCCCACTTGGTGCCAAACAATCCGCAACTAGCCAAATGTTATATAAAATATTCAATATACGCTCAAAAGTTAATAATTTAGTTATTAGAGTAATTATCCAACCCAAATTGGAAAATTCTTAAAATTCACCACCAGGCCCACGTGCCCGGATTCCGAAACTTTTTGAAAATAATTGTTACCCATAACCTCACGAACTCAAATATATATTTTTCACCCAATTCCACAATTATTTTCGTGGTTAAATTCCATTTTTATCAAAACCTAGGTTTTTCATATAAACACATATTTGTTACAATTTTACATGTTAAAATCAACCCATAATCTATGTATTTAACTTACATTGGGTAGGAATTACTTACCTTCAATAGCTAGGTGGAATTCCCTCTCTAAGAAGCTCCAAAATCTCCCAAGAAGTGAAATAAATGAACCAACAATGGCCTAAGTCCCGTATTAAATGGACCTCACTGCCAAGTGACTTCCTCTTCTACGGAGAAATGGCTGCTTCTGCGACTCCACATCTGCGGAAAATGCATCGCAGATGCGGCTCTTCCTCAGCTGGCCGGCTTCCGCATCTGCAAAAAATTGCTTAGCTGCGAGCCCGCGCCTGGGGCGTACGTGCCGCACCTGCGACCTTGCCCGCTTCTGCAGACCACTGACCTCTTCTGCGGTCGCGCAACTACGCCCCCATATCCGCACCAGCCGAGACAGCCCAAAATGCGCACCTGCAGCCAAAGAGACGCTTCGGCGGTGCCCACCTGCGGCCAATCTTTCGCAGGTGCGAACACACCATAAGCCCTGCTGCTTCAGCAACTCCTTCCAAGTTCGAACGAGTTTCGTGCATCGTCCGAATGGCATCCGAGGCCCTCGAAGGCTCGTCCAAACATACCAACGAGTTAGAAATCATAAAACGGACCTGCTCGATCTCGCGAAATACGAAAAATAATATCAAAATCAAGAATCACACTCCAAACCAAATCGAATCAACTTATGAACTTCAAGTTTTTCCAACTTGCTCCGAATGCGCCGAATCATACTTAAACTACTCGGAATGACACCAAATTTTATGTGCAAGTCTTAAATCGCCATACGGAACTATTCCCGAGCTCAGAATCCTAAACAGACCTCGATAACACCAAAACTTATGCCAAGCCAAATTTAAAGAACTTCAAAACATTCAATAAGCCAACTTTCAACTTTAGGCGCTGAAACGCTCCCGGGTCATCCAAAACCCGATCCGAACACATGCCCAAGTCCAAAAATTATCATACGAACCGGACCGTTAAATCCTGATTCTGAGATCATTTTTAAGAAATTTTTCCCAAGTCAAACTTAACCTTTAAAAGTCAATATTAAAGAACTTAGTGTTCTGATTTCAACCCGAACCCTTCCAAACCCGAACTAACCATCCCCGCAAGTCATAAAACAGTAAAAGTACATACGTGGTCTTACTTAGGGGAACGGGGATCTAGAAAACAAAACGACTGATCGGGTCGTTACATTCTCCACCTCTTAAACAAATATTCGTCCTCGAACATGTCTACAATTGTACATGCAGTGCCGTATAAGTGTGGGTATCTCCTCCGCATGTCCTCCTCGGCCTCCCAAGTTGCCTCCTCGACTGGTTGTCCCCTCCACTAAAATTTTACCGCATAAATCTTCTTGGACCTCAACTGGAAAACTGCCTGTCAACAATGGCAACTGGCAAACTGCCTGTCAACAATGGCAACTGGCTCCTCCTCATAACCCAGGCTCTCATCTAACTGAACTGTGTTGTAGTCTAACACATGTGACCTGTCGGCATGATACTTGTGGAGCATAGACATGTGGAAGACCGGATGAACTCCCGATAGACTGGGAGGCAAAGCAGGCTCATAAGCAACCTCCCCAACTCGTCTCAACACCTCAAATGGACCTATAAACCTTGGGCTCAACTTGCCCTTCTTCCCGAACCTCATGATTCACTTCATCGGCAAGACTTTCAAGAGACCCTTCTCGCCCACCATAAATGATAAATCACGGGCCTTCTGATCTGCGAAACTCTTCTGTCTGGACTGTGCTGTGCGAAGTCCCTTTTGAATCAACTTTACCTTTTCCAAAACATCCTTCACCAAATTAGTACCATATAGCTTAGCCTCGCCGGGCTCAAACCATCCAATGGGAGAACGACATCGCCGACCATATAAAGCCTCAAATGGAGCCATTTCATTGCTGGACTAATAACTGTTGTTGTAAGCAAACTCGGCCAAAGGAAAGAATCGATCCCACTGCCCTCCTAAATCAATCTCACATGCTCTGAGCATATCCTCCAAGATCTGAACCGTCCGCTCCGACTGCCCATTGGTCTATAGATGAAAGGCTGTGCTGAGCTCTACCCGGGTCCCCAACTTACTCTATACTGCCCTCCAGAAATGCAAAGTACACTGAGGGCCTCTATCAGATATAATGGAGACAGGCACACCATACAACCGAAAAAATCTCTTGAATGTAAATCTGGGTCAATCTCTCTGAAGAATACGTGGTCACCATCAGAATGAAGTGTGCTGACTTGGTCAACCTATGGACAATGACCCAAACTACATCAAACTTCCACAAGGTCCGCGGCAACCCAACTACGAAATCCATAGTAATGCGCTCCCATTTCCACTCAAGTATGACCATCTGCTTGAGTAGGCCACTTGGCCTTTGATTCTCATACTTAACCTACTGGCAATTAAGGAACCTCGTTATGTACTCAACTATGTCCTTCTTCATCCGCCGCCACCAATAATGCTAACTCAGGTCGCGATACATCTTCGTAGCAACTGGATGAATAGAATACTGAGAATTGTGTGCCTCCTCTATAATCCTTTCCCTCAATCCATCAACATTAGGGACACATAGACGACCCTGGAGTCACACAACACAATACTCACCGATAGTAACCTCCTTGGCACCACCCTGTAGTACTGTATCTCTGAGAACCAATAAGTGTGGATCGTTGTACTAGTGAGCCTTGATCTGCTCGAATAGTGAAGATTGGGCGACGACGCATGCAAGAATTCGGCTGGGCTCTGAAATATCCAACCTCACAAGTTTGTTAGCCAAGGACTGAATGTCCAAAGCTAATGGCCTCTCCTCTGCTGAAATGAATGCCAAACTGCCCATACTCTTCGCCTTTCTGCTCAAGGCATCCGCAACCATATACGCCTTGCTCGGATGATAAAGGATGTTAATATCATAATCTTTTAGCAACTCAAGCCACCTAAGCTACCTCAAATTGAGATCCCTTTGCTTGAACAAATGCTGCAAGCTATGATGATCGGTGTAAACCTCAGAGGACACCCCGTAAATATAATGCCTCCAGATCTTAAGAGCATGAACTATCGCGACAACTCCAAATTATGTACAAGGTAATTCTTCTCGTGGGGCTTCAGATGACGTGAGGCATATGCAATAACTCGCCCTTTCTGCATCAATACACAACCCAAACCAACGCGTAAAGCGTCACAATAAAAAGTATACATTCCTGAACCGAAAGGCAACACTAATAACAATGCTGAAGTCAATGCGGTCTTGAGATTCTAAAAGCTCGCCTCGCAATCATCAGACCATCGGAATGGATCACCCTTCTAGGTCAATCTAGTCAGAGGTGCTGCAATAGATTAGAAGCCCTCCACAAACCGACAATAACAACCTGGTAACCCCAAGAAGCTCCTGATCTCGGTCGATGTGGTACGACAAGACCAACTTTGAACTTTCTCGATCTTTTTGGGATCTACCTTAATACCCTCGCCTGATACGATATGTCCCAAGAATGCTACGAAATCCAACCAAAACTCACACTTGGAGAACTTAGCGTATAACTTATGTTCCCATAAGGTCTGAAGTACCACTCTCAAATGCTGCTCGTGCTTCTCCATGCTAAGCAAGTAGATCAAAATTTCATCAATGAAGACAATGAAAAATGAGTCAATATATGGCCTGAACACTCGGTTCTTCAAATCCATAAACACCGTCGGGGCGTTAGTCAACCCGAAGGACATCACTAGAAACTCGTAGTGGCCATACCTAGTCCGGAAAGCCGTCTTCGGAACATTCGAATCACGAATCTTCAATTGGTGGTACCCCGATCTCAAGTAAATCTTAGAGAACACCCTGGCACCCTCCAACTGGTCAAATAAATCATCAAAATGCAGCAATGGGTACTTGTTCTTAATGGTAACATTGTTCAACTAGCGGTAATCAATGTACATCCGCATAGTCCCATCTTTCTTTTTCACGAATAACACTGGTGCACCCAAGGCGATACACTCGGTCTGACAAACTTCTTTGCTAGAAGCACCTCAAGTTGTTCCTTCAACTCCTTATCGGGTCGTTTTGTGAGTATTAGTCCTGAACCCCTATTTATTGCTCCCTCTATTTTATTTTGTGATTACGTAACTTGCCGGAATCATTTGTTTTTAGTTTCGGAGTGAAATGAGACACATAGTCCCTAAAATAGAAGTTTAAGTTGTAAGAATCGACCGCAGTTTGAATTATATAAAGATGACTCTGGAATAGAGTTTTGACGGTTCCAATAGCTCTGTGGAGTGATTTTGGTCTTAGGAGCGTGTTCGGGTGTTGAATTGGAGGCCCGTAGGTCATTTGAGCGCCAATTGGCAAAAGTTGGAAAATGAGATGATTTTTGGGAAGTTTGACCGGGAGTAAACTTTTTGATATCGGGGTCGGATTTTGATTCCGAAAGTTAGAGTAGGTCTGTAATATCAATTATGACTTGTGTGCAAAATTTGAGGTCAATCAAACTTGATTTGATAGGTTTTGGCGTCAGATCGAAAATGCTCTCAAAAATCGCCAAGACCCAAGCTCAAAATGTTTAAAATGAGTAAAAATCGCGAACCCTTGCATTTAAGTGTTCTGTCCAGCATTTTCGCTTCTGCGGATACTAAGCCGCATCTGCGGCGTCGCAGAAGCGACAACATACCCACATCTGCGGTTCACACGCTCCTACGGTCAACTCTTCCGCATCTGCGAAACTTCCGCTTCTGCGGTCCTAAATCCGCTTCTGCGGACTCGCTTCTGTGAGACGAAGGCCGCTTCTGCGGAGCCCCCATGCTAGGTCCCTTCCGCTTCTGCGCTGCCTCCTTTGCATCTATGATCTCGCATATGCGGAACTTCCCTCGCATATGTGACCTCTGCCCACACTGCTCTAGCCGCTTCTGCAATCAACGTACCGCTACTGCGGGCTCGCACATGCGGTCAATCTTGCGCAAGTGCGATTACACCAGAGCTGGTGCCTTCATCCATTCTCACAAGTCCAAATTTGACCTGTTAACCATCCGGAATCCACTCGATGCCCCCGGGACCTCAACTAAACTTACCAATAAGTTCTAGAATATCATACGGACTTAGTCGAGCCTTTAGATCACATCAAACAATGCTAAAAACATGAATTGCGCATCGATTTAAGCCTAATGAGCTTTTTTATTTTTGATAAAGTTCAAGCCTAATGAACTTTAGAACTTCAAACTTCAACATCTGATGCCGAAACCTATCAAATGAAGTCAGATTGGCCTCAAACTTTGCACACAAGTCATAATTGACATTACGGACCTACTCCAACTTCCGGAATCGGAATCCGACCCCGATATCAAAAAGTTCACTCCCGGTCAAACTTCTCAAAAATTATCCCATTTTCTAACTTTCGCCAATTGACGCTCAAATGACCTACGGGCCACCAATTCAACACCCGAATACGCTCCTAAGACTAAAATCACCCCACGAAGTTATTAGAACCGTCAAAACTCAATTCCGGAGTCGTCTTCACACAATTCAAACTACGGTCGATTCCTACGACTTAAACTTCTATTTTAGGGACAATGTGTTCTATTTCACTTTGAAACCAAAAACAAATCCTCCTGGCAAGATACGTAATCACAAAATGCAATAGAGGGAGCAATAAATAGGGGTTCGGGACTAATACTCCCAAAACAATCGGCCGAGTCGTTAAAACAAACGTTCGTCCTCGATCGAGTATACAGACATACCTGAAGTTGTGAAAAGATGAGGATAACGGCTGCGCATATCATGCTCGGTGTCCCAAGTTGCCTCCTCGACTGGATGACCCCTCCACTGAACCTTCACAGAAGCGATGTTCTTTGACCTCAACTTTCGAACGTGCCTGTCCAAAATGGCCACAGGCTCCTCAACATAAGATAGATCCTTGTCCAACTAGACCGAGCTGAAGTCTAACACATGAGACGGATCACCGTGATACTTCCGGAGCATGGAAACATGGAATATTAGATGAACTGCAGAGAGACTAGGTGATGGTGGAAGTCTGTAAGCCACATCTCTAATCCTCTCAAGAATCTCAAAAGGCCTGATATACCTAGGGCTCAACTTGCCCTTTTTCGAACCTCATAACACCCTTCATGGGTGAAACCCGGGGCAAAACCTGCCCCCCAACCATGAATGAAACATCGCGAACCTTCTGATCCGCATAACTCTTTTGCCTGGACTGAGTTGTACGAAGTCGATACCCAATAGCCTAACCTCACCCGGATCAAACCAACCCACTGGAGACCGGCACCATCTACCATACAAAGCCTCATGCGGCGCCATCTGAATGCTCGACGGATAACTATTATTGTAGGCAAACTTTGCAAGTGGCAAGAACCGATCCCAAGCACCTCCAAAATCAATCACACACGCACGAAATATATCTTCCAATATCTGAATAGTGTGCTCGGACTGTCCGTCCGTCTGAGGGTGAAATATTGTACTCAACTCCATACGAGTACCCAACTCACGCTGTATGGCTCTCTAGAATCGTGATGTAAATTGCGTACCGTAGTTAGAGATGATAGATACCGGTATGCCATGAAGTCTGACAATCTCGCGAATGTAAACCTGAGCTAGCTGCTCCGAAGAGTAAGTAGTAACCACGGGAATGAAATGAGCCGACTATATCAATCTATCCACAATCACCCAAACTACATCAAACTTCCTCTGAGTCCGTGGGAGCCCAACAATGAAATCCATAGTGATCCGCTCCTATTTCCAATCTGGAATCTCTAACTTCTGAAGCAATCCACTCGGTAGCTGATGCTCATACTTCACCTGCTAATAATTTAGGCAGCAAGCTACATATTCCACTATATCCTTTTTCATCCGCCTCCACCAATAGTGTTGGCTCAAGTCTTGATACATCTTCGCGGCACCTGGATGAATGGAATACTGCGAACTGTGAGCCTCCTGGAGAATCAACTCACGCAAACCATCTACATTAGGCACACATAGCCTGCCTTGCATCCGTAATGCACCGTCATCTCCAATAGTGACTTCATTGGCATCACTGTGCTGAACTGTGTCCTTAAGGACAAGCAAATGGGGGTCATCATACTGACTCTCTCTGATACGGTCATAAAAAGAAGACTGAGAAACCACACAAGCCAAAATTCTGCTCGGCTCGAAAATATCCAATCTAACAAACTGGTTGGCCAAGGCCTGAATATCCAAGGCTAAAGGCCTCTCTGCTACTGGTAGATATGCTAAACTTCCCAAACTCTTCGCCTTGCGACTCAAGGCATCGGCCACCACATTGGCCTTCCCGGGATGATAGAGAATGGTGATGTCATAATCCTTAAGTAACTCCAACCACCTCTGTTGCCGCAAGTTAAGATCATTTTGTTTAAATAGATGTTGTAGACTCCGGTGATCGGTGAAAACCTCATAAGGAACACCATACAAATAGTTCTTCCAGATCTTCAAGGCATGAACAATAGCTGCTAACTCAAGGTCAAAGACCAAATAATTCTTCTCATGTACCTTCAGTTGTCTGGACGCGTAGGCAATCACCCTACCATCCTCCATCAACACCGCGTAGAGACCAATGTTCGACGCGTCACAATACACCATATAGGACCCCGATCTAGTAGGAAAGACTAATATTGGGGTTGTAGTCAAAGCAGTCTTGAGCTTTTGAAAGCTCTCTTCACAATCCTCGGTCCACCTGAAGAGAGCACCTTTTTGGGTAAATCTGGTCATAGGTGATGCAATAGATGAGAAATCCTCTACAAATTGACAGTAATACCCCGCTAAGCCAGAAAAACTCCGGATCTCCGTAGCTGAAGATGGTCTAGGCCAACTCTACACTACTTCAATCTTCTTCAGGTCTACCTTGATCCCCTTACTCGATACTACATGACCCAAAATGCCACTAAGTCTAGCCAGAATTCACACTTCAAAAATTTTGCATATAACTTCTTTTCTCTCAAGGTCTGAAGTACAGTCCTCAGGTGCTGCTCATGATCCTCTCGACTCCGGGAGTATACCAGAATGTCCTCAATAAACACAATGACGAAAGAGTCAATATAGGGCTGAAACACATTGTTCATCAAGTGCATGAATGCTGTTGGGGAATTGGTCAGCCCTGTAGACATCAAAATTTTAACGGATCAAGCTAAATCTTAAATTCAAGATACTACAAGACTCTTGAAATCCTAGGAGTCTACTAGGGTTTCTTGGAAGTTACTCTACCCTAAACCCTAACGCACACCTATATAAAGGGATACATATGCCCTTGAAGAGGGGTCTAGAAAATCCCATAAACTCTTGGGATATTCACAAAGAGATTAAAATATGGCCGGATACTTCTTAACAATCAAATAGTTCAAGAAGTTGGAGATTAAATACATCCCAAGAGGTCTGCATCATCCTACATTCGAGAAATACGCTGTTTCAGCCCTTGAATCGCAAAGATAATCAAGAGAGAAGAATCAAGGGAGAAACAGAATTGTACTCACTGTTGATTAGTAAAAATATTTTTCTCTTATTTTTTGATTGCAATTTATTTTTCATAATGACGAAAATTTGTTGCAAATAAATTAGCACGCCCAGTGGGACCAGGTCTGCCCTTCATCTCTTCCTCCTGTGAATTGAAAACTCCAAGTTTCAAAATCATTTGTTGCGATGGTCGAGTACTTCAAGTCTCGTCTTCAAGTTTTGGCAAGCCTACACCCCGACAAACGTTGAAGTATGGAGTCTATTAGGGTTTTTTGGAGGTTACTCTACCCTAAACCCTAAAGCACACCTATATAACGGGATACATATTCCCTTGAAGAGGAGTCTCGAAAATCCCATAAACTCTTGGGATATTCACAAAGAGATCAAAATATGGCTGGATACTTCTTGACAATCAAATAGTTCAAGAAGCTGGAGATCAAATACATCCCAGGAGGTCTGCATCATCCTACATTCGAGAAATACACTGTTTCAGCCCTTGAGTCGCGGAGATAATCAGGAGAGAAGAATCAAGGGAGAAACACATTCAAAACAAAATCTCTAATTTTCCTCCTAAATAATAAGGAAAATGTAGTTAGAATGGTAGGAAAATTATTTACATAATTGTACATATATTATTATAATTTTAAGAAATTAAGTTTTTATACATTCAACATGTATAGATTTAGATGATAAATTATGAGTTATACATAAGTTTCCAAAATGAGTGTTACGAAAAATAGCTTTGAACTCTAAAAATCCAAAATGTCTTCATGAGTTCATCACAAGCACAATACACTAATACAGATAAAGATATTAAAGTGCAAAGGAAAAATTAACACTTTTTGGCACCAAAATTATAGTTGTAACTCCAAAAGGCTAGTAGTACTACAAGTCTGCATACCAAACTTTGTGCTGTGACATAATTGAAACGTACATAATAAATTTAGCTAAGGAAGAAAAGGAATCAAATAGTAACGTCAACCTCAATACCAGATTCTTAGCATTCTAGGAGGAAGAGTGATCCTGTTATTGTGATATGCTCCAATGGCTCTTTAATCCCAGGTAGAGGTTGGCAAAATAGTTAAAAGAAAATAGTTATACACCCATATTATCCATCAGAAAATGGGTTGGATAATGAACATTTTAAAAATGGGTCGAATATGGATAAAAAATATATTATCCACTTAGAAAATGGATAATCAATGAATAACTAATGGGTTTAACTTTTACATTTCTAAAGCCTCAAATTGGGGTCTACTCAAGGTTGAGAGACAAGGAATTTTCCCAAGAGTGATTATATTCAATAAACCATGGATAATATGGATAACCATATTATTCGCTGGATAACCCATTTTTTATCCGTATTAAATATGGATCGGGTCGGATAATTTATCCATTTTTTGAATTACCCATTTTCGACCCGCTCATATCCAACCCGAGCCGCCCATTTGCCCCTCCTAATCCCAGGCTTGGTCGGCTTCATTGTTGCATATACTATCTTTCTAGGAGTGAAAGAAGACCAAAACCTAACCTCTCTTTTATGAAGACTAATGCCCTTATCGTCTTAAGTTCTCTTTCCAAGGTAACCACAAAACCTCTCTTTCATAACTGATTCTAATTAAATGGGAGAAAGACACTTAAGTTCTGAGAATTGTAACTTAAAGTTTATTAAAAACTTAAAGGGAATTGAATGTAAGAAATGGGATTGGGAACAAGGAAAAAGGGTGAAGAATTTGGGAAAATAGATCGTCCACAAGTTCTCTAAACTGTTGTGTATGAGCTCTAACGTCAAAAGATATTTGTCTCTACATTCTTCACTATGTATTGGCATTTAATTGATGAATGAATCTGCTCTTGTATCAATTAATCAAATGAATATAGTCTATTAGTTATTGATAAAACTCCTCAAATTCTTCTGAATGTTGTTAATATACAGGTCAATGAAGGAGCAATTATATTTATATGTCAAAAGGGTATTATAGTCAATAGTTATATGTCAAAAGGTTATTAGAGTCCCTCAGTATTTAAAGGATAACTTGGTAAATTAACTTTGAAGTTGGGGTGCACCCACTTGATGATGATATATATTATTTGTTGGAATAGATATAACACATATATGGTCATTTGAAAATGTAGTATATAGGTAAGAACTTGACATACAAAAGCAACTCAAGAATAAAAATCTAACTACCAAGAATTAACAAGGATTAAAGGGCAGCTCTAACAAGAGTTACAAAAGGATATATCAAACCAACCCTACAAGAGCAACATTGGAGAACATCAAAAGCTGCTCCATTTATTCTTCTATAACATAGACAATTGCCCTACGAAGACTCAATTTTGCTACCAATTTGAACCGCTAATAGCAACCAATCTTGAAGCATCAAATTGCTAGTACAGAAATTGTCTAAAGTAGATTGTTAGTTGGAGGCCCTCCGGACCGATTATCGGCCGTGTAGCCAGTTGGTCCTGTTCCAGCAGCATTGACTTGGCCAAGATGGTTGGCATGATCAAGACCATAAGAGTCTCCAGTACTGGAATTGTCAATGTTGGTCAAGTTGGCTGCTCCATAAGGGTCCGAGGCTCCTGGTTCATGCTTTGGCTCATGTTGTGCAATCTTCTCTGCAGCTTTGTTCACATGCAGATCCATCGCTGCTTCTGCCTCTCTTGCCAATCTTACCTCATGCGCTACTTCCACTCTTATCTTTGCCACTTCCTTCTCAGCCTATTAACATTTGAAAACAGATTTAAATTATATACCTTGACAATATAAGAATTTTCACGCTCTTACTATGATTTAAGTAGTAATGTACTTGTAACATATCTAATATTATTTCAGGTTATTGGTCAATATTAATCGTAAACAAGGGTGTATCTAAGTCTTAGGATATAGGTTCACGTGAACCCATGCTTTTCTCCCTAAACCATGCATAACAATGTTATATTTCTTCAAAATTAATTAAATGTGCGTGCACCCATGCTCAAAGATTCCGGTGGTGCAATATTTATTGGGTAAACCTCTACAAGTGAAATTAGCGGTTCAAAAACCTACTCCGGACGGTCTTGTTTTCGAAATGGAGTATAGGTATATATGTGAAAATAAGTAAAATTTCAAAAAGTATAATTTTGAACCTATATCTTCAAAAGTATAGTGGGTTTAGGGTAATAGACTAAAGTTAAACCCATCAAATGTGAATTCTAGATCCATCTCTTTACAATAGTACACCACACATCCTCCTGAAATCCTGGATCTGCCTCTGAATTTGTAAAGAATTATCTGTAACTACTCTTTAAATGATCTGATCCCTTTAAATATTCATTCTTTAACAGAGATTGAAACATTCTGTATATATTTATGTAATTCTTACTTTTTCCTCCTCCTTGGCTTCGGATTTGGCCTTGCGCATGGCGCTCATATCATTGAACTTTTCTTTGATAGCCTGCATTTTCTTGCTTCTAAACACTTCACAAAGAACTCAGATAGATAATATTTGAAGAGATTTTGATTTTAGACTAAAAACCTTTATTTGTGAGCTACTATTTATAGGTTTAATTGTAACTATAATTAGCTAGTCTATGGTTACAAACTATTCTTCCTATTCCGTTAAAAGAGATCTTGTTTTTCTCAAGACAATGGTGAGAAAGCACAACACGTGTCAATGACCAAGACTCTTTATATAATTATGTTTGTGGGACTTTGCTTCTACTTGAACGGGTCTCGTCTTAAACTAGTGGTAGTGCACCTTTTTTCCTCTTATAGTAACTTTTATGTCCCATTATCTCCTCTTTTTGGTTAAGATCATGAGAGTTTGACGTAATTAGCAATAAGCTTAAATTTTATACACTCCATTGATTATGTAATAGTCTTATACATTTAGATAATAAAAAGTCAAATGAGACTAACTACTGTTTAACCTGAACATGGGTTGATAATCTTCTTTTTTTTTTCCCGGCGAAATCAAGAAACTTCATTAAATAGTAATAAAGAAAACTTAACTAACTTATGACAAATATTATATTTCCTATTTATATACACAAAAGCCACATCCTTAATTTAGGTAATACTCCTTCCGTTCACTTTTACTTGTCCAATATATTAAAAATAAATTTTCATTTTTACTTCTTCACTTTCGCATATCAAGAGAAAAATAATTTATTTTTTCTGTTTTGCTCTTAGCATTAATTATTCATTCCAAATTATTTTTCAAATTCATTAAGGCTATACACCAATTAATATGGGTATCATGATAAATTATACATTTTATTTATTATTTCTTTAGGGACATGCAAAGTCAATAGTGAACAAGTTAAAGAGAACGGAGAAAGATGTCAAATATCTTCACAATATGTGCGTATTCACATCTCGTGAAGAAACTATTCTTCTATTAAGCATTGATTGAACCAATTATATAGCTTCTCCCAAGTCCCAACCACGCTTCACAAATCACAACAATTTGAATCGATTTTCTAATTGCCAATACTTCAGCTATATAACAGCTTTTCCAATAAGATGAATCGGACCACCGTGGGCATGAAACGCAGCATTAGAGTCAAATCACTTAAATAATTACACTAAGCTTATGATTTTTATTTTTTCACCGTCGTTAATAAATTTAGGTTCAGTATTACAAATTTCTCTCCTACATATTGAAAACAATAATAAGTGATATTTCATTACGTAGCGTTCAAAAGAATAAGCCAATCATTAAATTCATAAGGATACTTTGTGAAGTATAGATGGTTAATGGTTATATATACTTTGTTCGTGTTACTAGTACGTTAGTATGCTGTTAGTGTTGAATGATTATAAATAGCTAGAAACTTGTAAGAGTAAGTGTGATGGAGACATTAGCATACTATATTTGATGTTCTTCTTGGCAACTAATATATGTGAAAAAATCATGCCAATTTTAGTTATTAATATGCGGCCCGATTTTGCTCGAAAGTTGCTTGCTAGTTTTCACCGTA